>NW_026988438.1:13405000-14853750 GCF_030222135.1 Aotus nancymaae | reverse complement strand
ACATGGTTTGAAAAATTTTTTTCTGTTTGCTCCACTTTTTTGTGTTAAATATTGAATATCTACAGATAAAATATGTACTTTATTGCTTGTCTATGCAAGAAACAAAACTATCATCAATTATAAGCCATTTTGGAGAATCTACGATGTATCAGGCCTGGCACACAGCAGATATGAGGATGCTGTTGTGGGTTTAGCTTTGAGAGAATTGGACTTGAGTTCAGGAAGTAGAAGAAAGAAAATAAATGCATATTCATCAGTTCTACTCCTAAGCTTCAAAAATATCTGAAAAGAGGTGCAGGCATCTGAATGAGGATGGCTTCCTGGTGTCCCTTCCTGTTTCTTGTCTCAGGGTCTTAGAATCTGCTGCTCCCATGGCCTAGAAATCTCCTTCTCTAAATATCAGCATGGCTCATTCGCACAATTCAAGTTTTTTTGTTCAAAGCAAGTGAATACTTCTCTGACCATTTATTTGAAATTACAGTGCTTTCCAGGGACATAACACCTTCCCAGGACCAGCCTGGAAGCAAAGAAGACTTTTCTTACTTGTTGGTCCACAGGAGCACACCTAGTTCTGATCCGTACAAGGGTGGCTTATGGGGTGGCTGCAATCCTAGACCTTGCCCAGTTTACTGTTTTGGTAGCGTATATTACCATCTGACAAACTACGTCTCTTACTGCTTATTTTTTTGTCTGCTCCCTTGCAGCCCCTCCACTAGTATGAAAGCTCCATAAAACTAAAGATTTTAACATGTTTTCTTTGTGTATCTGCAGTACTGGTGATAGCTAAGATGGACCCCATTGATTCTCACTTCCTGGTTTTCACACTTTTAACAAAATCCTTTCTCACACTGAATCGGGGTTAGTCAGTGTGATCAATAGGATATGATAGAAATAGTGATATATGACTTTCTAGGTTAGGTCATTAAAGATGGTGCAGCTTCCAACTGGCTCTCTTGGATCCTGCATTCTGGGAGAAGCCAGCTGCCATGTTGTGAGATATTCAAGCAGCCCATGGAGAGAACTACATGGACACAAACCACATAACCAGTGCCAACTTGTTAGCTAAGTGACTGAGCCACTTTTAAAGGGGATTGTCTAACCCTGGCCTTTGTGTCTTTAGTTTGAGGCCTCAGACATCATAGAGCAGAGACAAGCCTTTTTCACTGTGCCCTCACCCACAGAAATCTTGAGAGATTATAATGACTGTTGCTTTAAGCCAATACATTTTGAAGTTATTTGCTATGCAGCAAAAGGTAATTAATACAGTGTCTGGCTCGTAGTAAGCTCCTAATAAATATTTATTGAATGAAGGGCTAACTGTGGGCCAATTTCTCACTAGATTACTCAGTGATCAAATAGAATATCTGTGATTAACCTGAACAAAACCATATAAAAATCCATTTGAGCAATAAGAATATTGGTTGGAAGTCTCAAGATACAGGCTTGAGTTTTAGATCTGCTGCTTATTTGCTATTTGACCTTGTATAATTCATTTATAGTCCTTGATTCTTAGTTTCCGTGATGTGTAAACTACAAATAATAACAATTAAAATTATTCCACTAATAATACCTCCTGCCTGGCAGAGCCTTGTTGACATTGTGAACTTCTGGATCAGAACTCTGCTGAAACCCAAACACTACAACTGGAATTTTCCATTATGGGAACCAATAAATCTTTACTAGTTAAGTAAGTTACAGTTGTTGGTGTTACTTACAAACAAATGCATCTTTATACAAAGCATCAACACTAATATGTAAAAGAATAGCAAAAAAACAAACAAACAAAACCCATAAGATGGCATGTAATGAGTAAGATGCTACGTATTAGACAAATATAACAGATGAGAAGAAAGGGATGTTGGACCACCTAATCACCCATTTCTGTAATAGCAAGGACATCCTAATTCACCTGCTGGGAAAGTCAGGAGGCCCGAGGGGTTCTGTTGCCACAGAAATTCTAGTTTCCAAATCTAGCTGGCTTTAAATTTCTTCCCTGTGGTTGCATTTATTTGATAAGTGATTGTGGCTTAGTAGCATCAAATTCATGTTTAAATGCCACGATAAACCAAGGAGCCATTTGTGTTCCAGAGAAGATGCTCCAAGTGGACAAGTTATGTTGTACACAGACATCATGAAAACAAGCAGCTGGGACTCTGTGCCTGCTGTCTCAGCCATGGGTCCCCAGAGAGTACACCAGGGTCTTATCGGCCACTTGCCACAATATCATTGCCTTGTCCAAAAGCTCTTCATACTATTTCAAGAGCAAAGGACACTGTTCTGAGCATGTCATGAAACACCAATAAAAAGTTCATCTTATAGGATGGAGAGTTTTCATTTTTAGGAGCTGAGGAGACAGGAATTTCTGACAGGCTGACTAGACAGTGTGAAACATGACCACTGTGTAAGTTGGCCTCCTATGGTGACTTGAAGCAATGGCTTGGATAGTGGAGGCAGGTCTCAAACCTGCTATTAACATTGGTGGCATTGCTTCTTAGGTTAGAAGGACTTTAATGGGCAATTTAATTAAGCAGCTATTTGCTTTGTAGGTGCAAATAATCTGTAAGTTTTATCCTTTGTTGCTTGGGTAAATTGATCAATTGATTTTTAGAAGAATTATACAGATAAAATTTTCAACTTGATACATTTTTTAATGAAAATTTTATTTTGTTTGTTTTCTCGGATTATTCCACCAAGTTCAAATCTAGTATTTATTTATATAGCTATAGTACAAGACTGAAATAGCTTCTGTGGGAAAAATTATAGCCATCTCTTTAGGCTAAAATTTTAAATTTGTATCCAGATATTAAAGCAGTGCTTTAAAATTTCATTTTGAAGTCATATTTCCTGTGGCCTTCAAACTTCAGGGCCAAGTTTTGAAGTTTATCAACCTGAGGAAAGCACCAAAGGACAAACTGGCCGTTAATCAGGTTTAAGTCTCAGTGCAGACACTTACAAAGACAGTCGTTGCAAGACTCAAGCATTAGGAAAATGAGAATATTTCTCAATCAATCACCTTATCTCCTTATTTAGCATTTCAAGGACCATGACTGAAGAACTCACATCATAGGGTTTCTTTCACAAGACAAAGATGATAACCATTCCACCTCTGGAGAGAGATCAATAGGCTTGCTGGCATAGGGAGAAGAGGAAACGCTAGAGAGGCGGTAAACAGTCCAACTGGACCTTTGTGGTTAGGAAGGCTGGAAGTCCTGACAGCTTATGAGAGGATACATAGGCTGATCCAGAGTTCAGATGCCATGTACTCAGCCCTCCTCACACACTTCTTCCTGGGTTGAACTTTGTTGGGATGGCGGGGGTGGTTTAGAAACAACCAGATATGACTGAGGAATTTTGAGGACACTGAGGTTAGTGTCTCAGCATTAGAGGGAATGTAGACTCCTTGGAAAACTCTATTCCTTAGCTTAGGTCCATGTCTATACTGGCCTTAAGAAGATGGCAAGAAGGTGGCAATAGAAGGTGACTTCTTCTTCACGGTCCTTGTCAGCCAACGGGCGGCAGTATTTGAGAACATCAAAACTGTAGTCAAATGAAAAGGATCACACACTCCAGTAGCCAGACAGGGCAAAGTTAATGAGGACTCATTCTGCCACAGAGATATCAGGGAGGGTCCAGAGAACAATGAATCCGTCTGAGGACCCCCTTGCCTTTCAGTCACCATGAGGTCTCACAAGCTGCACTCTTACTGCTGACCATTATTCACTTGATACGCGTGGTCTGGCCATATTGGTAATTTATGACAAAAGTCTCTTCTAATTAATACCAGTTGTTAAATATTAGTATTGTGAACATTATTCCTCTATGTATCCCATATTCCCTGAAGCTATCTTAGAGGGAAACTCTGAACTCTCAAACATAGAGAATTCAAAAAGGCCGATCATTTACCTAAAGAGACCGCTAAATATTTGGATGAGACTGAACACATCAGGTTGGACCAAAATTAAATTGTCCTTCCTTTTGCCACTAAGTTAGGTGGGGAGACCCATAATGGGGGTCAGATCAAATGATTAGATATAAACAAAGTATATTATTTTTATATGAAATTTAGTATATTCGCAACTTTGTAACAAATGCTCGTGTATAGGAAATGGAGGCAATCTCGGGATTCCCATCACCACTTAAACCTGTTAGTGAGCTAAGTTACACACAGGCAGGGATTTTTGTGTTTGTTCACAGCTGTATCTTCAGTGCCCAGAATAAGTGTCTGGCACATGGTAGACACTCGATGGGTATTTGTGGAAAGAATTATAACAATAACATAAAGCAGACTTGCAAAGTGCTCCCTAAGAATGCCGACACAATTTCAACAGAAGCAGTGTGTCACAGAGTCAGTTGGGAATCAATCTCTTGGTTGAGGATATATTTCCACATATGCCTCTTTTTCTTGTTGCTATTTTCAAAAATCATATAATTTAAATTTTTCAAAAATTGTAAAATGTTTAACATTAAAAAGTAAATTTAAAAAAATTGGGAGGGCACAGTGGCTCCTGCCTATAATCACAGCACTTTGGATGGCCAAGGAGGGAAGATCTCTTAAACTTACGAGTTGGAGATCAGCCTGGGCAACATGGCAAAACCCTGTCTCTACAAAAAGATACAAAATTTAGCCAGGTGTGCTGGTAGTGTGCGTGTCGTCCTAGCTACTCCAGAGGTTGAGGTGGGAGGATGGCTTGAACCTGAGAGTCAGAGGTTGCAGTGAGCCCAGATCGCACCACTGCACTCCAGTCTGGGCAACAGAGTAAGACTCTCTCTCAAAATAAAATAAAATAAAATAACAAAACTAATCTACAGTATTAAAAGTCAAGATTTATTGTTCTCTCTGTGAGGCAGGTGTTTTGATTAGAAGAGGACATGAAAGGAGCTCCACGTAAACTTGAACTAGTCCATGGTTTAGCCTTAATATTGATTATATGGGTGTGTTCGCTGAAAATTTGACAAGCTGTATACCTATAACTTGTCAATTTCTTGCATTTATATTACACATCAATAAGTTTAAAATTATATTATGATTTGTGTCATTTACATACTTAAGTGAATTCTAAAAACCAAATAGTATCACTGTAAGTTTTTAAAAATTCATGTTCTTAATTATTCTGCAGAAAGTTTGTACCAGTTTTGACTTCCACAAACAAATATAAAAATGCAATTTATTTGCATTATTTTTAGTACTACTATAATTTTCCTAATTTTTCAATAATTTTATGTAAGAAAAATTAAGTATATACTTTTCTCTCCAACTTTTTATTTGAAAAATTTCAAACTTACAGAAAAGATGAACGAATAATGTAATGGACACCAATATATCCCTTATTAGATTCACCAACTCTTTAACTTTTTGCCTTACTTGCTATCCGTTTCTATTTACACACACGTATATGTGTATACATATGTACACACATCTATCTGCATATCTGAGCTATTTTTAAAGAAGTTTTAGATATCATGACAATTTATCCCTTAATGTACCACTTGAGAGTAAGAATATTTTTCTACATAACTACATTTGTCATTATACTTCTATACTGTCAAGTAATGTCTAGTCCATGTTTATAGTTCCAATACAGTCTTTTCTAGCTGATTAAAAATCAGGATTCAATAAAGTTCGTTCACATGTTGCATTTAGCTGTTTTATCTCTTCATTTTCTTTATCTAAAATAGTCCCTGCCCCGTTCATCTCCCCCACCCCCACCTGGCTTTTCATGATATTAAAATTTTCCAGGATTAGGTCACTTGAAAACCTCCTGTTTGTCTTCAAATATATATGGCCGTGGTTGATTCTACAAGCTCATATTGCAAAATTATTATAGGTTTTCAGAAGCACATGTATCAACAACTGTAACAGATTTTCATTTTTGGCAATTGGCTAGTCAGAGCAAGCCACTGGATCTCAAGCCAGGCACCAGATGTTTTTATTGAGGGGTAAAAAAAAAAGAGCATTAAGAGCTTTTAAATCTGACATTACTAGTTTGATCATATAAGAAATAATGGTGACATTTCATGCTTGGAAATGTATCGTGGGGGCTTTTCTTCATATTGACACTATATATTACTGAATGAATCAGTTGATATATAACCAGTTTAAAGGACCTGAAAATGTAGTGACAGCCAAGAAGGATATTTTGAAGTTTGAAATGATCCCTATATAAATAGAACGGATCAGCATAACTTTGGGATAAAATTAGCCGACAGTTTGTGGACTCTCCAGCATGCGCCTGTTTGCTTGGTGCTGCTCTCTTGATAAATCACAACAAAGCTTCCAGAAGGAGAGGAAGGATGGCCGGCACCACTGCCCTTGTCACTAAATCTGAAGCTGCCAAGTTAGTTAAGAGAAATTTCCTGGAGGCTCTAAAGTCCAATGACTTCGGAAAATTGAAGGCTATTTTAATCCAAAGGCAAATAGATGTGGACACTGTTTTTGAAGTCGAAGATGAGAATATGATTTTGGCATCTTATAAACAAGGTAAAAACATATAGGTGTTATTGTAAAACTGGTAGAAAATGAATTTTTTTGAAAAAATGCAGTGTCAGTTATCCACTCTAAACAGTAGCTCTTATTGTTTCTTTAAGTATTTATTTAAAAAATATTTCCAAGTTAATATTTTCTTTTTTTTAAAATTAGAACACATGGTGGGCTGATATATATGTATAATTTGTATCTCTCCTTTTCTTTTCTCACCCTTGTGCCTAGGACTTGAAATCCCAGACAATCATTTTTAGCAATGCACTCTCTGTTTTTAATTTTTCTTCTGACTATGATGATATGGAAGGAAGAAAACATTTCTAGATTATGGCTAAGCAGATTGTTGAAACCCTATTTTAGACAATGTAGCTGCTTTAAGAACAGGCTGCTAATTCTCCACTAACAGTCACTTAAAGATATATCCTCTCTATGTCTGTGTGTTTGAAAAAGAGGAATCTCCCCAGCATTTGGAGGGTTAATAAATGGATAAAGCGGTGCCACAGGCACCTTGATGGTCTTCATCATTTTAATAAGTTTTCATTTCAGGCACAAAAGCTGAGCAGCAAAACCAAAAAGTTAACTTTTTTCCTGGACTATAATAATTATTCAAAATTGTAGATGTGTTTAATACAGAATATCTACCTTATAAAGACCTAAGGAAAACAAAAATTAGAACAATTTTTTTTTAACCAAGGAATTTTCTGGAACCCATGCTTAATAAATCAGAAATAAATTAGAAGTACACTGGTTCTGATTTCCCAAATCAAGTAGTTAATGGGGGGGGACATGAATAGTTAGGTCATAGGGTAAGCAGACTGCTAACACACTGCTCAACAACACTTCTGTTTAAAGCAATATGGATGCTAAGGTCTTGTGTATAGCAGTTAGAGACAGTCATTATTTGCATGTTTAAAGATATTTTCTGTTCATATATAAATCATCAGTATAATCCATTTCCAGATACAAATGCTAATGGTACAGTACATATTTCTTCATTAATTTACTGTCCCCTGATTGTCATTTCTGAGGGAAGTATAGAAGGCCATTTTTGAGGCCAGTTACTGTGTCTATGATTTTTACTCAAAGGCTTTATAATAAATTGGCATTAATATTTTGGTAGAAAGACAAAGAAGGGACCTATTTTTTAAAAGTTTATGGGGTCTCTGTTAGAAAGAAAATTTGTATACTACACAGTTAGATTGCTTTCATCTTATAACTTTGTTTAGTGAAAGAATGTCTGATTACCAAACTAATTCTTAAGATGTTTTTAAAAAACTTATATTTGTGCCTAGGGTGAAATAACTTAGGTTCAAATCAGTGGGTATTTTATTTGACCCTGAGTTGCTAAGACTGCCTTCTCTTACTTCCCGACCAAGCCAAGTTGCACAGATTGTGCGAAGTTCTTAGGATATAAGAAAGGAAGTTTTAGGTGCAGGCTCTAGGGAAGTAGGGGTGTTGTTTCTCCCGCTTCCACTGGTGTTATCACCCTTGAAGGAAAGGAAAATACAATTTAAATTCTTCTTGTCAATATGAGCTGACTCCTTTGGTCTTCATAGAGCTCAATTTTCATTCACATGAATAGAGGTGTTTTCATAGTGTTAGGACTGTGGGATGTGGCTTTCAATTAAGCAGATAGCAAATTACAGTCTCTGGGAAAGGAAAAGAACAGTTCCATTCTTATATATGCCAGACGGATGTTTGCACAGAACTAGTAAGATTTATGGTCTGACTTTTAGGGTTTATGGAGGAAATTTGTGTGTGTGCATGCATGTGTAGAAAGAAACACACTACTCTGTTTAATATGAATATGAATATAAGAATTTGTCACTTTAATCTTAAACTCAGGTTAAAACCTCATCTTTCTTAAAAATTTCTTCAATTTTTTTTCACGTGCTTCCAGCCTTACCACTAATTCTTTTAAACTTAGGAATGGGAAGTTAATGGAAATGATAAATAGTATCCTAGCTGCTAGTAGATCTAAGTGGTTATATCAGTTTCTTAAGTCATAAAGTCATTGTTAGGCGGCAGCGTGGAGCTAAGCAGTCTACAGTGGTTAGTTAGTTCAAAGGAATAGGACTTATTTCTGTGTGGCCTTGAAGAGTATGTGGCTGGATTAAAGTTTGTGAGACTTTATTAAATCAAAGCAGAACTTCTGGATGTTTGATGCTGTTCAACTGCTACACACGTTCTTTGATTTTTTACAGCACTTTTGAAAAGCTTTACACAGAAGTGCATAAATAAATGTGTAGCTTGATTACTTTTCACAAAATAAAGAAACTTATGTAACCAGCATCCAGATGAGGAAACAGAACATTCCAGTTTACTTTTAAAGTGTGGGAATCTCCAGGTTTCAGTTATTTTTGGCTTAATAAGCAAGGCAATGTGCAAAACCTATAACATATCTAATGCTACTCTTAAATTTCCTTGTGTAATTAACACTAAAATTCCATAATCAACATTTCATTGTCCTATAGAAAATAAACAGTAGTACAATCAATTCTAAATTATTCTTATTTCTTTAGAACATACAGCATTTTTATAGGATTTAAAAAGCAACTAAATTTTATCCCTAAATATACTCCATCTAAGCCTATGTGAAAGTCAGTGTATAATTTTTAAGGGAACTCAGAACTCTGCTGGCAAATAAATCATCTAAAATCTAAATAGTGCTTCCCAAATTTACAATCTAGTTGGCACACCAGAAATCAAAAGTTGAGCTCATAAGCAAATATGAAATGTGGATTTTGTTAGGAATATAGAATAAAGCTATTAGATTACAAATAGGTCTGGAAGCTCATTTCTGCTTTCCTCTGTAGCACTGGGCCCAGCTCATTGAGTATCTAGCTTCTTTTACCATTTGACAGAGAACAGATTTAGAAGCCAGCCCAGAGTTCATGTTCAAACTGTGAGTCCTATCCTTCTCCAGCACCTAATCATGATTCTCAAAATTAGAGAGATCTCACTTTACTTTTCTAAATTATTTTAAGCGTCATAATAAAATTTTCAGATATAATCATGTTTTATTAATTTAAAGAAACTTTTCTCACATTTTTTAAAGTGAACATTTAAAATGTACTGGATGGCATTTGAGAGATCTCCCTGGGAATGGTGGAGATAACGGGTCTTAAAAGCAAAAACAAGTCAGCAAAAATTGCATTTACCAGATGATCACTTTAAAATAAAAATGATACAAAGAAAACATAGAGAACAACTTTTTAACTGCCAAATGCAGTAAGTCATTGAGAATCAAGGAATGTCCGTGATATAAAATTTATTATGAGTCAAGCACTGAGTATGTAGAGTGAATGCGAGCACAAAAGAAATTTGTAAAGAAAACACAAAGCCCTTTCTTTTGGTTTTCACTGGTGACCTCCATACTGGAAACATGAAGGAATGCCCATAAAACTGTTTCCAAAGGTTTTATCAACTACACAGCTTGAGCTTCCTTCAGATGTATGAGCTTTGTCTCCTAAATGATACAAGCAGAATTTCATACTTACCTCTTTGGTAGGAAATTCCCTAGTCGGCAAGGTTAATCAGAGTCCCTTTATTAATCAGTGTAATGCACTTTAAGTACGTCATTTATGGACCACAGCCACTGATTCCTTGGTTGGTAGTTACATTTTTAATTAAAATAACCAATGAATGATTTCACTTGAAAACTTCCTGGCAGGTACTCTGTCTACTTTACTAAGTAGGAACTTATATCCAAATATCGTGAAAGCTCTTATTTCCACTCTCCGTATGAATAATTTCTTTATCACCTAATTTTGCTCTTTGCCAGAAATTTACTCTCCTGTTTTCTCATATCCATCCTAGGGTTCTTTTCTTTTCTTTGATGTTCAAACTTTTTTCTTTAAATTTTACACTTCAAGCTTGCTCTTTTTTTCCCCTCCCAGGGGAACTTTGAGTTATCCGGAAAATATTAGCTATTAAAAAATAGCCAAGAATTGTGCTTCAGTCTGTAATCCTTCAGGACTGTGTAAATACATGGACACAGGCAGAGCAAATGTCTGCTAATCCAGCCACGAGCAGCGTGTGTAACCTTTGGCTGTAATAACAGAGGCTTCTCGTGTGTGGGGTTCTTTGGCTCAGATAACATTATAGTTGATAACAGTTGCAGAGCCCAGGCTTAGCTGAAGGTTTACCAGAAATGTGTACATCCTCTCCAAACACTGGAGCAGAACCAATCCCTTCTTCCAAAATAAGGCCCAAACACTTTGCTCCTTGCCATATTTCTAGGCAGCTTTCTACCCAGCTATTGGGGCATATATCTTTGGTTTCAGGTTTAAATTAAGCACACATATGCATACACACACACATACACACACACACATACACACACACAGGATTAGTCTGCATATTTTTTTCAGAGATAACACTTCTAAAATTTCTTTAGAACTTTTAGCTACAAGTACTATCAGTTTGGAGGTAAATCGCATGTAGCCTTTGGATCATAGATGGCTATTTAAAGATTTGGGGGCAACGGTGTTTGAGAGTCAGAGTTGATCCTGTCAGTACTCGTTATATGAACATGGACACTTTATACTACTTAACTTCTTCCAGACTAATTATCTTCATTTGTAAAACGAAAGCTTTAACAAGACCGTCTCTAAGTTCAGATTCCTGCATGCAGATGATGAATCACATTATGAAGGTGAAACTGTGTAAACAGATTATGTATCATGGTCAAGCCACATGGGCATGGCCTGTATTTGAGAGTTCCTGAGGGTTTTATACATAGGGGAAATAATCTGTATTTTTCTTTTCTTCTTAGTGGAGCTTCTTACTCAAACAGAGCTCTTCTGCAAGGAGCTGTCACCGCACACAGACTGCAGACGTGGGGCAGCGTGGGAGTGGTTTACATTAGAGGGAGGCAGCCGCTGCTTCACCTCCCACCCCCAGCTCCCGTGGGCTTGGCTTCCCAGTTCTGCCTCACCTCTGTCCTTTGCGCAGTCTAAACACATAGTAAAAGGGCAGCCTGAAATCTGCAGAGGTGGACAGAGGGGGCCTTCAAAAGACAAATACTAGGAATAAATCACATTCTAGGTTTCAAAGCCCTGGGAAAATTTTGCTGTGGGAAGAAGGGAGTGTATATAAAATGACTGCCTGATCAGTTCATTGTGTTTCTAGCCTGCTGTGATCATTGGTGGTCTTATTTTGAGGGACGAATTCGATCTCTTGACATATCAGCATCAGCACAAGATTGTGAACAGGCGCAGCCTCATCTGTGGTTTTTGAAGATAGCTTTTCCTAGGGTTTGGTCCTCCATGACAGTAAGTGTACTTACTTCCACACTTGCTACACAGCAACCTGTGCATCCAGCCTCATTTCAAAGTGATGATTGTACAGGGATGGCCCCTTAGTCAGGGGCTGCTCTTTTCTCTGCTCAAAGCAGTAGGCTTTCCTAATATGCTCAGGGCTGAACTATTCAAAAATCCCTCACCCGACATTACCACCAAAGTTTTGCAACACAACTTCCAGATACATTTCAGTATACCCTAAGCCATAGTCTGCAATCTGTCCTCTTCCCATTTCTCCACTTCAGCTCCCCAGGGGCAGCAGCTAAGGTGTCTTGTTGCTAAGATACATTCCTATCTTAAGAGAGGCGAGTTGTAGCCACAACTCCATTTTGGGAGTTGGCTGAATTCCAGGACCTGGTAGTCTGTGAGCCTGATTGACCAGTTAACGTTTATGATTACAGGAGATGCAGAAGAAACTGACTGAGAGGCCAAGAATGACTGATTCATGTAATACATGGGCAGGATAGATTCTTTAGGTGCTACTGGGAAGTTAGGAGGAGGAAAAAAAATTCAATTTGCAAATGCATTTCCATATCAGAGATGTGAAATATTATAGATGAATTGAGGATCTTCTTCCTTTCCTTGTGATTTGCAAAGCAGGCTTGGGGGTAAACCTATTCTGCTTCCACAAAGACAAAGACTGATGGAAACTCTGCATTGCGGGTATTCTGAGTCCCTAAGTTTGGATTGAGGCAGGCGACTCATGGCTCTAGCAGGCTGAAAAAGTGGCACTTTTCTCATTTGGAAAATGAAAGGCTTGGACTGGATAATCTTCCCTCCAGCGTTAACATTCTGCGTTTCTTTGATTTTACATCAAAATGGTGTTTTCTTAATCATCAGCTCTCTGCTGCTTCCTTTTTGGGATCATTTTTCTTCCCATTGCAGAAGCAGGCGCGAGTTTCCAATCAGTTGCCGCAGAGAGCTGCTTAATTTTTGCTGTTAATTGGCAGGCAAAATACACCCTGGTTTTCAGATCTAGAACCAACTTCTTACCCAGACAGTTAGAAAAGACTGTTTTTACCAATTGCTTTTTGAGGAAATTTGAGTATTAAAATGACTAAGTATTGATGTTAATGTGATTCATTCATTATCAAAAGAAAGCTGCATAACATATAGTTTAAGAACTCCGCTTGGAACACAGATTCAACGTACGTAACTCAATAGAAATATATAAATGGATCTCTATGTACGTACATTGTGTGTGCATATCAGTTTACACACACATACACACAAGGCGTGGTGTTGATACTCCCCAGCTCAGGCTATCTATGATACTACTTAGTTCTGCCACAGAAAGTCCATATAATCTAACACCATCTCTTCCCAGTGTCTGGAATCTCCAATTAATGTCTTAGAATTTAATTCTGTTAGCTGAATATAGATTCTTCCATAAATTCAGATAATCCTGAGAGTGATCATACTTTAAACAATTCTCAGTCCATTAGACCTTAATGTGAAATAACTGGATTTCTTTTTAAAGAGTAGATTTGGATAAAGGGGAAGGTGGGAGGGAGAGAAAGCAAGATGGCTCTAGAATTCTGAATGGAGTAAAACAGGGATTAAAATTGTGTGTGTGTGTGTGTGTGTGTGTGTGCGTGTGTTGCTAGGTTGGAGGATAGATTGCAGAAAGACAAACTTTGGGTTGAGTTCATTCATTCCTGTGGGGTTAATCACTGTGCACAACCTTGTAAATAGTTTCTTTAAATTAAATTATTTTCCCCCTCTGGACAGAGAGACAATAGCTTATTTTAACTGTATTTATTTTTATTAAAAAGCAATACATCTACAGAATACTAAATTTAAAAGTTACTAAGGGGAGATTCAAGAACAAGTACATGTGTGTCCTGATCCCCCACCTCGTCAGTTTTTCTTGGAGGCTACCACTATAACCAGTTTCTTGTACTCAGTGTTTACAAATATATTTGCATATGATAACATAGTTTATATATTGTTTGGCGCCCTCCTTCTCTCACTCAGTAATATATCCTGAGGTCTTTCCATTTCAGTCTATATAGAACTGCTCCATTTTTTTAAATGGTTGTATAGTATTTGATTAGATGGATGTGTCATAATTTATTTAAGCAGTCTCCTATTAATTAACATTGAGGTTGTTTAACCATTACGAATAATACTGTAGTTTTGTGCATATTCTTGTAGGTAGACCAGGTTGTCAAGATTCCTAAGTCGAGGAGCACATTTCACAGAGTACAATGCAAATGGTGTTTTTTGTGGAGTTGTGCAATGCAGTGGTCCTTTAGGACGTTTCACATGAGTGTTTATGCTTATAGGATAAATATCCAGGAATGGTATGTCTCTAGTGTTTTTCACTTAAATGAGAGCATTTTAATACCCGATCACCAGGCCCACTTTTAATGTGGTCAACATCCTCAGAGCGCCCTCTAGTCGTTAATCATTTCTTGTAAGGGGCAATGCCCAGAAGTAATCATAATATTCTAGATTTATTCTGACTTATCTAATCAGTGAAGAATACAACGTTTAAATCTCTGGTTCTGGGCACTACACTTATCTTATTTTCCTGTTTATTTTGGCTGCTAGGAAATTCAAAGGTAAATTTGCAATGCTGTTCTACTGTATAGGGCATAGTTCATATTTTGTGTATGTATTTATCTTACTTTTGACATTTTTATTTTCCTACTTTTTAAAATTTTGCCCTTATTTTTAAAATCATTTAAAAAATCTTGTGGTATATGAAGGTTGTGAGTTGCCTTAAATTCTTCTTTGGAAAGAGATATTGCATAAATCAACAGGCAGGCAAATAAAATCTTGGAGTGACACATTTTTAAAAAAGATTAAACACATTCATATCTTGGATTGACGACTATAAGAAAAAAGATTTGAGATAGAATAAAAATTATAAGCTTGCAACTAACAGCCTTGGAATCACTCAAGACAAACTCTCAATGATTGAAAGTTTTAAAAAAATGTCCTTGAAGCATCTCATTTAACTCACTATGCAAAATAAAATACAATCACATAAATGAAGATCCCAAACTTAAATGCCTTTGAGACCTAGAAGAGTGAAGTAAATAAAGGAACAAGACACAGTAGTAAGAAATAATAGTAGAGTCAGTAAGAATTTGAGAAAGCCTTTCTCACTGATGAACATCAGAATATGCTATTAAACAAAACACTTGCAAAACCATTAACTGTCAGTTTAAAACCTCTGTCATCCCTCCTCCACTCCACTTTTATAAATGTGACCAAAATAAAATTCCTTGTAAAAATCTTCACAAAACAGGGAGAAATCACAGGTCGGGAAGTTAAATTTTCTTTCCTTTTTTTTTTCAGGTTATTGGTTGCCTAGCTATAAATTAAAGTCTTCCTGGGCCACAGGCCTGCATCTCTCTGTCTTGTTTGGTCATGTGGAATGCCTTCTGGTGCTACTGGACCACAATGCTACCATCAACTGTAGACCAAATGGGAAAACCCCTCTTCATGTGGCTTGTGAAATGGCTAATGTGGATTGTGTTAAGGTCCTCTGTGATCGTGGGGCAAAACTCAATTGCTACTCCTTAAGTGGACACACAGCTTTGCACTTTTGTACAACTCCAAGTTCCATTCTCTGTGCCAAGCAATTGGTTTGGAGAGGTAAGCCTTTCTGGGTGGCCAACATCATTGTCTGCTTGTACACTCATGGTTTCAAGACTTTGTGACCCCTACCTACCTCAGGTGATATAGTAAGCAGCATGATGCAATTACACCTAGTTCAGAGGCCCCTAAAAAATACATAGTCCTGTTGATCCAGGTAATTCAGTGATGATCACATTGGAATCTTATTGTTATTCAATAGCAGGAAGTTCATTCATTTACTCATTTACTTAACAAATATTTATTTAGCTCCTACTATGCATCAGGTAATGTGCTAAGTAAATAAAAAAGAGAAAATATTCCTGCCCTCAAAGCAAGTATATCCCAATGTGGAAGATAAATATTAACAAAACAATTCATAAATATATAATTACACTTTGGGAAAGTGTTGTGAAGGAGAAAACAGGAGTTATGAATGAGAATGTCAGAAGTGAATTACGATAAAATGTGTAAAGCCTTCTCTAAGGATATGCTAGGTAGGCTGAAACTTTAAGAATGAGAAGGAGGCCCAGGTGCAGTGGCTCATGCTTGTGGTACCATAACTTTTGGAGGCTAAGGTGGAAGGATCACTTGAGCCCAGGAGTTTGAGACTAGTCTGGGCAACTAGTAAAATAATTAGCTGGGCATGGTGGCATGCACTGTGGTCTCAGCTACTCAGGAGACTGACGCAATAGGGTCACTTGATCCCAAGAGCTCAAGGCTGCAGTGAACTGCTAATATGCCACTGCACTTCAGCCTGAGTGACGGAGTGAGACCCTGTCTAATTAAAAAAACAAAAAAAAAATGAACGAGAAGGAGAAGGAGCTACCCATAAAGAAAGCCGAGAGGAAAAGGAGTCTAGCTATAGAAATAGCTTGAGATACGTTGCTAAGAGAGCAAAAACCTTGAACTATTAAGCAGATGAAAGAGGGTTACTATGACCAGAGTATCATGGTGTGGGTAGGGTGAGAAGGACAAGAGGGTAGAGGGGAGTGTCACAAGATGACACTGGATGTGTTCAATCCCACAGGGCCTTTTAGGGTCAAACTGTGGGGCTCTGAAATAGAGCCACTAGAAAGTTTCCAGTAAGACAGTGACATGGTTTAATTTTCCTTTAATGTCATTTTTTCTGGAGTTACACAGAAAATAGATTGGATGTGGACAAGAATGGAAGCAGGGAGACCAGCAGGGAAGCTATTGTAACAGTCTAGGTGAGAGAAGATGGTGGCTTGCACTAGGGGCAAGCTTGGATAAGATGATTAGGAGATGGATTTGCAATACATTTTGGAAGTAAAATTGTTGGGATTTGGAGATAGGTTGGATGTGGGTGGGATCTGAAGGAACGAAAAGTCCCAAGTATCATTGTCGGGTTTCTGGTTTTAGAAAATAGGCAGATAGTGATGCCATTTTTTGAAATAAAGAAACTTGAGGAAGAGCCACCTATGTGGGGATGATCATTAAATCCATTTTTTTAGAAGTCAATTTATGGAGTATAATTTTCACTCAGTAAAGCTAACAGTACATTCTAAATGTCCCTCTACTGGGGGGTAGATCATTAGAATGTTAGTCTTCTAATATGTTTGTAATGGTATCTCTTTGTTTTAATTTGAATTTCCCTGATGACTAAGGATGTTAAATATATTTTCCTGCATTGATTTGCCATCTGTATATTATTTACTTTGGTGAAATGTCTGTAACTTTTGCTCCTTTTAAAAAATGGGATTTCTGTATTCTTACTGATTTGAGAGAGTTCTTTATATATATTCTGGATACTAGTCCTTTATCAGATACATAGTTTTTTCTTCATTCCGTGGCTTTTCTTTTCATTTTCCTAACCGTATCTTTCAAAGAGAAGAAGTATTTAATTCTGATAAATTCAATTTATCAATTTTTTTTCCTCCTAGCAACAAAATTTGTTTTCTATGTTTATTTCTGAAGGTTTTATCATTTCAGATTTTGCTTTTAGGTCTAGGATTCATTTTGAGTTAATTTTTGTTTATAGTATAAGGTATGGTTTAGGTTCATTTTTTTTATATAGATGCCCAATTGTTTCAGCACTGTTTGTTGAAAAGAATATTCTTTCACCATTGAATTACCTCAGTATTTTTGTCAAAAATCAATTGGCAATATATGTATGGGTTTATTTCTGGACTCCAGCCTATTCCATTGACCTATATATCTTTTTATTTATTTTTTTCTAATACTCCATTGACTTGATTACTGTAGGTTTGAATCAAGTCTTGAAATCAGAAGAGTGAGTCCTCCTAGGTCAGTTTTAAGTATGAGAGTTTTCATATCTCTTTGAGACTTCAGAGTGAAAATGTCAAGGATGCACTTTATATAAAAGTATAGATTTCAGAACAGAGCCCTGGACTAAAGCTATAATTTCAGAATTGTTGGCCTATAGATTGTATTTGAAGCCAAGGAAATCAATAGAATCCCCTGGATAAAGAGTATATATAGAGAAAGGTGAATCTATGTATAGCCCCAATGAATTCTAATATTTCAATGTTAGAAGATGGGGAGAAGCCAATAAAGGAGAGTAAGATATCCTGATAACTAAAATTGGAGAAAAACAAGAGCCCTTTGGCAACATGAGGACTAAGAAAGAGGTAGTTTCCAGAAGCAGAGAGTGGCCAGCTATAGTGATAGCGACACAGGCTTAATTAGATGTTCATTAGATTAGGTGACAGAGTTATCACTGACAAAAATAGTTTTGGTGAAACAGTGTTAAAAGCCAGATTTGAATAGCATTAAGTGTAAATGGGTGGTTAGAAACTAGAGATGTCATATGTAAACAATTGTTAAAAAGAAGTGAGGCTGCAGAAGTGAACATAACAAGAGCGTGATTGCTGGAGGGGCTGGAAGGAGGTCACAGGCAACTACTGTAGACAGTAGGAGAGCAGAGAAAAAGCTTTTGTGCCGAAGGAAATGATTCATAGAAAGAAAACAGTTGAAGATGCATGAGACATGATAACTGAAAGGTTCCAATCTTTCAGAAGTTGAGATGGGATGAAATCCAGAGACTATGGGGTACATCCTCGTTTTTAAGAAGTGGGACACAGTAAAAGATGGTTTTAAATGCCAGAATGATTATAGATTTGATGGTGCTAAGCTAAGGGAGTTCTGATGGTTTTTCCCCTCAATAATGCCATCAGGCAAAATTGTCAGCCAAAAAATGAGAGAAGAGCAGAAAGTGCAGACATTTTGATAAGAATGGAGAAGGAATGAGGAGTTCATGGAGAAGAAAATAGGATAAGACACTTACTAAAGAATGTAGTAGGATTACTGGACTTATAAAAGATGCCACGTGGCCAGGAGCTGTGGCTTACACTTGCAATCCCAGAACTTTGGGAGGCTGAGGCAGGAGGACCATTTGAAGCCCAGGAGTTTGAGATCAGATTGGGCAACCTAATGAGACCACATCTTTACCAAAGGGAAAAAAAAATTAACCATGCATGGTGAGCATCTGTAGTCCTAGCTACTCGGGAGGCTGAGGCAAGATTGCTTGAGCTCAGGAGTTTGAGGCTGGCTGCTGTGAGCTATTATTGGACCACTGCACACCAGCCTTTGTGACAGAGCAAGATCTGTCTAAAAAAAAGACATGATCTTTTCAACCTGTGGATACGAAGGGGAAAAAATTCAGCCCAGCTTATTCTCTTTCTTCTTTGGTTCACCTGTTAAAAATGAGACTGTATGCCATAGTCTCTGGAGTTCATCTCTCCCAACTTCTGAAAGACTAGAACCTTTCAGTTATCCTGTCTTGTGCATCTTCAACTGTTTTATTTCTATGAATCATTTCCTTTTGCATGCAAGGTTTTTCTCTGATCTTCAAATATAGATAATACTGGCTTGTGACCTCCCTTCAGCCCCTTCCTGCAAACATGCTCTTTTCATGTTTGCTTTCTCAGCCTCCCCCTTAGGAAGCAAGGGCCTAGCATGGAGTTATAGGGACAAGGTTAGGCATCATTTGGAGCTTACCCACCTTTTCTGTGTGTGGCCATCACCACTCTCACATTTACCCATTCATTTATGTTTATATTTAGGTTTATCTTTATTGATTTTTAAATTTAATTAAACATGTAAGCTTTTTATTTTTAAGAGTTTTAGGAAGTTTAGGAATTATATATTAATTTAATTATTAACTTTTAAATTAAAACATTTTTTGTCTTACTTTTTGTGATAAGAACATTTAAGATCTACTCTCAGCAAATTTCCAATAAACAATGGAGTGTTATTAACTATAGTCATCCTGCTGTACATTAGATCTTCAGAACTTATTCATCCCACATAACTGAAACTTTGTTAACTTTTTATATTACTGCCTTTTCCTGTGACTTATCAACCACAAACTGAGAGTGGCCAAACTTTCCCTGGAGGCATCACCTTTCCCAGCAGACACAATTATTCCCCATCTCTTTTGTTCCTGTCAACAGAGAGAGACTACCTAGAGATGAGAAGGAAGAAGGAAATAGGTGAAGCTTGGACAATGCTTGTAGGCTGACACTAATGAATTAGGCTTATAATGACCAAGGAGAGAGAAAGAAAGTCCACTAAAGATTCGCTTACTCTTTTAAGCCATGTCATCAAAGGCCGAATTCACAAAGAAAATACAGATAAATTAGAGAAGGCAAAAATATTCAGCTTCAGTAGGGAAAACATCATAAAACTAAAAGGCAATCATAAAACTGGGGAAAATATTTGAGACTACATGACAAAGGGCTTACTATATACAGAGATTTCTCAATTAAAGTAAGAAGGCTAACGCCTAAGAAAAAAAAGAGAAAAAGAGGGAAAAAAGAAGAAGAAAAAATGATTTAATAAAGAAAAAGAACAAGAAGACCAAGAACAGGATTATTTAAGGGAAAAAGGGAATAATCATATAAACAACAAATAAATATATGACATAATGATAGCCTTCACTGGTAATCAGTAACATGTAAATTAAAATAACAACTAGATACCTTGTTGTTTATTACATTGATAAGCATACAAAAGGTAATACATATTCGACAAACACATAGGGAAGTGCTCTCACACACTCTTAACAGAATGTAAATAGGTACAAGCCTGGGGGCAAATTGATAAGACATGTCAAAAGCTTAAAACTTCTTTTAACTTAGAATTTTCACCTCTAGGATTAGGGACCAATCCTAGGCAGGGGGACCTTTTTTACCCAGGGCTATCATTTACTTAGGGCCTCAAATTCAGACTTTAGTTACCTCCAAACTAGGTTATACTTAAAGTCAAAGAGATAACTGGGGAGAAAGAAAAAGGAAGCCACTAATCATGTAACTTAGAGTTGTGCTTGGTCACATGACCTTCAGTACACTAGGAATTAGAGACTTTCTCCTAATTCTGTAAGAGTTTTCAGAATAATGCAGTTAGAGCATATTTTACTTTATATTTTTGTCTTAGAAGTTTTTTTTTTTTTGGAGACGGAGTTTCGCTCTTGTTACCCAGGCTGGAGTGCAATGGCGCGATCTCGGCTCACCGCAACCTCCGCTTCCTGGGTTCAGGCAATTCTCCTGCCTCAGCCTCCTGAGTAGCTGGGATTACAGGCACGCGCCACCATGCCCAGCTAATTTTTTGTATTTTTAGTAGAGACGGGGTTTCACCATGTTGACCAGGATGGTCTCGATCTCTTGACCTCTTGATCCACCCGCCTTGGCCTCCCAAAGTGCTGGGATTACAGGCGTGAGCCACCGCGCCCGGCCTGTCTTAGAAGTTTTGATTAGTTAAGAAAAACATTTAAAATGTACCACAATTAAAAATGTATAGATAGACGTTTTTAATTTTTAAATGTATTTAGAGTCTCAAAAAAATTGCTTGATTCCTATTTGACCTCAGGGAGTCATTTATATTACTGAAAAACTGAAAAGCACTTACATATCTAATAGAAAATTTCATGTTGTTCCTACCATACCATGCAGATATTTAAAATGATGTTTAAAAGAATGTCCATTCACATGGGAAGGTTGTAAAAAGCTTTAGGACAGTATAGACTGTATAGATGTATTTTTCTAAAAATTGTGTGACTATGCATATCAGAAAATAATATTTACAACATCAGAGTCACACTTGATATCATAGCTAATGTTTAACTGTAGCTAAGCAATTTCAAAAAGGCAAATCTATTATTTTAGATCCTTACTACTAGAATAATTTTTTTAAGTGTGGTAGCTGGCAGATATATAAATAAGAAAACAAACTTGTGAATCAAATCATTGGGGAAATTTCAATCCATCTTATGGATGAGGAAATAGGAGAAAGTAAGTGCTTTGCTGGTAGATCTTTTAACCTGGAAATTAAAAGACTGAGCATCTTGTTTTCTTTCCTTTGCATTTTTTTGCCTCAGCTTCTGAACAGCGCTTGGCAGATAGGAAGTGCTCAATAAATAGTTACTGAGGTTACTGACAGATCTGGGAATGGCTCCAGAAGCCCTGGGTGCATGGATGGGACCCACTGCCATCTAATAAATGAAAACGGTGTAGTTCATGGTTAATGAAATGCTGCTCTTCATTAGTTTTACCCTCTCAGTCTCTAGAAATATAGCCGAAGACTGAATTTTGTCTCTCTTAGATTATGGCATAGGTACTCTGAGGGAGAACTCAAATACATCACTTTGTGGCCGGACAGAAGGAACTGAGACAGCATACAGACAAGGAAAATAAGTCAGGCTAACATTAAACTCGGGACCAGACAAGTCCATTAGAGGAAGAACCAATGCCATGGCAACTGAAAACCGATGTAATTTCATTTGCTATTTAATGGGCTCTTTGTGGAAAAGTGCTCTTTGTGGAAAAGGCTAATTGAGGCCAAAAAATTGCATCCAATTTTCTCTTAAAGGATTTTCCCCCATTTTCCCAGTGTTGCAGAGCCTGCTTTGTCCCCATGCTGGATTTTGTCTGCTATTTTCCTGTTTGCCTTTCTACTTAATGCCCCCATCTCCTGGCCTTTGTTTCCTTTGGTATTAGGATAATAGTGTTCATCAGTTGAGAAGGCTTATTTACCTCGGTGAAAAACGTCCTCTCATTGAATCCTGCATTTCCCTATGAATAAAGAGAGTCAGGGCAGGTTTAGGTGGCTGCTAAGCAGCATATTATTTCTACCTATTCCATTCGTAAGAGGAAAATGAAAGCTGCCTGCTTTACTCTGCATGAAGCAAATCCTGACAGTAGGAGGAAAATTTGTTACTGCAGGAAAGCCATAAAAATTCAAATGTTCCCTAGCAGAATGTAGCATGGGGGCAATGCAAAAGAGGCCGTGTCTTTTAAAAGACTGTTCCCGCTACTTTGTGTGACAGTGACACAAGTCACCCACATGTTAGGAAATTCCCTGGTCAATGAAGTGGAAGATGGTAAGGCAAGATGTCACTGGCCTTCATTTGAATCCGAAATAGATATGCTTGCTGGACAGACACTGCTCTTACCACCTCATCACCTTCCATCTTTTCATCTCCTATGTTATACACTGGAATAACACAAATCTGACCATGTTAGTCATTTGCAAACCACCCTGAGGATTTTTGCCACATCTGCTGTATTGCGAGTACCACCTGTACAATATGAATTTAATGTTCTCATCAAATTGATATTACTTATTAAATTCAATTTTAAAGGAAACTTGATATTACTATAAAAAATTGAAAACCAAAATCCCTTGACATACATTGAGGGTAACAGTAACAGTAAATAAAATGCAATTAAATTATTGACCTCCATCTGCCAAGTGACCCCCTGCTCTCAGATGGCAGAAAATGACTCTAAAGCGCCCTTGTCTTCTGGTCATTGCTTTTCCCAGAAGGCTTTGCCTCCAACATTCCCCTCTGAGTGAATGAACTTGAAGTGAGTTTGCAGTCCCGATCTCACACCCAGTCAGTCAGCAGGTACTCTAGTCCCGTAAAGAATGTTCCAGGAAAAATCATACCATACTTTAGGAAACACAGCCGTAAGCAGTGCTTTAAAGTTGATGGTCTATTTAGTGGTGAAATTGTAGAAGCATCTCTTTAGAATCAGGAATGAAACAACTTCTCTGCTGTCATCACAGTCTTTTCAGCCCTGTCCTGGAGATCCTAACTGGCACAAAGAGAAGAGAAAGAGAAATAATATATGAAGATTGAAAAGAAGGAAGAAAAATGGCCATTATTTAAAACAGGATGTTTGTCTACAAAGAAAATCTACAATTAAATGGTTACAACTAGTAATTGAGTTCAGCAGAGGTAGTGCATTTAAGATCAATATACAAAAATCAATTACATTTCTATATACCAGAAATAAGCAGCTAGAAATTGTAATGTAAGAAAAGATAGATTTATAATATCACAAGAAATTTAAGGGACCTAGAAAATATATTTAGCAAAAGACGTGAAAGACACATGTAAGTTGTTTAGAAGACATTAGGAAGATACCAGATTCAAGGTTTATTATGAAAAATGTGGTACTAGATTATTCCTTCTTCAGAGGCAACCACTTTTACTTCCTTAAGCCGATTAGTTGGTATTTAGCTCCAAATTACTAAATAAATACCATTTATTTATCCATAAAGGTAGGAAGAATAAGTAGCAATAGAAGCAGCTTTATGAGAATCAATTGATTGACTGTAATGGAAAATGCAGATCCGGCTCCTTTTCCTCTATCCATGTCCCTCCCCGCAAGTATTTATTCCATTCCCTGTCCCTTATGATGCAGTTACATTACAACGATGAGACTTGTAGTCCACTTTGATAGCTTCTATTTTTGTGCAATGTTTTGTTATCTCTGTGGTAAACTGTCTTATTTCGTTCTTTTGCTTAGTTTTCTACATACCCACTGCTATTTAACCTCAAAGCTTTTGCCAATTTTTTAAATTTTATTTATTTTTAGAGACAGGGTCTCACTCTATCACGCAAGCAAGAATGCAGTGGTGTGACCACGGCTTACTGCAGGTTTGACTTCCCAGGCTCAAGCAATTCTTCCACCTCAGCCTCCCAAGTAGCGGAGACTACAGGCACATGGACTGTGCCCAGCTAATTTTTAAAAAATTATTTTGAGTAGAGACAGGGTCTTGTTATTTTGATGAGGCTAGTCTCCAACTCCTGGCCACAGGTCATCCTCCTGCTTAGGCTTACAAAGTGCTGGAATTATAGATGTGAGGCATCATGCCTGGCCTGAAAATAGTTTTAATCTTTTCTGAAATATTTAAACTCAGTGGGTATTTTATCAATTTTATTTTCTTGAAAAATTCCTTCTGGAGTCTTCAGACCTGCTCCAATTAGGTTTAGCTTCGTGTACATCTGGTGAACCACTGTCATCCTGGGGTCCCCATTCCCTATCATCCCAGGGACACCCTTTCCTCTCCCCTGTTTTCTGGACCACAAATCTTCCTAAATCTTGGTGTGTTGCCTATTTGGGTTAAATATATCCTTTGGTAGATTTCTGAGAAAGGGTGCATGAGACTATACATGCCCCCAGTGCATGAATTCTACCCCGACTTGGCATAGAATTCTAGATTCATAAACTTTTTTTTTTTTTTTAGCATGATGAAGGTATTGCCTGATTGCCTTCTAGTTTCCAGTACTGCAGCCAGAAAATTAAAAGCCATTTACATCTTCATTTTTTTCTACGTAACTTATTATCTTTCTCTCTGGGGAATTTAGAATTTTATTTTGTTATTTTTTTGGTGTTTGGTGTTCTAAAATTCCACAATGAATTGTCTTGGTGAGTTTATCTTCATCCATCATACTGAATCCATTGAATTCCAAGATGCTTGTCTGTCAGTTCTGAGAAATGTTCCTGAATTATTTCCTGCATGAGTTCTTTTCTTCTGTTTGCTATATGCTCTCTTTCTTGAATTACTGTTATTTGGACATCGAACCTCCCTGGACTGTTTCTCTAATTGTCTTGTATTGTCTCTCTTATTTTACATTTCTTTATTCTCTGCTTTCTGGGAGATCTTCTCTAGGTTGTTTTTCTCTGTTTTTATTGTCTCTGTCTACTATATTAGAGGCTTTCCTTAGATCTCTTGTAACCCTTGGCTGTCTGCCTGTGTTTAAGATTGAGTCACTAAAAGCTGATTCGGAATCTAATTATCTAGGTAGGGTTTTTTGTTTTGTTTTGTTTTGCTGTAGGGGATCTGGCTGGACCTTTCATCTGAGGAATCTCTGACATAGTCTCTTAAGATTATTATTATTATTATTTTTTGAGATTGGTCAGATTCTCCAAAGAAAAATATAACTTTTTTTTTTTTTTTTAAACTAGAGAGTCAAGACCTAATTGCCATTATTTCAGGTGCTGAGTTAGGGGGAAAGGCTGGGGATGCAAATATAGCATATCTGCTATTAGAATGCTCTACCCCTCTTCTTTGCTAAGCAAACTTCTACTCCTATGCAAGACCTTAGTTCAGACTTCAGTTCTGAGGATCAATTTTTCTTAATTCGTTTAAATTCAATTAGGCCCCTATGCTATGTTCTGTATTCTCATAGTACATTGTAGCTTTCCTTGGTGGCACTTACGTTTTATTTATTGAATTCGTTGATTAGTATCTGCCTCCCTCACTAAACCATAAGTTTCATGAGAGCAGAGACTGTTTTGCTCAGCATAGCCCAGTGCATAGAACATACTGGAAACTGATTGTTAAAAATTTATTGAGTGTTCAGTTGACAACAAGTCCTAGCACTAAGGAAAAGAGAGCAGTTGAACCAGAGCAATGTCATGATCATTACTGGCAAAATCATGCTCAGTTGCACACATTGCTTCTTTCACATATGAAGAGAGTATGCCAGGAAGGAGGGAGAAGTCAGAATTGGTAGACAGTATGGAAAGATCCAGTAAGTTGAGAGTTAAAAAGCTGCCACTGGATTTAGCAACATGGATGGAACTGGAGATTATACCAATCAGTTGAGTGATGGACGCAGAAACCAGAGTGGAGGGGATTGAGAACTAAAAAGAAGGCTGTCTGAGAGTGTGAACAAGGCTTTTAAGGAGTATTTGTGAAGAGAAGACAAGAAGGTAGATGAAGAGGAAAATGAGTTTGAACTTTTTTTTTTTAAATTTTAGATGATAAAAACCTGAGCATTTTAAAACTGATGGAAAAATCCACCAGTAGAGCAGAGATTGAAGACAAAGAAAAGAGGAGGGATAATTTTTGGTGTGAGGATTCTGAGTTTGGGAAATGAGATCCAGAGCAGGTAAAGGGATTGATTTTGGAGAAAAGAACCTCTGTTCTGTCATAGCCAGAGGCAGAAAAGGAGAGAATAGGAGTTGCTGTGTGTGGTGGGAAGGATTTAAGGAAGCTTCCCTTTGAAGGGCATTTTTAATGTAAAGTAAGAAGTGAAGAGAGTTGAGGGTGAGAGGAGAAGAAATATAAAAGATTTGAGGAAAAAAGAGGTTTGAAATAATTATTACAGAGAATACATTAAATTTTCTAAAATTACAGAGAATATTATAGGAAATTAAAGAGAATGGGAAAGTAAGTAAAACAGAGAAACATGGGGTTGCTGACCCATCTGGAGGGTCCAGTTGAGTTTTGATGTTTGACTTTATGATGGTACCAGTCTTGCACAGGTGGCACAGGTGGTTTTTGCCACACAGCGCTCAGCTGCTTGGCTGCAGGCACTGAGAGGGCAGATAATTGGGCTCACACAGGGGTAGGGTCACTCATAGCACCAGGTAAATGCTATGAAGAGATGGAGTGAATTTAAAGTTCAGGCAAAAGAATTAAGTTATTAAAATGATAAAATATGGAACTAAGCTGGATAGAGGAGAAAAGTAAGGAACATCTAATAGACAAAGTGAACACAGAGAGGGATCTGATGGAGTCCAAGAATGGTTATAGTGGACACTGAACAAGCAAGATGCAGAGATAGAAGATTATGGGCAGAGAATTGGACATGTGAATCAGTGATTTCTGGAGACTGATAAATTTCAGTTAATGACTCAGTCCAGGTATGACTATGGATTGGAGTCATCAAGTCAAAGAGTCGGAGGAAGTCACTGAAGTGAATGAGATTCAGAAACGGGGAGACCAGGAGATTTGTTGAGTCATTCATGTGGTTATTAAAGACCCCCAGAATAATATCAGGAATCTGTGAGGAAAGGAGTAACATGAGTTAGGTGCCAAAATCTTAAGAAACAAATGGGGAGATAATTGTATTCAGGAAGGAGGTTAGGTGGTATAGCTGAAAAAGCAAAGCCTTAAAGAAGTAGGGGTGTTCTTTTTATTTATTTTTCCAAGAGAATTAGGGATTAATTGGAAGCAGCAATGGGAAGTCAGATATATGAAAAAGAACACTCAGTTATATACCGCAGGCCAGAGTTAAGCTTTCCACATCCGTTGTTTGAGCTTGGAACAGAGCAAAGCTAGTTTGGTTGCCATGGTAACCAACGCCATGTCTCCGGGCTCATTAATCCTATGTTCCAAACTGAGCACTTAGCAATAGCTTCTGAATAAATGCAACAAAGCTCTGCATACTGAAAAGGGCACATTCATGTTAAGTAGGGGAAAAAGGTTTTCAATTTCATTCATTAAACTTGAGTAAATAATTTAATATCTTTGTGCGTCACTCCTCCTAGCTAATGAATAAGGATAAATGCTTAATGGAAAATCTAGCTTAATAAAGTTAACAGCATCAGCGCTACATATAAAGGAATTGATGTTGCTGGTATATATGCATATGAAGGGGAAAATGGAAAGGAAAATGACACATATTAAGCATCTGTGATGCGGCTATGTCAGGTACTTGAAAATAAAAGGTTTCATTTAATGCTTGCAACAACCATGTGAGGTGGCAAATTATTCTCCTTATTTTAAAAATGAGGAATCAGAGACTCAGAGAAGTTAAATCAGGCCTCAGTTCACACAGTTTGTCAGATTCAAATGATCAAATTCTATTTGTTTTGAGTCCATGATGCTCCCTCTGTGTCTTGCTGGAAATTGTATAATGCTTATCCTTCTGGGACATTTGATTAATTAAAAAAATTAGGTGAAAAGACTGTGCTACGGTGACATTATATAAAAGAGAAGCTTAAATACTATATCAGAATCCCATTAGCTTAAAAAATTAATTATCATAAGATGTTTTTATGAGAAGGCAGCTGGGTATATCAGAAGTGTGTTTAATTAAAAGACATGAAAAACTGTTGATGTTTCTTCCAAAATGAGTCCCGCCAAGGCAATTGTTTTCCCCCACTCTGTCGTTTTCTAACTTGAAGGATTGGAGTTGCAAAGCACACTCTCAACACAGAAACAAATCTTTTCCTTCTAAGTATCATGCTTTTATTTTGGTTTCTGGATTTGTTCCAACAAAGGTGTAGATAAGTGATTGAAAAAGATATATTGAAAACCCATTAATTCATTTTCCTTAAAATTAAACTCTTTAATTAAAAGCAGCACTTTGATCAATTTCTAATTTCTACCTCCAACAATGTGATACAGCACGGTTTAAAATAATAGAAATAACTAGGTGTATGTTAAATATCCCTGTCACTAAACTTAGATGTTAGCATTTTTCATTTTTTCTTCAAACGCTAATTGTTTTGGTCTCACCTATACAACAATTTTAGGTCAATTTTTTCAAGTTTGCGTTGCTTACTGCAGCCAGATGATTCCCAAGTGCATTTTCAGAGGAAAAGTAGTAAGTAATTACAGCCTTCTTTCCCACCTGATAGCATTATAGGTTTCCATCTCTGACCAATTCTCTTTAAATTCTACAATCAAAAACCGTATGTGTCTTCTGTTCTGAGTTTTCAGTCTGGGTGTGTTATCTTTGTTTTATAACTGGAAGCATCTGAAACCAGAAATTGAAGGATGAAATTTCCTTGGGCCTGTACTTCTTTATTTATTTTCTATCAGCACTTGTTCTTTGTTCCTTACTTAGGGGAGCCTGGATCTTATTATCGTCTGAACATTTTAAATACTCATTTAGCAAAAGATATAAGACTTATAAACAGAAACACAAGTGTTTTCTTTGTCATCTTTGTAAGTAATAACTTATGGAAGATAATGTAAACAATTTTAGAAGGTTTTTCCATTAAGCTAACCAAGAAAACATACAAATAGGGGAAATGATGAAAGCTCGGAATTGGAGGCTAGGAATCAAGCGCATGCCAGCTTCTTGAAGTTTTTACTAATTAGAAAGCTAATGGGAACAGAATAACGGTGGACCCCTCTCTTTTCCAAGACAAAACATTTTGCTGGCAGCCAGCCGCCATCAAGGGCCACCAAGAGGTGAACGCTGCAGGGAAGGCCCAGTTAGGGAGTCCGCTGAAAGCAAAGCACTCCAGCCCCCTTTGCCTTTGTTTTCTTGCGGTCTCAGAATTCTGGCAGCCCTCCGCCAACACTCTTCAATTAAGGGGGCCACACTAACCAAAGACCTGGGTGGTAAGAGTAGGAAGTACATGCACTTCTTGCAAGCAAAGTTGAATTAACGTGGGTGGGAGCAGGAGGAAGAGCCCTGAAGAAAGATCGACTTGGACTTAATAATAACAGCCGGATGTGGCATTTATTTTTCATGCTTGGCACTTTGTCTGTGCTTTCATTAATTCTCACAACTATCCTATGAGGTTAAGACTGTTATCCTAATTTGCAGATTAAAGCACTGAGCTTGAGGCAAATTGTTTAATAGTGAAACCTGGTTTTGACTGCAGTGACCTCAATGCAGACCACTCGTTTTGTCCACTAGGTGGTGCTGCCTCCCCTTTGCTACTTAGAGTCCTACAGGTAATGTAAATTAGTCTTGGGACTGCCCTGGGGGACTTTGCTGCTGTTGGCTTATTCTGTGAATCTCATCGCCACTGTAGACTGGATATGTCAGTCAGCAAACCTGCCACTCCCTCAACTTCTTCTATAACTGCCTTGCTCACAGCCCCTGATGAAGGGAAAGCACAGGTTGTTGTCTTCTGTAACACTTGATCCTTCCATACTGTAGCCTATTAGACCAGGGGTGGTGTTCAACAAAGGGCTGGCCAGGAGGCTGCAACATGGCTTAATGTGAAAAGATGAACTCAAGTACAGTGCTTAAAAGAGAAGCTTCTGGAGTAAGACTGACTGGGTTCAGACCTTGACTCTTCCATTCCTGAGGGCAAGATTTAACTTCTTTGAATCTTAGCCCTCACCTACTAAATGGGGTTTGGATAATTCAAGTTGATTCGAGGGCACTCCAGCAAGGCTTTATGGATCACGTATGGCTCTTTCTCCTATACTTGGGCCTGTGATGGTGTCTTTGTGTTGTCTAGAAATGCATTTCCCAAAGTCCACTGTATTAAACTCTGATTCTGGGGCTGTTAATAGGTGTTTCAAAAAGAGAAATCCTTGGAAAAATAAGTTCTGGAAAACCCATGTTAAACTTGATAGACTTCCTCACCATAAACTTCTCAGAATCTTTCATATGCTAATATAAATGATAAAGATACAAAGGTACATAGAATCTACACATTTATTTAACCACAGAGCTTTTATTTTTAATGCATCTCATAATACTAATATGCCACAGAGCAGACTTTGGGAAATGCTGGCTTAGAAGAATGAAATTAGGGCCTATCGCTAGAAAGGGAGCTCACATTTGGTGCAGCAAGAAGTTTCCAGCTTCTCTTCTAAGGGCAGGTTCTATCACTGTGTTAGGCAGAAAAATGATCCTCCAAAGATGTCTAAGTCCTTATCCCTGGGGCCTGTGATTACTTTACATGGCAAAAAAGCACTTTGCAGATGTGATTAAATTAAGAACTTTGAGATGGGGAGATTATCTTGGATTATCCATGTTGGTCCTGTCTCTTTGAAATCAGAGGACCATTTTTGGCTATAGTCAGAGGAAATGTGACTATAGAAGGAAGGTCAGAGAGATAGGATGTGAAAGGGGCTCTACCCACCATTGTTAGCTTTGAAAATGGAGGAAGGGGGCCATGGCCACGAAATGTGGGAAGCCTCTAGAAGCTGGAAAAGGCAAGGAAATGGACTCTTCTATATATTCTGCTTGTCTCCCGATCTTAGCCCACTGTCAGTTTTTTTTTCTTTTTTTTTTCAGAAATAGAGCTGAGAGAGAGAAAGAGAGAGAAAGAGTGTGTGTGTTCAGAGAGAGAGAATGATTTATTTTAAGGAAATGGCTCATGCAATGTGGAGGTACAAGTCTGAAATCTGGAGGGAAGGCCAGTGGGCCAGAGACCTAGGGAAAAGATACAGTCTGTTGCCAGAACACTTACTTGCTTGTGGGAGGTCAGTCTTTGTTCTATTAAGGCTTTCAACTGAGTGGATGAGGCCCACCCACATTAACGGAAACAATCTGTTTTTAACTCAAAGTTTGCTGGTTAACATGTCAATCTCATCCAGAAAAATAGCATCACAGAAACATCCAGAATATTGTTTGACCAAATAGCTAGGCGGCACAGCCCAGCCAAGCCGATACATAAAATTAACCCTTACATCCACTGAGACTTGTGTTGGACTTCTGACCCTCATAACTACAAAATAATAAATTTGTGTTGTTTTCAACTATTCTCAGTTTGTGGTAACTTGTGACAGAGCAATAAGAAGCTAGGATGCTCACTTACCCATCCTAGGCATTGCTATCTGCTGTAACGTAAGTGATTCACTTTCGAGGACTTGGTCATCTGTCTCTCAGTTCTGGTCCTTGTCTCTAATTCTGCCATCAACAGTGAAGGATTTCGACGATGGCATAAATTTTGAGTCTAAAATCACCCTCACAACTCCTGCACCTCACAATTCTAACATCTGCATTTCACTCCAGGTCAGCTGTCCACTCACATGATCTCATCCTGGCCTTTTATATTGCTCCAGTATTTTTTCTTCTTATCTTGCCATCATTTCCTCTTAGTTACCTTGTGCCAATTCTTTAATGTCTTCACGACTCCAGTTTTTTGCCCCATTTTGTATACGGGTCTCTCACCCTCTCTTAACTGATTACTTGAAGTACTGTCTCACTGACACTCTAACTTTGCCACAGTGCAGTCCTTCTAGGCTAGCACAGACCATATACACCTCTAATACACCTCTTCCTGCCTACTATTAAATAATCTATAAAAATTCAGAAAAACTTACCAAAAAAACTTTTTAGCAATAGCTATGTAAACTAAATATATGAACAAACTATAAAACAAAGAATGGTGAAATTTCTATTAATTACATCATAAAAGGGAGTGGATTCAGATGTCCCTCTTTTATTTATTTATTTATTATTTATTTATTTTTTTGAGACAGAGTCTCACTCTGTTGCCTAGGCTGGAGTGCAGTGGCACGATGTCGGCTCACTACAACCTCCACCTCCAGGGTCCATGAGAGTCCTCTGCCTCAGCCTCTTGAGTAGCTGAAGTTACAGGCGCGTGCCACCAGGCCCGGCTAATTTTTTGCACTTTAGTAGAGACGGGGTTTCGCCATGTTGGCCAGCATGGTCTCAATCTCTCAACCTCTTGATCCACCCACCTTGGCCTCCCAAAGTGCTGGGATTACAGGCATGAGTCACCCTCCAGCCGCAATTGTTCTTTCTGTAAGCCACTGGTTGTAGAATAAACCCTGGTGTTCCCCCTGAGCTAAGGGACTCCTTACTTATTATCAAAGATGTTGGCTGCTCCAGAGATGGACATCATCACCCTTGCTTTTGCTGCTGTTACTGCCACTCAGAAAGGGAGGCCCACTGTGGCTTGATGAATTCCTTCTCATACAATGGCTTCTGCTAACCCAATGTCCCATTGGTACCATTCTCCTTCATACCATGTCATCTCCCTGTTTCACTCCAGTCCTGCCTCCATTAGCCAGGACCATTCACCTCGACCCTATGGCTGGTCTGGTCCAGGCCTCCTCTTGCCTTTGAGTCCAGAATAGACAGAATTTTGTCCCTGAGTGGAGGAAGAAGTCCTTATCGCTTTGTCCAAACTTGTACTGTTAAAAAAAAATCAATCTTCTTTAGGATTAACCTCTTTTTCAGTTGAATGATAACAGCAGCATTCACTTCCTTCAATGAAAACACCTTTCCAACCATAAGATACGTTCTGATTTTATGAGCCCAAAAAGATTAATGCAAAATAATATAGTAATGGTACATTTTCCAAAGTCTGAGTATTCAGTCTTATCTATGGTTACTTTGTTAAATTTTAATCAATGGTTTTTTGGAATTAAAAAGATAAAAAATAAAATAAATACAGGGTGACTGAGCTCAGCGTCTGCATCTTGGTTGTTCTCCAATAGCACATCTAGAAGGATATCTTTTCTTTAAGGTTGAGTAAATTAAAAATAAACAAAATGATAAATAAACATGGGTTCGATGAAAAAAAAAAGTGTCTCCCAAGGGATGAGAAGCAATATTCTGTGGAGTTGGCAGACAAGCTTTGATATGAAAAAGATTTGCTTCAGGAGACAAGGGAAATAGTTTGTGATATTTGCTTCCTGTTTTCGATATGGCTTAAAAAAATACAAGTAGCTGTTAAAGAAGAACAAACTTGTTATGAGAGCAGACCAAGTATCAAATAGTTTGGTTTAATAAGCATTTGTAAAGCCAAGCTGTTTTTCTATTCTTTTACCGGTCTTTCTTCAGTCTTATTTGCTGGATCTGTTACTCTTTTCTATGTTTAAATGTTGCATGCCACATGATTCTGTCTAAGAGGCCCTTTTCTCCATCTAAACTCAAACCTGGGTGATCTCATCTGCTCCTATGACTTCAAATGTCATTAAATGGGGCTCACTTTCAACTTGGTATCTCTGGCTTGAGTCTCTGCCGTGAACTCCAGACTCATCTATCCAACCATATATAATCTGTCTCCACTGGATGTTTAGCTACCATCTCTAGCTTTCCATGTCCAGATGAAAGTGTTTTCTATCCCTGTGTTAATCATGATTTGCATGATTTGCTTTTGTAGAAACGTCTGTTTATATACTTTGTCCATTTTTGAATTGGGTTATTTGGCTTTTTACTATTGAGTGGTACGAGTTCTATTTGTATGTGTGTGTTGTTGTGGGAGACAGGTTCTCACTCTGTTGCCCGGGCTGGGGTGCAGCGGAGCCATCATAGCTCAATATAACCTCAAATTCCTGGGCTCAGGCAATCCTCCTGCCTCAGACTCCCCAAAACGCTGGGACTATAGACATGAGGCACTGTGCCAGGCCTAGTTGTAATTGTTCTTTATGTATTCTAGACACAAGTCTTTTATCATATATATGATCATAGAATTTGGGGAATTGTCTGTTCACAGATAAAGAGAAAATAGTAGTTTTGATTGTTCAAGGAAGTTATGCATAATAAGCAGTGCAGGGAGCAAATGATGACACCCAGAGTGAAGCAAAAATTTAGGGAGTGAGAAGAAAGGGAATCACAGAAAAATCATCACGGACTTTGTTTTCAGAGAGGGAGAAGAAAGCACACCCAAAGAAGCTGAAAAAATAAAGAATTTCAAGAAATGAGTCAATACCATTAAATGTAGTGGAGAAGTGGGTAACTAGAAGGTTGAAAAATGTAGACAGTAAATTACAGGCCACTGGTGATCTTTGTCAGAGCAGTTCCAGCGGAGTGTGGGGACAGAGGCAGGGTTTGATGGACTGAGGAGTGTGTGGGTGGTGAGACAGTGGGTGCAGAAAACAGAGACCACACTTTCAAGAAGTTCAGACAAAAAGCTATAAAAAGAACTTGGAGGGTAGCTAAAAGGGAGAAAAGAGTTGCAAAAGCCTAAGTATGCTTAGAAAATGAAGGCAAAGAGTCCATGGGAATGGAGATGTTGGGTAAATAATACAAAGAAATTACTTGTGGAGCAACATTCTGCTGCCGGGTACATGATCAATTGCAAAGAAGGAGGTGCTGGTCTTAGATCGGCGGAGAGACCCCACTTCCCCTAAGACGACAGAGAGAAGGTAAAGCTAGATGCTGAATTAGTCAGCATTTTTTTGTTTGCTTTTTACTGAAACCCACAGAAACTCAATTCAGCTATGGTAGAAATAACTAGTTTTCACTGATACCTAGTTCTTTTCCACTCCAGGCTCATGGAAGACCACACTTTCTAGTCCCCTTGAAGTTCAGCAGGCATATGTTTCTTCTAGCTAATGACATGTGAACAAAAGAAGTAAGAGTCCATGAGAGATTTTTAAAGCCTTCTCCTCCCCATGGTATTGTGATAATGGGGCAAGCCTTGGGTAGAGATGGTTTGAAGCCGTAAGACCGAGGCAGCCTGGAGCCCTGAGAGATCAAATGGAAGCCCTTGATTCTGGATTGCCCCTGGAACTGCAGCACGCTATGTGACAGTGGAGAAACTGTTGCTCTAAGCCACTGAAATACGAGTGTTGTTACAGCAGCATAATTAAGTTTATTCTGATTAAATCCTAGCCCAAAGAAAAAATTAGACTCTATTGTCACTCAAGAAAGAGTTGAATAACCTAGCTAAGGGTAAGATAGAGATGAAACTGGGCAACTGGAACCACTAACTCAAACTGACTCCAGCAAGGTGATGTATAAACCCTTAACAGTCCACTGCAGGAATGACCAATGAGATTTTCAATAATTGCAATACAGTTTGCCCCAGAAGGTTTAGGAATTGTGAGTGCAAGTGTGTTGGATGGGCCAACCACAAAACTTCGCAAGATGATGTCAGGACAGAGATCAACGGAAGACTTAAGCTAGACACCTGTGTCTTCAGGGAAAATGGGAGAGTTGCTGGGAGTTAGTAAGGTTATAGATAAGAAATAAAGAGTAATCTCCCTGGAAGATCTAAGTCTTAAAGGATGAAGTGCACAGGTGAGGAAGTAATGGTTCTTGTTGCTCTAGAAGAAGGTGGTTTTCAACCCCAGATTCTAGAGACTGTAGCAGATAAATGGGAACTTAAGGGAAATGGTATTTCATTTAAGATTTCATTTGAGACAAGACTGTGGAATATACAGGAGAATGTATTTCCCATAGAATGTAGACTGAAAGGGCAATACCGAGACTAGGACAAAGCGGCCAACTGAAAATACGCGCCAGTGACAGTTCATAACACACTCGACACTGTACAAAATTGCATCCTTGACAAAGAAGCAGACTTGAGAAACAATTCCAGAACGTGAAGAAAATGAAAAGCCCTGAATAGAATAAAAGGGATCTAACCTTTGAGTAATAGATGTTTCTAAATAATTCGTACTGTAAAATATAAGTGAAATAATGTATGTGAAACTCTTGGTGAGTGTTCAAAAAATAGCAGACGCTATTAATGTTTTCATAAAAGAATGCATGACAAATGTGCTGTTCTTTATCTGCACAGAAGCCCACGTATAACAGCCCAGCAGGGTTTTGTACGGAGGCAGTTGCAGGTCAAGGTGACGAGACCAAGTATAAACTAACAAGAATCAAACATCTCAGATAAAAAACAACTAATGAGGATTCTAAACTTCTACCTGACGCTAGTAAATGGAACCGAATTCCTTCTCAAATCCTTACTAATAAACCATGCTATTTTCTCCATGGTCTTTCTGACCTGTCTTAATACCTTTTCTAAGAAAAGTGTACTTTTTTAAGATGAGGTTAAAAAGGCAGTCATTAGTTATTTATTATGTTTTAAGTCACGTATTTGAGGACTGGACTTAAAAATTGTGAGAGAGGATTTCTTTTCATTGACTATAACTTACTTGACAATTGGTGGGTGGTGAATATTTTAGGCAAAAATAGTTTTATGGTTTTCAATACATAAAGAAATGTTTCCTTTTTGAATATGACCAATGTTTCAAAACAGAGTGGGAGAAAAAATATCATCATCTAAAAAATATGCCTTTGTTTGGAGATGAAATGGGTAGGTTCAATTTTTGGTAGAATTAATGAACACATCTAAGCCCAGATAAACCTTTAATAAAATAGTAAATTTCAGTGCTGGGCATTATAGTCAATGCTGTGGTACATCCCTGAGCCGAGGAATACTTTGAATTCTGAATTGTCAGTGTCCGCCCAACAGGGGCACGTGTGCTCTGGCACGGTGGTGGGTACTGCACGCACTTCAGGATCTTTAAGAAAGTTATGGATAAAGGGAGCAGAAACAAAATATACCATTAACAGCTGTTCAGCTGGTCTCTCCTACTCTTCCAGCCAACTAAAAGACTGCACGAAGTGAAAACAATTAACACTCTGTCGACGAACTCACATTTATTGGCAAGTATCCAAACAAGCTCAACTAGTGGGGGAATATAAAAATAATTCTTTGTTGTTTCAGATCTAACAGAGGCTTGGCTAAAAATGCGCTCATCAAAAGTAAATAAGCTGAGAGGGTATTCTGGAAATACAGTGACAGAATACAGATTATTGCCCATTCTTTTCCAGTCCCTACTCCTACACCTTTATCTTAGAAGCTTGTTATTTAGCTTTTCATTTGCTTTTAATCTATCTGAAGTTAAACACACACACTCCCACTCCCCACCTCCCGTTCTTACATGCACATACTAGAGATGAAATCTGTGCTTTTACAATATTGTTAGTCTTTGGTTCCAATACATTTATTAATAGTCCATTATTTTTGCCACACCTGTCATTACAGATGCTTCCTGTAGGTAGGTCTGTTTCTAGGCTTTACACTCTATTTCATCGTCAGGCTTTCTCTCCATGCATTAATACCACACTATTTTAATTACAGCTTGCTTTGATATTTGGTGGGGTAAGTACCCCTTATTACTGTCTTTTCTTTCCATTTTATTCTTTTTAAGTAAAAAAAAATTTCCTTCACATTCTTTTTACTTCTCTTTTCCAAAATTGATTTGTTCTGTTTGTTCTTCACTCTGCAAATTTTGTTGGGAAAAATGTTTGAATTGCATTGAATTTGCAGATTAATTCTGAAAGAATTGCCAGAGTAAAGACTCTTTACACTTGAGTCTTTCTATGAACATAGTAAAATTTTCCATTTGTTAGGTCTTTTGCCGTCAATGAAATTTTTATCATTTTCTTCATAGCAGATCTTTATATATTCTGAAAAATAAATAAGAAAACTACAACCCAATGAAAAATGGGCAGAAGCTATGAAGAGACAATTCTTACAAGTGAGATTCTGTGGCCTGTAGACACATGAGGATACACTTTACTGGTAATCAGGGGAATGCAAATCAAAATACCATTTTAATTGGCAACCCCAAAAAGTTTGAGAGTATGAAATGTTGGAAATGATTTTGAACCCTTAAATTCTACTGATGGACATATAAATTGATATATACACTGATGAATATAATTTAATATGGTTGAAAGTGTTCATACATTACTCCCCAGTAATTCTATTTCTTCCTCTCAAGTAACTATTGCACAATTTGAAAGATATTTACTATTGGGAAAAAGCTAAAATAAATTTACTATCCTTGGTAAAGGAATAGCTAAACTGTGGTTTATACAAGGTAATTCTGTTCAGCAGTTGAAATTTAAAAAACAGTTCTCCATTCAGACATATTGTGATGGATAAAAACAGGTTGCAAAAGTGAGATACAATGTATCTAGCCTTTCAAAACACAAAACAATAGTATATTTTTAAATGGATACACATGTTAATAGTAAAAAGGACAAAAATTTACCAAGCAATGACAAGCATCAGTTTTAGAATAGTAGTTACCTCTGTGAGGAAAAAAAATGGGAGGGGAGAAGAAAGAAAAGGGCTAGGGTTTTATGTAAAATTTTATCATAAAACAAAAGAAAACTAAAGCAAATATGACAATAATTAAATCCTGTCAAATATGGGTATGGTATACAGGTGTCAGTATTTTCTGGATTTTTCTCTATGTTCGAATATTTCATAATTCATTAGAAAATCTTAGATTTGGTGCTGATGTAATAATAGATATTTAGATGCAGTAACACAACAGAGATTTCTGTTTCAAATATATACACAAAATAATTTTGAATTTTTAAATAACTATAGACAATTCTGGAGATGCAGCTACGGTATAAAACAAGGTTAGGCTGAACTTTGATTTATTCAGAACTTTACCAGTAATTTTTCTTATTTTGGAATACCATTCATGATGGCAATGTTGCTTATGGTATTTGAGTTACAATATAAAACACCTGTGTTAGTTTGAATATGTAGCTGTTCAGATCCTACACATAGGTTCAAGCAGATCATATTTCATTATATCATTTAGCATCATCTTTTTTAATATTAACATTTGAATTTTACTCTACATCACTGTAATTTAACTATATTATTTGTAACAATCATAATTTTGCCTCTACAAATTAGCTAGGGCATTATGTTTATTTTTAAAAGATTATGTGTGAAGGTAGATGATGTTCTCTATGGCTCTCACTGCAGCACAGGAAGTGTCTGGAAGGGCTGGGAAGCACTGATCTGAGTTGGTCCTCCCATTTAGTACCCATCTCTTTCCACACAAGGGCTCTTCAAGAAATCAAGACCATCAGGACAGGGAGGGGCCTCCATTTTCTCTGTTAAAATTCTTATCCTCTCTCTCCTCTTCATCCCATTCTCAGTGCACACAAATCAGTGTTGCTTTTGCCCACAGATGAAATCTGAAAATTTCTTCTTTATCATGCAGAGAAAATTTAAAGTTTTACCTGTCTCATTTGCAGACTAGTTCTGGAGACCCTCTTGCATAAATTAAAAGGTTCATGAAGGACCTTCTCCCATTCAAAGTCACTTCACCCCAGAAACAATATACTCTGCCCACCTAGAATGAAAACTGCTGCAATTTTTATATCGTATAGTTTATAGAAACATAAAACTTTTTAGAGAAACAGACTGTATGGAAGGACTCCAAATGTGAATTCTTCTTAAATTGATATGTACACCAACATAAAATCCAGATGAATCAAATATTAACCTTGTTAACATTTATAAAAACTAGATAATAATAATAATTATTATTATTTTGGAGACAGAGTTTTGCCCTTGTTGCCCAGGCTGGAGTGCAATGGCATGATATCTGCTCACAGCAACCTCCACCTCTCGGGTTCAAGTGATTCTCATATTTCAGCCTCCTGAGTATCTGGGATTACAGACATGCACCACCACGCCCAGCTATTTTATTTTATTTTATTTTTTTGTATTTTTAGTAGAGACAGGGTTTCTCCATGTTGGTCAGGCTGGTCTCGAACTCCCAACCTCGGGTGATCCACCTGCCTCGGCCTCCTAAAGAGCTGGGATTACAGGAGTAAGCTACTGTGCCTGGCCTACGTTATAATTAATCTAGATTGTTATGCCACTTCTGAAAGGAGTAGGACATTCTGGTACAAAGGAAAAGACAGGAAAAACCTTGACACTCTAAAGTTAACATCACTATATTTAGGAAAAATTAAAATAAACTGGTTAAAATGTTTATAGCAATTGTGATAGCATAACTTATCTCTTCATGAAGAGCTCATAAAAAATGCAAAGTACAATGATTTCACTTAATAAAGAGGCAATGAACTAAATCTGGACAATTAACTAAAAAAGAAGTGTCACTAGTTAATAATTACAGAGAAAGTGTCTAAACTGTAATAATCAAATGAATTCAGATTTTAAAAAATAAAACTTTTTTTTTTGCTACAAAACTAGCAATAATTTTTATTTAAATGTGTAATATACTGGTTAGTGAAATAACTAGTCTTGTGTATCACAGGGATATATATATATATATATATAACTTTTGGTAATTATTCATAAAGACTCAACATAGTTCAAATATTTCAGCTTAATAATTCTATTTCGGGGGAATTTATTCTAAGGAAAAATTCTAAAATTTACACACAAAATTATTAATTGTAGTATTAGTTTTAAGATCAAAATTTTGGGAAAAAAACAGCACAGTAGGGTCAACTTACTCTAAGGACTATGTAGTTATTTTAAAATTATGTTTGAAATGACTATATAACAACATGGAAATGCTTATGAGAGTAATATACAAGCACTGATGGCCAATAAAAGTATTAACGTGTCCAACTTAATTGGTAATAGGAAATCATTCAAATGCAATGAGATATCACTCTGCACCCACCAAACTGGCTAAAATTAAATAGAAAATGCCAACGTTGATAAGGATGTAGTACCATGAGAAACCCTCACACGTGGCTTATCAGAATGTAAGCTGATACAATTGCTTATTTGACAGTACCTAATGAAGTTGAAGATATGCATACCCAGTGACCCAGCAATTTCACACCTAGATATAGAGCCCAGAGAAACTCCTTCATGTGAGCACCAGAGTACAAGAATGTGCAAGAATGTCCATGGCATCAGTGACTGGGATAGCCTGACACTGGCAATACCCATCTCCAGTTGAATGGATAACTTGTGGATTACTCATACTAAAAGACAGACATAATAAAATGAACACATGAGAGCTAAACATCACAGGATAGATTATTTTCACCAAAACAATGTTGAGTGAAAGAAGTAAGTCAAAATAATTTGTGTTTATGATTTCATTTATTTAAAGTTCAAAAATTAATGAAATACAGCTATCTTGTTTAGCTGTTATATAAAAAGCGGTTAAACTGAAAAGAAATGCAAAGATCTGATTAAGATAACAGCTACCTCTGGTACGATGGAGGAGCTGTGAGGCAGAAGATTCTAGGAAAATGGAAGGGTTTTCTGGGTCTAAGAGTGTCTGATTTCATGACCAAGGATGTGATTAGATGGTGATGGCTTTACAATAATTTTAAAAACCGTACATATATATGAATTGTGTGTGCCCCCCTCCCCGACAAAAATACGTTCAAGCTCTGATCTCCAATACTTCAGCACGTGAATTTATTTGGAAATAGAGTTGCTGGAGGTGTAATTACTTAAGTTACGTTAAAATCATGCTAGAGTAAGGTTGTTCCCTGTTGCAGTATGACTGGTGTTCCTATAAGAAGATGACCATGTGGAGACATAAATGAGACAGCCAAGTATAATGGGGTCCCCAGACACCCTCCGACCAGCCTGCACACTGGGAGAATGGGGTGGAGCTATGGAAGTTCCTGCTGTTTGCAGCAGGGAGCAAGCCTGGCCTCTCCTGTTCCTGGGTGGTAACCTGGGATTCAGTCTGTGAAATGGGGGCCTGTTAACAGGAACCCCTCTCACTTTGCTGAGAGTCTTCTTCCTTTTTGTCCAATAAATTCCATAATCCCTCAACCTTCAAAGTGTCTGAGTGCCTAAATTATCCCGGTCACATGACAAGAACCCGGATTTACCTACAACACAGAGACACAGAGAGAATGCCATGCGAAGCTGGAGGCAGAGACTGGAGTGATGGGTCTACAAGCCAAGGACTGCCAGCCATCACCAGAAGGTAGGAGAGAGGTACGAAGCAGATTCTCCTCCAAAGCCTTTGGAAGAAACCAACCCTTGACACTTTAATTTTGGACTTCTAGTCTCCAGAGGTGTGGGAGAATAAATTTCTGTTGTTTTAAGCTACCCAGTGCGTGGTATTTTGTTACGGCAGCTCCAGGAAATGAATATGTTGTATTTTCACATTAAAATATATTTCAAAGTTCCCAAGAATTTATGTTTCTGGTCTCAAAAATTTATTGAATAAATCACAAAGTCTGAAGTAAAAAAGTAATCAAATTATCCTACTTTACCGATTCCCTGGAAAAGTTACACTGAAGACACAATTCAAGTATAAAAATAATAAGCTCCTATTCAGAAAAGGAAACCATGTAACATATCTAGTTGTACCAAGAGGTCAGAGATCAATTGTAAATGTCCAAGTACATTAAAAAAAAAAAAAGGATGTGGTTTGTTCCAAGTTGGACTATAAGAATTTCATCCTGACCCTTTGATCCTCTTCTTTACTGGAAATTCTCCAGTGTCTGAAGTGACCCTGCACATAGCTTCTGGGAAGACATTCTCATTCATTCCATTTCACTCCAGAACAGAGAAGAGCTGACCTGAAAGAAGACCTGACCCAGAACTTCTCTAGGGCAGAATACTGTTGAACACAGATGGCTCCGTGAGAGACAATCTTGGTTACAATTCTGCTTTCTACAAGTTAGGAATACAGTCTCAGGGTTCACAGAGCAGTGTGCTCTTGGGTACCTCCCTTGGGGACTGATTTTGTATAGGATATTGAGCATGCTTGTAGGAGTTTTGCCTTTCTCAAAAATGTTCCGTATGATCAGGAGATGCCATAAGTAAGGGCATAAAGGAACAATACATGGTGAATGATTTTTTTTAAGCTAACAAAATGCAATGTTATTTTTCTACTACTTTCTGGTTTTCATATTGTAAAAGAGAGCAAACTACAGAGAAGTTTTCCTTCAGAAAAGTAGTATGAGGTAGAATAGAACGGAATAAGGAATTTTGAAGCCACACTGTCTGTTTTCAAATCTTGATTCGCAATGAGGAAGGGGTCCCAGGTGGGAGAGAGCCCCAGGCGGGGAAGAACAATGACCAGTTGTTCTGAGAAATGCGGAATCACAAACAATGACCTCTTCCTGGCACAATGACCTTGCTCTGTGGGCACAGCGACCTCCTTCAGCTCAGCAGCTCCCTCCAGCACAACCCTATAAACTTCTCTGCAATCCCACCCCACCTCTACGAAGCCCCTTCTCTGCTTGTCTGCCTGTTGCAACCTTGCAACATATTTTCATACTTTCTCTAATAAATCTGCCTTTCTTTACTTACAACTGTCTTGGTAAATTCCTTTACCACCTGTGACATCTCCGGCTAGTTATACCTGTGACAACGAGCTGGGTGTACTTTTGGCCAATAATTAACCTCTCTAAGTACAAATTTCTTCATCTGTAAAATTAGGATTAAAAACTGCACCTACTTCAAAGGGTTGCTGGGAAGATTCAATGAGGCAATATATGAAAAGCATTTAGCCAAGAATGTTGCACATGGATAAGTGCTTAGTAAATGCTAGTTACTAGCATAATAATAATAATAATAAAGTCTCTCTAGATTTATACTTGAAGTAGCTATTAAAAATTCCAGTAGAATTAATATTCGTGTTGGTCCTGGAAGGGTCATTTTGTTCACCCCATTAAATTAGGAGAGAAAGAAAATTTCCGATTCTTTAGTTGACCACTCTCACACTTACCATTTCCTATTAGAAAAATAAAATTCACTTAAATTTTCTAGTCTGTTAAATAAGTGGGTTGGATTAAGTAATTTTAAGGAGCTTTCCAAGCACACAAAAAAAATTCCTATTTCTAACATCCTTTGTCAACCAAAAATTAAACATTTTGCAGTCTCTGAATCATTTTCTCTCTTTAAGTGAGTATTTCTATTATACCAGCTTCTACCCCTTTCAATGAAAAATACGTCCTTTAGGCTAGTTTGGTGACTAAAGTTGTGTGTGTGTGCATGTGTGTGTGCACGTATGCACATATGTAGTAGTGGTGGTGGTGTGTTCCAAGAAAGTCTCACAGAGGGACTTTAGTCTGTACTGTACTGTAGTTTAGTCTGTACTGTAATTTCAACCAAAGGGATGCGCAATTTCCATACAACTAAAGTTTACTTGCATCAATCTTTTAGGTTCACCTGCTATGAAAGAGAAGAAAGTATTATTTTGTGGAATATTCAAAACAGTTGATTTTTAGAGTCAAAGGTTGTGACATAACTTTTGCTTTTAATGATATTAGCAAACATTGTTATATTGATAACAGCGATTTAATGTATATAGATACAGAAATATCTTGGTATTTCCAAATCAATCTGGGAGTAAGAAGCAAAATCCAGCAAGGTTCCAGCCTTCTGGAACGAATCCTTCCTTCTCCTCCCCTGGGTACCTTTGCTAGTTACCCAGGAGATGGCGCTGTTGCTTCAAGGGAATGGCTTCCATGAGGCCCAGAATTGGAACCTGGGGGCAAAGGGGTTGAGGGGTGGGGATTATATATGGCAGTCAGAAGTTAAAGGAGAAACAGTGGGAAAAGTCTTGTTTTGTGAACTTTAGGAATAATGACAAAATATGTTTAAATAGTTGTCTTCCTCAATTTCTCTTTAAAGGGGCGAATGTGAACATGAAGACCAACAACCAGGATGAGGAGACGCCCTTGCACACGGCTGCCCACTTCGGCCTCTCGGAGCTAGTGGCCTTCTACGTGGAGCACGGGGCCATAGTGGACAGCGTGAATGCCCACATGGAGACGCCCCTGGCCATCGCCGCCTACTGGGCCCTCCGCTTTAAGGAGCAGGAGTACAGCACCGAGCACCACCTCATCTGCCGCATGCTGCTCGACTACAAAGCCGAGGTCAATGCCCGGGATGACGACTTTAAATCTCCCCTCCACAAGGCAGCCTGGAACTGTGACCACGTGCTCATGCACATGATGCTAGAAGCTGGCGCCGAAGCCAATCTCATGGATATCAACGGCTGTGCTGCCATCCAGTACGTGCTGAAGGTCACCTCCGTGCGCCCTGCCGCGCAGCCTGAGATCTGCTACCAGCTCCTGTTGAACCACGGGGCGGCCCGAATATACCCCCCACAGTTCCACAAGGTGAGGCTGTGCCCAGTGGTCAGCATGTTGAGGGAGACTCAAGTGGCAGCCCTGTCTGAAATCTCCAAGTCACTCAAGCTTGCCTGAGGCTTGAGTCCTGGGCTACCGCTGGTTACATACCTAACCCTAGCTGTCTCACCGTCTCATCCTAGTCTAAGTTTGCTTGAAATCAGGTGTGAGAGCTAGAATGAGAACAAGAGTAGCAGATACTTTTTTATGCCTTTGATGAACACCAATGCGCTGGTGGCTTCCTGGGAGACTGAGGTAAGTCTGCCAGAAAGGTGAATAGTGTTAGACAGACATACATTTGCCGTCTTTTAAACAGAATGACTGATCTAAAGGTGACTCCACCTGCTTTGGAATTAGCTTGTAGCCATGAAAGGACCACCCAATTTTCCAGTTTAATGAAAGCTAACATTTATTAAGTACTAAAAATTATATGTATTATATATAATGAATAAGCACACTGTTATAAGCGCTTTGTATCTCTTCATTTAATTCTTAACAGCAATCCTACAAAGTATATATTATTGTTATTGTCTGTACTCTACAGAGGAGGAAACTGAGGCACAGTTAAGCAAGTTAGGTAACTTAACCTGAGCTCCTACAGGGCCAGTGCCAGGATCCAACCTTAGATACTGTAGTTCCAGCATTTATTCTTATGATATCACACTGAACAGTTTCTCTTAATAACATTGATAATCTCAAACAGGCTGGTAGGGACCAGTTGCTACCGGTATTGATAGGAACAAGACATGGGTCCTGTCCTCAAGAAGCCTAGAATCTAGCAGATGAGGCAAACAAATAAAGGGCTAATTTTAATATGCTGTGGCAAAGGATAAGGTATGATAAGATAAGGTATGATAAGATAATCATGATAAGAATGATTGAGTGCTACAGAAACATGGAAGAGAGTGAATTTTGCATAAGTTTATTGATGGTAATTAATTTGGAGGCCAAAATGCATTTTACCTTAAAACAAATCAAAAAGTACCATACCTAGGATTCCCCCTTACTCTAAAAATTTAATTAACAAGAAGCAGAAGAGTTTGAAGTATACAATAGCTGACCAACGTAGGGCCACAGATAGCAAATTAACAGATTTTTTTCCTGAATTCACAGCTTAAGTTCTACCTCTTAAATTTAAGGGTGATGCATTCAGTCAGGGCAAATTCAAGATGGAGAAACCAGAGAACTTTCAAATGAAGATTTGATGGATTCAGCAACTCCCATGATCTCAGTAAGGAATTTTCTCTTGGTAATCAGGATGTTATTGGAAGATTAAATCTTTTTTTAAAAAATTATATATAAATCCCAGAATGTCCTGAACTTTCTGAAAGTTTCTTAGAGAACCCCAAATGATTAAGATGAGAAATAGAATGAGAATAATGTTACAATAACTGTCCTGAGTTGAGCTCTAAATAGGTTTTATGCAGACTACTTGGTTTTATTTTTATAATAGACTCTGAGGTAGGCACTGGCATCATTCTCATTTGAAAGGCAATTAAGCTAAAGGTAATAGGGTTAAGATATTTTCATAAAGTCACACAGAGTAAGCGTCAAGTTCACTCATTTGTTTATTTAACAAATATTTACTAAACACCTCCAAAGTGCCAGGCACTCTTCTATTTGCTAAAGGTAGAGCAATGACCCAAAGCCCTTCACGAAGGATACTTTCTAGTGGGAGACAGAAAACAAACAAAACAACAGGAAAATAAACATACTCTGATGTGTTAGGTGCTACGGAGAAAAAGCAGGGCAAAAAAAAAAAAAATGAGAATGCCAGAATATGGCATTTAAGTTGATTAGAAAAAATAAGGATGTGGAGGAATAAGCCATGCAAATAGCTGTTGGGAAGGTGGGAAGAGCATTCCGGGCCTAAGGAAAAGCAGGTGTGAGGGTCCTGAGGTAGAAGAGGGCTAAGCGTGTTTGAAGAAGAGCAAGGAAGCCACAGTGTCTGAAGTGGGGTGAGCAAGAGGAAGGTAAGTCCAGGAGGTATATATGTGGGTTGTTTGTGGACCATATATATGGCCTTGTAAGCTGAGGGAATGTTCTTGGTGTTTTGCTCTGCATGAGAGAGGAAGTCACTGAAAGATTTTGAGTTGGGGAAAATAAAAGTCTGACTTATATTCTAAAATGATCCTTTTGACTGCCTTTCAGAGAATAACTCTGAGTTGGGGGCAGGCAAAGTTGCAGTGATTTAGATGAGAGATGAGGGTAGCTTAGACTCACAGTGGAAATAGTGAGGGTGGTGAGAAGCATGGACTTTGGGGTTAGACAAACTTAGATTCTGCCACTTACCTAAGAGTGTGACTAAATAAACTGCTGAAAGTTCCTGGACCTCAGTTTCTTCCCCTGCTAATGCGTATACCCTGAATGTATGCCTTGGCAATAATATGCAGACTCAGTTCTTCCCCAGAAGGAAGTTAATCTACTCATAGCACATCACAAAGATGCTCAAAGCACAGAGGATGGTGCCAAACATTTCTTTTCTTTTTCTCGTGGACTGCTTTCAGTCCTCGCAGAGTCTCTTTCCCAGTTCCTCACTTCAGTCCCATCCGGCATCTACAAACCTCTCCCTTGGTCTACTTCCATCTTCTTTTCTTATCTACATCTCACTAAGAGCTGGTCATTCTTCATAGTGTGACCTCTAGAAGACAAAGAAAAATCTACCTCTGTAATACAGCTCACTTCACAAAGTATAATTTTCTGCATATTGACGTTCAAAGACTATTTTCCTTCCAGAGAAAAGGATGGACAGGGACACAGGGCATGAAGGTGCCAGGAAACATACTCTATCACTTTTTCCATGAATAGTAGTAGCCTTCTTGTAAGGTTGTTTTGATAATTAAATGAGATAGTATTTGAGAAGTGGTTAGCACAGTGCCATGGGCATGACAACCATTAAACAAATGATGGCTATGAGTATTATTATCCTTACACATCCGTTGAGCAGGAGAATTGATGCTCCTGGGCCTGGTTTACTATAGGGGTCTTCCCAACCAGGAGAGACAGTATGTGTGTGAATCCCTGAACAGAGACTAAATGTTGAGTTGTATTCTGACACTTGCTGTGGAATACAGTAGAGGCATTCAACCCAAGTGTTTCCTTTTCTCCTCCTCTCAACACATGCTCTTGGCCCAACGTAGGCATCTGCCCTGCTTGTTCTTCTTGGTGGCTCTATCATCCTATAAAGTAGGCATACAACTGTGTGTTCCAACCAACTTTATCCACGGTTAGCATTTTCTTATTCAGTTGTTTTCCTCCTTTGAGTTCCTGCACTTTGGCTGTACACTAATGAGATTTAGGATAGAGTTGGCTACTGGTAGGTGGCTGGTATTGCAAACATTTTTGTTGCTACTCAACAGACTGTGTAGGAGAGCTGGCCAGCTTCCAAAGGAAAAGTAAAGAAAAACTATATAATTTACTATGCAGATGCCTCAAAGTGATTTAAAACAACTACTCCACAGCCTGACTTTCCAAAGAGAAAGTCATCTTTACGACAAATAAATGACTGACTCATTCATCCAGAAGATAAAGTGATTCGTTCTTGTGTGGATGGGGAATTCAGTTTTCTTACTTACAAGGAACAAGGTCAGAGCTGAAGATGCTTTCTTCCAAATACAAAGCATATTTGTGGAGGGTGTATTTCACTGAAAGCCAATGTGTAAATTACATAAGCAGGGGAAAAAAGAATTAGAGGGTCTGCAATTGCTTTCCAGGGTACAAAAGGACATTTGACTTTTTTTTTCTCCCAGCATAATTCCAAAGAAAGTGACACCCCAGGAGCCAGGATTGGGTTTTCTTGTAGGGCAAAGAAGACATTTTTCTGGAGGAGGAAAAGGTAACTTGAGGATTTGGGGAAGGTGAGGATGATTTCTGCCATTGAACAATGCTTATATGAAACTAGGGTACAGGCAGTTTTCTTTGATCATTAAGTACCTTTCTGAACACAAATATATCAATATGTAAGAGTGGAGGTAGCCTGAGAATGTTTCTGCTGAAGTGGCTTACAGATGACATTTGGTTGGGAAGAGTGGCAGGGAGACTTGCCTTGAGTATCTTTTTTAATATATTGTGTATTAATCCATGCTTTTGGGGGTTGAATGATGAAATGAGGTGTCTAAAGCTCTCTCCAGTAGCTTGTCTAATCGTTCCTCTATGAAGGAAGAATAAAGATGCCAGAGACTTACGAAGGTGAAGCTTACTGAGCGTTTTCTGTTTTCTGGGCTGGCAAAGCCAAAAGGAGGCTGTGGCTTCTCCCTTCGGAGTTGACACCAGTCTACTCTCTCACATTTCCTTTGCTCATGTTTTCATAAGGAAAATGCTGCTAAAATATACCCCACTAATCTCTGTCCCCAGCCTTCTCAATTCACTTAACAGATTGATGAGTTGGGACGAGGAATTGAGTTAGCTTGCTTAACCTTGGGTCTTGAATCTTGGAGAGCCTTGAATTCTTTGTTCATTTATGTGGGAAGCTTCCGGTAATAAACTCTGTCTGCCAGGGAGAGGCCTGCAATTTTGGGGTATCAATTCAGTTTGGAGGTAAGAGTGTTAGGAGCTCTGTATGGTCCCCTAACTTAAGAGATGTAATCTACTTTATCAGTAATGAAGATGATAATTCTGATCTTTGATTATCATCTTCATTTCATTTTTAATGGGTCCTACACTAAGAAGGGAAAGTTATTTAGTGAGCCCCTAACACTCTGCATGCTATGACACCAAGGATCTTAAAGATAGGGACAGGCCAGCCCTACCTACAACTTTTCCTCTATCCTTTATCCCCCACAATCTGTTCCTTACCTGTTTCAGTCCACCCAACTCCCAGTAACTTGGCCGTTTAATTCAATCTGGTGGTATTTGATCTGTCTTCATCTCCTTGATATTTGTGACTCCTGTGACAACCTCACTCGGAATGCTTTCTTTATTTGGTATTTCACTCTGACACGTCTGGTTTTCTTTTGACTTTGGAGTTATGCAGACTTGAGTTTAAATCCTGACTCTATCATTTCCTAGCTAAAGGACCCAGAGGTTAAATTTTCTAAGCCTTTGGTCTTAAATCTCTGAAATGGGGATACTTTTGGACCAACCTCATGGGATTGTTCAAAGATTGAGCAAGCTAAATTATATGAAGATTTAACACCGTCCTTTGCACGTAGTAAGTACTCGAAAAATGGTAGCTATTATTTTTTCTTCTTCCTCTCTTGTGCCTATTAGGATTTCTGAAGCTGCTGGTAATGATCGTCTACCAATTCCATTTATACCCACTTAGAGTGCTGCTGAGCTTCATGCTTTAGCCAGCACATACTTTGATGGTACATAATCTCTCCGTCTTAGCCTTCTCATGGGAGTATCTGTTGTATACATTTTTGACTGACATGAAGACATTAAAGATGAAATATCCTCCTGCTCATTATCTTTTCATTCCCAGATGAGTATGTTCCTCATTTCTGTTGATCAGTGGCACCCCTGTTTGTCTTCTATCTCTGGCTTTCAAGTGGTATTCTTTCCTCCTTCTATCTGATTAGTATTACGCCCTACACTTGTTCCTTCTCCCAGCTTCAGCCACCCTTCCTTCCCAGCACTGGTGCTGATGCCAGCCTAGGAGCTGGTTGGTGCACTTCCCGTCAGCCTTCCCTCTGCTCTCTGCCCTTCGTGTACTTGTCTTCTCCTCTGTGCCTTGCTGATGATGCCTAAGAACACTTGATGATCTATAAGTTAGTCTTTTATTATTTACTGACTTATATTGCTCTCTAACTCTTCAAAATTATTTGTGTATTTTCAACTAGGTTATAAACTCCTTAAAGACAAAAAACAGGTCATAAACATCTCAGAATTACTGTCATAGTGCTAAACACAGTGCTCAATAAAGGCTTCCTAATGGAATGGATAGGTTGAATATCACCCCTTCTTGTTAAGAGTATATAATAGCCTCTTTTTGCCTGTCAAGTCAATCCCACGCTCTTCAGACTGGCTTCCAGGTGTGCTGCCAGCTGGCTTCATCTTACCAGTTCTGACCTTTAGCCCTTCTCTGATGTGGGCCCTCTATTCAGGTTGACTTCTTTACTGTCGAAACACACAGACACACACACACACATACACGCACACACTCTTACTTAGTTGGGTATTAAGATCATAATCTTTCAGTCTCTGTTTTACCTGTGATCCCAAGGCATTAGGTCCTTATTACCCTAATGTTATAAAGATGCAATGCTTTATTACATCTTTGTAATATGCAAATGCAATTTTGAAATTGAAAAATGTGATGCTAGACCACCTATGAGGAAGGTGATCCAGCGTCACATTTCCCCATGGAGGGAAAGTCGGTTTATTATCTTTTGCTCAACAATAATAGGTTGAGATTGAGATGGCCTGGGAAATTATGAAGAAATTTCTTCAAGCAAAGTTGTTAAGTGCAGAGGCATGCCTCTCTTCTAATGGTGAGGGATGGGCTTCCTCCCCACCTAACGCCAAGTGAGAGGGGTTTTAAGGGGAGTCCTCAGAGAGGTTGATTTATGTTTTCTGAAGTTTCGAGGGAAAAATGGGACTGATATGAAACTCATGATGAGAAAATTTAAAAGACAGGTCTGTGGCTGGAGCTGCTTATCTGGTGACAATGGAAAGAAAGATGATTAAACTAGGAGTAAGGAGTGCCTTTTACTGGCCCCACCAAAAGTTGGTCAAGTGTATAAACATCCATCTAGTTTCATCTAAATGTTAAAGCTAAACCTCTCTGTCTCCTGAAGGAAATTCTGGCCACCTTGACTCAGGTTTCAAGTATTTTTGGTTGATCAGTAAACTGTTAAACAGAGTGTGCTAAGAGCTAACTGAATTTCATGTCATCTTTCACTTGTTGATGAAAGGTAAAATACTAATAAGTGTGGTTTGGTACCTGACACCAGTCCTCTGCAGGTATTGGCCTGGGAAGATAAATTGGCTCAACTTGTATGTTATTATGGAGTTTGTCTTACCTTGTGGTCACCGGCAAATCTAAGTTTATTGACTAACATTCGGTTTTTTGATAACATTTTCTGTAGAGCTAGAAGAGTTTCCCGGGCAGCTGGAAATGTATTCTGTGTCCAGTCTGTCTCTTCAATTATGTACAAAGGCAAAGTAATTCTTCAGGTCTCATCTTTGTTAGTGCCTCTTTTTCACTTGGAAGGTGAAAGAAATTGGTCTGATTTTATTAATCTGCCTATCTGCCATGGTGGCAGTGTACTGGAATACTCAAAGTCGTGAGACTTGTCAAAAGCATTTTAGAGTTTCAGGGAGCTTAATTTGCCTGTGGGCTTTTTTTTTTTTTTTCTAGAGATAGGGTCTTGGTATGTTTCCCAGGATACCCTTGAACTCTTGGGCTCAAGCAATCCTCCTGCCTCAGTCTCCCAAGTAGCGGGGATTACAGGCACATGCTACCAGCCCCACTGGTCTGTGAATTCTTGATGTCTCTGTGAGCAGAATGAATGAACCATATATGTGCATCAAACAAATGAAACGCTGTGCTTCCTCTGCAGGTGATACAGGCCTGCCATTCTTGTCCTAAAGCAATTGAAGTTGTAGTCAATGCCTATGAACACATCAGATGGAACACAAAGTGGAGAAGAGCTATCCCTGATGATGACTTGGAGGTAAATAATTGATTCCCCTCCTATAGTTTTTGCTATCAAGTACTTTCTGCTCTAGAAGTACAGAAAATTCTAATAAAATGTTGGTTTTTGAAAATGCCTTTAAAGACTATTCAAATGCAATGAGACAAAGGGTTATAAAATGCAGGTTTGAGAGAATATTTCCGTCAAATATGCAGCACTGAGGAGTGTCTTGGGGAATTCTTCCATTTAAGGGCGAGTTGAATTAAATATATAAAGGTGGCAGTTTTCCTTTCCTCTCATGAATTTAGATTAGTCAAATGATCACATTTGTGATTGCTCATATAGCATTTTTACCAGAATGTTAAGTGTTTTTTGTAGATTTTTTCATTTACTTTTAAGTATTGTGAAGTGATTATTAGGCAGGAAAGAGTTAAAAAAAAAACACAAAAAAAACCCTGTTTTGGGTCATACAGAAAGCCATAGGCAAAGTCAAATCCTCACTTGTAGACTTTCAGACCTTGCTACCTTTGTACACAGTCCTTCCCACTGAACGCTTTTGGTTCTTGGTTTTAGAAGTCAAAATCTGTCTCTACCACATGGAGAGGTATCAGACACAGAGTGCACAGTTCACCGGTCTTGGAGGTCTGTGGCTTAGGTGTAATTTTATTCTGCTGCTTATTAGCTGTGTTACTTTTAAAAGTAACTTAACTTGAATGAGCTGCATTAATCTTTCACTTTCATTAAATATCTGAATATATGTATCACACCAAGCACATAATGAGTTTAAAATTGCTATTTTGGTTTAGAATGGTCCAGGCAGTTTACACATGCACATTTTATCTTATTTCCTGGGTTCCTTGTATACCACCTCGTCACTGCTCCCATTTCAATATTATGTTTAATTTTTGCCTCACCAATAGAGACCCTAGGAAGCTGCCATTATGTGTGAAGTAGAGGTTAGTTTAGGCATTGTTGATTTTTATTGATGTCAACTATGGGGACTTGCTAACTTTAATTTGTCTTGCCTTCCTTTTCAGAAATACTGGGATTTTTACCACTCTCTCTTTACTGTGTGCTGTAACTCTCCAAGGACTCTCATGCATTTATCGAGATGTGCCATTAGAAGAACGTTACACAACAGATGTCACAGAGCAATTCCTTTGCTTTCCCTCCCGTTGTCATTGAAAAAGTACTTGCTTTTAGAGCCAGAGGGAATTATTTATTAAGCTTTATGAGACAGCAGTTCCCAATCCTAGGTATTTAAGTGGACTCGCTGGGTAGACACAGTTTGCATAAATAAAATGGTACTTGGGTTGATTATAACACTTCAGGGATTTCAAAACACTTTACAAACACTATGTCATTAATCCTAGCATATCATTGTATGGGGAAATAAACAAGAAGTGAAGCTAAGGAATGTTCAAAGACAAGGATGTGTTCAGAACACGCTAATGTAACAGTAATAACTAATATATATAGTGCTTTTACTAAGTACCTGAAATATTTTTGTAAAACTTTTCATATCTTATCTCATCTGAAATGGGACCCAGGTTTTCTTCCAACCAATCTAATTCTCTGCCTTATCAGTAATATGTTTACATTCTCATTTAGACGGCCACATAGCAGGCTTTGTGATTGGCCTCTTAAACTTGGTGTCTTCCCCCATTACCCCTGAGCAGTAATTACTGTCGCTAGTTTTGCAAACTCCTACTCCCCAAACCAAGCTACTCAAGTTTATTTCAGTGATGAAAGCACATGAGCTTAGTCAAAACAAGGAGATATTGGAGTCAAATTAGGAATGAGAAAGAAATATCAGCCCAGTTATTAGTTAAGGATGGACATTTGAACACACATCATTGAGCCGGAGACTGGAGATGCAAAGATGAGTCCCGTGTGACTCCTGCCCTCCAGGATCTCACCATTTAGCTGAGGATCCAGACATACACGCAGGTAACTGCAATATAAAGCGACGGGGCAAGAGTACAGGTGCAGACTCATTTTTAGTGCTTGTCTTTCAAAGTTGTGTTTCTGACATGAAGTGTGATTTTTCTTTTAAGCATGAAGATAAAGAGTGAAGGAGTTATGTAAAGTAGAGGGATCTCCTGCTTTTGTTAGTGTATTTTCAATTTTTTTAACATCTAGATAAGTGTGTTATTTGGTTAGTATTATAAGTGTGTTATTTGGTTAAACTCCTTGAGAAAAATATTCCGCACTCAATGACTCCCGTGCATGTGAAGAGGAAGTATAGGAAAATAGGGGAAAGAAAGCGTGTGAGGGGACTTAGTTGATTACTTTGGTCTTTTTATGTAGCAGACTGACATTTCATAGCATTTTAGCTAAAAGATAAGGAGCACTTTGCTAGTGACAGTGGATTATAAAAAGTAAATGAAGAGAGACTTTTTGAAAATGGTAAAAATTTGAGAAACTTGAGAAGGTAAGTGTGTTAATCAGGCTTGCTCGTTAGAGTATTGCAGAAAGAAATGTAGGTGATTAAGCTCTGGGCCTTGTGGTTTATGAGGTCAATTTTACTTCACTTTTTTGTTCTTGCTAATCACTCTTAGTTAAGCTCATTGCCTCTTAGCATCATTTTTTAGAGGTTAAAGCAGAAGTAAATTGAAAACAAATCTGTCAGCCGTGAGTAGGTTTATGTGTGTAGTTCTCCATCATATTTAACTTTGGATGCTGGAGTGTTGAATAGAGATGATGTCAAATATTCCACTGGGCTTTCATTTAATGTAACTGGTGATCACCTAACTGGTTAATCCCAGTTTAGACTGTGTTTCTGAACTGGTATTCTCTTACCCCTAGGGGAGTGGAGTAAAAGTCATAGGTGGATACAGTTTTTTAGTCTTTTAAGTACCAGTTTTACTCAGATATTTTGGGGGAAATATTTTGTACTAAAATAAGATCTATATCATGGAACAGAATGGTGAATTTGTATGAAATATTCATATAAAGATCGATCTTTCAAACAATAGTTTGCTTGCAGCAAGTAGTATTAGAACACATCCTAGAACAAAATGAAATGTCTTTTGCAGAAAGTTGGATGAAGCTGGAGACCATTATTCTAAGTGAAGTAACTGAGGAGTAGAAAGTGAAATACCGTATGTTCTCACTTATAAGTGGGAGCTAAGCGATGAGGATGCAGAGACACACAGTGATATAATGGACTGTGGGGACTTGTGAGAGGGGTGTGGGATCAAAGACTACATATTGGGTATAGTGTACACTCCTCGGGTGATGGGTGCACTAAAATCTCAAAACTCACCACTAAAGAATTTATCCATGTAACCAAAAACCACCTGTACCCCCCAAAACCATTGAAATCTTAAAAATAGTAATAATTTAAAAAATAGAAAAAGAACACAGCCTGGAACAATCGGAGGATTGCTTGGCACCCTGCATCTTAAGGAGCATTCTGGCAGAAAACCTCATGATGCACTGACTTTGGGCAAGCAAAACTGATGCTGGGGACGAAGGGAGAAGATGTTCCTTCCCCAGGGAATGAAAACTTTTCTTATTCACCTTGCGTGTGCTCAAACACTCATATTAATCTAGCATAGAATACATGAATACATGGCTACTTGTTTCTAACTGTTTGTTGGTGGATTTAAAATGGTTTTTCCTTATCTTTGAACTTTTATTTAGAGAACTCAAATAAAGCTCTTCTGTCTTCTTTCATCTTGTGCGTTGTTTACTTACCCATAAGGCACCTTTTCCTAACCCAGCTTTGACTTTTCAGCAACGACACTGAAGAACTCTACGCATTTCATCGCTTTTTTCAACATTTAGAAAGAAAAAGAGAATAAGGGATTGTGCCTGTAAATAAATAATGTTTTCAAAAGAAAGTAAAGGGTAAATGTGGCCAAAACATTTCAAAACAAATACAATGCAGCCTCTTGCTATAAGAACAAGGGTGTTTTAATAATAATAAAGGAATTGTACTGAATTATTCTCTTCTCACCATCTCTGTCCTCCTGGGGTTTTTCATTTTCCTTCATTCTCACTGTCCACTAAACCCTGGGCAAAGCAACAGAGGAAATTATATCCTCAAGATGCCTTTGTTACTTTCTGAGAAAACTTTCTGTAAATAGAATCTACTGTTTTGAAGGAAAAAAATCTCTCTTCTGAAACTTACATGAGAAGAAGAACCTTCGATATGAGGGAAAGACCACCTATCTGGTTTTCTCTCCTTCTTAGGAACTAGACACACTTGTGTTCTATTTTTTAATCATCGAGTGTTATATCTCTACTTTGTCCTTCCATTCTAAACCTAGTGGGTTCTGATAAAAACACAGTAGTTGAACGATGATTGTAGAGATAAGAAAAGTAACAAACCATTTGCAGTGGGTTATCAATGTTGTAAAAGACAGCTGAGCCTTATGTTTTTATTATTCATCTGATTGTGAAGAACTTACAAAGTTCTAAATTGGTGCATTTTCAAAACTTTTAAAAAATGAATCCAACTATTCACCCGTTTTCTTAGAAAACACCACAGCTAGTATCTGGAAGGAATTCTTGTCACTTTCTTTGGGAGGATAAGCAGATGCATTACAGTTAGATGTTCAAAGGTTTGGCTCTGCTGCTGTCTGTCTGGATTCCTATTCAGGCTCCCCTCTTTATTTGACTCATAATATAGGGAAAATGGTCCATGCCTCAGTTTTCTCATTGGTAAAATGAGAATAGTCATGGTTCCTACTTCATAAGACTTTTTTTTTTTTTTAAGACAGGGTTTCACCATGTTGGTCAGGCTGGTCTTGAACTCCTGACCTCAGGTGATCCGCCCGCCTTGGCCTCCAAAGTGCTTGGATTACAGGTGTGAGCCACCATGCCCGGCCCATAGGACTTTTATAGGATTGATTTGAAGGTTAAATCATTAGCAGATTAAAGCATGTAGAGCAGAACATGACACTCAGTAGCATTTTATTAGTATTAATGCCCTTGTTTTTGTCATAATCATTATAATGTAGAGACAGGCTCCCACCAGTGGAGTAGTATATCTTTAGAGTGAAGCTATAGCTGCAGGTGATACATTGTAGATTTCTGTTTACTTTGGAAACTACCGGTGAGTTTGTACTATGTGTCAGGATTTTGACGACAGCTGGGAATCCATGGGGGATCAAGACAAACCAGGTCCCTGATGTTCTTAGGCTTTTTTGAGGTAGGGAGTAGGGATAGAAATTGTCCACTGCATGGAGGATTAGTAAACACCACAATCAATGAATTTTTGAAACTTTGTATTTTTGTAAGTAGGTTTATCAAAGTTGCAATAATCTATTTTACTATGGAAAAATTTAGTCACTGTGTACACAGCTGATTTCTCAGCTGTTTCCATCTTCAATGGGGGAAACAGAAGGAGGAGATGAATTTTGTAGCGGGGTGTAGATTAGCAATGAGATTCCTAGCAGGGAGGGTCATTCCTTCAGAATGAAGGAACAGAGTGTTGGAGAATTTCATTAATTTATTCTTTCACCTACAAGAATTTATTCTCTTAGCTGTGTGTGGTGGCACACGCCTGTAGTCCCAGCTCCTCTGGAGGCTGAAGCAGGAAAATCACTTCAGCCCACAAGTTCAAGGTTACAGTGAGCTATGATCACACCACTGAATTCCAACCTGGGCAACAGAGGGAGACCTTGACTGTTAAAAAAAAAGAAAAAGAAAAAGAAAAAGAAAAGAAAAAGACTATATTAGGTATTACTGCCTGTGCAGTTCTGTGATGAATGTGGGAAGAACAAGAGGAGTGTTGTTATCAAGTCATTATAAGATTCATTTTTAGTAGCTCAAGGTTTTGGTTTGTTTTTATTTAGAAATAAAGATAAAAATTACACAGTTCTTTTCAAAAAAGATTAGATGCTATCTAACTGAGCTATTTGGTTGATCAGAAAGGATTTTCAAAACCTACATTTTAGTGATAAATTGTCTTGTTCACGTTTGATCACATCTGCCATCAATGAAAAACAGTGTATGAAATATGCAAAAACATCCCCGAGAAGCAGTTTTTTGTTTGTTTGTTTTGAGACAGTCTTGCTCTTTTGCCCAGGCTGGAGTGCCATGGCACAATCTCAGCTCACTACAGGCTCCACCTCCTGGGTTCAAGCAATTCTCTTGCCTCAGCATCCCAAGGAGCTGGGACTACAGATGGCCACCACCACATCTGGCTAATTTTTATATTTTTAGTACAGGAGGGTTTTCGCCATGTTGGCTGGGCTGGTCTCAAACTCCTGACCTGAAATGATCCACTCACCTTGACTTTCCAAAGTGCTGGGGTTATAGGTGTGGACCACTGTGTCCGGCCAGCAGTTGTTTTTTAATTTTTTAAAAAAGCAACACTAAGTAGTTTAAGTGAGCTTAAATTCCTTCTTTACTAATTGTTTTTCTGTTTTCTCAGATAGAGGTGTGCTTCAATGATATTGGCTAACCACAATGCAAATATATGCTGAATCCAGTTATGGAAATAAAATAGCCACCTTGTATGTGAGACAGCCTGGATTAGTTTTCAGTGCTTATTAAGCATGGAAAAATGGACAAAACAGAACTATCATGCTGCGGTGTGTAAGGCAGCCTCAGATGTAGAAGGTAGGTACTGGGGGCCTTCTCAAGATCCAGGCGCCGAGACACACCTGCTGAGAGGCACAAAGGCAAACATTCACTCCTTGCTTTGTTCCAGATATGGTGGAAGCTGAAAGTAATTATTTGACTGACAAGTGGTGGGAACCAATAGAGATCACAATTAATTCGATTCAGGAAGCAAGACATAGAAAATGAGCTGCCCATTCTCTAAACAAAGATCCTCTCTCTACCCTGCTCTGGTTCTTGGCAGAATGACTTCCATAGACTGCATCAACTGACTCCCTGTTGCCTGGCTTCCTAGAGGGTTCAGTCCATGGGAAGATCAGCAGATTGGGGCCCTTCCTGGCTCCCTCCCTTCTTGGTCACTTCTTGCTGGTGGGTGAATTCCTTTACCAAGGCCACACCTCCTGTCAGGAGCCACTTTAAACTCCTATTCTCCCTGGGTTATAGTAGCTGCTTCCTCCACTTGCTTTCTCAGACCAGGGGTAGTCACAGCTTCCACTGAGTTGCCTGCGCCCCCAACCCGGGGTGCTTCATCATGCCTTGCTTGCTTCCTCTACACTACCTACACTTCCACGGATAGCCCTTGATTAGATTCTCTTCAATCACCTGTATTGAGTGTGTCCTCCACTTCCTCTAGGATCTGACTGATGCACACACAAAAAACACTGTGACAAGTCGGTGACAGCCTGGGCGGTGGTCTGGATGGTAGGTGCTATTTGAGTTGAGGACAGATAGAAGCCACTATGGACCTGGGAAGGCAGGTGGACTTGATCTGTGACCTGAAGAGGGGCGGGGTTTAGGTAATTGGGTAACAGTAAGGCCCTGGGGTTTGGGGGGGGTGGAATTTAAAAGTGAGTATCTCTAAAAAAGGGTGAGAGTTGGAATATACAGTGAGTATTCACCACTGTCAGAGTAACTTGACAGACGTAGATGAACATTTGTTGTGTGTGGGGAGCAGAGGATAAGGTTGGAAGGGCTGAGTGGGATGAAATTCTGAAATGTCTCAGAGTGGGGAAGCACCATGGGGAATCAATGAATATTATTATCATCATAATTATACTTCTTCCAAGCTTATAATTTTTCCAGCAATAACAATTATGGTACAATCATGTAACATTTACAGGGTATTTCATCATTTTCAGAGTATCATCATGATATTTAAGACCAGGTAATTGCCTTTATCATTACTCTTTTCTTCCATGCCACCCCCATATACAATTTTGATCCTTTAGATCTGAAAAAATATGTAAAAATGACACTAATTAACCCTTCCTTCTCATGTAAAACACTCCAATCATATGGAATAATTTACTATTGAGCAAAAAAGGGGATTATAGCCTTACATTTTCTTTTTATCAAAAGCTAAAGATTTTAAAATTGCATTAAAAGAAGAAAGGAATGTTTCTTGCAGGGCATCAGAAAATGACAGAATAGAGCAAAATTTGGAGGTCTAGGACTGGTTATAGTTCTCAACATGGCAGTGTTCAAGTGATGAATTATTCACTGAAGCACTGACGTCATTACAGTCCTTCAGGGACCCCAGGACTCCAAATTCTGCTGAAGTCAGATGGACAACAAAAGGTCTCTTAGGATGATCCATCAAAAAAAACTCAGACATCAGCAAATTGTTTCTAAGCAACCTCTAGGTAATTCTATGGCAAAAATACATAGAAGCTGAAAATTACTTACTCCAATTAGCACTGCAGTGTGGCACAAAGAAAAATATATGGATTTTGGAATTCAATGGCTTGAATTTTAATCTTGATTTTTCCATTTAACATCTGTGTGAACTTGGGTCAGTTTCTTAACTCGTGTCAATTTCTTTATTTGGGTAATGGTGATTAACTACTTGATATTCAGGACTCTTTTGGGAATTTTTTTTTTTTTGAGATGGGGTCTCACTCTGTCATGCAGGTTGGAGGGCAGTGGCGCAATCTTAGCTCGCTGCAAACTCCGCCTCCCAGGTTCAAGCGATTCTGTCATCTCAGCCACCTGAGTAGCTGGGATTACAGGTGCATGCCATCATGCCCAGCTAATTTTTGTATTTTTTGGTAGACGGGGGTTTCACCATGTTGACCAGTCTGGTCTCAAACTCCTGTGATCTACCTGTCTCAGCCACCCCAAGTGCTGGGATTACAGTCGTGATTCACTGTGCCCAGCCAGATATGGCAATTTCTACGACTTTTATGTGCATAGATCAAAGACCCAGCTTTTGGTATTTTGTTTTTTCTTTTTATTACATTTTAACTATAATGATTTTTCTGTGGTACAGACTCAGTCTCTGAAACAAACTGTCCCAAGCTGTTTTAAGGGTTCATTGCTCCTGGCAGTTTGGCCTGAAGGAGGCACTGTAGGAGAACTTTCTCTTTACGGTGAATCACAGCCATGGAATTACGGATGACTTTCAATTCTAAATGCAGTCTTGAAGAAAATTAAACCCGAAAGCTCAAGAAAGGTAAAAGGTATTCTATGGCAACTTTCTTTAATCTCCTAGTTATAGTTTCAAAAAATTTTGCTCTTCCCTTCATTGGAAAGCGATCTGGGTATCAGGAAATGATTTTAGAACCATAGGTTTCTGTCCTGTGGTTACATAACCTGGAAGGAAAAAAACATTGCAGTTAGTTTCTCTCTGTGTGGCACTGAAGTAGACAATTTCATTAGTAATTCCCTTCATTGCATTTCCCTTCTTTCTTTCTTCTTCCCTTTTTTTCTCCCTCTTTTCCATTCTCTCCTTTTCTCCCTTCCCTTAGTGTCTCTTGTCCTCCTTCCTGGCTATGCTATTGTTTTGTTTTTGTTTTGCCTCTTCATGGCTAGGATCTCAATGTTAGCACGTACTTACGTAGAGTACATGTTGATATATTCTTAGGGACTGTCAACAACTGGCAGGAACAGTGTTTGTTGTCTTTCTAGCAATAGATTACAGGTGAGAGATCAGGGCCAAGCTAGTATCAAAAACTACCAAAGAGGCAGGAGAAAAGCCTCCAAAATGAGACATGCATGTTTCTGCCCACCCCAGGCAACGCCAGAGAAGCCTAATCATGCCATTTGGGTTACAGGTGTCCCATGCACTTTTGCACATAGTCAGACAGATCCACCAGTATGGTCACAGAGTTGCTCCCTTCTGGAAAATCATAAAATAATTACTTATTCAGATAACATACTGAATAGGTAGCCATACAGACTAATGCACAGAGTCAGATATGCCAGAGTTGGAATTCCTCCCTGCCACTAATATTTTCTGAGACCCAGTTCCCACCTTTGTAACTAGGCGCAATAATTGTTTAGTACAATGTCAGGCACATGGTTAACATTTAATAAATTGTAATTGCTATTGTAGTCCCACCCGCTTGAATTCTAGAGTTCTGTAAGTGACTGACTTGTAGACCCTGGATATTCCGGAAAAGGTTAGACACACACATATGTAACAAAAATATGTGAGCATATGAATAGATATTCAATGATATGCCAGTTGCAGCCCACTCAAGGAAATCTACCCATTTGTAGACACGGGCCACCTCTAAATAAATTAGTAGAGACCCTCTCTTCTCATTGTGTAGATATTTGATTTGGTTTCCAATAGTTCTTAAAATTCTTTTTCTGTGTTGGAACCAGGTTGACTTAACATATGTTGTGTCTGTTTCTTATTTAGATATTATATTGTTGTTGAATTTGAGCTCTTCAGGGATGGCAAAAGTGGGCTGTGTTATTTTTTATACCTACGGCAGACAATATTAACCAACCAAGATATTCTCTTTTTTTGAGTCCAGACTCAGGCACAGAGTTCTTAGTACAGTGTATTGACTGTTACTTCCGATTGCTTAGAGTTGATAGGCAAGTTGAAATATATTTGTCATCCCTGGATTTCATTCTCAATCTTCTCCCAGGCTCTTTGTCTTGAATTACATAAATAAAAAGCTGGATAGAATTAGAAGGCAGGGTTGCTGGCACTGAATCACACTTTTTTTTTTTTTTTTTTTTTTTTTTTTGGTCAGGAGAAGCATAGAATTTTGCCATTTATTCAACAAATATTTATTGAGCTGGACTCTGTACCTGCTGTGGATTCAAAGGTGAATAATGGCAAAGTCCTGACCTTCACTGGGACACTGATGAGTCTGCACCTTAGGATACCTGGGTGCTTTCAAAAATACCATGCCCATTTCCCACGTCCCCTTTTAAAAGCTTTAATAAGCGAATTAGGTTAAGCACCTCACTTATGCTGTGTTGTAAATGCCTGTCTGCCAGTCTCTACCACCAGGCTATAACCTCCTTAAAGAAAAGCACTGTAATCTCTCCAGTTTTTTTTAAAAGATCAAGGTAAAATTTACCAATAGCGAAATACGCAGCTTTAAAATGGATAATTATATGACTGTTTACAAGTGTATATATCCTTGTAATCAACACTCTAATCAAGGTAAATAATACATTTATTACCCCAGCATATCTTCATGTTTTCTTTTGCCTCTTTCTAGTAAATCCCCATCTCCCACAAGCAACCACTGTATTGTTTCTATCAACATGGGTTAGGTTTACTTGGTTTTGAATTTCACAAAAACAGAACTATACAGCATATATTCTTATGTGTTTGGCTTTATTCTCTTAACATAGTATTTTGGAGATTCATCTATATTTTGCATATATTAGTAGTTTATACTTCTTTATTGCTTAATAGTATTTCATCCTATGAATACACCAAAATAAATATTTACCTGTTCTCCTAGCGATGAAGATTTGGGTTATTTCCAGTTTGGGGTAATAATGGATGTGAGGGTTAGTTTTGTGTGTTAACTTGGCTAGGCTACGTGTATCCAGATATTTGGTCAAACATCCGTCTAGATGTTGTTGTGGAAATATTTTTTAGAAGTGATAGACATTTAAGTTAATAGGTTTTGAATAAAGTAGATCAACCTCCATAATATGGGTTCATCAGTTGAATGCCTTACAAGAAAAAGACTGAGGTTCTTTGAGAAAGTGGGAAGTCTGCCTCCAGGCTGTCTTCAGATTCATGACTGAAACATTAACTCTTCCCTGGTTCTCCAGCCTGCTGGCTTTCCCTGCAGATTTCAAATTTGTTGGTCCCTGTAATCATGCGAGCCAATTTCTTAACATAGTTTTTTCTCTCTCTCTGTGTGTATGTAACTTACTGGTTCTGCTTATTTGAAGAACGTTGACAAATACAATAGACAAATATGCTGTAAACATTCTTGCTCAAGTCTTTTTGTGGGCATGTTTCCATTTCCCTCTGGCAAATGTCTAGAAGTGAAATCCAGGTCAGCCACTTTAATTTTACAAGAAAGTACCAAACTGTTTCCAAAGTAAGGTACATTTGTTCACTTCTGCCAGCAATGTATGAGAGTTCTGGTTGCTGTCATTCTTGTCAATAGTTGGTGATGTAAGTCTTTTTAATTGTAGCCATTGATAGGTGAATAGTGATAAGTCTCTGTACTTTTCATTTGCATTTCCCTGAGGGCTAATGATGTTAAATAGCTTTTCACTTGCTTATTTGCTATTTGTGTATTTTCTTTGGTGAACTGTCTGTTGGAATAGTTTATCATTTGTTCCCTTTGTATCTCAACTCTTAGCATTTTGTAGTCACTCAGTGTATACTGTTTTATGAATGAATGAATATTAAATCATCTATCAGTGAGGATTGGTTATTAAACTTTTGTGTCATTATTTACAATGCTTATAAAGTACTCATCAAGCGTGCCTAACACATAGGCAATACCCCACAGTTGGTGGCTATTAATGCCATCCCTATTCTGACTATAAGGAAATGAGGACTGGAAAAGTTATGTTAATCAAGGTCTAGTTACTAATCAAAATTGCTGCTAATGGACTTCTCAAATTCTGTATTTCATGTTTGAGTTTTTTGTTACCAGTAGCTTGACTAAGTATTAGATTAAGCATCAAATGTGTTGCTTCATTCATTTTTAAACTCTTATTTATAGCAAAACTGACATGGAAAATATAATGATGTTAATTCCTTTACATGTTTTAATTTATTTAGTTCTCACTATAACCCTATGAGGAAAATACTATTATTTTCATTTTATAGATGATTAAACTGTAGTATAGATAGGTTGTGCAATTGCCTAGGATCTCACAGGTAATCAAAGAGGGAGGCAGGATTCATTTTCAGTCATGTCTATACCAATGCCTGTGTGTTTTGCTTTGTTTTTAAACCATTATACTATCCTGTTTCTTATGACAAAATTAATTTTGGACATGTTAATTTTGAGGGGCTTATGGGATAGCAGGATGGGGATGTCTACTAAATCCCTGACACTTAGGAGAGAGTAATAGGAGGATGGGGACATAGAAAGAGCGTGCACTTGGTAACTACAGTGTAAGACAATATTAAGAAAATGATTAGATAAACTGCCTGAAATATCGGAAGATGGAGGAATTTCACTAGATTCAATTCCAGAGAGTTCCATGGGAGACTCCATTTTTAAAATTGACTTACCTTGTTCACAAGAACAGGTCTGTGATGATGAAATCTTACAATCTGTTATTAAGATACTCTACAATATTTTGGTTGCTGTTTGTTTTTAGAATCTAAGACAGGTGGACCTAGGTTGCCTGGCCAGAGGGTCTAGGAGCTCATAGTTTCTCTAAAAACCCCTTTTCTGTTTACTGGAAACCCTGGGCGCTCTCAGGGGTTTCTCATGCCAAGCTGACTAATCCTTCCTTCTGCTCAAATTTCACTCTTCTGAAAAGGGAGTTTGAGGAGCAGGGAGTGAGTCACTAGCTCCAAGATGGCAGCAAGGAGCACTGGTGTTAATCTGTGTTATCTTAGCTCCCACAGTGTGAGTAATCATGCCTAGCCAAGTCTCACTGGGAAAAACAGGTGCAAGTTTCTAAAGGAAAACTTTGTGACCATGATAGGAGGTTACCCGGAACCCAACCTATATTTATACCTTGCGACAGAATACTTTATGAACCATGGTTTACAGAACATTCAGGTTCCCTAAAAATGTATCTCTGCCCTGATGATGGAAACACAGCAACGTACCCAGACCGAACCTGGGACTAGCTCAGATTCTGAAGACTTGCACAGCAGGTTTAAAAGGCAAAGACTTCCTCCTGACACTCCAGAGAGGAAGTATGTGACACACAGCGACTAAGTCAGGCCCTGCCCACGGGGTTGCACACACAAAAATGTTTTCCAAGCCCTTTATACACTCAGCAGGGAACACGCCGTTCTCTTTGGGAGGTTGCCAGAAACTTTTAAGAGAGTCTGATCAGCGCCAAGAATAGACAAGCAAGGCCTCTGTCCTGCCTCGGAAGGGGACACTGTGTGGTGCTGAGCTGCTACTGCCCTTCTGCGCTCCTCTAGCCTCCTAAAGCAAGCCTGCAAACTGTTTCCCTGTATTTCTCAATCTCTTGATCAGTTGAAAAATGATTTCTGGAGGTCACTATACTTCTTTGGGCACCTGTAATCTTGCTCTCCAAAGCCAAATGCAAATACGTTCCTTCTGCGTGCATTTGCTTTGCATCTCAGAGACTCAGGCTACGAATCTTTGAAGTGGAGCCAGAGGAGAACAGTCAGCAACATTTTCCATTTGCCCAGGAAGAGTCTACCTCATCAGCCCTCTGCTTTAGCTTCAGCAAGGGTGGCAAAAGTTACTTGAAATTCAGCTAGTGCAGGTAATGTTGAGAGAAAACTTGACTCTTCTCTTCGATGTACAAGATGTCTCTCCAACCCTTTCCCCTAAGTTTTCTTAAATCCCTGGTGTCGCCAACTTGACCCAGCTCTAAAATTAAATATTTACCATCTTTTTTCCTCCATAATAATACTGGGAAGAATCATGTGTCTGTTTTTAAATAAAAGCCTTGCTTTGTCACCCAGGCTGGAATGCAATGGCACGATCTTGGCTCACTGCAACCTCCATCTCCCAGGTTCAAGCAATTTTCCGGCCTCATTTAATAAATATTTATTGAGCCCTATATCTGCCAAGCATCTGTGAGGTGATGGAAATTCTCCTGCCCTCAAAAAGTAACAGCAATTATTATTCGCAATCTACCTTCCTAAGGCACAGCAATGCCTCTCTTTCAGAGTTGTATGTAATAGGATACTAAGTGGAGCTTTTTTTGTTGTCTCATGATTGTCTACTTGGCTGCAAAGTTAGAGACAAGTAGCTGGGACTACAGGCATATGCCACCATGCCTGGCCGATTTTGTATTTTCAGTAGAGACAGGGTTTTGCCATATTGGCCAGGCTGGTCTCGAACTCTTGACCTCAAGTGATCCACCTGCCTTGGCCTCCCAAAGTGCTGGGATTAGAGATGAGAGCCACTGTGCCTGACCAGTTTTCAAACAAAATCTTTAAGTGAGTTACTCACATATCCCTTGTGTTTATATAGGGTACAGCTTTTTGTTTTAAAGCTATTTGAATAGTTCTCCAAGTTTCTAAGACTCAGCTGCTTTTTTGGCTTATGAAATTGCCATTAATCAAGGTGGATTCACATGGTATCAATTCCCTGAAATGTAGGTATTTAGTCCATTTCATTCCATTCATATGACCATCATCCATCCATCCATCCATCCATCCATCCAATGCTTTTTGTTTAAAGTCTCTAAAACAGAGACTTTATATGACTGAATATGACTTTAAATGACTGAATTTGAGAACCTATGGCAATTAACAGATGATGAATTTCACACAAATCTTTATTGTTTATTAAGAAACTGAAAATAGAAAAGCTCAGGGGAAAATGATACTTGTGAATGTTAGGGATTTTGCCATGGAGAAATATCACCAACCATAAGCAACTGCAAAATATAGAACATCAAGCCCAGGCATGATAAGCTTAGCACCTGGGCTTAGGACCTGCTAATTGGTTTCACATGTGTATGGAACCATCCCAGGACTGGATTCCAATATGGGGAGAGAAATCATGTATTTCACTGAAAGGTATGACTGAGTTATATTGAAGGAACTCTTATATAACACTGTACTATGGCTGTAATCAGCATTAGTGTTAGGATGACATTCTGTTTAGAGAGATATTGATGGTAAAAAAGAAATGGGTTTGAACTCCAGTTCACCATTTCCTAAGCATGACTTTGAGCTATTCATTCACATTATGTAGTCATTTAATAAATATTTATTGGGCCCTATATATGCCAAGCACTCTGTGAAGTGACGGAAATTCTCCTGCCCTCAAAAGGTAACGGTAATTATTATTTGCCATCTACCTGCCTAAGGCACAGCAATGCCTATCTTTCAGAGTTGCATGTAATAGGATACTAAGTGGAGCTTTTTTGTTGTCTCATGATTGTCTACTTGGCTGCAAAGTTAGAGACAAAATAGGTGAAAATTAGGAGACATATAGATGATTGGTACACACCAATCACTGAGAGGCAAATTCATTCTTCTACCGCACTTACCACTCTACTCACTAATCTCAAGGGGACTATTGAATTGTAAATCTTCAGCCTCAGAAAGGGTTCTGTGTCTTTTCCTTTTACTCTATCTCAGTGCTTCTTATACACAATCCAATGAGTTATTTCAAGGGAAATATTTGTAATGATTGTGGGGTGCCTGCAAGAAATTGAGCCTGAAATCTCATTTTTCAGTTGGATATCTACTCAAGTCATGGTTCTGCACTGTTGTTTTTGCTTACTCCAGCAGTAGGAAAGAGTATAGGGGCAGAAGTAAAGGCAGAGAAAATGAACCATAGGGCAATAAAGCACACTCCCATTGTCTGGTAGAAAAAAATGCATGAGTCTTCCGTAGGTCAAGTAGATGCTACGAAGGTACCAAGCTTGAACTATTGTGATGCAAGCCTATCCTAAACTGTGACTCACTAAGAGAAGAGACCCCATCAGCAAAATCCTGTAGGGTAAGTTATACAGGAAACAAAGGAGACTGATTTCCCTTGAGAGGAGGTTGTGCAGTGAAGAGACTGCCAAAGGGGTTTGCCTTTGCCAATCATCAGGTGTCTCCCAAGAGGTACAACAATTGGGATGCCTGCTTCATGGAGGACAGAGGTCACAACAGCAACTCTTAAGCAAATCTGCCTTTTGAGAATCCTCTCTTCTTCCTCAACATAGAAAAAGACTCAGAAAAATGTAAGAGAAGGGGGAAAGAGTTAAGAACAGCCCTCTGTTCCTGCCACTGTGTCCTGGGGAGGAGATGGACATTTGAATTGGACAAGAAACTGAAGTGGATGGCACTAGAGTACCTCTATTCCAACCTAAAAGGGTCAGAAAATTGTCATCCGCTGGAGAAGCCATGATATCTTGGGAAAAGGAGATTCAACGGAGCCTGTTAAAGCCACAATAGGAGGAAAATAAAACCTTCTCAGGTTTGAACCCTGCTGAGTTCACTGTGTTCAATAAATTGCTGACAAATGTAAAGTGCTTAGCCAAGTAGGTAGTATTCCATAAATGGCAGATGTTATTCCAGTCACCTAGAGAGAATAAATGTTCAGAAAATGTCTACATATGTTTTGCTATCAAAGAATGAATAAGATATTCCATTTGTATTTCTGCTTTTGAGAAAGCATAATGTGCTTATTATGCCTTTAAGTCTTCATTTCCCCCACAAAGAAACATTTTTCTGGGTTATTTGACCACATGCCTTTTGCTGCACTGGGCATTTGCCGCCTTTGACGTTTTATGGACAGTCCCACTCTACCCGCCAGGGATTGAGGAGATTACAAAGATCATCTAGTCATCTAATTTCGTTTCCAACTTGGTTAAGATAAAATATTATTTAGTTACTAGAAAAACACTTTGTTGTTAAAATCAAAGTGTCTTGTGCTGGTTTGCAAACAAAGTAATTTCTGCACATTGATAAAACAGAGAGGAGACCAAGAGTCCGGATGCGGTGAAATAGAAGAGAGAGGACACTGGCTTTGGAGCCAGGGACCCAAAGTGGCTCCCAGTAATGTGCTATTTTCTGTGTTTTTCAACCCCATGCAGCATCTATTGCCTTACCTGTAAAATAGGGATTTTGACAAGGACCACATTGAGTTATTGTGAGGAGCAAATACATGATTACAGGAAATGTGTCACACAATGCTAGGCACACAGCTGATGCTTAAGGAATAGCTGTTGTCCCTTTTCCAAGGTTGCAGAGTCAGAAGACACCCCTAAGAGGAGATAAGTTACTATTATTCAGAATGAAGGCATTGAGAAAATCAAACATGAACTGAGCATTCATTTGTACATTTGAGCAAAGTTGGTGATCATTTATGCAGCATTATTGAGAAGGTCCATAGAAAGTCATGATGACACTATTGGAGCAAAATCACTATACTGGTATTTTCATATGTATCTCATGGTGTATACAACTACTCACATTAATACCCATTGTTTAGTTAAAAACTGTTCAGAATCAGAAAAATTTTTTAAATCCTTTGAACTAAAAATTACATATATTTCACATATAAAATGTATAAACATATAACATTGACTATAACTTAAATTTCAAGAATATAAACATTAACCATCCATTATCATGATAATTTCAATTATCAGCATAAAAAGCAATAAAAAGTATATGAAATAAACTAAACGTTGCATAAAATTAAGAAAATAAATCCTGAAAATTGAAAACTAATTAAATTATTGGATTTTCTGGCAAATATGATCCTAAGAACAATGTGTATCAATGGTGTTATCTTTGATGATTTGCCTCATTGTGGGGCAAATTCTTCTAGCCACTAGAAACACTTTCCATAATTTACAATAGGCAGAAATACAGTGAAAAGAAAACTAGAAAGTAAGTCCAAATGTCTTCCTCCAAAGCTTTCATTTACAAATAATTTCATCTCTTTGTGATAAAGATGATGTTTTAGAAATTTTTATTTTTGTTAAAAACTACAATATTTTTATTGACAGCTGTAGTTTTTGTTATTAAGGCCCAGAAGTCAGCTTACTGGATGCCTGGTTCTTGGCTTTTGCTGTGAAATAGCCTGTCTTGAAACAAGACAAAATCATCAGACGGGCAAGAGCTTCCACCACTAACACTGACTATTTTAGCTACTAACCTGACCCCACTGGAGGCAGCCTTATATTGAGAGTAAGATGGACTCCTTTTTCTTTATAATTTTCTTTTAGCGAGGTTCTATTTTATTACATATTCAGGGAAAACTTAAAAAAAGGAAACCTTTCAGGAAGTAGAACTAGGGTGAATTTGATCTTGGAAAATTTGGGTTACTGTTCCAGTCTTCCACGCTTTTTAGCTCAGAGGCCTTGAGCAATCATAATTTATGTTATATGGGTTATTAATTTAGTCAATGTTTCTTGTTATAATAAAGGGCTCTGATTTTAAACCATTTTACCCAATGATTTTTCTTGAGTTCCCAAAGTGATAAACAGTTCCTGTTTTTTTTCTTATTTGTTCTTGTAGCTAATTGTTTTAATCATCTTTTTATTGTTCCTTCAACCTCATGATGGGTTACTATTTAAGGTTTTTCAAAAAGCCTCTAACATACCCTCAATGTGGTCTGGCAGACTGTTTACCAGACAGCCATTTCCCCATTCTTCTTTGTTTACAGAGCCCCGATTTGGTTGTGTTATAGTGTTTTTAGTTCTAGTCTAAGAAAACCATGATGACCTCATATTCCTTTCCCATATACTCAGTTTTTCATTTTTGTTTATAGCTGAGGGTGATCACATGGCTGAGATCTGACCAAAATGGTGTATAAGTAGACGCTTATGAGAAAGTCTTTGTTCCTAATCAAACAGACAGAGATGAAAAGATAGCTTATTGGCTCCTGTGATTCCTTCTTTCAGCCTACACACAGACAGGATGCTTGGTGCTATGACAGTCATCTTGAAACCATGAAATGATAAAAACAAGGATAAGAAGTCAACTTACTGTGAGTGGTAGAGAGGAAGAATAGAAAGATCCAGTTCCTAGTGATACGATTAAGACATTTATGTCCTTAACTCTGTCTGCAGAGTTCAGATTTTGTAAAAACAAAGCAAACAAGAAAAGAAAACAGAAACAACCCTATCTATTTATGTTATTATTAATTGACTTTGTTATTTGCTGCCGAAAGCCTTCCTAACTGGTACAAATAAGAAGGACCTCAGAACTTATCCTCATCAGAGATTTACTCTGTAAGTTAGCATGGTTATTGAATACGTGACCAGTCTCATAGAGTGGAAGAATATCTGGATTTTGTTATTGACTCCTGCTCTTCTTAGTTGTGTATAACGCAAACCTAGCTTTACAGAAACTTTGGCTCCTCTATTTACAAGGTCAGTGTCAACTCCTAGTGCCTTTTTGTCTGGCAAAAGGGGGAAATGGGCTAAGTGCTAGGAATTTTCCATTATGTAAGTATATGAGGTTTTCTAAAACTTTCTAGAGAGTCAAATATTTTCCTTGTTATTGGTTGCTTCCTATAAATTAGGTTTAATTACAGTATATTCCTGGTAGGTTTTTGATTTTTGAAATGGTGATTTTTCTTTCTCTTTTGAGGATGAAAAAGAAAATGAAAGCTTTAATGAGGTTTTCTTTCAAAGCAACTGCCTTCTTTTTCAAGATAAACAAAATATTATGCTGAATTAAGACCAATTTTATTTTTAAAAGAGATTTCAAAAAGCTACATCTAAGTCCTTTGAGGAAAATGGAAACATTATAAGAAAAATTACAAAGTAACATTTATGGTATTTTAGGTCTAGTAGACTTTAGATAAAATTTAACGTACACTTTCAAACTGGTTGGCCTTAATAGTCCACAGACATCCTGGCTGAATCCACCAAAGTTTTTAAAACTTTGAATTTGTAACCGGTAGTTCCTTTGTTCTTACCTCATTTTACACTGTCTTCATACCCTGATGTGCTTCAACTCAGAAGCATTGGAACTCTCTTGATACCAAAGTTGTGTTATGATGTGTGATAAGGTTGATGATGGTGGGTATTACGGGTTGAATTGCATCCCCCAAAAAAGATGTGGAAGTCTACCCTTCAGGACCTGTGATTGTCACCTTAGTTGGAAATAAGGTATTTATAGATGATCAAGTTAGGATGAGGTCATTGGAATGGGCCTTAATCTAATATGACTGTGTCAATATAAGATAAACTTAGATGTACAAATAGAGGGAAGGAAAGATGGTGTGAAAACACAGGGAGAGCACCACTGACAAGTGAAGGAACTCCTGAGGCTCCTGGACGCTAAGATAGAGAGACATGGAACAGATTCTCCCTCACAGCCCCCAGAAAGAATTAACTTCTCTCATACTCTAATTTTGTTCTTCAAACTTTCAGAGCAACATATTTCTGTTGTTTAAGTCACCCAATTCATGCTTTCTTACAGCAGTCCCTGGAAACTAATACAGTGAGTGAGGGAGGACCTCCATGATTATCTTCTGACAGAGGAGTTCCCAAGCGTTGCTGCATGAAAACCAGTGCTTGAAAGCTTAAGCAGTATTTTTCAAACTATTGTCCTTTAACAAATATATTCAGTGGGAACTGAGATAGGAAACAAATCTGAATGACAGACACATTTCAAAATTTCAAAATTGTGTCTTCCTCTTACTGTGGGTCCTTACTTCTGAACGGACTTCATCACACCTGGCTTCCTGTTGCAGAATATATTTTTCTGATGCCTGCCTTATTTGACTTCCAGTCATGCCCTGGAATGTGAGTGTTTCTCAAATGTAAAAATCAAAAAGTATATTGTAAAAATGTCTATACTCTGCAAATTAATGTACAGATTCAATGTAATCTCTATCAAGATTCCAACGACATTTTTCACAGAAATAGAAAAAAAATCTAAAATTTATATGAAATCACAAAAGGCAGCAAATAGCCAAAAAAATCTTAAACAAAAAGAACAAAGTGAGAAGCATCACACTATTTGATTTCAAAATGTACTACAAAGCTATAGCAATCAAAGCAATATGGTACTGACACAAGAACAGAAATATGGACCAATGAAATTGAACAGAGAGCACAGAAATAAATTCACCCATTTACAGTTAACTGATCTTCAATAAAAGTGCCATGATCACACAATGGAAAGGACAATCTCTTCAATAAATGGTGCTGGAAAAACTTAATATCTACATGCAGAAGAATGAAATTGGACCCTTATTTCATGTCATATAAAAAAATCAACATAAAATGCATTAAAAACTTAAATGTAAGACCAACACTGTTAGAAGAAAATCTAACAGTTTAAATCTTAAGGTTTATCTTATCACATAGTTCTTGACATTGGAAAATTTCTTGACATTGGTCTTGGCAAAGAATTTTTGGGTGTGACCCCAAAAGCACAGGCAACAAAAGCAAAAATAGACAAATGGAATTACATCAAACAAAAAAAAGCTTCACAGTGGAATAAAAACAATCAACAAAGTGAAGAGAAAACCTATGCAATGGGAGAAAATATATGTAAATAATAAATCAATAAGGAACTAATATCCAAAATATATAAGACATTCAAATAACTAAATAGCAAAAAATAATAATAATAATAAAAAAAACAGTTATAAATGAGGAAAGAATCTGAACAGATTCTGAAAGGCCAAGAGGTATACGAAAAGGTGCTCAACATCATTAATCATGGGAGAAGTACAAATTAAAACAATGAGACATCTGTCACCTCACATCTCTAAGATAAGTATTTGCAAGGATGTGGAGAAAAGAGACCTCTTGCACACAGTTGATGGAAATGTACATTAGTATAGCCATTATGGAAAATAGTATGGAGGGTCCTCAAAAAATTAAAAATAGGACTACCATATGATCCAGCAATCTCACTTCTGAATATGCATCCAAAGGAAATGAAATCAGTACAGTTAAAAGATAACTGCATTCCCATATTCATTGCAACATTACTTAAAATAGCCAATATAGGGAATCAATTGATGAATGAAGAAAATGTGGTATATATAATATAATGAAATACTATTTTGCCTTAAAAAGGAGGAAATCCTGCCGTTTGTAACAAACTAAGCGAAAAAACCAGTCACAGAAAGACAAATACTGTATGATCTCACTTACATGTGGAATTTTAAAAAGTTTAACTCATAGAAGCAGAGGGTGGACATGGAACAGATTCTCCCTCACAGCCCCCAGAAAGAATTAACTTCTCTCATACTCTAATTTTGTTCTTCAAACTTTCAGAGCAACATATTTCTGTTGTTTAAGTCACCCAATTCATGCTTTCTTACAGCAGTCCCTGGAAACTAATACAGTGAGTGAGGGAGGACCTCCATGATTATCTTCTGACAGAGGAGTTCCCAAGCGTTGCTGCATGAAAACCAGTGCTTGAAAGCTTAAGCAGTATTTTTCAAACTATTGTCCTTTAACAAATATATTCAGTGGGAACTGAGATAGGAAACAAATCTGAATGACAGACACATTTCAAAATTTCAAAATTGTGTCTTCCTCTTACTGTGGGTCCTTACTTCTGAACGGACTTCATCACACCTGGCTTCCTGTTGCAGAATATATTTTTCTGATGCCTGGGTGGAATGGTGGTTGCCAGGGACTGGGGCTAGGGGCGGAAGCAGGGTCAAAGAATACAAGGAGGAATAAGATCTGGTGAGCTACAGGACAGCATGTGATTATAGTCAATAATATTGCACTGTACAGTTGAAAGCTGCCGAGAGAGTAGATTTAAATGTTCTCATCACCAAAAATGATAAATGTATGCAGAAGTGACAGATATATTCATTTGATTTAATATTCCACTGTGTATACATATAGCAAAACATGATGTTATACACCATACATATATACAATTTTTCATTTGCCAATTAGAAATAAAAATTATTCCTCTAAAAGAAAAAGAAAAATGAAATTCAAATTCACAACCTGAATTTCCCTAGACCTCTGCCTCCTCTGCATATAACATGTTTGAGTCTCACCTAAACTCAAATTGGACCTCCACAGTCTTAGCAAAACTCTTTTAGAAGGTTTAATAATATTTCTTTACCTCTTTTTTTTTTTTTTTTTTTTTTTAAGACGAAGTCTTGCTCTGTTGCCCAGGCTGGAGTGTAGTGGCACAATCTTAGCTCACTGCAATCCCCACCTCCCAGGTTCAAGCAATTCTCCTGCCTCAGCCTCCCAAGTAGCTGGGATTACAGGTGTGTACCATCATGCCCGGCTAATTTTTGTATTTTTAGTAGAGAAAGGGTTTCACCATGTTGACAGGGCTGGTCTTGAACTCGACCTCAAATGATCCATCCGCCTCCGCCTCCCAAAGTGCTGGGATTACAGGTGTGAGCTACCGTGCCTGGCCAAAAGTGCAATAATATTTCTTAATAATCTGTCCCAGTTTATCACTTACCATAAGAAAATTCTTTTTTGAGTTCTCTTTGAAATAGTTCAAAACAAATATGTTTGCTCTTGCGTTATTTTTTGTAGAGATAAGAACTATGTGATAAGATAAACCTTAAGACAAATCTATGTCTATTGGGGATAAAAGTTTTAAGTTATTCTACTCTCCACAAGATAACACTAGTTCCTCTGATCTTAAAAGTTTCAGCTTTCAACATTTAGTTATTTGAATTTTGGGGGAAAGATCCCTCACCAATTTCTCCATGTTAAAATTTAAATCACCAAGCTGGAAATGAATTTTTTACACATCAAGTGAAAATAAGTGGTATACATTTTCACGGGAAATTTTCCCATAGTAAAATTTCTAGGTAGAAGTTAAAGTCCTTGTGCCTGAGCTCCTTGGATTGAAAAGCATAGCAGTTCTTTAACACTCCTTTAAAAAAGAAAGTATGAAGACATGGTGAAACTATTTTGCTTATCACATTAACATTCCTTTGAGAAGAAAGAAAGAAAATGACATGTGGTTGGGAATTCTTCAGTTTAGCTCTACAGAGATTTTAAAAAATGTTTTGACATTCAAAGGCACTTTTATAGAGCTGTAAAATTTCTTGTCTCCTCTCCTATTCTGTAGACAAATGCAGTTCTAATTTTTATCAAATGCTAGTTTGATTATTCAGCTTCTTGATCAAAATCGATAATGACTTCTGGTGTTTCAGATCATGTCTACACTTTTCAAGACCCTTGATAATCTGCACCCATCCTAACTATCCCACATTCTATGTCACATTATAATCTTTGTTATTACCTTACTGCCTTTCTCTAACCCTGTCAACTGCAACACATACGGGTTTGCATATAAAACATGCACACACACACACACACACACACACACACACACACTTCATGCATATTCTGACCCTAGGACTTTTGCTTATGCTTATTCCCTTTTCTGATGTCTGCATAGGTATATTTTTTCTCTTAGCAGCATCTAAAGGTCCTTAAAAGTACCCACAAATTCTACTTTCTTCTAAGAAGCTGTCCTGATGACTGTTACCTACATTATCGATTCACTTATTTTTTTCTTTTAGATAGGGTCTTACTCTGTTTCCCAGGCTAGAGTGCAGTGGCATGATCACAGCTCACTGCAGCCTTGGCCTCCTGGGCTCTTGCAGTCCTCCCACCTCAGCCTCCCAAGTGGCTGGAACCACAGGCTCATGCCACCATTCCCAGCTAATTTTTATTTATTTATTTATTTATTTACCTATTTATTCATTCATTTTATAGAGATAAGATTTTGCTGTGTTACCTAGGCTGATCTAAAACTCCTGGCTTAAGTGATCCTCCCACTTCAGCCTCCCAAAGTGCTGGGATTAAAGGCATGAGCCACCACTTCTAGCCAATTTTCTTATTCTGTTACTTATTTAGGGTGACACTGTCTAAGACTTGCCTAAATCCCATTTTATAGTGCCTTTTAAAAAAATGAACACATATAGACTGCACTGTGATTTTTAAGCTTCTTTTGCATCTCCCACAGTACTTCCTGGGCATATAATGAAGCACAATGAACAAGCATTAAATTTCAATAGCCCTCTGTGGAGTGCTGCAGCAATCACTCAATGCAAAGCACCCCCACGAGGAATCCTACCTGCCAAAACACCAGAACTGGTGTATGGGTGTATACACCAGAACCCTGGGAATCATTCTTGATACTTTATTTCTGTTTACCAAGCATATCCAGTCAGTCACCAAGTCCTTTGGTTGGAACACACACTTTAAAAATTGACATACGATAAACTGTACATATTTAAGGTGTAAATTTGATATGTTTATATAACTGCCACAACAATCAAGATAATGAATGTTTCTACTACCCCCCAAAATTCCCCATACTCCTTTGTAATTCCCTCGCATTCACTTTTCCCCAACCATCACATCAACCACTGATGGATCAACTTCTCTCATCAAAGATTCGTTTTCATTTTCTAGAATTTTATATAAATGGAATCACAAAGTATACACTTCTCTTTGTTCTTTATTCTAGCTGCTTCATTCGGTATAATTAGTTTGAGATTCATCCTTGAATTGTGTGCATCAATTGTTTTCTCTTTATTGCTGAGTCATATTTCCTCATACAGATACATAAAAATGTGTTTATCCACCAGTTGATGGGCATTACAGTTGATTTCTACTTTGGGATACTATTGGAAAAATATATTATAAACATTCATATATAATCCTTGTATAGATGTATTATTTTTTCATCTTTTGGATATCTGGGAAAGCTGTAATATGTGCTATATGTATATTTAACTTTTTTTTTAAAACTACTGGAGCATTTTTCCTAAGTGGTTGTATATCAGAGTTCCAGTTGCTTCACATCCTTGCCAGCAAGAGGTATAGCCAGACTTTTAAGTTTTAATCATTCAAATATGTATGTAGCAGTACTCCCATTTTTTATTTGTGCTTCCCTAATGACTAATGTTGTTGAACATATTTTCATGATATTATTTGCCATCCACATATCTTCATTGACGAAGTGTCTAATCAAATTTTTGGCTGACTTTTAAAACTGGATTATATGTTTTCTTATTGAACTTTGATAACTTCCTACGTATTTTGTATGGAAGTCCTTTAACATATATATAATGCACAAATATTTTTCCAGACTGTAGCTTATCTTTTTATAGTGTCTTTTAAAGAGCATAAGTTTATAATTTTGATCAGATCTAATTTATAGCTTTTTTTTTTTTTTACAATAGGTCATGCTTTTGTGGCATGTCTAAGAAATCTTTTCTAAATTAAAGATGCAAAGATTTTTCTTTTATGTTTTCTCCTAGATATTTTATAGTTCTAGATTTACACTTAGGTCACTGATCTATTTGGAGTTAGTTTTTGTGTATGTTGAGATTGAAGTGTACTTTTTTCCCATATGGATATTCAATTGTACCCAGCTCATTTACTGACAAGACTGTCCTTCCTTTGTTGAATTGCTTTTGCACCTTTGTCAAAAATCAATTGTCTATATATGTGTGGGCTTATTTCTGAACTCAATTCTCACCAATTGATTTTCTTGTCTTGATGCCAAGACCAAAACATGATCTTGATTATTACAGCGCTATAATAAATCTTGAAGTCAGATACTATTAGTCTTTCAACTGTATTCTTTTTCAAATTTGTTTTGGCTCTTCCAGATCTTTTATATTTCCATAGGAATTGTAGAATGAGTTTGTCAATTTTCACTGACAAGCCTACTGGGATTCTCATTCGGATTGCATTGAATCTAAAGCATAATTTGAAGAGAATTGATTTCTTAAAAATAATGAGTCCTTTGATCTATAAATATAATATAGCTCTATTTATTTGCATAATCTTTATTTACTCTCAGTAATGTTTTGTGTTTTCAGTATACAAATCTTTCATCAATATTATCTAGAAGTATTTTGTGTTTTTTGATGCTACAAACATGGTATTTTATTTTAAAAATTATAATTTCCAATTGTTCATTGCTAGAATATAGAAATATGATTGATTTTTATATGGCAATTTTTGTACTTACAACATTATTAAACACATTTGTTGTTTCCTGCAATTTTTTTTGTAGATTCTGTAGAGTTTTCTATATCTGTGATCACATTGTGAAGAAAGACAGGTTTACTTCTTCTTTTCCAATTTGTATGCCCTTATTTCTTTTTTGTGATTCATTATACTGGCTAGAACATACAACACCATATTTAATAGTAGTAGTAGGAGTAGACATCCTAGCCTTCCTCCTAATCTTAGGTGCTTTTCAATTTTAACTCTAAATGGCTACTGAGTCCTTCATCTCCCCCCATATTTATCACTGCTATCTTATCTCAGGTTACCATATTCAGTCATCATGAACACCAAACAAAACTCCTAGTAACTCATCCTGCCTACTCCAACCCAGCTCCAATTCCTTTCACTGGGTGCAGCCAGAGTGCTATCTTCAAAACTTAAATTTGACCATCAAAACCCATGTATAGATCCTATTACTTTTCTGATAAAGACCATTGCTTTTAATTTGGTTGACTGGGCCGCCTATGATGGAATACCTTTTAAAAGTATCTTAAAATTTCCCTCTTGTGCCACTCTGCATCTTAGCCACATTGGCTATTCTTAAGTTCCTTTGACTCACCATGATTCTTCCTGATTCTACCTTGGGGCATAGGGATATGCTATCCTCTCATCTCAGGAGCACTTTCCTCAATGTCTGCTTTACCTGGTTAACCTCAATCCCTCCTTTCTCAGAGAAACCTTTGCTGGCTCCCAATTACTAGGTTAGGCACTCCTTTATTCAAGGTCAGAGTGAGGTGTACTTTTTGTTTTATAATTTTGAAGGCTGAAAATGTATTCAAATAATATTATTTGCTTTGCTCTTAATGTCTATAGAAATTTCTTCCCCTGTCCCAATCAAAAACACAGTCAAGCTTTAGTGTGTTTTTTGGCTCAAGGACTTTTATATTGTTGAGTCAAAAGTGGAGCTACTAGACTGGGGAACTTGAGCTCCCTTGTTTAATTTTTTTTAAATTTATTGTTCTTTAGGTTCTGGGGTATGTGTGCAGATCATGCAGGATTGTTGCATAGGTACATACATGGCAAGGTGGTTTGCTGCCTCCATCCCCATCACCTATATCTGGTATTTCTCCCCACATTTTACCTCCCCACCCTCCCCACCCCCACTGTCCCTCCTCCAGTGCCCCCACAACTGACTGCAGTGTGTGATGCTAAGTAACGTTTTTATTTTAGAATGTTCAAGATTTAAAGAAAAATTTTGAAGATAGTACAGAGAGTTCCCAAATACCTTGTGCCGAGTTGCCCCAGTTATTAACACTTTACATTAGTGTGGTACATTTGTCACAGTTAATGAACCCAGTATTGATATATTGGTATGTTACTGATATATTATTGATATGTTAATTCATTATTAGCACAACTCCATGTTAGGAACTAAGATCTGGGTCTTAGGTGTGTTCATTGCTACTGAGGTATCATTATTTCAGAGATGACAGAGCAAGAAAATATATGTGTATATAATTATATGTATATACACATATATTTATGAATGTTTTGATATTTCCATATGTATCTTTTTATATGCTGCACTACTTATGAGTTCATAGTTATGTCTCCAGCTCTAATCCATTATCACTTAGATCATTCTAACCTTTTCCCCTTGCTTATCTATAACTTTCCACTTCAACAGTGAGAAACCTGCCTTCCATATCTGTCATCCATAAATGTACATATTTAATTCCAGTACACATGTACACTGGTTTTAGAATAGAAGCAACTTTATCAACTAGAGTGCAGTGTTTATGTTCAATTCCTTTTGCCTTTAGTCTTACAGATTCCTCTCATTTCCAGTCACTTAGGTCAGCACCTTTTCCCTCACCCTGTTCAGTGAGTTGGTACATACATTAGTAACACAGATTATTTTGTCACACTCTGTATTCCATCCTGGGATCTCTCTGACTTTCTAAATGATTTAAAAATTTGCATACATTAAGATTCATCCTTTGTGATGTAAAGTTCCATAGTCTTTGACAAATGCATGTGTCATGCATCACCACTACAGAATCATAGGAGATAGCTTTATGGCTCTGAAAGTTCCATGCTTCACCTATTCACTTTTCCATGACTCCATTCTGAATCCCTGACAACCACTGATCTGTTTACCATCTCTGAAGTTTTGCCTTTTTCATTTATCATATAAATAGAATCATATAGTATATTGACTTTTCAGACTGGCTTCTTTTACTTAGAAAATACACATTTAAGAGTTATCCATGCCTTTTAGTGTTGGCTTGAGAGCTTATTTATTTTTATTGCCAAATAATATTCCATACATATTCCATCTTATTAATGTACAATTTATTGATCAAGTCACTTATTGAAAGACATTTTGGCCACTTTTAGTTTTTGGTGATTATTAATAAGCCTGCTATAAACATTTGCTTACAGATTTCTGTATGGACAGTTTCAAATCACTTTGGTTAATACCTGCCTATACTAGGAGCATAATTGCTGGACTATATGGTAAGACTATATTTAACTTTATAAGAAATAGCCAAACTGTCTTCCAAAGTGGTTGCATCAAGAGAGTTCCTGTTGCTCTGTGTCTTTGCCAGCATGTGACAGTGTTAGTGTCTAAGGTTTTAGCCATTCTAGTAGATGTGTTGTGGTATCTCATTTTTGTTTTAATTTGGGCTTCTTCCTAATTACACATGATGCTGTAGTCTTTTAATATGCTTATTTGCTATTTGTATATCTTCTTTATTGATGTGTTTGTTCAGCTCTTTTGCTTATTTTTAAATGTTTGTTTTCTTATTATTGAGTTTTAAGAATTTCTTCTATGTTTTAAATACAAGTCCTTTATTAAATATGTGATTCACAAAAAATATTTTCCCAGTCTGTGGCTTGTTTTTCTTTTTAAATTTCTTAACAGTGACTTTCACAGAGCAGAAATTGTATACTTTGATTAAGTCCCACTTACCAATTCTCTTTTATGGATTAAACTCCTAGAATAAAGGACTATAATATTTCTTGCAATTTTATAGTGCAAGATTTGTACCCACTATATACTAATCAAGCCATAATTATATTTTTATTTGTGTTATTTTATTTTTATTTTTATTTTTTTTTTGAGAAGGAGTTTTGCTCTTGTTACCCAGGCTGGAGTGCAATGGGGCGATCTCGGCTCACCGCAACCTCTGTCTCCTGGGTTCAGGCAATTCTCCTGCCTCAGCTTCCTGAGTAGCTGGGATTACAGGCACGTGCCACCATGTCCAGCTAATTTTTTGTATTTTTAGTAGAGACAGGGTTTCACCGTGTTGACCAGGATGGTCTCGATCTCTTGACCTCGTGATCCACCCGCCTTGGCCTCCCAAAGTGCTGGGATTACAGGTGTGAGTCACCGCGCCCAGCCCTTGTGTTATTTTATTTTATTTATTTTTCTTTTCTCTCAGTTTTGTTTTTATTGTACTTTAGGTTCTTGGGTACATGTGCAGATCATGCAGGATTGTTGCATAGGTACACACATGGCAATGTGGTTTGCTGCCTCCATCCCCCTGTCACCTACATCTGGCATTTCTCCCCATGTTGTCCCTCCCTGACCTCCTTGTTGTCCCTCCCTTGGCCCCTAAAGAGGCCCCAGTGTGTGATGCTCCCCTCCCTGTGTCCATGTGTTCTCATTGTTCAACATCTGCCTATGAGTGAGAACATGCAGTGTTTGATTTTCTGTTCTTGTGTCAGTTTGCTGAGTTGATGGTTTCCAGATTCATCTATGTCCCTACAAAAGACACAAACTCATTTTTTATGGCTGCATAATATTCCATGGCGTATATGTGCCACATTTCCTTGTCCAGTCTATTGTTGATGGGCATTTGGGTTGGTTCCAGGTCTTTGCTATTGTAAACAGTGCCACTATGAACATATGTGTGCATGTGTCCTTATAGTAGAACGATTTATAATCCTTTGGGTATATACCCAGTAATGGGATTGCTGGGTCAAATGGAATTTCTATTTCTAGGTCCTTGAGAAATCGCCACACTGTCTTCCACAATGGTTGAAGTAGTTTACACTCTCACCAACAGTGTAAAATGTCCTATTTCTCCACATACTCTCCAGCATCTGTTGTCTCCAGATTTTTTAATGATCGCCATTCTAACTGGCTTGAGATGGTATCTCAATGTGGTTTTGATTTGCATTTCTCTAATAATCAGTGATAACGAGCATTTTTTCATGTGTTTTTTGGCCTCATATATGTCTTCTTTTGAAAGGCGTCTGTTCATATCCTTCACCCACTTTTGGATAGATTTGTTTTTTTCTTGTAAATCTGTTTTAGTTCTTTGTAGATTCTGGATATTAGCCCTTTGTCAGATGGGTAGATTGCAAAAATTTTTTCCCATTGTGTTGGTTGCTGGCTCCCTCTAATGATTGTTTCTTTTGCTGTACAGAAGCTCTGGAGTTTAATTAGGTCCCATTTGTCTATTTTGGCTTTCATTGCCAATGCTTTTGGTGTTTTATCATGAAGTCCTTGCTTATGCCTATGTCCTGAATGGTTTTGCCTAGGTTTTCTTCTAGGGTTTTTATGGTTTTAGGTCTTATGTTTAAATCTTTAATCCATCTGGAGTGTGGTTTTCCTCCTCTACATTGACATTGGTTGATTCAGAAAAAGGCATGTAACCAAAGCTGGGCATAGTCATTGTCCTGGAAAAGGTATTGTCGTCTTTTCCTTTTGAAGAAACTCTCTGAAGACCAAAGATCAGAAGGAAGTGGAGAAGCATGAGTATTTTCATGTTTCTGCCTGGTTAGGACTTTTGGGGCAAATTTTACTGGGATTTGGGTTTAAGGACAAGCCTTGCTATTTAAAGGTAACTGAAAAATAGTAGGCTGGGCGCGGTGGCTCAAGCCTGTAATCCCAGCACTTTGGGAGGCCGAGGCGGGTGGATCACGAGGTCAAGGATCGAGACCATCCTGGTCAACACGGTGAAACCCCGTCTCTACTAAAAATACAAAAAATTAGCTGGGCATGGTGGTGCGTGCCTATAGTCCCAGCTACTCAGGAGGCTGAGGCAGGAGAATTGCCTGAACCCAGGAGGCGGAGGTTGCGGTGAGCCGAGATCGCGCCATTGCACTCCAGCCTGGGTAACGAGAGCGAAACTCCGTCTCAAAAAAAAAAAAAAAAAAAAATAGTAATGAACTTGCCTCTCTAGAGATATGTTTCTATTTCAAGAGTGATGAGAAGACATGAGAAAAGGTGGAGCATGAAGACATTCCAGGGGCTGTAAAACAAGAAGAAATTTGTCTTATACTCCCCTATAGACATTTACTTACATGCCGAAGGGTTAGAACCCAGGATCCTTCCTATTCTCTCCCAAAGGAGAGTTTGTGTATATTTGGAAGCAAAGATTTATTTCTCTGTCTCAGCAGGGAACAGGGAGATAACTGTCCCTTTTCTATAAAAACTCTAAGATTATTTTGCGGTTCTTTACCTATAATACAGACCCTGGCAAGTATAAGGTGACATCTGGCTTTCACCGCATTATCTTATAAGGGGGGAAAATTAGGGTAAGGGGAGATGATGCCATTATTGATATAAGTAAGTATGAATAATTTGTCCCTGCCCCAGAAATCATGTATCTATTCTCAGAATCATACGAATAAGTATAGATATTAAAGTAACAGTATTTGTAAATTGAATTTCTATGTTCACAAATAGGCTACAATGCCCTTGGGTGTAGGAATCCTTGTGGTTCATATGGTGTTCCTAGTGCCTGGCAGCATGTGGTACTTAAGAAATCTTTGTCAATGGCTAGTTGAACAGGTAAGTGAATTGTCTTAGTATCTGAAGGATAGGTACGTGTCTTTTAGTAGAATGTGGGAGCTGACTAACAACCCGAAGCTACTGATGGCTCTGCAAGTAGATAGGGCTTTCTCAAAATATTTGTCTAAAGAATTCCAGTGACCCAAAGCTGGTGCAAGTGGCTCAAGTCTGATGAGGTCAGTGTCAGTGTCCTCTGCCCTGTACTAGCCATGGGTTACTCATTTGCATGGCCTCAGGCATTGTGCTGCCTTGGTGCTGTCCCGGGTGCAGTCCCTAAAGAAAGACTGTTTCTACAGAGCAAAGACTTTGAAGCGTATGGTGCCTTAGTTCCCCAGTCCCAGCTCTGCCCCTTGATAGGGCCAATTTATTTGACTTCTTTGTGGCTCAGTGTCAATCTGTAACATGGGTTGGGTAAAAATAAACAGTTATTGTGAGAATAAAAGGAGTCAATTTGTACATAGGAGTTAACATAATGAATTGTGATGAAAAAGTATTAATTTCTATAAAATCCTTAGAAAATACAAGACACATAAGTCCTATAGATTTTTTTTCTATTTACTATTCAATTTAAAAAAGTTACAGAGAGAAAAGAAAGTCTAGTAAAGAATTTCTACTTTAATACATGAAAATAGATATTTATGGCTACTGAAAAATATAGTTCAAAAGAAATAAAGTCAACATAATTGTCTCTGGTTAAGAAGCCTTTGCTCTAAGTATTATGACAAGTGTTATCCCTAAAACAATATCCCCCAAATTGGTGCCTAAATGAAGATCCCACCTGGAACTATCCAAATTATATAAAAAGAATAACATCTGATTCTATATAAAATGCAAGGTATATTTTTAGTTACAAAGACCTATTGTCACATATTCTAAGAAAAAAAAAGTAAGAAAACAATCTCTATTTTCTAACAAGCCAGGGTACTGTTTTCAAAGCTTTTAAAGAACCCTGTGTTTTGCTTTTGTTATCATTTGAAGGTCTACTTTCACAAGATGAAATATGATATTTAGAAGGGGAAAACAGGCTGCCTAGGGAACAACTGAAGCCTAATTGTTACTTTAATGGCTTAAGCCTCCTTTAATTGACTAGACAAACAATGATTGAGAGTGTGCTCTGGGCAAAGTGCTGTGTTAGGCTGTCTAGGTATATATTCATAATGTGTAGTGAGGCAGCTTCTCTTCTGTGTTCAGGAAGGTGCAGCTTTGCAGTGCTCTCAAAGGGACCTGAAAGAGTTAATAGATCTCGTTAGGTAATACATGGCACCACCATCCACCCAGTTTTTGGTTGGACAGCATTATTAAAGAGTTCAAGGTCTGAGTTTGATCCCTGTCTGAACAGATTTCAGCCTTGCTCAGCAGTTTCAGGTCACAGACCATACTTTGACCTAAAAATTGAACCCAAGAGTCACAAACAAGCAACAGGATGTATGAGAACAAATTTGTTACTATCACTGATACATTGCATGCTTACACTGTGTGACTTGGTATCTTAAAGATTGTACTTTATTTTTATTGCAATCAACTCATTTGTTTAATAACTTAATGTATAGATCCAGTTTCTAACGCTTAAATAGCATTATTGATAAAATAGCTAATCTATATATAATATTTCTTTCTTTCCTTTTTTTTTTTTTTTTTTTTTGAGACAGAGTTTCACTCTTGTTGCCCAGGCTGGAGTGCAATCGCACGACCTTGGCTCACTGCAACCTTCACCTCCCAGGTTCAAGTGATTCTCCTGTCTCAGCCTCCCGAGTAGCTGGGATTACAGGCAGCCGCCATCACGCCCAGCCATTTTTCTGTATTTTTAGTAGATACAATGTTTCACTATGTTGGCCAGGCTGGTCTCGAACTCCTGACCTCAGGTAATCCACCCGCCTTGGCCTCCCAAAGTGCTGGAATTATAGGCGTGAGTCACCATGCCCAGTTATGTATATAATATTTCTTATGTGCCAATCTCTGTTATAAATACTTTACGTATATTAGCTCATTCTCATTTTCACAACCCTCCTATAAGGAAGAGGCTGTAATACGAATCCCATTTTACAGATCAGAAAACTGAGGAAGAGAGAAGCTATGTAACTCCCAATAGCTATGAAGTGACAGAGCTAGGATGGAAAGCTAGGCAGTCCAGCTCCGGTGTCTACATGCCTGACGACTACGACACTTGGGTGCAAATCCATTGTTTTCACTCATCAATCAACATATATCAATGCTCTCTTTAGTTATCCAAATATTACATTCTCATTTCAGAAAGTTGTAGTAATTGCTGTACTGTATTTTGTAAATTAACTGACAACAAAATACATGGTCTTGAGATTTTACTCAACAGGAGTGTTTAGATCTTTTTACCATTCTAGTATCTCCTTGATAGCCCAGGTGCCACATCCAGACATTCAAACTATCTTCAGTTGAACTGCAGATACAATCAAGTTGGACTTGTGGACTTTATACCTATCTATAACATGTAACTAGCAATCCTAAAAATTATGAGTACTAAAATTGTCCTGACCATGTGAGAGTTTACAGGAAGTTGGTATGACCAGTCCATGAAAGTGAGATTTAAGCCAGACCCAGAAGACTGAAAAAAACAGAGAAGAGAAGAAGGGTATTACAGGTAGGCATATTGCCAATGAGCAAAAAGAAACACGTTTGTTACGTGTTTAGAGAATAGTATTCTGAACGGTTCAGTAATGGAAGATACGAATTATAAGGTTGAAGTGCATAAAGCTATAAATACCATATGCATTTCAGATTCTTAGGCCCTGGGAAGCCAGTAAGAGATTTTGAGCTTAGCAATATTATGAGAAGGCTGGTTTAGGAGAAGTAATCTGGCATTACAGTGGTAGACTGAAAAGAGATTGGAGGCAGGGTACTTAGTAAACAATTACTAGAACACTGACATTCAGAGACTTTAGAATTTGACACGCCTTTCTTGTACAAGACCCATTTAGGTAGAAGAGAAAACTGAAACTCAAATAGGTAAAGACAGTTGCACAAGAACGTGATAAATTATTTTTGTTTTAAAGTTTATTTTTGTTTCTAATCACAAATTTATAATTTAAAAAATTATTATCTTTAAAAATGGGCTTAAAAGAAAAAGATTGAATCAAGGGCAATTCTACCAAATATCTTTCTATATCTGTATCTATCTATATTTGGGTAGAAACATAGTAAAGAGCATAGCTATGTGAAATGGATAAAAACTTGAGATTTTGCCATTCAGTAGACTATTTGTCTTAGACACTAAAGCATCCTTTTACATTCGTGAAAAACAGTATGTTAATAAATCATGTCTAGCTATATTGCATTATTTGACAACCAGTCCCGTGTTATATCCATTACATTAATGGTAGCAGTAAACATGAAAATGATGTCTCATGATTCGTTGATGAGCTGTATTATTTTGTTACTGGATTTATTATTAAGACCGCTCACATCATTTTCACATCATTTAGTAGATTCCATATGTTTTCAAGGCTACTGACATTTCTGCTGGTTTTGAGTGGCTTTTAGTGTTTATTTTTACTTGGGTAGGAACTGAAAAATCTCATCAAAAGACAGTTGTTCATTTCCATTAAGGAACCATGATGTATGGGTGGTAATGTGTTTTCATCTGCATCCAAGGTGAACACAAAGAAAGTGTTCAAGAAAGGGCTCATTGTCAACCTCACTAAAGGTTTTTTAGTAAAATGTCCACCTTAATATAGGAATTTTAGGGTCTAATATCTTAGGCTGATGGCATTTTTTATTCAAATATGATGATAATAATATAATGATGTAATAATAAAATCTGAAATTCTGGCCCATTTCCTCAAGAAATTTCCTTAGTAGTGATAACATTAACTATTATTTATTTTCTTGTGATATATATGATAATTTCATAGCCAAAGGCCACCAATGGAAAGTGACATTAAACAAAGATAAGTTGCAATTTAATTGGTTTGGAAACATATCTCATAGTGTCTGCAATATTATACAATTTCTTGAATACTTCTTCCAGCATAAGATCTTATAAAATTTGATGTACTATTAATACAGAGTTCCAATCTATCCTTAATGCCAGGATGCTGTTCTATGGCCAGAAGTTTATTCATGTGTTCATTTATGTATTTAGGCAGTGAATGTTTATTGAGTGCCTAAGTAACTGTGATGTAAGGTAAAGAAAAGATAAATGTTAAAAAAAAGAGATATGTGAATGGAATGCTGAAGAAGATAGAACCCTACTCTCTAGGGGTTCATCGTAGGGCTCAGTGACTTCTTATATAGGCTCCTATTAAATTATAAAAATCTCTTAATTCTTCCATGAAGACAGACCAAGATGATCAGGAGATTTCACACACATTTTCAGTGTTGGTATACATCTAAATGTAAGTGCATCCCTGAAAGTATAGTAGGAAAATAAAGAAATTATCAAGGTCGATGCCAAGGTTACTAGCTCACAATGATCTCTTTCTCTTTTTGTATATGCGTTTGTAGTTGAGATCAGATACTATTCCTAGCCAAATGTGGAATTTGAGAGAAATGGTCTAAAGATCATTTTGGTGGGAATTTGGCCCACTTGATTGTACTTGAAAATTAGTATCCTTTGGAGTATACACATTGACTTGAGTCAAACAGATATATGTATGCAGACATGGAGAGTTGTGGGATTCAAACTTTTACAGTTATTAAGAGAACACACGTGCAGGTTCTGAGACTATGGCGTGCACTAACTCTCTACCTCCCTGCAGTTTGTTCCAAGGAAACTGTACAGCTGGATCTTGTGTGTGCATGCAGGTGCGTGCTTCTCTTAGCTACACATGATTCAGTGCTTCCTCAACAGAAGCAGAAGAAATGAAGGCAGTCAAGGAAAGGGATAGTCTTATTGTCAACCTCACTAAATGTTTTTTAGTAAAATGTCAACCTTACTATAGGATTTTTAGGGTCTAACGCCTTAGGCTGATGACATTTTTTATTCAAATATAAATATTTTGACAAGATTTATAATTTAGTTATGGCAAACTGCTTCCACTGTTATCGTTTAATTCTAATCTATTTTCCTCCTTCCCTTCCCTCCTTCCCACCCCAGCCCCCTATTTGTAGAACCTTGTCAATAAGGGCATTCGTAAGGCAGACAAAGGATCTTGTCTAATGATAAAGTAGGATTAAAATAGTAAAGAAAAGCACTAAAGAGAGCAAAGATAATACACACCACAATTTAACTTAGTAATTTCTATCCTATTTCCACCTTATTATTACTCTGACATTTAATCCAGAAGTCATTGGGAACCTAAGTTATCTAGATAATTATTTTGGTACTCCACTGTTTATATGCAAACACAGACATAAAATGAAGCTTTAAATTTACAAAAATATGCAGAGAACATATGCATTGGAAAAATGATTATTGAATATATATTTGTAGGTGAACACATCATTGTACTATGTTATCTTAACTCAAATTCTTAGTACATTAAGGTAAATTGAGAAAAGAACTTTAAAAGACAATGACTTCTATTACCATAAAAAATATTTATTATAAAAAATTACCACATTTCTCTGTACATAGCATAAAGACAAAAACACAATGTATACATTAATAATTTAAGTGAGCCTGAGTATTCAGTATCCATCCACTGGAACCCTAAAGTTCTTCCACAGATTTCACAAATATCAATGTCGACTATTTCTATTTTATCAGAGTCCATTTGCACAGTTGATGTAATGGAGTTACTAACATTTCTTCCTTCTAGTGTTTTAAAGATAGTTCACAGTGTTTGGGTTAATTAATTATCAACTGATTAAAGTCTTTGGTAAATAGAAGTATTTACATGTAAAAATGTTTAGCTCAAATTTCAGTAAAAAACTGAAATGACAAATAATCTACTGAAAACTGTTTTGTATAATCAGAAATGCATGAGCTGGACTCCCACCATTAAGAAATATCACTGTCTAGGACTTATGATGATAAAATCTGAAAAATAGTTGAGCATCTATTACCATTACCAGAAGCACCACACTAGGCCACCACAAAATTACACACAAATGTTAAATTCAACATATAAACCATACTGATTGTTTTATAATGCAGAAAATCCTTTTTCTCTATATGCCAGTTTAGATGTTAATTGACACAGATGAGATTATTATCTCATAAAAGCCTTCTATCTTGAAAGAGTGAGAGCCATTTAAAGAAGCCATACTGTTTTGAAAGACACCAGTTCTTCCTCTTGCCAATGACATATCCATGAAAATATAGATTATTTTTTGAAATAATTTGTGGGGGAAATAGAAAAATGCCTGCCTTCTTCTTCCCTCCCATCCTATATCCTTTCTTTCCTTCCTTCCTTCTTTCATTTTTCCATTCCTTCTTCTCTAAGAGTAATCAGCATGACTGGTCTACCAACCTTCATATTATACCTTAACTCTCCCAAAATACCATATGCATTTCAGGTGTCATTCATTAGCTCTCAGTCACAATGACTCACAAATGAAAGCATGCTGGTATGAGAATCTCTTACATCCAGGCTATTTGTTTAAACAAATTACTCTAAAAGGTACTTAAATTCTAATGTTCTTGAATCATTTGAGAATTATACATTTTTAAACAGACATATTAATGCTGGAGTGTAGAGAACATAATTAATTATATAAAAAATATGTGTTTTAAGCCTAGAAAATGGATGCCTTTGTATTACCATCATTTCAGGGTAGAGAAAAGCCTTTCCTACTGAGTTAGGCTCTGAATACCTGATTTCTTTCCCTGACACTGGTTTTTCCAATCTACAGATTTACGTATAAAAAAAGCGAAGTAAGAGATATTTTTGCTGTTACTTTGGCAATTCTCTCTCTCCAATCTTCAACATCCCTAATTCAGTGCACATCTAACAATTCACTCAAGACTAGGCACCTGACAATAAGTGTTCACTTAGTGAGTAAAGTGAACAGGAAACGCAGCATAATAAAGGAGCTGTGTTTTGTTTTTTTTTTTTTTTTGAGACGGAGTTTCGCTCTTGTTACCCAGGCTGGAGTGCAATGGTGCGATCTTGGCTCACCGCAACCTCCGCCTCCTGGGATCAGGCAATTCTCCTGCCTCAGCCTCCTGAGTAGCTGGGATTACAGGCACGTGCCACCGTGTCTAGCTAATTTTTTGTATTTTTAGTAGAGATGGGGTTTCACCATGTTGACCAGGATGGTCTCGATCTCTGGCCTCGTGATCCAACCGCCTCGGCCTCCCAAAGTGCTGGGATTACAGGCGTGAGCCACCGCGCCTGGCCTAGGAGCTGTGTTTTTATCAGAGGAACCTCCTTCTGAGTTTTTACATAGGTTGATGCCTTCGCTGCAACTTTAAATAGAATGTTTTGACTCATTCCTCCTTATTCAAAGTAAACCTTATTTTAATCACCAGTCTTTCCTTCCGGAGCACATAAATATGTTCAAAATGTACGTTTACATACATTTCTAACCACATAAGCTCTAATCCTTTATATGGCAGGAAAATGCTGGTATTCTGACACCAATATCTTTTGATGTGAACAAGAGGCCTAAAATATCAGTCTACTGAAACTGCTAACCACCATCTTCACGCTCACTCTTTTTCTCATTCTTGTTATCAAAAATAGATGGAAAACTGAGGCTTATTTATTCAGGATTTGATATAAGTTCATGAGCTATTCTACATTAAAAAATAAAGAGCTGACCATCTGTTAACTCCTGTAGTCCCGCACTCAGTTCTCCTGGGTCACAGAAATAAGCTCCATTCCTCAATGGATCAGGGTTCTGATTAAGGAGTCTTCGTTGCTGTCATTTGTTTTGGACGAAACAAGAATTCACACACAAACATTCAGGAAGCAGCACTGGTGCAGACCCACATTGATCCCATAAAGTGTCCTGAGCGTCCCTCTTCACATGGCCACTTCTTTTGCCAGGTTCTTTGGTTCCCTGCTTGGGATACACCAGTCATCAGCCTCAGAGCCCATCTGATAATGTTTGAAGGCTGACTTGTTAAAGACTGGAAGTTTTTCTATAGACTCAGAAGACAAAGCCTAAAAGAAGAAGGGGGAAGAAACATGAGACCAAAGAAATTATGCATGGCATAATTTGCACTGGAAGATATTATTCAAAATACATTCAGAGGTAAGTATGCAAACATTTAAATACATTCATTTAATTGAAATAGTAATAAGAGCACACTGGTGCCTGCACTCAGCCTATTAAAAGGCTCTTTCCCAATAGTTTGAAGGCTTGTGCTCATTGAAGAAGTGAATAATATTAACTATTTCAGATGGTCAAAGGCCATTTGGCAAGTAGTTCCACTGCACAAAATGGGAGCCTGAACATTTAATGTTTTAGTTGCTAATATCTGTAAATATATTTTCAGTTGAAGTAGTTGGCAAATGGTGAACAGAATCAAGACAGTGATTTTAACAAAAAAATTTAGGCATTACCAGAAACAGACAAATGCATCAACTTTTTAAGTTTAAACAGAGAGTGTCTGGCATCCCCCTGTCAGCTTGTGAATAGTCAGCTTTCCTTTCCCAGGATTTCTAACAAGGTCAGCTTAAGGTCTTGAGTATCTTGATATCTGTTATTTTTTCAGGCAGGAGCATTATTATCATATATTTCCCACAAATCTAAGTAAAATAAAAGTACAGCTACTCTCATAGATGCCAAAAGGAGTTGCCTTAAAAAATTCGCATGAGCGTGTCCTCATTCTGAAGTTTTGGTAATGTATTACAACTTCTCGGGAAACAATTTTGCTTCACTTGAGCCAGGTAGTGTGGCCCAGCTTCCTCTTTTGTAAGTTATCATACTAATAATGTACACATAACCAGAAAGAGAATAGAATAACCTGTGGTCATTATTTGCATTAACTCAGTTTGGGGAATTCACTCTGGACCATAGCACTTAGGGCTGTAAAAGAAACAATGGTTTTAGAAATAGGATTTTGCTACTGAATCCAAGAGATACCTTTAAGTAGATGATGGCATCTGTTCCATATCCTGATAAAGAGTAGAGATTCAGATCTCCTTGAAAGTACTTGGCATAGAGACGAGAAATTGGCAAGCCGTAACCAAAACCAGCCTAGAGAAGAGAGATGTTATCAGGGTAAGAAGTGTATGGGATCACTGAAATACAAAAAAGTAGGAAGTTACCATCTTCACTGCTATTAATGTCCTAGAACCTAAATAAATATCTTTTACTTCCAATCAGACACCACTTGTTTCACCATTTTTAGCTTGCTTTATCGTTCTTTTTCATATGCTTCATGTCTAATTTAACTAAATTGATGAACTTGTCTAAATAGTCCCTTGCAATCCTTGCTCTACATTTAGAACCAGGTGGCTGAGATGAATTTAGCCATATAATTATTCTTACCAAAGGAGCATTCCGGGAATTATCCATGACAGGTGTTGGTGCAGTGGAGTATGTATAACTAAAGAGGCGGTCAATAATTCTCAGGGGAACACCACCTCCTCTGTCTGAAATCTAAAACAAACAAACAAGTCATTAGAGCTACACATTAAGAACAATGTGCATCTGCCTAAATAAAAATGGCTTTCCTTCATTTAAAAATCACTTTGCACATGACTGTTATATATTGCAAAAAGCAGATAGCTTTATTACTACTGACTCTGTTTAATTCTCTCAAGAGACACCCAAAAGAAAAACAGAGAGTAGTTACCTTAATTGTAAGGTCTTCTTTTCCCAAGACAACAATCACCTCAATTGGTGTAAGGGAAGGCTGATTTTCCTGGTGTTCAACTGTTGCCCGCATTGCATTCTAAAGGAAACCCAACGATAAGGAATTCATTGGCAGAGGAATGAGGGACAATAAATAACTTTTTAAAAAATTTTTAAAATAAAAGTAGCACAGAGGGTAATTGAAAGTTCCTACTTTTTTAAAGTTAGTAGTAAAACAGCTTTGTAAATAGCCATTTATGAATGTGTCATGTAGGATGTATAATAAAAAATATTCATTCACCATGTAATACAGCTCCTGGGAGTAATGTCTAATGGAAAAACAATTCTGCTAGCTGTCAAATTCTTATTTGTAAGCTTAATTTAAATGTAGAAATTGGTTTTTATAGTCCATTTCCTAGCTCTCTCTTTTCTGTCTTTCCATTACATTTTACATCCAAGCACCAAAGATTGCTACATAACAAATGAACAGTGAATCGTTGAACCAATTTATTGGCTTTTATAAAACTTGCTGTGAAAAGGTTGTTACTATTTAAAAGGACAGTCAATAATTCTAAATTAAATTTCAATTTGCATTTGATTATCATCTTTTACCAGTGATTGCAAAATAACTCCTTGAGTTGGATCATTCAATTTAAAAGTAAATCAAATCAATGAAAAAGTATCCTTTGTCCTTTAACACAGAACAAACTCAAACAAGTTTTCAGTCTATTGGCTGAATCTCATACAAATATAGCCTTGGTTTTCTTAACCCATTTTCCTTTCTCACCACCTATTTGCTTTCTGGTTTTTACATAATATTAAGTTCTAGTCATTAGCTAGAGTGAAATAAAGTAGATCAGATGTCTGTAATACAATCAATACCTCACAGCAGTAATATTAGAATAAGTTAGGAAACAGGAAGTTCTGCAAAGAGTTATGTCAGAATTAGAGCTAGATTTTACTTTTTTAGGCTTCCTTCTCTCTAATTTAGGGGACTCTTGAGAAGCATCAAAAAGCTTAAGGTGTTTTTATTTTTTTTGGTTTAAGTTCAATTTAATTTAATCTTCAAATCTTAATTTAATTTGATCTTAGGACCCATGAAAGCATTTGATTCTTAGCACCTGGCTGCCCCAGACCAATAACATCTGTATCCTCTGAGAGCTTGTTAGAAATGCACATTCTCAGACCTAAAGAAATAAAAATCTCTGGGCTGGAGCCCAAGAATCTGTGTTTTAACAAGCCCTGCGGGCAATTCTAATGCACACTACAGTTTGAGAAGCACAGCTCTACAGGCCTGCTAGGAAAAGTGTGCATTGTGGACCAGCAGCATCACCCCTTAACTTATTCAAAATTCAGAATCTCAGGCCCCACTCTAGACTTCCTGCATCAAAATTTTCACTTTAACAAAGTCCCCAGGTGATTCATATGCACTTTAAAGTAGATGATTGAAGGAACTACAGATGTGCTCTGAGCACATTCTGGATTCTGAATGACGCCATGCCACTGACAGGAATTCTAGACCTGAACCTCTGAGTTTGGAGTTGGACCAGGCTCTGGTTGTGGAGGCAATAAGGCCCTATTCACTGAAGCATTCACCCTATGACCTCTCTTAATGAATGAATAAATGACTAGTGCTTTGTTGGAGACCTGAAAAAATAATAGGAACTTCCTCTTGGCTCTAAAACATTGACACATCATGAATTTTATCATGCATTCTCAAATATGTGTTGATGCTACACATGAGCTATATGCATTTTTCTTTTTTTTTTTTTTTCAAACAATGGGTAGTTTCTTTCTCTTAGGAGGACTAGAAGCATTCTTGGGAAAAGATATTGAGGCTCCTGTTTTGTGGCAAATAATAAAGGAGATAAAAATATAACTGTGAAACCTTTTTAAAAGGTAAAATTTCAATTATTGTGAAGTATCGTACCTTAAATAGTTCAAAGAGCATATGATGGAGGTGAGAAGGAACATACACGATGTGAATTGGTTGGTCTGGAAATTTTCCTAGAAAAATAAAATTCATTAAGAATTTGTAAACAAATACTTCACTAAAATAAACCACCATATCCATGTGATTAACATTTAGATTTCAAGGGGGTGGGCATATTCTGTCTTCCCCATCCCCAAATCCTGCCCTAGAACTTTCCTGCGTAAATAGTAAATAAGACAGGCTTCTATTCAAAATGCTATAGTAGTTGCTACCTAGCGCTCTTTGAGTTTTTTTGTTTGTTTGTTTGTTTGTAGTGATGGGGTCTCACTATGTTGTCCAAGCTAGTCTTAAACTCCTGGCCTCAAGCGATCCTCCAGCCTTAGCCTTCCAAACTACTGGGATGACAGGTCTGCACCATCTTGCTCCATATGATTATTTTTTTATTTCTCCACAAATGTATGGCATTGGATCAATGCAGAAGAATGGTGCTATAAATTAGATTTGGCAGATTATTTCTATTTTGAACATTTTTGTACTGGACAATTTCAGAGTTAAAATTATATGTATTTTAAGATAAAAGGAAAAACACCATGCTTATACCATAATATCGAAATTAATGCTAACTATAATTTTCATGTTTTTAATGCATGGTAAAATGCACACCTGATTTTTCTTTTTTTTTTTTAATCACCCAAACATTAAATCTTATATGCTAAATATGCTTAAATGTCACCAAGAGGCTAAAGAAAACTGAGAAACAAAAATCTCTTAATGCTTTTTGAAAAGTAAAATAAAATTAAAAAAAGAAGAAAAATAAAAGTATTATTCTTCAGGGTTCCAGGCCTTGGCAAAGTTTGAATCAGAAAACACAAGGTCTGGCATAATCCCCTCTTTATTTTATCCAACAGTTGGAGCAGTTTATCTATAAGTATTCTGCAACAACACTGTTTATCCTTAGAGATATGTTCCATTCTTTATTTGTACTTCTACTTTTAGTGTAGTGTTTACTTACATTTGCATGTCCCTAATCTGTTATGCTACTATTTGACAACTTGATTTTAACTCTCATCATAAACAAAAACTGTTCCTGTATAAATATTACTTGAGAAAGATGTTTACTTTAAGTAGAAGAGAAGATAATTCCAATTTAAGTATACTGTTTTGTTTTAAAATGCAACTACTTACCAGAACAGAATGGGAAGGAGTGAACATAGTGCCTTTCATTAATCATGTAATCACTTCAGTCATTCAGACAGTATGGAAGAACTTGTCGGAATTTAAGTTTTTGTTTTGTTTTCTTTTGTTTTGTTGTTGTTGTTAGTTTGTTTGAGACAGGGTCTCACTCTGTCACCTGGTCTCAAGTGCAGTAGGACGATCATGGCTCACTGCAGCCTTGACTTCCTGGTCTCAAGCAATCGTCCCACCTCAGCCTCCTGAGCAGCTTGGACTACAAGTGTGTGCCACCATGCCTGGCTAATTTTTGTTTTTTGTAGAGACAGTGTCTCCCTTTATTGCTCAGGCTGGTCTCAAACTCCTGGGCTCAAGCAATCCTCCCACTTCAGCCTTTCAAAACACTGGAATGACAGGTGTATGCCACTGAACCCAGCTGAGCTAAAGCTTTTTGAAGTATGTTCTGCTTCCAAAACAGTAGTATAAACTTACAGTGCAATTTTTTTGTGTTGGGGTGAAGACATTTAACATGAGATATCTACCCTTTTAACAAAATGTTAAGTGTACAATGCAATATCATTAACTATAAGCACTATGTTGAGCAACAGAACTCTAGATTTATTCATCTTGTGTAAATGAAACTTCGTATCTGTTGGATAGCAACTCCCCATTTTCCCCTTCCTCACAGCCCCCGACAACCACCATTCTACTCTGCTTCTGTGAGTGTGACTATTTTAGACATCTCATGTAAGTGGAATCATGCATCTGTCACTGGCTTATTTCTTACAGTGAAATTTAAAGTATTTTTGTTTCCAGATCTTATGGGTAACCTCTTTTTTTTTTTTTTTGAGACGGAGTTTCGCTCTTGTTACCCAGGCTGGAGTGCAATGGCGTAATCTCGGCTCACCACAACCTCTGCCTCCTGGGTTCAGGCAATTCTCCTGCCTCAGCCTCCTGAGTAGCTGGGATTACAGGCACGCGTCACCATGTCCAGCTAATTTTTTGTATTTTTAGTAGAGACGGGGTTTCACCATGTTGACCAGGGTGGTCTCGATCTCTTGACTTCGTGATCCACCCACCTCGGCCTCCCAAAGTGCTGGGATTACAGGCGTGAGCCACTGCGCCCGGCCCCGGGTAACCTCTTTAAGAGGATATTTCCACTGCTATAATACCCCTATTTCTGGTTTCCTTGTGCCTCATATTCTATAGCAAGTAATCTTTCTTTGATCTAAGATATTGGAACATAGTTGCTACTTTAATCCCATATTATTTGTTCACAACATTCTTCTTTATAAATCCTCATTAGCAACTGAATATGCAGAATTGGAACCTTCCAGTTGACATAAAGAGAACCTTGCCTTCAAAAAACAAATGTGTACAAACTCTAGGCAAGATTAAAAAAAACACAGAACTTGTTTATATTTACAAAAAGCAATCACATTGGGAGAATATACAATTTTCTATAGGTCAAAATATATTTTACTTATAACTTACCATTCACTTGTGTAAGCTTTAATTCTGGAGATGTTAAATAATACTGATCACAGAGCATCCTTGAACACTCAAAGGCATCTGGAATAGAAGTTGTTTTTTATAACAATGAAATGAATTTATGCCAAGTACAGTTCTCAAATAATCTTCAGTGTCTATATCACCCTAATCTAAAATATTCACTAAAGTACAGGTTTATCTATATAAAAATATATTTTTATTATTTTATTGAAGAAATATTAATACAGTGTCTAAGTTGTAGTTTTAGCAATATAAATATGTGCATTTCAGAAATTAAATACAATATATAAGAATATGACATGTTAGCCACTTATGTTTGGATTTTTAAAGAATATTTTAAACGAATGTTTATACTACTGATTCTCAAAAGCAAAGGACCTTGATGATAACATTTATAAAATAAATGGAACACTCTGTGAATGTAAATTCATTTACAGCATCACCTCGATTATAGGTATGTCAATCATATACTGTACATTTTCAATAAGGGAAATGCAGAGATACAGAACGTACCCTGGACCACTGCTACCACATCACAGTTTGGATCAATGCTTCCAATGTGGCTTGGGTTTCCTGTCTGTGAGTCACTAAATATAAGAACTGTTGAAAAATAAAAACAAAAATCATTGTTTTAAAATTCAGGATAATGATTAGTACTACCACTGAGAATGTGACCCGCTGATTAGTGAAACATCTAGTTATAGTACAGCTTATATTCTACCCCCATGTCTATACACCATAATCATGATGAGCTAACTTACTGTGCTGGTTCATCAGCATCCGAGTAGAAATACGGTTCATGTAAAATCGATCCAAGAAATACTGAAGATTTTGATTGGTGACTGGGTCAACAGTACAGGCATCTTTATACTCTATGATTCCTTGTGCCATTGTAGGGACTACATTGTGGTGTCGATTTCGAACTTTGATGAGTGTATCTACAAAGCTAAGCCGTAACGTTTAGAATTTAGTGAAGGTTCAAATACATTTCATTCACTTATATTCCTTAGGTTGCTTCAAAGAAGGCTAAAGTTCTTTTTGCGCTACCCATCTGAACAAACCAAATGATAAAATGCTAGTCCTTTATTAGGAATCTCACTACAGGTCCTTCCACTAGAGTAGAGGAGACAATTTCATAAACAGACTCCTTAGCCTTATAATCAATGCATTCATCATATGTATTCATTAAGTCTTCTCTTTATAAAATAATAATTAATATCTAATATCATCATAGAGATGACTATAGAATGCCATTGTGAAAAAAACTTTCAAAATTTCTTGTCAGATTTAGAAAAGATTCTTATTTAGGAAGCTAGAAACTATCAGTTACTCTGAAAGAAAATGTTTAATCTCCAACGACACTAAAATGTATTAAAATTATGTAATGGTAAATCCTCCTGCACATCTAATCACTGGACTAAATTTATAGTAAAAATAGGTCTCCCTATGGGGAACAAAAATGAGTCCTTTACTTCTGTTCACACTCAGCATCATTTTCAATGCCATATTTCTTCCAAAAAACTAACAAACCAAAACTTGTCATGTGTAAGGGGGTAGTAATTTATTAGTCAGAGCTGAATTCCTTTAATTTAGGTCTAAAAATAACTTAGGAATTTGTCTGGAAAGAACCAAAGTTTTAAACACTTATTCTAATGCACAGAACTTACTCTGATAATGCTTTCTGGTCATCTGGGCTTTTCTCATGGAATTCCACCAAATCCATCAGGCTCTGTATATACCTGTAAAGAAACAGATGTGCTTTAAGTTTTAAAATTAATAGTCAGATACAAATGGCTGAAAATAGAATACCCTCTTTCAAATAATTTGAAAAAAGGAAGTAAACATTATATTCAAAATTAAAGCTTTCCCCCAGAACATTTGGAAAATAATGTAAATTTAAAATGCTTCAACTTTTAATCCTTGACTTTCAAACTTAAAATTTAACTCAAAATGTTTCTTTAACTATTTCAGATCAGTATTCAGTTTTCTAACTGTTTCGTTTGGCAAATATTTCCATTTCTTCTAGCAATAATACTTAGAAACAACTTTTTTAAAGGCTTCTTATTTTTTTTTTCTACTACCCTGATTCATAGAAGAGCAGGTCTTGACTGCAACAGTAAATACTACAGATTGAACATATGTTTCAGATTGTAATTGTCTTATAGGTAAATGTCTTATAGGTATATAATACATGTATTTCTTGAATGAATGAACAAAAGGCTGTGCAGTCAGTGGATTAAGATGAGGTTGTCATGCGTGTCTGCCACCTGTGCATATCCTGCTTCTGTGATTCAGAAATTTGCTGTTTTGGGTCACCTACCTTCTCTAAGCATCAGTATTTTCATTTATAAAATGAGACTCTAACAACTGACACTTACTGAGTGCTGGCTGCATGCCAGGTAGTGTCCTGAGTGTTTTTGTTTCTTTTTTATGAGTTATCTCATTTAATTACACTCAAACATCCCTCAACGGCATGTACTTTACTCTCCTTAATCACAGATGGGAATAATAACTCAATGGCATAAAGAGTTTAAGACACTTGCCAAGGATTCCACAACTAGAAGTGACAGAGGCAGGATTTGAACCCAGAGCCCACTCTATAAATCACTTTGTAAGTTACAAAGATTAGGCCTTCCCTAAATAGTAGTCATTTGAATTGGTTTCCAGGCATAGGATTTTTTTTGCAATATCAAACTCTTTTATTATTGAAAGTACTCTTCTATAATTGAAAATTAAAATTGCATGCCAATTATTTTTCAAATTTCTCCTAGAACTCAAAAGTTTATTATAAAGTAATCTACTTTTTCAGGGTTAAAATGTCTGTTTATAGTTTTATAACTTCCTTAACGATAACTTACCCTAAATTAATTTTAAAATCCTTACATCTTTCAAAAGTAGTTACTGTTCACGTCACCTGTTTTCCAATTATGATGTTAACATGGTATAAGAATTCATACCCGGGTAGCTGTTTTAAAACTAGAGACTTCAAAATAGTTTACCACTTACCAGCTTTTAACCAATTGCACTGAAGAGGTATTTACTAATTGGGTTGGGAGGATATCAATTTCCTTCAGAATGTTGGCAAGCCTCACAGGCAATTCTTGTCGCAAAAATGCAAAAGAAGTTCTTTCACATGCATTTTCTGAACCTATAATAAACGAAATTAATTTAGTTTTCGGGAAAGGTATGTCTAAATGAGATATCTAAATAGCATTAACTATCAAATATTGAACACACACATATATTATAAAATTATATTTCACTCTCAGTTGGGTTACTGTTTATCAATAATTCAGGAGCGATTGTCTTAACTGATTCTTTCCTTCCTTCCTATCTTCCTTCCTTTCCTTTATTCTTTCTTTTAAAAAGTGACAAATATAGGAGAATGATTGTCTTCTCTTTTTGAAGAGGCTTCACTTTCAAGGAGTAAGAATATCCCACAGTTCTTAGTATTTATAAAAGACTGCGGGATTCAGTCAACACCACAATGTCAACAACACAACATCCTTTAATGAATGTAGACATGAAATTGAAAAGGGACGATAAGAGGCTGGAGTGGGACTTGTGATATTTCCAGAGTAGTGATATCACATTTAAACTCTTGAACCTTTCCTTACAAGATTACTGCAACAAGCGTGTACATATTTTCAGCAATAATTTAAATATATAGAAAGCTCTAATGATAAAGAGACAAAGAATCCATTAGCAATGCAGAGAGATGTACCCTGTGGAAGGATGCCGGGTGGCTAAGGAATAAAATCTATTAATTTGAGGCTACTTAATATTACTCAGAATCTTCTCCAGGAAGTACTATGCTATGAAGGAGGGGTTTCTAGTCCATCGTTAAAGGGTGACTGAAAGCAAAAAGTATTTTGACTGGAAGAACGGGTCAGAAAGAAGTGTGTGCAGATGGAGTCAAACAGTCCAGTTTGACTGTCAAACCCCAGCAGAGCTGCAGGTGGCTTTGACCTGGAGGCATCACCATCAGAAAGCAACCAAATCTAGAAAAAGGAAAGGTGTGCTGGCGTCGAGGATCCAGGGCTCAGCAGCAATGTGAACCCCAGTTGTTTAGCTTGAGCCTAGCCCTCCTTCTCCCGAGGCTGAAAGTTAAGGCCGCTCCCATCCCCAGGACCCAGCTTGGGCCGTGTGTCCCCTCTCACCAAAGTCCAGCAGCTGCTTCATGGACAGCGGGGACGGGCTGTAGCGCGAGAAATGCTCGACCTCTCGGGGCACCAGGCCGGCGCCGCTGAGCGAGCCAGCGCTGCGCAGCACGAAGCGGGCCGCCTTCATCTTGACGCCCACCCGGCCTGGCAGGGACTGTGACCGGCTTGAGAGACTAAGGCTGCTTGGAGCAGAGCCTGGTTCCGAGGGGGCGCGGCGCGTCCGGGCGAGGACTGCAGGTGCGCTGGCTGACTCGTGCGCCCCGGCCTGGGCTGGGGTTTGGGGGTGCAGCGCGGTGAAGAGGCTGGGCAGAGAGTCGAAGATGCAGTGGGTCGAGACCCAAGTTCGCGTCTTCCCACCAGCTGTCGCCTCCTGAGGTTTTATTTGTCTCCCCGAACTCTCCCCGCCCAGTCCCAAACAGGAGGAGTCACTGGGACTTGGAGACGCGTCCTGAACTCCGGGCCGCGCCAATCAGATCAGAGAAAGAACTATGGTCCCCGCCCCCCCGGCCGCGGTCCCCGCGGAATGGCCTGGCACAGTGACCACGGAGTGCCCTGGCACCGGTGCCCACGGCTGTGAGGGGAAAAGGGTGGGAAAAACAGGGAGGAGGAAGCAGAAGCAGATATCTAGGGCAACGTGGGCTCAAGATTAGCCTCTTGGGACAGGGCTCCTGGTCGCGTGGGCTGGGGTCCCGCCCAGGCTCGTCCTTGTTTACAACTCCGAGGCTGTCTCAATGTCAAGTACTCCTGGCCACAACGTGTTTCCAGGAGTTTGGGCTCTGAGCGCTCATTGGTTCTTGCTCAGAGCAGAGCTTTTACAGTAGCCAACAAGCCGCGTTCAAAAGCATGCGCTTCTCTGCCATTGAACAGAGAGAAAGGAATAAACAGCCTAAAGACCTGCGCCCACACCCGCACCGTGCCCTTTTCTTCGGAAGAGAACAGCACGTGGCAGGAACTCTACGTTCCTTTTGCTGAGACTTGAGGAGCGGCCCACATACGTTTACTTTTTCTTGTGGTAATAAAAGGTCATCAAGCCGTTTCTCTCCGGCAACACATTCTTTCCGTTAGGCTTAGTTCTGTTAATTAAAACAAAATTAAAAGGGGATCAGTTTGTCAATTTGCCTTACCTTTTGCTGTGATCAGAGAATTTGTTCACTCTGTCCTGTACGAAATGTCCTTACTCCAAATCTTTGCCTAAGATATTCCATTCTACCTTCAAATGTCTGGCACAAGCTGTCTGCTTCAAGAGGTCTTCCTTGATTACTTCTCCCCGCTTCTTCCAAATACGACCTTGGTCTTTCATGGTATTCTCTAACTATATATGTTTTTATATTATCCCTCTCTGACTCCCCCATCTACTGAAAGAGATCAGGGTAGGGACCCTGTCTGATGCATCTTTGTGATTCCTACTCTTGTCACCCAGGCTGGAGTGCAGTGGTGAAATCTCAGCTCACTGCAAGATCCCCCTCCCGAGTTCAAGCGATTCTCCTGCCTCAGCCTCCTGAGTAGCTGGGATTACAGGCGCCCGCCACCACAACCGGCTAATTTTTGTACTTTTAGTAGAGACAGGGTTTCGCCATGTTGACCAGGCTGGTGTCTAACTCCTGACTTCAGGTGATCCACTGGCCTCGGCCTTTCAAAGTGCTAGGAGTACAGGCATCAGCCACCTCCTTTGCTTAATGACAGTGGTTGAGACACATTATCCTGTCATAAAGTCTCATACTAATCTCCTTTTCCTCTTTCCACACTCTAAAGGGTCTAGGGAATGAAGCCACCATGTTTGGGAAAGTTAGGAGTAAAAGAGTTGGTTTCAAATGTAATAGAATGGGAACAAATGGGGTGTTAAAAAATGATGGTTTGTTCTAAAAGACCGCTTTTTACCTTCTGTCCCTGTATTTATTTATTGTATTTATTTTATTTGTTTGAGACAGAGTGACACTCTCTGTCTCCCAGGCTAGAGTGCAGTGGTACGATCTCGACTAGCTGCAACCTCGGCCTCCTGGGTTCAAGCGATTATGCTGCCTCAGTCTCCCCAGTAGCTGGGATTACAGGAACACACCACCATGCCCAGCTAACTTTTTGTATTTTTAGTAGAGATGGAGTTTCACCATGTTGGCCAAGCTGGTCTTGAACTCTTGACTTCAAGTGATCCACCTACCTTGGCCTCCCAAAGTGCTGGGATTACAGGAGTAAGCCACCGCGCCTGGCCTGCCCCTGCAATTTAAGCAGAATGGGCAACTCTAAAAGTCATGAGAGCTCCTAGGATCTGCTGTCATCCTTTGACCTCTTCCTCTAGGAGATTGCATCAAGTCACAGGACCGATTTCCAATTCTATCTCTAGCATAAACTTTCTTCCAAAAGCCAGATCCTTCTATTCAATTGCGTATTTGATTTCTCCACTTGGAGGTCTAATAGGTGTCAATTTTGCTCCTCTAAAATCGACCACATTATGGGGGATCCAAACCAGTCCTGGCAAACCCTTTGTGTGGCCTGTGTGGAGGCACCATATGAACTCTCCTACTATTTCCCCCATTGTGTGTACATTAATTATAGATGGTCTAGAATTTGTGACTTCCTGTTATGCCCAAATATTTTGTTCAGACCTTTGAGAAACAGTTATGTGAGCCCAGAGTTAGAGACCAGCCTGAGTAGCATGGCAAGACCCTATCCCTACTAAAAAAATATTCATGATCTTCCAATGATGAGGATGGGGCTTGGATTCTTAGAGAATATTGAGGGGTGATCCAAGTGTAGACTCTAGCAATTGCACTCGAGTGAGACAGAAAAACAAAAAACAAAAACACAACAGCTCAAATGCTTGTCTTAAGCTGAAATAGTCGAGGGAATATTGGCAAGTTCCAAATTGCATCTCCACTTGTAGATAGGTTTTGATGTCAACTGTTTGTACTTGGAATCCTTTATTAAATATTTGCATAGCTTGATGCAGCAAAGAAATGTGTTCAAGTAGCCAAAAAACTAAGTAAGACTCTCTTTGATGAAGTGAGTAAATTTAAGGTAAATCCCCTTCTTTTTCTTGGATTGGGTCCTAAGAACAGAAGTAAAAGTAAAGCATGCATTTGCTTTTCTCACTGTGTGTAGAACCTGGAATAGGCGAAAATATGTATTACAAAGAATATACTCTGATTTTCAGAGGAAAGGCAATGGAAATGATGCGTTACAGGAAGGGCTAATTTAGGAAAGTGCATTGCGTGCCCAGCCTAGCTTACGCAGAACTACTACTCTATGTGCTGTGAGTTCATTAAAGATCAGATGAAATCATATGATGTTCACAGAGATGATCTAGGGCTAAATGTGAACTGAGGTTGCCAAAATGTTGCCTCTATGTCATCCCTTCTAATAATATTTACGAAGTTGCTCTCACAGTGCATTGCATTCTTCTGTGTCATTTCTGTATGATGGGAACTATTGTTATCATTGGCAGCATTTAGGATAGCTGGCCTAGAAAGGTCAGGTCAAGTTGTTTACCCAGTTGGCTAAGATGCTATGTATGACCATGATTAGAGAGTCACCCGGGAAAAGAGTGGTACTTCTCTTCTCAGGTTAACCACAAATCTTGGAGGTGATCCAGTTGGGACAGAGGTGAAGCAAAAAGATTATTTGGGGGCAATGGGTATGACAAATCCATGCATTCATTTGAGTACAAGTAAACCATGAGAAGATTATTAAATGATTTAGTGCTAAGGAGGAGAAGTAACGAAAGCTGTTCCCTTGCAGATAATGCTGAACATAGCATTGCTACTTGAGATACCTGATTCCTAAAATTTCTAGGGACACCTTACCTAGCATTAAATGAATTCTGTCCAGCTTGCCTGGAAAAATCTAATAACATAAGGCCACTGGTAGAACTTTGAGAATGCAAGTCACACTTTTTCCAGAGGGTGAGGGATGGTCAATTTGACAAAATATATCAGGTCCTTAAAGAGAAGTCTATTCAATTTTTACACCTCTAGGATCATATTCCAAGGAAGCAATTTAAAATACACATAACAGGAACTACAAAGACATGATGGAAAGATTAACAGACTTGATCATAGAATATTAAAGTTAAAATATGAACAATAGACTTAGATAATATATTTACAGAATATGTATTAGACAAATGATTATTTAAGAGATGGCTGTTTCAGTAGGGAATCACACGGTCATGATCTATTCCCTCATGGAGATGATAGACTTGTGGGGGAAATTGGCATTACAAAAGCATATGGACAATAAGCCCATACATTAAGATAGGATAAGGGCTAAGAAGAAAATGATTGTGAAGAGTGTAATAAGACTACCTTAGATTTGGTGGTCAGGGAAGGTCTTCTTGAGTAAATGAAAATTAAAAGAAATGGAATGGGGCCAGGCGTGGTGGCCTAGCCTGTAATCCCAGTACTTTGGGAGGCCAAGGCAGGCGGATCATGAGGTCAGGAGTTTGAGACCAGTCTGGCCAACATAGTGAAACCCTGTCTCTACTAAAAATACAAAAATAATTAGTAGAGTTTGGTGGTGGGCACCTGTAATCCCAGCTACTCGGGAGTCTGAAGCAGGAGAATCGAGTGAACCCAGGTGGTGGAGGTTGCAGTGAGCCGAGATTGCACTATTGCACTCCAGACTGGGCAACAGTGGGAGACTTGGTCTCAAAAACAGAAAACAAATAAACAAAAAAGAAATGGAATGGGCTTCTACTGGGGATGAGAGGGAATACTGGTGAAATCACATTGATGAAGCTGTTGGGAAAAGCAGGTACTAACTCACAATTTGGTCTCTGATGTTTCTTATAGTTGCTGTTAACCTAGAGAATACCAGGTGCCAGGAGCTGGACTAGGTGCCCTGATGGGTACAAAAACATCTGCTCTCATGCACCTCAGACTGTGAGTGGATGATAGAAAACAATAGCTAATTATTTTTTAATTTATGAGATTTGCATTTAATCCTCAGGGTAAAAAGCTTTAATTAAATGCATTTTTTAAAAAGGTCCATAAGAAAGGTTCACTGCATGTGCAATGCTGATTGTGGTGTTATTGGTGATAATAGTGATGGTGCCAGACAGTGGATATGTTAAGGGTGCTCAGGGGTGTTTGGAGGAAGAACTATGTTGGGGATCAGGAAATGCTACTAGATTTGGCATTTGGGATGGCTATAAAAAGATGAGCGAGATTTTGGCAAATAATTGGTAGATAGTGGGGAAGAATGTCTAAGACTGAGTAAAAGCACAGATATGGGAGCTAGAGATATGCTAGAGAAATAATGACTAGTTTCATCTGGCTGCTGTCTAGAGTACTCTAAGGGCAGAGGGAATGGAAGATTCGGTTATCTCATGAAAGCCTGAAATGCTAGCATGACGACTTTGAGATTTCTAGAGCAGGCAGCAGGGAACTGTTGAAGACTTTTAATCAGGGAGTAATGTGTTTTTTGCTCAAATTTGTTAACAGTTAAATAATTCTACTAAACTTTATTGAACACCCACTATGTACCAGCACTGTGATTAATGCTGAGGATATAAAGATGAAGAAGGCACAGTTTGTCTTCAAGGATGGGAGGAAGTCATGAAAATAATCTAAAAAATAGCATGTTGCATATACAGTATGTGTACTGGGGGGACAAGCAGCAGCCAGGGGAGACTTCCTTAGAGGAAGTGACATGTCATCTGACTTATAAAGGTGGAACAGACATTCATAGGTAGACAAAGAGGAGCTGTGAGGAGAGGGATTGAAAAGAGCCTTTTGTTGGTGGTATCTCTAGGCTTTGTCAAATCTGATAATGAACATTTTTTAAAAGTTCTCTGATGTTCTAAACCTGTGCTGCTGGGAGGATGTGATTTTACTGATAGAAGCAGGGAAGTCAAAAGTGTCAGGAGGAAAGGATAGATTGACTAAGGAAGGATGAGAAGTGCAAGTGATGTGTTTGTTTGGGAGCATTTTGAGTTAATGAGAAACCATGGGAGAGACATGAGTAATTACCATGAAGGGAAGATGAGAACTCAAAGGCTATTAAGCCTTTGCTGAGAAGTGAAGATAGATGGGTGAGATTCTGTCCCCAGTTTCTTGATACAGGGCTCCCCTCTCCTATCAGCCAACAGCTATATCTTACTTTTTTCTATGCTCCTTCTGGAACAGCCCTTTGTTTCATTCGTGGCCTCCTTTTACTTATCAAGTAGAGCCAAAATCTTTTCCCTCCATCATAGCAAATGGGTTCATTCTTCTTTTTGCACTTGTGGCTCCAGTGTTATCTGGAAAGAAAAGGAGGTGAATCCTGATGCTAATACATCTTGACTTTCTGTGGAAAGACAAGAATTTTGCATCAGCTTCAAATATAGGTTAAGCATTCTTTTTTTCCCCTGCAAGAAATTTCTCAATTGTGTTTGATGTTTGCTTTTATAAAATAATAAAGAAAGGTGAATAAAAGAAATGAAAAAATAACTGAAGAAGGAAAACAAATGTGTCCTAAGCACATGAAAGCATGCTCAAACTAATGAGTGATTAGGAAAATAAAAAGTAAAAAGATAATAAGACACTATTGTTCTAACATTGGACTGGCAAATAAAGAAAAGGTTGGTAACATCTCCTTGTTGGCAAGGTCTGGGGAAATGTACACTCTCCTGTATTATTTGTGGGAGTGTAAATGGCAAATTTTTGTTGGAAGACAATTGGCGGAATCTATAGAAATTTTAGATAGTTACCCCATGTCTCAGCCATTTTACTTCTGGCAACTTATCCTACAGTTTTATTGACAGAGAGAGTAAAGATATATATACAAGATTGTTTATCGTAGCATTACCTGTAAAAACAAAACAACTTCTCTAGCTAATAACCCATATTGTAAATAAATGATACACCCATGCACTAAAAGTTGAAAAACAACTTCTCTAGCTAATAACCCATATTGTAAATAAATGATACACCCATGCACTAAAACACTATGCGACTGATATAATAAATGATATAGATTTTTTTTGCTGTTCTTTTTTTTTGAGATAGAGATTAGCTCTTGTTGCCGAGGCTGGAGTGCAATGGCACAATCTCGGCTCACAGCAACCTCTGCCTCCCAGGTTGAAGTGACTCTCCTGCCTCAGCCTACTGAGTAACTGGAATTACAGGCACCCACCCCCATGCCTGACTTTTTTGTATTTTTAGTATAGATGGAGTTTCACTATGTTGGCCAGGCTGGTCTTGAACTCCTGACTTCAGGTGATCCACCTGCCTTGGCCTCCCAAAGTGCTGGAATTACAGGAGTGAGCCATTGTGCCCGGCCGACATAGATTTTTTCAGCAGCTTTGAGGTCTGCCCTGAGATTTCTTTCAAGGACGTGCTTACCATTAGTTGCAAGGAATGCAATTAGCTGATGGCCTTCAGCTGCAGAATCTCTGGGATCCAGACAGCATTTGAGCTGAGGCCACGCCCTTCTCAGGCAGCCCCACAGTGATGGAAGAGCATCTGGAAGGACGTGGCCATTTTTCCTCAATGTAGGACTCCTCTCATGGGGATTCTTTGTCTGGAGACCCGTACTGAGACTTTGTCAGGTTGGCATCTCTGTCCCGGCTCAATTCTGCTTCCCATGCCCCTTTTTCTTTCACAGATATCATAGTCTGAAAGCTTTCCCCACCCAATACTGCTTTCTCCCCATTACCTTTCTCCATCTAATTGAGGCTACCATTTTATTTTGCGTTTTCTTCTTACGTCTTTTCTTCCCTTCTTATCCAGTGTGGACTCCATGATCCAACATTATAATTAGACTGTAGGGAAAACCCTTAACTTTCTCTCTGTTATATTCACTTGGCAAACCTAGTTAAAACTACTCTAGTTAAACCCACTAAGCCCTAGTTAAAACCATCCTAAATATAGAGAGTGGGTACAACTCTCAATCCATAAATGTCAACTATGCATATGTTGATATTTTCTTTTCTTTTGATTTCCTGGAAGTCAGTTTAAGGTCTATTAAAGACCTTTTGGTTAATGTGAGATTTTATTGTTCTTTTCCCCTGGAGCAGAATCTATTTTCCCAGGAGTGTATAATAGGCCCAAGTTATCAGGGAAAGTAGACAGGTAGCCGTGCTAGCATCCATTGAGATGATTCCTATCAAATCTGGTCATAGATTATTGGTTCGTGCAAATTGCTACTCCATCATGTCTCATTCCCAGCCAAAAGACCCATTTGTGCCTGTCTCTCTTTGTGGCCTCTGGTCATTCTTGAATCCAACGACAGCATTCTATTCCATTGTTCCGGAAACATACTGAATTATAGTCTCATACCCCATCTACCTTAGTGCCCCCTCTATTGTGACTGTAACACATTGGGCTACAGGAAACTCTACAAGGCTGTCACAGGCCTGTCTACCTAAGTTCCTCATGAAGCCATTTCTATTCTTGCTATCTTCTAAGGTCTTGGCATAGGAAATGAGTTTCAAGAGTGTAGTCCTTGAGGGGATTTTTAGCATAGTGGAAATACAATAAATCACATTATGTTTCCCACTATTGCCTCTTGAACTAGAAAAGACTCTCTGGTTGTGCAGGTGCAAAAGAAAATAAAAACGGGGAGACTTGACAATAGCCCAGATGAGCCCAAAGAGAGGGTTAATGAGTGCATCACAGAAACCATATATGGGTTTTGTGGATCTGAGAAAAAGGAAAACATATATCTCAATTTCTTAGTAAAGTAGATTTTTCAAAACATGTGTAAGTATTTTTGGCTCCTTCTGTGAGTCACTGTCCAGATGCTTACATTGGGGAAAGGATCTCGAGATTATAAAAAATATTGGCTGAGCGTGGTGGCTCACGCCTGTAATCCCAGCACTTTGGGAGGCTGAGGCCGGTGGACCACCTGAGGTCGGGAGTTTAAGACCAGCCTGACCAACATGGTGAAACCCTATCTCTACTAAAAATACAAAATTAGCCAGGCATGGTGGCCCATGTCTGTAATCCCAGCTACTCGAGAGGCTGAGGCAGGAGAACCACTTGAACCCAGGAGGCAGAGTTTACAGTGAGCCAAAATAGTGCCATTGCACTCCAGCCTGGGCAACAAGAGCAAAACCTCACCTTAAAAAAAAAGAAGAAGAAGAAAGAAAGAAAGAAAAAAGAAAAAAAAAGAAATGGTGGAAAACACACCTGGTTAATATTTTAAATATTATATGCACAAACATATACACAAATCTATGCATTAGGAAAATAGATTATTCATAGTAGTTATTTCTGGACAATAGAATTACCAGTATTTATATTTGCATTTTAAATGTATTTTCAAAAGTTAAGCCATGAAATATGTGTTACTTCTTAATTGGAAAGAAAATAAATGTTATTCCAAAAGTCGAAATGAAAATAGGTGTAGTAAGAGAACGGGCAGAGGAAGTTGGCAGATACCTGTCCAAAATAGGCTTTTGACCGACTTGGAAGGCAACATTGGGACCAGGAAATGGATCAGCAGTCCTCCTGCCTTCTACTTCCAACAACCTCAGGCATACCAGGAGGCTTGGAGACTCAAAACCTGAAGAGCCTGCAATCAGCTTTCTCCCTTATCATTCCTGCTCATTGTGTTCTGCGGACGGATATTGAACCATGAAATTTTGCTTACAGTTTTGTAGCCTGTTCTTTTCCTCTGATTGCTGATCGTTGCATGAATTTCCTGAGATGATCACTGAACAGGACCTTTCTTTTTCCTGTATCCCCTACTACACACACAGAGTTCAAATAGAGTTCCTTGGAAAACTCAAGGCTTTGCTAAGTTCCAGCCTTGGTTTGTGTAGCACTGGCTGGCTACCTTAGCTACTTTTTCTGGGGCTTCAGATAATAAAAGGAGCACAATCCAGCACCAGGTCATCTGAAAGATAAATTGTAGAGGTCACTTTCTTTTCTGATTTTGTTGCTTAAACCAGTGCTGAGGCAGTCAAAGCTGTGTTACCATTGCATTCACTGTCTAGGTAAAAGTGGGAAAATTCAGTCAGTTATACTAACATTCCTTACTACTTTATTATGTGCACTGGCCTATTGGTATGAGCTATGCATTGTACATCTACATGCTTGGCAGTAAAAGGACAGATACCCAGATGTTATACTAAAATTTCGGCATTTGTTTGGAAATACCAGTTTAAGCAACATGTTATGCAAGTGGTTAGTCCTTCCCTCTCCAACTGTGGCTGCCACCAGTAATAATAGATCATAACATCTTTTTCTGTGTGATCTGATGTGGCCTTGGGATTCATCCCAACACGGGACTCCAGAGATCAGTGGATCCATGAATTACGTTTGGGAGAGGCAACCCTTGTTAGTACTGGGCTGGGGGCCCCAAACAGCTGCTGGTGGATGTTCTAACCTGCAGCAGCACCCTACCTCCACCCTTGCCTTTCCATTTGGAAGAACTGTCCTTTCGTGACATGACAACCATTCATTTAATCCAACATTTTCACTTGCAGAGGAAAAACAGGCAGAAGAGTGAAGTCACCAGAGTCATAGAGCTGGTAGGAAACACGGGGTTCTCTAAATCTCCGTTTAAGCAGAAATCCTTGTCACACTCTTCTGGGGATTCAGAAGCCTAAGATTTTCTTTTTTTAATTGCCCTTCTGACACTTTGGAAGAATACCTATTTGCCCTGTTGGCCAAAACCAGGCAACGGTGAGAAACAGTTGAGTGCTAAAACCAGCTAAACAGATGCTAGAAACTTAACCGTTTTGTTTCTTGAACAAAACTGATGTTACAGGATGTCCTCTTGAGCATCGGTTAGTCTTTGCCAGAGAGAACACTAGACAGTCTGCAACTTTAGCAGTAACCACACAGACACACACTCCTTTCCCTCTTTAGTTTCCCATTTTGAAAATAACTTGAGGGCCCGATAAATGCTGAGTTTGGGCAACATAGTTGTGTTCTTGATCGAGGAAAGCAGGCCTGCCTGGCTGTGTTTCAAAAATCAGTGCGGAATCTCAAGAGGAAGTACAAATAGGAAGGGTTAGGAGTCCTCTTTTTTGTTCTTTATTTCACCCCTTGCACACTAGGTTTCCCTCACCTCTTCTTTCAAATAGGCTTCTCAAAATGCACTGCGTATTGAGCAAAGGGAGTGAGGGGTTGTTTATTTTTTAAAGAAGAAATGAAACCTATAAATTAATGCCCGAGGGAAAAAACAAGTTACTTTCGGCTATGCACAGTTTTGACCAACATTGTGTTGGGAGGGAGAAGCAGCTGACATGCAGAAGCTAAGCAGATGCTGGGGCTCTAAGTGGGTGAAAGTTCAGCCCCACACCCACAGCTGGGGCGGGACTGCCTGGCTGCAGAGTCAACAAGGGGAAGTTTAGTAGGTGAAGGGTCACTGCTGCAGTGGAGCAGCAATAACTTTCCATGCCTCAGCTCCCAGGCATCTAGTTTCTGTTCATGGAAATAGAGCTCACTAGGGGAAAGGTCGTTCAGACCAAGGCGGCTCTACCGTAGCCCTGATCTAACATTGTGTTCTTCCATGAACTCAGCTGCTCGGGTCTCCTGGCTATTAGGAATTCTGCTTCTCAAGTGGAAAAAACAGATTGCAAAGCACTTATACATCACCCTGTACCAAATACGGCAAACTGTTAAACAGCCTACTTACTGCTACATTTATATTATGTAAAACAAATTTGCAAGAAGAGATTCTTTTCAAACGTGTATTTCAAAAAAGAAACCTGTAGGTTTTTTTTTATCAGTTGCTCTAGAGCAATGATTGTGGTGAAATCTTTAAAATATGGTGTTTAAAATGGTTCTAGGTCAGGAGACAACTTCTCCATGTTCTAGAGAAGTGCTTTTTAGATTGTGGGTCATGAAATCAGTTTAATGAGTCACAAACAGCATTAAAATGAAATAGAATCAAGGAAGAAAAGCATGTTTGTGATAAGTGCAGGGTTTTTTTTTTTTGGTGTCAAACTTTTATTTCAGATCTATCTGAATCATGATGTAAGACCACTGTTCTAGATTTTAAGAACAAAAGCTTTGATGCCTTGAGCCCCCAAATAATTGCTCAAATTCAAACTGGTTGTTAGCTTTTTAAGAAGCTCCACTGATTTTGCAGGATGTTGTGGCTGTGAATTGGGAAGCCTGTCATGTTATTATTTTTAAAAATGCTGTGCAAACAGTGTTTCTCTCAGATGGTTTCCAGAGTTAGTTCCTTGTAAGCGTTCCTTCTTGAAACATTGGGGATCTAAAGAAAGGTAAATGAATTCCATTTACCAACCCCCAGAGGTAAATTAATTCAAGCGAGAAACACTTTGGTTGCTCACAAGGCTGGATGAAAACTTGTTTGGTGTCAACGTCACTCAAAGCAAACTGAGCTAGCGTGATAGTTTCTCTTACCTTTGGGAATATGTGGTAGTAAACAGGCTGTCATGAAAATGTCTGGAATCAGCTAGATGGTAGGATTTGTGCTCTGAGAGGATGGGATATTCCCACTGGAGCAGCTGAGCAACAGCAGAGAGGACCATCAAGTTACTAAAAGAGAAAGAACCCAGAAATTGTATGGCGAGAACAGTAACAGGTGGTGCAGGGCTTTCATCTTTGGATGGCCTAGTTTTCCCTGTCCTTTCTTCTTCTTTCTTCTTTTTCATTTGATTTTCTTTTAAGTGAGTGCTTCTGAGTTATGCTAACCCTTCCTTGGCTGCTAACGGACATGGTATTTCAGGATACAGTTGGAGAATCTATACCCTACATCAATTTGATAGGAGGCTACAGAGAGATTAGACATATTTCTGACATCTCTGAATGACTGAGATTTCTACATTTTATCTCAATATTTTGACACAGCCTTTAAGGAAACTCACATTTTTCTTCTGCCTCTACATTGAGGAAGAAGAATTAATATAATGTACTCTATCTTTCAGAAAAAGGTGTCTAATGGTCTAATCCACCAACTTCCGTATGCTGATTTATGAAATAATTGTTCAAACCCAGTGAATAATAGCACTTGCCCTTCTTTCTCAAAAGAGGAACATTTGCCCTCTTCTGGCAAGGAATAATTAAGCTAATTTCTCCATGGAACCTTGGAAAAAGTGGCAACAAATAATGGATTTGTCCTTCAAAAAACATTTCAAGCAAACATCTTATCAGCTACAAATCCATTTGAGACAGTTCCAGGTCAGCCATAGGCGATTTTTCTCATTAAAATACTGTTTAAACTGTTGTATCCAGATGACATAGGAGACATATCAGACAAACAGCACTTGCAAAAAGAATTGGCGAAGTATTGATTTTTCATCAATCAAAAAGTTTACTAAGCAGTTGAAAATACTTTGCCTTCACAGTGACATTTTCCTGAGGTCTTGCTAGTACTTAAAGGCATTGTTTTTTTTTTTCTTTAACACCCAAACTTTAATTACAAGAAAAGGTTAGCATCAAAACAAAGGACATGTTGGTAATTTAGAGGCCATATCAGAAAAATAAATTCATTTTGATTTGCATGAATTTTTTTGTCTTGTCTCCTCCCACTGCAACCGCCTTTCCCTCCCACATATGACCACACTTTCCTGTGTTCATGATAATTCTGTTAACAATGGATAGATTTGGAGATTTCTTTCTAGTTTTATAAGTTTTTCTTTTTTTTTAATTGTATTTTAGGTTCTGGGGTACATGTGCAGATCATACAGGATTGTTCCATAGTTATACACATGGCAATGTGGTTTGCTGCCTCCATCCCCCCATCATCTACATCTGACATTTCTCCCTGTGTTATCCCTCCCCGACCTCCCCTCTGCCGAGTATTAGACATTTATCACTAAGTGCAACTATTCAGTTTTAAAAAAAGAGCAGTACTTTGTAGCAGCGAAGGATGAGTTGAGGGCATAGGGATCTTGTTTTAGATTTCTTTTGATATTTATTCACTGAAAGCTCTTGGGAGAAAATTATTTCATCTCCCTATGTCTCAGTTTCCATATTGACAAAAAATGTATTGTTCTAGATGACCTCTAGGGTGCATTCCACTCTTCAGATCTCCTTGGTTGCTTATTATTGATTTAAAAATTCTCACAGAATGAGTCTGAATAATTGTTGCATTTCCCTTATTGAGGAAGTATCTTTGATTAGAGTTCACTTAGCATAAACTCCTTCTCCAAGTGGGACATCCTTACAGCATCCCAAAACGACAACCCTCTCATTGCTGCTGGGATTCTTCAGGTGACACGGTGCTCGCTGTCTAGTAAGTAACTTTATTTCCTCCTGGTGCAGAAAGAATTGATACTATTTCTTCATGCTAAAACATTGACTTCACTTCACCTGTCTCATTTTTTTCTAGTTCTGTTCTCTGAAAGAACTTGAGATAAATTTAGCCTCTTCTAGGTTCTTCCCCTAACATTTAGTAATTTTGGCTATCTAATAGCCAAATTTCTAGTTTCCAGGTTGTGCCCTGATTTCCTTTTGGGAACACTCCCTTTGTGTTTTGTCTTGGAAGAGGAAGTGTTTACCTCCCATAAAAGACACTGAGGTCTCTCTTTTCTTCATTCCCTCCTAATGCCAGGACCAGACACATGACCTGATCCAACTTGTTTATCAGATTTGAATTTTGAGTGAGTGCTGCAACTGCAAGAACCTGAGGGCAGGTCTGGTCATTCATCATTAGTGACAGTGGAGGAAGGTAGCAGTGGGGACCGTATGACTCCTGTGTGTGGCCCTGCTGGGCTTCTGGCTGCCCTGTCTCAGAGCTTCCTTCATCTTTGCTAAGCCTTATCCACCAGCCACTTGTGGAAGTTGGGAATAAATTTCCCATTTGAATAAGACAACTTTAGTTAGGTACAGTCACAGCTTTTTAAAAATAGGCCTAGACGCTGGCAATCAAGATGCCTCAGTTATATCCCATGAAATTTTTCTCACATATTTGGAGGCAAGTACCATTATGTCTGTGTATTCTTTTCCCCAGACTTTTCACCTGTTGCCTTTGATATCATCCCCAGACCTTCCAGCATCTTGTAGATTTACAGTGGTACTTAGCTACATTCTCTTTCTTCTTATTGTTTTTGACCTGATTCTCTTAAAAGTGTAAACTAGAGCTGAACTGGCTTTTGAGGCAGCAATGTTATACTTTTGGTTGAGTTTATTGTCAACGAAAATTCCAATGCTTGGTCTTCCCTGTCCCTCGCAAAACATATACACTGAACTAATTGATTTTTCAAAGCCAATGAAAGTTTTTTATGTCTTGTTAATCTTACCTGTCCAGATATTAATGAATTCAAATTCAGATTGACCAACTTTGTTTTCAAAACTAGTCTGTGTTATCTGAAAATTTGACAGTTCTGTTTATGCCATTTGACCAAGTTGTTTTTAAGGATATAACAAACCATGGAAAATTGTTTCTGGAAGAAAATTGAATACAATACTAATTTTGTAAAATGCTGCTGAAAAAATAACACCATGCTCAAATACATGTGAAAAATGCTACATGCCACCTTTTTGAGATTTAAAATATACATTGGTGATTAAAAATTAAGTAGAATTGAGTTGGAAACTTCCCTCCAGAGTGACATTAATAAACTAGTTTAGTATTTCCCAAACTGTGTTCTACTAGGCACTCCTTGATGAAATAAATAAGAAAGTCTGGCAAGAACCATCACTCTTGCTCATGGGATGCAGAGAAGGCACTGATCTGTGCCCACCAGAACTCCACCACTGAGTCAACACCACCTCCAGAATGACAGTCTCCAGCAGGGCTTCCCCCAGTTCTCCCAGCTGCTTTGCCTCTGCTACTGTGGTAAGCACCTGCAGGGAGACGGGCATCCCGGTACCTGCTAGCATTCTGCAACAGCTGTTGCACCTTAGCTCCCCAAGCACAGTGGATTTCAAACCTCAAAAAGTCAGAGAATAGTTGGGGCCCAATACAACTTCCCCAGAATTACAGCACACAGTTCAGGAATTGAGAGCTGAGTGCTCTCCTTCTAAAATCTCCCAGAATCCCCCTTATATCACAGTCAAACCCTCAAGGTCATCAAATCATCAACAAGGACAAAAGAAAAAAAAAAACATCCAAAGGTTAGCAATGTCAAAGACTGAAGGTAGATAAGCTCACAAAGATGAGAATCAGCACAAGAACACGGAAAACTCAAAAAACCAGAGTGCCTTCTTTCCTGCAAATGACCACATCACCTCTCCAGCAAAGGTTCTGAACTGAGCTGAGATGGCCAAAATGACAGAAATAGAATTCAGAATATAGATAAGAATGAAGATCATTGAGCTACAGGAGTATGTTGAAAACCAATGCAAGGAAGCGAAAAATCATGATAAAACAAGGCAGGAGCTGACAGACCATAATAGACAGTATAGAAAAGACTGTAACTGGCCTGATAGAGCCAAAAAAATACTACAATAATTTAATAATACAATCACAAGTATTAATAGCAGAATATAACAAGTGGATGAAATTAAGAGCTTAAAGAATAGCTTTCTGAAATGAGACAATCAGACAAGAATAGAGAAAAAAGAATAAAAGGAAGGAACAAAACCTCTGAGAAATAGACTTAATAAAGAGACTGAATAAAGAGACTGAATCTAACACTCACTGGTGTCCCTGAATGAGATGGAGAGAATAGACCCAACTTGGAAGACATATTTCAGGATATCATCCATGAGAACTTCCCCAACCTAGCTAGAGAGGTCAACATTCAAATTTAGGAAATTCAGAGAACCCCAGTAAGATACTTCACAATAAAATAATCCCTAAGACACCTAATCATCAGATTCTCCAAGGTCCAATTGAAAGAAAAATTATCAAAAGCAGCTAGAGAGAAAGGTTAGTTACCTACAAAGGGAAGCCCATCAGACTAACAGTGGACCTCTCAGTTGAAACTCTACAAGCCAGAAGAAATCAGGGGCCAATGTTCAACTCTTAACGAAAACAAATTCGAACCCAGAATTTCATATCCAACCAAACTAACCTTCATAAGCAAAGGAGAAATAAGATTCTTTTCAGACAAGTAAATGCTGAGTGTATTTGGTACCACCAGACCTGCCCTGCAAAAGCTCCAGAAGGAAGCACTAAATGTGGAAGGGAAAGACCATTACCAGCCACCACAAAAACACTGAGATACACAGACCAGTGACATTATAAAGCGTTCACACATACAAGTCTGCAAAATAACCAGCTAACACCATGATGACAGGATCAAATCTATGCATATCAATACTAACTTTGAACATAAATGGGCTAAATGCCCCCAAGTAAAAGGCAGAGAGTGGCAAGCTAGATAAAGAGACCTATCTCACATGCAGTGACACACATAGGATCAGAATAAAGGGATGAAGAAAAATCTACCAAGCAAACGGAAAACAGAAGAAATCAGGGGTTGCAATCCTAGTTTCTGCCAAAACAGATTTTAAACTAACTAATATCCAAAAAGACAAAGAAGAGAATTACATAATTATAAATGGTTCAATTCAACAAGAAGATCTAACTATCCTAAATGTATATGTACCCAACAGGAACACCCAGATTAATAAAGCAAGTTTTTAGAGACCTTCAAAGAGACTTAGACCCCCACACAATAATAGTGAGAGAATTTAACACCTGACTGACAATATTAGAGAGATTATTGAAACAGAAAATTAACAAAGATATTCAGTACCTGAACTCAGCACTGGATCAAATGGATCTAATCAGTATCTACAGAACTCTCTACCCCAAAACAACAAAATATACATTTCTTCTCATTGCCGCATGGCATATACTCTCAAGTCGATCACATAATCAGAAGAAAAACACTCCTCAGCAAATGCAAAAGAACTGAAATAATAACAATCTTTCAGACCACAGTGCAATAAATTAGAAATCAAGACTAAGAAATTCCCTCAAAACCATATAATTACATGGAAATTGAATAACCCGCTCCTGAGTGACTTTTAGGTAAAAAATGAAATTAAGGCAGAAATCAACAAATTCTTTGAAACTAATGAGAACAAATATACAACATACTAGAATCTCTGGGACACAGCTAAGGTAGTGTTAAGAGGGAAATGTATAGCACTAAATGCCCACATCAAAAAGTTAGAAAGATCTCAAGTTAGGCCGGGCACGGTGGCTCACGCCTGTAATCCCAGCACTTTAGGAGGCCGAGGCAGGTGGATCACGAGGTCAAGAGATCGAGACCATCCTGGTCAACATGGTGAAACCCCGTCTCTACTAAAAATACAAAAAATTAGCTGGGCATAGTGGCGCGTGCCTGTAATCCTAGCTACTCAGGAGGCTGAGGCAGGAGAATTGCCTGAGCCCAGGAGGCGGAGGTTGCGGTGAGCTGAGATCGTGCCATTGCACTCCAGCCTGGGTAACAAGAGCGAAACTCCGTCTCCAAAAAAAAAAAAAAAGAAAGATCTCAAGTTAACAACCTAACATCACAACTAAAAGAACTAGAGAACCAAGAGCAAACAAATCCCAAATGTAGCAGAAGACAAGAAGCAACCAAAATTAGAGCTTAACTGAAGGAGATAGAAACACAAAAAACCTTCAAAAATTAACAAATCCAGGAGCTAGTTTTTGAAAAAAATTAATAGAATAGACTGGTAGCTAGACTGATAAAGAAGAAAAGAGAGAAGATTCAAATGAACACAATCAGAAAAAATGGGGGGGATATTACCACTGGCCCCACAGAAATACAACCAACCATCAGAGAATATTATGAACACCTCTATGCACATAAAGTAGAAAATCTAGAAGTGGATAAATTCTTGGACCCATACACCCTCCCAAGACAACCAGGAAGAAATTGATCCCTGAGCAGACCAATAGTGAGCTCTGAAATTGAGTCAATAATAAATAGCCTACCAACCAAAAAAAAGCCCAGAACTAGACAGATTCATAACTGAATACTACCAGATGTACAATAACAGCACCATTCCTACTGCAACTATTCCAAAAAATTGAGGATGAGGAACTCCTCCCTAACTCATTTTACAAGGCCAACATCATCCTGATACCAAAACCTGACAAAGATTCAACAACAACAAAAAGAAAACTTCATGTCAATATTCTTGATGAACATCAATGCAAAAATTCTCAAAAAAATACTGGCAAACCAAATCCAGCAGCACATCAAAAATCCTATCCACCATGATCAAGTAGGCTTTATACCTGGGATGCAAGTTTGGTTCAACATATGCAGATCAATAAATGTGACTCATCACATAAGCAGAACTAAAAACAAAAACCACATGATTATCTCAATAGATGCAGAAAAGACTTTCAATAAAATTCAATATCCATTTAAGTTAAAAGCTCTCAATAAAGTAGGTATTGAAGGAACACACCTCAAAATAAAAAGAACCATCTATGACAAACCCATAGCTAACATCATACTGAATGGGCAGAAACTGGAAGCTTTCGCCTTGAAAAACAGCACAAGACAAGGATACCCTTCCTAACCACTCCTATGCAATATAGTATTGGAAGTCCTGGTCAGGGAAAAATCAGGCAAAAAAATAAATCAATAAGCAAAGGGCATCGAAATAGGAAGAGAGGAAGTCAAACTATCCCTGTTTGCAGATGACATGATCCTATATTTAGAAAACCCCCTGGTTTCAGCCCAAAAGCTTCTTAAGCTGATAAACAACTTCAGCAAAGTCTCAGGATACAAAATCAACATGCAAAAATCACTAGCGTTCCTATACACCAACAACAGTCAAACCAAGAGCCAGATCAGGAACAGAAGCCCATTCACAATTGCCACAAAAAGAGTAAATCTAGGAATACAGCTAACCAGGGAGGAGAAAGATTTCTACCAGGAGAACTACAAACCACTGCTCAAGGAAATCAGAGATGACAAAAACAAGTAAAAAAAATTCCATGATCATGGATAGGAAGAATCAATATTGTAAAAGTGGCCATACTGACCAAAGCAATTTATAAATTCAATACTATTCCAATTAAACTACAATTGAGACTCTTCACAGAACCAGAAAAAACTATTTTAAAATTCATATGGAATAAAAAAAGATCCCAAATAGCGAAAGCAATCCTAAGCAAAAAGAACAAAGCTGGAAGCATCACACTATACTACTTCAAACTATACTAGAGGGCTACCGTAACCAAAATAGCATGCTACTGGTACAAAAACAGACACATAGAACAATGGAACAAAATAAAGAACCCAGAAATAAGGCCACATGTATACAACTATCTGATCTTTTACGAGCCTAACAAAAACAAGCAATGGGGAAAGGACTCCCTATTCAATAAATGGTGCTGGGATAACTGGCTAGCCATATACAGAAGAGTGAAACTAGACCCCTTCCTTACACCATATACCAAAATTAACTCAAGATGGCTTGAAGACTTAAATGTAAAACCCCAAACTATAAAAACTCTGGAACCCAGGTAACACCATTCAGTACATGAGTATGGGCAAAGATTTCATGACGAAGATGCCAGTAGCAATTGCAACAAAAGCAAAACTTGATAAATCTAAAGAGCTGCTGCACAGCAAAGGAAACTATCAACAGAGTGATCAGGCAGCCTACAGAATGGGAGAAAATGTTTGCAAACTATGTATCTGACAAAGGTCTAATATCCAGCATTTATAAGGAACATAAACAAATTTACAAGAAAAAAACAAAAAACAACTCCATTTAAAAGTGAGCAAGGGACAGGAACAGACACTTTTCAAAAGAAGACATAGATGCAGCCAACAATCATATGAGAAAACGCTCAATGTCACTGATCATTAGAGAAATGCAAATCAAAACCACAATGATATGCCATCCCACGCCAGTCAACATGGCTACTATTAAAAAGTCAAAAAGTAACAGATGCTAAGGATGTTGCAGGGGGAAAAAATGCTTACACATTGTTGCTGGGAGTGTAAATTAGTTCGACCGACCATTAGTGGAAGACAGTGTGGCAATTCCTCAAAGACCTATAACAAATACCATTAAACTCAGCAATCCCATTACTGAGTATATACCCAAAGCAATACAAATTATTCTGCTATAAAGATACATACATACATTTGTTCACTGCAGCACTATTCACAATAGCAAAGACATGGAATCAACCTAAATGCCCATTGGTGATAGACTGGATAAAGAAAATGTGGTACATATAAACCACGGAATACTATGCAGCCATAAAAAAGAAGGAGTTCATGTCCTTTGCAGGGACATGGATGGAGCCGGAGGACATTATCTTTAGCAAACTAATTCAGGGACAGAAAACTAGGTATTGCACATTTTCACTTTTAAGTGGAATATAAATGATCCAAACACATGGATATATAGACGGGGACAACACACACTGGGGCCTATTGGAGGTGGAGGGTGGCAGGAGGGAGAGGATCAGGAAAAATGACGAATGGGTACTAGGCTTAATACGTGGATGACAAAATGATCCGTACAACAAACCCCAATAACACAAGTTTACCTATATAAGAAAACTACACATGTGCCCCTGAACTTAAAAGTTAAAAATAAGAACTCATAGCCATCTTTAATTTCCCACACCTATCTTCTTCCTTATAAGAACTGATGATAGCTTATATCCAAAGGATTATAAATCATTCTGTTATAAGGACACATGCACACGAATGTTCATTGCAGCACTGTTTACAATAGCAAATACTTGGAACCAACCCAAATGCCCATCGATGATAGACTGGACAGGGAAAATGTGGCACATATACACCATGGAATACTATGTAGCCATAAAAAACGATGAGTTTGTGTCTCTTGTAGGGAGATGGATAAACCTGGAAACCATCATTCTCAGCAAAATGACGCAATAGCAGAAAATCAAACATCGCATGTTCTCACTCATAGGCGGGTATTGAACAATGAGAACACATGGACACAGGGAGGGGAGCATCATACACTGAGGTCTGTGAGGGGGAAGTAGGGGAGGGACAGCAGGAGGTGGAAAGTTGGGGAAGGATAACATGGGGAGAAATGCCAGATATAGGTGATAGGGAGGAAGGCAGCAAACCACATTGCCATGTATGTACCTATGCAACAATCCTGCATGTTCTTCACATGTACCCCAAAACCTAAAACGCAATAAAATATATATTTTTAAAAATGCTAAAAATATTTAAAGAGGTTTTTTAAAAATCAAAATAATTTTGGGTTTATAAATATCTAAGAATATATATAATTTATGGATAGAATATTCAGTCTTTCTACAATTAATTGGACCATAGAGGCTTCTTTTTTCGTGGAGCATCTTTCAAGACTGGTATGGTAAATTTGGTAAAACTGCATCAGTAAATATTTTGGGACTATGGTTATCTGCCTAGCTTTCTAATCTCAGATCTTGATCTAATTAATGACACACATGTAACAGTGCTATGAGAAAGTATTAAGACTATTTCTTGGAAAAAGCCAGATTAAAAAATCAACTTATTGACTTAAAATCAGCTTTTATTATTTGCATACAATAAAATGTGCTCCTTTAAAATGTACATTTTTATGAGTTTTGGCAAATGTATACATCTCTGTGACTACCACCATAGTTATGATTTAGAACTTTTCCACCACCCCGCAAAATTCTCTCATGCCCCTTTGCCGTTTTATTTATTTATTTTTAGAGACACAGTCTAACTCTGTCACCCAGGCTGGAGCAGAATGTTGCAGTCATGGCTCACTGCAGCCTTAAACTCCTCCCACTTCAGCCTCTTGTGTCTTGTTATTATTAACATGTAAGAGTTCTTTATTTACCTACATGTATCTAACTATATATGATACATATATGCACACCCACACACATATATATACACACCACATACCTATACATATATGTGGTATTTTGGATATATATTAGATATTTTCTCCCAGTCTGATTTGACTTTTTACTTCTTAATGGTATCTTTTGATGAATAGCTTTTAATTTTGATGAAGTCTAATTTTTTCTTTAATCTTCTTGCTTCCTTTTTAAAAAACCTTTCTAGGGCATCTTGACCTGCTCCATGATCAAAGAGAAGCAGTGCATTTTCTCCTTGTTTTCTTTTGTCGGCTCATTTCAGCCATCATGTTAAGACTTCCTCCCATTCTCTTCTCCCCTTCCCTTTCCACAGACTCAATGTGAGTTGGCTGGAAAAGAGAGTAAGCTTCTAGTTGTTGGGAAATCTATATCAGCTAATATGACAGGGCAATGGGCAATCCCAATTTAAAAAGAACACAGAACATTTATAGCATGTTAAACTTTACACCAGAATAGCACTCTGAGAGACCTTTCTTGACCACTTAACTGATAAGGCTTCTCAAGTTGCTCTTTACTGTATCACTGTAGGAATTTTCTTCAAGGCAGAATTATGATTAATTATCTTCGTTGTTTATTTATTACCTATTTCTCATCTGACCCCCACATTAGACTTTATGCTTTTCTGTCTTGTTCACCTGTAATTGATGAATAAATGAACCAGCAGCAGGACAAGATTGCCATGTGGCTGACGGCATTGACATCAATCTGGGGCTTGTGGCTCCCACCACTTCAGCCTTCCATCTCTGTCACTTTCTCTCACTACATTTGTGAATTACAATATGGTGGTAAGACCTCTGCATTAAACTGCTAAGCTCATTCCTTTAGGGAGACAATCTCTCAATTTTTCCACATTAAGGAAATTTGGGATTTCTGAAACTTCTATGTTCACCCTTTCGTGGATAAGGAAAGATTCAGAATAAGGGTAATGGGGGAATTATTTAGAGATTGTTTCTTTCTATAATTTCCTCTCTAGCCTTTTAGATGGGTAATTAATAATAGAATATTGGTTTTTTTAGATTGTTGCCTAGTAGCAAAAGTTTGGTTAAAGCAGTCCTGCTGGCATTCTAGAAAAGGGTTTCTTTTACTGGTGTTTATCATTCAGCTGCTGAAATTCACACTGGGTGAAACTTGGCATGACAGCTCTCAGCTCAGTTGCAACTTAGAAGAAAACAGATTTTGCTTTGCTTAAATTGTTTTCGATTGACTGGTTAAGAATAAATTAAAGGTTCTCGTAGGTAATAGCTTCTGCATTCAATTAAAAAATATCATCAGGCAGCTGCTTTCTTTTCTCCTTGAAAGTACAGAAATGATTTTGAGCTATTTAATTGATTGTCCTATGAAGTTTTTTGACTGACAGACTGTGTCTGATTCTTCCTCAACATTTTTCACTCCCACCAATATAGAAACAGAGAATGGGAATTGGGTGAAAAGTATAATCATTCTGCTATATAAAATTTGAAAGTCCAGTCAATTCATCTCTTTATTTCTTATTCATTCAAAAATTGATTTATTGATTAAACATTTATCTCTCAATTTGGTCTAGGTTTGCTGCACAAGCATTTAATACTTATCACACTTGAGATTTTTTGTTTGTTTGTTTACAAATGGCTGTAGTTTTCTATTCTGTAAACTCCAAGTTGGCAGATGCCATGTGTTTTTTACTTAGTGCTAGATAGTAAGAACCCAAAATAGTGGGTGATGCATTGTGGACTTTCAATAAGCATTTGGTAGAAGGAGGGGAGGGAGGAAGGAAGGGAGGAAGGAAGGGAGGAAGGGAGGGAGGAAAGAAAGAAGGAAGGAAAGGAAGGAAGGAAGGAAGGAAGGAAGGAAAGAGGGAAGGAGGAAAGGAGGGAGGGAGAGGAGGGGAGGAGGGAAGGGAGGAAGGAAGGGAAGAGGGGAAAGAAGTGAACAAGAGCTTAAAGACAGCTTATGGGGTCTCCTGTGCTCTGCAAAGCCATGGAACATCAGGCAGGAAAACACTGGGAACACACATACCAGAGGCCAAGGTTACCCAAACCTTTCTTTTCTTTGTTCAATATGGTCAAAGACAGATTTTTCAAGAGGATTTTCCCCCTTAACAATGTAGGCAAGTCATGCTTTCTAAATCAAAAGAGGAATTCATTGTATGTCACATATGCCATAGAGACTCAGGCTGTATTCTTCATATTGAAAGGATGGTAGCTGTGCATTTTCTTCTGTAGCTGCTGGTAAGGGGCCCAGACTTGGAGGTGGGGGCCTGGAGTTCTAGTCTACCTCCAGTCACAGCTGGCTGAGAGACCGTGGGCCACCTGACTAGTCTTCTGTACTTCAGTTTCCTCAGCTCAAAGATGAAGGTAATAATGACAAAAATACCAGCTTCCCTGGGTTTCATGAAGCTAAGATGTGCATCTATGTGAATGTGCTTGACAAAAAGTACTTATTTTAAAATAAATCTGTGTTGATATTATAAAGAGCAATTGAGACAATTTTACATCCTACACCCCCCATCCCTGGGGGCAGAAAGACTGTATTAAATTGGCTTTTTTTCCTCTTCATTTGGGTCTCTGCTTAAATATTACCTCACTGGAAGCTTTCCCTGACAATTCTGTTCAAAGCAACATACGTCACTCCATGGATGCTATCAATCTGTCTTATTTTTCCTCTTGGCATTTACTCTACCTGGCATTATACTAAGCATTTAGATTTTAGTATATTAGGCAAGGCTTGTTTGTTCTGTATACCTGTGTTTGGCACACAGTAGATGCTTAACCAGTTTTTGTAGAAAGAAGGACATGTCTCTCCAAATGTGACACAACAAGTTAGTTGCTCTCTTTGCTCATTCTGTACTTCTAGAAAAGCTTTTTTGGGAAATGTGGTCAAGAGCACGAGGTGCTGTACTGCCTTGATGATATCACCATGAAGAATGCCCTTATCAGTAACACACATTTTTGTTGTATTGATGAGATTTTGGTGACACATTAGTCCACAACTTGGGGCTCAGAAGGCCAGAAAAGTTCTTGGAGATCCTTTTAATATTTCACAAAGCCTAATAAAATCCATCCCACTGTACTTCATAAGGCTGTAGGGGAAAATAATTCAGAGGCTGCAAAACTTTCTCAGGTCACAGTAATTCAGAAATTTTTTTCAAGGTATTCTAGTCCCAAAGACATTCCTAATAGCTCTGTTGATTAAATATTTACATCCAAATGACTTAATAGTAATAGTTTATATGATATCTGAGAGATGTTGCTATGTTTTTCCAGAAAATTTAAAATATCTTGTATTGTCCTTATGAACTTGTTGCAGTAATCTAGAGCACCTCAGTACACAGTTTGGGAACCATGGAGATGATCAGAGCTTCTAAAGAGTATGTTTCCTGTTTTACTAAGACCAGGTTGCTATAATTTAATTTGGCCATCGATAACATCATAGGAATTCCTGAGACAAGAACACTGAGCCATAAATAACTCTTGGAGCTCAAGTTAAGGAGTTACGGTGTTTGACTTTAACAGGTGGAATCCTGCCTCCGTAGTGGCCAATATTGAGCAACCAAGAGTTCTGTGTTCTATGGGATGAGATTATTACTTAATCTTGTTTACTAGTAAGCTTACAATCCTGATAGCCATTTATATGATTTCATACTACTACTATCATAAACTTTACTGCTAAGAAACCACTTGTGAGATGGATTAACATTGACCAAAAAATAGTGATAATACAGGCAGAACAAATTGTTCATTGCTTAATACATATGTAATTTGTTTGGTAGACAAAAACTTTCGAAGATTCCACTGACATGAGGGCCACAGATGAAGGAAACTTTGTAAAAGTTGCATTTGTGGTGAAAAGATTTTGAATAACTTCTCCAGTACTTTAGTCAGATGTGGATACACCTTAGTGTGATTAGTGAAGCACTCCCATACTCACTTGAAGGAGAAAGAGTGAAGACTAGCTCTGCAGAAGACTACCTGAAACATCTTAAAAGTGCTGAGAGAAATAAACTTTTACCTAAAAACTCTGTATCTATCTAACCTACCATTGAAGAATTAAAATAAAGACAACTCAGAAATCTAAAAAGTCAGCTGGCGTGGTGACTCACTCCTGTAATCCCAGCACTTTAGGAGGCCCAGGCGGGTGGATCACCTGAGGTCAGGAATTCAAGACCAGCCTGGCCAATGATGAAACCCCATCTCTACTAAAAGTACAAAAATTAGCTGGGCATGGTGGCACACGCCTGTTAGCACAGCTACTCAGGAGGCTGAAGCAGGAGAATCACTTGAACCCGGGAAGCAGAGGTTGCAGTGAGTCGAGATTGCATGACTGCATTCCAGCCTGGGCAATAAAGCAAGACTTTGTCTAAAAAAAAAAAAAAAAAAAAAAAAAGTAAAATAAAATAATAAAGAAATCTAAAAAGTTTTACTCCTCGTGGATTGTTGCTTTACAAACTACTGATTGATGTAATTCAGCAGGACGGAAATGAAATCCAGACGAAAACGATGGACTTAACAAGAACCGCTAAACAAAGAAATTTTAAGTATGTTGAGTATAGTGGATACGCAACTGAGTCCTCTTCAATCATCCTATATTTCACATCAATGTATCAAGCAATATGATCAAATCTGATATTGAACGGATTTGGGGTCTTAGTTTATGAGAATCTTTTTCTGGTTGAAAACATCGAGTTTCCTACAGACAGAGCTGAGATACTTTTTAGATGTTCTTTGAGTGTGTATGTGGGGTGTGTGTGTGTTTGTGTGTGTGTGTGTTTGTGTGTGTGTGTGTTTGGAGAAGGACGTATGTCTAACTTACTGTAAGTCTTTCCTCCTCCACTCAGGAAGTTTGCAGTCAGCAGACCAAATTACTGAAATGCAAGTACTGGTGCTCCTTGGTTCTTTACCTTCTCCCTCCGTTCTCCAGCTCGTACACTTCACTCTTCTCACTCCCTTTCCATATCCTCTATTCCTGTCGGTAGTGATTCCTCCACTGATTACTAGACACTGGGTGAAAAGCCAAAAAGCTATTTAGTGTATCGATATTATGGAATCCACTTGGTTGTTAGTTACACTTAACCTGAGTCCTGCAGTGAGCTGTGATAGTGCCACTGCACTCAAGACTGGGCAACAGACTGAGACCCTGTCTCAAAAAACAAAAAATCTGTAGACACTGACAACTATTAAAATGGATTTTGTCTCTTTTGTTTCTATCATAGTCTGTTCAGTATGTCAGTATGAGACGAAATGGCCAACTGTTGGCCAGACTTTGGAATAGCAAGTCTCCTGTAAATTACACAATGTACCGATCTCAAAGGCTCAGAGAACATATGGATTATTGCTCTTTGCATCTGATGCAATACTGCTAAATGTCTTTTCTTCTTATATGCCAAGTTCTCATATAACTGAGAAAACCCACTCTCTGGGGGTCCAAGGAAGCATCATTAAATGGTGACTGTTGGTACAGTAAAGTCTTAGTCCTGCCTCAGTGACCTGATCTATTCAAGGCCTTATTCTTTTTCCAAGCCACAATGTTACTTTCCTTTTATCTTGTAAGGGTCTAGAGCTTTCATAGCATTGACGTCAATAATCTGATGACTTCCTTGCAACTGGCAGAGATCAGCTCACATTTCTATCATTCATTTGCTTGAACAATCACAAACAGAAAGACAAGCAGACCCTTTTCCACTCTTGTGCTATGTTTACTCTAAGTACTTTGCTGAGACTTGGCAACAACCAATGGAACCAGGAGATAATTTGTTTGGGTTAGGTCAATAGTCATCCTCTGAGGTTTTTATCTATCTTGTTTGTGATGCTGCAGTGGTCTCTATTCTGACATTTCATCCTACTCATTAATGGTTTAGACAAATCCATCTTATAAATGACACAGAGAGCTGAATGACTAGTATTTATTTATTTTTGAAATTCACATTTAAGTCAATAATTGTTTTTTTAAAATAACATCAATATATGCCTACTAAGCTTAGTTTCTTATGTAAAAAAATATAGAGGGAAACTCCAAGAATTCCACTTTGTCTATGCTATATACAGAGACGTACAAACATGTAGCTGCTCTGAAAGACAATTCTCACTGCTCTCATAATTTCAATTATTTTGAAGAAGATGTTTTTATTTATTTTCCTGATAGGTTAGTAACTTTTTTAAAAAAGAAAGAATAGTTAGGGAAATAAGAAGTACTTTGTAGTTTTTATGTTTCTATGCAAATTTCTAACCAATTTTGACTTTCATATGTTTCTTCTCTTTAAAAAATATAGGTTGCCTATGTCAGATATTCAGACTGTTTCATGAGTCCTGGTGCCTTTGCAATATACCTCTTATTCTATCATCACATCATCTACCTCATCTTAATACATAGCATTTCACAGTTTTCTATCTCTGGTATCTATTTTGGTTTTTACAACAATCCTATGATGTGAGGGAATCAGATATTGCATGCCTTTCCATTTTATCCCTGCTGTGAAATGTTCTTCTTCTGATAATTAGTGTAACTATAATAAAATTAATTAGGCTTCAAGAATTTTACAATGCTCAGTGATATAATACTTCCTGAGAGTACAGTGAAATAAACCTGGAACCAAGTTAGTGAGAAAGAGGGTGATTTATAAAATTGTTTCTAATAAAGATTAAATTATATATGTTTACCACAGTACCTGGAATATAGTGAGCATCAGTAAATGGAAGCTTTTGCTATTGTTATTCTTCTTATTAATAGACATCTTAGCCAGTACATCACTATAAAGCCAATTTGTTCCCACTTTCAACTTTTTAATTTTCTTTTATCTTAGTGGGGATATACAACTTCACTGGGGGATGAATGGAAATGACATAAAATTACTCATCCTATTTATTTAACTGAAATGACTCCTTGCTTTTGAATTCACCAAACTGTCAAGATGTTTTGGCCTGGTTTAGACCCAGCTTGCAATTGGAAGGCAACCAATATGCAGGCATACAAGCATATCCTTTCTAAAATATGTGGACACATGTGGACATAAACCAGATGAAACATGAGATAATTAACTGAGTACAAGTCCAAAGAAGTGTTTTGGAGAAAAAATAAGTTTCTGTTATCTAGTCTTGATGAGGTCTCACGGGGAATGAAGCATGTTGTCCAGGAAAAGTTAGTATAGTTGCTATCAGAAGAACTGCTAGGAGTCCTGACTCTCACTACTCATTTGTTGAGTCTCTCACTTTGTTCAGAACTATCTATTTGTCCTTCTTTTTTTACTGTTAAGTTGATAGTTATTTTGGGAATACAATAAGATGACATAATAAAGGGTCTCACAAACAATTCCATGTTCACATACAACCCCACCATAACATGATAAATTAGGCCTAAAAGTTCAGCTGTGTAAAACATGGAGTCACTTTGTTGCACAATAAATGCAGGAAGTTCCTGGGTCTAAGTGTGCCATCCACATCTGCCCAGGTTCTGCTGCGGTTGGATATGTCTCGTCTCTCCCAGTTAGTTGGTCAGATGGAGCCAAGAATATTCAGGATTCAAGCAAGATGGATACTGGTCCATTTGTGAGAAATGTGTGAAGCTCATATCAGAATTTCCAGGGTTTTGTGTGCAGTTAGAAAGAGCTACTCCTGTTCATTTTGAGAAGCTGTCATGGGTTGAATTGCATCCCCCAAAATCCATGTGTTGAAGTCCTAACTCCCCCAGCAATCCCACTCCCCAGTACTTCAGAAAACGATCTTATTCAGAGATACAGTCTTTACAGAGGTAATCAAGTGAAAATGAAGTCATTAGGGTTGGCCTTAAAGTAATATGACATTAGGTATCTCTATTTTAAAAATAGAAATTAGAAGACAAAGTGGGGACTATGCAAAGATATAGGGAGAAGGCTATGGAAACATGAAGACAGAGATTTACAAGCCAAGAAGAGAAACAATCCAACCAATACCTTCATTCTGGACTTCCAGCCTCTAGAACTGTGGGGCAGTAAATTCCTGTTGTGTAAGCCAGCCAGTATGTGGTACTTTGTTACTGAAATCCAAGATATACTGACCCTCCATCACTGAGAAAGACAGGAGGTTCAAAGCTAACCACATTTCAATTATCATAACTCTATAAGTGAAAAACTGCTAGAAGGTAAATTGCAGAATCTGTTTTAGGTGAATGAAGGTCAATGGGCAGGCTTTACTAGGACTAGAGGTAAGAAAACAATGTACTCATTTATACTTTTCCTTTAACAAAACCATTTATTTTTATTGCAAAAAAATCATACAATTATAACATCCTGACTCCAATTCTGATATTATTTCCCTACAAATTTCTACTCTTTGAGAATGTATAAAAACAAAATAATTCAAAAGCCCATCACCTTAATAAATAAATGTTCTGATTTTTGTATTTATTCTTTATTCTAATCTAGATGCATACCTAATTTTTCTTACATGTAATCATAATATAGAAGCAGATTTGTAGTTCAATTTTCTCCTTTAACAGTGTTTCTCAACCAATGTCATTTTGATCATCTCCACCCATAGCCCAGGACTTTAGAAACATCTGGAGACATTTTTGGTTGTCACAGCTGGGGTGATGGTGCTGCTGGCCTCAAGTGGGTAGGAACCAGTGATGCAGCTCACATCTCATAATACACAAGACAGTCCCCCAACCCCAACTAATAGAATCTGGCCCAAAATGTCAATGGTGCTGTGGTTGAGAAACTTCACCTTTTGGTAACATATCATCAATATTTTCCATGTTGAATAATAGCTGAGTGGGATTTACAATATTTTCTACACAATAGTCCTTTTCTGCACAATATTCCATTAAATTAATGTATCATAATTTATCTAACCAATAATCATGTAGTGTGCTATTCAGGTTGTTTCTAACATCTCAGTATTATAAGTAAAGGTGCGAGTACCTTTTTATTTACATTGCTTTTTAGATGGTCTTAAATAAAAATTTCTAATAGTGAGATTTAGATTAAAGGCTATGAATAAGCCAAATAGCAATTATTTCCCTTATCAGTGAGAAATGGCTACAAGCTTCACTTACTGATATACAAGCTTTTCTTTCTAAGGAAGCACTTTAATTTTTCTCATTTCTGAGACTTTTACAGTGTGTTCAAGGATTGTCCTCTACTCTTTATCACAATTAAAGAATATGAGTAACCTTATCAGAATTTTCCTAAGACCATTCATGGCTCATTACTTCATTTTAGAGGTTACTGTGGCTTACTAGTGATTCAATCTTAAATCATCACTGCTTCTTGGCTCTGAATAGCTTTTATTAAAGCAGAACCAGCTAACATTCACTTGATCACAGTTAGAAGTATGCTCCTAAATCACTTATAAGAAATAATGAGTTAACTGATGATAAGTTATCACAACTAACTTCTTAAAGGGGCCTCTCTTTTTTCCTTTGGAATCATGTAAAAGTTATTTTATGTTACAAAAAATTAGACAGCAAGTTATAAAGCACTAGCCTTTAACTTTTAAAACTATATTAAAAAGTGAGTGAGTTATTAGAACAACAACAACAAAAACCATGAGGACCTCTCTTTCCTTCATGTTACTAAGGATTCCTCTCCAGGAACTAAGACATTCTTTCAAAGAAAAAACAAATGGTTGTAGGTGACAAAAGGTGACTTTTCCATGCCCTGAGAGTCAAACCATCCCTTTACACCCTCTGTTTCTCTACCCAGACACCCCTAGCTAAGTAAAAGATTGTGATAGCCAGGTCTCTGGGCAGGTGGTATCTAGCACCACATTGAAAATGTATCCTAGGTGCAGTTATGAGACAAGAATGGAGACAGCTGCTGCTGATGAAGGTGGGAGTGCACAAGGATGAAGTGATGAAACAGATACAGAAACACTTGCTTTCACAGGTGAGATGGACGGGGCAATATTCTAATACTAACATTTGGGATATTATATATATTCATTACCCATTTGCAAGGCCCTCATCACAAATGGCCACTGAAGGCATAGCATAATTGCTAACCTATTTCCATGCACTCCAACTCCCATTTTCATATACTCCCAGAAACCAGGAAGCAACTACAGACAGAAAACCTGTCTTGATTTAACTGAGGCAACACAGATGCCTTTTTTTGTTTCAAAGCATAATGAGGACAGGACATGCATAAATGGCCAGAATTTCCAAGAGGGCAGGGTCAATTCTGGGAAGCTTGACATCAGGTTCTATCAACATCATCTCATAGAATTCTTAAAGAAAACCAAGTACCAAGTGTAAAAATAAGCCAACATATTAAAGATGCATAAATATAAAGCCAAATCTAAAGTTGAGTTAATTAAAAGATAAGTTGGAAAGTTCTGTTTACTTTAAATTGTCAGCAATAAAAACAAGTGCAAATATTTGAAAATCTATAGATTATTTTTAAAAATGCAAACATGAAGCCAATTAACTTGAGATGAAATAAATCTACATGACGATATTTTCTTTCAGGCAATGAAGAGGTATAAAGGATAATTTATCATGCCATATGTTTGTCTTCCCTGGATTTCTTGAGGGAGAGACTGTAAAATAAGCATAACAAAGTAATAGTCAAATTATTTTTTTTTAAATAAAATTGACTCATGTATCACCAGTTAGAATATGGTTTGCATAGCCTGGTATTCTCAAAAAGCAAGAACTTGTTTACAGAGTTCATCTGAGAAAGGGATCCCAGGAAACTGAAGTGGGGGACAGTGGCTTGTGAAGCAGGGAAAGAGAGAAAGCCAGCGCAAGAGTACATTCATGAGTTAGTCACTGCTGTGGGCAACTGGGATTCTCTAATAAGTGTAGCCTATGCCTCAGAGTGACCATACATGAGATGGGTGGGGGCATTTACCCACTGGCTCCTATTCTCCATTGATGAAGACTTGCCTTCTGGTATTAACCCTGTTCCAGGCTACACAAGTGTGGGAATGTGGCAGGGTCCTAAGGGGTCCTTCAACGTGGTAGCAGAAAAACTACCAAGGTCAGAAAGCGAGAGAAAAGTGGTGAAGCTCACAAGAGGTGAGCAGAGGAGCTGGCTTCAGCAATGTATGTAGTGGCAGGTGAGTTCTAAGGAAGAGAGACAAGAGGAGTCCATTGCATCTTACGACCCAGTTCTAATTATTCACTGTGACTGCCAGGAGTCTAGTATTGAGAATAATTCAGCCCGGTGATGCTGAACTCATCAGCAAATAGCCCAATATTTATGAGAGTGTGAATTACGGTATTCCTTAAATTCATTCTCATTTTAAGTCATCTGGATAATAGAGGGTCATGGCTGTGTCCTCTTTGATGGAAGGGAGGTAAAGGAGGACTGTGGCTAATGGGGCAGCCAGAAACCAACATGACTTGCTCTATATGCTTTCTTTCATAGGAATGTTTAGATACCACTCAGAGATGTAAAATAGAATAAGATTCTTTTGTCAGTGTCTAAAAATTTCTGCCATGATTTGGTTTGGCAGAGAATAACCAATTCTTTGCATTTTTTTTTTTAATTGAAGAGAATGACCTATCAAGAGTATGGCAATGAAACTTTTCTACATAAATATTATTAGAAGGTGAAATGATATTTACTTTTTAAAGAAGAAAGAGAACTGTATATTATACACAATCTATAGATCTCCAAGTCTCCAATATTCTAGTTACACATCTAATTTTAGCCATGTTCTTCATGCTATGTAGCTTTGGGCAGGTCCACATTTTCTACTTCTATTCCTGAAGAGTTTGGCCAACCCTTATGCAGGGACTCCGTTAAGGGCCATCTTTCTTTTCAACCCTAAATGCCCCAGGTTTCTGGGGACTTCAACTTCCCATCTTCTTACTTCCTTCATTTTCCTGAGGTCTCTAATACTTCCTTTCCCTCTAGTTGCCAGGGGACAAATCAAGAATCTCTGCTACTTTATTATGTAACACAATTTAATGCCTGCTTTTTCTCAATCTCCTTCTTCCAGACTAGCCCAGAAGCTTTGCTTTAACAGAATAACAATAAGACCCAGAAACAAACCTTCCCAAATAAAAGTGATAAATTCTGCCACTCATTCAGAATATAGCTCCAGTGTGTTTACTGTTTAAAAAGGGGCAATTTTATTTTCCTCATATATAAACTAAAGTCCAATTCTCCAAAATAGGCTTCGAACTAATGGAAGAATATTTAAATTCATCTCTCAGCTAGAATAGGAGAAGGACATAAGGAAATTTTTTCCCTAGAGTAATGGAGATAATCAAGCACCAGAAATTCTAATTATGATGAGTTTAATGATGATTCATATGACTTAGAGATGCCATATGTAGTGAAAGAAATAGAATTGAATATTGAACCAGGTAAAAGAAAGGATGAATAAAAGAACCATAGAGCAGGATTATTAATTGAAAGCCTTGAGTTACGAACTAAGACATTAAAACTTTTATACTGGGATTAGAGAGTTCAGTTATTTCCCCTAAGAGTTTGCTCCCTACTCTAACTTAAAATGGAATGAAACCCCTGATGTAGGAGATAGAATTTGAGGGGACTTATTTCTTCTTGAGTTGGTGGAAAGCATTTGGACAAAAACAGTCCTTTGTTGTTAATGCTCAAAAGCATCCATTGTTATTTAGGCAGTGCTGAAGGTTGATAAGAGAGGTTATGCACGACAGAGGAAGGAACCGCCGTCCTACCAAATGTAAAGTCTAAGTCCTCTTTGTTTAAGCCAAGCAACAAACTGCATCCAAAAACATGTGCTGAAATGCACGTGCTAAAATTAATTAGAGCAATAGAGTAAACCCTAAATAGTGCAAGCAAATATTTACTGTATTTGAACGTTTCTGAGGTCCTCAGTGAGAGGTGAGCTGGAATAAAAACTATCTTGAGAGAGTAATTCTAAAACTGCATTAGTTTTCCATTCAAGAAATGCAATTGTATTTCCTTCAAAGTGATTTTCCAAGCTGATCATACTTTTAAAACTATTCAGAGAAATAATGACACACACTTTGTATTCATAGTTCTTTGGGAAAATTAATTTTTATTCTTCATGCACCAAACTTGTATTCACCACAGCCAGAAACTCAGAGGCAGACATCTTTTCAAATAGCATTTACTCTGCCATTCCTGAGAACTAGAGAACTGGCACAGGCTAAGGGGTGTGGGTTTGGGATCGGGGAATGTATGAGCATCAACTTCACTATGAGCCCTTATAGCCACTCTGAGGTACTAAAGATGGGATCTGCTTGGATTATTGCAGATAAAGCCTCTTCATTCTTGCAACTGAGACTTATAGATGCATGTATAGTGATGCCAAGCTAATTCAGTGGCTTCGTTCCTGCTCACGTGCTATTTCTCAAGCCCCTCCACACACCCTGCAAAATGCCATTGTAGATACCTTTGTTTGTATAGCTATTACCCCAGGTTTTAAACCTGCTTTATACCCTCATGCTTAGGACTCTGCCTGGCCTTGGTCTGCACAGTATGAGTAGCTAGTGTGTAGCTTCTCTCCAGCGCACCATCTCACATAACTTTTTTTGTCTGCTCTATGTACTATAGCCCAAGGTTAAGCAATGCTCCATCCCCTTACCAGCAGGGGTTCCTAAGACATTGTACGCCAGATCAGTTCAGAGCTCCTGAATGTTTCTTTCTCACAGAAGACAATGGTTACTTCAGCCTGGTAAGATTATTTAACGAGCCAAAACCAGCTCTGCCTCTGATCAGATTTGCTATAATCTTGTGGCCTTTTGCTTTGAATATGTGATGAATATTTTGACTTATGACAAGCTCCAGCGTGTAAGAATCCATGACATCTGCCTTTCAACTACATCTGGGCTAGTCCTTATCTTGATTACCCACCTGCCACCCAAGTTTCTCTGGGACTGACTTGCAATACAGCTTTTTCCTACTCTTCTTTTCAGTGAATAAAAAACTGTCCTTGGTTAGAAGTTCCCATGTCTGAGATGCTGATGCCTATAACCAGACTAATATGAGGCCAATTTCCTTCCTGCTTGGTGCCTCCTCCTTACTTTAACCACAGTCAGCCCTGCCTGGCTATTTACTGCTGTCTCTGTGGCTTGCCACCATGACCACACTTTCTCCTTTTCCCCAGCATCTCACTGGCTCCATGTCCTTGTCATTTCTGATCTTAATCTTTAAATAGCTAAACAACATCCAGTGATAGTAATATTATCTCATCTTTGTTGAGCATTTCCTAAGTGTCAATATCAGGCTAATTATCACAAAATCTCATGGCATTCCCAAGATCGATCAAATTACCCCATTTTATAGATAAGAAAAATGAGTCTAAGATCAACTATATAACCAGAAGGTGGAGGAGCCAGAATCAGGCTTGGGTCTGGTGTCAAAACTCAGGCTCCTCTACTTCACCAAACTGCCTTTCTTTGAGAATAGCTGCAATGTGTTATCTGCAATCACCCCCAGTGTTATTATCTTTATTTACAGGTAAATGTATATTGAGACTCAGGGATCTCATGAGTGAAGAAGCCAATATTTAAGTCAAGATCAAACACCTTGTTCTTCTTACTACATGACACTGTCTTCCACTACACCACCTCCTATGTTATAAGTTGAATTTTTGCTTTTGTAAACACTCACATTTCAGCCTGCAACCAGTTGAAGTGCCCCTATAATATGGTCCCTTGTTACTGCATCTGAATGCTGCAGCTTTGGATGACACTGTCTTCCCTTGTGAGGTTCTGCCTCCTTCTCAGCTTCCCCCTCCACTCATCCTTGGTATGATTCATCTTTCTATCTTCTCTTCGGCAGGCATGAATTGTCCTTGAGGATGCTTACAGAACTTGAAATATCAACCGGAATGCCAGCTCTAAATTACAGTGAGGAATGGAGCCATCAAGCTCTCTTGTGACTCATGTGTTCTGATCGGTACCTTCTCCCCTGTGGGCAAGTGTACGTGGGATGTTAAATTTATAATTGGGGATGGGCTGGCAAAGGAAGAATTGGAACAAGAGAAATTAAATGAGGTGACTGGGCATGACAGGCTACATGGTTCATTGTATCTATCTCTGTGTTTGGGATTTTGCAGCCACCGGCCTTGACTGTTTAAACTGTTGGACCTAGGCACAGACTCCCTCATACGGTGCTACTGTTGAAGGCTGAAAATTGTTACTGTGCTTAATATGCTTAAACAATTTTTAAAATGTTTAAAAATGAAATAGTCACTAACTATAAAAATATGTGTGGAATAGGTATAATATATAGAGTAAATACAGTGAACATCCCCTTATTCACTCCAGGCACGAAACAGAACATTACCAAGAACTTTGAAGTTTCTGTTTGTGACTGTCTTATCCTCTCCAATTTCCTTTCTCAGATAACTACGATCCAGCATTTTGTGTTTATAGTTTTATTTCATTTCATAACATTGCTTTTTCCTTGAATCTCTAAAGAACATATTGACTTTGAAGAAATGAAATCGTAGTGTATTTTTTCAAATTATGTTTTAATTCATGTTGTTTTGTGTGTCTGAAATTCATTAAATTTTACTAAGCATACTAATCTATTGTAGTAAAACACTACAATAGATTAATTATTTATTCTATTGCTGATAAGCGTTTGGTTTGTATAGAATTTCTGGAGATGAAAACAGCGCTACTATGTACATTCTTGGGTATTTCTCCTGGTGCACATGTGCGCGTGTATTCAGGATGGAATATGGGTCATGGTGATACACATTTTCAATGTTATTAAAAAATGACAATCCATAGTCTAAAGTGGTTGCAGCAATTACTGATACTCCTTTCAGCAATATAAAATTCATTCTTTTCACACATCCTCACCAGCATGCAGTGCTGCCAGACTTTGATTTTCATCAGTTTTGTGAGTGTGATATTATCTCATTGTAGTTTGAATTAACATTTCGTAATTTCTTATAAAGCTGAGCATCTTTTCACATGTTTGTTTCCACCTATGATTATTCATCTGTGAAGTTCTTGTTCAAGATTTTGCCCTTTTAATTGGATTGTTTTCTTTCTTTCTAATTGATTTGCAGGAGTGTTTTTGTTTGTGTTTTTTTTGGGGGGGGTACATATTTTGGATATTCATAGTTTATCAGCTTTATGTGTTAAAAATCTCTTTTCCCAGTTTGTGTATTTATTTTAATTAACTTCCTGTCTTTTGAACAAGATGATAGAATTTCACTTTTCTTCTATGACTTTTGTGTGGATTCTAAGACATCCCTCCCTATATGGTGATCATAAAACTATTCTCCTATATTGTTAGCACTGCATTTCTCATCTAAGACTCTAATTTAATGGAACTGGTTTTTATATATGGTGTATAATAGGGAGACATTTTAATTTTTCTACCTGTGGATACTCAGGTGTGGCAGGATAATTTGTTGCAAAATCTATTCTTTCTTTAGTGACTTCTACACACCTTCTGTCATATATCAAAGGTCCATAAGTAGATCTGTTTCTGGGCTTTCCAGTCTGTTTCAGTAGAAACTTGAAAACACCCCTCTTTCTTAATTATTATGGCTTTATAATAGTGCTAAGTATGTGATAAAAAAGTACTCCTTTTTCTTCTTCATCTTGGCCATTTGCTCTTCCATATAAATTTTTTAAATCAGCTTATCAAGCACCACAAAGTTCCTGTTGAGATTTTAATAGGAATATCCTTGAAATTACCTATTAATAGTAGAAGAATCAGGGCTTCCATCATGTCAAGTCTTCTCGTCTATGTATATGATGATTATACCTGTTTTCAAGGGTTTCTTTTCTCTATGAAGAAAAGCTTTATACTTTTCTTTATAAAGCTCTTAAAAATTTTATTATATTTATTTATAGACATTTTACAATTTTGCTATTTTTGAATTATCTTTTAAAAATCACATTTTCTGTTTGTTAAAACATATTTTTGTATGTTCATTTTTATACCCTGGAATTGTGCTAAAATATCTTATTAATTTCAGAAATGTATTTGTAGGGTCTTCTGAATTCTAATACACAGATTACCACCACACAAAAAAGGGCAGTTTTTTCTCTTTCTTTCCAGTTCTTATAATCCGTATTTCTTTTTCTTGCCTGATTATTGGCTAAGACCTCCAGTACAATCTTATACAAGTGGTGCTAATAGATGCCTTGTTTTGTTCCTAATCTCAAAGAGAACACTTTCAACATTTCACCATTAAATATGATGTTAGCTGTAGGTTTTATGTAGGAACTCTTTGTCAGTTTAGGGAAGTTTTGTTTTATTTTTAGTTTATTTTCATTTAGAAAAAGATGGATAATTTTGTCAATTGCCTTTTCTCTATCTATTGAAATGACTACATAATTTTCTCTTTTCTTCTATTAACAGGATGGTATACAATAATAGATTTCTCAGGTAAAATCAAACTTGTTCTTCTGGAATCAGCAAATGAAGCATTGCCTTAACACACACACGGTTCTGTGCTATGTTATTGTTTCTGCTTAGGATTGTCATATGTATGTAAGCAAACAAGACTGATCTGCAATTTACGATTCCATTAGCACATTTTGTTGGGCTTTGCATCAAAGTTAAACTAGCCTAATAAGGCAAACCAGGGATATTCCCACTTTTCTACATTCCAAAATAATTTGTGTGAGATTTGAATTATTTTTTCTTGAATATTTGCTGACTTATTTCTTCCTTATTTGCTGTAAATTGCTGGCAACACTGACTAGATCTGGCTTTTCTGTGAGAAGATTTTTAACTTCATATTCAATTTATTTTGTGATTATAAAACTGTACTTTTTTTTATATATTCCTAAGTAAATTTTGGTGAGTCAAATACTTTTAGAGATTTATTTATTTCATATGAGTCTTCATATATATATCACATAAAGTTGTTCATAATAACTTCTTATCTTTTTAATCTTTGACGCACCGTTGATTTTTTTAATTCCTAATATTGTTTACTAGTGACTTTACTCCTTTTCAAAATTTATCTTCAGAGATGTTTGTCAATTTTATTAGTTCTGTCAAAGAGTCTTGATATGTTTTTTACTCTGACATTTTTTTCAGGATATTTTTCTACTTTCTTATAAAACCATTTCATCTGTCAAGCAATGGCATTTGAGATTTGATATCACACTAGACACTGAAAAATTAATTTTTCTCTCACAAGTACTTTCAACATTTCTTAAGTAAAAGTTGGGGTTAAACTCCAGTAGGAAAAATGATTATGAAACCAGTTAATTTGAGGATTTAGGATATTAAATGTTCCCTTGTACAGTTTTAGGAGATTGGATGCTCATACAAACCTGTTCGTACTTTACCTCCGTAAGCTTTTACAGACAGGTCTTAACAGGTTGGTTTCCAAATCCTAAGCAACCTACCAGTACAAAACACAGCAACCATCAGAAAAGCACAAACAGAATTCTGGATGCCTCAAACTAAGGGGCAAAAATGAAGGGTGGGGATGAGATCTGAAGGTCATAGAATCTATGTTTCTAACCTTAGTTTATAGTGCACTCCCCCACTGCCCCTCTGCTAGCTGAATGGAATTAAATATTGGTATCCAGGCAGGACCTGTGCTTGCTTGCTTTAATTCTTTCATCTGCTTGGAATTATTTTATCATATCTCCCTTGCCCAAAACATCTATGTTTTAAAAATATATGACAGACACCTATTAGGATTTCTGCTTAACCTATGACCCTCCTTCTGTGGGAACCGCCTTTCACTCTCTGCTCATAGTAAAGGCTTCTGCTGCTTTGCTTGTTGTACGCAGCCCCTCTATCCTTACTGGGGAAAATCTAACCAAAATTATCGCTCTTCTGGTAACTTGGAACTGGGACTTAGAAATTTGGTGTGTCTCTGACGGTTCCCCTCTGACCTAGATGATGTAGGCTTTGCAGTTGAGGATCCCATTCTGCAGCAATTATGTTTGGCCCATGTGGACTGAGAAGCTGAGAAAGCCATGATGTAAGTAGCTGAGAAAGCCATTACTTAAGTAGAAGTCAAAAGAGATGCACATAAAAAAGCAAAGGCCGTTAAGTTTTGTGATTCTGTAGGGCTATATTTAGTAACCTTTGTTCCATTTGGCACCAGATTCCTGGTCCCAGTCCCTTATTAGGCTCAGCTGTACTTTCCACATTTAAGTTTCAGGAACTACCCCGAAAGCCTTAAATTAAAAGCCTCCTCCCACACACAAACTTTTTAAAGTTTTATTTTAGGTCCAGGGGTACATGTGCAGGTTTTTTATACAGGTAAGCTGCATGTCACAGGGGTTTGACGTGCAGATTATTTCACCACCCAGGTAGTAAGCGTAGTACCCCAGAGGTAGTTTTTTGATCCTCTTCCTCCTCCCTTTCTCCACCCTCAAGTAGGTCCCAGTGTCTGTTGTTTCCTTCTTTGTGTCCATATGTGCTCAGTGTTTATTTCTCACTTACAAGTGAGAACATGGGGTTTTTGGTTTTCTGTTCCTGCTAGTTTGCTTAGGTTAATAGCCTCCAGCTCCATCCATGCTGTTGCAAAGGACATGATCTTGTTCTTTTTCATGGCTGTGTAGTATCCGAGGTATATATGTATCGCATTTTCTTTCCTTTTTTTTAAAATTGTACTTTAAGTTCTGGGGTACATGTGCAGATCATGCAGGATTATTGCATAGGTACACACATGGCAATGTGGTTTGCTGCCTCCATCCCCCCGTCACCTACATCTGGCTTTTCTCCCCATGTTATCCCTCCCTGACCTCCCCACCCCCCCTGCTGTCCCTCCCTTATCCCCCCATGACAGACCCCAGTGTGTGATGATCCCCTCCCTGTGTCCATGTGTTCTCATTGTTCATCACCTGCCTATGAGTGAGAACATGCAGTGTTTGATTTTCTGTTCCTGTGTCAGTTTGCTGAAAATGACAATTTCCAGATTCATCCATGTCCCTGCAAAGGACACAAACTCATCATTTTTTATGGCTGCATAATATTCCATGGTGTATATGTGCCACATTTTCCTTGTCCAGTCTATCGTCGATGGGCTTTTGGGTTGGTTCCAGGTCTTTGCTATTGTAAACAGTGCTGCTATGAACATACGTGTGCATGTGTCTTTATAGTAGAATGATTTATAATCCTTTGGATATATATGTAATGGGATTGCTGGGTCAAATGGAATTTCTATTTCTAGGTCCTTGAGGAAGCGCCACACTGTCTTCCACAATGGTTGAACTAATTTACACTCCCACCAACAGTGTAAAAGTATTCCTGTTTCTCCACATCCTCTCCAGCATCTGTTGTCTCCAGATTTTTTAAAGATTGCCATTCTAACTGGCATGAGGTAGTATCTCAATGTGGTTTTGATTTGCATTTCTCTAATAATCAGTGATGATGAGCATTTTTTCATATGTTTGTTGGCCTCATATATGTCTTTTGCTGAAAAGTGTCTGTTCATATCCTTCACCCACTTTTGGATGGGTTTGTTTTTTCTTGTAAATCAGTTTTAGTTCTTTGTAGATTCTGGATATTAGCCCTTTGTCAGATGAGTAGATTGCAAACATTTTTTTCCCATTCTTTACTCTTTCTGCTGAGAGAAATCCTTTCCACAAATAGTTACCCAACTTGATTCCACCATCCACTTACAACTGATGACATTTATTTAAAAATGCTTATATGCACTTGCTTTTTTATTTTTTTCAAATTTAGACATTACACAATGACTTTCTGCAAAGGAAGATAAGAATTTACCTGTGTTATTGTTCTTCCCTCTTCACTTTCTCCACCTCCTACTTTGGTTGTTGTAGGGCTAAAGACCCCATAGGGTCGTCGGATGTCCCTTATGCTGTGCTGAGGCACAGGATCCGAGAAATAAAGAGGCAGGACATAGAATTACAAGGAAAATGCAGCTGGGCTCAGGGGGTCCACGCCACCTATAAGCAGAGACAAGCGAGGCCCCGAATGTCCAGAAGCATCTGTATTTATTGGGTATAGGTTAGGGGGCAGGGTAGTGAGTGAAGTCATCTTTAAGGATAGTGATAGGGTCATGAGCAATAAAACAAGGGGTCCACCCCCATCAGGTCACCCAGGCTAGGAGGTGGACAATGCGCAGCAAGGAGTCCACCCCCATTAGGTCATCGAGGCAAGGAGGTGGGCCGTGTGCAGTGAAGAGGGTGCAGTGTGCAATATCTCTATCTATGGGCATGCTACTCCTAAGAATATCTATAGGAGGATGCTTAAGTCACACAGCAGTGACAGAGCTGTCAGGGTCTACCGCCACCTACTGGCAGCTTCCTGTGATTTCTATAGGAGGGGGCTTTTGAGCCAGCACAGTAACAAGAGCTGATAAAGTTCACAGTCACCAAGGTGCGATTATCCGGAGGGGTTTTGAGCCCTTGATGCTCACCAGATTGCCAGTCTGAGGGCCGCCTTCCACAAGAACTGGAGCAAGGTCCTACAACTCCTTTATCAGGAGGAGTGGCTCTTGCCCCAAGCTTGCCATACAGAGGGTATCTTTATGATACTGAACGCTGCCACCTGGGCCATGAATTCTTGTCCTAGTATAACTGTTTTCCCTTAAATCATGCTCTGCACCGTTTCTACTCTAGACATTACTCTGATTATGAACTAAGATATAGTTATATATATATGTGTGTGTATATATATATATGGAAATAACTGAGTGGTAAGATATTCTTTAGGCACTCATTCTATGAACTAATATATGATTATATATAAAGGATTACATAAAAGTAAATGACTAAGCAGTAACACTATAAACTGAGATATTCTTCAGGCACTAATTGTGCCAGGATTCTACTTAGCTCTCCTTCCTCAGTGCCTATATGGGGGGTTACCCACAGATTGTATCATAATTTTGGTTAGATCATTGCTCAATATTTACATTCTAATGTATATGTAAATATTGTAACAGCTGAACCATATGCTAGCATGTAATTACTTTTCCTTTATTTTCTTTCTGTGAAGTTAATAATTATCTTTTTTGGGGCTTAGTTTTCTATGCATCTATTATTAATTCAGTCACACATTTTCTCTGACTGAACTTTAAAACTCTTCTAAATATGGCAAACACATGAACTGCTCTGCTTTATAAGTTCATATTTTCTCTTGGTGATGTTTCTTTTTTTGAGATGGAGTTTCGTTCTTGTGGCCTAAGCTGGAGTGCAATGGCCCAATCTCTGCTCACTGCAACCTCTGCCTCCAGGTTCATGTGATTCTCCTGCCTCAGCCTCCCAAGTAGCTGGGATTACAGGCATGTGCCACCAGGCCCAGCTAATATTTTGTATTTAGTAGAGACAATATTTCACCATGTTGGTCAGGCTGGTCTTGAACTCCCGACCTCAGGTAATCCACCCGCCTCAGCCTTCCAAAGTGCTGGGATTACAGATGTGAGCCACCACGCCCAGCCTGGTGATGTTTCTTTAAAGCCTCCTTTTCTTCCTCTTCCAATGTGCATCTTTTGCCATCCACACAATTCTCAGAAACTATCTTTTATACCATCCTGAACTTTGATTCATCTCTCTCCTATGCAATTCCTGTTTCCTGGATCTTATCTCTTCTTCATTCTTGCTTGTCTCTCTCATGGTTTGGAGAATATTCTCTTTAACCACATGTTCTAACATTTCATGGTGTGTCCCTGAATATAGATCTATTTTTCATCCATTGTTCAGGATAAGTCTTTTCAGTTTGGCTTTTGGAAATTCTCTTATTTATTTGAGAGTGTCTTTCTCTCCTCTCTCCTTTTTCTCTACTCTCTCATTATGACATTTGTAGTAATTGAAGTTTGGATCTTGTAGATTGATCCCCTAGTTCTTTTTTCTATTTCCTACCTCTTCATCTTTTTCTTTTTTTTCTTTTCTTTTCTTTCTTTTTTTTTTTTTTTTTTTTTGATATGGAGTTTCCCTCTTGTTGCTCAGGTCGGAGTACAACTGTATGGTCTCGGCTCACTGCAACCTCCGCCTCCCGGGTTCAAGTGATTCTCCCGTCTCATCCTCCCAAGTAGCTGGGATTACAGGCACCTGCCACCATGCCTGGCCACTTTTTGTGTTTTTAGTAAAGACGGGGTTTCACCGTGTTGGTAAGGCTCGTGTCCACCTCCTGACCTCAAGTGATCTGCCCGCCTGGGCCTCCCAAAGTGCTGAGATTACAGGTGTGAGCCACCGTGCCCAGCACCTCTTCATCTTTTTAATTTGTCTTTTTAGAAGATAATCATCTTTATCCTGCAAGTCTCCTATTGAGATTTTTAAAACTTTTTTTCTCTTCATCTTTTTGGAATTTCTATGGCTTCTTTTTTATGTGTTGAGTGCTTCTTTTAGTACATCTTTTTCTTATTTGGTGGATTAAAAGTTTCTCTTGAATCTTTAGTCATATTAATTGTAGTTGGGTTATTGTGTATAGATGTGAAGTACAATGTAGAGTTTTTGTGTATAATTGTTCATAGCAGAGATTTCCCTCAAATATTAGATGATCCTATACATGTTTCGGAACAACGTGCTAAAATGCTGATTGATAATTTGAGGTTCTGCATGAGGGTACTGGCTTATTCACTAGTAGGACTCCACTTAGGATTATTAAGCAAAAACATGACTGTTTGGGGAGGATACATTTTAATGTATGTGTAAATATTGTAACAGCTGAACCAAATGCTATCTTGTAATTACTTTTCATTTTTCAATTTTCTTTCTGTGAGGTTAATAATTGTCTTTAGAGGACTTAGCTTTCGATGTACCTATTTTTAATTCAGTCACACATTTTCTCTGAGTGAACTGTAAAACTCTTCTAAATATGGCAAATACATCAGCTGCTCCATAAGTTGATCTTTTCTCTTGGTGATGTTTCTTTAAAGCCTCCTTTATTTCCCCTTCCAGTGTGCACCTGTCTTATCCTTCAATCGGTTCTTTTGTGTTCAGCCCACCACACCCAGGATGTATGAAGGATGTGGTATCTCTGGTTACCAAGCTTTGGAGAGATTCCGTAATACAAAATGCTTCTTATCGATGCTTGGATTCACTTGCTGGGGCTGTCATAACAAAATACCACAGACTGCATGGCTTACCCAACAGACATTTATTTCTCACAGCTCTGGAAGCTAGAAGTCCAAGACCGAGGTGTTGGTAGGCTTAATTTCTCCTGAAGCCTCTCTGCTAAGTCTGCAGATGGCCCCCTTCTCACTGTGTTCCCACACGGTCTTTCCGCTGTATGTGTGCATCCTGGTGTCTCTCTGTGTGTCTAGAATTCTTCTTCTTATAAGGACATCTGCCAGATTGGATTACGACCCACCCTAATGGGATCTTTTTTACTTAATCACTTTCTTAAAGTTCCTGTCTCCAAATACAGTCATGTTCTGAGGTACAGGGGGGTTAGAACCTCAACATATACATTTTGGGGGGACACTAATCAGCCCATGACAATACTCTTCCTTTCTCTTGAAGGTTTATATTTTCTGCTTTCCTTGTGCTAATAATCCAGTCACCATTTGTCCATTCGCTTTGTTTTTAAATTTTGTGAGGGCTTTATCTGCTAATATCTTGTCTCTTGCTTCTTTGTCCTAGTAGTTAACACCTCTTCTTGTTCATTTTTGTCGTTATTAGACAGTTTTGGGAGGCAGCAGATTTAACAGCATGTGTTCAAGCTGTTACATTTAGCGGGAAATAGGCATAATATTAAAAAAAAAATAAAATAGTTCCAGCACACAATGAAGAATAGATAAAAATATGGCCAACACTTAGGCCCTACCACCCAACTGTATCAAAGCTTATCATTTTTTAGACATTTTTTGAAAATCTGAAACATTATAGATACAGTTAAAGCCCCTCGTTACTGCTGTTTTCCTCCCCAGAAGGAACCGCTAATCTGAACTTTCATATTTTTAAACTTTTATCTCATTTGTATGAATCTACTTATGTTTTGTATGTTTTAAAATTTATATGAATTGTACCTTACAATACACAACTTCTACAATGCGATTTTTTCTTATTCAACATTACATTTTTGAGGTTCATTCATTTATTGTGATGGCTAAATGATATTCTATTTTTTAATAGTCTCCAGTGGGCTTTAGTTTTGTTCCCCTTGTATTATGTTTTAACTTAAAACATTTTACCTTAGTTAAGAACGTAGAAATAGGAGAAAGAATAGTTTCATCGCACCATGGAAAATAGTGAGAAACCAACAGTACTTTGGAGACCCTGGAACGTCATTTAACTCAAGGGGTGAGACAGAATTGTCCTGTGTCCCATTTTGCCCTGAAGTACTTCATGTACCAGCCCCAGAGTAATGCATTATATAGCAGCAGTGACCTTCCATGTGGTTATTAATGAAACACTCCCAGTGCAGGACATGCAAATGAGAACACACACAAACACCTTGACTACTTTTAGTGCCTATTATCTTGTTTTCACATCCCTTAAAAAAATTGTTTAAATTTTTTATGTTGAAATATTGATAGATGCACAATGAGTTGCAGAGAAATACTCATGAAAATCCCTTGGATCCTTCCCTCCCTCTCCCTACCACAATGTGGACATCTTATTCATCTAAAGTATAATATCAAAGTCAAGAAATAGACATTGTTTCAATCCATAAAGCTTATTCAGATTTAATCAGTTATACACGCATTTATCTATGTGTGATATATACAGTTCTAGGCAATTTTATCACATGTAGCCTTGAGTAACCCCCACCACAATCAAGATACGTAACTACTACAAGATTTCCCCATGTTATTCTTTTATAGCCACATCCTCTCCTCCATTCTTCATTCCTAACCCTTGGCAATCACTAATGCATTCCTCATCTCTCTGTATTATTTCAAAGATGTTACATAAATGGAACTGTGAACTATGTATCCTTTTGAGATTGGCTTTTTTTTTTTGTCAGTAGAGTTTCTTTAAGGCTCATCCAAATAGCTGCTGAGTAGTATTCCATGGTATAGTTAAACCACAGTTTGTTTAACTGATTGCCCTTTGAAGGACCTGTGTATAGTTTCTAGTTTTGACTGATACAAGTAAAGCTTCTGTGAACACTCATACACAAGTTCCTGTGTAAAAATAAGGCTTCATTTCTCTGGATAAATGCCCAAGGGTGCAATTTCTAAATTCTATGGTAATTCTTAGCATGGATCAGTATTTCACTCCTTTTTATGGATAAATAATATTCCATTGTATGGATATGTCATATTTTGCTTATTCTTTCTTCAGCTGACGGACATTTGAGTTATTTCCACCTCATGAATAATGCTAGATGAATATTCACATACAAGTTTATTTTTAGTGAACATAAGTTTTTATTTTTAGGGGGCTATATACTTAGAAGTAGAATTGTGGGATCAAACGGTAATGCTATATTTGATTTTTTGAGGGCCGCCAAGCTGTCTTCCATAGTAGCTGCGCTATTTTTATTTTCACCAACCATATACAAGGATTTCAATTCCACATTCTTCCCAGCATTTGTTATTGTCTCATTATTTTATTATAGTCATCGCAGTGGGTACAAAGTAGTATCTCACTGTGGTTTTGACTTGCATTTCACTGATGACTAATTGTCAAGCATGTTTCCATGTGCTTATTGGCCTTTTGTATATCTTTTTTTTTTTTTTTTTTTTTTTTTTTTGAGAAATGCCTGGTTAGATCCTTTCCTCATTTTTTATTTGGGTTATTCATCTTTTTATTATTGAGTTGTTAGGGGTTTTTTAATATATTCAAAATATGAGTCTCTTGTCATTTATGATTTGCAAATATTTTCTCCCATTCTGTGGGTTGTCTTTCCAATTTCTGGTTGGGGCCTTTTGAAGCAAAAAATGTTTTAATTTTGATTTTTCAAAAATTAGCTATTTTTTCTTTGGTTGCTTGTGCTTTTGGTGTCATATCTAAGAATCCATAACCAAGTCTAAAGTCATGAAGATTTATACCTCTGTTCTCTTCTAAGAGTTTTGTAGTTTTGGCTCTTACACATAAGTATTTTTTCCATCATAAGTGATTTTTTTTTTTTTTTTAGACGAAGTCTCATTCTGTTGCCCAGGCTTGATGTAATAGTGTAATTGTGGATCACTCCAACCTCAACCTCCCAGGTTCAAGCGCTCTTCCCACCTCAGCCTCCCAAGTAGCTGGGACTACAGGTATCCTGCCTGGCTATTTTTTTAATTTTTATTTTTATATAGACAAGGTCTCACTATGTTGCCTAGGTTGATCTCAAACTCCTGGGCTCAAGCAATCCTCCCACTTTGGCCTCCTAAAGTGTTGGGATTATAAGCATGAGCCGTTGTGCCTAGCTGACAGTTAATTTGTTATATGGTAAAAAATAATGGTATATTTCTTTCTTTCTCTCTCTCTCTCTTTTTTTTTTTTTTTCATGTAGCTATCCAGGTGTCTCAGCACTATTTATTGAAAAGACAATTCTTTCTCCATTGAATGATCCTGGCGTCTTTGTTGAAAATTGATTGTCCACTGATAAATGTGGACTTTCAATTCTATTTTTTGTGATTTTCTCTCTTGAAAAACCTAAGGTTTCCTCAGATCATAAGAGATATAATTTTTATGAAAGAACCTAGAAAACTATCTGACAAATTCTAAATTCTGAACAGGCATTCAGCCATACATGCATGTATTTATCATTTATTTATTTGGTGTGAGTGGCATGAAAACAGCACAAGTGTATGACATTTGAGGGTGTATGACCATGTAATCAGAGCCATCCAGATCACCAGAAAATAGTTTCTAAAAATCAGTTGATAATTTTCATTTCAATGCATCTTAAAATGGTTACACAAAAGTTATAGTAAATTTTTAAAATTTTTCTTTTTTCTTTTTTTTTTTTTTTTTTGAGACGGAGTTTCGCTCTTGTTACCCAGGCTGGAGTGCAATGGTGCAATCTCGGCTCACCGCAACCTCCGCCTCCTGGGTTCAGGCAATTCTCCTGCCTCAGCCTTCTGAGTAGCTGGGATTACAGGCATGCGCCACCATGCCCAGCTAATTTTTTGTATTTTTAGTAGAGACGGGGTTTCGCCATGTTGACCAGGATGGTCTCGATCTCTTGATCTCGTGATCCACCCTCCTCGGCCTCCCAAAAATGCTAGGATTACAGGCGTGAGCCACCGCACCTGGCCCTAAAAATTATTTTAATTATAAAAATTTCAAATGAATGCTACGCACTGATCTTAGATGACTGTTTCAAACATTATGTGTAAACCTAATACATCACAATTTTATGCAGTTTGAAGAACTTATTCTGGTGTTTTCTTCTTTCATTCACTTCACATTCTCTTCACCTAGTCTCAAGCTTCATTTGAGATAGTAAGACACAAAAGTTTTATAAAGCAACATAATTAGTGGAATGTTTTTTGTCTGCCTTTTGCATAGTGAGAAATATTAGAAAGAGAACTATAGGAGGAATGAGAAAATTTCTGTGAACTTGGTCAAGTCACTTAGTACCCCAAATATCTGTCGAAATGGCAATAAGCATAATTTGTCTGCTACCTCCATGAGATTGTTGTGAAGATCAAATGAAATCATTCATGAGAAGGCTATGGGTTTTGTTTGTGCTTTTTGCGAGGAGGGAGGGTACCAAAAAAGTGTTAATGAAGTGTAATATATTGTTATTTTATTATTAGTTGTCTTGGTGTCATCTATGCTTCTCAGTCTACTATTTTGTTTGATGTGTAGCTTCCTCACTGCCCTCCTTTTAGAATCTGTTCCATGGATTGGAAATCGATTTTTTACTAATCATTATATCTAACTGTCTAATGGTTTAGTGTCATGTATTCTGGAAACTCTCCCCATCATGCCAAAAACAGAAGATAACCTTGCTATAAAGAGTGTCACTATTCACAGATTACCCCAAGATCCAATCCTGCCTCCTGTACACAAGATGATTAATAGTGCATGCTATAATGAGAGGTTATAATGCTGCAATCGGAACAGAGATCCCACTTGCATTACAGAAGAGGCCATACATAACTCTGTTCACACTACATACCATCTTCTTTTAATGGTTTGAATAATGTAGTAGCAGAACAGCAACAGAAAGTAATTTGAGAAATAAAACCAACCTGTTATTAAGGAATGTATAATACTGATAGTTCCCAAAGTATTCTTTATTCTCATTACCTTTGTATCTTTCTGAGACAGCCAGGTGAAAGAGGGTCCCTGGAGAAACTCCAACCAGCCTGCCCACTTAGGTGGAGCCTCAGGAAGTTCCTGAGCTTTGCAGCTGGGAGGACCCTGGCCCCACCTCTTCGTGTGTGGAACTTGGTATTCCAATGGCGGACGGTAGCGCTCTAGCAGGGGACCCTGGCCTTGCAAAGGCCTTGCAAAGGATCCCTATGGCCCCCTCCTGCCTCCCCTTTTCACCCAATAAAACCCGGCTTTAGTCACCCTTTAAACCGTCTGTGAACCTACATTTTCCTGGCCGTGAAATGGACAAGAACCCAGTCTTTAGCCAAACTAAGGAAAAGTCCTGCAACATTTCTGTAAGAGAAATTAACAGCAATATCTGATATATGCATGCTATGTTGCACTTCATAAAGGGTTTTAATGAAATATACTTTAATCCTTACAACATCTGAATAAACTAGAAGGCCAGTCTCATTTTAATTTTATAGAAAGTGAAACTAGATTTTTAAAAATAGGCTAAAAAGCTTGCTCAAAATTATATACCTTGTGAGTAATAGTAGTGAATCAAACTCGGGGCTTTGACTCAGTGATTTTATTTTCCCTCAGCAAGCATGCTTCAAAAGCACATATGACATCACATATCCTGGATATCCTGGATATATGTTGAGAGTTCTTCTGGTTTGAAATAAAGGAGATTCTAGGGTCTCTCCACCAATGGTATAACAAACACATACAATATTGAGCAAATTAAAAAAGAAAGAAAACACAATGCCACATAAAGCAAAAACATCCCCGTATTTATTAGAACACATTCTGTCAAAAGTCAAGACTCCTGTAGTTGGATGTATATCAGTTCATTGGATAAAGTATCAAAATTTTATACATCTTTTTCAGTTATTGTTTATTCCTGCTACGCAGGTGGTACCAAATGTACTCATTTTATTTTTACAGGGAAGGTTGCAGAAGATTTGCCTTGAGCTCAACGTACATTCTTCGTTTCCCTGGCGATAAAGACCTCAGTCATAGGACAACTGGATAAACTGAACTGGCCAATTCAGCAAAGGAAGGCAGACTTTGCCTTCCAGTTCAGGGTCTTTTATTACTGATACTACTAAGGCAATGTTGTCAGAGTCTCATTCATGTTTATCTATGAACTCTGTCCTTGGCTTCCTAAGAGGGTACACTGTTACAAGGCAAGGCAGCAGCACTCCTTTTATCACATTAGAGAAGCCTTTGCTAATGGCTCTGTTGCATGCTTATGTAATGTAAAATACTAGGGACACAGTTGAATCAAGGCTCAGGCAGAGAGAACCACTTTTTAAAAAGTGTGAAAGAAGTTTACATGGAAAGGTGGATAGTGTGTGTTATGCATCAAGGTACATTGTCCTTATTTTCATATTATGCTGCATCCAAATGGCATAAGTAAGATGGAGCTTTGGCAATTATCTAGCTGATGTGATCCATGTTAATGGACAATCTGGTTAGTTTGGCTGTTAATAGCAGATTTTAGCAAGAAATGAAATGTCAAGAGAGCACTTAAATGAATTTCCTTCGATTTTTAAGTTAAATTGCAGTCCCTGACTTTATTTTCCAATTACTACATGATATTTCAATAGTATTGTTCCAATAATAACCCTTTTTTCTTAAAGAGTCCCTTGCAGTCAATTAGTTCAAAGTACATTTGGGTGTATATACAGGTTATCAGTCTCCATCCAGCTTCATGAAACATATGTGAGCTACAAGCAATTGGTAACTGCTACTTTCAAGCACTGGTAACTGCCACTTTCACTGTCATTCTTCTCTGCACTCCAGTCACTCTAGTCACAGTGCTTTCTAATTTCCTTGGACAATTATATATATATAGTATATATATTACATGTATAATATATATACACACATACATACATATGATATATAATTCTTCATACATTTAGAGATACACAGTTTTAATACTCCTTACTTTGAAAGTATTAAGCTAGGCCTTCATTCATTGTTGCACAGCATTGCTTAATTTTCTGAAAATGTTAATTCACACATTTAAATGAATATTTATTAGGCACATGTTAATTCTATGCAGCGAACTAGGTCTTAGGTTGACTCATATGAAATTGCCAATGTACAAACACTTTTGACCTATAAAAACTTCTATCTCATAGAGTTCAACCTAGTGACTACAGTATTAGGTTGAACTATATGAATAGTGAAAAGAAAGATTAGGTATCAGCTACTTTGTATTGTGTGACCTACATCTCCCCCCTTTTTTTTTTTAAGATTCCACATTTAAGTGAGATCACGCAGTCTTTTTCTATCCATTTGTGGATTATTTCACTTAGCATAAAGCCCTCCAGCTTCATTCATATGGTGAATGGCAAGTAGCATGTTCTCCTTCGTTTTTTAAGGCTGAATAATATTCCATTGTGTATATGTATATCACATTTTCTTTAAGGCTGAATAATATTCTATTATGTTTATGTATATATCACATCTATGGCCACTTAGGTTGTTTTCATACCTTGACTATTGTGATCAAATGTACAACAAGAAGACTATAGTAAATAAAATTGTATTATAGTAAGAACTTTTAAAAATAAGTAGATTTTAGCTGCTTTTGTCACAAAAAAGTATGTGATATGTTAATTTGGTTCACTGTAGTAACCATTTTACAATCTATATGTATCCCATAACATCATGTTGTAAAACTGAAATGCACACAATATTTGTTTTAAAAAATAAAAGAAGGCTAAGATGAAGAGGAAATACTTTTTGGAGGAAGTGGCATTTAAAATTTGGTCTAGCATGATTAGATTTCAAGAAAGATTTAGTAGGGAGATTCTTCCAGAACGTAAGTGGAATGTACAAGAGTATAGAGGTGGGAAAAATACAAAGTGTTCAGAGATTTGCAAGTTGTTAAGTTGGCCTGATGCCTGTGTGGCGTGGGTCACAAGTGAAAGAAAGCATCAGGGCAGATGACGTAGGGCAGAAGTGAAAGCTGGTTAGGGAGTCTGGGTTTTTTCTACTGAGCCATGTGAATTCATGGAAGGTTTCTGAAAAAGGGAGATCAATGATGGAGGCAATGTTCAGAATGGACCAGAGGTGGAAGATTACAGAGAAGGGAGCCAGGCATAAGGAGTTGGGGGCTCAGATGAGAGCTGACAAGATTTGGGGACGGCAGGCCTGTGGCAGAAGCACTGTTAGGCACGGACTACACAGCATGAAAAACAATGATGCCTGGGAAAATGGTGCTGTTTCACAGATGAGTATGACAAAAGGAGAAGCTGCTTTAAGAAAAGACTGAGTTCAGTAAGATGCAGGCAAGCACATCCACAAGGAAAAGTCTAGTTCGGGGGAATGTTGCATTGTAGATGATAAGTTAGCCCATACCTATGGCTATCAGCAAGCCAACAGAATAAATACTCAAATGAAAAAGAATGCCATGAACAGAAATCTGGATAATAACAACTTTTCAGAGTGAAAGGAAGGTAGAGGGTATGGAAGGGCTAGAAGATTCAGAAAACCACAAGGGACACTTTCGTTTCTGAGACTAAAGCAAACCAGTAGGTTGGGATCAACACCCTCACAGAACTAAGCATTCTATATCAAATATAAATACCCTTAGCAACTAAAAATTCTGGCTCAAATAATTTAAAAAACTTAAAGACATCAAAGAACTGATAAGAGAGTATGGAATTATGAGGACTATTAAGAAAATGAGGACCCAGAGAGGCAGTGCCATCATCTCCCACAGCCTTGGCCAGTTTCTGCAACCGTGAACTTCAGTTTTGACATCAAGTCCCAGGGCATGCTGAAATGGGGAGTTAAATAGGATCCTTCCCACATTAAGCTAAGATTCCAAATAGCCACACTATTATGATAAGGATAAAAAGAGGTGAACTTATCACTGCCACCACCCAAAATAACCCAGGTGATTGTATTTGTGCTAAGCAAAGAAGAGGAGAAATAAAAATGTTTTCCTTAGAATCTATATTTATAAACTAGTTATTGTGAAGGTGTGCAGTCCCTATTCACATCACCTAAGTAGTTAAAAAAATATTTAGTCATGAATGTAGTTTAATTTTAGTCTAAACTGGTCTTATGCTAGTAATACCTCTAGGCTTTGGTCATTAATATAAATATAAATGCTTTCTGAAAGAAGGTATCTCTATTCAAGCCCTCAAAGATTCTCCACAAATAATGTTTCTAGGACAATTTCCAGCACACAGTCAAAAATGACAAAGCATACAAGAAAACAAGCCACCATGAGTGAGAAGTGGCAGAAACAAAGCCATAAGACAACATAGATAAGAATTGTCAGCAAATATTTTAAATAATTATGTTTAACAAAGGAAAAGCATGAAAATATCTGTAAATCAGAAACTGTAAAAAATTACACAGCCAATTTTTAAAACAGTCAAATATAACTTTTAGGAATAGAAAGTATAACAACAGCTAACTAAATGCACAGACTCTTGAAACTCATTAATAAGAAAATGAACAACCCAGTTAAAAAGTGAGCAGGTTCAAAACACTAAAAACACCAAATACTGGTGAAGATGGGACACAACAGAAATTCCATTTACTGCTTCTGTGAAGGAAATTTGGTACAGCCACTTGAATTAAGTAGAGCCTGAAGATATGACTGAATTGCTTCAATCTCATGATAAAATTTAAGAAATGAAGAGTTGCTTCATATGGATGAACAGAGAGAGTGGTTTCTTAAAATGGAATGTAATTCTGGTGAAAATATAGTGAGCATTGCTTAAGTGACAAAGTATTTAGAATATTATATAGACTTAGGCTGATAAAGGAGCAAAAGGGTTTGGGAATATTGACTCCAATTTTGAAAGAGTTCTACTGTGAATCAAATGCCATCAAACAGCATCGCAGGCTACAGAGAAGCCTTCATGAAAGAAAAAGTCAATGGATTTTATTTTAAGAAATTGCCAAGCCACCCCAAGCTTTGGCAAACAACCACCTTGATAAATCGGTAGCCATCAGCATTGAGGTAAGACCTTCCACCAGCAAAACGATTATAACTTACTGAAGTCTTAGATAATCATTAGCACTTTTTAGCAATAAAAAATATTTTTAAATTAAAATATGTACATTTTTAGATATAATACTTAATAGACTAAGTATAGTATAAACATAATTTTTCTATACACCAGGAAACCAAAATATTTGTGTGACTCTCTTTATTGTGATATTGCTTTACTTTTATTTTCAAAATTTTAAATTAGTTTTAAAATTTATAATTGACATATTATTATACATATTTATAGGGTACAATGTGATGTTTCAATGCATTTATACATTATATAATGATCAAATCAGAGTAATTACCATATCCATCACTTTAAACACTTGTCATTTCTTTGTGGTGATCATGGTCAAAATTTTCTGTTCTGGTTCTTGAAATATATACTACATTGTTATTTGTTATAGTCACCCTAATGTGTAAGAGAACACCAGAACTTATTCTTCCTGTCTAACTATAACTTTGCACCCATTCACCAACCTTTCCTGGTCCCACCCTCATCTCTTCCCTCCCCAGCCTCTGGTAAACACTGTTCTACTGTCTACTTGCATGAAATCAACTTTTTTAGATTCCACATGAGTGAAATCACACAGTATTTGTCTTTCTGTGACTCGTTACTTTACTTAACATAATGTTCCTCAGGTTTATCAGTTGACAGAATTTCATTCTGTTTTATGGCTAAATGGAATTTCATTTGAGATACATATATCATATTTTCTTTGTCCGTTCATCTGTACGTGGGCATTTAGATTGATTGCATATATTGGCTATTGTGAATAATGCTGGGATAAACACAGGAGTGCAGATATCTCTTCAACATACTGATTTCATTTCCTTTGGATATATAACCAGTAATAACACCACTAGATCATAGGGTAGTTCTATTTTTAATTTGTTGAGAAATTTCCATATTGTTTTTTCTTATTGCTCATGAGAATGAAAGCATTTAAACAGCTGGTCTGTGATCCATTCACTTTCTTTGAGGGTGGTGAGAGGAATTACCTTGGATGGGGGAATAAAATGCAGGCCAACCCAGTCTAATCTCTGCCACTTGGAACTCCAGGTAAATAGACTAATATTTGCTCAAAGGAAAGATTCTTATCTAATGATATGAATTAGTGATGTTGAGCAGGATGTCCTTGCTAAGCATTACTTAGTAAATGAGCCCAGAATTTATAGATTTATGACACAGGATTCTCTAAAGAAGATCACGTGTTACACAACTCTCTGGAGTGTACCATGGAGATGTTTATAACTTGAGCACTTTTCCTGCTATGTGAGATAAACCTTAAAAGCTTTATCTGAAACCTCTATTATTATTATCACAGAATACATACCTGATATAGAGAAAAGGACCCATGGAGCTGCCTTTGATGTCCCAAACTTTGCTTTGTCCATGCCTCTTGACTGACTATGCTCTGATATTATTAATAAGGTTTGTTACTTCATAAGAACTCTCTGAGTGAGCCTGATTTGACAGTCTGATCTTGTGTATTATTGTGTATTAGCCCACACATGAAATCAGTAAAGAAAGTTTTAATTAAATGCTTGGTGCTATAGAATGCTTTATTCTATTGAGCTTTGTGTGTAAACTAAGGTGAACTGAAATAGACAGAAAACTATCAGCCCTCAGAAATTATTCTGCAACGTTCTAGGATCTGTAAATATTGCTGCGTTAACTCTGCTATAAAATCACTATATATGCCATAATACAACTCAAGAAAATATCCTGGAAAAAGACTCTGAGAACATATGCCAAAATATTAATAGTAGTTATCTGTGGGTAGTGACATATGTGGTTGTATTCACTTTTTAAATTTACTTTTTCTATTTTCCCAAAGTATTTTATAATTTCATGCATACTTCTTTCTATAAATAATAAAAGATACAATTTAAAAATTGTAATCAATCTTGTGTGATACAAATTTATCACAACTATGTTTTAAAAGTACCCAGCAAAAAGACTGAAAGGAAATACACCATATGTTACCTAAGATTGTCTCGAAATTGTTGCAAGTTGAGTGATTTATGTTCTTCAGTGTTTCTAAAATTTTCATAATAAGCACGAATTATCTTTGTAATGAAAATAGCTAAATTTTTATGGGAGAGTATACAATTTTAAATAGATTTTAAACAGATAATTTCTCCCTTCTTGTTAGCCCCCTTTTAACCATTTATTCCTGTAAAATAACATTTAATGTTTAATTGTCATAGAAAAAAGTATGAAGTTTGTTGACTTCAGCATTAGGATTTAATGATCCCCAAAACACCAGCGCCTTTTTCTATGAAGCTGGCATGGGATGACAGTCCACTTCCAGGTTTGCAGAAAGTGGGCCTGTCACCTGGTGGCTGACAGATATGGCTTCCTTTTAGTTTCTGGGAGGGCTCTTATTGGATCACTGGGTGGACGATCCACAGCTGAGAGGGCCTGGAACCAAGTCAAGGAAGGAAGGGCTCTTTAGATATAAATTTAACTGAGTTTGGAGGTAAAAGTAGAAGGAGAAAATATGTCTGAGTCAGAGGGTGGAAGATGGGAGAAAGTCCCAAAGAAGGACACAGTGTGGAGTATTGGAGGAACTGTAGAAACTCACAGTGATTGAACCAGAGGAAATGAAGGAGCCTGGCAAGGAAAACAAATCCAGGCACCAGGAACTCATAGACTGGGATTTTTATCCAAGACCAACGAAAAGTCATTCAAAGATTTTCAACAAGGGACTAATCCTCCTGGAGAAATAAATAAAAAGGAAGGCCATCTTCACATTCAAAGCAGCCTCATGTCAGGGTTGAGGCACTAGAGTCCATCTCTTTAGGGACAAAGCTATACTTTGAATAAACATCAGATTTAAAGTTCGAGTCTGTATAATCAAATACATCTTATAGCAGAGTGGTTACAATGTCAGGCTTTGAAATTGGACTGTCCTGGTTTTGCCACTTCCTAGGTGCATGACTCTAGGTAAACTTCTAAATGGGTACAGTGAAAATAACAACTTGTTGTTGCAAGAACTAAATAAATAATGCATATAAAAGGTGAGCATAGTGTTCGGTACATAGTTAGTGATCAACAGTAATAGCTGTTATATCCTGACTCACTGCTATAGAGAAAGAATAAAATCATCACACAGTGGACTTTTATGCTCCTTACATAAGCTAATGCTGGATGTGTTTTCAGTGAGCTAAATTGTACTCAGTGATTTCAGAGTAATGAGCCAAATACATTAACTGTTCTGGAAACAGATGAAGCCTGACTGTTTTGACTAAATATAGAGATAATTGGAATCTAGACTCTATCTGTTGATAGGCTTGGGAAGCATAATAAGAATCATCATGTTGTAATAGAATAATACACAGGGCTAAAATGAATCAGAAATTTCACAACACAGATGAAAAACAAGTAATTTTATTGATGTCAGAAATACATTATTAGCTGAATCTTCTTATAATCTTATGCTGTTTGTTTCATGTTGTAACAGTTCCTAATAGTGTAATCAATTATGCCATTCTCTTTCGCTGCTGAAGGCTTTTCTTTCCTCCACACATAGTTTGGTACAATTATCAAGTGTCAGAGAAAACCCTTTTCTGTAGTTTTATAATATATAGTAGAAGCACTCCTTCTTTGATGTAGTTGAATATAGAGATGAAAGGTCCTTGCAGATACTTTTATTCAAAGCCAGAAAACAATTTTCCATAGGAAAGGTATTGACTATCTTCCCTGGTATCAAGGACTGATTAGGTATTTGCATATTCTTATTGGAGCAATTCATGTTGTCAGGAAAACTCCAATATTATTAGATAAAACACATGCAAATAAATGTACATGTTACATGGAAAGGAGAAAAAGACAGACTATAAAACATGGGCTCTGGGTCAGCCTTAGGACTGAGAAGCAGATGTAAATGTTAGAATTGCAGGGCTCATGCTCACTTCCAGCAGTGTGGGAGGAAGTGATAGGACATGGCCAATGCTAAGCCTGTCTTCATTTGATACTTTAGGGTTAGGGTGAAGTCCAAGGTCTGAAACACCAAACTGCGCAGTAAATCAAATAACTGGGAGTTGTGGTTAAAGCAGAGTTTCATCAGGGCTAAGCCTGGAAATTATTTAGTGTGTGGAGTACAGTGGAGGTTAGAAAATGCCACTGATCATTCCCAGTCCACGGTTAATTTATTTTTAGCCCTTGGTAAAATGAAAAAGGCAAAGACAACATAGTGAGTTTTTCACATGGTAAATTTGTTAAGTGTTTTTATTATAATTTATATCTTTCTGCTCCTTCTGGCATGGAATAATAGTGTTAAGATAAAAAGTTGATAAGATTATGCCAGCGTGCAAAATACTTAAACATTGATTTACTTGTATATTGAATCTAAGAAATCAAAAACTCTAGGATCCAGTGGAATAGAGCACATGTAGCATTACGGTCAGCAATATAGGAAGTCAGAACGAGCCTTTCAAACCAAGCATAGAGCCTTCGTAAAATCGGACTGTTGAGATACATATATTGGAAGCACCAGAGGTTGGAAATTGTAGGCCTTGGTTTGATTTGGGCCTGCGGGCTCAGGCTAGGTCAATATGCAAAAAACTTAATCAGTGATATCTCACCATCTTATCAGAACATACTCTGCTTATAGTGTGGGGATACCAAAAAGGGTCTGAGTGACCAGGCACTTGAATACTCAGGACAGTTGCTTTTTAGGGTCAGGATGAAGTCCAGGATCAGAAACACTAGGGTCTAAAACACCAAACCAAACTGTACAGCAAATCAAACCATTAGAAGTTGCGGTCAAATCAGATGAGCTCCATTAGGGCTAAGATTGGAAATTGATTAGTGTATGGAGTGGTATATTAGTCTTTCCATATTGTAGCAGTTATTATGGCCACATCAGTTGCCTGTATATTATTCCTGGGTACTTAAAATTCTTTAAATATAAGCAGGAAGAATGCCGGGGAGCTTTAGTAAGCTAGCCCTAATGTTTGGTATCATCTTCTTTCCAAGATTGAATTTTGTAAATAAATCCTTAATATAAAGATTTACATGTTTCTGAAGGGAGGTCTGGCTTGAGTTTGAACTGATTCTTGTTCTAGAGGATACCAAGGAAGCCAGTTTGATTCCATGATTGTTAGTTGGTCTTTGAAGGATAAACTTTACCATGAATCGGAGGCCCCAAACAGTCTCTGCTACTTGTAAATTACAAAGAAAGCTGACTTAGTTTTTCCATTCACCTTCTCCTCCAGGTGCTAACTACCTTAGATTTGACCTCATGTTTAATAGCAAATAATATTTTCAACTAATCTTTTTTTTCTTTATTTCCAGAGAAAAAGAGAAAGACATTGGAAAACTATAATCTGTCCCAAAACCATGGGACTATAGCAAGGCAATAAAGAGACTCCTAGGCCATCCATTCTCAATGTTTATACTGCTTCCAACCAAGATTATTTGTATATTTAGCTCTTTCTCACTTTCGTTTGAACTGTTCACCCTGTAGGATGCATCTTTGAAATCAGCCATTCTGATCACTCAACACATGTTCTGAGAAAAATAATCTCTTCACCGATGGTATAACACTCCAGGAATTGTATTATAATCTTTAAAAAGGGAGTCAATAATAAAAAAAAAAGGGAATCAATAATACTTAATTTACAATCAAATCCCAAATGACCTCTAATTGTTCTATGGTTGCTAGATTGAAAACATTCATGGTCTCTTCAAGGAATTATAATGTAGTTGTAATATACTTTAATATCCTCAGATAAAATGTGTTATATCAGTGCATTATAATTAAACTGTATTATTAGAGAATCTCTATTTGCTTTTTCTATATTTAACATTTTTAATTTGCAACATATTGCTATCTCTAATTGCCCTTTCTCAGAATTACTGTATGAGATGAATGAAAATTATACTTGTGCACTTCATCCCTTTTTAAAAGGAAAGGAATGGAAATTCAAAAGACTTGTTTAGGTCACACAAATCAGAGGTGAATCTGAGAGGCTTCTGGTTCTGGCAATAAGGTAACATAAGAAGACCTGAAAAGCCCTAGAAATGCTGGACAGTTGATTCACTAAGGGTTCAAGCTGATGCTATAATAGGGTGTGGGGTGAGACTGAGGGCCTTTCTCTTGGTAAACTAGAAGCCTGGTTTTAACACCTATAAAAGGATAGTAGATAAAAGATTGGGCCTGTTATAAAATGTTTGTGTCCCTCTACTCCAATCCCTATGTTGGAGCCCTAACCCCCAATGTGATAGTATTTTGAGATGGGACTTCCTTTTCCCAAAGTAATTAGGGTTACGTGCAGTTATGAGTGTGGGGCCCTTATGATGGGATTAGAGCCCTTATAAAAAGAGACATTGGTGAACTTGCTCTCTCGTTCTGTCCACCATATGAGGACACAGTGAGGAGAGTCAACAAGCAAAGAGCCCTCACCAGAACCATGTCATGCTTGCATCCTCCTCTTAGACATCCAGCATTCAGAACTGTGGGAAAATAAATGTCTTGTTTTTTAAGCCACTGTGTTTATGGTATTTAGATATGTAACTTTTAAACCACAGACAGTATTGGATTAAAAAAACTGTCAATTATATAGAATCCTAAAAAGAAGGAAAAAAGTATGTTAAATGAAAGGATAAGATGGTAGAAATCAATCTAAATATATTCATAATCATAATAAATATAAATAAACTAAACTCACCAATTAAAAGAGCATATTCAAATGAATTTTTAAAATATTAGCTCTGCTGCTTATAAAAATACACTTAAAACACAGAAAAAAAGTGAGAGAAAAATTATTCCAAGAAAACAATAACCCAAAAGAAAGCTGGTACAGCCACAATTCACCTGACAAAATAATCTTTAAGTAAAATTTAAAATGTATTTATTAGGAAAAAAGCACATAAGATACAAAAATTCTCAACTTCAAATTAATAAACCTAAAGAGCTGGGCATATTGGCCCACGCCTGTAACCCCAGCTACTCGGGAGGCCGAAGGAGGCATGAGAATCACTTGAACCTGAGAGGCAGGGGTTGCAGTGAGCCAAGATCACACCACTGTACTCCATCCAGCCTGGGCAACAGGGTGAGACTCTGCCTCAAAACAATAATAATAATGATAATAATAAAAATAAAACAATAAAAAATTGATTAAATTTCAATGATATTGACAAGTCCATGATCATATTGTTTTTAATATAATTATTTCCATAGTTAATGAATGAAGAAAATAAAATAGTAAATATTTAAAATACATTTCAGAAAAATTAACGACTTTCATCTAATTTACTTACAGAAGAATCCCATACCCAACAGTTAAAGAATACACATTCTTTTTAAACACATGCATATCATTTACAAAAATTGACCATAGAATGTTTCCAAAACCAGTCTTGACAAACCAGCAGTGGATTTAGAGACTATATCATGCAGATGATATTCTCAAATCACAATGTAAAAAGATGAAAAATAAATGTCAAAAAGTAGTAATGCTGTTTCAAAATTTAAAAACATCCTTCAAAACAATTTATGGGTCAATGAAGAGACTATTATATAAAAACTTGCTAGTTTAAGTGAACCAATCTTAAAATGCATTGATGACAAATATTAGGAGAAACACAGATTAAAAATTAACAACCTATGGAAATAGAACATTTTTTAAAAATGCAAGTTTATATACTGATTTAATAAAAGAAAATTAAAAATCTCTCTGTCTAACATCGAAGTTAGGAGAAAAAGAACACTTATAAGTTAGCATGCAGTGTAGGAAAGATGAGCTTCTATTGTTTTGTAAGTTTGAAGCTTTGACTTATCCCTAATGGAAAACTAGGGGCACTTGACCCACCTCCTACACTGCTTGGTGGTTACCAATGAAAGTCAAGTTGTTTTGGAATTCTGGTTCTATCGCTTATAAGCCATGTGGTTGTGGGCACATTGTTTGACTTAGTTGGGCCTTTAAGTTTTCTCATCTGTAAAGTAGTAATCATAAAACACAGGGAGCTCTCATCATCCAAGTATTTACTGGCCAAGCTTTTATAGGAAAACTTAGAAATAAAATGTGTCATAATTTGAAAATCTTGACTCATGAATTGACCTCTTCAATTGAATCCCCCACTCAAGCGCCTTGATGCTGACTAGCAATGTCTGCTTTGATCAGACTCTCACTGATGATGCAAGGTCAGAAACTCTGCATTTTCTGAAAATGATAATGACCATTAAGAATATAATGAAAATGAATGTAAAACAAAAATGTGAACAGTGCAAGTAACACAAGGTGTCACAAACTCAATAGAAGTGGAGAATTATCTGAATCAAACACAAAGTCACCTCATGAAAAAAACAATTGACCAGAACAATGACCTAATAGCCATTTCAAAGCAGACTAAATTTAACATTGGAATTCCAAGGAAAATTGAACTCAAATTTTGAAAAATCACTATTTGAGTCCTTCATGAAAATAAAAATCAGAATTCTCTATGATTTTGTTAAAAACTTCCTCTTCATGATCTTTTAAAAAATATAAACCTAAACAATATTATATTATGCAATCATGTAATATTCTTGGAAAATGTATGTGTCCCCCCAATAAAACCCATTTGAATCATTCTTTGTTCATTTTAAGAACTAGTACAAGTTGTAGTTACAGTGTGTGTGTGTATGTATTGCTGATGTAAGATAAAATAAATGTATGTTATAATGTTAATCATTTTTAAAATATATGCTGTAATCAAACTCTCCCCACCTCCAACCCACAACCACATAACGCACAATTTACTATGAAATCGAGGTTTCTGTTTCAAGTGGTACTTTTTTTTAACCTAGCCTTTCCCAGCACCAATTATATTTGGATAAGGAGGACCTCATGAACCTATATATGGGATTATTGTGAACCTTAGTTGAGATAATTTATGTGACTACAGTATGCCTGGACCATAGTTGTCATTCAATAAATATTAGCAGTTAACCATCCTGTGCTGTTATGAATCTAAAACTTTAAAAGATCTCCATGCAAACTCTCATTGTTGCCCAGTATTGTCCTTCATAAACTCGAGATCTGATCCAAATTAAACCCATCTCCATCTTCCACACATCCCAACACAGTCGACTTTATACTCTTTCTTTGCCCCAGATAAACTTTCCTGGATTCTGCATGTCTGGATCCTATAAAGTTCAACTCAAACACAACTTCTTGCAAAAGTCCTTTTCCAACACCAATTGGAAATGATCCTTTTCCCTTGTATTCTGTATTCTCATAGCAATATGTATACTCTGTGATAAGACTTATCACTTTTTCTTTAGAAAGTGTTATTTATGTCTTGATTTCCTTACGAGGTTGTAATCTCTACTGAGAGTAAGTTCCCAGTTTGTGTTATCTTAATATAGAACCTTGCACTGTGACCTGCATATAATATCCATTCATCCACACATTTGTTCACAAACATTTACGGAATGCTAAAAAATGGTTGGTTGTTAATAACTGCGTATTCATGGAGTGAATTAACTAAAGATAAGGCAATTTATTTAGTGAGCATAATAGGAAGATTTCTGTCAGCTTGCCCAACAAGAGTCCCTTCCAGTCTTTTCTGAATGATGAGAACACACAGGATCCTAGGTATGTGCCCTTCTGGAGATGCGCTTGAGGGGGTAGCATGTGTTATTCATTACATCACATATAACCTTTTCAAGTTTACAATCAATCTTGCTTGGAAGGCTGGTGTCATTTAAAAAGCACGGCAGTGTGCTGGGAGGAGAGACAATCTGAGGAGGCTACAGTCTGTGAATCCAAATACCCTATTTAAAGACACAAACATGAAGAAGGAGGACGTACTAAACACATCATTTTCCTTCCAAGTGATTGAAAAGGGATGGTACATTGAAGCTGTGTGGGGTTTCAATGCACTGATTTCTTCCCTACCTATTTTTCTCAGGTTTGTCAGGTACTTAAGAGTCTATTTCAAGTTGCCTGCAGACCCTTTTTCTCATGTTTCTTAAAACTATTTGTGATTAAATCACCCACATTGTCTTCTAGGCTCTAATGATTCTCTTCTTGTGAAATCCTGGTTTTTTATTTTACTTTATTCTTTTTATCACTTCTTTGTTTTCCACTACAGTGCTTGCTTTTAGTATTCCCATCAATTTTTCTGTTTCTTGATTCTCCATGCATTCTCATATTTGTTCACCTATCTATTCGTTCAGCATATAGTTTCAGGGTAACTTTCAGGGTTAAACATCATGCTGGTCAGGTAGGATTCCTGCATTTAGAGGGATCACAGTCTAAAGTAGTGATAGCGAACTGGAAAATAGAAATAATGTTATGTGACGTAACAAGCGGGCACAGGATAACACCATGCATCTAATCATATAGGCACATCTCTATAAAAATGCTGAAGAAGTGTGCTCCATTCTTCATTCTCTATTAAATATGGGGTAAAATGAATAGTTAAGGATTCTTGGAAGAAATTAGTATTAAACTGTGATTTAAAGTAAACAGTGAGTGCAAAGAGGAATTCCAGGTGTTCCAAATAGAATAGCAGAGGTGGTGGGACGTTTCATTGCAAAGATACCTGATTGAGAACAATTATTTCTCAAAGTGCTAGCTATGGACCCACTGCATTGGGATCATCTAGAGTGTTTTTTAAATCACATATATGTGAGCTTCACCCCAAAATCTATTGAGCAAGAATCTATGGAAGTAGCTAAAATCTGTCTCTACCAACTACTCCAGATTATTTGTAGGCCTAGCAAAGTTGGAAAACATTGCATAGCGATAGGGGAGAATTAGCAGGTAACAAGCAAATTGATCTGAGTGACACCGATGAAGATGAGATGTAAGTAAAAGGTCAGTTGGAAGGCCCTGATGATTAGTCCTATTATTAGGTTGATGCAAAAGTAATTGCAGTTTTTGCCAAAGTCCTATTCATAGTTGGTGCAAAAGTAATTGTGGTTTTGCCAATTACTTTTACACCAAACTAATATTACATGTGTTCTATTATTTCCACTGGAGAAGTGAGTGTTACTAGGTGCCAGGCATGGTGCTGGATATTCATCAAATGAAATAAAATTTATTTCTCAAGACAATCCGTCTTCTGTGTTTCTACGCCTGGGTTGCTGGTTGCTATGTTCATCTAAAAGCAAAACATTTGGTCAATTAAACCAATTTAATAAAAAAGAAATAAACAACAATTCATTGGAGAGACAGCAATTTTCTTCTTGAATAGTTAGTTTGGCATCATGTGGGCAAAGCATTACACTCTGGAATGTTTTTTCTTCTTCCAATTTAGATTTGGAATTTGAAAGTATGGCTTTACTTGTGCTTCCCTTCTTCAAATCATGCAGGAGATTAACTCTAGGTCTCAGGGACAGGTGCCTATAAGAGCTAGGTCAGTAAAGCAAATGAATGGACAAGGTCATGTACAGTAAATACTATAACAGACGCATGATGACAAATGTACATTGTGTAATGTTAAAAAGAAATACAAGACTATGAAGAGTGGAGGAGGGAGAGATGAGTGCTGCAGAAACGGTTGACTGAGAAGGAAGGAATAAAGACCAGAGTTTAGGGAAGAGAGCAGAGAGGGTAAAGAAATTTCAGTGAAGACCCTATTTCCACTGGGTTCGCAATGAGGAGAAAAACATTCCCTCTTGGGGTGACAAGGTGACTGGTAACCATCTTGAACTGAAACTGGGGCTGAATATATTAACTCTGTGAGGAGTTCCCACTGTGAGTTGAGGAAAAAGCAACCAAATGGATAGAAAAATCTATCCTAACACAGGAACAGAAAATCAAATATCACATGTTCTCACTTGTAAGTGGGAGCTAAATGATGAGAACACATGGACACACAGAGGGAAGCAACACACACTGTGTTGGGAGGTGGAGGGTGGGAAGAGGGAGAGGATCAGGAAGGATGACTGATGGGCATTGGGCTTGATACCTGGGTGACAAAGTGGTCTGTGCAGCAGACCCCCATTGCACAAGTCTGCCTATATGGCAGACCTACATATGTACTCCTGAACTTAAAAGTTAAATTAAAAAAATTATATCCTAAGAGGAATTAGTCTTGTAATTAGATCATCCCCACACCTCCATATGAGCTGCTTGCCCCAGAGTCACATATGGTAGCAATGAGTCAACATCTGGGAGGGAAAAATTACAGCCCCAGGACCAAGAAGGTGTCACTGTCCCTTAGCACAGGGACAGAGGGAGAGACTGACCATAGTTGCTTTCTGGAGATTTTCATGAGCTAGAGGAAAGGCCCCAGAAATCTGGAAGCTAAGTGTTCATAAAATATCTACATAACCTTATAAAAATATCACCAGTTTTTCTTTAAGCCTGATAGTGTTTGGTTTTTGGACACTTGCAATTGCAAAAGTCCTCTGACTTTTTCAATTGTCTCTTATTGACTTAAGAAAAGTTGCTCGATCATGCTCAAAACAAGAGAAACAAATTAAAATGAAAAGAGATGCCATTTTCACCTATCTGATATGAAAAAATCTAAACGTTCAATAACAGGCTATGTTTGCCAAGCTGTGAGAAAGTAGGTAACCTTATACACTGTTGATGAAGTATAAGTTGGTTATAATGTTTATAAAGGAGAATGTGGGAATATTTATGAAAATAAAAAATTCATGGACTGAACCCAGGAATTCTACTTCTAGAAATTTATTCCACAAATGTACCTATACATGGAGAAAATGACATATGTATGAGGCTATATTTATAGTGTTGTTTGTAACAATAAAAGATGTGAATGAGCCTAAATGTCCATGAAGAGAGATTGGTTAAATGAAGTATGGTACATCCATATGGTGGAATACTCTAATATATGTTGTTTGGTGAATCAATTAATTTTATGCTACCACTCATATAGAAGGAAGGGGACAGAAAGTATTTATTCATATATATGTCAATCTCTGGAAGGACATGCAAGAAAATAATGAGCAGTTCTATATTTGGGAAGCAGGCATGAGGACTTACCAGATGAGACAAGGTTGAAAGGGAGCTCTTCTTTTTGTTTTTACTGAATATTCCTTTATTCTTTTTAATTGTGGAGTCATATAAATGTATTTCTTATTTTCAAAAATCCAATAAATTTATTTTAAAGAAAGTAACAGAGTCCTAACTGATTTATTATAATGACAAATCACTAAACATGCGTGTGGAGATCCTGACACTGACCTGTTGGCTGCATATATTGACCTCTTCGCCTTCTAGAATTTCTGATCTATTGCAGCTTTGAAAGATCAGGGCTGTAGTGCTCAGGAGAGATACTCCATGATGAAAGTGGCCCCTACAGGACAAATTGAAAAGTTTCATTACTTTGGTCCCCCTTTAAAGACAAGAGTTTAGAAAACGTGATTGGGAGTTGTGACCATGGGTTTCCACTTTCTGTTGCTAGAAATAAAAATTTTGATAATTACTGATATAAGCACTAACAACAAAGCCGATTTGTAGAGAGCATATTGGGAATGGGAATATGCTGAAACAAGGACAATACTTGGATTCTGACACTGTTCTTGTCACTCATATCTTTGTGACTGTGGGCTAAGATTCCTAGCCTTTCCAAGCCTTCGTTTCCTCGTTTGTAAAGTGTAAACACTATTGCTTTCCTTTAAATATCTACCATACTAAAGTTATCTCTTTAGAACTCAGAGCTTCAGTAAGTCAGGGTTGTTCAATCCTCAGGCAATCCCAGGTCCCTCAGACTCACACAACGGGAAGTGGGCAACTAAATGTCACAGCCAAACACAGACTGGTTCAAAGAAAAATTTTCCAGAAAACAAAACCAGAAGGGCCAGATTATATTGCTAAGGAACTCTAAGACGTGGCATGGACTGTGTTCTAAGTAGCACTGTTATGTTTCCCATTTTCTGTGCTTCCAATGGAGCTTTTATTGCACCTATATCATTCTTTATCAATTAATAGTTTGTATATTGATAGAGGGTGATTAATGTTATGATGTACTAATTGCTGGACCATGAGGAGCCAAGTCTAGATATAAACAAGAATACATATCACTTAGATATTCCAGATGTGAAGCAATAAACACTAGGTTGTCTACCTCTAGATAAGGGGTGAATGATTTTAAAATTATTCTTATAGAATAATTTTAATTTTACATGAGCACTTTTTGAGATGTATGTATAGGAAGAAAGATACGTGTAGATGCTGGGTACCCACCTTGGCACTCATTCACTTTCCTTTACGTTATGCAACTCTAATTTTTCTCATGAAATTTCTAATCCTAACTCTGATTCTTAACCCTGAAATCTAAGCACATGCACATTCAGTTATGTGAAAAATGAATTTCCTCTCTTTGATTCAGTCACTATGAGTCTGGTACTCTAACCCTTGTGAGTGAAAAAAATCTCAGCTAAATCCAATGGGTCTTTAATAAATGAAACAATGTGTAACTTCACTTAGAATACAAGAAATAAAAAAACAAATCAGATTTCAACAATCAGATTTGCAAATATCCAATATATTGATAATTCATTTTTTGTGTAACTTGTAAAGAAATGTGAATTATGATATTTTGCTGTGAGAGTGTTAAAATGGTGCAATCCATATGATGAGTAATTTGGAAATGTTTGTCAAAATTACAAATGCATTTACCTTTTTGCCCAGCAATTTCATTTCTAGGATTTATTCTGCAGATATACTCTTACATGTGAAATAAAGTAACATGTATTCCTTAGAGTATTGTCTGTAATAGTAAAATATATCGATCTAAACGATTATCAGTAAAGGCCCAGATAAATGAAAAATTATCATACAGGGGAATATATAGATCTTTAAGAAAGAATGAGAAATTTCTTTTTGTGTAAACATGAACATACCTTCAAGATATGTTGTTAGGAGAAATTTTTAAAAGTGCAGATGTTTGTATAAAATATTTTTGTAAAAATAGAAAGAATAAAGGAAATATCTTTTCACATTTGATTGCATATGTATTAATATCTCAGTGAAGATGGAAAGTAAACTGAGAAGTATAGTTATCCACAGGGAAAAGATAGAGCATAGGTTTGGGGGACAAGATTGGGAGGGAGACTTTTTTCACTGTATGCCTTGTATTTTCAAATTTGGGGAAATACATAAACTCTTCACAACTATTTTCAACATATATGTATATATTTAAAAGAAAAATACAATAACAATAGAGTGAAGTTATGGAGTTCTAAGTCATATGTGGATTGCTGGCACAGAAATGTCAGCCACATTAATTGGATGAGTGAGCTTTCTTCCACCTTCTAGAATGTCAGCTCTGTGCTGCAGTGCCGAAAAGAGGTATTTCGTGGCAACAGTGGCACCTACAGGGCACAGTGAGAATCTTCTGTTTCTTTTTTTATCTTTATTTTTCAGAGAGGTGGAAGTGGTGTACGGATAGGGGTGTGATTCTGTTGGAGTTGTTGGACAAAACTGTTTTGACCATCACCGTCGATTTACCGTCAGATACAGCTGGATACAAATCCTGTTCCTATAATTTACTGTTTGGGTAGCTTTGGGCAAAGGCACTTACATTTTTTAAAAGCCATAGTTTCTACCCTTGTAAATTGTGGATAATAATATCTACCTTATCATGGTTTTGCCTAATAAATTTTAAGTGAATTGTGTCACTTACAAAATACCAGCCTTGCCACCAAAATGGTCTTGTGATTGCTCAGTGTCAGAGGCAACCCCAAACCTTCATCAGCAGAAAATAAGATGCTAAAGAAACACAGCCCACAGAAGGAGCTATGAGGATGCAATCTAGAAGCTCCTCAGGCCAGCAAGTAAAAGTAGAATGCCTGGGAAGAGGGAGCAGAAGAGAGAAAATGCGAAGGAGAGAGGAGAGAAAGAGCACGTGCACACTTCAGAAGCATTGTTTGAATCCTTTGATGGCATACTGGAAGCCCTGAATTTACCTCTGGTTTTTCTGTTGTAAGGACAGCAACTTTCTTTTTCTAAAGCCAGATTGAGGTGATTCTTTTCACTTGTAATTGAAAAATACTTCTAACCATGTCTAATGGTGCATACTAAAAGCCGGTCAACCTCACTCATAATAAAAGTAGAAATTAAAAATGAGATGACATTTTCTACCCATTATATTGGCCAAAAGTTAAATTAAAATTGATAACACATTATGTTGGCCAAGCTGTGGAGAAATAGGCATTCTCATATTTTACTGATGAGCAGTTTAACAACCCCTGAAGAAGGCAAATTAAACATATTTGTTAAAATGCAAATATATGTATCTTTTGACCCAGCAATTACGCTTTTGCGTAATTTGTCCCATGGATATATACTCAATCCTGTGAAATGAGGCATGCACAAGGTTATTCAGCGTTGTTCCAAAGAACAAACAATAAGCATCTAATGTTCATCACTGGAGAAGTGACTTCATTCACATAGTGGAAAACTCTGAATACATTAAAATGAATAAAAAAAATTTCTTTGGAAAGTGATAATGGAAAGTTCTCTATGATATACAGCTGTTTAGAAAAATACAGGAAAAGAATATGAAGAACTTGCTATAATTTATGCTTAAAAGGGGTGGGAGAAGGAATCTAGGTTCATATTAATTGCCCTTACATTAAAATCTCTGGAAGAATATACAAAAAGTGAAACAGCATGGCAAAGGCTACGTAGAGGAAATTGGTAGAAAAGAGACAGAGATGAAGGAAGTCTTTTTCAATGAAGACATTTCTGCACATTTTAATTTTCGAACCCTTAACTGCAGAACCTATTCAAAAGTGAAATAAAATTCCAGGGGAAAAGATTTTACTTACCTCTTGGAGCTATGGAACTCTAAACCCAAGGGCCAGGGGTGAGGGGTCCTTAGTTTGAATTGTGTGTAGACTAGACTCCATCTTCTAGAATTTCTAATCATTTCCAGCCTTGAGTGAACCAGTTGCAGATCTGTAAAGAAACAGCCCCTGGTTACAGTGGCACCTACAGGACAAACAAAGATGTTTCAGCTTGTTTCTTGGTGCTTTTTTGTGGGGCAGGAGGAGTCAAAGTTTAGGAGACGTAGATAAGGAGGTGACGTTACAGTTGCTAGTTACTGCAAACATAATTTTTATATCAGCATATTAGAAGTTTAGACCTTAGAGCTAAACACCCCATTACAAACACTGGCTTGGTCACCTACTCTTAGTTACTCCCCTGTTGTATGGCTTTAGGTAAAGGAACTTAACATTTCTGAGTCAAAGTGTCTACTTGAAATATGCGAAATATGCTATCTGTATTGCAGATAATGCTCCAAACCTGGCAAACAACAGCCTGTGAGTACTCAACCCTTAAGACAATCCTAAATGCCCCAAACCTATCCCAGCAGGAAATAAGCTGATAAAGAGATGTAGCCCATAGAGGAGGCCTCCAAGTCTGTGGGCTACTTCACCCAGAGCTCACAGGGGCCACGGAAGATGAGGGACAAAGGAGATCCATGCAGAGAACTCATCAGAGCAGCCAGATTGGCTGAGGAGCTCACTTCACCTCCAGGTCAGGACACTTTGCACTTCCAGTCCGGCACATCACAGGAATGGCTATGCACCAGAGACTACTTTTTGCTGTTTCTCACTCTCCTCCTTACCAAATGGATGATTTTTAAAAGATATTATCCTATTCTTTCTCTGTCCCTTCATGTATTGCATGTATGGTTATGTTGGAACCGCAGTTTGCTGGGCCAGAAGGAACCACACCAGAACCTGACCAAGAAGAATCACCCAGAAATCCTGGACTTGGAACAATAACTAGATTAGTGTTGTGTGGTCTCCCTCTAAGAGGGAAGTGCACTTTCCATGGTATCTAATTATGGCTTTATTAGGCAGGTGCTGGCATTTTTGAAGGCATATGTGAGAGTAGGCGGACGGTATGTTGTTGAAGGTGTGGATTACAGCTAAAATCCGTGTTGTTAGCCAAGCCAGCGCTTATTTGCCTTTCTTCATATAATGTCACTTTGATCTTCTGCTGGACGCCTGGAATCCACATCTCTCAATTCACCTGGTTTGAGTGATACTGGTTTTTTCCCCAGCTCCAGGGTGCTTGTATGACTCAGACCTTGCCAGTCAGAACGCTGCATCCTGTCCAGTTCAGGTCAGAGAGACTCAGGGCAAGCAAGATCTCTCTGCTGAGATTGGAGCTGTGAAAATGAAAGGGAAGGGAGGCTGTCTAAGGACAGGGCCAAGACAGAGGGACCTGTGAGAGTGACAGCGCGAGCGAAAGAGAAACCACAGTTGGGGGTGACATTTAATCCTTTGGAGTAAGGCCCATTGGAAATTCTGCATCTACCTCTAGGCTTTTCAGTGATGAGAAAACAAACAGCTTCTTGCTTGAGCCAGATAGACTGGGGCTTTCCATTTCTTGCAATCAAAACAGTTCTGAATCAAATGGCTCTTAAACCAAAAGATGCTCAAACTCACAATAATAAGAAAACAATTGATACAATTTTTTTTTTTACTCTCAGATTGATTGGCAAAAATTCAAAACATACTGTGTTGGCCAAGCTTTTGGGAAACAGAAAATTTTTACATGGCTGGGAGGAGCATAAGCTGGTATAAGCCCTGTGAAGGGCAATTTGAAAATGCCCATAAACATGACAAACACATGTATTCTCAGATGCACGACAAAGTGAGAATTTTTCTGTTTTTTCATTATTTTTTCTTAGTGGCAGAGAAACTCAGCAGGAATTCTTGGATATACTTAGATATACTGAGACACCTGCAAAATGAACCCTATACAAAACTCGTTTCAGTATTATTTTAAATGGCAAAACAATCAAATTACATGTTCATCAATAGAGAACTGGGTAAACAAATTTTGGGGTATCCATACGCTGTGAATACTCCAAAGCTAGAGCGGTGGGGGCAAAGAGGAATTTTTATGTACTGATATACAAGATTTCCAAGATATAGTGTTATATGGAATAATTAAGACAGAGGAAAAAAGATGTCATAGTACATTATCATGCAAAATAAAAAGTAACTTTTAAAAGATTTGTTTGTATGTGCATAAAATGGTCTCTGGAAGTACAAAAGAAATTAATAACATTGCTAACCTTTGATATGGAATCGGTAAAAGGAAAATTTTTTAGCATGTTCTTTTTATCCTATTTGTTTTTGAACCACATAAAAACATTACCTATTCAAAAATTAAATGAATAAAAATGTTTAAATTTTCTCACTAGGACCTACAAGCTACAGAACAGTAAAAATAGATTATTGATCCAGGCAGTGAAATGCATAAGCTGAACGAACCAGCTTCTTCCATTTTCTAGATTATCTGGTCTATAGCGGCTGGAAATAGATGTTCTATGATGAGGGTGGCACCTGCAGGACAAAGCGAGAATTTTTCCTGCTTTTTTAAATGATTATTATTTTCTTACTGGCAGAGGAAATCAGCAGGGCATGGAGAATGCAGGTAGTGAGCATGAATTTTCCACTTAGAGTTGCTAGATGTAAAAGTTTTGCTACAAATAATGGAGACATTGTAAACAAAAATATCTTTACATAAGACACACAGGGAATCAATGTGGAATACAGAGGTAAAAGTAGACTCTGGTAACAAATATTGGCTTTGTCACTCCCCAGCTCTGTGGCTTTGAGCAAAATCTCTTAACACGACTGAGCTTAGAGGCTACACTTACGAAATAAGGATAATTAAACTCACCTTAAAGGACTGTTGTCTCTTAACTTTTGAAGGGTTTCTTAGCCTGAGAAACCCCACACCTGAGAAACAGTAGCCTGCAATTGCTCAATCCCTGTGGCAATTGCAGGCCCCCAAAGCCACTCACTCAGGAAATGAGATGTTGAACAAATACAGTCCATGGAAGGGGCATCCTCCTGAAAGTTCTCACCTTAAATGGGCCATGGAAGATAAAGGACAAGAGAGAAACTTCCAGGGTGGCTGAAGTCATATGACCAAATAGCTCACCTGAACTCAGGAAAACCAAATGAAAGCCTTTACTTCAATTGTGAACATCTCTCCCTGTTAAGTGTATAGTGTGAATTATGGTTTTCATTTAATCATAGTTTGCTGGACTATGAGAAGCCACATTAGGACCAGACCAAGAAAAATATTCATCACCCAAAGATTCTGGACTTAGAGTGATAACACGTTTATTTATTTATTTGGGCTTGTTCATCACACCTCCTTCTGAGATGTGGATGAGCACATTTTTTGTTGTGAGTAGCATAGCTGCATTATATTGACATGTGTACTTCTGAACATATATGTATGGGTAGAAGGGTGTGCTGTTCCTGTGGCTCAGGCCTGGACAAACAGAGCTGTGCCTCCACCATCCATAGTGATGGTTCAGGAATAGGTACATGATAAAATTGAAGTCAATGAGAGTCAGGCCTAGGCCTTTCTGCCCAAGTTAAAGCTGTGAGACTGAAAGCCTGGAGCTGCCTGGAGGTGGTGTGATTGGGGAGAAAGACAGAGAGAGAGAGAGACAGAGACAGAGACAGAGACAGAGACAGAGATTGGAGCAGAACCAGGTTTAATGAGATCTTTGGGTTCTTGGATCAAGGTATGTCTCCAAATGCATTCACTGACTTTATTTTATATGAATATTTCTTTCTATTGCTTAAACTAATTCAGTTGCATTTTCTACCACTTGTAATTAAATTTATATGAAAGATGTCATACCCCATCATAGAAAAGAGAAATGCAAGTTGAAACTACATAGATAACATTTTTCACTTTTCATATTGATAAAAGTCCAAACCATTTGGTAGCATATGGTGGACAAGCTGTGGGGCAGAAGGCAGTCACACACAGGATTGGAGGGAGTATAACCTGCTATAATAGAACCCTTATGGAGCGAAGTTTGAAAATTCTATAAAAATTACAAATGCATCTACTTTTTCATCCAAAAAGTCCACTTCTATGAATTTGTTGTACACGCACAAGAGAAAGACCAGTGTGCTGGTTATTCTCCCTTGGCCTCCCACCTCATTTCCATTCTCAGTCCTTTTCTGCCATGCGTTTGGTCCAAGAGGCTGACCTCTACTGAGTGCAGCACACAGCATCCTCTACCCTCTGGCTCCATTTCAGGTTAGGTTAATGGAGGGGAGGGGCACCAGCAGGACCTCTGGAAGAGAGATAATGGAAGAGAGAAGAAGAGAGAGGTCAAGATATTTTTTCCATTGACTCCTACCTTGACAAGAGCAATTCTGGAAGAGATTGTGTTTCTCAGTAGCCACAGCTAATGTCAGATGGCCTCTTCCAGATTCTGATGACACCATTTCTTCTCCATTGTTGCTTCAAGTCAAAGCAAATCTGTTGTGGCAACAGATATTTGCTGTAGCTCATTCCTGGATGCTCTACATGCCTTTGGTTCCTTCCCTTAACCCCCAACCCAACTATGATGTATAGTATACTTAAGTATATTTTATATATTGACTTAAAATTTATGTAAGTGTCTTTATGTATGTTAAGTTACTATACCAATTATATTTACTTTGTATACATAAATTTACTATATATGTCAACTTGACTGAGCAGTGGGATGCTCAAATATTTGGTCAAATATTATTCTGGGGTGTTTCTTTGACAGTATTTTAGGGTGATATTCAGATTTATTTATTTTTTTATTGTTTTTATACACAGAGTCTCAGTCTGTTGCCCAGGCTTCAATGTAGTGGCATGAATATAGCTCACTGCAGCCTCAAACTCTTGCACTCAAGTGATCCTCCTGCCCCAGCCTCCCAAATAGCTGGGACTAGAGGCATACACCATCATGCATGCCTGGTAAATTTTCTTTTTTTTCAATAGAGATGGAATCTTACTTTGTTGCCGAGGCTGATCTTGAACTCCTGGACCCAAGCAATTCTCCCACCTTGGCCTCTCAAAGTGTTGGGATGACAGGAATGAGCCACTGTGTCTGGCCAAGATTCACATTTAAATCGATAGACTGAGTAAAGCAGATTCCCCTCCATTATGTGGGTGGATTTCACCCAGTCAGTTGAAAAATGAATACCATAAAAGACTGTCTTTCCCCTGGGCCAGAGAGAATTCTCCTGCCTGATGGTCTTCAAACTGAGACATCAGTTCTTCCTGGTTCTGCAGCAGCCTGCCAGTCTTTGGACTTGAATTGAAACATCAAATTTGCAGATTTTGAACTTGCCAGCCTCTATAATCATGTGAGTCGATTGCTCATAAGTGTCTTTCTCTATATATATACTATTGGTTGTGTTTTTTCAGGAGATCTCTCATCCCTTTAAAAATAGTTCCCTCATTAAATTCTCTTCAGTCAAACCTCTTGAGTATATTTGTTTCCTATGGGGACTTTGACTGATCAAGTGATTGGTATCAAGAATGGCCCATGGAAACAGACCCTGAAAATGTGATTCTGGTGCCCCATATTTGAAAAGCTCATAAATATCCTCTGCCAGGGGATACGACACTTGTAATTTGTAGTATGCAGCAATATTATAATTACTCAATTTATCAGTGGTGTGGGATGCAGTACAAGTGGATGGCAAGGCAAGATCAAATGACTAATAGCATGATCTTAACAGCTATGGCAACACATGGTCATTGCAGTTTGTGGTCTGGCTACTCCTGATGGCCTTGGAGAGCTTACAAAAAGAAAATGAAAGCTTGAAGACTTGAACTTCCAAAGCAGAGAACAGAGAGAGAATCAAAAAGCCTCAGTGGTAACATTAAAACAATTCTTATTTTGAGAGTGCAGGCATGACTAAAAATTAGGCCTGAGGACTGACTGTGATGCAGAGAAGTAGCAGCAGTTAATGTTCAACATCTTCAGGCATCATGTGCCAATTAAGGAATTAGTTAATAAGGAGTGGGATTCTGAGACTTGGATTAGAAACACTTGGTTAACCATGCAAGACTTAGAGTCTTGAACCCTGAAATCTCCCTGAATCTTCCTTGCCTGAATAAGAAGCCCATCCTTTTTCCCCCTTTCCCAAGGGATTTTGATTTCCTTTACATAAATTTCTTTCGTTGACTTAACCTAGAGCAGTTATCTCACAAGGGGAATCAATCCTCCCTAGCACAGCCTCGCCAACCCTCATTTACCTCCAGACCCACAGTAAGAGTTAAATACCAGCAGAGCACAAAAGGAGAGTGTGAGGCTGGCTCTGGGAGGAGATAAAGAACATTTTGAATGAGTTGAGACATCTTGTCCACTTGTATTGGCAGGGGTCTAAGGAGCATACAAAGGCAATCCTTCTAAGTGTGTTAGATGAAACATAAGATGATATCCGGCCACATTTTTAGAAAGAGTTGCTCACAGAGGATTCATAGTTTAATGTGTTGGCTAGAGCACCTGGCTGTGATTAACTGAAGCCTGGATACTGATGACCTACAGCTGATGAGGCTGTGATGCTGGAATTTTTCAAGTAAGCTGTACAGAGCAGAGTTCAAAGACTTGTGAATATGGGAATGTTGAGTGGATCTTTTTACATATAGGTTGCATAGCCACCTCTCATCCCCAAATATAACTAGCAAGAGAGATCAGAAGATATTTTATTCATCATCATTTATTTATTAAAAAGTGCCTTGAAGAGTTCTTCTATCTTATAAGCCAGATTTAGTAGGCATGTGATAATAATAGGAGCCTGGAATGGTAGATGCCAGGTGGCTCTGCTTTACCATCAGAGATAAAATGGGAGTGATTAATGAGTCACAGGGACCTGGTAATCATCAGAGAGTTTGACTTATAGATTTAATAGATTGATATTATGTTAATTGGAGCTGGTAAGCAGGAAGTAGCAAGCACCTTGAAATCAACCTAAATGCCCATCAGTAGGGAACTATTCAAATGAATTGTTGTACATTCATACAATGGAATACTATCAGTTGCGTAAAAATATAAAGAAACTTTTTATGCACTGATATAGAAATCTCTAGTGTATATTTTTATGTGAAAAAACAAAGTATAGATTAGTTTGCATAATATGCTGCCAGTAATAAAGTGAGGCAGTAACAAGTATTTATATATGTGTGTATACATATGTACATATATGTGTATATGTAAACACTCTGGAATGATACAAGAGCTGACTGTGTCATCTGTTTCAAGGTCACAAATAAGAACTGGCCAGACAGGGGTACTTGGTAGTGGAAGGGAGATTATTTATTATATGCCATTTTATACTTTCTGTTTTTGAATCATGTAAATATTATCTATTCAAAAGCTTAGAAATATTTTTAAAAAGGAAAAATGTAAACATAACATATATATTGAAGCTACAGAGCTGTAAACACATGCGTAGATTTATCAAAATGAACTGTCAGCTAAATAAATTGCCTTCTTCTATCTTCTATAATGTCTTCTATCGTCTATAGTAGCCCTAAGAAATCAGAGTTGAAGCGCTAGAAAGAGATATTATATGGTTATAGTGACACCTGCAGGATAAACTGAGAAATTTTGCTTGCTGGATTCAGTCCCCCGCCCCCCGCCTCAAAGGTATCCATTAGAGGGAGGGGCTAATGAGTCTCCAATGAAATAGCTGAGCAGAAATGTTTAAATAATAAATGATGAAGTATTCTAACCAAAGATAGATTTACACAGGTCACGCTGAGTAAGAAGAGTAGATTGGTGAGACAAATGTAGTTTCAGAGCCTCAAACACTTTGCTTCATGTTTTCTCTCTGCTGTTTTAGGTAAATGAAAAACAGCATCTCTGAAACATAAGAAGTTTTTTCATGTGTAAATGTAAAATATTAGTTTCTCCACGTGTATATATGCACAACCCTGCCTATTTTGCCAAGTTGGTGTAATATGAGAGGGCGTACATGTAACCTGCTGAATTTGGAACCTGGCACACGGCTGCTTCTCAGTAACCTTTAGCCAGTGCATTTTTGCCATTTACTGTATTCTTTGGTATCACTGCACTCACAAGGCTGATCACCCCATAGACTCACTGTTTCAACTCCACCCCACCATGATGCATTTTCAGCTTTTATCAACTTTTCTACAAACAAGCTCCTCACACCAAGGCTAATTTAGATTCCTCACATCTCTTAATATCAAACTAGTACAGCCGCATCTCTCCATTCCTCACTGAACTGATTTGGGACCATTTTTTGAAACTCTTGATTTGTCTATTTCATTTTCCAGGAAAAATATCACAAATTATATTTACACTTTTTTTTTGCACCTGACAATAACATGCGTTTATCCACGTAATGACATGACATTTTCTCCTCCGGGATTGTTATTAAGCTTGAACCTGACCTTTTTTCAACTTCAGAATGTAAATGTTCTTCTGAATCTCTGTTAGCTTTACGTATACATGCACAACATCATGTTTTTAGAATGATATGCCCCTGTATGTGTATAAGACTAAAGCAAAATAGAATTTGAGATCAAGAACTGAAAGAAATTCATTAGTAATCTTAAACCATGAATAAATTTAAAAGATACTGTAACTCAGTGAAAGAAATATTTGCTAGTGTAACAGACTAAGCAGACGTGACTTTTAAAAGCAAACCAATAGATATTAGAAATACACACAGATTTATGTTTAAACCTAAAATAGAAGGTGAGTTGGTTTTCTGCTCTCAAGATGTTCAGACCAAATGGATAAGAGAAAACTAGACACTAAAGAATGTGATCATTATGATTTGAAATAGTGAAGGATCTAGACAGAATTAGGAAAAAAAAAAGAGAGAGAGAGAGAGAAGAAATAAACCTTTATTTCCAACAGATGGTGCTGCATATCATAAATATTTTGATGAATATAATGACCCAGGGGGTTCTGGACCCGTCAATTAACACTCTAATGGGAGATTTCAACCATCCATATGACAGGATTTTCAGAGAGTGACCCGTCATGATTACTAAAAAAAAAAAAAAAAGTCCATTCTATAGCAAGCATAAAATAGGTTCAACCACAGAATAATATTTATTATTCTGTATATTATGTATTTCATAATATGGCAAATATATAATACACAATATTATTAATTACAACATATGGTTAAAGAATTCAGACATCAAGTTGGAGAATTAGAAACCACATGGCAATATATGGCTATATGGATATTTTGTTCCTTGACACTACCACACTAACATTAAAAACAATGGAAGGGGTGGAATTCAGACAACATACAGGTCACAGAAAGAAGATAGTCATTATTTCAATAACTGAAAATATCAGTCAAATATTCAGTCAATATCTGAAATGGATGTTTGCAGGACAGAAAATTGGATGGTTAAAATCCAAACAACAGCTTAAGAGCTAAACTGGCAATATTTCAGAAAAGTAAAACCGTACTGATAAAACTGGGACAGACAGCATGGGCATAATGCACACATATAAGATGAATGATTGTTTATGTAAGTGTAATTAAGGTTAGTACACTTATAAGGCAGGATCTCCCCCAGATCCAACTACAGTTATGAGTGCAACTGGAAATACAGGTGGGATGTAATGCTGTCCCAGTTGAGATAAATGTGGTAAGGACACTGTTGTTAGACTACTGAAAAATGTGGAGAAGATTATTTGGTACTAAAGCAGATCTAAAAGAAATAGACCCAAAAAAGGGGGTGGGAGGAAGGTAGGGAAGTGGAGGACATACCAACGAACCTATTAGAAAAGAAAGAACAAGAAGAACTCCTGCTTATTCTAGACACGAAAAGAAAGATAGAACCATCTTAAGAATAGGTAAGCTCCATGATACAGAATAGTAGCCTACATAGGGATAAATAGCTTTTATGTAACCCAAAAGTAAAGAACTTCTGCTATTCCAACAAAAGCAAAAAGGAATGGACTGTTACTATCAAAAACAGTAAGGATAAGCTTAGACCACAGACAGAGACAAATCCCAGAGCTCCAAACTAGAAACTTGGCATTCTTTCATCTTTCCTGATCACATTTTTCCTATATTATCTATTAAAATGTAATTGAGCAAATAATGTTATTATAGCATTACTGATACAGGATCATAAATATCAATAATTTCATGAAAAATGCCTGAGTATGCATAAGGGAAATGAAAAGATAAAATTTAAACTGTTAGGAGGAAGCACATCTGTAAGAGTCCTGGTAAAATCAGCCCTAGGATCGGCTAGTTGCCTCCCCAAAACTTGCAGTATCTTTAACACTAAATTCTGAATGAATAACTGGAACAGATATGATAAAAGAAAATTATAAGACTTTGGAGAAAATAAAATCAATTTAGTAGTATATATTTCTGTTGAAGAGGCAAAACTGACACCAGTAACATTACTCACATTGGACTGTGATGTGTCATATATATTCTCTTGACTAAAGGTTATTCTTGAAAGCTTTCTAGAATTTATTTGGTTGTGTTAATGGGGGAAATTTTATTATAATTTTGAATCATTTCTTTAATGTGTACATATGAACTATTTAGATTTTCTTTTTCTTCAGTCAGTTTCAGTAAGTGATATTTTTCTGGATATTTGCCTATTTTATTTAGGTTTTCAAATTCATTGGCATAAAATTGTTGTTGAGGTGACAGTAGGAATGGCAGTCCAGTGGTTTCTTTTTGATAACTTTTTGAAATAATTATAGACTCACAAGAAATTGCAAAAATAGTGCAAAAACGTCTCATGTACCCATTCTTCAACTTCCCCCAATTCTAGCATCTTACATATACTAGCACATTACCAAAACCAAATACTGTTGATTAGGCTACATACCTTACTTTAATTCCACCAGTTTTTACCTGAACTGATTTTTTGCATGTATAGTTGTATGAGATTTTACCACTTGTATGGATTCATATAGCTACCACCACCAGATATGGGGCTGTTCCATCATCACAAAGACGCTCCCTCATGCTACTCTACTATAGTCAGATCCCCTTTGCCCACCCACCTCCCTAAGCCTAACAATCACTGATTTCTTCTCCATCTCTATAATTTTGTCATACCAAGTGCTACATGAAATGGAATCATACAGTAGGTAACCCCTTGATATCAGCCTTTTTTTTTGAGATGGAGTGTTACACTGTTGCCTGGGCTGGAATGCAATGGCACAATCTGGGCTCACTGCAACCTCTGCCTCTCAGGTCCAAGTGATTCTCCTGCCTCAACCTCCCGAGTAGCTGGGATTATAGGTGCCTGCCACCACGCCCGGCTAATTTTTTTATATTTTTAGTAGAGACAAGGTTTCACTATGTTGGCCAGGCTAGTCTCAAACTCGTGGCCTCAGGTGATCCGCCTGCCTTGACCTCCCAAAGTGTTGGGATTACAGGTGTGAGCCACGGTGACTGGCTGATATTGGCTTTTTTGCACACATATAACTGTATTCATAACCAAGATATGATGTTGTACGTTTCTGTTTGTGCTTTTATTTACAATTTACATTCCTTCATTGGTTATATGTCTGCTTCAGTCTTTTACCTTTTTTTCTAATTGTGGTGTTTTGTTGTCGTTCTTTTGTTTTGTTTTGTATTTTTGCTGTTAAACTTAGGGAGTTCTTTTTAACTCCATTGTGGTATCTGTGATTTGCAAATAAGCTTTCCCAGTCTGTGGCTTGTGTTTTTATCATCTTAATGAGGTTTTTCACAGAGTGAAAGTTTTTAAGTCCGATTAAGTCCAATTTATTAAATTTTCTTTCACAGATTATGCTTTTGGTATCATGTCTAAGATCTCTTAGCCCCAAGTCACAAAGATTTTTTTCTAAAATGTTTCCCATATAAGTATTATAAATTTATATTTTACATGTAAACTTATAGTTAATTTTGAGTTAACTTTACATAAGGTGGGAGGTTTAGGTCACTGTTCATTTTTCTGCTAAGAATGTTCATTTTTCCCAGTGCCATGTATTGAAAATATTACCTTTCCTTTATTGATTGCTTCTGCACCTTTATCAAAATCTGTTGGTCATACGTTTATGGAGTCTCTTTCTAGGTTCTTTGTTCTGTTTCATTGATCCATGTGCCTTTCCCTCTATGATACTGTCTTGATTACCGTAGCTATATAGTAAGTCTTAGAGCAAGGTGGCCTGATTTCTCCAACTTTATCATTTTTCAAAAATGCTTAGTATACTCTAGTTTATTTGCTACTTTACATTAATTTTATATTAACTTAGATTATATCTACAAAATATTATAAAGATTTTGATATGAATTTCACTAAATCTATAGATAAATTTAGGAAGAATTGATATATTTAATAAGGTAAGTCTTTCAATTTATGAGAATAGTGTGTCTCTCCATTTTATTGGTGCTTCTTTTATTTATTTCATCAGCATTTTGTACTTGACAGCATACAGTCCTATAAATGTTTTCTAAGAAGGCTGATGGCTAATGGTTAAATTTTTTTAGTGATTTTAATTGGTCTTGTTTTTTAAGTTTTGGTTTTCATTGTTAGTTGCTAGTCTATGGGAACATTATTGGTTTCTGAATCAAGAATCCTATACAGTGTACAGAAACATGAGCTAACTTTAAGTTACCCAGTCTCAGGCATTTTTTGATAACAATGTGAGAATGGAACAATATGGGTTTCTGGGGAGGCTTCAAGAAACTTTTACTTATGGTGGAAGGCAAAGTGGGAGCAGGTGTCTTACATGGCTGGAGTGGGGGAAGTGAGAGAGAAGCGGGTAGCGCCACATACTTTTAAACAACCAGATCTCGTGAGAACTCACTCACCAAACAGTACCAAGCAGGTACGGTGCTAAACCATTTATGAGAACTCCACCCCCACTATCCAATCAAGAAAACCATCTTGGGGAACTTTTTGGAGTTTTTATTTTTTCAAAGTTAATTTATTTGATAGTTATGAGACTGTTTAGATTATCTGTTTCACCTTTGGTGAATTTTGTTAGGTTGTAGTTTTTCAGAAATTGATTCACTCCATTTAAATAGTCAAATTTATGTGTGTATGGTTGATGGGAGTGTTCCCTTAATATCTTTTTCTATCTACAGATTTCATAGTGATATTCCACTTTTCCCCTTGATATTGGTAATATGTGTCTTCTTTCTCTTCTCTGTCAGTTTTATTAGAGGTCTATCAATTTCACTAATTTTTTTCAAGCAACCAGCTTTTGGTTTGATAGATGAATTTTATCTACTGTTTTTCTATTTTCTTTTTAAAAATTATTCTTTTGTTTTTAATTGACACGTAATAATTACACACATCTGTGGGGTTTAACATAATGTTTTGACACGTTGTATAATGATCAAATCATGATATTTAGCATATTCATTACCTCACACTTATTATTTCTTTGTGGTGAGAACATTCAGAAATCTGTCTTCTAGTTATTTTGAAATGTACACTATACTATAGTTTGCTGTAATCACTCTAGTATGCTATAGAACATCCTAACTTACTTCTCCTACCTGACTGTAATTTTGTATCTGTGGACTGATCTCTCCTTCCCCTCCCCAGTCCCCTACGGTCCCTAGCCTCTGGCAACCCATTATTCTGCTCTATTTCTATGAGATAAGCTTTTTTGGACTCCACAAAGGATTATGATCATGTGGTATTTGTCTTTCTGTGCCTGGCTTATTTAATTTAAAATGTCTTTCAGGTTCATCCATGTTGCCAAAATAGACAGGATTTTATTTTTTATGCCTAAATAATGTTCCATTGTGTATATATATATCAGAGTGTATTAATTTGTCTGTTGATGGATACTTATGTTTATTCCTTATTGTGGCTATTGTCAATAGTGCAATAACATCAAAGTGCAGATATCCTTTGTCATAATGATTTTATTTCCTGTGAACAGATACCCAATAGAAGAAGTGCTGGATCATATGGCAGCTCTAGCTTTAATATTCTGAGGAAATTCCATGCTGTTTTTCACAATGGCTATTACAGTTTATATTACCATCAATAGCATATGTATAAAGGTTCCCTTTTTCCATATTCATGGTAGCACTTGTTATTTTTTTCTTTGACAGTAGCCATCATAATTGTGGTGAGCTGCTATCTCATTGCAGTTTTGATTTGCATTTCCCTGATGATTAGTGATGTTGAGTATTTTTTTCATGTACTCGTTGGCCATTTGTATGTTTTTCTTTGATAAATATCTATTGAAGCTCTTTCTCCATTTTTAAATTGGATTACTTATTTCTTTTGCTATTGAGTTAAGTTTCTTGTACATTCTGGACATTAGCCCTTTGTCAGACGCATAGTTATGCTGATATTTTCTCCCATTAGTCACTTTGTTGGTTATTTCTTTGTTGTGCAGAAGCTTTTTAGTTTGATGTAATCCCACTTGTCATTTTTGGTTTTGTTGCCTGTGTTTTTAATTCTTATATAAAAGTCGTTGCCTAGACCGATGTCATAAAGCATTCCCCTAGTGTTTTATCCTAGTAGTTTTATAGTTTTAGGTCTAACATTTAAGTCTTCAATCCATTTTGGGTTACTATCTCTTCCTTTAGATCTTATAATATTTGTTCGATATATCTGGGTGTTTGGGGGTAGGGTGCATATATGTTTTATATCCTCTTGCCAAATTAACCCCTTTATCCAGATATAATGGCCTTCTTTATCTCTTATAAATGATCTATAATTATTTCAAAATAAAAACTTGATGCTAAAAAAACACATGTAATCAGAACTCTCAAAAGTCAATAACAAATAAGCTTCCCCAATTAAAAATGATTAAAAGATTTGAGCAGGCACCTTACCAAAAAGACATATGGTTAGAAGAAAAGCACATGAAAAGATCTTTGACATCTAATGGCTAAAATTTTAAAAACTGACACAAGGAGATAACAAGCTCTCATCATTGCTGGTAGAAATGCGAAATGGCATAGCCACATTGGAAACCATTTTAATTAGTTTCTTATAAAATTAAATATGTACTTATTATACCACCCAGTGATCCTACCTGTGTGCTTACAAAAAAACAATTCACGAATGTTTATAACAGCTTTATTTGTAATCACCAAAAACTGAAAACAACATACATATCCTTATGGGTTCTAAATGGAGGGGCTAGTCTTTTTCATGGAATCTTGTTTTGTTTTGTTTTGTTTTTGAGATGGACTCTAGCTCTGTCGCCCAGGCTTGGGGTGCAGTAGTGCAATCTCAGCTCACTGCAAGCTCCACCTCCTGGATTCAAGTGATTCTCCTGCCTCAGCCTCCCAAGTAGCTGGGATCACCGGCGCCACCACCATGCCCAGCTAATATTTGTATTTTTAGTGGAGATGGGGTTTCACTGTGTTGGCCAGACTGGTGTCAAACTCCCGACCTCATGATACACCCACCTTGGCCTCCCAAAGTGCTGGGATTACAAGCATGAGCCACCTCATGTGGCCTCCTTTCATGGAGTCTTTAAAGATCACTCCAATACAGCCACAGAAATGACAGAGAGGCATATGAAATGAATGAATTTATTATATTTAGAGATCCTAGAGACAGGAGTCTCGGTACACCACACAGTGTGCCATATGAGAGAGCTCCCAGGGATTGGGCTCATTCAAACAGGTGGAACATAAAGAAAGACAGACAAAGAGACAGACAGACAGAGACAGACAGACAGAGACAGAGAGGGCCATGGGCAAGTACCTTTATTGAGGGTCAGAGCTTAGTACATAAGCAAAAGGTAGGAGGCGATTTCATTGGAGTGTTTGAATGTCACTAGGCCACAGTCAAAGGAGGGCAAGAAGGGGAATTTGTGTCAAGGACCAGCCTCACACAAGTGCACGTGATCACCTGGGTAGAGCACTAGAGCCTATGTGTGAGGATGTTCAGGCATCGACAAAATGTGAAATTTGTAAAATTTACAATACACCTTCAATTTGTGATTGGATAATCAAAGCATGCTAAATCCATACAATGGAGTATTACTCAGCATTATAAAGGAGAACACTTCTTGATACACACAACAGCACTGATGTATCTCAAAGGCATTATGCTAAATGAAAGATGCCTGTCTCAAAATACTACAGTATTTTATGATTCCATTTACATGTCATTCTTGAAAGACAAAACAGAACAGAAAAATCAGTGGTTGCAGAGGCTGGGGGTAGAAGGAAGGTTTGACTACTAAGTGGCACAAGGGAAGTTTGCGGGATGAAGAAACTGTTCTATATCTTGATTAAGGTTGTGATTATGTGAGTGTAGGCATGTGTCAAAATTCATAAAATTATATACCAAAAAGAGTGAATTTTACTACATAGAAATCATGATTTAATAAACCTGACTTTAAAAAAAGTACTCACACAAAATTTGCATGGGAGACAACTCATTCTTCTCCCAACCCAGCACCAAGTTTGAGAAGGACAATATTTACTATTTCCATTTGTGGAGTAACTTTATTATGATTATCATTATTATTTAGAGATAAGGTCTTGCTCTGTCACCCAGGCTGGAGTGCAGTGTTAATCATAGCTTACTGTAACTTTAACCTCCTGGGCTCAAGCGATCCTCCTGCCTCAGCCTCCCAAGAAGCTGGGACTACATATCATCATGGCCAGCTAATTATTAGTATTACTATTTTTTTAGATGGAATCTTGTCTGTCGCCCAGCCTGGAGTACAGTGGTGCAATCTTGGCTCACTGCAACCTCCACCTCCCAGGTTCAAACGAGTCTCCTGCCTCAGCCTCCTGAGTAGCTGGGACTACAGGTACGCACCATCACGCCCTGCTAATTTTTTTTAAAATTATTTTTAGTAGAGATGGGTTTTCACTATGTTGATCAGACTGGTCTCAAACTCCAGACCTCAAATGATCCCCCTGCCTCAGCCTCCCAAAGTGCTGGGATTTCAAACGTGAGCCACTACAACTGGTCTAATTATTTTTAGTAGAGACAAGGTCTTGCTGTATTTCCCAGGTTGTTCTTGAACTCCTGGGCTCAAGCAATACTCCTGCCTCAGCCTCCCACTTAGCAGGGAATCCAGATGTGTGCCACCATGAATGACTATTTTTTAAATTATTTGTGGTGACAGGATCCCACTATATTGTCCAGGCTGGCATCAAACTCCTGGCCTCAAGTGATTCTCCCACCTTGGCTTCCCAAAGTGCTGGGATTACAGGCATGAACCACTGTGCCCAGCCTAACTTTAATTTTTTGATCCACCTTTCCAACTAAGGGTTTTACCCTATTGGTGTCCCAGTTTTATGCAGTGTCATCCTATATGACTTTAGTCTTATGGAAGCCTGAAGGTTTGCTTCTTGCTCTGGTGTCCTATGAGGCCACCAGACAAAATGTAGATGCCCTTAGAGTAGTCTATAGTTTCTGAAATTTCTCACCTTGATTACCTTGTTCACTACTTTTTGTCTTCCAAAATTTTTTGATACTTTCTACCTTAACTTAAAAATTTTCAACTTGCAATAGGCATGGTGGCTCACGCCCATAATCACAGCACTTTGGGAGCCCAAGAAGGGCAAATCACAAGGTCAAGAGATCGAGACCATCCTGGCCAACATGGTGAAACCCCATCTCTACTAAAATTACAAAAAATAGCTGGGTGTGGTGGCATGTGCCTGTAGTCTCAGCTATTCAGAAGGCTGAGGCAGGAGAATCACATGAACCAGGGAGGCAGAGGTTAGTGAGCCGAGATTGTGCTACTGCTCTCCAGCCTGGCAACAGAGCAAGACTCTGTCTCAAAAAAAAAAAAAAAAAAAAATTCGACTTGCAAATTTATTTTTTAGGAAAGTAAAAGTTTGTTTTTGATTATTTTATCTAGAATTTTTATTTTTTCCCTAAAATGTTTGTATATTTTTTTCCTTTTTATTTTCCTTTTTTCTTTCTTCTGTCATATTGCTAAAAATAAGAGTATTTCCACAATACTGTTAAGTAGAATATATTTAGTCTCACACAGTATGAGGGGGAGATTGAGAACCAAGAACCATGAATATTACCTAGGTTCTATTCTTTACTTGCTGTGTGATCCCCAACATTTTTCTCTTTTTTCTATGTGTCATTTTTTCCTGATAAGGAATGAAGGGCATGGTTAAGTGATATCTAAATTCTCATCGCTTAAAACTTGTACTATTTTAATTGTGAAAAATAAGAACAACTACTGGTCTGGGAATCTGGAGTCCTAACTTGGCTCTTCTACTTTCTAGCTTTCAGGGTTTAGACATGCCACTTTACTTCTTGAGTCATCATTTATTTGTCTACACACACGCAAACAAAAGTGATAATATCTACTTAACAAGATTGTTGTCAAAATTAAATTAGACATTATTTATAGAACTGCTTGGCATGTAAGAGGTGACGATTAAGTCTTAGAAAGATCCATGTATAGAGAATTCAAGGAACTCTAAGGTCCATTTACTGTTCCAAAAATCTATGACGTCAACTGAAGTTAGTGCTTAAAAAAAAAAAAAAAAAAAAAAAAGTTTTGCTGCAATTCTGACATGTGCTCTCTAGAGGTCTCCATTACCAAACAAATCAGCGTATGTTTTACTGTTGGTTGTGGAAGTTCAGAAACAAAATCTTTTAATTCAACATTCCTCAAAGAGATTTTTTTTTTTTCACGTTTTCTACATCATATGATTTTCTGGTCATATTTGCTCTCATCTCTTTCAGGTTGCTGAAGAAGAATCTTCCTCTAGGGCTCACTAGCAACTTTGGGCTGGTGATATATAAGACACTATTTATATTATTATTTCTGTGTGGGTTTTTTGCTTTTTTTATTTACAAAAGGTGAATTTAGTTGTTTCTCTCTCATCCCTTTAGTTCAAACACCATTAGCCCCAGATATTGCTCTTTTCTTTTCCAAATTCTGATTATATGTCAAAACAAGCAACCAAACAAAAACTTAGGGGTGGGGAGATTGGATGAAAGAAGGAAGAAAAAACATTCAAAGGCAATGTTTTTCTTAACTGCTGTTCCCTTTAGTAGGATATATATTTCTGGCTGTGTCCACAGTGCACACATATTTAACTAAAACAAACATTTGACAAAGTAATAGTTATCCTACAGAGAGAAATGACACTTTTATATTTTCTATTCTAGTCTATTCTTTTTAATGGTACTTTTGACACACTAATTAAGTCCATGAACCATGAAGGGTTACCACCAATTGTTTGAAAATGATACCATAAGGAGATGCAAAAATCTGAAAAGAGGAAGTTTTATTTCATATGTAATATGTACCAACTGACCTAGGAAGATTTTCTGAAAGTGGCACAAAAAAAATTCACGGTGTGATTTCATTTCATTTCAAGCACATCCATATAGACTCATTTAGGCTGGGTAGGGGGCAGAGCTGGGTTGTGCTTTCTTTTTCAATCCAGGTTAGAGTTGGCCATAAGGGAACTTGTATAAGATGTGGAAGGCAGAAGCAAAAGAGCAGCCAATATTCTCAGAAGGTCACTGTGGTTGGATATGGTGATGGCCAATGGGTCAAACCTCCATGTCCATGCTCTTTCTGATGTCTTTCCCTGATGTCCAGTAGCAGCCTTAGCTGATCAAAAGATGCGTGGCTATGGAACCACAGAGAGGTGATTATGCAGAGGTAATAGCTTCCCATGCATAGCCTTTCACATGAGCTCCTGTTCTTGACCCCGCTTTGCTAGTTGAACATGCCTGGCTGCTCAAATTTCCCTGCAATCCCAGGGCTTGGCTTGCCCACACCACTGCTCCCAGACACTCTGGCTAGGAACTTTGCTATCTGACTCCCCTTTCAAGCTTTTGCTTCTCCAGTACTGACCACATTTTTGTAAGGTCTAATTCCTATTTTAAAAATTCTCCTAATTCTTATCATGGTTCTGCTTCTTTCACTGAATCCTGGATGATACAGGTAAGTGTCAATTGGTCAACAGTAGTTAGCTCTGAAAAGGGGAATAAATGTGATTTTAAAAAAAACAAAACCATAAAGGAGGCTGCAGACTTTCTTTGTAGATTTCTAAATTATTTAAAGTTTTGCAATAAAAATGTACTATTAAATCAAGTTGTCTAATGCTCCTCCTTACATAAGTTCAGCCTAAAGGTTTTTCTGTGTATAATAAACTATAACTTAAATGGAGACTGTTACCTTCTCTTGTGCCAATCATTGAGTTTTGGCCAGTTGAAGGGGACCAACCGTTCAAACCATGTTGTATTCAAATAAGGTAAACACTGAGCTGCAATCAATCCGGCTGTTTATCTCACTTTCCTTTATCTGTCTATAAATCTTCTTCAACCATGTGGCTGCGCTAGAGTCTGTGAGCCTACTCTGGCGCCTGAAGCTGCCCAATTCTCAAATCGCTCTTTGCACAATTAAATTCTGTCAAATTTAATCCAGCTAAGACTTTTCCTCAAGCAGTGCTTATATACTACTTGCACAATGAAAAGAAAGAATGAGAAAAAAGGAAAAGCATATTTTTTAAGATACTAAAGAACACCCAGTAACAGAAAAGCAAAGTAGAACATAAAATCACCATTTTCCAAATGTCCATAAATGGATGTAAGTGACTTTTATATCCAGAAAAATGACTATAAAAATAGTTGTGAGAAAAGGATAACTTTCCTCAACTTTCCAAAAATTCAATGTAATGGGGGAAAATGTGGGAACAGTGTGCCAGAGCCATGCTCCTATGTCCTTAAAGTGCATACTGATCACCTTGAGATTTGGTTCAAAAGTTGATTTCAATTCAGTAGGTTTGGAGCAGGACCTCAAATTCTGCATTCCAAACCAATTTCCAGTTGGTGTTGATAATATTGATTCATGGATCACACTTTGAGTAGCAAACTCCAAGGAAACTGAAGAAACATGAAACCCAAATGCAATGTGTGAATTTAGATTGCTTATTGGTCAAGAGGGAGAATAAAACAATAAAAGTCATTTGGAGGACAATTAAAATAGAAAAGTTAGAATGTGGACTGAGCATTAGAAAATATCATAAAGTTAATTTTAAGGGAGATAATATGACTATGATTCTATGGGAGAATGTTCTCCTTAAGAAATACATTCTGAAGTATTTAGGGTGAAGTATATTCTGTATGCAACTTTCTATAATTATAAAGATAAATTCTTAAGTCTAAAGTGGGAGAGAGATGTCACTCTGAATAAGTAAGACGTGAGAGAGGGTTGCAGGCAGGGAGTTGAGGAGTTGACAAGTGAGGGAGAGCCTTGGATAAAGGACACAGGAGTCTCAGAAGCCAAATGCAACCAGGGAGAAGGGCTCTGGCAGGAATTCTGATGACTGCTCAGGTGACCCTTCTGCATGACTCTGAACTATAACCTCAAAAATCATGTCATGCACGGTGTGACTGGATTTATTCTGGAAGGTGGTGAAGGGACTGATTTGTACCAAGCTAGGTATCTGGCTGAAACAGAAGCAGTGGGCTGACAGTGGCCATTAACAATACTGATAGCTATTGAACTTGTGGAGTGTACCAGGAGCTGGATGATGAACTTCAGATACTTCATTTCAAATCCTACAACTCTGAAAAATGGGCTTCATGATCCATATTTTACACCTGAAGGAATCATGTTCCAGAGGCTGTTAAATGCCTTTACTGAAAAATACAACTAGTAAGTGGGAAGCACTTTTCCTGGATGCCCTGAATGAATCATACCTTTGCTTGCAGTATTTACTTCAATGTTTATGCAACTTCTTTGTCTAACAATTGTAATGGGAAATCCATGATCACCCACCTCCAGCTGTGTTACAGCTATAGCGCTCTTCTGCTCAGCAAAAAAACCAACACATTCTCAGTTTGTCCTACAGGTGCCACCCTTGCCATGAGATAGGTCTCCTGAGTGCTCAGGCATTCATGGCTCAGGACTGCAATTGATCAGAAATTCTCAAAGAGGAAAGAAGCCTGAGCATCTACTGTATGCAACCTACATTTCAGGATCATGACCCTCACATGTGGGTTTAGAGTTCCCTAGAGCCAATAATTAATTAGAAATCTTCCTTTCTTTTATACTTTGTTTTTAAAGTATTTGATCTATGTTTGAGTAGATAATACATTTACATGGTTCTTAATTCAAAACATATAAAAATATAGTGGAAAAAACTCTCTTCTACCACTGTTACCGATTTGCCAAGTTTTTATGACCCAAATAGAGGAACTAGTATTATTCGTTTCTTTTGTATCTTCCCTGAGTAATTTTATTCATATACAACCAAATATAAATATATATTGCTTTGCCATATTGTTCTACACATATATTATACAAGCTGTTTTGCAATTTCTCAACATTAATATATCTTAGAAATCTTTATTTTTAAACAACTACATGGTATTCTATTTTATGGCCAAATTATAATTCATTTAATCAGTACTCTATATTTTAGTTTGAGTTTAATCTTTGGTCTGGCACTGTTCCCAACACTTTATTTATATTAGTCCATTTAACCTAAACCACAATCCTATAAAATACAGTCAAGCACTGCATAACAACATTCAGTCAATGGCAGACCACATATAGGATGGTAGTCCCATAAGATTATAATACTGTATTTTTACTGTACCTTTTCTATGTTTAAATACACAAATACTTACCATTGTATTACAATTGCCTACAGTATTTGGTGCAGTAACATGCTTTATAGGTTTGTAGTGGAGGAGCAATAGGCTCTACCATCCAGTGTAAGTGTGTAGTAGGCTGTATCTATTAGTAGGTACCATTGCAGTTTGTGTAAGTACACTCTATGATGTTTGTACAATGACTAAGTCACCTAACGATGCATTTCTGTTCAGAATATATCCTTGTCATTAAACAATGCCTGACTGTATGCATTTTTATTATCATCATTTTATAGATGAAGAGAAAAAGGTAAGCAAAGGTCAGACAGTTGGCCCAAGATCACCCAGCCAGTAAGTGGTGGATCCATGATAGCAATGAGAGAAGACAAAGGGAGTTAGCAACACTTGAGGGTTGGTGCCCTGTGATTCTTCAGATGACAGTGGGGTTCAGGATGGGAAGCCGTGGAGTGCCTTCCACCACCACGCAGGAGATCGTCCGATCTATCTTCCAAAATATTGTCCCTCTAGGCTGGGGATTTCCAGATTTCAGGACCCAGTTCATGAGTCTGGAGGTAGATGTGTGAGGTTATGTCAAAGAAGAGAGGAAAATAACCTCTCAGAATGGAACAGCCTGAGATTCAAAGTAAAACAAGAAATTAAATGCCTCAGAGTGCCCAGGGAATCTGCCTAACCTCACAACTCATCCATAGAGAGAGAAATAGATGATAATGGAAGAAGACATCCCAGGCTACAAGCAGCCACTCTCTTTGAGGAGACCATCTTTATATTATTATCCCTATTTTCTACTTCACTCCAAGGCCAAAAGATGGCGCCCCTTGCCTCAGGTTTCTCTTCTGCCATGTTCCATCATCAGCCTTATGACTCTGGTATCGCTCTTGCTAAGTCTCTCAGACAACTCTTGACTTCTTGACCCCACTGACCTCCATTATGCCACCTCAGTGGGACTGCTGCTAGCACATATGGTGCCTTTGTGCAAATTAGAGTCACAGCTGGATGTGCCGTAGATCTGGGATCCAGAAAAATGAAGCTGTTCCTTTCTCTGCACCTTGGTCTTCCTTTTTACGGGATGAGCACGAAAACAACCTTGCATTTTGGCCAGCTTCTTTATGTGTAGCCTGGCTGCACTTTGCCTCAGGCCTGCCCTTCACATTGGATTATTTCCTGTCCAAGGCTTTTTTGTTGATCTATTATCATAGTAAACTGATGTAAAACTGCTGAGCACTCATGTATGTATAACTCAAAAATGTAGGTCAGTGTGATGGTTAATTATACATGTTAACTTGCCCAGGCCATAGTATCCAGATATCTGGTCATACATTGTAAAATTCTATGTTTCTGTGAAGATTCTTTTTTAGATAAGATTAACATTTAAATCTGTAGACTTTGAGTAAAGGAGATTGCCTTCCCATAATGAGGGAGGGTATCATCCAGTCAGTTGAAGACCCTAATAGAAAAAGACTAACCTCCTCTATAAAAGAGGGAATTCTGCCAGCAGAGACTTTGGATTCAAACTGAAGCATTAAGTATTTCCTGGGATTTTGGACTTTTCAGCCTTGACAACTGCCTCAGTCAGTTCCTTAAAATAAATCTCTATCTATCTATCTCTACCTATCCATCTACCCGGAGGGGTGTGTGTGTGTGTGTGTGTGTGTGTGTGTGTGTGTGTGTGTGTGTGTGTGTGTGTGTGTGTGTTCGTTCTCTGGAGAACTCTGACTAATCTAGGCAGTTATTGCTCTGTGCAATAACCTCACTAATGTGAGATGGGAGTCAATGAGTAAATTTTTTCCTCCTTTCTTTCCCTGGATGTACAGCCCTGAGTTGCTTTTAGGCATCAAGCTGTATTCATTTTCTATTGCCGCTGTAACAAACTGCCACAAACTTAGTGACTTGGAATAATGCAAAGTTGTTATCTCAAGTCCTTTAGTTCAGAAGTCTAGGTTGGCTTGGTGGATTTCTCTGCTCTGGGTTTCAGAAGACCAAACTCAAGGTATCTGCTGGCCTAGATTCTTTGCTGAATGCTTTGAGGAGAATACAATTCCAAGCTCATTTGTGTTGCTGAAAGAATCCATGCCATGTCTCCAAGACTGCTCTTGTCTCCAGTTAGGGAAAGTTCTTTGCCTCTAAGAGCATATGCGATTAGATTGGGCTCATCTATTAATTCAGATAATCTCCCTATTTTAAGATCAGCTTTTTAATCACCTTAATTACATCTGCAAAGTCCTTTCACAGTAGTGCCTATACTTGTATTTGGTTAAATAACCAGGTGATGGGTATCTTTGGGGAGATCTTTAGAATTCTGACTATCACATAACTAGTAATCCACGGTGGTAGCCAACTTGATAACCCATCTTTGTATTAGCTTTCTACCCTTACCTTTTAGCTTTCTACCCTTACCTTCTTTGCTCTCACTATCTCTTACCTTTACTTCCTAGATCATAGACCCCAGTAAAGTGCTGGAGTTTGAGCTTTGCTCAGACCCTGCATATTGGGGAACGCATCTTTAGTAGTGGACTTTGAGAATAGGCCTTTAGTATGGGATTCTGAAACTGGTTTGCTTGTAAGTCAGATGGCCATAAGGGACCCATTCCTGAAGTCATGCAGCATGGCATAACCTCTGGCATTTCAATTCCTGAAGTTCTCACCTGTGGTTTGATGAAGTGAGATACAGGTGACAAATAAGATCATAGGTTACACTCTGCTTATGGCACTTGAATGATACTGGAATAGTGATAATCATATAAATCGTGGATATGGCTCTTTGTCATTTTAAAAATTAAACTTTTTTTCTTTTGAGATAATCATAGATTCATAGGCAGGTGTAAAGAAATACAGAGAGATATGTACCTTTTATTCCCCAATGATAATATCTAATATAACTATAGTACAGTGTAACAATCTAAACATTGACATTATTACAGTCAAGTTATGAAACATTTCCATCATCACAAGGGTCCTTCATGTTTCTTTTTTACAGTCACGTTTATTTCTCCCCAACTTGCAGATGCCTTATCCTCTGACACCCACTAATCTGTTTTCCATTTCTATAATTTTGTTATTTTAAGAATACTACATAAATGGAATCACATGTTATGTAAAATTGGAGACTTTTTTCTTACTCAGTGTAATTATCTAGAGATTCAGCTGAACTGTTGCGTGTACCAATCATTTGTTTCATTTTACTGCTGAATAGTATTCCATGGTATGAATGTGCTACAGTTTGCTCAGCCAGTTACCCACTGAACAACATCTGAGTTGTTTCCATTTTTTGTTATTGATTTTTTAATTTAATATCATTGTGGTCAGAAAATATATGTCCTAAGCATTCAATATTTATTTTTAAGTTAGATTAGATTACGATAAATGTCATATGTCAGTGATCCCACAGGATTAAGCAACCAGTCACACATATGGACAGCCAACTTCATAACACATCATTTTTTGGCTTTCCCTGCTTCACTACCATTGTTTCTCATGCTTGCTCCCTGCATCACATTCTCTAATAAGATATTGGCACATGAGCTTTTCTCAGGCTCTGTTATTTGAGAAACCCAGGTCAAGACAGGTGTGATTGGGTATTAGCCTCTTATAGTCGCTTGCCATAATCTCAGAACATGCTTTGTGTAGTGGTGTCCTTTGTCATACGGAAGGAGATTCCATCATTAGTTTCAATGACAGTTCTTGGTGATTCCTCAGGGCCTGAAGCACATAGTGAATTACAAAAGGTAAACCAATAATCTGGGAAAAAAAGTATATGAATTTGAAGAATGGGACAAGACAATAGGGAATCCATTTTAAAAAATCATTTTCAATATATATCCAAAGGAATTGAAATCGATATGTGAGATACCCGCACTTTCATAATCATTGCAACATTACTCACAATAGCTAAGATATGCTATCAACCTGATGTCTATCAACAGTAAATGGATTTTAAAAATGTATACAATGGAATACTATTCAGTCTTTTATTAAAAAAAAGAATTTCTGTCATTTGTGACAACATGGATGAATGTAGAGGACATTACGCTAGTGAAAAAAGTCAAGTATAGAAAGACAAATACCATGTTATCTCATTTATGTGTGAAATCTATAAAAGTTGATCTCATAGAGGTAGAGAGATGGTTACCAGGGGATAAGTGTGGAAGGAGAGTAGTAGCCTGGGCAATACGGGAAGGCCCCATCTCTACTAAAAATAAAATGAAATAAATCAGCCAAGAATGGTGGTGTGTGCCTGTAGTCCTAGCTACTTGGGAGGCTGAGGTTGGAGGAGTGCTTGAGCCTGGAAGGTGAAAATATAGTGAATGGTAATATATATTTCAAAATTGTTAACATAAAAAAATTGGAAATGTTCTCACCACAAAGAAATAATAAATATGTGAGCTAATGGATTTATTAATTAGTCTGATTTAATCGTTCCACAAAGTGTACGTGTAGCATAATATCAAATTTACCCAGTGTACTATGTTCACTGCTTCAGTGATGGGATAATTTGTACCCCCTAAAAAATCTCAGTCACAAAATGTACTCATGTGAAAAATCTAGACATAGGCCCTCTGAATCTAAAATAAAAGTTGAAATAAAAATTTTTACCCAATAAATATATACAGTTATTTTTCAACTAAAAATAAATAAAAAGAAAAAAAGGGCCAGGAATGGTGGTTTGTGCCTGTAATCCCAACACTTTGGGAGGTCACAGCAGGAGGTTCGCTTGAGTCCAGGAGTTCAAGACTAGTCTGGGCAACATAGGGAAGACCCATCTCTAAAAAAATAATAATAATAAAAAAATAAGTCAGCCAGGAATGGTAGTGTGTGCCTGTAGTCCTAGCTACTTGGGAGGCTGAGGTAGGAGGATTGCTTGAGCCTGGAAAGTTGAAGCTACAATGAGCCATGATTGTGCCACTGCACTCCAGCCTGGACATCATAGTGAGACCCTGGCCCAAAAAAGTAAAAAGATTGGAAAAATACAATCATCCTGAGATAAATTATTTTGAAGACCATATTTTAAAATGATTAATTAAAGCCAGAAAAATCATGTCTTAGAGCCCTTATATATAGTTAATCATCATGGTATGATGAACTCCGGAAAAATTAGGATTTTTTTTATTGGAACTGAACAAAACTTTAACCAGTAAATTGTCCTTTAAATTTAGATATTGAAAATAGAAAAATTAGATTGTCTGATTAGGATCAGTGGTGTTACGTGTTTGTTGTCAGTCACTCATGAATACAGAGAATAAGGAGAAGAAAGATATCGTGCCTGGTAGGATTTTTCCAGTCTCAGACAGTGACTCGGATATTTCCAAGGTCCCTCAGCAGCAGAAAGAGATGAAATGTTTGGAAGTACTGATATCCTCAGAGGGACACTGGAGAGTAGAGTATAGAGACTGCTGAAGGAGGCAGGATTGGAACTGACCTTGTAAGGGTTGGCACTGCTGCAACTTTGTGACATCTGAGGAACACATTGTGTCTCAACAGGGGATGAGCTCACAGCCAGGAAACATTTCTGAGGTTACAGTGTTGAAGTCCTGTGCTTTTAGAGAGAGAGGGGTGGGAAGAAATCTGTGAGCAATCATGCTGAGCCCTCGTGTTAGATGTTGGACTTTTTCAGCCCTCATAATATTTCACATAAATTCCAACTTGGAAGGCTTGAAGTGGTATAATCACAGGAGTACCCCCAAAAGTAAAGGAACCCATAGCATCAGTTAGGTTGATTCAGTCTGACAATGAGATCATAAATTAAAATTCTTAGATGTCAAGAAGGATACATGGGTTAAATTTTCAGATTTATATGAAATTCAGAACCCTTTATATTAGGTCAGTGCAAAAGTAATTGCAGTTTTTGCCATTAAAAGTTAATGACAGGAACTTTGCCATTAAAAGTTATGGCAAAAACCACAATTAGTTTTGCACCGACCTAATAGTATAGACTAATATCAACCCCTCACTAGTGTTTTTACCACTTCTAAATTGGGCATTAATAGGCAGCAATGGATAGCAGCTCTAGAAACTATCATTTTTGCATTTATGATCGTCAGGGCTGAGAAACAGAAATGTAAATGTTTTGTTGCATTACCAGTATCAAGGCTCTTGTCATTTGGGATGAAAAACACTTACATCCTGAAGGCTAACAGGTATATCAGCAGCCATGAGTTATGTAACCTAAAACTTTCACAGTCATTCCACATGAGAGCAGAAGTCTGGCAAAGAGCCCAGTGGAAAGATTCAAGGTGACAGAAAATAGTGGAGGCTTCAAGTAAGTGAAAAAAATGAGTCTTCTCTAAAGGCCAGAAACTTGCTCCAGAAAAGGCAGAAACTAACACCAACTAATTAGGGTTTCTAGAAGGTACTGTAATACCTCATAAATGGGCTGTGGAAAGAGATGCACTTTCTCAGCTGTATCACCTCCAGTACTAAGGATATGTATGATGATTGTACCATTGAACTCTGGGTAAACTAACCAGAAAATGAATGTATTACAATGCTATTATGCAACTCACAGGTTTGACAGGAAAGTTAAAGACCTTAGCTCAGATAATGGGCAGATTCCAGGGAGTCTGGGAAGCAGACAGCATATCCACTGTTGTACCACAGGAATATCTACTAGAATCCCACTGCAGTGCCTGGGTACCGTATTGACTCCACCACCATGAACTATCTTTTAACTCTCTGTTTCTTCATGTTTCTTCTTCCACATTCAAATTCCCAGGTAAGGAGGAGAACATCTGGTGTCCTTTAAATTTTCATAATGGGATTAAATTTCTGCTTCTCACAAATACTCATGTGCTGTGGTGTTTTGTTTTTATTTATTTATTATCTTACCATTAAATTTTCTCAGAGATGGGATCTCACTCTTTGCCCAGGCTGGAGTTCAGTGGTGCAAACACAGCTCACTGCAGCCTTATTGCTCAAGTGATCCTCTCACCTCAGCCTCCTGAATAGCTGGCACCATAGGTGCGTGCCACCATGCCTGGCTAATTATTTTCTGTTTTTGAGTCTCTCTTTGTTGCCCAGGCTGGTCTCAAACTGCAGGCTTAAGCAATCCTCCCACTTCAATCTTCCAAAGTGCTGGGATTACAGGCATGAGCCACTGTGCCAGGTCTTGTTTTGTTTTTCACAATATAAGTGAGATTTATTTGCTGGGCAGCCAAAGACGACTGGCAAATAAATCTGTCCATGCCACTGGCTGCCCAGTATCTCACATGCATTCTTTCTCCTGTAATTGCACTTTACTGAAAAAGCTTATAAAATACTGAAGTTATTTATTATTTACTTTTTAAAAACAGTACTTGTGGCTGGGTGGGGTGGCTCACACCTGTAATCCCAGCACTTTGAGAGGACGAGGCGGGCAGATCCCCTGAGGTCAGGAGATCAAAACCAGCCAGGCCAACATGGCAAAACCCTGTCTCTACTAAAAATACAAAAATTAGATGGGCGCAGTGGTGGGCACCAGTAATCCTAGCTACTCGGGAGGCTGAGGCAGGAGAATCACTTGAACCAGGGAGAAGGAGGTTGCAGTGAGCTGAGATAGCACTACTCTACTTCAGCCTGGGCGGCAGAGCGAGACCCCATCACAAAAAACAAACAAAAGACAGAACTTGTTTAATTATCTATCAGAGTCTGGAATTTTCTTTGTGGGGAAGGTTTTATATTAGTGATTTAGTGTCTTGAATATTTAGTTTGCATTATAGAAATTGTCAATATTTAACCAGTAGGTCTGTTTAAATATCTATTTCTCCTGTCCATTTTTGTAAGTCATATTTAATAGAACTAACTATATGTTCATATGAATTGGCATAAAATTATTTCTAATATGTTGATATAAAATTGTTTACTGTTTTACTGCCTTGAAAATCTCCAGTGCTGCCACCTTTTCCAGCTCTGATACTCTTATGTTTGTGCCTTTTCCCTTTTCTTGACTAGTCTTATTAGATGTTATCAATTTTCAACAAACCACCTTTTGTGTTGATTGTAGTTGTCAGAGGCTCATTGTCTACTTCACTAATTTCTGCCTTTATTTTTTATTTCCTTCCTTGTGCATTGAGGTTGATTTTGCAGGTTTCTATCTTGTTGAGACTTCTGATTTAGCTGTACCATGTAAAGAGTGTGGAAGCTGTCACTTCCATTCTTAACTCAAGAAAAAAAAATTGGACACACTGGAAATCAATGCCTTTTCCTGGACTCAGCTGGAATGAAGACCATGGGTGGCAAACTGCCACCCCAACATCTGGAGAGACAAGTGTATCTGGGGAGTCACAGCTGAGATTTGCTTACGTGGAGCAGAGGCTGTTAAAGTCGTAAGCTGGTAGGAACTTAAATGGTAATTTTGACTCATTGCTAGAGGCTGAGTGTGGAGTTGAATGATAGTGAAAATCTCTTGGAGGCCAAAGTCTTACGGGGTACCCCATACTTTCATTGGTTTTACCTCCAGAACTTCATCAGGTTCTCACACTGAAGATCCAGGAAAGATCCTCTTCATTGTGAATTATCCTTCCATGCTTCTCTATCACAAGATAGACTCTGCCAGAGGGAATTTGCCAGAGCCTCATTCCATCAAGGAAAAAGGCATTCAGGCCGGGTGTGGTGGCTCATGCCTGTAATTCTAGCACTTTGGGAGGCCGAGGCAGGTGGATCATTTGAGCTCTGGAGTTCGAGATCAGCCTGGCCAACATGGCAAGATCCTGTCTACTAAAAATACAACAATTTAGCCAGGCGTGGTGGTGCATGCCTGTGGTCCCAGCTACTCAGGAGGCTGAGCCAGGAGAATTTCTTGAACCCCAGAGATGCAGGCTGTAGTGAGCTAAGACTGCGCCATTGTACTCCAGCCTGGGCAACAGAGTGAGACTCCATCTCAGAAAAAAAAAAAAAAAGAAAATGGCATTCTTCCTTCAGTCTTCTTGCCTTACCTAAGGGATCTGGGCTTTAGGGAAATAAACTGAGAACATCATAGCCAGAGAAGGAAGTGAGGAGGAGCATAGGAAGAAAAGAAGCCGTACCACCAGAGAAGTACTTGTGAAAGTCAGAGCTTTGAGACACACATCCACTAAAAGACTGAGATTTAATTATAAGATTATGGAATCCTTCCTCTCCCTGTACCTTATCACCCTACCAACAGGGCTGAGGTAGAATAACAGCAGACTGCAATTGTTAGGAGCTACAAGACGTAGACTTTCTGAGGAAGAGTACTTTGGGAAGCGCAAAGTAAAGAGGGAATACAAAAACAAGGAAACTGAAGGAACTCAAAGTCTCTGGCACCTACAGCTACAGCAAACATTAAACATAGCTCAACTCCTAGCCAGATGAACACAAATCCACACACTGAAGGTCAGTTTACTCCAGACCCTAAAACCCAATACAACATGTCTAGCTTTCCGAAGAAAATTACAAGGCATGACAAAAGGCAAGAAAAAAACGCAGTAGCAGTGACAAGCATCCATTAGAACCAGACTCAGCTATGACACAGATGCTAGAATTATCAGACTTGGGGTGGGTTTGGAACACAGAATTGGTCAAAGGATATAAAATTTTAGTTGGATAAGAGGAATAAATTCAAGAGATTTATTGTACAACATTGTGACTATAGTTAATCAGATATTGCATTCTTGAAAAATGCTGAGAGTGGATATAGTGTTCTCACCACAAAAATAACAACTGTAATGTAATGCATATAGGTTAATCAGCTAGATTCAGTCATTTCACAATGTATATATACTTTAAAACATCATGTTGTATGTGGTAGATACATTCAATTTTATCTGTCAATTTTAAAGCTTTTTTTTTTTTAAAAAAAAGACATCACACAGGGAATTGAAAATTACCATTAATTTATGTTTAAGGACTTAATATATTCAGGACACTAATAAAAATAAGTAGACAATATGTAAGAGATTTAGTTATCACCCATTATACGTACTTCATTAAGAAGGTAAAAGTTTACTTACTTTTCTATGTTCAGTAGTAGTTTAGGTGGTATTGGGACTATCTGATCTTTAAAATTTGGTGAAATTTTCCTAAGGAATCATCTGAGGTGGATGCTTTCTTTGTGAGAGCATTTTGAAAATGTCTCTGTTTCTTTTAAGCCATATAAGCTGTTTATATTTTTATTGCTACAAAACTCATATAAAATTACATTTTCCTAAAAAGTTATCCATATATATCTGGAAATATATATAAAGAGAGACTTTTAATTTTTCTTTTGGCAACTTTAAAAGATATAGAAAAGTACAAAGAATAATATGACAAACACATATGTTCTCACCACCATAATTAACAACTGCTAACAATTTTATATTTTAAAAATATATACAGAGAATTGCACAGACCATAAGGGCAGAACTCAATAAATCATCACAACGTAAACACTCTTATATAACTACCACCCAGATCAACAATTAAAACATTATGAGTTTTGGATTCAGTGGATTAGGAAGAGGAGGGAGGGAGCAGACAGCACCAAATGGGAGGGGTCTGAATCTGAAAGGTCCCGAGTCAAGTGACATGGTGACATTGAAAAAGTTTCTGTAAAGAAAGTTTCCCGCTCTGCCATAAAAATGGTACCTCGGCTGTACTGGACTGGAGATCGCTGGGCTCTGAGGAGGACCCAGCCGCTCTCCTTGCCCCTGTCTGGAGCCTGACCAGACCGCAACAGTGAGGAACTTATTTGTGATTTCATCTGATAAAATAGGAGAGAAAGTGACAGAGGAAGAATTCTAATGGCAACTATAGGATAGAAGCTATATAAACGCAAGTGTCTGTATTTTTTTTTTTCAACTATATTTTAGCATACCCAGATGGTGGGTTAGAGGCTTTTAGTGTGCCTCAGACACGTGGAAATAGCAAAACAGTGCATAAAGATCAACTTTGCGAGCTTTTTATTTTTTGTGGGTACATAGCAGGTGTGTATATATATTGGGGGTATGTGAGATATTTTGATATAGGTATACAATGCAAAATAATCACATCAGGGTCAATGGGGTGTTTGTCACCTCAAGCACATACACTTTCTTTGTGCTATAAAGAATTCAATTATATTCTTTTAGTTATTTTTAAACATACAATAAATTATTGTTGACTGCAGTCACCCTATTGTGCTATCAAATACTAGATCTTATTAATTCCAACTGTATTTTTGTGCCTATTAACCATCCCCACTTCCCCTAACCCCGCCTCTCCCAGACTCTAGTACCCATCATTCTACTCTCTATCTCCATCAGTTCAATTGTTTTAATTTTGAGCTCCACCAAATAAATGAGAGCATGTGAAGTTTATCTTTCTTCACTTGGCTTACTTAACATAACATAATGTCTTCCATCCATGTTGCAAATAACAATATCTCATTCCTTTATATGACTAAGTAGTACTCCATTGTGTATATGTACCACATTTTCTTTATCCATTCATCTGTTCGGTTTTTTGTTTGTTGCTGAGACAGGTTTCACTCTGTCCCCTAGGCATGGTCATGGCTCACTGCAGCTTCAAACTTCCAGGCTCAAGAAATCCTCCTACATCAGCCTGCTGAGAAGCTAGAACCACAGACTCACGCCACCATACCAGGCTATTTATTTATTTATTTATTATTTTTTTTAGAGATGGGGTTGCACTATGTTGCCCAGGCTAATTTTGAATTCCTGGGCTCAAGCGACCTGCTCACCTTGGCTTCCCAAAGTGCTGGGATTACAGAGGTGAGCTGCTGGATCTGGCCCATTTGTCTGTGGATGGACACTTAGGTTGCTTCCAAATCTTGGCTGCTGGGAATAGTGCTGTAATTAACATGGGAGTGCAGATATTTCTTAGGTAGATTGATCTCCTTTCTTTTGGGTATATACTTAGGAGTGGGATTGCTGGATTGTATGGCAGCTCTGGGTCTTACCCAAAGCCCACTGTCATCACTTCCTGGCTACCACTTACGTTCACTCAACCCCCAAGAGCTCTGCAGTCATCAGTGGCAAATCCAACCAAGCTTGTGTTCTTCCTCCTTCAGCGCAGTGAGTTTCTCTAGCCCCCTGCAGGTTCAGAGATGCTGGTCTGGGAGCCAGGGCCTGGAGGGCGAAACCTTAGAAATGTAACTGGTGCTCTATTCTACTGCGGCTGAGCTGGCACTCAAGCTGCAAGACAAAGTCTTTTTCTCTCTTTCCTCCCTTTTCTTCAAGCAGAGGATTCTCTCCCCATGGCCACCACCACCCCAGGCTCACAGCAAGTACTGCCTGACTACTGCTGATGTTCATTCAAGCCAAAAGGCTCTTCAGTCTTCTTGTGATGAATGTTGCCAGGCCTAGGCCTCTCCCTTCAGGGCAGTGGGCTCTGCTCTGGCCCAGGGCAAGTCCTTAAATGCCATCCAGAAGCCAAGGCCTAGAATTGAGAACCCCAGGGGCCCACATGGTGCCCTACTCACTGACTGAATTTGTACCCCAGCTGCAAGACAAAGTTCTCTTTACTCTCCCCTCTCCTCTACTCAAGCAGAGGGAGTAAGTCTCTCAGTCTCTCCCAGAGTTGTGAGCTGTGCTGCCCAAGGTTGGGAAAGGGGTGACATCAGCACTCCCTTGGCCACCCCAGCTGATGTCTCACTAGGTTGTGTGCACCCCAAGTCCTCTGGCTTTGAGCCCAGCACAGCACAGCACCAGGACTTAGCCAGGAATTGCAGTCATTGTGCCTAAACTGCCTTTCAAGTTTATTTATGACCTCAAAGTACTTTAGCTTATGGTGGCAGGGCTTTCTGGAACTCAGGTTCTGATCACTAAAACAGGTGGCTTGCTTCTGGGTAAGGCTGATCTGAATGCTCCCTCGTGGGTGCTGCCCCACAGTGCTTTCCTCTGTGACAGAGCAGCACTGAGTTGCAATGCAAAGTCCCACAATCACTGGGTTCTCCTTCCCTGATGGGCACAAATTTTCTCTCCATACCACATAGCTGCTGCCAGGTGGTTAGGGAGGGGTGAATAGGCATTTCAAGACTGTCTTTCCTACCCTCTCAACGCCTCTTTCCTTAAAAATATAGTATTAAAACCAGGCACTGTGATTGCTCACCCGGTGTTTTGATTCTTATGAAGGTACTCTTTTGTATGCATAGCTGTTCATTTTGGTGTTCCTGCGAGAGGGATGATTGCTGCATGATTTGGCCATCTTGCTCCACCTACTCATTCTGAGTCTCCCTGTGAGCTTTAACTCAAAAAGGAATATGGGAATCCACCAGAATCATTCGGAATATCCCAGATCCCAGCGAGGAGAATGTGGGCATTTAGCCCTGTGGTGGCATCTAGCTGATAAAAGTGAGTGAAGCCTCAGTATGTGATAGAGGCAGAGAGCCTCCCTCTGTGACTCACCATTCTATTGGAGATCCAAGCAACTGAGGCCTAGGGAGAGCACTTTGTTTCTCCCAAGCCTTGGAGGTAACTTGGGGAGAGTCTTGGCGGTGCTGAGAGGAAAAGACGCTGGGAAAAGCTGCAGGCATTTTCCCAGAACTGGGACCAAGAACAGGATGCCAATTTTAATCTGGGAGCCTACAAAGTCAGTCATTCTTTGATGACATAGAAGTGTGGCTCCACAGGCATTTTATTCTCAGGCCAAAGATTGGAGGTCTTGCTCTTGTAGAGAGTAGGGGTCTCCAAAGCCATAACTGCGGAAAGTACCTTAGCACACGCTCCCTCGTTGCAAGTCTGGGGCAGGAGGACAGCTGCTACAGCTTCTGGCTGACAAAATTCACAGCTAGGGCCAGCTTGACAACCTGGCGCTGTCTGCATGTGTCATTGCTGGGTGGCCCAGCCTGCTCCCCTGAGATTGTGGTGCAGTGGGGCCCTCTCTGCTCCACTCCTAAGCTGAACTCTAGGAATTTAGAGTACTTACTTTTCTGGACCTGCAGTCTGAGTCACCCCACCCTTCCTGTGCAGAAATCAGGGTAAAGCATACTGTCTCCACTCTATGCCTAGGCAGAACTCACGACATTCAGAGCACCTGCTCACCCGCCCTTCCTGTGCAGAGATTGACATGTAGGGGACACCTTTTAGCTGCACACTCAGGCAGATCTCCAGGCAGTAGGAGCACGCGCTCTCCTGGTTTAGCAGCCTGAGTCACCCACCCTTCCTACACAAGGTGCAGCAGGGCCCTCTCCACTGCACATGCCAGCAGATCTCCAGGCATCTGGACCACCCACTTTTCTAGATTAGGAGTTTAGGCTGCACTTCCTTCTTGTGCAGAGAACTTGGGGCCAAGGAGCTTTCCCAGCTCCATGCCAAGGCACACTTATGGGTGCTTGGTGGCTATGCACCGAATTCTCCCTTAGAACTGGTGTTTGTGCCTGCCATCAAGCGACTTGTAGGTGGGCCTGCCCAATCTGTCCCCACCCATCTTTCCCCCCACCTTCCTGGGGCTGAGCAGGGAGCTTGAACCACTGTGTACTCCACAGTTCAGTCCATTGCCTGAGGCAACAGAGATCCTCTCCTGGTAAACAAAGATAACATACATACCCAGCCACATTGGCTGCAGCCAGCTGTTACCCATAAGAATCCTGTACCAGCTTGTAGGTCAAACTCCATAGCTCAATATAAAATCTGCTGAAAGAAGTGCATAGGGCTATAGAAGTGAAGGCAAAAGACTTTACCCAACATTTCTACATTCATAGCCCCAAGGGAGAGGAGAAAAAGGAAAGGGACAAAAAAATCTCCACAATAATATAGGGAAAAAAAGAAAAAGAAAGTAATTACAAAATTTAGAAATCCCAGCGTCTCCAGATGAGAAGAAACCAGCACAAAACTTCTGGCACTATGAAAAATATTAATATAGTGACAACATCAAAGGATTACACTAGCTCTCTAGCAATGGTCCCTAACCAAAATAGAAACTTAGAAATGACAAATAAAGAACTCAAAGCATGGATTGCAAGGAAGTTCAATAAGACCCAAGACATGATTGAAAATACACACAAAGAAACTTCTAAATCAACCCAGGAAATTAAGAAAGCAATGAACACCTTGAAAAGAAACCAACCAGAGCTTTTGGAATTGAAAAACTTGCACAAGGAATTTTAAAGCAAAATTAATAGCTTTATCAATAGACTAGAGCAAGCAGAAGAAAAAATTTCACAGCTTAAAGACTGATCTTTTGAACTAACCAAGTCAGACGAAAGTAAAATAAAAGAATTAGAAAAAAATGAATAAAGTCTTGAGAAATGTGGGATTATGTAAAGCAACAAAACCTACAAATTACTGGAATTCCTGAGAGAGAAAGAGAAAAAAATAAACAACCTTGAAGTAAATTTAAGGGAATAATTCAAGAAAATTTATCTAATCTTGATTGAGTGGTAGACATCCAAATACTAGAAATCCAGAGAATACCTGCAAGATCTATACAAAATGAACATCACCAAGGCATATAGTCACCAGAGTGTCCAATGTCAACACTAAATAAAAAATCTTAGGTGCAGCTGCAGAAAAAGGCCAGATCATGTACAAAGGGAACCCCATCAGGCTAATAGTGGGCTTCTCAGCAGAAAACTTGCAAGCCAGGAGAGACTAGGGGCCCATTTTCAGAATTCTTAAAGAAACATCAAAACTAGCAGAAGAAAAGAAATAACTCAAACCAGAGCAGAACTAGATGAAATTGAGACCCCAAAATCCATACCAAGAATTGATGAAAACAAAAGTTGGTTTTTTGAGAGGATAAACAAGATTGAATCAGGAAGAAATTGAAAACCTAAACATTTAGCCTTTCTATGGTTTTTGGACATGTGGGTTATTTCCAGTCTGGAGCTACTGCAAACTATTACAAATAATGTTACTATGAACATTCTTGCATTTGACTTTGGTGCACAAGTACCTACATTTCTGTTAGGTATACATTTAGAAGGGAAATTGGTGGGTCATAAGATAAATATATAGTGAGTTCTAATAAACACTGCTAGTTTTCCAAAGTGGTAGTGCCAATTAACACTCATTGGTAGTGATAAGTGTTTTTGTTGCTACACATTTTCACCAGTCTAGTCTTGTGAGGCTTAACAATGGGGATACATTCTGAGAAATGCATTGTTAGGTGATTTTGTTATTGTGTGACCGTCACAGAGTATACTTACACAAACCTAGATGATATAGCCTACTACACACCTACGTTGTATGGTAGAGTCTACTGCTCCTAGGCTACAAACCTGTACAGTGTGTTGCTGTACTGAATACTGTAGGCAATTGCAAGACAATATTAAGTATTTGTGTATCTAAACATAGAAGAGATATAGTAAAAATAGGGTATTATAATCTGATGAAATCATTATTTATATGCAAACATCATAAGGCAGCACAGGACTGCATTTGTTATTTTCAGTCTGTTTCAGCCATTCTGGTGGTAAGTAATGTTATCTTATTATGGTTTTTCTTTGAAGACTTATTGAATTGAACAGATTTCATGTTTAAGAGCATTTGGATATTCTAGTTGAGAAATGCTCCTTTGAGTCTTTTGACCATTCTGTTGTTGTCGTTTGTCCTTTTTCTTTTTTAACTGTCAAACATCTTCCTATACTGAACAAGAGCCTTTTATCTGCTTTATATGTTGTAAATATCTTAACCTACTCTACAGTTTTTACTTTTACTCTCTTAATGATCCCACCTTTTGGGGCAGATGATGTGTAACTGGTATCTCATGCTCTTTTCTTTTCTATTTTTAGAAAGACATTCCTTAAAATTGATTCTGCCTCTTCCTTAAAATTTGTTTGATAGAATTCACCAATTAAACCATATTAACTAGGCATTTTCCTTCTGATAAAGTAATTAATTATCAATTTATTTTCTTTAAGACATATGTTAATCAAATTATCTTGAAGTTTTATGTGTTATTGCTTATTTTTAGATCTATAATCAATTTCCAGTTATTTTTTATGCAGTGTGCAATAAAGGTTGGGATTCATGTATTTTCTTCGTAAAGATATCCAATTGATCTAGCACAATTTATTAACGAGAATTTTTTCTCTATGAAAGTACTTCGACAATGTCAAAAATCAATTGTCCATGTATTTGTGGGGTTACTTCTGCTCTCTATTCTGTTCTCTTGATCGAAGCTATCCATACACCAATATCATATTTTCATTACTATAACTTTATTTTATGTCATGAATTCACTCACTTATTTCTTAGCCTTGAGTGAAGGAAAAGGAGTTTTTTTTTTTCCTTTGTCTTTTTAGCAAAACCCTGACAAAAGTTGCATGCTACATGAGGTCAACATGGCAGTGTAAAGGTATTGATTTTTCATTCAGATTCCATTTGCTCCAAGTGATTAACAATCTGCAGATTAAGGAAAAGGAGCCAGATTTGAAGAAAGGGATGAAAAGATAAAAATTACACATTCTTGATTGAGAGAAGAAAAAGGAAGAGAGATTTTCCCCCAAGGCTTACTAAGGCTTGGACATTTGGGATAGTCTTGTCAGCCTGGATAAAAGGACACACATATCCAAGTAGCTGTGAGGATAATTGAAGAGAAGAAAAGTGCCGCTTCCAAATCCCTACACTCCTCTAGATTCATTTAGTGTTGGAAGATACGGCTTAATCTGAAATAAGGAACATTTGTTTACATTCTACTGGATTCTGTGTGTATGCTTGTCAACCAAGTAAGCCAGTTAATAATTATTGTTTAATAATTTTCTATACCACCCTACTTCCACTATTAAGGATGTTGTATTAGACTAATTACTAAATATCTCCTAGAAAGATAACTAATATCCTTGACGGCATACAAGATTGTCTATCAACTTTCCACCATTTTACATTCTATACGCAGTATTATTATTATATTTTTAAAACAAGTTATTGACCCTACTTTTAGATCAGTAATATCTAGAATATTTCCAAAGTCTAGATTTAGGAATTAAAAGGTGGCAGAGACAGCCAGTTGTCCATCAAAACACAGATCCCTTTCTGTTTAATAGACTTGCAGCTGGGTCCTAGTTGCTCTGCTAGAGATGACATTTCCTGGCCCCTCTTTCAGCTATATGTGGTCACACGACCAAGTTCCCTAGTGAAGTGTGTATAGAAGAGATGTTCTGCTTCACCATCTAGGTGATAAGACATTGAGCTTGCACACACTTTTCATGTGACCCAGCTTTGACCACACAGAGGAAGATCGGACTCTGGCAAAGCAAGGGGATGCAAGGAACCTGAGGGAATGCACATTTTGAGCACAGATCCCTGCTACCCACCAGCCTGACTGCTCACCTTGGCCATATAGCATGAGAGGAATGTGCTTCTGCTGCCTTTAATCCACTGTATTTTAGAACCATTTAGTTATAGTGCCCCAACCTTTGACCAAGCTTATAAAGCAAATATTAGTACAAGCAGAGTGATTTGGAAGGAGTGAGAGTTTCACTTTTTTCTGATTTTTCATTAAGTAAATTAATAACCTAAATGATTAACTCTTTTTCAAAATTAACAAAGGCAGCATAATCTTTCATAGTTCAAAACAGAATAAAAGTGCTTCTTAGCACCTCTTGGAATCATGAGAATAGTTCTTTTTAAAAAAATTCTTAAAAAAATGGTTTAAAAATTCTTAAAAAAAATAGTTCTTTTTAAAAAAAATTCTAAATGACAAAAGAAAATTGTGTATGTTTATGGTATATAACATGATGTTTTGATATATGTATATATTGTGAAGTGGTTTAAGCTAACAAACAAATGCCTTACTTCACAGTTATCCTTTTTTGCAGTGAAATTATTTAAAATCTATTTCCTTAAGCAACTTTCAAATATACGAGAAATTGTTACTAAATATAGTCACCATGTTGTAAAATAGATATCTTGAATGTAATTCTCCAGCCAAACTGAAATTTTTTACCCTTTGAGCAACATCTTCCCAATCTCCCCCTCTATCCCTCCAGCCGCTGGAACCATTTTTTTTTTAATTCTGTGCTACTATGAGTTCATCTTTTTTAAGATTCCACATATAAGTAAAATCTTGCACCATTTGTTTTCTGCGTCTGGCTTATCTCATTTACCATAGTGCCCTCCAGATTTACCTATGTGGTAACAAATGACAGAATTTTTTCTTTTTAAAGGCTAAATCATATTTCATTGTGTATAATGAAAGCCACATTTTCTTTACTCATTCATCCACTGATGAACATTTACATTGTTCCCATATGTTGACTATTGTGAATAGTGCTGTAATGAACATGAGAATGCTGGTATTCTTCAACATACTGATTTTATTATGTGTGTATACATATATACAAATACATAAGTAAATATATTTAATTAGTAGTATTTAGTTAAGTGTTTAATCCATTTTGAGTCTATTTTTGCAAATAGTATGAGAAGAGTCTAATTTAATTCTTCTGCAGCTGGATATCCAGTTTTCCCAACACTGTTTATTGAAGAGACTATTCATTCCCCACTGTGCATTTTTGACATCTTTGTGGAAAATCAACTGACCTTAAATCTGTGGGTTTATCTCTAGCCTCTCTATTCTGTTTCATTGGTCTTGTGTCTATTTTTTATGCCAGTCCTGTGCTATTTTGGTTACTATAGGTTTGTAGTAGATTTTGAAATAAAGTAGTGTGATGCCTCCAGCCTTGTTCTTTTTGCTCAAGAATGCTTTGGCTACTCAGAGTCCTTTATGATTCCACACAAATTTCAGGATTATGTTTTTCTATTTCTGTGAAAAGTGTCATTGGAATTTTGAAAGAGATTACAACAAATTTGCATCACTTTGGATAATATGGACATTTTAACAATATGAACTCTTCCAATCTATGAACATGAGAGATCTTTCCATTTATTTGTGACTTCTTTAATTTCTTTCATCAGTGCTTTATAGTTTTTAGTGGACAGTATTCTATGTTCTTTGTTCTACTTATTCCTAAGTAATTTATTTATTTTGTGGCTCTTGTAAATGGGATTTTATTTTTTATTTCTTTTTTGGATAGTTCATTGTACGTATGTAGAAAGGCTACTCATTTTGTATGTTGATTTTGTATCCTGCAACTTTACTAAATTCTTTTATTAGTTCTAACAGTTTTTTGTTAGAGTCTTTAGGGTCTCTTACGTGTAAGATTATATTATCTACAAACAGAAACAATTTATTCATTCATTTGGGATGCCTATATTTCTTTCTTTTGTCCAACTGCTAGGGCTCCCAGTACTTTACTGAATAGAAGTGATGAGTGTGGGTATCCTTGTTTTGTACCCGGTGTTGAAGGAAAAGCTTTCAATTTTTATCTGCTTAGTATGATGTTAGCTGTGGGCTTGTCATATTTGGCTTCTATTGCATTGAGGTACGTTCCTTCTATACCTAATGTATTGAGAGTTTTTAATCACAAAAGGGTGTTGAATTTGTTAATACTTTTCTGTATTTATTGAGATATCATATAGTGTTTGTTCTTCATTAAGTTAATGTGTATATCACATTTATTGATTTTTGTTTGTTGAAACTTTCATTGGATCCAAGGAATAAATCCCAGTTGATCATGGTGATTTTTCAAATGTGCTATGGCATTTGCATTCTGTTTGCTGGTATTTTGTTGAGGATTTTTGCATCTGTGTTTGTTAGAGATGTTGGTCTATTTTCTTTTCTTGTAATGTTCTTGTCTGGCTTTGGTATAAGGGAAATCCTGGCTTTATACTGTGAATTTGGAAGTATTTATGCATCTTCAAATTTTTGAGAGTTTGAGAAGAATCAGTAATATTTCTTTAAGTGTTTGGCAGAATTCAGCAGCAAAGCCATCAGGTCCTGAGCTTTTTTTGATGGAATACATTTTATAACAAATTCAATTTTCTTACTAATTACTGGTCTGTTCAAGTTTTCTATTTCTTCATGATTCAGTCTTGGTAAAGGGTACATTTCTAGAAATTTATGTTTCTTCTAGGTTACCCAATTTGTTGGTGTATAATTGTTCACAGCAGTATCTTTTGGTTCTTTGTATTTCTGTGGTATCAGTTGTAATGTGTCCTCTTTAACTTATGATTTTGTTTGAGTTCTCTCTCTTTTTCTCTCGGTCTAGCTAAAGATTTGTTTATTTTATCTTTGTTTTTGAGCAACTCTCAGTTTCATTGTTCTTTTCTATTGTTTTTCTAGTCTCTATTTCATTTATTTCTGGCTCAATCTTTATTACTTCCTTTTACTAATTTAGGGCTTAGTTTGTTCTTCTTTTTCTAATTATTTGAGGTGTAATATTAGGTTTTTTACTTGAGATCTTCTTTTTTGATGGAGACATTTATTGCTGTAAATTCCCTCTTAGAATAGCTTTTGCTGCAATCCACAAGTTTTGGTAAGTTGTGTTTCCCTTTTCATTTGCCTCAAGATTTTTTATAAATTTCTCTTTGTATTTTTTCTTTGACCCATTGGTTGTTAAAGAACATGTTTAATTTCTATGCATTTATATATTTTCAGAAATTCTCTCTATTACTAATTTTTAGTTTAATCTGTTATCATTGGAAAAGAGATGTGATATGAATTCAATGTTCTTAAATTTAGTAAGATTATATGTGGCCTAACATATAATCTATCCTACAGAATGTTTTGTGTGGACTTGAGAAGAATATGAATTCTACTGCTGTTCAATGGAATGTTCTGCATATGTCTGTTAGGTCTTTTTGGTCTAAAGTGTAGTTCAAGTCCAATGTTTTCTTACTGATTTTCTGTCTGAGTGATATGTCCATTGCTACAAGTAGAGTACTAAAGTCTCCTACTATTATTATATTGCAGTTTATCTCTCCCTTCCGAGAGATATTTGCTTATTATATTTAGGTGCATGTTGGTTAAATGTATACATATTTGTAATTATTTTATCTTCTTAAAGAATTGACCATCTTATCATTATATACTGATTGTCTCTTTTTACAATTTTTGCCTTAAAGTCTTTTTATCTGATATCAGTATAGCTATTCTTGTTCTCTTTTGGTTTCCATTTGCATGGAATATCCTTTTCCATCCCTTCACTTTTAATCTATGTACGTCCTTATAGGTAAGATGAATCCTTTTTAGGCAGCATATATTTTCATTAACAATTTAATCTATTTACATTCAAGATAATTATTGATTGGTAAAGACTTCCTACTGCCATTCTGTGAATTGTTTTCCGGTTGTTTTGTGGATACGTACTTTGTTCCGCTCTTTCTCTCTGCTGTCTTCCTTTGTGATTAGATGATTTTCTGTTAATGGTATGCTTTGATCCTTACTTTTTTTCTTTGGTGTATCTACTATAGATTTTTGCTTCACGGTTATAATGAGGCTTACATAAAACACCTTTCATTAATGATATTACAAGCTGGTAACAACTAAATATTTCTTGAACACAAAAGCTTTGCACTCTTCACTCCCACATTTTGTGCTTTTGATGTCAAAATACACATCTTTTTATACTGTGTATTCCTTAAGAAATTATTGTAGCTATTATTATTTTTAATAGTTTTGTTTTTTAAACTTCATGCTAAAGATATAAATGATTTATATACCAATATTACAATATTGGAGTATTCCAAATGTGACTGTGTACAGTTGTCCCTCAGTATCTGTGGTAGATTGGTTTCCAGGGCTCCCCATGGGTATGAGAATCCATGGATGCTCAAGTTCCTTACATAAGATTTTTTGTTTATTACTTATGAACATTATCACATATACTTTAAATCATTCCTATAATACTTATAACACCGAAACAAGGTAAACACTATGTAAATAGCTGCTGTACTATATTGTTTTGGGAATAATGACAAAGAAAAAAAATCTGTAAATGCTCAGTACAGATGCTTTTTTTCCCCAACCATTTTTGATCCACAGTTAGCTGAATTCATGAATGTGGAATTCTTGGACACAAAGTGCCAACTCCACTTTTTTTTGAGTTTTATACTTCCATATGCTGATATATTATTAATTAGTACCCTTTTTTCTTGACTTGAAGAATTCCCTTTAGTATTTCTTGTAAGGCAGGTCTGGGAATGATGAATTCCCTCAGCTTTTGTTTGTCTAGGGAAGTCTTTTTCGTGACATTCATTCTTATCAAATCATAGAATCATCAAATTTTACAACTTCGTTGTTGGAAGTGACAAAAGAAATATAGTGTCCTCAGTGAGAAGGTGACTTGGCCAAAGTCTCAAAAATTTGCTCAAAAAATAAGTATTAAAAGTGATAGTATCTTCTTACCCACCCCTACCAGGTGCACTTGGGTGGACATGTGTGCACGCATGTGTGAACACACACACATACTCTCTTTCTCTCTCACTCTTCACAGAAAAATAGCCCCTCCCCTCTGCCATTTAGGAAAGGTCAAAACTTTCTACAAACAGAAAGCCAAAGGTTATTACACAAATGAAAAGAATGAAAACTGAAAAAAGAAATGTAGACTGAAGTTAAAAGAAGCTCTATCCTAAGAGGTCATTTTTAGTAAGTGTAAGTTCCACTGACTCTAGAGACTCAGGCATTCACTGTTGGCTTTGTAATTGTTAATCATTCATAACCGCTCTCAGGAAGCTCGCTGCTAGAACTGATATGCTTTTCTTCCTTACACCCACTGCTACAAAGGAGCTCATAAAAAAAATGTTTGTGAGTCTGACCATGTTTCAGATTCAGAGTTGGTATAATTTTGAAGACCACTATGGGTAGGAATGCAAACTTCAATATTGGTGCCTGACTAATGTCTTAAAAAGGGCCAGTACATATAGCAGAGGCTGGGGATGCAGTGCAGTGTGATGGAGTGAAACCAGGGGAGGGAGGGCAAATACAAAAGGCACAGACTCATGGTTAGTGGGAGGCCAGAGACCTAGGCTAATCATCCAGTACCAAGAGTAGGTGGCAGGGAGAATATGGCTGAAAGTGAATGTGGGGGGCACTCTGGAGATGTAATTGTATCATTATATCCTGCTCATTTTACCCCACTTGCTGTACTTATTGTCTTGGGTTTAATGTGCTGATTTTTGCCATAAATGCCCCAGGTTTTGATTTCTAGAAAAACTACTATCAAGATGTGTGTTTGTGTTATACTATGGGGTTGCTTTTAGAGACTCCTGACATGGAATATTACATACTCTTTTTTTTCTTCCTTTTAGTGTCTCTTGAAGTAATTATGTTTCTCTACTGCCTTTTTGTGCAGCTTTCTTCCTGTAACACTAACAGCTGAACAGCTGTTACTATTCTGTCTTACCATCCTCCAAAATCAGAAACAGGGAATTAAAACAAAATGCCCCCTGGCGAAATGAATATCTATTAGAACACAATTCTAAATAATAAATGCTTCACAAGATTTAATGATAGTGCTCACAGTGTATGTGAATGTTTTCTAAGTGCTTTTTATGTGCTAACATATTTAATTTTCAGGGCAGTCCAGTGAGGTAGGTTCTGTTAATATCCCCATTTTACAAATAAAGAACTTGAGGCACAAAAATGCTAATCTGACTGAGGTCAAGTAAACATTTATTGTGGTCCAAATTACAATTCTGATAAGTTTGTGCACGAAAGCCAGCACTGTTTCCTGGCTATAGTAGACCTGATAAAACTCCAAAGTAAGTTGCACGATGGTTGTACAGCAAGTGAAACACTTGAGCTCTCTCATCAAACACCTGAGTTAGGGTTCTGGCTTTACTTGTTACAACCTGTGCAATTTTGAGCAAGTCACTTAACCTCTCTAAGCCTCAGCTTATCTGTGTATCAACCACGAAATGGCAATAATGATCTCCAATACACCAGGAATTGCTTAGCTGTAGTAGAAAGCTGTATCTCTGTTGTCTGGCATATAGTAGGTGCTTGATCAATATTTGTTGAGTCACAGTTGTCACAAAAGAGTATGTGTTGACAAAAATGGCTACATTGTCATTTGTTTTTCTTTCTTTCTTTCTTTCTTTTTTTTTTTTTTTTTGAGATGGAGTCTCACTCTGTTGCCCAGGCTGGAGTGCAGTGGTATGATCTCTGCTCACCACAACCTCCGCCTCCCAGGTGCAAGCAATTCCCCTGCCTCAGCCTCCGGAGTAGCTGGGATTACAGGCGTGTGCCACCACACCCAGCTAAATGGTTTTTTGTTTTGTTTTGTTTTTTGTTTTTTGTATTTTTAGTAGTTACAGGGTTTCACCATGTTGGCCAGGCTCGTCTCGAACTCTTGACCTTGTGATCCACCTGCCTCGGCCTCCCAAAGTGTTGGGATTAACAAGCATGAGCCACCACACCCTGCACATTGTCACTTGTCAAAAATGGAGCCCCACTCCCTTTCTTTCTTTTGAAATCCTCTCATTCTTCCAACATTTGAGACAACAACTTACACAATATTTTGTGTTGACATCAGCTAATTTTAAGGCCGTCAAATAAAAGCTAATAATGAAACATATGAATCTTTTACTTTGAAAAGTAAAAACAGTGCAACAATTTAAAGAATAGTCGGCAATTTGTGAATAGCAGGTAAACTACTGATTTCCCCAATTTTTTTTTCTGCCTTATAGAATGTTCTTCCATATATTGTGCCTAATAGAACACTTGTAGGAAAAAAAATCTATATCTGATTTGGGGAGAAAATGCCTCAAAAAATAAATTCTGATTCTGACTTCAGACACTACGGAAGGAAGTGGCCATGATTTTGCACAGAAAAATAAAAGCAATCTAACGAGCTGTGAATTTAAAAGTCCACTGAGGCCATGTATCTAGTAAATTCATGAACAGAACACCTGCTAGGAGTCAAGTGAATGTATGACAACTGTAAGTTACTACTCCATGCATAGATAAAATTCTTGGAATTCTATTGGAAAATAATCCTTTAACAATGTTTGAAAATAACATATGCTTCATATGCTTTCTAATGGAGATGGGAATATTTTTAAACTGTTAGTGAGTCAATTAGTGTTGATTCAAGGTTCAAAACTGATTTCAGTAACATGTGATAGGGATACTTTATTTTATACTAGCTCCAATTTTAGAGTTTACTGACTCCCTCTCCATTTTCTGTTTGTGTTCTTTTGTTTTCTGTTTATTTGGGACTTTTTCCCAGGACATTGTCTCTCTCTCTCTCTCTCTCTCTGTCTCCCTGTCTCTCTCTTTCTCTCTTTCGCTGTTTCTCTCTCTCCCCCTCCACTCTACACTCTATCATAGAAATAAAACATAAAATATACTCACTGGATTTGTTAACAAAAACTTGGATTCTACTAATTTGTTGACCTGAAATGTTTCATAAGTGATTTTTCTCAAAATACACAAATTTATTTGTATTCATAGTTCTTTTACTGTAAAGAAAAAAAGACTTTTAGACTCTTGGTGATAATCCACTCCATTTAACATGATTCTCTATGACCTTATTTATATTTGACAAGTTAGAATGTTAAGAAACTACTTGAACTGTTCAGCAATTTATCTCCATCAACGTGAGCCTTTAGTAGGGGAGAGAGAGAAAGTTTAACTTGAAAATGATGAATATTAAGGACATCAAAGTGATAAAAGACATATCAGTTTTAAACAGCTTGTGATATTTAATCTTCTATGACTTTTAGTCCATATGGTAAGAAAATTTTAGTAAAAATGTCTTGTTAAAAAGAAACTGTTAATTATAAATTCACTAACAAAAGATAAGAAAATTAAAACTGAGTTTTAAAAGTACTCTGAACAATCATTTATTCACTGGTATTAAATAGTTCCATGCAAGCTGAAAAAAGAAAAGCAAAAAGTGACCCCAAGGCCAATGACAAATGGATATACACTAATTTTTAAAAATGTTTATGAATTATCCTTTATCAACTTCAGACCATAATTCAAAATTCACACACACATCCATACATATTTGCAACAATAAAGGTTCCAATCTAAAATATCAATTTGGACATCTTTCAAAATTTGGTGACACATCAAAGAGGCAAAAAAATGGTCCTTTTCTTAAACGAGAGCATTAGGACATTAAAGGCTTCCTTGTGTATAAATTGGTCTTCACGATAAAAACTTAAATGAAAAGAGGATCTCTTTTTTTCAATATCCTCTTATAAACTATTTAAACTTACATTTTACAGCTAGGTCATATGTTTTTAATATCATCTGGTCAATAATGTAAATTATATCATCCTCCACAAAAAATTTCACCTTAATACCTAGTAAAAGTAGAAGATCAAGGGTTAGGGGTGGCAAGGGTACCACTGGCCACCTAGCTCTACCCCTCGTCAGTAGCATGAAGGCATCCCAGAGGATATACTGGGAGATTATTCTGCCCTAGATGAGCCATGTATATTTCCAGTTCCAGAGAAGACTATAGTATATTATTATAAGATCCCTGGGGAGGGATTTCTTCATGGCTCATTGCATCTCAATGGAACCCTAAGTGGTCGGTGCTGGATGTAGCATTCGGAGGAGAACACAATACATGGTATTTATCCGGAAAGGAAGAGGCCACAATCATCGTCATTCATCCTGAGTTCATCCTTATCCTTTGTGTGCCTTATAACAAGGAGGTGCAGCGCCTTACCCATCCAAAGCTCATTGTTCCACTATTGTTACTAATACCATAACCACTGCCAACTGTTAAGATATAGTGTATATTTAAGGAGCTTTCCAAAAAAAGCTTATAATAGAAACTTCTGTTGTTTCTCAATAACTTATTGCTGTCACTGGACTATTTCTGGTATCTGACAGATGTGTTGGAATACATAATGAATATTCATCATAGAGCAAATAAAAAATAAGGTTACACATGAAAGAAAAAATTTTATCATGTAATCACCCAAAAGAGCCACCATCAACATTTTGGGGCAAATTTTTAGCTTTGGTTCTTTCCACACCTATATACTAATAACAATATATAATATTCATTTAGAGTTCACTTGGTGCCAATTACTATACCAAGTTCTTTATGAGCATAATTTCATTTAATTCTTATTACCATCTCAACAGATGGGCACTATTATGCAGATTTTATAAATAAAGATATTGAGGCTCAAAGAGTTTAAGCAATTTGCACAGAATCACACAGCTAGTTGATCATAGTAACTAGCTTTAACCCAGGTATGCGTGACTCCAAAGCTTGAGTTCTTAACCCCTATGTGATACCTCTGATTTATACATTCCTTTAATGCTAGAAAATACAGTTTGTTATTTTATGCAAGCTGTTTAATAATTCTTCTGAAAGTATAACTCTATAATGAAGCAAGCATAAGAAGGGAGAGAATTAAGTGGAAGCATATCATGTACAAAATATATATTCTAAAACACACAACATATCTGGATTTCACTTATTAAACAGTCAAATTATATTAAAAGTTAGCTCACAAGAAATAACAAATAGTGAAGCACCACAGAAAAATCCTCAAAATTCTTGGTGAAAGACTCCCTACATAATACCAATGTATGTATGTTAAATCATCTGTAAATAGATAACACATGACTTACTTGCTTTTCCACTTTTTAAAAAGGTGTTGGGAGAACTATGGCAGACAAGTGTTTCACTCTTCTATTAGGATTAATGTTTCCAAGGAGCAGTTACAAAAACTATAAAATATGTTTCTAGGCCATAATGTACCAAAAATGTGGTTTATTTTTCAACAAGGTAGATTTATTTGATTTCTAGAAATATAAATTTGAAATAATAAGTATCAAGGCATAATGTAAAGAAAGTTATACACAGTGATTTCACAGCTCAGAAAAATAAAGGTTTATATTTAGACAATGAAAAAAAGTGAACTGAAAACTACAAAAAATTTATAATCATTGGATTTTCCCTATAAATTTAAGTGTTTACATTGATTTTTTGAAGATCTAAAGATTTTTGGTTTTGTTATATAGGTTATTTTCCTGGTTGTATTTTATTATCAATTGTTAAAAACATGCATTTTGGCTTAGCACTATCCTTGAAAGAAAAGCTGATGGAAGGAAATATAAGGATGAGGGGAGAGAAGAGGAGATGATATATAGAGGCAAAAGTGAAGCAGGTGGAAATAGGGTGATTATAATACAATTATGTTACAAAGATAAGTAGTTATAGTATAACTAGAGTTGTATTTGGAAGTTATCTAACAAGCATTTAGAAAAATCTAAAACCACATAGCAAACATTTCTTAATTTCCTCTTTCAAAACTGAAGAAAGTGTGTGTGTGTATGTGTATGTGTGTGTGTGTGTGTGTGTGTGTGTGAGAGAGAGAGAGAGAGAGAGAGAGAAAGGACTCCTTAATGGCTAGTAAGTTAGGAATTTGGCCAGCATATTTTGTCACAGTTATTTAACCTCTTCTTTGAGCTTTTCTTTTGACTTTAAGAGCAACAACTAGATTAAGAGGTAAAATGGGTACATTTTCAATGAGCAATATTTAATTTGTAAATAGCTCTTAATAAATATTTTATAAAAAACTTATCAAAGTCTTTTTGATTTTAACCTCAATGTAATTTTTGTCTCTGAGGCAGGCTTGAGACTGGGTGATGGTAGATAGCATTTCAGATTTGACATGCTTTCTTATGGGGCAAAGGGGTTGATGCTGGGATTGAGATGTCAATTTGCATGGAAGAATTTCTCTCTGTCTCATTCTCACATCCCTTTTCATTGCATCAAAGTGTCCATCATTTATGGGAAATTCAGTATTTGAAAATCTAACATGCAAGTTGGTGGGTAATTATTCATAATATACAAGGATTCATCACAGAATTTTATATTATCAGCATTGTATATCAATTTCTGTAATCAAAGTGTGATTAGATTGAGCTTTTCAGGTTGTTAAATAAAGCATACTTTAATGTACTACTCCCCAACCCAGTGCAAAGCCCACTCTGGGTTGTAAGACTAGAGGTGCATAGTTGTAAACAACTAACTTGGCCAACGTCACACGATAGTGCTTTTAAAACCTCTTCAATTAAATATCAAATCAAAGGAAAAATATACGCCTCAGATAGTCTTTTCAAGAAATAGTGCTGAGTTTTAAAAAATCATAATCTTATTAAATATTTTCTCAGATCACAGTGGCATAAAACTAGAATTCAACTCTAGAAGGAATCGTCAACAATATATAAATACACAGAAATTAAACAATCTGCTCCTGGATGATTTTGGGGTTAACAATAGAATCAAGATGGAAATTTAAAAATTATTTGAAATGAATTATAACAGTGACGAAAGTTATCAAGACCTCTGAGAAACAGTGAAAACAGCACTAAGAGGAAAGCTTGCAGCACTTTCTACATCAGAAAGCCTGAAAGATCACAAGTTGACAATCTAATGTCACACCTCAAGGAATTAGAGAAACAAGAACAAATCAATCCCAAAGCTAGCAGACAAACAGAAATAGCAAAGGTCAAAACAGAACTAAATGAAATTGAAACAAAAAAATATGAAAGATCAATGCAACAAAAAGTTTGTTCTTTGAAAAGATAAAGAAAATAAATAAACCATTAGCTAGAACAACCAAGAAAAGAAGAGCAAATATTCAAATAAGTTCAACTGGAAATGACAATGTACACATTACAACTGAAACCACAGAAATATAAAAGATTATTAAAAACTACTATGAACACCTCGATGTACACAAACTAGAAAATCTAGAGGAAATGGATAAATTCCCAGAAACATTCAACCCTCCCTTGTTGTATCTCTTCCTGCTTGAATCAGGAAGAAAGAAAAATCCTTAACAGAACAATAACAAGAAGTAAGATTGAATCAGTAATGCAAAATTGCTAACAAGAAAAAGCTCAGGACCAGATGGATTCGCAACCAAATTCTACCAGGAATTCAAAGAAGAATTGGTACCATTTCTTTTGAAACGATTCCAAAAGATTGAGAAAAAGGGAATCCTGTGTAGTTCATTCTATGAAGCCATTACCACCTGATACCAAAGCCAGAAAAGGACATAACAAACAAAGAAAACTACACGCCAATATCCCTGATGAAAATAGATGCAAAAATCCTCAACAAAATACTAGTAAACCAAACCCAACAGAACGTCAAAAAGATAATCCACCATGTTCAAGTGGATTTCCTTCCAGGGATGCAGGAACGGTTCAACATATACAAATCAACAAATGAGATTCACTTCATGAACAATGAAAACAAAAGTTATATGATCATCTCCGTAGAGGCAGAAAAAAGTATTTTATAAAATCTAGTATTCCTTTATGATAGAAACCCTCAACAAACTATGAATGAAAGGGACATAACTCAAAATAACAAAAGCCATATATAGCAAACCCAACATTATACTGAGTGTGGAAAAGTTGAAAGCATTCCCTCTGAAAACTGGAACAAGACAAAGATGCCCAACTTCATCACTTCTACTCAACACAGTACCAGAGATCCTAGTCAGATTAATCAGGCAAGAAAAAAAAATGAAGGGCATTCAAATGGTAAAAGAGGAAGTCAAACTATCTGTTTGCCAATGATACAATCCTATACCTAGAAAACCCTAATTGCTCCTCTAAAAGACTTCTAGATTTGATGAAAGAATTCAATCAAGTTTCTGGTTACAAAATCAATGTACACAAATCAGTAGCACTGCTATACACAACCAACAACCAAGCTGAGAATCAAATTAAGAACTCAATCCCTTTCATAATAGCTGCAAAAAAATAAAATATCTAGGAATATTCTTAGCCAAAGAGGTGAAAGCTCTCTATAGGACTGACTATAAAACACTGCTGAATGAAATCACAGGTGACACAAACAAATGGAAATACATCCTACGCTCATGGGTTGGAAGAATCAATATCTTGAAAATGACCATACTGTCCAAAGCAGTTTACAGATTCAATTTGATTCCTATGAAAATACCAACATCATTTTTCACAGAACTAGAAAAAAAAACTCTAAAATTCACATAGTACCCAAAAAAAGGCCAAAATAGCCAAAGCAATACTAAGAAAAAAGAACAAAGCTAGAGGCATCACATCACATCTCAGGTTAATAATAATGTGTCATAGTATACTACAAGTCTATGGTAACCAAAACAGCACGGTACTGGTATAAAAGTGATACACAGACAAATGAAACAGAATAGAAAAAACAGAAATAAAGCCAAATACAACCAATTGATCCTTGACAAAGCACACAGAAACATAAATTGAAGGAAGGACACCTTATTCATTAAATGGTGCTGGGAAAACTGGATAGCCACATGTAGAAGAATTAAACTAGATCCTTATCTCTCACCACGTACACAAATTGACTCAAGATGGTTTAATCATGACTTAAATCTAAGGCCTGAAACCATAAAAATTCTAGAAGAAAGACAAGAAAAAACTCTTTTTGACACTCATCTAGGGAAATAATTTATGACCAAGACTCCAAAAGCAAATGCACCAAAACAAAAATAAACAAATGGGACCTAATTAAACTAAAAAGCTTCTACACAGAAAAAAAAAAAAAAAAACTATCAGAGTAAACAGACAACCCACAGAATGAGAGAAAATATTTGCAAATTATGCAGCTGTCAAAGGACTAATATTTAGAATCAACAAGAAACTCAAATAAATCAACAAGAAAAAAAATGCCATCAAAAGGCAAATGACATGAATAGACACTTCTCAAAAGAAGATATAAAAGTGGCCAATAAACACATGAAAAAATGCTCACATCACTAATCATTGGGGAAATGCAAATTAAAACCTCAAAGAGATACTGTCTTACCCCAGCCATAATGGCCTTTATTAAAAAGTCAAAAAACTATAGATGTGGGCATGGATGTGGTGAAAAGAGAATGCTTATACACTGTTAGTGGGAATGTAAATTAGTACAACCTCTATGGAAAACAGTATGGAGATTTCTCAAAGAACTAAAAGTAGCTCTACCATTAGATCCAGCAATTCCACTACTGGGTATTTACCCAAAACAAAAGAATTCATCATATAAAGGCACTCACATGCATATGTTTATTGCAGCATAACTCACAACTGGAAAGATATGGAACCACCCTAAGTGCCCATCAACCAATGAGGGGGTAAAAAAAAATATGGCATATATACATCATGGAACACTACTCAGCCATTAAAAGGAACATAATAATGTCTTTTGCAGCAACTTAGATGGAGCTAGAGGCCATCGCTCTAAGTAAAGTAACTCAAGAATGGGGAGAATGAAATACTGTATATTCTCATTTATAAGTGGGAGCTAAACTATGGATACTCAAAGGCATACAGAGTGATATAATGGTCATTGCAGATTCAGAAGTGGGGATGGTGGGAGGGAAGTGAGGGATGGAAAACAAAATATTGGGTACAATGTACACTACTTGAGTGATGGGTACACTAAAATCTCAGATTTCACCATTATATATTTCATCCATGTAAACAAAATCCATCTGTACCCCAAAAGCTAGCTAGTTTCAGTGGTGTATTCATAGCTCATTGTAACCTCCAACTTCTGGGCTCAAGTAATCCTCCTGCCTCAGTCTCCTGAATGGCTGGGACTACCGTAGCACTCTACCGTGTCCAGCTAATTTTTAATTTTTTTGTAGAGAATGTATCTTGCTATGCTGCCCAAGCTGATCTCAAACTCCTGGCCTCAAGCAATCCTCCCACCTTGGTCTTTGAAAGCATTGGAATTACAGATGTGAGTCACCACATCTGGCCTGTTTACAGAATCAAAACCTAGGAGCAATAGGCTGTACCATCTAATCTAGGCATATAGTAGGTTATACTACCTAGGTTTGTGGAATTACACTCTGATATTCACATAATGATAAAGTTGACCAAAATTCACTTCTAAGGATGTATCCCTGTAATTACTATACTTTAAATCATCTCTAGCTTACTTACCTAATACATTGCAAATGCTATGCAAATAGTTGTTATACTGAGTTATTTATATTCTTTCTTATTGTTATATTGCAATTTTTCCAAATATTTTCTATAAGCAGTTGGTTGAATCTGAGGATGCATAACTTGTGGATACATAGGACCAACTATACTGTATGCAATATGATTTCAACCATATAACATTCTGGAAAAGGCAAACCTGCAGAGACAGTACAAAGATCAGTAGATTCCAGAGGTTCAGAAGGAGAAAGAGGGATGAATAGGTAGAGCACGAGGGATTTCTAGGTCAGTGAAACTGTTGTATGTGTTATTGTAATGATGGATACATGATATTATGTATTTGTCAAAAACCCATATAACTGTACAACACAAATTGTGAACCCTAATGTAAACCATGAACCTTAGTTAATAATAATGTGTCAATAATGGCTCATCAATTATAACAAATGTACCACACTAATAGAAGATGTTAATAATACTGGAAAAAAGTGGAAGGAGGGTTAGAGAGAGGGTGATATATGGGAACTTTCTATACTTTCTGTTCCATTTTTTGTAAACCTAGAACTGCTCTAAAAAATAAGGTCTATCAATAGAGAGAGAGAGAGAGAGAGAAAAAAAAGTATATGCCTCTTTTTCTGCTTGATCTCTAACCCCATTCTCAAATACCATAATCATTTGTTGAAAAGTATCTAACTATATAAACACCCTCAGAACCTTTTCAACAAGGCCTTCCAGACTGAAAGCATTCTTTTTTTTTTTTTTTCCTTTTTTTGAGATGGAGTCTTGCTCTGTCACTCAGGCTGTAGTGCAGTGGTGCGATCTTGGCTCACTGTAACCTCTGCCTCCTGGGTTCAAGTGGTTTTCCTGCCTCAGTCTCTTGAGTAGCTGGGATTACAGGCACCCACCACCACATCCAGCTAATTTTTGTATGTTTAGTAGAGACGGGGGTTTCACTATGTTGGTCAAGTTGGTCTCAAACTCCTGACCTCATGATCCACCCACCTCGGCCTCCCAAAGTGCTGGGATTACAGGCGTGAGCCACCGCCCCCCTCCACCACCGAAACCATTCTCAGGTGGAATTTACTTTCCCTTTTTCACTCTTTTATCGCAAATATCTTCCATTATTGTACCTTTGTTAATCTGCTCGGTATTAAAAGGCAGTTGTACATTTTCATTAGATTTTGATTTTCAGGAAGATAGAGAACATTCATTTCTTATTCATTTCCAGGCCCATAGCCAATATTTGTACCATGCCTGGGTACACAAAAATGAAAACAATTTAAAACTTATTTATTGTTATAAAAGCATAACACAAAGTTCACCTACTTAATCATTTTAAAGTGTATGGTGCAGTAACTTTAAGTACATTCACAATTTTGTGCAACAAACTTCTAGAATTTTTTCATCTTGCAAAACTGAAATTCTATACCCATTAATCACTAATTCCTCCATCCCTTTGCCCCCAGTCCTTGGAAATTACCTTTGTATAGGCATACTTAATTTTATTCTGCTTACCAAATACTGGCTTTTTCCCCTACAAATATAAAGTTAGTGGCAACCCTGAATCGAGGAAGTCTACTGGTGCTGTTTTTCTAAAAACCCGTGCTTTCTTTGTGTATCTGTGTCACATTTTAGTAATTTTCACAATTTTTCAAATTTTTTCACCATTATTATATGTTGTATTGATATATTAACAGTGATCTTTGCTGTTACTTCCTTTTGGGGCACCATGAACCATGCCCATATAAGAGAACAAACTTAACTGATAAATAATATATGTGTCTGACTGTTTCACTGACCAGTCATTCTCCTGTGTTTTTCTCTCTCCTTGGGCCTTCCTATTTCCCGAGACACACAATATTGAAATTAGGCAAAGTAATAACCCTACAGTGGCCTCTAAGTGTTCAAGTGAAAGGAAGAGTCATATATCTCACTTTAAATCAAAAGCTAGAAATGATTAACCTTAGTAAAGAAGTCATGTTGAAAGCTAAGACAGACCGAAAGCTAGGGCTCTTTACGCCAAATAGGCAAGTTGCAAATACAAAGAAAGAGTTCTTATAGGAAATTAATAGTGCTACGCCAATAAATACAAGAATGACAAGGAAGTGAAATAGCCTTATTGCTGAAATGGAGAAAGTTTTAGTGGTCTGGAAGAAAATCAGACCAGCCACAACATTCCCGTTATCCCAATCCAGATCAAGGCCCTATGATGGCTGAGAGAGGTAAGGAAGCTGCAGAAGAAAAGTTGGAAAGTAGCAGAGGTTGGTTTAGGAGGAGGTTTAAGAAGCCGTCTCCATCACATAAAAGTGCAAGGTGAAGCAGCAAGTGCCAAAGTAGAAGTTGCAGCAAGTTACTCAGAAGATATAAAGATAAATGATAACGTGGCTATACTAAACAACAAATAACAGACTTTCAACGTAGACAACCAGCCTTGTATTGGAAGAAGGTGCCATCTAGGACTTTTTTTTTTTTCTTTGAGATGGAGTCTCATTCTGTCACCAGGTTGGAATGCAGTGGCATGATCTCAGCTCACTGCAACCTCCGTCTCCTGGCTTCAAGCGATTCTCCTGCCTCAGCCTCCCAAGTAGCTGGGATTACAGGTGTGCGCCACCATGCCCAGCTAATTTTTGTACTTTTAGTAGAGATGGGGTTTCACCATGTTGGCCAGGATGGTTTTGATCTTTTGACCTTGTGATCTGCCCGCCTCGGCATCCCAAAGTACTAGGATTACAAGTGTGAGCCACTACACCCCACCTTTTTACAGCTAGAGAGAAGTCAATGCCTAGCTTCAAAGGACAGGGTGACTCTCTCCTTAGGGGTTAATGCAGCTGGTGACTTTAAATTGAAGTCAATGCTCATTTACCATTTGAAAATACTAAGGTCCCTAGAGTTATGCTGAATTTACTCTATTTATGCTCTATAAATGGAATAACTAAGCCTAGATGACAGTACATGGTTCCATTGTTCACTAAATATTTTGATCCCACTATTGAGACCTACTTCTCAGAAAAAAAGATTCTTTTCAAAATATTACTGCTTATTTACAATGCTTCTAGTCACCCAAGAGCTCAGATGAGATGTAAAAGGAGATTAATGTTGTTTTTATGCCTGATACCACTACATTCATTCTGCAGCCCATGGATCAAAGAGTCATTTTGACTTTCAAGTTATCTTATTTAAGAAATATATGTTGTAATGCTATAGTTGCCATAGATAGGAATTCTTATGATGTATCTTGGTGAAGTAAATGAAAACTTTCTGGAAAGGATTCACTATTCTAGATGCCATTAAGAACATTCATGATTCATGGGAGGATGTCAAAATATCAACATTAACAGGAGTTTGCAATAAGTTAATTCCAACCCTGATATGGTTTGTTTATTTATTCCCTCTAAATCTCATGTTAAATTGTAATCTTCATTGTTGGAAGTAGGGCCTGGTGGGAGGTATTGGGATCATAAGGACAGATTTTTTTATGAATGGCTCAGTGCCCTCCTCATGATAATAAGTGAATTCTCACTCTGAATTCACAGGATATCTGGTTGTTTAAAAGAATGTGGCACCTTTCTTCTCTCTCTTGCTTTCTGCCATGATTGTAAGGTTCCTGAAGCCCTCACCAGAAGAAGATGCCAGTACCATGTTTCCCGTACAGCCTGCAGAACCATGCGCCACAGTAAACTTCTTTTCTTTATAAATTACCCAGCCTCCGGGATTCCTTTATACCGATGCAGATGGACTAATACAAACTCTCATGGATGACTTTGAGGGGCTCAAACTTAAGTGAAAGAAAGCACTGAAGATGTAATAAAAATAGCAAGACAACTGGAATTAGAAGTAGAGCCTGAAGATATGACTGAATTTCCGCAATCTCATAATAAAACTTCAATGGATAAGGAGTTGCTTCTTATGGAAGAGCAAATAAAGTGATATTTTGAGATGGAATCTACTGCTGGTGAAAATGCTGTGAACATTGTTGAAACGATGACAAAGGATTTGGAATATTACATAAACTTAGTTGATAAAGCAGTGGCAGGTTTTGAGATATTTCACTTCAGTTTTGAAAGTTCTATGGTTAAAATGCTACCAAGCACACACTGTATGCCTGTATCAAAATATCCCCTGTACCTCATAAATACTAAATATCTACTATGTGCCCATAAATTTGTTTAAATCCTATCAAACAGCATGACATGCTACAGGGAAATCTTTCATGAAAAGAAGAGTCAATGGATGAGGCAAACATCATTGTCTTCTTATTTTAAGACATTACCACATCAACCCCAGCCTTCATCAACAACCACCCTGATCAGTCAACAGCCATTGACAATGAAGAAAGACCCTCTACCGGCAAAAAGAACAACTCACTGAAGGCTCAGATGATTATTAGCATTTGTTAGCAATAAAGTATTTTTAAATTAAGGTATGTACATTAAGTGTGCAAGACATAATGCTATTGCACACTTAATAGGCCACAGTATAGTGTAAACATTACTATATGCACTAGGAAACAAAAAAAATTGTATGACTCACTTTATTGTAATATTTGGTGGTGTGAAACTGAGCTTGCAATATCTCTGTGGTATGCCTGCACTTTCTTTTTCTATGATTTTAACGACTTTGATTTAACTACTTTTTCTATGATTTTAACTACATATGAGTGGAATCATACACTATTTTTCTTTTTGTGACTGACTTATTTCATTTAGTATAGTGTCCTTCAAGTTCATCCACGTTGTAGCATGTGACAAGATTTTCTTCTTTTTTAAATATAAAATTCTACTGTATGCATATATATATATATATATATATTCCAGATTTTCTTTATTTATTCATCTATTCATGAACATTTGGGTTGCTTCCACCTCTTGGCTATTGTGAATAATGTTGCATTGAACACAAATGTGCAAATATCTCTTTGAAATCCTACTTTGAATTATTTTGGTTAAATACTGAGAAGTGATAATATTATAACTAACTTAGAAATTGAGTGCTTAATTTGTACTGGGCATATATTACAGGCTATTTGTGATGAATACAACTTGGCAAATTCAGCCTTTTAAATCCTGACCTGGATTTTTTGAATGAACTTTAAACTTGTCTCTTAAGCCTTTGCTCGTTCCAATCCCCTACTCAAAGATAGCCCCAGATGACTCTTCCCAAGTGTCAGTCTCTACTCAAAGGCCTTTAATGATTCTCCATTATCTGCTGTACAGCCTTTCTCAAGGCCCCATTTGGCTCCCCATGAGTCTGTCATGCTCCAAAAAGCTGGCCCACTCACTATTTGCTGAGTACACTTTGTTCTTTCTTTTCTTTGGAGCTTTGTTTATGCCTGAAAATGTTCTCTGCTCTTCATTTCTACTCTAAAACCCTACCTATTTCAAATATTATCCATTGTCATAATTCTAATTTCCTCATTTCATCTCATCCACCAAAACCATTGTACTGCTTTGGCTATTTCCTTATTGTTTGTCTTTATTATGTTGCTTTTCCCTTTCCTTGCACCTCTAACTGGATTTTAAATCCTTCAGGGAGAGGGGCTATATTCTTCTCTTTTTGGAATCATGTGAAGCTCCAAGCACAATGCTTTGTAGGTTGTGGGTGATGGAGTATAGACAATCCCCCAGACTGGAGCTTAGTCCACAAGGGTTCTTGGCTTTGCCCAGGAAAAATTCAAGGGTGAGGAAGTGGTGAGATTTGAAAAATACTGCTTTATTGAAGTGGCAGCGGTGTTACAGCTCTGTGACTGCTCCTGCAGAGCAAGGCTACCCCAGAGGCAGACAGTAATTACGGCTCAGGGCCATTTTGCAGTCATATTGATACCTACTTTAATTACTTGTAGATTAAGGGGTGGTTTATGCAGAAATTTTTAGAGAAAGGGTAGTAACTTCTGGGTCACGGGGTCATTGCCATGGAAGGGGGTGGTAACTCCTAGGCATTGCCATGACAATGGTAAACTGACATGGCACTCTGGTGGGCATCTCTTATGGAAAGCTGCCTCCACCCCATCCCTGTTTCAGCTAGTCCTCAATTTGTTCCAGTGTCTGAGTCCCACCTCCTATTTCATGGGCACTCAACAATGCCATGTTGGGGCCAGGCATGGTGGCTCACACCTGTAATCCCAGCACTTTGGGAGGCCTAAGAGGGCAGATCATTTGAGGTCAGGAGTTCAAGACCAGCCTGGCCAACATGGTGAAAACTCGTCTCTACTAAAAATACAAAAATTAGCCAGGCCTGGTGGTGCCCACCTGTAATGCCAGCTAGTCAGGAGGCTGAGGCAGGAGAATCGCTTGAACCCAGGAGGTTTCAGTGAGCCAAGATTGCACCACTGCACTCCAGCCTGGGCAACAGAGTGACACTCTGTCTTAAAAACAACAACAACAAACACAATGCCATGTTGGAAAGACAAAAATACAAAGTAGTTAAAGTACAAGCTGCAGGTGAATGGGAATTCAAATCTCAGCTAGATCACTCAGTAGCTACGGAACTCGGGCAAGGGAGTTAACTTCTTTGACTCAAATTTCTTTTCTGGGGGCATGGCATTCATTATATGTACTGCATAATGTTATAGAAAAGTTACAGGAAAATGTACGTATAATTGACATGTATTAAATATTCGTTTATGGTAGTGGCAAATATTTATTTCACAGAATTTTCCTTCTGAAATATCTTAAATACCTTCCACCTAGACGTTTCACCTCTCTCTTTTCTAGCCATATTTATGATACAGTAAATTAGTCAGGAAGGCCAAATTAGAATAAGGATGGCCATTTACAGATGAGTACGTATTCATACTAGAATCTGTATTTTAAATTACTGTAGGGCTTGTGAATTAATAAGTTCATATTTACTAAGTACCCATTATATATCAAATGCTGTTCTAGATACTGAGAATACAACAGTGAACAAGATAGAGTCCGTGCCCTCCACTAACTTACATTCTAATGTGTACAAATACCCCACAGATGTACAAGAAATATGATGAAAAGCTTATCTATAAAAGGCTGCCAAATCCCCTAATATTCCAAACTCCATTTTTTGGCCTTGTAACTTAGCTGTTGTGGCAAGCTTTGGCAGAGTCCAATCATAGTTACCCAGATTTTTAAAAGCTAGGACTTTAAGAAGCGATGTGAAGGCTAAGTTACACACACATACAAACACCCACATACACTTAATTCTTTTTTCTTCTAGGAAAATTGGGATCAATCAGACCTATAAGTTATTGTGTACAGCAGGTGGATCTGAGCTTTCTTTATTTCTATTTAACTGACCTTAAGAAGTGGAGTTGCCTGGGAGTGAAAGTTATTCAATGGTGGTATTTCAGCAGGAGCTCTCAGAATACTGAAGCTCTTCTCTTTGCAGCAACTTAGGGTCTAAGTCCTGCCGACGGCAGAGGGATATACGAATTGACCTTTCCAGGGCCCCTGCTTGCCACCAGCCTAGGGGCCGGCTCCACCCTCTCCTGGCGAAACTGGGCGCGGTAGACGCCAAGCGGCGTCCCTCCCGCAAGAGGGGCGCGGGCGGCGTGGAGGGCGTGGGGGGCGTGGGGGGCGTGGAGGGCGTGGGCAGGGGGCGGGGCGAGCCCCGCAGACTGGGTGCTCCGGGGAGCTGTCAGTGTTGGGCTCCGGAAGAGAGGAAGTGATAGCTCCCGTAGGAGCGCGAGCGGAGCGGCCGGCGCAGCGTGAGACAGCACATCCTGCCCGCGCCGACACCGCCACCTTCGGGAGCCGCCCGCGCCAACGCTGCCGCCTCCCGGGAGCCGCCGCCGGCTCGGGGAGCCCAGTTCCGCCGCTGCCGAGCGCGTCCAGGTAAACAGAAGCGGGATGTTGCAGCTCCCCAGACCGCCGCCTCCGCACCTCTCCCCAACCTTCCTCAACCCTCCCCACCCCGGTGTCGTCTGCGCTGGGAACCAGGCTGGAGCTGAGGCCCCTCAGCCTCAGCCGGACCCTTGCCGTGGCCCCCTGCCCAGGCTCCTGCGTGTTCCGTTGCGCCGGAAGGCGGCCAGAGCCCCCCAGCGGCAGCGCCCTCTCGCCAGAGCCGAGAGACTGGGGCAGAGGAGGAAGGGGTCGTGGTGTCACCACCTGGTCGCCCACCTTGTGGGCTGGGAGTGGCGTCCCAGTGCGCCCCGCCTTGTTCTTCCCCGGGGGAGCAGAGGGCGAGCGGCGTTGAAATCTGCACCCCTCTGGGCCACCGGCTGACCGCCCCTGGGGAAGCTGCAGAGGGAGGGGAAAGGATGCTTGTTTGATTACATTTCGAGCTGTCTGCAAAGCTCTTAGATGCTGTCACTACCCTGCAAGTCGGAGGAAGCGAATGCACTTCCAGCAGGGCATTAATTAAACACTTATGCAAGAAGATGCCAGTTTCTCTCTGCTGCGAAAAAGTATGGCTGGGGGATGCTGTTTTGGTAAACACCTTCCCGGCCGCCTGGCTCTCCTTCCCCCAGCTCCCACTCGAAATCGCTCTGGCCTTATAAATCCGTGCGTCGTCATCGTAAGTGCAGTGATCCTGGCAGCGCTGAGGGGAACTGAGTGTGCAGGAGTCTCATGACTTGTACCTTGGCTAATAAGATTAAACAGAAGCCCAGGATCAGGACAGGAAATTACATAGGAGATCAGAGACTCAACAATATGCAGAAGATGGACTATATGCGTTATTCTGGCTTCTACTAATCCTAGGTAAGGGGCAGGAACAAGTAGCCAGCCATTTTCTTGCTTGGAATGCCTTTCAGGTGGGCATTGTAGACATCCTGTAGTTCATAGTTGTGAAAAATTGCTTCCAAACGTTCTAGATTAGCAAAAAGAATAGCTAACAGTAAGGCACAGGCAACTGCAGGTGACATCCCATGACTGATATTAACACAGACATGGGTGACAGTCTGTGTACATACTTTGATTGTGGAAATTATAGAGAAATGCGTTGATCAGTGTTACTAAATTTGAAAAGGGAACAGTCAGTGCACCTTGCAAGCAGAGGGTACTGGTGAGAATGTAATACTACCTCTAATTTTTTTAAAATGCCAAGGTTGTTCAGAAAGGTTTGGTGTGGAAGAAAGGGTCCAAACTCAGCTCTTTTGATCATATTTCTCAATAAAATAAAATCTGAAACTTCTGCCTCTGAGTCCCCAGATGTTCTCTTCATAGTAACCAACTCTTCAATATTTGTTTAGGTCTGAGGATCCAGTGCTCCAAGACCCATTCCTCTTAAAACCTTCCAGCACCATCCTTGGGAATTTTTTAGAATGCAATTGGGGGTCAAATGCAGGCTCTTCCAGCCTGTCAAGCTGTTAGCCCTGTTTTTGGCCCACATCACCTCAGCATTTTACTTTTTCTTCCTTGTCTCAGGACTCAGATAAATGCACTTGCTTCCTCCCCCTTTGGACCTCTGAGATGCTGCAGCCTCTAGTGCAGTCACCTGGAGGAGGAGGGGATGGCTTGCAGCCTTTCCTCCCTCTTTGCTACCTAAAGCATGCATGGTTGTTTTTCTGTTAAAGCTTTAGGTAAAATCACCAGTAGGGATATGGGCAGAGAAGATAAACTCGACCCACAGGAAAAGGGGCAGAGTTCTTATAATAGTGGTCCATGGTCTTTAGTTTCTAATTTCGAAGAGAGTAAGAGGAAGTCACTTGGCATTTCAATCACCATATTTTATGTCTCAGAGAAGGCTCTGGGATCTTTCTTCCCAATCCCTCTACTTCCAAAAACACTCCTTCCCGAGTCTACATTTAATAAATGAGCTTTGCCCTTGATGACAGTGCTGAGTCAAGGATCCAGCCAGGGTGCTTCTCTGTCCATACTCAAAACAGCAACGTAGACCGATCTTGTGAAATGCATGCCAAATCTGAAATCTAGGTACCTCTCTTAGTACAGACAGTGTGCACAGGCTTCACTCTGTTATCATTTTCTCCAGCTTCTTTGTTGTTTAACCTAGCATTAAATGAAAAGGTCACATGCGTCTGTTTCAAAATCTGTTTCAAACAAATATATTCCTTCATTACACTTTGTTCCACCAAATGAAACAAAGATTGATAACAATAGCTAAAATATATTGAGCACTTTACTCAGCATTGCATTTTAAAATACTTTCACAGGCATTAAACATCACAAAAATCTTATGAGGCAGATATTGTAATCATGTTTTACAGATGAGAAAACTAAGACACAAAGATATCAAGTAACTTTTGCTCAGCTACTAAGTTGAGCAAGGAAGGATTTGAATCTGGGAGGCCTGACTCCAGGCCAGGAGTTTTAACCTCTGTCTTCCATACTATAAAACAATTACATTGGTTAATTTTCTTGTATTGAATACCAAGTTCTTTTGTTATCACATTTTAATTCTTATATTAATCATATGAAGTAGACATTATTGTCCATATTTTACAAATAATTAAATGAGTTAAATGACATGCTCGAGGTCATTTAGTAAATTGCAGAGGTAGGATTCAAATGAGGGCTCTCCCAAGGCTGTGAAACTAGGACCCATTCATTTTGGCTATTGTGCTGTGCGAGCAACAAAAAAGCCAGTGTGTGTCTGTTTCTTTCAAGTTTGCTGCCCAATGTCAGTGTGATCCATTGTTATTTCTTTAACGCCGCAAGTGTAGCCACACTTTTTTGCCAGCTGATTGGTAACTGTGAATAATATATGCACACTCAATGTAGACCAATGGCTCCTTAAAATAAAATATGGCGTTAGTTTTGTCTCCTTAATGAAAGTAGCTAATTTCCCATTATGCTTTGCGGATCTCAAATGTTCTGTAAGTAGTTGCTACCTTATTCAGGGATCTCTTTTACTAGAAACCTTTGCAGCTTCTACATCCCCTAGAACATGTGAGAACACATATTCTTTTGGAAACTTTGCTGGGCCAAGGAACTTTTAGAGTTGACATTTTTTGAGAATTAACTCAAATTAATTCAACTCTTGTTTTTCTTCTTTGCAATGTATAAGCCCTTGACCAGGTCCATGTAGAAGTTATTCCTCTTGGCTAGGCACAGTAGTTCACATCTGTAATCCCAGCACTTTGGAAGACCAAGGCAGGTCAATCACTTGAGGCCAGGAGTTTGAGACCAGCCTGGAGGCTCGTGCCTTTAATCCCAGCTATTCAGGAGGCTGAGGAAGGAGAATCACTTGAACCCAGGAGGCAGAAGTTGCAGTGATACGAGATTGCACCATTGACTCCAGCCTGGGTGACAGAGCAAGACCCTGTCTTTAAAAAAAAAAAATTACTCGTCTTGACAGAGAGTTTTCATCAATATCCTGTACTTGTTTTCCTTGATTCCTGTCTGCCTGAGGCCTGGCCCCAGAATCTCAGAGTGAAGTTTCCATTGTAACATAGATACCACTGACTAGGTACTAATCCTCATGAGCTCACATTTTCATAAAACATCCCTGATTCTTTGTTGAAGGAACCTTCTTAAATAAAAGTCCATAGATACTGTGAAAGGGAGGCATATGAATGGTTTTCAGATGGTCATTGAACCCGCTAGAATTGATGCAAATTTTCATGCATTTGTGCATATATGTAGTTTTCTAGGGAAGAAATGGGGATATTTGTAACTAAAAATACATGAAGAATCACTGGTTTACATGTGCTGATGAAAAAAGAAGAGAGGAGCAGCAGTCATTCTGCTGAGATGGATGGAAGACAAAGCAAAACTATCCTACCAGAGGCAGCCAAAAATAAAATGTTCTTGGCTATCAGGACATTTTTTGGCATTTCACCAGGATCCAGGTAGCAGGTGCAGCAAACACCAACTGACACTGAGTCAGGCCTGCAACTGAGTCAGGCCTCCAGGTATGGCAGGCAGTCCTAGCTCAGCTTGGCATTCACTGAGCACCTCCCCTGTGCATAATCAGTGCTTTACAGATGTATTAGTTCATTGAATCATCCCAACATCCCTGTAAGGTGGACATTTTTCTCTTTCTTTGACAAACAAGGAGATGCTCAGAGAGATTAAGTCACTTGGTCAAGGCCATATGGGGCCAGATAGTGAAGGGCTGGATTTGAAATGCAGGTCAGCCTTATTCCAAAGTCTTTCTTCTCTTCCTGCCATATCTCATTGTTTCTCTGTCTATGTGGGATACCAAAAAAAGTATTGTTTAGTGTAGCTTTTTATTGTGCCAGGACTGAGAGTCCCTCAAGAAATATGTTCACACACAGATAGGAAAAGCCTAAAAGTGTTATCAAAGGAACAACAACAACAAGTTGTATGTTTCCCAGTGTGGAAGAAGAAAAGCAAGCCCTGCTTTCCGTAATGTGAGTTGAAGCTCCACACGTTTGCTTCCCCTGTCGCCAGTTGTCTTGCCGAGTACCAAATGCACAGCAGCCCCCACCTAACACAGGCTGAAAACTATCTTGCAGGGGTAACTGCAAATCAAAACTTTATTCATTGCAAAGTTGAATTGACTTTAAGGCTGCTCTGTCCTCTGGGGCTTCCCTGATAATAATGGCTGTGTCATAATCTGGAACACTGACTTGCTCCTAAATCCTGGAAGGGCCACTGCTTACCAGATGACTTATGTGCTCTTTAGTTTGCAGTTCATATCAGTCCTGAAATCCTCTTAACAGCTGTTCTTGCTTCCAAATTATTACTTCAGCCCTAACAGTTTTCTGCTTACCTATATTGCTATGTTTGCATAGAACAACCCACTGTTTCATTGTAGGGGTACAGAACAGCTAATGGCAAACACACAAAGCAGAAATTTTGGTCAGAGTTGAGGGCCTTCATAATAAAAGTAATGAATCTCAGGCACTGTAGAGGATGATTGTACTTGATCAGCAGACCTGCCTGATAACAATTCCAGTGTGCTTCATTACACTTTTACTCAGTGCTCTTCCAACATTTTTTTTCTCTTCTATAATCCCTCATGGATTTTTAAAAATTCTGCAGCTCCCTCACCTCCACATATTTTAGGTTACATCTAAGGCTTTTCATCATAAATTTATAGGATCACAATTAATGTACTTTTTCAGAATGTTGTAAATTTTGACAGTTAAAAAATAAAACCATGACATCATTCTTTGAATCCAATTAAATTCTAAAAACTATACCAACTTCAATTTAAAATATATGTGAAGAAGCTCTTTTCACAAAGGGATGTTTTTATATCTTGCAGTTAAGCACCACAGTAAGATTTGGGATTTTCTGGGATTTTGTTTGTTTGTTTAGTTTATATTTGTCTTTAATGGTAATATGGCAGAAGGCATTTTGTGAAAATGGAGGTGGAAAAAGAGACCCTGAATAATTCTACACCATGGGCACATTGTCTGGTAGACAGTTTTAGGAAAGCATACAGACAGAAGCTGCGGATCTGGAAATTAATGTCATTAACTTTTCCCTTGCCTGCAGGCTCTTTAGAAAGCCTCTGTGGAAGCCAGGGATATGCAGATACCAGTTTGAAGACTGCAAGTTTATGTAGCACAGGTGCTGTGTGTTATAGGTCAATGTGGCACAGCTACTGGCAGTCAGGCCCATTGCCTTTTGTATATGGGACTCAAATTAGAGGTGGGTAGGGCCACAGGAACTGCACAGAGGCTGGTCCCATTTCCTGCTCTCAAGTAGAGGTGACTATGGATAGCTGTCTTTCATCTTTCTTCTATTTAATGATTTTCAGTACAAGATGGGCTCATTCCAGTGCTTTCTTTTCTTTTTAATTTTATTTATTTATTTACAAATAGGGTCTTACTCTGTGGCTTAGGCTGGAGTATAGTGGCACGATCATAACTCACTGCAACTCCAACTCCTGGGCTCAAGCGTTTCTCTCAACTCATCCTTCCAAGTAACTGGGACTACAGGTGTGTCCCACCACACCACTAGTTAAAAAAATTTTTATCCCAGCACTTTGGGAGGCCGAGGCGGGTGGATCACGAGGTCAAGAGATCGAGACCACCCTGGTCAATGTGGTGAAACCCCGTCTCTACTGAAAATACAAAAAATTAGCTGGGCATGGTGGCACGTGCCTGTAATCCCAGCTACTCAGGAGGCTGAGGCAGGAGAATTGCCTGAACCCAGGAGGTGGAGGTTGCGATGAGCCGAGATCACGCCATTGCACTCAGCCTGGGTAACAAGAGCGAAACTCCATCTCAAAAAAAAAAAAAAAAAAAAAAAAAAATTTTTTTTTCATAGGGATGGTGTCTTGCTGTGTTGCCCAGGCTGATCTTAAATTTGTGGCTTCCAGCAGTCCTCCTGCCTCAGCCTCCTAAGTGTTGGGATTACAGACATGAGTCACTGCACCTGGCCCCAGCAAGTTTTTAGATCAGTGGTTCTTAGCCAGGAGCAATTGTCTTCTCCAGGGGACATTTGGCAATATCTGGAGACATTTTTTAATTATCTCAATTGGGGAGAAGGGGTGACGACTGGCATCTAGTGGGTGGAGTGGGGGACTGCTGCTGAACATCCCACAAAGCACAAGATGGCTTCCACAACAAAGAATTATCTGACCCAACATGTTGGTGATGCCAAGGTTATGACTCTGCTTTAGAAGTTCTAGTTTTCTCATTGAAATCTTCCCTGTTTAATAATTTAAGTCAATTTTTTTTTTGGTCTTTATAAGATAGTAAAAGCACAACATCTAAGAGGCAGCATAAAGTAATGAGAAGAAGAGGTCAGATATCTCACTTACTGCCTATGTGAGCCTCAGTTTCTTCATCTGTAAAATGGGGACAATGATGCCTGGCTTGCAAAGTTATTGTGAGGATTGCAGACAATGAGTGTACAGGACCCAGTATATGGCACATGCTAAATCCACGGATGATTGTTTTTATTATCAAACAGCAATTATATCACTCTCTAGTTTCTCTGAGATATGTGTGATCTTGCCTTCCTTTGAATCAAAGGTATGCTTTGTTTTTTTAAAAAAAACAAAAAATTGTCTTGATTTAAATTTACTCATTTACATACATCTTTCTCCTAGACTTTAGGCTTTCAGACATCATTGTGTCTTCCAGCAGACAATCTTGCACATGGTTAATACTCAACAAGCTTTTATTGACCTGAAATATTAGCTAGAATAAATCCTACTTAATTTTCTTTTCTTATCAGATTGAGTCGTTTTTCTCCTTGGAGCATTTTAATGTGTTTGGTAAAAACATTTGCTTCCTGAAATGTACCACCCATTGTGTGTCTGTGCCCAATATGAATGTGTGCTTGGTATTGCCTAGAATCCTGGAAGCCTTGCCTTCCTGAATCAGGATCATGCTGAGCATTTCTGCTGGGGGAAGGGGAGTCTTGAGGAGGACAGTATTTCATTCTAGAAGTGACAGGCAGCATGGTTTGAATCTCATGTTCCCCTTTTTTGAACCCCTTAGGCTAATCCATTTGGTCTGGCTTTGATCTGACACTGTCCACCGAGCAGTCCAGTACATTGGCTTCTTTCTGGTAGAAGGGACATTTTAATTCGTTACCAGGTTTATATTTTACTCTCATGTCCATAGTGAAGCCAAGTAATGAGTATATTTTCATTGAATAAATGAAATATTTATTCATTCTAATGAATAAATGATGACACAACATTATACATCCTTTGCCTACAATCACTTTCCCTTTTAGAATACATGTTAGATTGATACATCCTTTGCCTACAATCACTTTCCCTTTTAGAATACATGCTAGATTGTCTACCTTGACCTGAAATAGTACACATTTCTTTGACAAGATGAAGACTTTACTAATTGAAATGGAATGAAGTCCTCTCCTAATGCAGTTTTAGATCCTACAACACACCATATGGAAACCTTTAAATGTTTATTAAGTTGTTGAATGTTAAAATGAGCCTGAGTGCAGGGGATGACCCTGAGACTCTGTCTCAGAACCAACTTGTGGAATGTCAGTTCGTGGATTTGGATGATGGAAAGGGAAGCAGGCCCTGTGGGGAATGAGTGTTTTGACACAACGTCCCCTTTTAAAATGACGGTGCGTCTCCTGTTTCACCATCCGCCCATTAGTATCAATATAGCAAGAGGTTGTGGGAATTGGTGTGTATTTTGTGGAAGAAAGAATAACAAACAAACAAAAAAAAACCTTCTCTGTCTGTTTCCTTGAAAAGTGTGACTTTGTTCACTTTCAGAAGGTATAGGTTACAGCTGATTTGGAAAGAGGATCCTCTGTCTTTGAATGCCTTCAGACTCAGAGGAAAATGAGAATCTATTTACATAAGTTAAAATGCCAAACTAAATCGCTCAATGCAAATATGGACCACCCAGGGACATTGTAAAAGGCCAAGTTTAGGGTTTTGAATATTTACACATTTTCTTGCTTCCTATTTTAAGCTTTTTAATATTTGTCAAGTGCTGCTGAAAAGTAATTGGCATATCAAGCAAGGGTGAAATCCCATATCTTGGGCCAGAGAATTTAAAGCCGGGGGAACTATGCTCATTTCCCTTGAGAATCCCTTGTTTTTAAAAATGAAGAAATGTGAGTTCAGAAAATTCTAAGGCAATAAATTAGAGACTTTAAAGTCGATAGAAAAGTTGGGTTACAAAACTGTTGTCGAGGAGGAGGAAGATATACTCTAGTGTTCCCTTTCCCTGGTATAGTCTGCCCAGACTCAGCCATTTTTCCTTAGTTAATTGGGCAAAAGTTTACTTTTGATGATGGGTCAGGGTACTGGAAACATCACCCTCTAACATTGTCAACACCACCGCTACCTTCCCAAACGCCGGAAAGGCAGATCTGGGCAGCACATGGAAAAAGTGTTTTCTAAACTCTCTGGAGGAAAATACAGAAAGTAGCTTTAACCAGGGCACATGCTCTGGAGACTGTGTGGTTAATAATGACATTTAGTACTTATTCTTTATACACTCCTCATGAGACATTCCACAGCACTTTAAGATGGGGATGGCAAAGGAGGGTTGCTAGAAGATGTCAGCACTGTCAAGGACGGTGAAAAGTAACCAGATTTCTGACTCATCGGAGTGGATTTGATCAGGCTAGGCTATGTAGTGATGCAATAACAAATAACTCTCAAACCTCAGTGGAGTAACCCAACAAAAGTTTTTTCTTGGCCACGTTACATATCCAGTGTGGGTCAACAAGGGGCTCTGTTCACCATGTTCATTCAGAGGCCCATGCTGCATGAGGCTTCATCTTGATACATACTTCTGCAATCCCTGTGGTAAATCGCATACTGGATATTAAAACTCCTGGATGTGACATATGCACCTCATTCACATTTCATTAGCCAAAATAAGTCCTATGGCCATGCCTGACTACAATGGGGTCCTTAAGTGTAGTCCTATGGTAGGGGAACTGGAATTTCATAATAAACGCAAATGACTATGGAAGGGAGGGGCTTATATGAGATTTGCCTATTTCTGCTAATAACTATAGTCTCTAAGAGGCACCCATAGGGACACTGACTGATATGTAATTACATATGTTTTCAGTGGTTGGTTTCAGCGTCCAACTCTACAAGTGAATTGGGAGAGTTCCCTGAGCCCTTTGCGGGACTTGAGGTGGGGTGTCGCTCATTTTCCCAGCCAATGCATTCTGAAATCCATTATGGGAGGGGGGAGCATGCAGACAGGCAGGTGCAGGAGCTAGGACATGCACTTTTGGGCCCCAGCCCCATGGTAGCATCTAGGGATATGTTACAGTTAATGCTCTTTTAGCAGTTGTTGTCGGTGGATGGATGGCTGAGTACTAAACCAGCTCAATGGAGAGTCAGGGTGACAGCCTGCCCTTTTGGTACCTGCATCCTTGTCCAGCATCCAGGAAGAATCATGTCACACATGGAGTTGAAGGATGGTGAAGACAGTGGTTTTATTGAGTGGTGGCTGGAAAGGGGATGGAGTGGGAAGAACTCCCCTCGAGTTCAGCCATCCTATGGCCAATCACCTTTCTGCCCATCCGCAGCAAAACTCCTCTCCACGTTCAGATGCTCCTTCTCTTCTCTCCTTCTCTGCTGTGCCTTTCTGCCAGTCTGCTGCTCTTCTGCTTGTGGAGCCTGGGTTTGGAGTTTTTATGGGTGCAGGTTGGGACTGTGGCAGGCCAGAGTGGTTTTAGAAAAGGCGACATTTGGGCATGAAAGCAGGAATGCTGGTTCCCATTTAGAGCCATGGGTTTCCAGGCTTGTGAGTGGAGCCTTTGCTGGTTAACCACGGTCTTCTACCCAGTATTTTCTTGCCTCCTGTTCGTATCACTAATGCCTGAATGAATGCACATTAAAATATAAAATGCTTTTGCATGATTTTAGCATCATAAGGAATAACAGGTTCCCAGAAAACTGAGCTTACAAATATAAATTTTGCTGTCAATGAATAAAAAAGATATATGTGGGGTGAAAATTAGCTTCCTTCAGTAGTTGTTCAATTCTAGTCAAGAATATTCATTTAGAACTTACGGAATGCCAGCCATAAGTAAGACTGAATGCTTGGTGGGCACATGAAAATGAAGAAGGTAAAGATCATAGGGGCTAATGTCTAATGGGGGAAAAATAGAACAATTTATTACCTACAACGTGGTTATATGTTATCACATATCAAATGGTTATCACATATGCTAAAATGAGATAAATGCCTCAGAGATGTAACAAAGTACAATGGGGATTCAAAGAAGGGCAGTGATTAATAATTAAGTGAATAATCACTTCTTTCAGTTTGCAGACTGACCAGATATCGGTGTTATCCAGACAAAACATTTCAATTAATGTTTTACCTTCATCCTCCTCTTTTGTTCTTGAACCTGATTTGATCACAGAGAAAATGAAAACAGTGATTATGGTTAAGAAGCAGTATAAGAGCATGGCCTCCGGAAATAAGGTTCACAGCTGAGTTTCACCGCTTACTAGCTATGCAAAGTAACTTGACAAGTTACTTTGCTTGCCTGTAGGTAATTTTCTTCATCTGTAAAACAGGATTCATAGTAATAGTATCCATTTCCTAGTGTTGTGCTGTGGTTTGAAAGAATAAATCCCACTTAATTTTTTATTTCTTACAGGATTTAATTTTTTCCCTTGGACCATTTTGATGTGCTTAGTACAAACATTGACTTCCCAAAACGTACCACCTGTTGGGCATCTGGGCCCCAAATGGATGTGGGCTTAGTAATTCCTGGGTTTCTGGAAGACTTGCCTTCCTGAATTAGGATCGTGTGGAGTGTTTCAGGGTGAGATGTTCAGTCAGTATTTTCCCTGGTCTGAGAGGCAACCACATAGTCTAGAGAGCTCTAGAGTATCAATCTGGCTTCTATTCTGATAGATCTGGTAATTCAGGTCTATTGTAGGTACATTTCCTAGCTTCCCTATTCTCACCCCAGCACTCCAAAGTCATGTTACATTAAATTAAAATTTAATGTGGTATAATTGAACTGTGACTGAATCATGGAGGCATTCTGCTTGTTTGATTCCATAATGTTATAATGTCCTTGTGCTTGGGCCCAGTGCCATAGCAAAGGATTGATGAGCTAGAGTCTGGGTATGATGGAGGGGAGGCTGTGAGGCTCATCTTGGTAGATGCTCACCTTCTCTCTCCTCTATTTCTTCTTTGCCACCCCCACCTACTCCTTGAATGCAAAGTGGGGGCAATTTGAGGTGATGCTGCAGAGCTTGTGGACTGCAAGCCAGCAAAGGGGTGGGCGTAAAGACTCTGTCTTTGGCAAATAGTTATGAGGATACTTATCTGCTGTAGCCCAAACTTCTTGTGAAAAACAGAGTTAATATCCATGTAATAGAGAACCTTTGATTGGTTCAAGCTGTTCAAATAATGGGTTGGGCTGTCTGTGAGGTAGTGAGTTCCCAGTGCCTAGGAAGGTTCAAGCATGTCACCTGTGAACATTGTCTGTGAAGAGACTTATCAGCAGTGAGTGGTTAGAGAGGCTCTGGTAATTTCTACATAATTTTCCTCAAATTTTAGGAATCTCTGATACTTTGTAGTGAGACAGAACTTTGTATTATTCTTTCATTCAGCCAGGTCCTGCCATTCACTTAGGGTCAGCATAAACAAGGGGGGCAGGTGCCAAAGTGGGAAAATGTAGCAACCTTTACCTACTTCCTTTTCCATGGAACTGTTTAAATTGTAACATTTATTCATTTTTGCCTTCAACAAACATTTATAAGTTCCTCCTGCCAGACAGTGGGAATGCTATAGCAACTTCAGGGAGTTTAACAGCTTGTGACAACCATTAAAAACAAATAAGAGGTTTGGAGCAGTGGCTCATGCCTGTAATCCCAAGCTGAGGCAGGTAGGTTGCTTGAACTCAGGAGCTCGAGACCAGCCTGGACAACATGGTAAAACCCTGTCTCTACCAAAAAATGAAAAATTAGCTGGGCATGGTGGTGCATGTCTGCAGTTCCAGCTAGTCAGGAGGCTGAGATGTGAGGATCACTTGAGCCTGGGAGGCAGAGGTCGCACTAAGCCGAGATTGCACCACTGCCCTCCAGCCTAGGCGACAGAGTGAGACTACATCTGAAACAAACAAACAAACACACACACACACACACCAAGAAATGTTGCCAGCTTAATTCCAAATTGGCCAAGCCACTGTGCATTTGATGGCTCATTCTTTCACTGAATCCTTCATTCATTCAGTGATTTCCTAATGTACTCTGATGATTTTTATAGTTTGATCCTCTTTCCCAAAACTAGAGGCCAGACAAATATGTCATTTCAAAGGTATATGCCAGAAACCCCCAAATACCATATAGGTATATATATATTTATATATTTTACGGTATGAGGAACAGAAAATGGAGAGATTGCTAGAGGGATAGAGTTTTCATCCTGAAAGCTTATCTTATGCAAAGAATGTATGTATTGCAAATGCTAAGGTGTCTATTTTGAACACTTAATTTCTCACTCTTTCATTCTATATAGCAAAAGTGTGATAGGTAAGAAAAGTGTTAATTCCAGTAGTTTGCCTTGATTAACACATTTGAATAGACTGAATGGGTGTAACATGGAAATTCTTGATGTTTTTTCAAGACTCTTACATGTTCTAAAAATAAATAACTTTCTTCTGAGGCAGGGCAGGACCAAAGGGCAGAAAAAAATAGCCCTGGGTCAGTTATAGCCTGGGAGTGTGGCATCAAACGTTCCCCTTTCTAACTTGTTCTCCATTGCACCTCTGGCACCTCAACCCCATTTGACCATATGCTACAATCACATTGAACTGTGCTGTTCCCCAAGCATTGGCCACTGTTGCAGTTCTCCTTCCATAGGGAATGCTCCCCAGTTCCCATCCTACCTGCACGTCAGTGTCTGGCTCTCACTCATCCTCCTTTAGGAAGCCCCCTCTGTGCTCTAGTTCTTGCAAGCACTCCTTAGTACATTATTTTATTTTATTTTATTTTATTTTGAGACGGGGTTTCGCTCTTGTTATCCAGGCTGGAGTGCAATGGAGCAATCTCGGCTCACCGCAACCTCCGCCTCCTGGGTTCAGGCAATTCTCCTGCCTCACCCTCCTGAGTAGCTGGGATTACAGGCAAGCGCCACCATGCCCAGCTAATTTTTTGTATTTTCAGTAGAGACGGGGTTTCACCATGTTGACCAGGATGGTCTCGATCTCTTGACCTTGTGATTCACCCGCCTCGGCCTCCCAAAGTGCTGGGATTACAGGCGTGAGCCACCGCGCCTGGCCCTCCTTAGTACATTATAACTTCATCATGTATGTGTCCCATCTCCCCTGAAATGTTGTTTGTGTTTTCAGACCCTCCCATATTACGTTCTTTTTGAGACAGACTCTATATTGATCATTTGTGTAAGCCCCACGATACCCAGGACAACACTGTGTGCTTTGTAGGGGCTCAGTAAAAAGACTCATTATACTGAATTAACATAAAGATAAATTTAACATCGTGGAGCCAACTACTTGGGCTTCCTGACTCCTGGCAAATTAAAAATTTTGGTTGATTAGTATGCTTCTCCCTGATTTAGAAACATATGGAGGACCTTGCTCAGAAACCCAAGGGAGTCTCCCATTTCCTTACATCAAGGTAAATCATCCCAGCCTCCTTCCCCTTGGCCCCGCCACTCCATTCCTGCAAAGAGTCACTGTGCAGCAAGCACTGGAGCAGTGGGGAGAAGTGTGCTATGATCTGCCAGAGGAATTTGGGGTTATGTGACTGTATATGGACGTGTGTGTGGGTACATACTCATGTGCTGAAAATAACCCAGTGACACATTCTTACCTGTAGTCAGCTATCATATTGTAGCTGATCAGGGCCAGCAGTTAGCTATACAGATAGACAGGATTAAGGTCTGAATCTTAGTTTTGAGAGTCTAGATTGTTCTTAGGTAGTTCACATTCTCTAGCAACTTAGTGATGGGCAAACATGCAACCCAATGTAAGTATATGTTATATATTAGGTCACCAACATAAAATGCCAACTTACTAACTTTGCCAGGAGAAACCTAACTTCCCATTGTATCACAATGCCTTTGCTTACAGGTCAGTATTCTGAACTCTTCTGAGAACTTGAGTTTCTGGGCCCTTCATTTGAGCTAGGCATGGCTTGGACAGAACTAGAGTGAGGTTATTAAGGATAATCTTAAAGGCTGAGTCCAGATGTAACACGGGCAGGTGGTCCAATTATGTTAATACATTCAAAAGGGCTGTGAAGGGAGGCAGAATCTAAGTGTGGCAATACTATGGCAATTGAGGACACCTAAACAAAGCAAAAGGGCTGAGAGGGAGGGTGGAGAAATAGATCTAGGGGAATCCTAAAGCCAATGGAGCTTTGACACTGTTTATAGAACATAAGGCTAGGAACAGGGGAAAGAGTTCACTCAGACACATTTTTTGAAGCCAAATTTGTTCATGCATTAAGCAAATATTGATTATCCACTCTGACTAGTCACTATCCTAAGTATTGACAATACACCAGTGAACAATATGGACAAAATCTATGCCTTCATTGGAGCTTAACCTCTAAAAGGAGAGACAAACAACAAAAAATACTTAAACATTAAGTCTAATATATGTAATGAAGAAAAACTTAAGGCAGCAGAAAAGACAGCAATGCAGGGACAGTGGGTGGGGAATAGTGTGCTATTTAAAATAGAATGATCAGGTAAGGCCTCAATGAGATGAAATTTGGACTAAGTCTTGAAAAAGCAAACCATTCAGATATGTAGGGGAAAATGCGTAACAGGCAGAGGGAATAGGAGATGCAAAGACCCTGAGGTGGGTGTGTACCTGGTATATTTGAGGAACAGTTAGGAGGCCAGCATGTCTGGAATGAGATCAGGAAAGTAATATTGTTGTGCTGTATAGGGCCATGGAGGCCTTTATAAGAAATTTGGCCTTTACTCTGAAATGGGAGCCATTGGAGAACTTTTTGCAGAGAAGTGACATGACTTGACTTGTATTTTAATGAATTACTCTAGCAGCTTTGTGGGAATGGGCTGCAAAGGAGCAGGGGGTGCAAAGCTAGAAATGAGGAGACCCGTTAGGGGGCTTTTGCAGTAATATGAATGACAGATGATGGTGGCTTGGACAGGGCAATAGCAGGGGAGGTGGTGAAAAGTGGACAGATTCTGGAAATGTTTGGAAGGAAGAGATAATTTGCTGATAGATTGGATGTGGAGTTTGATGAAAAGGGAAATCAGAGATGGCTCCAAGACGTTTGGCCTGAGTAGCTGGAATTAGTTGCCTTTGACTGAAGTGGGGAAGATCAAAGGCTGGATGTACATGAAGCCGGAGTCCAGGGAGCAGTTGTCACAGCTAGTGCTTCAAGGTGGCGTGCTGGCACCATTAAGGTGACTTTCCTGCCAGACACACAGGAAGGGTGATGTGAGTTGGTCAGGGTGCCTTTTCCCTGCACACACTGAGGAAAACCTGAAAATTTCATGCCCTTTTTTGTATGATTTAGTACTCTGTTCTTCTTCTAATGTAATAGCTTTGGCAGTTGACTACCACTAATTATGTGATGGTGGAGAAATCACTTTTATGTCTCCACTCTGCTACTTCCCAAGGCTGTGATTGGGTGGGAAAGGTATAATTGCAGTAACGTTTAATCAAGGAATGTTCTGGAATATGGGGCAACCTGACAGGTAGAAAAGGAGATAGATGTATTCATGTAAATTACTACTTACTTTGAATATTTAGTGACTCCTTCGCATGCCTGGTCTTGAAAATTGAGATATAATTCTTCCTCCATTTTAATTCTTTCTGCTAGAATTGGTTTTCTTTAAAAGCTAATGTATACATGCCTGCATCCTATTTTCACTTAAAGTGACAGATGGTTGAAACCAACTCTAGCTACATTTTTTAAAAAGTCTTGAATTTTAAAAAAATACACACGAATATGAGAAGGGTTTAAGCCTTTTAGGACTGGTTGAAAAATCTGTTCTGAATGCTGCTTCATACCACTGAGTTATCCATTCGTGTACAAAATGCTGTGTGCTGGGCCAGGATAGGGGATTTGCAGCCAAGCTTTTCAGATGGGTATTTGCTTTCTAAAAGGAATATAAAGGTTGTGCTGATGGGGCAAATAGCAAATACCGGATCCTAGAGCGGCATTCAGCATTTGTGTTGACATAGTCTGTGGGGAATATGTGATGGTCCTGCATTTCTGGCAGTATTGATTTTCTTCACTGTTATCTGCATACTAAGGTAGCTGGAAAAGTTGGTTAATCTTTCAAGAATACCCACTTTGATGTGCTTGTACCTTGGAGTATTGAGGGACTTAGTTTATGTTTTTTTGCTTTAATTGTCTGGTAGATTTAAATAAATAGAGTGGAGTTTGCTTTGGTCATTCTGTGATAGAGCTTCCTGCCAGTGCTCTGTGAATGGATGACAGGTTCCATGTGTACCCAGTATTAATTTCTTGGTGCTCAGGTAGTCAGAGCCTGGTCAATCTCCTATGGTAGTGAACAGCTTTCTTTGTTCACCCTAACATACTGTGCAAATGTCATCATGATCTGTGAGTGTTATGACATGTAAAATGTTGACTGAGAAAGGATAAAGGTAGAGATAAATTTAGAATTAAAAATTTTTCAGTTTAAGAATTGATCTAGCCCAATATATTTCAAAAGTTTAACTGCAACTAACAATAATAAATAATACTGGGTATGTAACAGTACATGTGTATGTATGTGTCCAAAACAAGTTTCTTACCATGTGCAGTGCATTCTAATAATTCTAATCTGTTACATCACAGAAATGGCTGTGATGGCCACTGACTTGATTTTGTAACTCACTGGCAGGTTGCAACCCATGTTTTAAAAGGCTGGTGTACTGTGAATTACACCCTAAGAATTAATTACTGGTCTTGTGCTGGCTCAAATCCTTCTGTTTCCCTCCTGCATACAGAGAAGTTCAGACCCCTTTAAAGCATGGCATAGCCAACCTTTGGCTATAGGGTGACCAACTTGGCCAGGTTTGCTTGGGACTTTCCTGGTTCTAGCGCTGTACATCCCATGTCCTATGTACCCCTTTATTTCTGTGCAAACTAAGATGATTGGTCACTCAACCTTTGGAATCTGATCTCTGACTCCATTCTCATCTTCCTCCACCCCGTTTTGTTCTCAGTGTTCCATCCATATCCCATTACTTGCCCCACAGACTAGTCATTCTTCTTACCTCCCACCTTTGTCCATACTTCCCCTCTGCCTGAGATGCACCACTCAACTGTTCCTTCCTCAGGTCTGGTCTTCCTCCGTGATGGTTTGTTGAGTCATCTACTCTTTGGAAGCCTTTCACTGCTTTCTTATGAGCAAGGTGGTAACCACAGACTACATTGACTTATGGAATCTTTAGTAACTCTGTGTTTTCCTCAGCTGTCATATTCTTTATCATCTGTTGAACAAACATTAGAAGGAAAACTACTGACATAAACTGGGTGACTATGATGAAGAAAGAATACAAGAGAAGTAGAATAAATCAATAGAGATGGTATGACCAACAGGGTGGGGCAAGAGAAGATGCAAAAAACATAAAACTACAGGTGTATGCAGTGGTTACAAGCATGTGCTGTGGAGACTTGGGTTTGAATACTGGATCTTCACATGCCAAAGTGGTTTGCTTTGGTTGCGAGGACAGAGTATTACCCTAGAGGCCTCTTCTCTGCATGTGCTTTTCCACTCATCATGACCCCAACAGGGATTGGTGGTCCTTAAAATTAGGTGGGCTTAATTAAAAATTTGTAAGTATTTTGTAAGTAAATTTGAGAGGAAATTAAGTGGTATTAAGATGTGGAGATAATCTTAATAAATGGTTTTAGAGGATTAGAATACATTAATTTTTTTCTGAGAATGTGTATGCTGATTTATTTCAGGAAAATCTAATTTTACTTTATTATATGAATTAAATAATATTTAAATTAGTTATTTAAATTAAAATTATTCCTTTCTCCATTGTGATTAATGTATCTTGACTTAAATTTCCTTTAACCTGATAGTTTAGATTTGTGCTCACTTGTGGGCTGCAAGAACAGCTGGGTGGCTTGAATTTGCCTGCATCCTCTATCCAGAGAATGCCCACTTCAGGCAGACCTACTAGCTCGTACTGTCTTGATTTAACTTTGTTGCACAGATAATGTGGCTTCTTTAAATACACCAGGTGAAGGACTCAGAGTCAAAGCTAAAGCTAGTCGTCTCTAAAGATTTGCTTGTTATCAGTTATTTTAAATATCAGTCTGCCAGGTTACCTGAGAGTAGTTTAATTTTAGACATGTTCATTTATCATCTTAGCAACTCAGAGAAAACAGCTCCAAGCGCAATAGATGGCTCTGTTCTAAAGCATAGATTATTTTTACATCACTGTTAAAGAGAAAGCCCAACTATCAACATGATAATTGATCCTCAAGGAATTTGGGGCAATAAATTCAAGACCGCTGAATTTCTTGGTTGAGATAAACAACAGAGACTATCAATTATAAATTAATGGATTTTGCTAAATCCTTTTAAAGTCAGAAAACAGAGATTAAAAATATAAATTAGGCAGGAAAAATTATATCAATGGATATATAATGGTAGTGACTTAGTAAAAGATAGTTGAATGGATGAGGCAGTTTTAGGAGTATATGTTTGTTGCACATTTGTACTAATGAGTGAAACAATGACTGTCCCTCCAAACCCTATGGAAATAGATTTGTTGCATAATGAGGAATAACTTCTCCGATTTTGGTCGTTTAAAAGCATAGTATGCTGAGTCAATTTATTGATGATTAGAAAGTTCTCAAAATTTTAGTGGAACTATGGACAATATGGAGTGTACCCATCAGATTTGGGTGACAGAAAGCTCACCCTGATACTGTGTGGAGAATGTATCATCAGGGAACAAGGTTAGCACAGGAAGACGAGTTAGGAGAGTATTGCAATTGTCAGAGGCAATGATGAAGACTGACCTCGTGCAATGTGAAAGGATATGGATCAAAGAGGGCAGGCTGGGGAATATTAGGCGGTCAAATTGGGAGGACTTGAAAATTGGTTGTGGGGTGTGGTGAGTTTGAGAATTTGTGGGCTGATCAAGGAAAAGACAAGATGGCAGCATTGCTAAACAGCTTTATTGGGTGGTGCTTGGATATGACTGCATGAAAGGAAGTCCCTCACAGCAGACCTCCCAACAAGAGCATCATGAGGCCACCACCTAGGAGTGGAAGAGGACAAGGGAACTCTCAGGGGAGAAGGGATTGGAAGATGGGGCCTATGGGTCTAGGTGATGTTGCTCAACAGCAAGGTGGGGACTCTCTGTGTCAGAGAGTTCCGAAGGGCAACAGCAGTTTAGAATTATTTCTATAGCTACAGAGTTTGTCTTATCTATGGCTAGCAGATGTTGGTTGCAGGCAGGCTCTAAATTGCTAAAAATTTGCTTATTTGAACTCTATTTTAAGCAATTGGATGTATGAGAATTTGTGTTTTGTGCTGGTGGGTTATGAGCTAATGATCCCAGCCTGCTATGAAGAAGTAAATAGCATAGGGACCAATGCCCAGGGGCCATCTTTAACCCATTTATGTAACAGCCAGTGTTTACTCAGTGCCTACCATGTGCCCAATGTGATGATGAGGAGCCACCATGTAAGTTCCAAAGGAAGCTGTGTGACGCTGTATGGAGGAGCCACCTCTTCCCATGTGCTTCTTGGGAGTGCCTCTTGAGATGGAGCAGCTCCTTTCTATTCACTGAAGGCTTTAGAACCTCTAGGCGCACAGATGCATAATTTCCTATTACATAAAGTGCAGTTGTGGTAGCTTTCTTAGTTTGGCTTTTTTACCTGATACCTGACCTAAGTAGATGATTCATCTTTCCTATCTGTTTTGACCCAAGGTTGTGTGTTTCCTAGAGATCCTGTTGCAAGGCCTCACTTCTTTCTTCATGTAGTTATCCTTGTGACAGTCCTCAGAGGGCTCCCATCTCCTTTCTTCTGATTTTGTTTTCCGGTTCCTCTTCTGCCCTAATTCCCAGTGACCCAATTCCAAAATACTGCTCTCTAGTTGTCCAAACTGTTCCATCTTTAGTTTCATACTCTTTCAAGGATTCTACTTGAGATTCTCATTTCCTAAGGACTCTTGATATCATCTGAGTGTTTCTTGAAGGAAGGTACTCTAAGAAATGAGTGGCTGATTCTCTTAATTGAGGAACAGTTCCCTTTCCAAAGAGAAGAATATTGAATCTCTGAATTGGTGGAATGCACCATAGGGGTCAGAAATAAAACAAAAATTTTCCAAACTTTTTGGCAAAGACGACAATGGCTTTTGAGTCCTTTAAGATTTAAGAGCTCTCATCTCTACTCTGTTAACTAGATGAGAGGGCAGATACCCTATGGATTGATTTTTCTCTCTAGCATAATGGGCCTCTGTGCTGAAGGCTCGAGTGCCTCTCCTGTTTAATGTGCTGCAATTGCCAATGCTCAAGTTACAGTTTAAGTAGTACAATTTGGGTAGCTCAGAATCATAAAACAGTGAAAATAGGACTAGAGACAATATGTAGACATAACAACCTTAAATATATCTCACAAATTCAGCAAGAGTGATACTAAAGGTTTAATTTTAGAAACATTTCTGAATTTCCTAGTCAAGAATTTACCCAATATGAATAAAATTCTGAGAAACCTAGAAAAAATCAACATAAATGTTTCAACTGTGCGTATGTATTGAGATTGTTTTCCCGCCAAAATAGTAGTTCTCTACTGACACAAAAAGGTCCTTCCTATGTAAGTGAAACTCTTGCCATCCTTGGGACTGCCCACTATTGGCTTTGATGAGGCGGCTGGGAATTTCAGAAGCAAAGCTTTTTCTTCTGGTGTTAGCTCTTTCATGTAATTTACATGTGATGCCACCAGGTGGTGATACAGAGGGATAGCAAGATTGGACCAGAAGTAGACTGATCAGCATCCATCATAACAACTTTTTGTTTAAGAGCTTTCTTTGGATTAAAATTAGTAAAATTTTGAATAAGTAAACACTGGAAGGAAAGCATTATTTAATGAAAGTGTCCAAGAAGGAGGAAGTTGCACATTTCCATTTTAATGCTTCCATTTAATGGTTGTAAATGTGTATTACTGTATCTCCCATTTATGGGTAAAGAGCTGGTACTGGATTATATAAACTTTGAAGTTCTTGTTTTGAAATGAACATGTATAATTGTAATTATTAAAGCAGTCTACTAATACTGTTCACAATAGCAAAGACAGGGAATCAACCTAAATGCTCATCAATGGTAGACTGGATGAAGAAAATGTGATATATATGCCATAAAATATGATACAGCCATAAGAAAGATGAGATCATGTCCTTTGCAGAAACATGGATGGAGCTGGAGGGCATTATCTTTAGCAAACTAACTCAGGAATGGAAAACCAAATACCAGATGTTCTCACTTGTAAGTGGGAGCTAAATGATGAGAACACATAGACTCATAGAGGGGAACAACACACGCTGGGGCCTTTTGAAGGATGGAAGGTGGGAGGAGGGAGAGGCTCAAGAAAAGTAACTGGTGGGAACTAGGCATAATACCTGGGTGATAAAATAATCCATACAACAAACCCCCATGACACAAGTTTGCCTACATAACAAATCTGCACATGTACCCCTGAATTTAAAATAAAAGTTAATTTTTAAAAAATAAAATGAATTGAAAATGCCTTTGTGAACAAAGATGATGACTTGCAAACTCCTCAGTGATATGAAAAAGTCTACTAGGTATAATTGGGGTCTGTAAAAATCACCCTTTGTTTTCTTTTGTAAAATTAAATATAATTAAGACCAAAAAACAGCAGACTACAGCAAAATTAGGACAAAGGGATAAAAAACTCACACAAACAGAAATCTGCAGTTCATTAACAACTGTTTTAGTTCACTTTACAACCAGGCTAAAGCCCAATTGTGTATGTGTGTGTGTGTGTGTGTGTGTGTGCGCGCGCGCGCGCGCGCGCGTTTGTGGTCGGGGGAGAAGGAGAATGGAGAATGACAACAGGCTTCTCAAATAGTCTTCCTTACCTGTTACCTGGCTTAGGCAAGTGCTAAATCTTTCACACATTGTTCTATGGGGGCTTCTATTCAAGACCTCGCTTTCCCAGCTGGTTTTCTTTATGCTGTATCTAGAGGTTTTACTTAGGTCTTCCAGGTGTTTCTGAATCATAGTTTATGGAATTCTTGACTCTAATTTGAATTTTTCATGCTTAGTGATTTAGCTACTGTGTCTTTCACTATTTCTTTTCCTCAAAAGAAAGAGGCTGAACTCCCTCTGTTTAGATTTTTTATATAAACACTTAGCAAAATTTTGTTAAGTAAATGTCTCTGTAGGCTTTAGAATCGACTCTATCTTATCAGAATTAGGTTAAGTCAGAGTGCAGTTGGGGAACCCCGGGGGATCCCCAGAAACATTTGGGATCTGTAAGGTCAAAGCTATTTTCATAATAACACTAAAATGTTATCTGTCTTTTCTACTGTGTTGACATTTGCAGTGATGCTATAAAAGCAATCATGGGTAAAACTACTGGTACTCCAATGTGATTTGAGGCAGTGGCACCAAAGTGTATTAGTGGCGGCCCAAATTTCACTGCTACATGCACAGTTTTAAAAAAAAAACCCAGTTTCACTTAAGTATGTCCTTCATAAAGCAGAAAAAAAAATTAGTTACATTAAATCTCTACTTTTGGATGTATGTCTTACTGTGTGACAAATGGGAACACACAAAGCCTTCTGCTATCTACCAAGGCTCAATAGTTGTCTTGAGGAAAAACATTTGTGCAATAGTTTGAATTGTGAGCTAAACTAGCTCCCTTTAAAAAAACAAAGGAAACACTATTTTTTACTTGACTATCTGACAAACTAGGGTGATTCAGACTTCAGTATTTGGTAGACATTTTCTCAAAAATCAGTGGTTTGAGCTTGTCACTTCAAGCACACAACTGACAATATTTGTTGCTAATGATAAAACTTGAGCTTCCAAGCAAAAATTAGAATTTTGGGCAACTTATATCTGCCACCCTAGCTTGACAGTTTTATGACACCTAAAGACTTCTGAAGAGATTGGCGATGACGTTACTAAATTTTTTTTTGAGATATAATAAAATGTGTCAACATTTGGAAGGTCTGCATAATTTATTATTTTCCAGTTACTTATATTTTCCAAGTAAACTACTCATGACATTATAAAATCATACATGAGTAAAAGATTGAGTCAACCTTTAGGATAGACCAATGGATTATAATGTAACAGAGTACAAAAAGTTCATTGATTGATGTGGTTTCATATTCACGTTTCAGGTGACCTTTAAGAAACAGCTATTTGTTGACTTTTGGTGTAATAGTGAAGAATATCCACAATTACCTCAAGAGATTGTTAAAATACTACTCCTTTTTCAGTTTACATAACTATGTGAGGCCAGGTTTTCTTCATATACTTCAACTAAAATAACATATCACAACAGATTGAATGCAGAAGCAGCTATAAGAAATCATTTGATTTCTATTAAACCAGATGTTAAAAAGATGTGAAAATGTAAAAGAATTACACTCACCTTACTATCTTTTTTTTGTCTTGTAAATTGTAGTTATTTTTTTCACAGAATGTTAACAAATAACATGTATGTTGTTGTTTTAAAATAAATTATTAAATAAATAGTTTTATCAGTTTTAAATTTTAACATGATTAATGTTAATAGATAACCTATGTAAACCAAAGCTCTTTGGAGTCTTTGATAATTTTTAAGAGTATTACAGGGTACTGAGATAAAAATATTTGAGAACTGCTCTTCTGCGGTATTAGTAGAACAGTCTTGATCATCGTCCTACTATAAGATGGATTTTATTTAAAATTTTGTTTTCATAGTGTACTGATGGCTGTAAAAACTTAGCAAATAACCCTCCTTTCACCAGCCAACTCCCTCCTGAGATGTCTATCTCCCTCTTTTTATTGACCGAACTATAGCTGTAAAAATGGGCTCCTGGTTGTTGTCCATATCATCCCTTGTCCTCCCATCCAAGTGGAAGGAGGCAGCTGCATTTTATGAGAAACCAAGCAGGTGAAATGAGGCTGTGAAAGATCAAATTTCATCCAGTGGCAGATGAAAAGTTCAATACATGATAGTGAACAGCTGACAAGAGCAATTATTTTCAGGCAGGAAAAGAGAACTTATTTCTGGGTATATTTTCAATAAGCCTGGCAACAGCTGGGCAATGATTTAAACCTCCTAGGATTCCGACTTTAAGCTTAAAAATACATTTGCATATGCCAGCATTAGGAATGGAATCCCAAACGGCTGCCAACTTAGACAACCGAAAGGAAATAGAGATCTATATTGTTCAAAAGCTAAGCCTTGGGAGGTGCTGTTACTCAGCAGCTGTGTAAACAGAATTAAACCCTTTGCATCTCCTCTGCTAGACACGTGTTCTAAATAGGACCAAACCATACCCTGACAATATATGCAGAAATAAAAATGGAGGTGATAGATCTTATTGTTGGGTTTGAGAAAACCTGGATAGTTTCCTTTCTCTATAGATACATGCGGACATAAGAAATGTGAAGGAGATATAGGGGAACCTGGCAAGGCAAGGGAAGATGTGAAATTGACTTTAGTTTTATTTCTTCCCTCCTCAGTATTCACATTTCTCTCTCTCTCATGTTTTCCTCCCTCTATCCTCTCCCCATTTTTCCCTCTATTGAAACTTAGGGGCTGGGCACAGTGGCTTACACTTAACAATCTTCGCACTTTGGAAGGCCCAGGCAGGCAGATCATCTGAGGTCAGGAGTTCAAGACCAGCCTGGTCAAATTGGTGAAACCCCATCTCTATCAAAAAATACAAAAAGTAGCTGGACGTGGTGGCACAAACCTGTAGTCCCAGCTACTCAGGAGGCTAAAGCAGGAGAATTGTTTGAACCCAGGAGGCAGAGGTTGTAGTGAGCTGAGATCGTGCCACTGCACTGCAGCCTGGAAGACACAGTCCCAGAAAAAAAAAAGAAAGAAACTTAGGACCATGAGCCGTTTGTATAATGGAACAACAGGAGAGACCTTCCCTGTAACTAACTTCTTATTGTCACCATATACCAACCCATCCTCAGGGGGAAGTGGGTAAGGTGCTGGGGATGCCTGCTGGGGACAGCTTGATATGTAATTCTTATATTCAAAAGAAAAAATTGAGAATAATTTTTTTTACTATTAAATGACTGCACTTAATTTTTTTTTTTTTTTGAGACGGAGTCTCGCTCTTGTTGCCCAGGCTGGAGTGCAATGGCGCGATCTCGGCTCACCGCAACCTCCGCCTCCTGGGTTCAGGCAATTCTCCTGCCTCAGCCTCCTGAGTAGCTGGGATTACAGGCACGCGCCACCGTGCCCAGCTAATTTTTTTGTATTAATAGAGACGGGGTTTCACAATGTTGACCAGGATGGTCTCGATCTCTCGACCTCGTGATCCACCCGCCTCGGCCTCCCAAAGTGCTGGGATTACAGGCTTGAGCCACCGCGCCCGGCCCAATTTTTTTAAGGTTTTTTTTTTTTTTGAGTCACATTCCTTTTCCCACATGCCCATTTTATAACTCATTTAGATAGAGAAGCTCCCTCTACTTGCTCTGAAGTGCCTTAGAATCACTAGGAACACAGATTGGGTTTCCTCACTTCCAGTGTATTGGTATTAAATCAGTAAGATCCCATGCCTTTACTGTAATTCTCACAGTAACACTTTTTAAATGATTGCAGTGAACTTTAAGTGATAACTTGGTTCAAGGTGCAGTTAGGGTGGAATTGGTAATGTGGGCAAGAGTGGGCAGGGTAAACTAATGGTAATAATAGAAAAGGAAGAGGAGAAAGATAAAGAGGAGGAACAACTTTTCTTGGTTGTTTAGTATTTGCCAGACATTATTTTTAGCTCTTTACTTATATTGACTCATTTATTTGGATCAAAAGGATGACAGCCTACTGGATCAGAGATGGGCTGGAGCCAAAGTGATCAGAACTGAGACATTTGGGAGGAAGATTAGAGATGAGCTATAGTGACAACACTAAACAGAGGATAAAGGGTGAATCAAGGAACAAAAGGGAAATCAGTAGTAAAGAGTTGAAATTCGAAAAAAGTTAGCAGGCTCTAGGGATTGGTGTATGGAGTCTAGGGTAAATGTAGTAGTCGATTTGAACTTTGAGACATCTGTTTTTGGGTGAGTATAACTTGGCTGACAAAGAAAGACATGGGGTGAAGTGGGGATTGTGTTCAGTAATAGTAAAGCTGGAGGGTTTGTGGGGGGGTGGTGGATGGAGATAAGACATGTGAATTTGGCAACGAAGGTAGGTGAAAGTGAGTGAGGAAGGGGAGATGTCACCAATGGAAAAAGAGTTCTGAATATGGGACTCTGCTCTGAGGATGCTGTAGCAGAGAGTGCTAAAGTGCAACTGATCCCAGAATGGATGGGGCTGGGGAGAGACTGAGCTGTGACCGCTCCTAAGTCTGGGTGGAGTCAAGCCGAGAGTTGGCTGGTGTGTGGTAGAACATGCTGATAATCAGAAATGGAGGAGTCCTATACCCAGAGGTGGGCTTGATTTACCCACTTGACCCCTTGCCATTTGTAAATGAGAGACCAGCTTTTTATGTGTATGAAGTAAATGAGCAATAATTAGCAGCAGGTAGCTTTGACTCTTATTTTCTTAGACTGAGCACATCAGAATTGCCTTGGCAATGACCTGCATTAGCCACAGGAATCTCTATAACTCATGTCCCTCATGCTTTGCTCTTCGATTTGCTTTGTTTGATGTCCAGGGAAATTTAGTGGGTCAGACTAGCAAGCCCCCCAGGAAATCCTATGGAGTTCAGTGCTGGCACTGCATTTAATGCCACTATTTAAGCCATTTTACTATGTGTAAAAGCTCATTCATTCACTATAATGTGTACTTTCCAAACCCTTTATGCGGCCTTCTCTTGAGACTCCTTATTCTCCTAGGGGTTGATGCTAAGCATCTATTTTGGAATGGATCCCAAAATCAATAAGTGGAAGGCCCTTTACAGCTGCGTCTTCTAACATTATAACCTACTGCATTTAAAGAGTGACTTATATTATTTGGATCATCACTACTTAATATAAAAAAGATTATATTAAGTAGTGATGATCCAAATAATATAAGTAGTTTTTGTTGTTTATTTTTAAAATATTACTCTCTGGCTGGGAATACCAACTTAAATGATCAACATTGTAAGGTGTATTCATTATTTGCAAGAAAGTCTTTGCACTTTGCAGAAATTTTCTGAGAATACACCTTACTTCCCTTTTGTAATTAAGGTTCTTTGCAAGAAAATCATAACAAATACAAGACATGCTTATATTATGGTTTGCTCCTTAATGACCAGAAATATTACTGAAGTTGTGCCAGACAGTTTTGATGAATTGAAGAAAGATAGATAAATGTTGGGGAATGGTCAAGTAAAAGCTGGGGAAATATGGAGGAGGGGAAAACTCACATTTCCTAAGAAGATTCTCCTTGCCGCTTTCAGCTTAGAATGAAACAGCTATTGCTTTAACAGTGATTTTTCTGATCATACATTTCATTTTCGGCTGCCAAAACATTTCCAGCACACTAGTTACATGGACCCTCATTGGTCAAGGGTGTTTCTAACTTCTCAGATGACTTCTGGAATTCCTGCCAGGAATTTTACCCATTGGTGTTGAAAATAATTGGCAACCTGTATTTTAGTGATAAACTTCACTTTTGTGAGTTCTGTGGCTTTTCTTGGAAACGAAAAGATAGAAGATCTAACGGCATGGGTCTGCGTTCCTCCATGTGGACCCTCAGTCAGCTGGTGGAGCTGCCTCCTGTAGACAGGACATTTCCTCTCTGGCTGGCCTCAGTCACAGTTCTGCTTGCTCAATTATTCCCCTGGCTCTGTTAAGACTTTGAATTGCATTGCCTGTTGAAATAGCCCTATGTATTTGGATGATTCCAAACTCTATTCTTCAGCTTCAGTCCCCCATCTCCCTTCTTTCCCCATCTGTAATGTTGTATTTGTGCATTCTGCCCAGAAGTCCCATTAATACCCAAATTATGACATGCACACTGCAAGGTTTTTTCACCATTTTCCTCTTTGCCTTTTCTTCCTAATTTTACTGCCATCCTCTTTGCCCTCTCAAAGTCAAATTGTTACTGGACCTTCCTTTTTTCCTTCCACATTTAAAGGCTACTAAGAGTTTCTTGGTCTCACTTGGCTGTGCTCTCCCCAGTGCACATTCTCTACTTTCTGTCTCCACATTCGCCTCCCATCCCCCTGCAGGTGTAGTTGAATCAGAGAGATGTTGGCATTCGTTTCCCAGCAGCTTGCCTTATTTCTAGTTTTTGCTCCAGTCTGTCATACAGGCAGGGACAAGAATAGGCTTAAGCAAATTCCATTTTTATTTTGTCACTTTTCTTTTCAAAAATCTGCTATAATTTTCTATCACCCATTACACCAAATAGAACTCAATTTTCTGTTTTTTCAAGGCTTTCCTGGTTGCCTCCACATACCATTCTTACCAACTAAACTTTTTTTTCTTTTTTAAAGCAGAGTCTCACTCTGCCACCTAAGCTAGAGTATCATACATGATTATAACTCATGGTAACCTTGAACTCTTGGCCTCAAGCTGTCCTCCCACCTCAGCCTCCCAAAGCATTGGGGTTACAGGTAGGAACCACCACACCTGGCCTCAACTTTCTATTTCTTGACTTGAATTCATCCACATCTCTTGCACTCAGTCTGTCAGTTCCTTCTTTGACAGGTCTCGGCACATCCAAATATTCCCTTCCTTTGCTAGTTCCTGACCTCATTCAATACCCAGTTCCAATTCTACCTATTCCTCAGTGCTTCCTCTGGCCCACTCCACCAGACCTTGATTATCATTTTGCTTTACATTCTTCTAAACTTGTACACTGGGGATTACAAACATGTAGTAGGTCAGAGCATGGGCAAGCTTGAATTTAGGTTCTGCCATCTATTGGCTAGGCAATCTCAGTTCTTGCTGAGCCTCCTTTGTTTTAATTACAAAAAGAAATTAATAATAATACTGGTGCACTTGTATTGATAGGATTACATGTGATAATGAATGTCAAGGGCCTGGCACTGAGTAAGCAATAAGCCAGTATCTCAGAGAGCATCTCCAGCCACACTGCACGTCCACAAGTTTGAGCTATATGCTCTTTGAAGGAGAGAATCTGGTTTTGCTTAGTTTTATATCCCTATTCTTTATAAAGTACGTAGCACACATTAAATACAGCAAATATTTGTTGAAAAATGAAGACAGGGTATGATCATGAATGGCAGAGATTGATTATTGCAATCATTATGATTATTTCACAAATCTCGGCTGTCACACTGTGAGCAGAAATGTGTATAGTAGAAACATGGTGTATTTCCCAATTTGTGTATTTGTCTGAAAGTGTGTCCTAGAATGACTGCAGATTCATGATTACCTCCTGGGGACAATGACAAGAAGTTTGAGAATTTTTCATTGTTCTGTATTATTTGGTATTTTTTTTGCCTTCCATTGCTCTCTCATCTACTTCAAGATACATTATACATTTATTCTAGTTGCATATAAATAGTATGCGAATGAATACTCATGACTTGTATGGTTAGTCAGTTTTTTCCCCCATTATTTTAGAAATTTGGGTCGGGGGGCCTCTTCATTTCCCAAGGTTTCCGTTTTGTTAGTTTCAGTTGGGAGCACAAAAGACTCAAATATATAATCATTAACAATTAGTAAGAGTCTTCTTTGAACTGATTTTATTTAAAAATGTTGCTGGCACCATCACTACCAGCATCACCACCATGATTAACATTGAAATTAAATCTTGTTTGGATAAATTTTCCCAGGAACTTGCCATGGTGTTATCTCCCATTCTGTGTACTCACAAACACCCTTTGCTTTGGAAAGAGAAAGTGCCAGAATAAGCAATATTACATTCAGAATGCAAATGAAAGTTTTATAGAAATAGGGTTGTGCTGGAGATGAAATTAACTGTGACACTTCAGGAGGAGTTTTACAGAGGAAGAAGATTAACATGTTAGGTCTTCAGTGGCTGTCTTCCCTTATGCAAATAATGTTAGGCAAAATGAAATCTACATGCATCGAAGCTCAGTGGAGGAATGTTTATTGAGTCCATAGAAATTCGAGCAGGGCACGTCTCTAAGGGTTTATGACAGCCTATTTTCTTTTCTCAGTGTGGAGGTGAATTGCTCCATTATCGTCTAAATTGGAAGCCATGATGATGGTTCTTTTGATTCTTTTATTTATTTTTGTTTATTTATTAAGAAACTTGTACAGAAAATGGGTTATCTTGAAGTTGCTATTCTTGCTTAGACCAGATAATAATATTGTATTTTTCAAATATTTATGTATGATTATCTAAAAAGTAAGTATTTTATATCATTAGACCAGATCTAACTTGTTTCTCTGATTCTTTCACATAGGCTAAATAATACAACCTCTTGTTGATCACCCAAAAGTCACGTTTTCATTCCAATGATTTTTGCAATGATATACATAAAAGTTATTTATATATATGTTCACTTCTTTTCTCTCTTTCTCCAAGGAAACCAACATGTCTGACAAAAGTGACTTAAAAGCTGAGCTAGAGCGCAAAAAGCAGCGCTTAGCACAGATAAGAGAAGAAAAAAAACGGAAGGAAGAGGAGAGGAAAAAGAAAGAGGTAAATCCTGCGTGTTGGGGTGTTAACAGAGAAAAAAGGAAAATCACTTGATCCTGAGGGGCTGGTCAAATGGATAAATAGGACCCCTAAAAGAATCCTTTTATGCTATCTGAATAAAATGAGTGACTATCTCCCTATTTGCATGATAAAGTCGTTGCCCTCTTCTATGTGCTGGTCAGCCATCACCTAAATGTGGGATAACATTGGGTCCAGAGGCTCCAGAGGCCTCCAAACCCCAGGTTCATCACAGAATTCTAAGGGTGGTCTCTGATTTTGTTATTGTTAGACACTTCTTAACCTTTCTCTGTCCTTCAGTTTCCTATTTTAATATGAGAACATTAATACATTTATTTTGTGGGGTTGTACTTAGCAGTACCTAGAATATAGTTAGTACTTAAGAAGTGTTAGTTTTAAGAAAAGGGTTTTTTGAAAAATCTACCAGCGGGAACATTTTAGGAGAAAATTAGAAAACTATGCCAATGGATTTCCATTGTTTCCAAAGTGGTGTATGTTTTTTATGGTAAATAAGTATCTTAGGTTTGTTAAGGGGAAGGCTGTTCTTTTAGTAAGAAGGTAGATAGGATAGTACAGTACAGAGAATTATTACATGTTAGATCTGGCCGAAATTTCAGAGACTTTCCACTGAGGCCCCTCTTCATGCCAACAAAGCAGCAGAGACTCAGAGGTGAAATGTAGCTTTTCTGTATCCTAGACTGAGAATCTAGGACTCTATAATTCCAATCCAATGCCTTGTTGTCATTGTCATGTTTTCTTTCACTATGTCAATCAAATAAATATTTATTTTTAATTCTCTAATTTGTTGTGGCAGTGTAGGAATAGGCTACATCTTAACCAGATGTCAAAAATATTTTTGAATAGTTTTCTAAGAAGATAACTTCATGTAGTGTGATATGCTTTTGTGTATAGAAACCAGAGCTGCTCTCCTATGCAGTTCTTCTGTAAGGACAAAGAAAACTTATTTTGATGCTTTACAATATAAATAAGTGTTGTTTCATACTACAAGGTGAGATACCAAGGTAACAGATTTACAACAATTATTATTTTCCAACAAAGTAAAAGATAATTGCAGTTGCATTTTAGCCTTCTGGCATCTCTCATCTCTCCATGCCATTATGTGTTGATTGATGTGATCGTTTATTTGTCCTTGACATCACACATAATGATTTTTCCCTTTGAGATCTTTGCTGTTACATATGCAGTCTTTGAGTGAAGTAGAGGTGAGAATTGACAAGGAATGGCTATTCATTTCCATGCAAAGCCAAAAAAAAATTAAGTTATTATATTTCCTTTCCCTCAAATGTCAACACTTACTGTAGCTTTAAAGCACCTGTTATCCTTTACTAATAACCAGTTTCCTTTTAAACTGACATTCTAATGTCCAACTTGAATTTCATAGAATTACCACAAAATTTGATGTGATATGGGAAATTTGGTTCCAAATTATGCTGTCTGCTTCATCCTTTTCATTTTACACATTTTGGGGAAATTGCAGGCAAACAAAACTGATGGAAGCAGGCCACCCTTTTTACTTCTATAACCAAGTATTTTTTCCTGGTGGAGATTTAGCTTTTTTCACAGCAAAAACAGCCCTGGGAAGTTGAAGGCTGCAGGTAGTGGAGGACTCTAGACATTCCTGGCTACTGCCTGGTTCTAAAATTGACATCATATGAAGTCGTAGTTTTCTCATTTCTAAACTGGTGTAGTGACTAAAGCTTGTGATAACCGAACTGTCCTCCACAGAGTCAGATGGCAATACAGAGTCTGAGTCTTTCATCCTCAAATTTTCCGATTTGAGTGATCTGAAGCAGGGCTAGATTTTGGGATTTGTTGGACCACATCATCTTTAATGCCTCTCCTGGCTTGAAAGCTTCTTCCTTCACAACCCATCTCCCCTCAAAGAGATCTTTCCTTGGTTTTGTCCATGCACTCTCTGCACACTGTGCTGATTTGGTTGCTTCTGAGCAGCCGCGGCTGTTAAACATAAGACAGTAAACACAGTGGTTACGCACAGGGGCTTTTGAGTTGAACATGGCTGAGAAGCCTGGATCTGCCCTTCACAGAATGGCCCTGAGTGAGTATGAGTCCTCTCTGAACCTGTTTTCTCTTCTGTAAAATGGAGAAAGGAGTGATGCCTTCCTCACAGATTCAAGAGGATTCAAGAAGATCTGAGGTCAGTGAAAGACAGCTGCCATTCTGCTTCTGAGATCAGCTATCAGAGTAGCTGAATGGGACTCCATAGAATGGTCACATACATTTATAAGATCTCTGCTGGTGAGGCCATTTTTCAAAAATGCCCCATTGTTGGAAGGGTCTTGAAATTCAAGGTCCCTAGTTTCATGAAACTGGGCATTTTATGACTGAAAGGAATCTGGAAGTAATCTATTCTGATCCTTTCTCACATGGGGAAGCTGGGCTGCAGAGATCTAAGTCTTAGAGCCAGCCTTGCTTTATCTCCAATCACATGAAGGAGACTGGCAGTAAAGGGGGGCTGCCTCTAAGGCTCATCCAGCCAGTTGTCAGGTCAGAAACCCGAAGTCATCCTTTTACCACCCCCTACTCCAATTTGCAGTGATCATCAGGCCTGGACGGGCATAACAGGACTCTTTTCGCCTCCATTATTTTTCTCCCTAAAATCTACATTCCAGTGAGATGCAGCTGCTTACATATACTCTGATGGACTACATTCTTTCTTGATAGAGAGCTTAAGATGTTCTCTTTCCTCTGCTTTCACTGATCTCCTATTTCTTCCTATCATCATTCGCCTGATTGTGAACTTTACCTGGCTGTTCTTCAACTGGCTGTTAACTGCATGTCTTTTCATTCTCATCTCAAATGGCACTTTCTCCAGAAAGCTGCCTCCGATACCTTTCTTTACCAGTAACTAGGTTAGTTCTGCATCCTGTCATTGACATTACCAAACCATTTAGCACAAGGTGTATATTTTCCCCTTCACTTTTTTTTTTCCTCCCGATAGATGGCAAGCTTTCAAGGTCAGGGCTATATGCTTTTTTTGTTGATGTTGTTTGTTTGTTTTTTTAATCTTTGAGTCAATATCTAATGTAAATTTTACCATATGATAGGCATTCAAAAAGGAGTTATAGAATGAATGAATGAGTGAATAAATGAACATAGGAACTAATCAGGGCAGGTTTGAGAGGCAGGTCCCAGACATCCTTTCCAAGCATTTGGAGTTTTATTCTGCAAATTTCTTTGGAAACTTCTGATCCTGAATCCGTGGGATATCGACTGGCCACTGTCACTGACTTCTGAGTTTAAGATTTTCTAGTTTTGTGTTGTTTATAGAGAATTAGAAATAGCTTTAAATAGCCTGGATTTTTATAAACATTTTTTAGGCTTATATTTTAAATAAAACAAATTTAACATTAAAAAGAAAAGAAATGCTCTTTAATACTACACTGAGTGCCTTTTTTGCCATAACTCTAAAAACGAGTGTGAATTAGGACCACCCAAGTTGATTATATCCACAGAATTCAGAAAACTGTGTCCATGTTGTGTAAAATTACCACCCTCTGCCCTTTTGGTTGTCAACTGCTTTCTTGGCTGTGATATTATGTATGAAATCTGATTTTAAAATAAATATAGTGGCCACCATTTAAGACACTGGCCCAATTTTATGAAAAATTGGCTTTAATGCAATGAGGTGAGCTCAGTGGGGGCCACCCTGAAGTTTCATTCTGTCCTTGGCCTTCTGCCGAATTGCTGCAAGGTAGAATGGGCAGGGGTTTCCTGGCCTGTTCTCACATGTTTATCTAATAAATGTGGAAATGTCTTTGGAAAAGTGATTGACAATTCTCAGCTGACAAATTTTTCTTTCTTTGATTATCCTCTCTGGCTTTCAGCTGTGATTACTCTCCACAAAGAGAAATATCACTTGCTGAGAAAGGCACCTTGAAGATTTTTAATTACTAATACTGCAAAATCACTCCATGTTGAATCTTTAAAACATAGCAGGATTCTGTAGTAGATATAGATCCTCACTCGGCAACATCTTTTTTCTCATCTCAGTTCTATCTTTGCCTCTGTTGTATACATAAACTTTGGAACTTGCTTCAGTAGTTTAAATGTTAAAACTGGAAAAGAATATAAACTTTAATATCTTCACTGATGAGAGATTAAACTGCCTTTTCATAATTTTGGGTTATGCAGAGTGTCTGAAATACTCTAAGACTCTTATTAGCCCTAACTGGCCTTCAGATGGTAGTTTTCCCTTTAATGACAGATAAACTTCAAAAATATGAGTGCTTCAGAATTGTTGAGCCCAGAGACATGTGCAAAGATGCACTTAGTTTATAATTGGTGTGTAGGTCACCCTCTGGGAGTAAGTCAAAAGTTGTGTAAACTCTTTCTGCTTATAGATGCTACAATGTAACTAATGCTTCACTGCTTTGAAATGTATTCTGCATGCCTTAAGAAAGTAATATACTTGTTAGAGTACCCGACTTCCCATAGGGAAGAAGGTATGTCTCATAACGAAATGCTTTTTGACAGGCTTTAAGACAGCCTCACTTCTGTAAGTCCACAAAGCTTTGTTGTGAGTTAGTTAGTTACACATCAAACATGATGTTATCACATTTCAGATGTGGGGCACATACCTTAAGTAATAACTGTGTTATGAAAGAGAGAAGAGACCTGGAATTTTTTAATTTCTCCCAGAATCCCACCACAGATCTTGTTTACCTGCATTTTAATTTGTCACTATCCTGTAAAACCACAAACACAATACTGATTTTAAGAGGCCAGCATGAAAAACATGATGTGTTTTTAGACAGAATTTGTGAAAGGAATTTCTTGTAAATGATTTGTTGTACTGTATTTTCTACATGATAATTTTCTTCTTCTAGTTAGTATATATAATGAAATCCTGTGGAAATCAGAATCAAGTACCAAGGCATATCAATATTGATCACATGCCTTAATACAGATTTTAGCCCAGTTTATTTTAAAACATGGCAAACTTGTCTTACCAATACAAATAGTGTGTTTTATGGTCACAAATTTTCATAAATAGTATTACTTTTCAGCAAGATCCCAACAATTCCTGGTTTGCACAATCCCAAACACGGGGCTGGAATATTACAAACACACAGTCATCAAAAATTGATATCCCAGAAGAGACAAGGAGGTCTAAAAAAAAAAAAAAAAAGCAGACAATTTTTTTATCGTATCCCCAGTCAGAAATACTTTGCCTTGATGGTTTCTCTTCCAAAACCCGTGAGAGAAACTTTCATCCCATGTGATAGAAGCAGGAAAAAGCCTTCAACCAAGAGAGAAAGTACTGGGCCAGTAATTATTAAATGGAGCAATTATGGTGTTTATTCATCCTTTATACATGCGATTATATCTATTTAGGGCTTTCACCTTGTCTTCACTACCATGCATTTATCATTTTTAGTTTCAGCCAGGAAAAGCATATATTTAGTAATGTTATTTACTTTTCTTACGGATATCTACTTCTAGGCTGATATGCAGCAGAAGAAAGAACCCGTTCAGGATGACTCTGATCTGGATCGCAAACGACGAGAGACAGAAGCTCTGCTGCAAAGCATTGGTATCTCACCGGAGCCACCTCTAGGTACTTAAAAGTGCTTCCTGTTACTGTTCCTTAGAATCAACTTGTGTGGGATATACCATGTCCAGTGTTCACTCTTCTTTATAGCTTTTTTTAAGTTTTTATTTTTAAAGGCATTCTGTGGCTTATGGTTCAGATAGCATGTATTCTTGGAATTGAGGGGTCTGGAAGGAAATGGGAGGAAAGGTTGTAGAATTGTCAGTGGTTTGCTGCTTATTGACTGATTAAATGATCAGCCTTCTCCACTGTGTTACTAATAGATTATTTTATACTTGTTAAATGAGTTGCTACTTGGTAAATACAAGAAATACTGGAATTTCTTATTAAATTGTTCTTCATTTTCGTTGCTGAATTCCAGCCTCTCTTTGCCAATCTAAATGCTGTGAATCTGGTTATGAATTTCATAACTGCCACAGGCATAGAGTTAGTCCATGATGAAAATAGAAGGCTCAGTGGGAAATCTCAAGGAAAACAAAATGATGGCACATTAGCAGCCAATGAGCAAGTTTAAATTAATTTGACTGTATTGTATTTCTATTTGACTGCTAATTGGCATTTTCACTGCAATGCCCCTTCTCTAAGTCATTCATTCCTAATGGATTATCTATGACCTCGTTTTATCACTGAAGCTTAGATATTGAATTGTTTTCTTTGTGTTGACGGTAGCTTGTACATATTTTGTTTATTCTGTCACTTACCTATATATCTCTCATGTAGTAAATAGTTTTATTTTTCTTTTATCCTTTTGTTTTCCATACATTTAAGATTACTCGTAGGGTGTCTGTAAAACTACGTTATATCCAATATAGTTAAAAACCCTTTTAAAAGAATACACAAAAATAAATACAGTATTCAGGTCTTTTGTTTAGAATACTTTGTCTTCTGAAGTTAATTCCATAATTCACTCTTATATTAAAATAAATTTTCATTTATTTCCATAGTTACTTAAACTAAGAATAAAAATTATCCCATGTACAACAAAATGACAAATGTTTATATCAATGTGAATAATAAAAATAACAACATATAATAAGCTTACAAATTATGAAGTATTGCTGGATATAATTTAATACATACAAAACTAAAACACTATTAAAAAGCATTTTATACTCAATCTCAATTCGCAATAGGTAAAATCATATGTCTAACAATGCTATAATAAGCCCCAATAAGAGTATATTCTTTTGTTTAATTTCTTGATGTTGTGGAAGAAATAACCTAGGGGATATTATATTTGACTGGTGGATCTTCTCTTCTACTTAGGAGCTAGTATACTTTTTCCTACTTGGTTGACATCTGATATAAATTAGACACATTGCAATTAATTATATTTGTGCCTCAAAATACCATTTGAAATTCTGTTGCAATGTGAACACTGGTTAAACACAATAGTAGTATGTCCTAGTGTCCCCTACCCTACATAAAGCCAGTAATTAAACTTTAAGAACAAAACAGATCAACATCTCTCTAAACCATGACCAACTTTTGCAGTATCCCTGCCTTGCTGCCAAGGGACCCTGGCAAGGGCCCCATTTTCATTTTTCAGCCATCTCTCTGACTTACCCTCTGAGCTTACTCAGAGGGTAATCAGTGAATTAATTGTGGGACCACATGAAAATTCCTAGCTTCTTGACAGATCTGCCATTGTGTTATAGGATTTGGGCAAAATAGTTAAGCCTTTTACCCTATTAAATAAATAAAAGGAAATTGCACATGATTGAAACCAAATGGGAATCTACACTTACGTACTGAAGTTTCTTTCTATCCATATGGCTTCTTTGGCATATGTGATATTGAGAACCCATTGAATTGTCTGGCCTGGAGCCATCTTGGCTATTTGGTATGGCTTCTATCTGAAGGACATTTGGCTTGTATCTGAAGGAAGGGGGAAAAATTGCATTGGCTTTAGCTTTTTTTCTTTTATTATGCGTGCTCTCAGATTTTCAGCTTGTGCTGACCTTGATCCTTGAACTCGTCTCCTGTCTCAGAAGTAAAGCAGTTTACTTCTGCGCACATGGCAGTGTCTTCTAGAGCTGCTGGAGGCAAGGGAAAACAAGTCCCAAAGACAGTAAACATTACAATGGAATGAAACTATTAATTAAATGCAAAAATAAGGCAGACTGGCATTTTTCTTTGTTTTGAAGAAGACTTTTAATAACCAGGTTCAACATTTACCCTTTCTCTCTCTGTCACTTAGGCTCTCATGGCAAATGCAGCTTATATTCCACAGAGTACATTTCCTTCTAAATGCAGACATACAACAGATTTTCCTGACTGTCCTTGACCATTTAAAATTATTGAGAATCACTTATTTTATAACCTTTTAAAGTTTTATAGACACCCTGTTTTATTTTTAATAGGTCACATCTATACTAACAAAATAATGTGAAGAATCAAAATTATCTGGATGGTTCATGCTAGAGAGATATTTGACTTGAATTATCTGGATAGCTATTTTGATTCTCCATTTTACTTTGTTAGGGTGGACATGGCCTCAGAATCCCTATGTTAATTCTGTCTAAATCATTTCAAATTTTAATTTCCAAAATATAAACAATTCACTGGACTTTCTTCCTTTTCTTTCCTTTTTGTTTTTCCTTATCCCATCTCAATATCTCCTGGCCATACAACCACTTTAATTTGGGACCATTTGTTTTGATTTGTCTGACACTGCTCTTCACCAGTGCAGCCGCTGCATTTTTTAACATGGGATACCTGTTATTTTCATTATTTAGTCCCAACCCCTATGTCTCCCTCCTCGAAATCAGTGAGCACTCCCAGTGAAGCTGGAAGCCAAGACTCAGGCGATCTGGGGCCATTAACAAGGTAAGAATTGTCCCTTTAAAAGACCACGATGGGTAACAGCACAACAACACTGTTAGAATACTGTGAAATGTGCATGTATCTGCATGTATACTCGGACATTTTATGTTTACATTTATGGTGCCTTGCTATTTTTAGTGGCATAGCAATGATCTTGAACCCTAGAAATGATAAATATGTATCATCCTTCTTTGAGTGGGCTAATTTAGCACCATGTGTCTTGCCTAACAAACACAAATATATCCATTAGCTTAGGCTTAAAAAAGGCAGGGAGAACCAAATATAAATTGAATATATATCCAGTCTCTTATTATCTTACTTTGGTTTTTGTTTCCATGAGAATCCTTGTGAATGGAATACTGAGATGTTCTAATTCTAAATTTAATTTTTCAAACATGTTATTTGCTAGTAAAGTTGACTAATTTGAAAACTCAGTCACCTAAGTGTTTCTATTATATTATTATTGATAGTAGTAGTATCAGGATTGGCTGCCTCTGTTTGGTGAGTTCACTGCCAAATTTGTATTATACTATGTAGCATCACAGATTATGTAACTTCTGAAAGTGGATACAGACATTCTCTAATTTAATCACTGAAGAGGTATCCAAAAGGTAAGGATGTATCCAAAAGGTAAAGATGTAAAAAGAAAAAAAAAAAGATGTAAAAAGAAGAAGGGAGAAATGTCATAAATGTAGATGGAGTCACGGTAACTCTCCGAATCCAGCTGTCTTCACCAGTGTTCCCACATGCCGGGTCCACAGGCAGGAATTTATGTGAGTATGGCAACCGCACCCAATTCTTAAAGACCAGATGGTCCCCTCACAGCTCAAGCTGGTTGAGCTTACGTGGGATGATGGACCCAATTTTTCCACAGTTTCCTATTTTTCTTGAGAAGTTACAAATTCAGATATTCAGGTGATAATCTCCTAAATGTTAAATGTTAATGACTTTTGTTCCAAGTAGTTATGGGCCAGATTTGGCCTGTGGCCTGGGAATTTATGAACTCTATCTTTGACTCTTATTTTAAAAACAAATCATAAAATACTTTAATCAGGCTTTAAATAAAAAAAAGAAACAATCATCCACAGCACTGCTGTTCTAAGAAGTCAGCCTTTTGGCTTGTCTATGTACCTTTCTAGTCCTTGTCTGTGTACATTTCTTGCCTCCATACGTATTATTGGGGCAAAGATATAAAGTTTTGCATTTTTCTCTTTTCACTGAAAGCATTAGCATAAGCATTTTCTTCTGAAAATGTACTATTTCTATATAGGCCTCGTTGATTTGGTAGCTGAAAATCTGAACATGAGGATAATCTAGCATTGACTGGAGCTGTAGGCTTTTTTGCTTTTGAAACCAACATGTAAGACTGGAATTACCTTGCCTATTTCTGCCTATCAGTGTCCTTCAGACTTGAATATTTTGTTTTGATAGGCCCTTTGGAAATCAGTGGACATTGCTTTCAATTAAAAAAAGTATAGGTTTTTGAGGGCACAAAGCTGATTTATTTTAACAAAACACTTTTGTGATTTGGGGCAGCACACGTCTTCTCTCATCTTTTGCTTTGAACACTTCAAAAGGTCTTTGAGGGGGAAAAATGTAATAGCAACCCAGTCGTGTAAGAGCTAACATTTATTCAAGAGCTGGCACAATATAATCACATTTTTAGAGGGGGGTCCATTGGCCTATCATTAAGTTAACATATTTGACCATTTCTGTACCATGATGGTGTGTGTCATTGCTGCTTAGCTTCAAGGGTGCAGTTGGCAGCATTCAGTTCTATTACTGACTTCACAGTTGAGGAGCCCTTTTGAAAACTTTCTAAAGAAAGCTGACCTATGCTGTTAGTACTCTGGGGACAACAGCAATTATTTCTTCTCAGAGAACATCACTTTTTATTTCTTTCTCCTTCTTAAGTGATTTTTTTGACTTTGTGAATCACTTTGGAAGAGGTACAGCCTACTCCTACCCAACACAGCACTACCTTCAATTCTTTGTAGGAAAGTTCTTGCAAGTCTGGGTAACTAGAAGTCAATAAGTAAATCTCTTGCTAAGTGCGGGTTTCATAGAAATGCAAGAAAATTGGCATTGAAAATGATAGTTTTCAGAAAAACTGAGCACAAAGTTTGCATGAGGAGAACATATTAGGAGTGGATTAGTAAATTCTGCCCTTGTTTTGAACTTAGGAAAATTCCACACAAATTTATGTTTTTTTCTTTAATAAAATAAATGTGAGGTTAAATTGCAGGAGAATGTTATATTTCAGTTTTTAAAAATTCCACTTTGAATGTCTTTTTTTGTAGAAGAAACATCTTTAAAAACAATTTATATTAACTTTAACACTTCATAAAACAGGAGACTGGGAAAAGAGTTCAGTAATTCTTAAGAATATAACTCTATGCTCATAAATTTGCCTATTTGTATGGAATTTGAACTCTTCAAAAATGGAAAATCTTTCAGAAGATAACAAGAATCAAATTAGCACATCTGGTCATAGCTAAAGGCACATATAAATTCTCTCATTCATTTGTCAAAATTTCAAACCAAAGCTAAAATTTTCTTTAGAAAGCCAAAATTAGCAAACATTTCTTATAATCCTTGTAACTAATCTGCAAATTGGCATACTCAATGTACTTTATTATAGAGAAATACTTAAAATAGTGCTTTAAAAAAAGTATAACCAAAACCTCTCTTACTGATTCTTTTTTATCTTTAAGAGATCGTCTTGCACCATTGCCCATGCTGGAATACAGTGGTGCAGTTATAGTTCACTGTAACCTCGAACTCCTGGGCTTAAATGGTCTTCTCAGGCTTAAATGGTCCTCCTGCCTTGGCCTCCTGAGTAGCTGGGACTACAGCCGTGTACCACCTTGCACAGCTCATTTTTATTTTTACTTTTTGTGGAGATAGAGTCTCACTATGTTACCTAGGCTGGTTGGAACTTCTGACCTTAAGCAGTCCTTTCTCCTTGGCTGCCCAAAGTGCTGAGATTATAAACATGAGCCACTGCACTCAGCTACCTCTTACTGATTTTTAAGAGCAGTTGAGAAGAATTTTTTAAAAATGGGTAGGGAGTAGAAACATCTAATTTTTCAGTTATGCTAATGATTTAATTTTTAAAATTTCACTTAAAGTGTCACCATTTGTTTTGCAATGTATGCTTCGATTTCTCATTTATAATTTATGCATCACACAGTGGGGTCTGTTGAGGGGAAATAGGGATACAGCGGCAGTGGGGGAGTTGGGGAGAGATAGCATGGGGAGAAATGCGAGATATAGGTGATGGGGAGGAAGGCAGCAAATCACACTGCCATGTGTGTACCTATGCAACAGTCTTGCATGTTCTTCACATGTACCCCAAAACCTAAAATGCAATTAAAAAATAATTATAAAAAAATTAAAATTATTTATACTTGTGGTTTTACCTTCTTTCTCCTGATCAGTTTTAGTAGAATCAATTACTCATTGCTCAGATAATTATATTGGCAAGCAACAAGCTGATAGATTTTAAGAGCTTGTTGAAAAGATTATTTTGAAAGGTTAGTTTTACTTATAAACATAAATGAAAAAATCTTTGATACACTGTGTACAACTGGAATCCAATATATTAAGAGGATAGTATGCTGTGGTTAATTAGTATTGTTTCAAAAATGCAAGATATTTTAGTATAGGAAAATGTGTTACCATATAATTCAGCATACAGAAACGTCAAAGAAGGAAAAGTAATGATTGTAATATGTACTTAAATTATACTTAAGAAATTTAAACACTTATTTCTGTATTTTAAAATGTAGTAAACTAGGAATAGAAAATATTTTCTCAAGATGGTAAAGAATATTTATTTGAAACCAACAGCTTACACTTTTTATATGTAAGAATGAAGCATATAGCCCTGAAGAATGGCTTTCATTTAGGTGAACACATTTCTCATCCACAGAAAGTGAATTCCTTGAAAGTAGGGATTAAGTGATAACTATGTAGTAGATATTTGATAAATTTTTTTTGAGTCAGGCATGGTAGCTCATGACTGTAATACCAGCTACTTGAGAGGCTGAGGCAGGAGGATTGCTTGAGGCTAGGAGTTCAAGACCAACCTGGGCAACACAGCATCCAAGATTAAAAAACATGTATTTGTTGAATGAACTGTATAATCCTGCTTTTTACAGATGAGGACACTGAGATGTGCAGAGAGAAAGTAATTTTCTCAAGTTCATACAGAGCATTGTTTTGCTGCAGTGCTAGGGTATTTTTTTGTTGTTGTTTTTCTTTTTAAGATGGAGTCTTGCTCTGTCACGAGGCTGGAGTGCAGTGGCGTGATCTCAGCTCACTGCAACCTCTGTCTCCTGGGTTCAAGTGATTCTCTTGCCTCAGCCTCCTGAGTAGCTGGGAGATACATATGTCATCATGTGTAGCCACCACGCCCAGCTAATTTTTGTAATTTTGGTAGAGACGGGGTTTCACCATGTTGGCCAGGATGGTCTCGATCTCTTGACCTCGTGATCTGCCCACCTCCGCCTCCCAAAGTGCTGGGATTACAGGTGATAATCACTGTGCCCAGCCAGTGCTAGGTTTTTACTTAGGCAGGTTGATTCAAATTTCCACAACATATACCTCTATGTTACATAATCTCTAATGGTAATTGATATGAGTGATACACACCCACCCCATAAGGTTATAGTAAGGATTATACAAAGTAATACTCTGTAAAGTACCCAGAAAGGATTCTGGTGTACACTAACTATATGTGAGTTTTAGCAATTATTATAATTTTTTATATTTTAATTTAGCCATTTTTCTGATGGGAAAAAATCTTTTTAGATCCTCTCATAGAACATGTTAGTGTCATTTTCAATTTTAATAAGCATTGCCTATATCTTTATTTAAATAATTATGTAAAATTATTAAGCATGACAAGGCAAAGGGCAGATTGTAATCTATGCCCCTACAGACCACATTCTGGGTTGCCCACCCCTTACTCACTAACCTTCAGATAACAACCAGAAGTGAATCTATCTAAGTGAAAATCATTCATCCAACATTTATTTTTCTCAGTCACATGGATGGCTCATAAGGGACGTTGCACTAGGACTTTTCTCATGTTTAGTTGTAATTCCTTAGGGTTCTCAATGACAGAGCTGAACTAGAAGGTGTACTGGCCTGCAGAAATTTAGAAAAGTGTGTTGACCTCATAAAGTTCAGCTGGACACCAGGGTGTAGGCTAACCTGTCCCAGACCTGTTCTAAATGGGAGGAAACTTTCAAAATGATTTCAAAGTTAAAATATCTCTCAATGTGATATACCATGCAATCTCCTGTCACAATAATAACACCCGTTGCATAACATCCTTAACAAAATAATCTGAAGCGGGTATTTCTGATGTTTGTCTTTGATGAGAAGTGTCATGGGGGGTAGTAATAGAATTAATTTTGGTCTTCTTTTTTTGACTCTCTTTGGTCTTAACACCATCATTAAGTTCTATTTTTCAATCAATCAAGACATTCTAGCCCTCCTCCAACGTTTTATTTTTAAAATCTCTCTTTTTTTTTAAGACCCAGTCTCGCTGTCACCTAGGCAGGAGTGGTGGCACAATCTTAGTTCACTGAAGCCCGGAAGCCTTGAATTCCTGTGCTCAAGCTATTCTCCCACTTCAGCCTCCTGCATAGGTAGAAGTACAGGTACATACGACAATGCCCAGACAATTTAAGTTGTTTTTGTTGTTGTTGTTAGAGATGAGGTCTTGCTATATTCCCCAGACTGCCCTTGCACTCATGGTCTCAAGTGATTCTTCTCCCTCTCCATCCCCCAAAGTGCTGGGATCCTCCTGCCTCTCCCTTCCAAAGTGCTGGGATTACAGACAGGAGCCATTGTGCTCAGCCTAAAAATCTTAGTATTACATAAACAACATATGTGTATTTTATACAGCTGGAAAATATAAATGAGCAAAAACAACAAAATAAAAACATCATGTTTCTACCACCAGAGATTAGCACTCTTAGCACCTTAGTGCTTATTCTTTTATATAATATATATGTCATCATGTGTCATGATAAATGACATCTTACTGTGAAAACTGTTGAACCTGCTTTTCCAATCAAGTATCTATATTTTTATACTTTGATATATTTTCATCTTATCTAATATCTATACTATCTTCAAATTTCCCCCAATTGACCCCAATAAAATACCGTAGTAGTTAAAATTGACGCCTATGCTCACAATTAGCAACATTTCTTAATCAAAAACCCTAATATTCATAGATTTTCTCTAGGGATGTGAGGCCCCTCCCTAGGGTACCTTGAATGCAGCAGGTGGAGAAATGTCTTCTGAAGCACATGACAGGAGAACGATGGTACAAAGGGAATGGATTAAAAGTCACTTTGGCTTTCAGCTTCATGTGTATTCCAGATTAGAATTCAAGGACAAAGGAACAGATTTCTTCAATCTTCTCTCTTCAGCTTGAACACTGGGCTCCCATATAGTTACTATTCAGTTTCTCATTGACAGAAAACTTTGGTAAAATTTAGATATTTGTTTTGGGGTTGCAATAATTTGTTGCGGGCAACTTGTCCTGTCTGCGTATAGTTACCACCTTTTTTTTGAGTGACTTCAGGAAAGAAAAATGTGCTCTGAGGTCACCTTGGCATAATACTCAAAAGAAATCCTTAGGACCTTCACCTTTATCCACCGTCAGATTCTGCAGGATTCTTTAGAACTACATAGGCCTCAAAGGACTTGACCCATTTGGGTAAAAGCATCATCATCTTCCAAGATGCTCTGATAAATCAGAGGTTAAATGGAAGGCATAAAGGAAGTATTAGTAGAGGTGAAAAGCATAATAAAATAATATAAGACTGGGGGAAATTTAATAAGACTATTAAAATTTTGCTTATACAAAAATTTTTTAAAGTATCACTATATAAAAAGAAGTTGATAGGATGCTACCAGCTAATTGGACTTCAGGGAGACTGAAGTCACTAATTCAAGGTTGGTTAAAAGTCAGTCTCTTTGGAAATTAAAATAAGATTTTTACACTATAGGGTTTTCTCTTTATGCAGCACAATAAGTTCAAAATTTTTGATATCATCGTCTTCAGGCAAAGTATACTGTATGTACCCATATGGTTATAGTAACACAGTAATCATCTATTTTAGGAAGGGGTGGCTGAGTTTTCTTCTAGAGAAACTGCTTGCTTGACAGCAGGACTTCTGTGTAAGATTTTGGGAAAACATGCTCTTTTCTATGATGAGAAGTCCTACATTTCTTATTGAATTCAGCTCAGATGGACTTCCCATGTGGCTTAGTGTGGCTCGCACTGGAGCTTCATATAGGGGCTCAGGTGTTAGCCACCAGATGGAAAATTCTCTTACCATAAATTAAGAAAAATGCTTTTTTAAAAAAAGCCTGATATAAGTGTGTATTTCACTGTTCCACTTTTATTTCTGACATCAGAAAATCTTTGTCATCATTGCCAGTCCTAAGTAAGGAAAAAATTGAGACCAAGAAGTAAAACATAAACTCATTATTTAAATACCATCCTTTCTTAACTAACATCCCTTCAATGAATGTGACAGATTGAGTGATATGATGGATTTTAAAATGTCCTTATTATTCTGTGTATTACTTTTGGAAATGGTATTTTAAAAATTAGATATTTAGCGATGGCATTGACTAGATATTTTCTGTTTGGCACTGTGCTTACATAGCCTCAAACTGTTTTCACTGGCTGATTAGTCATTAGTGATTTGTTTGACAGAGAAGACATGTGGAACAAGAGCTCAGAGAAACTGTGGGACTCAGAAAAGCTCTGTATTTTGCCCTTCAGCTTTCTCTCCATCTAAGAGAGAAAAGGAAGAACATGAAAATTTGAGTTCTAGCACAGTTGCTTCAGGGACTAATTAAATTTTCTAAGTTCACTTGATAGAGAAGATGACTGGACCTCTTGTTTTTCAGCACAAATCAGCAATATGGTGAGCATTAAAAAAACATATATATATATACACACACACACACAGGGTCTTGCTATGTTGCCCAGGTTGATCTTGAGCTCCTGGTCTCAAGTGATCCTCCTGACTCAGCCTCCCAAAGTGCTGGGATTACAGGCATGAACCGTCATGCCTCTCCAGTGGTCAGCATTTTTATTAGATAAGATACACTTCCCTTCTTCAGCATGGAAATGGGTCTGAAAACTCTCCGGCGACCATGTGGTGACATCATGTTAAGAATACTCATTTGTTCATTCATTCATCTAGTCATTCAGTAACAGTTGAGAATTTACTGTCTATCAGATACTATACTAGACCTTCAAGGAATATAAAGATGCTTCTTACTTCTAAACAACAAGTAAATTGAGACATTTAATTTGAATCTAAGGAAACGCTGCTGTGTAGTTACAGCGCTCAAATATGTGTACTCAGAGAAGAACTCAATGGTAATAAGGACTTTGGGGTTATTTTGCAGAAGATATATGGACATCTATGTGATTGCCTAGGGTTAAGAGTACAGAGGTGAGAGGAGAAGACAGACTCCGGATTGGAGAATGCCTGTCTCTATTGGAATGGAAAGAGTAAAAGCACTGCCAAAAACACAGAGTAGGAGGGAAAGAAACAAGATTTTAGGGCCAAGAAAATGAAAAGAAAGACTATGCCAAGAAGGAGCCAATAGTGACAAAAATAAGAGAGAGCAAAGATAAGGAACAAGAATTGACCATGGGATTTGATGATTTGTAGGTAGTTGTCATCATCATAGTCATTATTATCATTTTTTGTTATTATTATTATTACTGATGCTGTTTTATTTTCATAGGCTGAGTTCCTGGGAGCAAAACTAGTCCAGGGTAATTCTATTTTTTATGCTTCCTGCCACGTATTGGCATATTACTTCCCCGAAGAACTTTACTAATTTAAATGCGGCCAACTTTACTAATTTAAAGTGCCTTAGCCATGCTGAGTGTTAGCATTACAAATAAGAGATTTGTTAACTACTGCCTTCCAAATATTTATTGGACATCTCTTTCTTATAGCCAAAGACTAGAAATGGTTAAAAAACAAAACAAACAAACAAAAAAAACCACACACTCTTTAGGAAATAATTCTAAGGCTTTCTGCTCTGAGGTCTAATAAAGATGGAAAAGAAGAGTGGAAACTACCAGCTTGCTTTAAGGTAAAAGCTGAACAGGAAGAAATTACCCACTCATCAGAGTGCAGGGTATATGCAACACAGACATATGTCTTTTACTCCTAAGATATACTTTCAACACACAGCCAAGGATTTTTAAAAATTTTCACTTCTTTCTGTCTAATAAACTGAAACTGAGCAAATAAAATTGAGCCAATGAAAGGGGAATTTTATAAGAAATTACAAAGTAATGAATCAGTAAAAGGTTTAAAATATGAAGTTCTGTTTGTCTCTTAGTAGGTTACTTCTAGTTTGAAGAATTTTGATGTTTGTCTATTCTTTTTTAAACAGATATTGAAAAACAAATTGACCCACAAATTTTAAATTACTACATGGTAGGCATTTTTGAATAAGATGCCAGAGGCTACAATATCTGGTATGTTCAAGGTCTAATAAGTGAGTGATTATTTTCCATGTTGAGAAGCTTCTGTATTTTGAAACAAAGTTAGGAAATGTGACCTTAATTGGCACGTCCAAAACTGCCAGTCCAACCCTGGGAATGTAGAACCATAACAGTGCCCCTGAGTCCAGAGTAGGTACAGAATTATTGGGCTATTTAGCATCTGAACACATAACAGGAGTCCTATAAAATGGAGATCAGAGATCCCACTTAGACAGACGCTCAGAAAGTTAACCTAAGAAATCAGTTGAAACTAATCAGAGCAGCCAAATGCAACTCATGAAAATAAGCAAACAAACAACACCAGGATGGTTCCCCAGTAGGGAATACTAGACAGAAATTTAATTGACATAGTTAAGGAAAGATTGTATCAAACAACAAGGGCTAGTTTGGTCATCCCAGGAATTCCAGAAAGGGGAGACTTGGGTAGCAGTGAGGATGATGTCTGGTCTTGGGGAAAGATGAGGACATGGTAGGGGAGGGCAGGAGAAGCTGTCGTAGTTAAACATTCAGCGTCACCTACTCTAGTCCCAGAGATACTCCTGGATATCTGCCTTCTCTTCTAGGAGAGAAGACTTTGTGAGGCTTGTGTATTTGTCTGCCTGGTTATTATTCTCACAACAAATTGCTAAGTTGGCATCTAAAATATAGCAGTCTTATAAGACCTAGTAGACTAACTCAGCCACCTAAGTCCCATAAACTAAGCACTGATGAAAATGAATTTAGGCCCAAATCCTACCTCTTCCTTCAAGACTAGGTCAAATGGAATCTCTAATCTTTTCAGAGGAAGTGTGTCTCCCGCTGTGACTTCCAAAGGATGATGAAAATGCAGTCCAATGCCTGGCTGGCTGGCATGGAGCAAACATGAAGTGAAGGGAAATTATAATGATTACTATTCTTAATCTGTTTTTCTTATGGCATTTATTAATGTTTCCAGCTCATATTTATTGAAACTTTAAACTGTGCCTGTCTTTGAGCAAGTGATAAGAGCTACTTTCTTCCTTGTATATGTTATTGATATATTATTAGGCATAAATATTCATATGTCTCATTTACCAAAATGTAAAATTCTTAAGTGCAAGTTTCATGTCCCTCAGCATACATATGGTACTGCTTATATGGCAAGTTTTACTTTTGGTCTTGTGCCACTAAACTCTCTCTCTCTCTCTCTCTCTCTCTCTCTCTCTCTATATATATATATATATATATACACACACACACACACACACACACACACACACACACACACACACACACCTATGTATGTTTTTGGGTATTTTTGAGACAGAGTCTTACTCTGTCACCCAGGCTGGAGTGCAGTGGCATGATCTCAGCTCACTGCGACCTCTGCTTCCCAGGGTCAAGCTAGCCTCCCACCTCAGCCTCCCTAGTAGCTGGGACCACAAGCGAGCACCACTATACCTGGCTAGTTTCTGCATATTTTTGTAGATGCAGGGTTTCACTGTGTCACTCGGGCTGGTCTTGAACTCCTGGGCTTCAGCAGTCTGCCTGTCTCGGCCTCCCAAAGTGCTGGGCTTACAGGCGTGAGCCACCATACCAGGCCTATTTACCTATGTTTTATCTCCTCATAAGAACTGTAGGTTCCTTGAACATTTTTCAACCCTCTATTACAGTATTTTGCATTTTAAGTTCTTAATAGATGTTTTTTGAATAAATAAATGAATGTTCTTATCAAAATCTTCTCTCCTCTGCATGCATTGATTGAGCCATTCCAGAAATTATTAAAAATAGAACTAATTATTATAGCAAACAGGGTGATTTCTATATGAAAATAATTTGTGATAGCGTATTATGTTCCCATAAATTTACTTAAAATTTCACTACTTCTTTCATTTTACAAATAAACTACCTGGCAAGATTTCAAACTAACCAGAAGCTGCAGGGAAACCATAATTTTATTTTCAGGGATATAATTACTTGATAAAATGGCTGGAAAATAAGATCTCTGCCCATTGGTTAAATAAAGTATTCTAACTGGAGAAGAGAAAGCTAAAAGGCAGTTGAATAATCATCGTAGATTTTAAAACATCAGGCAGAGAAAAATGTTAAAGGACCTCAAGGCCTGCACCCTCATTTGATGGGGACAAAAGGAGATTTGCCTGATGACACAGTGGAGCCACATCCAGGACACAGAACTCCCACCCTAGGCCAGGTGCCGTCCTCTCTAAAATGCTGCTGTCTGCGGGGAAGCTGTCCTACACGGTTTACACAGAAGGAATTCAGCGAATGTTTAATACATATTTCTAGGCTATCCCTGGAAATACAAACAACCTTTGCCCATTTTGCATATTGGCTTTAAGTTCCTTTCAAAACCCTTTGCATATTGGCATATTCCTTGAAAGGAACCACCCCACAGATAATAATGGGAAAAATGAAAAGATAATAAAACTGTCACACTTGATAGTAGCATCCTTGGCTTCACCCCTTACCCACAGCTTGTTACTGACAATAACTATGATCTCTTACTGAATAACGTAGGTGTGCCAGGAGGCAAGGCTCTTATTGTGTTACACTCCCACCTTTGTTTTTCTGGCCAAGTAAATGCAAACTCCCCAGTATTAATCTGTGGACTTCTTAATTGGATGATTCTGTTTATACTTCTTAAGGATACAGTGAGTTGAGGTAATCTGTCCAGTAAGTATCAGAAGAGCCAGACCATCAGGAGCTGCTGGGAGAAGTGGAAAAGGTCACTAAAGTTCAGCCCATCAGAAACCTCAAGGAAAATGGAGGGCGAATAGCTGGTCCCACTCCTTGCAAAGAAAGCTTCTTACAATCAGCAAGAGCCAGAAGCAGCTCTTTTGTTTACAGCAAAAGAAATGCTCTTAAATTTGATCCTCAGAGATATGTAAACAGCAAGTATGAATTATGTTAACATATTCCATTACTTTAACCATTTGAGCTGAGGTTAAAGAATCAGTGCCCAGAAGCAAAAAGGGCTAATTTTCTTCAGCAGAGAATGAATTCAGAGCAGGGGTTCTCACCCCTGGCTGCATATTAGAATCACATGGAAAGTTTTAAAAAAATACAGATGCCTGGGTCCAACCCCAGACATTCTGGTTTAATTGGTCTAGAGGTGGCCTGGACCTGAGGCCAGGCTTGAGCAAATCAGAAGTTTAGAATCAGTGATGCTTTCTACAGGCTGACTACTAAAAGCAATAGTCTAGCTCTGTCATTCTCCAAAGGTGGTCCCATGATCACCCTTTTAAACATCACCTGGAAACTTGTTAGAACTACAAGTTCTTGGACCCCACTCCAGATCTGCTGAATCAAAATTTCTAGGGTTGGGGATCAGCATTCTATATTTTAATAAGCCTTAATAAGTCATTCTGATGAACATGAAAGTTTGAGAACCACTTGCCTAAATCCAGTCCTTGCTGCTCAAAGTGTGGTCCACAGAGCAGCAACATCTGTATCTCCTGGAGCTTATCTGAAACGCAGAGTCTTGGGCCACCCCCAGACCTACTAAGTCAGACTCTGCAGTTTAGCAGTATTTCCGGGTATCTGTATGTGCATTAAAATTGTAGAAGCACTGGTCTAAGTAACACTGGCCAGTTAGTGTCTCATTGACCTTCAGTTTTAGTGTTTCAGAGGTTATACGTAAAAAGACAAGAGCACAACCAGAGCATAGAAGGAAAGCTGTGAATCTGTATTCTGCTACTTGTGCAGGAGGGGTAATATGCGATCTGTCAAATAGGTCAGGATTGACTCAAAGAAACATTAAGAGTAGAAAGAGTGGTTGTGGCATAAAAGCAGCTACTGTTTGTCATATGGTTACTATGTTCTTTATAGGTACACTTGCATTTAATCCTTGTGGAAAACCAGCAAAAGATTCATTCATTCAACGAATAGTATTATATAAGCATATATGCCAGATACAGTTCTAGGCGTATCCCCATATTCTAGAGATGTGGCCACCCCTGCCATTAGAGGCTTAAGTCTGAAGTCAGACAACAAACAAAAATAAATAAACTGATATACAAGAAAATCATAAGTAAAGATAAGCGCTATGAAGGAAATAAAGCAGGGGAAAGGAAGGAAATGAAGAGTTATAAGGAAGTGACACTTGAGATCAGGTGTTGAAGCAGGGAAGCCTCTTCGAGGAGGTAACATTTGAGCCAAGATACAAAAGAAGCAAAGTCATAAGCTGTGCAGATCTTTAAGGGAAGAACATTAAAGAGTATGCAGAGTTGACATAATATGAGTGAATGATGGTTAGAGAGAAGTTTGGAAGATTGCTGCAGGCCAGTTCGTAAGTTATCCTATAAGCTACAGTAAGTATTTACAGACAAGGAAACTGAGCAGGGCTTCTCAAATTTAGGGTGTCCATGGATTGCCTGGGGAACTTGTTAAACTGTAATATAGAGTCAGAAAGTCTGGGGTGGTACGTGAGTTTCTGCCTTTCCAACAAACTCCGAGGAGATGCTGATGCTACTGGTCTGTGGGCCACAGAGTAAACAAAGGGATGCAGGGGCTGACAACTTATTAAACAGCATGCTCAATGTCACACAGCTGGTAAGTCACAGAGGCAAGATTTGAATCACAGAAGCCTGATCCCAAAGTCTGTGCTGTCCGTTAGTTGGCGTCTGAGATGCACCGGAACCAGTTCTGTGCAGAAAATTTAAAGAGCCTGGCTGAAAAAGGTCCTTGCATGTGCTCTATTTATAGAAGAGCCATTTATCCCCTCTTATTCTGAAGGAGAAATAACAAGGAAAATTGGATGCTTTGGTAACTATTGATACTTTGTGCTATTGCTTGTGCAATGTTTAAAAAATATAAGATATAATCAGTCCCTGACATCTTAGAAAGAAATGATATTGTTGGTGACCATCTTGGTGTACTATATATAAATAAGCATAGAAGTACCCATGAGTCTCAAAATCCAATGCATTATATTTGCAGTACCTGATCCAAGGAAGCCTAGTTCTTCACCAGGCTCTGTAGTCACACCCCTGCCCTGACCCATTTGCACCCTTGCGTTTAGTTCTTTTCATCACATAGAAGGTGCTTGGAGCTCCCAGATGTGGATGGGCTCTGGGGTGTCAGAGATACATGCAGTAGTTTACATGCTCAAATCAATGAGACTTCAATGTAAAACCAAGGGTGAGGGTCTGTGTGGAGTTTGAATACTTGGCTCTGAACTTTCTTTCATGAAAACAGCCATAGCTCCCAATATTAAACAGATGTTTGCAGGAAATCATGGCTCCTCACTTTCTCTTGTTCAATAGTCCCTGGGGGTGGAAGGGATGGAGCGGGGACATGTCCTGTGTATGTATTGTATATGCTCTTGCCTTGATGAATGACATAGTTGGTTTGGTTTGTTGCCCTCCCCTTTTGTTAATTCTCTGTGTTCTTTTTCCTTTGTGCTGCACAATTAGGACCCTGCAGTGGGACACAGACCCCTCAGTGCTCCAGCTGCAGTCAGACTCAGAACTTGGGTATATGTCTGCTTTTTTGTTACTCCTTTTATTATTTCTTTGCTACAGTTGTGTTGAAATGCTGGAGCTGTTGTTGCTCTTGTGTTCTCCCCTTTTGTTGAACTTCTAGTTTGATAAGTTCATTTCCTTCTGTCAGTTTCCCTTATAAAGCTTTGAATAAAGTCTCTCTTTGTGGAAAACACCACAAAAAGATGGCTTCTAATTTCTCCTTATTAATTCCTATTATTGCAAAACAGCAGTCCCCTAAACAAAAATCAAACATAAACCCACACGTTTACTTAAAAGTGGGGCACACAAGTTCTGCAATGGGAGATATGTTTGACATCGTAACCATCCTCCCCTTTAATAACAAGTTGCCTTAGGTTAACTTTTGTCTAAGATCAGTATTAAAATATTGTGTCTTGTTTGTTTACTTTCTTTTCAGTTTTTGGGGAACTCACATTAAGCACTTAATTTGAATTCAGTTTGAACAGTTAAAGATTTCTGTTAAAAAAAAAAAAAGCAAATTAATGAATACCTTGATCTAAAGATATTTCAAATACTTGATGTTGAGTAATGTCTCCTATGTCCTAAAGATCATTTTTTTTCAGATGGAAATGTATTACCACAGGTTACAAGAAAATTTCAGAGATGAAGACTTTGAGTTGAATAAAACACACAGACATGTCCTAGAAACTCAGTTTATTTCCATTATAGGATTGGAGTTAGCTGTTTTCACACATGAGATATTTCTAGTGGGGTGCTTGTATCAGCTGGTCATGCAGCTCAGGAGAGCTGATTGTGGATTTCTCTTCTCACTTCACATTCAGTTAAATCAGCTGGAAATCAGCCAGAGTGGAAGTATTTACACCACAGAAATTGCCTCCTTTCCTACAAGCAAGTTACTAAACATCTACCGACACAGCACTGGGTTCTCTTAAGTGAATAGCAAATTTCATAACCACATTTTATGAAACCATTATCTTTTCTTTCTAAATATAAACTGACATATCCCAAACTAGGCATTTATTTATTATTTATTTTGAATTCCTGAGATTCCTGGGCATGTACATCTGAGGTTCTATCAGTTTCAGTGCCTACTGTAGATATAAAAGGAGGTGGAAGGACTATTTGCATGTTAGGTTAAATGCCAGCTGCCTGTGACCTTTTGTATATGCAAAAATTCTTAGCTGATTTATGACAACACTAAGCCAAGGAAATATCCTAACATTTAGATAACTGATGCACTATTTCTTTTTTAACCTTACTAAATTCTTGGCTGTTTAGTTACATGGTTCATTTGTGTTATATTTCTATTTGTATTATTTAAATAATCAAGAGATATGGTTTAATAAGACAGAGAATATATAGTAAGTTATAGTTCAGGGGAACTTCAGAATGCAGTTCTTCAAAATTATGTTAAAAAAAAAAGGCGGGGTAGAGAATTGGCAGACTACTCTATGCACTTAAATTAACAGATTTTTAGACAGATTGCAGCAGTGCTAAATTACACTTGCTGATGTGAAATAGTTAAGAATTTTCCCATTTATATCCGTTTTCCAAGCAAAAAATTCACTGTTGACTATGCACATTAAAACTTGTGACTTATTCTAGGGAGATAGTGTATCTGTGGCCCCACCTTACCTGCTGCAATATACTTCGGCATGAACCCAGTGCGTCGGAGAGAGAAGATAGGAGACTTTCTGTTCACTTTCTAAATATAAACCAGTATATCCCAAACTAGGCATGAATTTATTTAGTGAATTCCTGAGATTCCTGGGCATATATCTCTGAGGTTCTATCAATTTCGATGCCTACTGTAGGTGTAAAAGGAGGTTGAAGGACTATTTGCATGTTAGGTTAAATGCTATCTGCCTGTGTGTGAGTGGCTTATCTTAGAGAGTTTGAAGGTGTTTTCAGAGAATATTTGAGAGATGACATTATTTCCAATATTGCCATAATGAAAATTTCTAGATTTTTCTAGAGAGTTTTATTTCACCTTCTTGAGCTGTGGCATGGGAATGACCATAATCCATAGCTTGATCTGTCACTTAATTTAACACCTTTACTGAAGTATAACTGCCTTTAAATAAACTACACATATTTAAACTATTCAAATTGATGGGTTTTGACATGTATACACATCCATGAAATTATCACCACAATCAAGATAGTGAAAACATTATTCAGCTCCAAGAGTTTCCTCTTGCCCCTTTGTAATCTACACTCTTGCTTCTTCCTGTTCTTCCTTATATCCCAAACATCTGTTCTGCTTTCTGTCACTATACATTAGTTTGCATTTCCTAGATTGTCACATAAATGAAATCATCCAGGAGGTACTCATTTGACTGACTGACTTCATTCAGAATGATTATTTTGAGATTCATTCAGGTTAAGTGTATATAAACAACTCAATCCTTTTTATTCCTGAGTGGTATTTCATTGTATGGAAATACCACAGTTTGTTTATCCAGTCACTTTTTATTTACATTGGGTTGTTTACAATTTTTGCCCATTACAAATAGAACTACCATAAACATTCATGCACAAATATTTTAATGCACATATCCTTTCATTTGTTTTGGGTAAATACCTCCCAGTAGAGGGAGGTATCTGATGAAATGTCTGCTTAAATCTGTTACTTATATATTGTTTTTGAGTTGGGTCGTTTTCTCATAATTGATTTTGAAAGTTCTTCCTAAGTTCTGGATAAAATGCTTTATCAGGTATATAATTTGTTAATATTTTCTCTCAGATTGTGACCTGTCATTTTCATTCTCTTAACAGTGTCTTTAAAATAGCAAACCATTTTAATTTTGACAAATTATAATTTACAGATTTGTTCTTTTATGGATCATGCTTTTGTTAACATAATTTCAATTTTTAAGTGATTACTTTAATATTTGGTAGAATACAATTCACCTATGAAATCATTTGGATTTGGAATATTATTGTGAAGAAGGTTTTTTTGTTTTGTTTTGTTTTGAGACAGTGTCTCACTTTGTCACCAGGCTGGAGTGCAGTGGTGTGATCTTGACTCGCTGCAACCTCCACCTCCCAGGTTCAAGTGATTCTCAGGCTTCAGCCTCCCAAGTAGCAGAGACTACAGGTGTGTGCCACACACCCGATTAACTTGTATTTTGAATAGAGATGAGGTTTCCCCATGTTGGCCAGGCTGGTTTTGCACTCCTAGCCTCAAGTGATCCGCCCACCTCTCAAAGTGCTGGAATTACAGGCATAATAAGCATTCATGCCCAGCCTTGGAGGAGGTCTTAAACTACACATTCAATAACTTTAACAGTGATAGCACTATTGAGGTTATCTATATTTTGCTGATTAGCCCTCAGAGTTTGTGTCTTTCAAGTAATGTGCATACTTCATCTTCATAGACAAATGTATTGTCCTAAAATTGTGTATACTATTTTCTTATCATCCCTTTAATACCTGCAGAATCTATATATATTTATTCATCTCCTTCCTGATATTGATAAATTTTGTGTTCTCTCTTTTTCCTCTAAGAAGTATGGCTGGAGGTTTATTAATTTTATTGATCTTCTCAAAGATCCAGTATTTGGTTTCAATGATTTTTTTTTCTATTTGCAATTTCATTGATTTTTACTCTGATCTTAATTATTTCTTTTTCTCCTACTTACTTGGTATTGACTTTGCTTTTTTTTTTTTTTTCTAGCTTCTTAAAGTGAAAGCAGATGCTATTGATTTTAGATCTTTCCTCATTTCTAATATAGGTGTCTAGTACTGTAAAAGTTCCCATTGCTTAGTGTTATCTTCCAAATTTGATTTTACTTTTGTCATTTTCATTCAGTTCAAAACGCTTTCTCATTTATCTTTTAATTTATTCTTAAACCAGTGAGTTATTTAGAAGTATGATATTTGGTTTCCAAATATATGGAGACTTTCTAGTGGGCTTTCTGTTATTCATTTCTAATTTAATTATGCTGTGGTTACAGAATGTACTTTATGTTGCTTGTAGCATTTTAAAGTATTGAGACTTATTTTATGGTAGATAGTATGGCCTGTCTTAGTATATGTCCCATGTGTCTTTGAACAATATATGTATTCTGCTGTTGGGTAAAATGTTCTATATGTTTCCATCAGGTCAAGTTGGTTGATTATGTTACATCTTCTATGTCATTTACTAAATTTTTTTGTCCAATGGCTCTATCACTTACTGGGAGAGAAATGTTGAAGTTTGTAATTACAATTTGGAGTTTTTCTTTTTCTCCTTGAAATTCTATCAGTTTTTTTTTCTTCATACATTTTGCAGTTTTGTGTTAGGTACATAAATATTTAGGATTTCTTTGTCTTTTTTGATGAATTGATCTCTTTACCATTATGAAGTAACCTATGTAATCCCTAGTAATATATTTAGCTCTGAAATATATTTTATGTGATATTAATATAGCCACTGTAGCTTTCTTTTGACTAGTATAAGCACGATATTTTTTGTTCTTTTACTTTTTTACTGATTCATCACTTTACATTTAAAGTGCTTTTTTGTGGGCATCATACAATTGAGTGTTACCTTTTAATATATTCTTACAATCTCTGCCTTTTGCGTATTTATATCACTTACATTTAATGTGATTGTTAATATGGTTAGGTTTAAATGTCTGGAATGTTGATATTTGTCCTTTTTTTTTCTATATATCCATTTCCTTTTTAGTGTGCTTCATTTTTTATTTATTGAATTTTCTATGATTCCATGTTACCTTTAGTTTTTTTAATGTACATCTTTAAAATGACATACATTATTTATGAGTCATCACAATCAAATATAGAGTGACATTACCACACTTTATGTGCTTTAAGAGCCTTACATTTATATTTCTTCCCTTTTGACTTTTGTGCTAATGTCATCATAAATTTTACTTTTGTATGTTATAAAGCCCATGCTACATTATTTTTGTTTAAACAACCAATTAACTTTGAAATAGATTTAAATAATAAGAAACATTTACCCATGTAGTTAACATTTTTCTGATGTCCTTTATTTCTTTGTGTAAATCTGTATTTCCACCTGGTATCATTTTACTTCTGCCTAGTGGAAATCCCGTAACACTTCTTGTAGTGAAAGTCTTATGATAAATTTTTTAAAAATTTTTAAGTCAAAATTATATCTTTGTTTTTGAAATGTTTTTTCACTGAGCATGAAATTTTTAGATTACAGTAATTTTTGAGGACTTTAAAAATGTTACACTTCATTGTATTTTCAACAATACTGTTTTTTACCAAAACTTTGATGACATCTTTATATTTATTCCCCTGTATGTAACATGTCTTTGTTTCTAACTGCTTTTGTCATGTTTTTCTTTAAACTTACTTTGAGCAATTTGATTATAGTATTTATTGGTGTAGTTTTCTTCATTCTTCTAGTGCTTGGAGTTTATTAAGATTCATGAATCTGTGGGTTTATAATTTTCAGCAAATTTCGTTAAAAATTTACTATTTTTTTTTCAAACATTTTTTACCCTTTCCCCTTCCTTCTCTGGAGATTCAGATGACATGTATATTAGGCAACTTGTTTTCTCATAGATTTTTTTTTTCACTTGTTTTTACTTTTCTTTCTGTGTTTTATATTGGATAGTTTCTATTGACATGTTTTTATGTTCACTCATCTTTTGTTTTGTAATTCCTAATCTTCCATGAAGCCTACCTGGTAAATTTTAAATTTCATACATTGTAATTTTTATCTCTGGATGATCGGTTTGTGTCTTTTTTAACTTTTATGTTTCTGCTTAACTTTTTGAGCACATAAGATACAGGATTAACAACTTTTTCTTTTTTCGGGGGTTGCGGGACAGGACAGAGTCTTGTTCTGTCACCCAGGCTGGAGTGCAGTGGTGCGATCTCAGCTCACTGCAACCTCTGCTTCCTGGGTTCAAGCAGTTCTCCTGCCTCAGCCTCCCGAGTAGCTGGGACCACAGGCACATGCTGCCATGTCTGGCTAGTTTTTTTGTATTTTAGTAGAGACGGGATTTCACCGTGTTGCTCAGGCTGGTCTCAAACTCCTGAGCTCAGGTAATCCACATGCTTTGGCCTCCCAAAGTGCTAAGTTTACAGGCATTAACCACCGCACCTGGCCTAGGATTAATAAATTTTAATATCCTTGCTTGTTAATCCATCATCTGTTTTAGTTCTGGGTCAGTTTTAATTGGATTCAATTCATTATAGTCATATTTTCTGGCTTATTTGCATGTCTGATAATTAAAGTTATCAAACTTATGTATTTTTAAGGTGTACAATGTGATGTTTTGACATACCTGTGCACAGTGAACCATTTACTACAGTCAAACTAATTAACGTGTCAGTCTCTTTACAGTTACCTTTTCTGTGGTGAGAATACTTAAGATATACTCTCTTAGCAAATTTCAAGTATGTGATATAGTATTATTAGTGATAGTTTTCATATTCTATATTAAACTCTATAATTTATTCATCCTATATCACTGAAACTTTGTATACCTTGGCCAACATCTCCTAATTCGCCACCTGATAGTCACCATTCTACTCTCTGCTTCTGTGAATTCAGTTCTTTTTTAGATTCCACATACAAGTGAGATCATGCAGTATTTCTCTTTTTATTTCTTTATTTTAGAAGGCTGAATAGTATTTCAGTGTATGTATTTACCAAAATTCCTTTATGCTTCATCTGTTGACAGATACTTACATTAATTCCATATATTAGCTATTGTGAATAATGCTACAATAAACATGGATGGAAATTCAAATATCTGTCTCTCTTTCTCTCTCCTCCCCCACACTTTTTTTTTTTTTTTTTTTTTTGGCTATCCCAGGCCAGAGACAGATATCTCTTTGAGATCTCTTTGAGATACTAATTTCATTTCCTTTAGATATATATCCAGAAGAGGGACTGTTAGATAATGTGTAGCTCTAGTTTTAATTTTTTGAGGAACTTCCATATTATTTTCCATAATGGCTATACCAATTTACAGTCTTACCAACAGTGTACTAAGTTGTTTTCCAAATATCCTTGCCAATACTTCTTATTTTTTTCTTTTTGATAATAGTGATCCTGATTATATCTCATAGTTTTGATTTACGTTTCTCTGATAATTAGTGATGCCGAATACTTTTTCATATACTTATTGACCATCTTATGTCTTCTTTGGAGAAGAGTCTATTTAGGGCCTCTGCCCATTTTTAAATCATGTAATTTGTAATTTTGCTATTGAGTTGTTTCAGTTCTTTACTTATTTTGGATATTAACCCCTTGTCAGTGATATAGATTAAATATTATCATTCTGTACATTGCCTTATCATTGTATTGGTTGTTTTCTTATTGTGCAGAAGCTTTTTAGCTTGTCGAAGTCCTGCTTGTTTACTTTGGCTTTTGTTGCCTGTGCTTTTGGTGTCATATCTAAAAAATCATTGCCAAGACCAATGTTGAAAATCTTATTCCGTATGTTTTCTTATAGGAGTTGTATAGTTTCAGGTCTTACATTTATGTCGTTTATCCATTTTGAGGTTTTTTTTGTGTGCATGATATAAAATAAAGATCCAATTTCATTATTTCACATATGGATATTTAGTTTTCCCAACACCATGAACTGAAGAGACTATATTTCTCCATTTTGTATTCTTGTCACTATTGTGGAAAATTAGTTGACTGTAGATGTGTGAGTTAATTTCTGGAATCTCTATTCTGTTCCACTAACCTCTATGCCTGTTTTTGTTACAGTTACATACTGTTTTGATTAATACAGCTTTGTAGTATAATTTGAAATCAAGAAGTGTGATACCTCTTGAGAATACCTTTCTCAAGATTGCTTCGGTTATTCAAAGTCTTTTGGGGTTCCATATGAATTTTAAGATTTTTTTCTATTTCTGTGAAAAATATCATTTGAATTTTGGTAGAGATTGCCTTGAATCTGTAGACTGCTCTGGGCAGTATGGGCATTTTAATGATATTGTTTTATTTAATCCATGAACATATGCTATCTTTTCATTTATTTGTGTCTTCAATTTTTTTCATAAATGTTTTATAGTTTTTTTATGTACAAATCTTTCACCTCCTTGGTTAAATCTAAGTGTTTCATTCCTACTGATGCTATTATAAGTGAAAATGCTTTCTTGATTTCTTTTTCAGATAGTTCATTGTTGTTGTAAAGAAACTATTAATTTTTACTTGATGATTTTGTAACCCGTACTTTTAATGAATTTGTTTATTAGTTCTAATAGTTCTTTTGTAGTCTATAAAATTTCCTACATACAGGTCATGTCATTTACAAAAAGAGACATTTTACTGTTTTCTTTCTTATTTGGATGACTTTTATTTCTTTTTCTTGTTTACTTTCTCAGCTAGGACTTCCGTAGAGGGTTTGTTTCCTTTTCCTTTTCCTTTTTTTTTTTTTGAGATGGAGTCTTACTCTGTCAGCCAGGCTGAAGTGCAGTGGTGCAATCTTGGCTCACTGCGACCTCTGCTTCTTTGGTATAAGCAATTCTCCTGCCTCACCTCCTAAGTAGCTGGGACTATCGACATGCACCTACACGCCCGGCTAATTTTTGTATTTTTTGTAGAGATGCAGTTTCACCTTGTTGTCCAGGCTAGTCTTAAACTCCTGACTTCAGGCGATCTATCCACTGTGGCCTCCCAAAGTGCTGAGATTACAGATGTGAGCCATTGCACCTAGGCTTCTCTCTCTCTCTCTCTCTCTCTCTCTCTCTCTCTCTCTCTCTCTCTCTTCCTCTCTTCTCTCTCTCTGTCTCTGTCCCTCTCTCTCTCTTCTCTCTCTCTCTCTGTCTGTCTGTCTCTCTCTCTCCTCCGACCCCCGCCCCCGCCTCTTCAAATGGAGTCTCACTCTGTTGGCCAGGCTGGATTGCAGTGGCACAGTCTCAGCTCACTACAACCTCCACCTCCCAAGTTCAAGTGATTGTCCTGCCTCAGCCTCCTAAGTAGCTGAAATTTTACTGGTGCGTGCCACCATGCCCAGATAATTTTTTGTATTTTTAGTAGAGATGGGGTTTCACTGTGTCAGTCAGGATGGTCTGTATCTCCTGACCTCGTGATCTGCTTACCTCAACCTCCCAAAGTGCTGGGATTACAGGCATGAGCCACCACATCTAGCCTTTTCTCTTTTTCTTCTGTGTAACTTCTATAGGTATTTTCTTTGTGGTTATCATGGGACTTACATAAAATTTGTTATAGTAATCTGATAGCATTTTCTCTTGCATACAAAAACTCTACATTTTGATCTCATCTTCCCTCACATTATGTGCTATTGGTGTTTTAGTTCACATCTGTTCATAATGTGTGCCATTTACATATTTAGTCATAGTAATTTTTAATGCATTTGTCTTTTTACTTTTATATTTAAACCAAAAGCTATTTACCCACCACCTTTATATCAATACAGTCTTCTGTTTTTGTCTGTGTATTTACCTCTAGCAACAGATTTTATATTTTCTTGTGCTTCTGTGTTGTGTTTAGAATCCTTTCATTTCAAGTTTAAGAACTTTCTTCAGCATTTTTTGTATGTTAGAATTAGTGATGGTAACCTCTCTTAGCTTTTGTTTGTCTGAGAAATTCTTTATTACCTCTTCATTTTTGAAAGACAGGCTTGCCTGGTATTGTATTCTTGATTGGCAGGTTTTTTTCTTCTTTCAGCATTATGAATATATCACACACTCCTTTTTGGCCTGCATGATTTCTACTCAAAAATCATCTCATAGTTTTATGAGGGTTCTCAGGTAAATAACAAGTAGACTTTTTCTTGTTTTCAAAATCCTCTCTTTGCTTTTAACTTTTGACAACTTATTTATAATGTGTCCTTTGTTTGAGTCTCTTTGGGATTGTCTTATTTGCTGTTCTTCGTGTTCTTTGGGCTTTCAGAATCTGGATGTCTTATTTCCTTCCCCAGGTTTGAGAATTTTTCAGCCATTATTTCTTTGAATAATTTATTTTAATTTCTTTCTCACTCTTCTCTTTCTGTGACTTTCATAATGCATATATTGGTCCACTTGATGTTATCTGTAATTCTCTTAATATATCATCAGATTTTTTTATTTCTTTTTTTTTCCTTTTTCCCCCTCTGACTAGAGGATTTCCAGTGAGCTGTCTTTGAACTTACTACTTCTTTATTCTGCTTAATCAAGTCTGCTGTAAAAACCTCATATTGAATTTTTCAGTTGAGTTATTGTATTCTTCAGCTCTATTATTTCTTTTTTTACAATTGAATCTCTAAATTGTTTAATATTATTCTTAGACATTAAAATTATTTGCATTATTATACTATCAATACAGTACTGCCAAAACATTGTTATAGCAAGACCTTTATATATTTTATTGAATTCACAATAAATACTAACATAACTAAAGAAGAGAGATTAAGAGAGATAACAATATTACATTTTTATGCACATGCTGCTTTAGCACTCTGTTTTGGTCACATAATAGGAAAAGGAAGACAAGTTCATTCTGAGCAACAAAAATAATTCAAGCTACTTTTCAGAATGTATTTTGCTTGCTAGTGTGTAATACTAAACAGGAAACTGCTAATACTTAGTTCAACAATTTAAGTAACTTAATAGAAAGTTTTCATGTTTATTTTTTGTGATAGAATAAACCTTTGACCTTCATAACTGCTGTTCCTTTAGATTGTATGGCATCTGTATTTAGGACACAGGAACATAAACTGTGTAACTAAATGATACATTTTAAAATGTCAGTCCATTTTAATATGATTCTCCACATAATGGTATTGTTTTAAAAATACGTTTCAAACTTTAAATTTTGAGCAAAGGACCTAGAGTGGGAAGTAGGAGGGAGAAAGATTTGATAAGAAGTTTTTAAATAATTCAAATTTTAGAAATTAAAAAATTACCTTATATATAAAACTCCAGAAAAATACTTACTATATGTATCTCTATTCTAAAACATGCAACTTGTATTCATCATTTCAATGTGTGACTTTCTATTGTTCTTTTATGCAATTGCTTTTTGTTTTTTAATATTAAATAACTGAAGCAATTTCCTTTGTTTGAAATATTTATATTTTGATTGGGTTTCAAAAAAAGATCCATCTCTTGTGTCCTTCTCTTCTTCAGAGATTAAAAAAATTTATTTTTTCTCTGCATCAGGGAAGTATAAGCATCTATTGTAAGGCTTTATTTAATATCCTCTGTCCAGTTTTTCTTGCCTCCCTATCGTCTATTTCATTTCATCGTCACCTGACTGAGTAAAGACTATCTTATTATACGCAACTTTTTAATAATTATCATGTGAACATTTGCATTTAATTTGTTAATGAAATTGAAAGGGATTTTAAGTTAGTTGCATTAAAGAATTGAACTGTAAGTTATTTTTAACCAAAATAAAATTTGTTACTAAGACATAAAAAAGTTCATTCAATAAAATTATCTGACTTACTTATTTTGGTACTTTTTAAGCTCTTCCAATTATTTATCCATTGGTATTAGCATTTTTCCTTAGTTTATGACACTTCACTTTCTTTATAATTCATAATTTATTAGTTTTATAATGGAAAGTTCTATTTGTACAAAAACATCAGGGAATTAATATTTTCTTAATACTATAGATTCTACTTGAAATATACAGTTATACAATTTATTTTTTGGCAGTGTTTTTGTTTCGTCAAGTTTGGGGATTTAATTAAACATTCATAATTCCAAAAAGGAAAAGCTTGCTTGAGTGTAGCTCAACCAAACAAATATATAATAATTATAGAATATATAAAGCATGAAAGTCATCTACAAGTTATATACATTTATATTGCTTATTAATTTTATTACATTAACATATTATTACTGCAAGTTAATTTGAAGCAATTGATTTTACCATAATGTACTTATGTGCCACATTCAGAAGCTCTGTACAGCCTTGGGCATCTCCAAATGATCGAATCCCTAAGCAGTTTGAAGGATGGCGCTGCTTTATGAGAAAATTGGAGCAAACATCAATGACCTGACTGAGCTGCAGAAGACAAGCTGCAGCCAGCAAACTTTCAATGGTATCTTCTTTCAATTGCAGGACACCTGTGTAAGCATACTGCACCAAGGAATTAAGTGCATTTGGATCTACTCCTTCCATCCTCACCTCTTCTTGTTTGGCTTCAAGCACATCATTAGTAAACATTGCAGCAAAATAATCAGACACTGCACTGAGAACCAAGCTATGGGCTGGGATTCGGAGGTGTCCTGCAGTTAGTAGCACATCACACAGTTGTTTCTCTTTCAAGTGGTTCTCCATTTTACAAAGAGTCTGCTCTGCATGGTTTATAACATGGAACTGCTCCTCAGATCTGGTGGCATTCATTTCTTCAGAGTGTTGTGTATCTAATCTTCTAAGATGCAGAACAAAATCAAGATTCATTCCTTCACCTACCCAGAGACATCTCCGTAATTGACTCTTCTTCCTTTACTCCTTTATTCTTTTCAGACATTCACCTTATCTTATGTAAAATGTAGATTTAATGGGCACTAACTGTTGTCTCACAAGAATGTATCTACTTGCCCAACTGCTTACCTGCCCTTCCAGCTCTATTATTTCTATTTGGCATTTTTAAATATCTTCGATTTCTTTGTCAAGATTCTCACATTGTTCGTGCATTTCTCTCCTAACTATTGTGAACATCTTCATGATCAACATTTTGAATTCTCTGTTGGGTAAATCACGTGTCTCCATTTCATTAAGGTAGGTTTCTGAAGATTTATCTTGTTCTTTTATTTGGAACATATTTTTATTTTCTTTGATTCTTTGTGTTAGTTTCTGCACATTTTATAAAGTAGCCACCTCTCCCAGTCTTCACAGACTGGTCTCATATAAGGGACACTCTTCATCTATTAGTCTAGCCAGAGATTCTGGATGCTTCCTAATCCTTTGTGCTTCCAAACTGCCATCTTTTTCCTTAATGGTCCCAGGATGCTAGAGTATGCTAAGCTCATGAGCATTCTAAGATTGGCAAGATTGGAGCCAGTTTCTTGAGAAGCAGTTGGAATAATTGATGCATTAGATACGTGATCTAATGCATCAATTTGTTCCAGCTCTCCTTATGAATCTCTAGCTCTCCTTAATGCATCTCTCCTTAGGAAGATGCTGAGAACTGGAGTTTGTCACTCCCTTGCTCTGCACTAATCCAGGAAGAGGAAATGTGGCAAATGCCTGTATGCTCACTCAAACTGCAGGGTCTTTCAAATCATTGCTTTACTCCTTGTCACCTCCAAGGGTCTAATAAATGCTAGGCCCTTCAGCTCTCAGAATAGACAAGTTAGAGGCCAGTCCTTCTGGTAGCAGCTAGAAAAGTTGAGAGTCTAGTTGGGTAGTTTAAGTTCTTCTAGGGAGAAACTGTAGGCTTGGTTTTATTTCTGGAATGATTTGTGGGGAGGAGCCATGAGAAGTATCCTCACACTTATTTAAACTCCCAGTAACTAGTGACTACCTGCCCTGTTAGCTCCAAGAAACAAGCAAGTTTGAAGCCAGATCCATGGATAGCAGCTGGAAAAGTCAAGGTACTAGATGTATAGTGTAATCCCTTCTAGGGAGAATCTGAGAGCTGTGCATTTTTGGTAAAATGAGCTGGCAGGAGGAGTCATGGGAAGAGCCTGCAAGGCCATTCAAAACACTGCTTTGTTCTCTGGAGACTCCAAATGACCAGTGAATATTGGGCCATATCAGCTCTCCAATTAGGTGAGTTATAACCAGACTCCCAAACAGCAGATGAAAAAATCAGGGCATTCATTGTGAGTTCAACTCCTTCCAGGGAGAAGCTAGAGGTTTCGTTTTTTGCCAGAGTGAGCTGGAGGAAGGAACTGTGGAAAGTGTCTACATATCCATTTAAACTCCCTGGAGACTAGTAATTGCCTGCTCTGTTGACTTCCAGATACAGGCTAGTTAGAAGCCAGACCCTTGGGCAGCAGCTGGAAAAGTCACGCATTTGATGTGCAAACCAACCCCTTCTAGGAAAAAGCTGGGAGCTGGGCTTTGTCACCTGCTCACTCTGTGCTAAGCCAGTGGGGAGAAGCATGGGAAATGCTTGAGTGCCTGTTTAAAGCTGCCTCTGTTCTTTGCCATTCCAGAGGCTAATAAATGCTGGGCCCCATCAACTTCGAGAGAGAGGCAAGTTAGGAGTCATTTCCTCTGGTAGTGGTTTTTAAAATTGGGGTACCGTATGTATGGTTCAAGCTTTTTACTCCTCAGGGAGAAACTGAGAGATGGAGGTTCTCTCAATTGTCTAGTGCTGGGCTGAGGGTAGGGTTTATGGTGTGAGTGAGACTATGTCTCAGCTTTTCTTACCTGTGCTGAAGTGGGAATTTTCTCATCCTTCCAGTTTATAGAAATCTCTCCACTAGTTTCTGCATTTTTCTCAAAGAATGTTGATTCATGTGTAGATGTTTATTTGATGCTCTGTGGGTGGAGTGAGAGTTCTCAGCCTCCTATTCTGGATTTTTTTTTTTTTTTTTTTTTTTTTGCTGAAGTCCTCCTGCATGTTTGGTAATTTTTGCTTTATATTAGATATTGTGAATTTTTTTTTTTTAGGTTTCAGATACTTGAATTTCTATAAATTTCTTGTGATTTGTTCTGAGGTATAGTAAATTAACTTTGACCAAGTTTTATCTTTTAAGGTCTTGTTTTTAAGATTTTTCAGTTGGGACAGGAGCAGTGCTCAGCTTAGGGCTAATTCCTGCTACTGAAGTAAGTCCCTTACATGTGTTCTACACATTGCCCCATAAATCTTGAGGTTTTCCAGTCTGACTGGTGTGAACAGAAACTATTCCTGTTCCTGTGTAAAAGCCCAGAACTGTTATCTGTAATTGTTTTCAGGTCATTCTTTCCTTGGCCTCAGGTAGTTTCTTCACATAAATGTACTGATCAATGCTAAGCTGAATTCTCAAACGCAACCTTCTGTAGACCTTCTGAGTTTTCTTTTGTGCAGATTTCTTCTCTCTGCTGTATTATCCTGTGAATTCTAACTGCCTGGTCTCCCTGGACTTTCAACTCTGTCTCTACAACTTAGAGATCTGCTGGATTTCACCTGAGTTTCCTCCCTGCACCATGGCCTGGAAACTCTCTCAATGCTGTACCTGGGGCAATTGTAGGGCTCCTCTTGTTTGTGTCTCTCCCTCATGAATCGCTGTTCCTCATTGCCTGACCTCTAGTGGCCTGTAAGTTGTTGTTTTAGTCAGCATTCTATATTTTAAATTTCAGGTTTCTGGGTAAATTTGGTCTCTATTACTCCATTTTGGCCAGAAACACAAATGTTGTATCGCTTGATTCTGACTTGTATGTTAACTATGTGATTAGCAAAGCAAATGGCAGCAGAGAGAAAAAAAGGGAGATAATATGGCTTTCAGAAAAAAATATAACTCCAAGAAAATTGTAAACAAAATGAGAAAATAAGTGCAACTCAGCTTGTCTTTTTTTTTAACCAGGAAAATACATGTAGAAGTACCAAAAATGCTTTGCTTTCTTAGGCCATTATAATAGATTAAGTGAATTGAAGCTACTGAAAAGAAAGATGAAATAACAGGATAAAAAGAGTAAGTTAAAGGATCACAGGAGAGAAAGAACTTGCATAGCTGGAAAGTGAATAAATATGTCATTGAAATTTGGAACTGTAGTGGGAAAATTTGAGAGAGGAATTATGTTTAAAATGTTTTTTGGTGTGTGTCTTATGAAGAGAACATAAATACAAGTGTTCCCACGAGATTACCAGTCTTCCAGAGGATGGGCTAAGAACAACATAAGAAGAGCAGGGCTGGGAGAGAAGAAAAGATTCTCAACTTTAAGTAGATATCAGTGAGCCATAAGGGTATGTTGTGGCCCTACACTCCAAATTATTAAACCTAATACCTTATAGAATATTTATTGGCTCAGAAGCCTCATGATTATATTTTCTTTATGCATTATTATATCAGACTCTTAATATTGAGTTTTTAAAAATATTGGGAAGCAAAGAGAATAAAGGAAAACTGTGAAGCTATGAGCAAGGATTTGACTGTTCCTTCACAAAGGAAAGAACCTAGATTTTTTTTCAGTCTTTGACAGACACTGTTAATGTAATTGCCCAATGGCTTCGTCCTCCTTGCTGCACAGGCAAAACCAATTCATTGAGACATTGCAATGAAGAATTTAATTGGTGAAGGCCAGCTATGCCACATGGGAGACAAAGTTACTACTCAAATCAATCTCCTGCAAAAATCAGAGGCTAAGGTGCTTTAAGGATAGTTTGGTGGGTTGAGAGAAGTGGAATGGGTGCTTCTGATTGGTTGGGGATGCCATCTTAAGGATGTGAAAAATGGTCCTCAACGACTAAGTCAGCTTTCTGGGTGGTGGACCCAGGACAGACCGGTGGAACCAAGAGTCCAGGGTCTGGGTGGGGCCATCAGGTTGTCAGAAATGCAGAAGCCGAAAAAGACATCTTAAAAGGCCAATTTTAGATTGTGCAATAGTGAATTGGGGAAATTGCAAATCTTGTGACCTCCAGAATAATGGCTGGTAATCGTTTATGCCTACATCTTAGCAGAATTCTGGCCCCTCTCATTCTCCTAACCTGATAGCTTTTCATTGGTTTTATAAAGGTAGTCTAATTTTGGGAAATGGCTCTTACAACTTAAACTATAAACTAAGATTCCAAAGTAGTTTGGCCTAAGCCCAGGAATAACCAAGTATACTTTGGAGATTAAAAGCAAAATGTTGGTTAGATCAGATCTCTTTCACTGTCATAACTTTTCATGTTACAATTTTTGCAAAGATAGTTTCACTAGTAGGTGGTGACCTTTCTCTAAACTGTCTTCTCTGCATTCTTGGCTGAAAGAGAGAATGTGTATTACTCTCGAAACTACCAGGCACTATTCCAAACTGCTGTGGTGAAATAAAGGGATCACTCTCTCAAGAATAGAAGTAAAACAAAACAAAACAACAACAACAACAAAAAAGAATAGAAGTAAAACAAACCAACTATATAAAGACATGAGAGAAGCATATAATCCTCAAGATGGTGGCAGGAATTACAGAAAAATCTAACAAGGAAAGTTCTAGAGGTCTCTTTATGTTTTAAAGTTATTGCCATTTTCCTAATAGAACAGTTGTAACCCCATTAGCCTTTAATGAAGGGAGGCCCTCATTTGGCTTATTCTCCAAGCTTTATCAAATGTTCTTATGCATTATGCTTAGATATCTGCTTTGAATTAATTTTCAAGGTTTGCCATGTAACAATGCCTGGTGTGTTATTGAGAATAATGTCAGTTGAATTATTGAGCAAGTTGACAACCTGTGCCTCCTCAGTAACATTCAGTCACACTTTCCACAGAAATTGAGATATGAAATAGCATCTTGTAATATGTGTGTGTATATCAAAATGTAGTAGTAAAATGGATTTCAGAATCTATAAATATAGATTTATATTCTGACCCATGAAGAACTGTTATAAATTTGTTTTAACAGAACCAATCAAAATTCTGTCACAAGAGAGAAAGAAAGCATTTTGCTCACCATTTGTAATAATCATTTATTCATCCCCAAACATTTCTTGAAAAGCTTCTATCAGCCAGTGTTTGTTCTCTGCCTTCAAGAATCTTGAGTAAGCAATTATAGGGCATTTTCCATTTTACACTAGCAACTGGATTTTCAAAAGACAGTATTTCTTTTTCATTCAATTTCAGAAAAAATGTAGGCCAGTTGTTAAAGAGGTGTGCTTATACTTTGGTACTCAGTGACTTGAGGAATTCTATAATTGTATAGCTTTATGTTGGTACAGATTCTATGGAAGCTTGTTCACAAGTATCAAGGCAGTAAAAGGTCATTTCTATATATTTTTTAATATGATCATTGTCATTTATATATGTTATAGGAGAAAACTCACTTCCGCACCTTCTGTCATTATTCTGAACTTTCAATTTCCCTTGTAAAGTGAGCCCTTAATAGCAGAACCTCTTCCAGTGTTGCCAAGTTCTGTTATAATCATGGTTATTTTGATTCTTCTCTCATCCTAGAAATTTTGCAAGATTTACTTGTGTTATGAAATTTAAAGCTAACCCTTTGGCTGTGCCTATTGATTGAGCCAGACTTGACATTTGCTTCTGTTCAGGAAAAATGCTTTTGCTGCCAAACTAATATCTCTGCACAGTAAGAAGCAAATACCATGGAAATGAAATAAATACTTCCTAAAATGATTTTTAAATGTGAGCATAGAAGAATGGAAGCTCATCCTTCTTGAGGTAGTCGGAAAAGTTCAGTCATCAAGTTGCTTCCCAGTACTTGGAGAAAAACACCCATTCTGAACATAAATGATAAATATCTCTCTCTCTCTCTGTCTCTGTCTCTCTCTCTCTCTCTCTGTGTGTGTGTGTGTGTGTGTGTGTGTGAGATAAAGGGAACTACAAGACCAGGTTCCTGTCCTCAGTGTGGTGCACCATCCTCACCATTCCTCCATGTGGTATCCCATACCCAACTCAGATCAGTCCTTCAGATGTCACACCTTGATACCACATTACATTAGAATTCAGTATTTGAAAAACAAATTAACTCTGTCATTGTAAAATGTCTGTCATATTAGATAAGTTCCTGTGCCATTAGCTTTCTGCGTTCTCTTTTTCTATAGATGCAACATTTTCTCTGTGACTCCATTGGGTGGCTCCCAGGGACTCACTTTGAATTTTGTCTTCTCTGACCTTTGGTTCTACATTTCTTATGATCAGAAAAGCCCTTATCACAAACTCATTCACCAAGTATGCATTTTTTTACCCCAAAGCAGGGATTTCTCTAGATTTCTTTATGTCTACCAGTTAACACCGGTCACTTTTCTTCCTTCAAGGTGTGAACGTTTGAAATAATCTCTAATTTGTTTTCTTTTCCTTCACCTTCCACTACTAAGATCTGCCCTAAATTCTTTTCCAGAGTCTCCAATCTGCAGCATTCTTTCCATTTCAGTGCTATCACCACTTAGTGCTTTCTCATCACCCTGGACCAAGTCTCCACACTTTGTTAGACCATCAGTCACAAATCTTTTCTCTGGCTGCTCCCTTTGAATTGTTTATCCTGGATTTGATTTTGTTCCTGAACCTACCTACCCATCCGCCTTTGCTTGTAGATTCTTTCTCAATTCCATTTTCTCCACACTCAGCGTCTACGGTCCAGTTACTTTCTACACCCAACACTGGACCCTCATTTGTCAGAGACGGGTTTAGAGTTCATTTTTTACATAGTTTCTTTACAAGCATGTTTTAAATGTTGTCTTGCAGCTGTCAGTTTCTTACCCAGTAACTTTTAATAACTCCTCACTGTCTACAGCATAAAGTCCAAATTCTTTAACGTGATACTTAAAACCCTCTACTAATCTGGCCTCAATATACATCTCTAAATTAATCTCCTCTTGCTCTCAAATCAAAACTTCTATTCTGAAAAACTTGTCTCTCAGACTTTATAAAATGTGAATTCGGTCTCCAGATCTTTGTATATGCCGGGCGATCTCCCTTGGATATTTTCCCCATTCTTTTCCACTTAACTGAGCCCTGCCTATCCTTGAAATTCACACCACAGCTTCTATTCTCTATGAAATTCTATTTCATTTATCCACAGTAATCTACCCGTTATACTCTCCTGTCTTTACTTATTATGTGACTCACTCCTGTTGGTTCTTATTATTTGCTACCTTTTCTTCTTTTAGTTTTATTTTTAATTTATGAATAAAATTATGTTTATCATGTACAACATAATGTTTTGAAGTATATATGCATTGTGGAATAACTAAACATGGCTAATTAGCGTATGCATTACCTCACATAGTTATCATATTTATGGTGAGAACACTTAACATCCACCGTATTATCATTTTTCAGTAACACAATACAAATGGTTCCTGACTTATACTGGTGTTTGACTTACGGTTTGTTTTTTTTTTTAACTTTACAATGGGTGTATTGGGATGTAACCCAATTTTAAGTCGAAAAACATCTGTATACTGTTATTACCTGTAGTCACCATGTTGTACAATAGGTCTCTTGAACTTCTCCTATATAACTGAAATTTTGTATCCTTTGACCAACATCTCCCATCTTTCCCTCCTCAACTGCCCCAGTCCCTGGTAACCTTACCTTCTTACTCTCTACTTTATGACATCAACTTTTTAAGATTCCTCATGAATGAGCTCATACAGTACTTGTTCTGTACCTGGCTTATTTCACTTAATAAAATGCCCTCTAGGTTCATCTATATTGTTGCAAATGACAGGATTTTCCTTTTTATGGCTGAATATTATTCCATTGTGTAAACCCCATTTTCATTATCTGTTCATCTTTTGATAAACACATAGGTTGATCTCATATCTTGGCTATTGTGAATGATGCGGCAGTGAACATGGGAGTGCAAATACCTCTCTGACATACTCGTTTTATTTTCTGATTGCTGGATCATATGGAAGTTCTGTTTTTAATTTTTTGAGTAACCTTTATGTTGTTTTCCATAATGGCTATACTAATTTAAATTACCACCAACTGTGTGCAAGAGTTCCCTTTTCTCCACAATCTTGCCAGTATTTGCTGTCTTTTGTCCTTCTGATAATAGCCATTCTAACAGGTATAGGGTGATAGCTCATGTGGTTTTAATTTGCATTTCCCTGATGATTAATGATGTTGAGCATTTTTCAGATACCTGTTGACCATCTGTATGTCTTCTTTAAAGAGACATAAAGATTCTTTGCCCATTTTCAAAATCTGGTTATTTGTTTTCTTGCTATTAAACTGAGTTACTTATATATTTTGGATATTACACCTTAATCAGATGTAAGTTTGCAAATATTTTCTCCCATTGTGTACACTGTCTCTTTACTCTGTTGATTGTTTCTTTGTCTGTGGGGAACATTTTCAGTTTGAAGTAACTCCATTTGTCTGTTTCTGCTTTTGCAGCATGTACGTTTCCTTCAAAAATCCTTGTCCAGAACAATGCCATGGAGCTTCCCTGTTAGGTTTTCTTATAGTAGTTTTGTGTTTTACAATTGAGTCTTTAATCAATTTTGAGGGGATATTTTTTGGATATGGTTTAAGATAAAGGTCTAAATTTATTCTTCTGCATGTGGATATCAGTTTTTCCAACACCATTTGTTGAAAAGACTATTCTTTCCCTACAGTCTGTTCTTGTCACCTGCATAAAAAATCGGTTGACTATAAATGCATAGATTTATTTCTGGGCTCTCTATTCTGTTCCATTGATCTATATGTATATTTTTATGCCAGTACCATGCTGTTCTGATTACTTAAGGTTTGTAGTATATTTTGAAGTCAGATAGTGTGATGCCTCCAGCTTCGTTCTTTTTGCTCAGTATGGCTGTTTGGAGTCTTTTGTGGTTTCCTATGAATTTTATGATTGTTTTTTCTAGTTCTGTAAAAAATTTCATTGGTATTTTGATAAAGATTACATTTAATTTTTAGATCGCTTTGAGTAGTATGGACATTTTGACAATATTAATTCTTCCAATCCATAAACATGGAATAGCTATCAATTTATTTGTGTCTTCTTCAATTTCTCTCATCAGTGTTTTATAGTTTTCAGTATAGAGATCTTTTACCTTTGTTAGATTTATTCCTAAGTGTTGTATTATTTTAGTCTCTATTGTAAATTGTTTTCTTGATTTTTTTTTTTTACTCAGTCTACTGTTAGTGTATAGAAATGCTGCTAATTTTTATATATTGATTGTGTATCCTACAACTTTATGGCATTTGTTTGTTATTTCTAAAGGATTTTGGTGAAGTCTTTAGGGTTTTCTATATAAAAGATTATGTTGTCTGCAAATAGGTGCAATTTAACTTCTTTCTTTTCAGTTTTGGAAAGTTTTCATTTATTTCTCTTGCCTAATTGTTTTGCTAGGACTTCCAGGACTATGTTGAATAGAAGTAGCAAAGGTGCACATCTTTGCCTTGTACATCTTTGAGGAAAAGCTTCCAACTTTTCCCTATTGAGTATGATGTTTGCTGTGAGTTTGTAATAAATGGCCTTTATTATGTGGAGGTGCATTCCTTCTATACCTAATTTATTGAGGGTTTTTTATCATGAAAGGGTGTTGAATTTTGCCAACTGCTTTTTTGCATCTATTGGAATGATCATAAAAGTTTTTGTCCTTTATCCTGTTAATGTAATGTATTACATTTACGGTAGTCCTCTCTTATATGTAGAAGATATGTTTCAAGACTGTCAGTGAATGCCTGAAACCCTGGATAGTACTGAGCCTGATTACCAAGCAGACCATGTTTCTGTTCATGTTTCCCTGCTACACACACAAATGTAATGGCTTTTTCATCTTAACTTAGCACGTAGCATGCACTGTGGCCACAGCTTTTGCAGTTTAAGGTCTTTCAGCAAAATGAGCATGAGTTTCCTTTTCCTTCTTCACAATTTCACAGATAGAAGATTCATTTTTACTGTAGATCTTAACAGCCTCACAATGTAATTTTTTCTTTCCTTATTGAGAATGTACCTTTTTACGTAAATGAAACATTTTTACAGCTTCTCTTTGACATATCCAAATTGCCAGCATCACTACTCTTGTGCTTTGGGGCCATTATTAAGTAAAATAAGGGTTATTTGAACAAAAGAACTGTAATATCACAACTATTTTTTTTTCTTGAGATGGGGTCTTGCTCTGCCATCCAGGCTGGAGTGCAGTGTTGTGAATGCACCTCACTGCAGCCTTGACCTCCTGTGATCCTCCTGCCTCAGCCTCCCGTGCAGCTGCTATCACAGGCACACCCACCACACCTGGCTAATTTTATGATTTTTTGTACAGAAGAGGTCTCACTTTGTTGCCTAGGCTAGTCTCAAACTCCTGGGCTCAAGCAATCCTCCAGCCTTGGGGTCCCAAAGTATTGGGATTACAGAAATGAGCTACCATGCCTGGCCAATATTGTAACACTTTATCTGATAACTGAGATGAATACTACTGACTCATTTGTGGGTAGCATATACAGCATGGATATGCTAGACAAAGGGATGATTGCTGTCCCAGGCAGGATGTAGTAGGACAGAGGAAGATTTCATCATGCTACTCAGAACAGGGTACAATTTAAAACTTGTGAATTATTTCTGGAATTTTGTGTTTAATATTTTTGGATATTAAACATATTTTTGGATATTCAGTGGGTAACTGAAACTGTGGAAAGCAAAACCTTGGATAAGGAGGGACTACTGTATTGATTTGCATATGTGAGACTATCTTTGCATCTCTGGGATGAATCCTGCTTAATCATGGTGAATAGTCTTTATAGTGTGCTATTGAATTTGATTTGATAGTATTTTGTTAAGGATTTTTGCATCTCTGTTCATCAGAGATATTTGACTATAGTGTAATTTTTTAATAACATTCTTATCTGGCTTTGGCATCAGGGTAATGCTGGCTTCATAAAATGAGTATGGAAATATCCCTCCTCTTCAGTTTTTTGTAACAGAGAAAAAAATGGTATTAGTTCTTCTTTAAATGTTTGTTAGAATTCAGCAGTGAAGCTACAAGCCTTGAGCTTTTCTTTGATTGGAGACTTCTTTGTTACAGACTCACTCTCTCTACTCATTATTGGCCTCTTCTGATTTTCTGTTTCTTCATAATTAATTTTTTGGTAGACAGTATAAGGAATTTATCCATTTCTTTTACATTATATCATTTGTTGTCATATAATTGTTCATAGTAGTCCCTTATGATGCTTTGTATTTATGTTGTACCACTTACGTCTTCTTTTATATTTCTGGTTTTATTTATTGAGTCTTCTCTTTTTTCCTTAGTTAGCCCAGCTAAAAGTTTGTCAATTTTATCTTTTCAAAAAATATTTCTTCGTTTCATTGATCTTTTGTATTGTTTTTCTAGTCTTTATTTTTTCTTCTCTCTTTTTTTTTTTGAGATGGAGTCTCACTTTGTTGCCCTGGATGGAGTGTAGTCGTATGATCTTGGCTCACTGCAACCTCCACCTGCTAATACCTTCTTTTATATTTCTGATTTTGTTTGTTGAGTCTTCTCTTTTTTCAAAAAAATAATCTTCATTTCATTGATTTTTTTGTATTGTTTTTCTAGTCTTTATTTCGTTGATCTTTTGTATTGTTTTTCTAGTCTTTATTTTTCTTCTCTAATTTTCTTTTCTTTTCTTTTCTTTTCTTTTTTTTTTTTTTTTTTTTGAGACAGAGTTTGACTCTTTCACCCAGGCTGGAGTGCAGTGGCACTATCTTGGCTCACTGCAACCTCCGCCTCCTAAGGTCAAGCAATTCTACTGCCTGGAATTTCTGAGGAGCTGGGACTACAGTTGCCTGCCACCATGCCCAGCTGATTTTTATGTTATTAGTAGAGACAGGGTTTTGCCAGGTTGGCCAGGCTGGTGTTGAACTCCTGGCCTCAGGCTATCTAGTGGCCTCGACCTCCCAAAGTACTCATATTTTAGGTGTGAGCTGCCATGCTTGGCCTCTTCTCTAATTTTTATTTCCTTCTATTAACTTTGAACTTTATTCGTTCTTGTTTTTCTAGTTCCTTAAGGTGAAACGTTAGATTAATATCTTTCTTCTTTTCTGATATAGATATTTATTGCTATAAACTTTTGTTTTGGAACTGCTTTCACTGTATTCCATAAGTTTTTGTATGTTGTCTTTCCATTTCTCAAGAAATTTTTAAATTTCTCTTTTAATTTCTTTTTTGACCCATTGGCTTCTCGGGAGGGTATTGTTTAATTTCATTGTATTTGTGAATTTTCTGAAATGCCTCCCATTATTGACTTCTAGCTTTATATCATTGTGATCAGAAAAGATACTTTTGATAAGAATTTAGTCTTTTTAGATGCTATAGTTTAAATGTTTGTCTCCTAAACTCACGTTGAAATTTAATTGCCATTGTGATAGTATTAAGAAGTAAGATCTTTAAGAGATCATTAGGTCATGAGAACCTTTCACTCATGAATAGGTTAATGCCATTGTCATGGGAGTGGGTTATAATAATAAGAGTGGATTCCTTATAAAAGGACAGGTTCAGCTCCCTTTTGTCTCTCTTGCCCTCATCTTGCCCTTCTACCAGGGGATGACATGGCAAGAAAGCTCTTGCCATATTTGACTCCATGATTCTCAATCTTAGACATCCCAGCCTCCAGAACTGAAGCCAATAAATTGCTGTTCATTATGTATTAGCCAGATTGTGGCATTCTGTTATACTAGCACAAAATAAACTAAGACATTAGATTTGTTAAGACTTTTTTTGTGGCCTAACACATGATCTGTTCTAGAAAATGTTCCATGTGCAGTTGAGAAGAATGTATATTCAACAGCTGTTGGATGGAATGTTCTGTTTATGTCTGCTAGGTCTATTTGGTCTATAGTGTAGTTTAAACCTTATGTGTCCTTATTGATTTTCTGTCTGGATGATCTGTCCAATGCTGAAAGTGGGATGTTGAAGTTTCCTACTACTATTATAGTGCAGTCTATCTCTCCTTTCAGATCTATTAATATTTGCTTTCCATATGTAGATATTCCCATGTTAGGTCCATATATAGTTATAATTGTTATGGATATCACAACTGTGGAATTGACTCCTTTACCCTTATACAATGACCTTCTTTGTCCCTTTTTACATTTTTGACTTAAAGTTTGTTTTAACATATCTAACATATATAGGTACTCTTCACTCTTTTGGTTTATATTTGCATGGGAATTTTTTTTTTCATCTCTTCACTTTCAGTCTGTACATCTCCTTACAAGTGAAGTGAGTCTCTTGTAGGCAGCATGTCTTTATCCATTCAGCCACTTGTATCTTTTGATTAGAGAATTTAATCCATTTATATTCAAGATAATAATTGATAAGTAAAAATATTCTACTACCATTTTGTTAATTATTTTTTACTTGCTTTGTAGACCCTTTGTTCTGCATGGTTGGAGAGGATTTATGAACATCTAACTGATTTAGTGGAATGTTAGTGATACTCACGTTAGTGGTGGGAGTCATGTGAAGGTGTTCTGAGGGCTTTCATAACCCCTGGGAATCTTGCAGGTGATAGGGTCTCTCCCTTTGAATCCATCCTTCGTCTGTCAGATTTAGCACCTGCTTAGAGCAAGTGGCATCAATGAAAATCAACATTCAAGACAGAAGCTTTTCTCTGTTTTCCTAAACATTAAGAAAATTAAGCATGGGAAAACTGGATATCTACCAGCAAAAGAGTGAAGTTGGACCCTGTGTCACGCTATATACAAAAATTAACTCAAAATAGATCACAGACCTAAATATGAGAGCTAAAACTATAAGACTCTTAGGAGAAAACATAGGTTTAAGTCTTTGTGTCCTTGCATTGGCCAATGATTCTTTAAGATATGTTACCAAAAGCACAAGCAACCAAAGAAAAAATATATATATTGAAAAAATGATAATAGATAAATTGAAAATATTTGTACTTCAAAATACACCATAAAGAAACTAAAAGACAACTCACAGAATGGATGAAAATAGTTGTAAGTCATATATTTGATAAAGGTCTAGTATCCACAATTATAAACATTTCTTACAACTCAACCATTAAAAAAACCCAATTTTAAAATGGGCAAAAATTCAAATAGGCATGTTCTCCACTGAAGATATACAAATGGCCAGTAAGCACAAGAAAAAGGTATTCAACATCATTAGCCATCAGAGAAACACGAATCAAAACCAAAGTGAGATATCACTTCATATTCACTGGGATACTATAATTAAAAAAAAACAGATAATAAAAATTGAGGAGGATGTAAAGCAATTAGAACCCTAATACACTACTAGTGGGACTGTAAAGTGGTACAGACACTTTGGAAAATAATTTTGCAGTTTCTCAAAAAGTTAAATATGTAATCACCTGCTATGTGACCCAGAAACTCCACTCCTAGATATGTATTCAAGATAATTGAAACTGTCTGTCTACACAAAAACGTATACAGTTATCTCTCCACACCCTGTGGTGATTGGTTCCAGGAATTCCACTGTCCCCATTACTAAAATTTGAGTATGCTCAAGTCCTTTATAGAAAGTGGTGTGATATTTGCATATAACCTACATACATCCTCCTGTATAAATTAAAACATCTCTGTATTATAATACTGAATACAATGTGAATGTTACATAAATTGTTGTTATACTGTATTTTTTAAAATTTGTATTTTTAAATACCGTGATATTGTTTCTCTTTGAACATTTTTGATCAACAGTTATTTGAATATGCAGATGTGGAACTCGCAGATTCAGAGGGCCAACTGGACACAAATGTTTGTAGCAGCATTATTCATAATATCCCAAAGTGGAAACAAACAAAAGTCTAACAACTGATGAATAGATTAAAAGTAACGTATAACCATACAGTGAAATATTATCCAGCAATAAAAAGGACATAGTGATACATGCCACAACATTGTTGAATCTTGAAAATATTAAACTAAGTGAAAACAGAGACCCGAAGGCTACATCTTGTATTATTCCATTTATTTGAAAGTAAGTAGAAAACATATTATTAGTGGTTGTCAAGGGCTGAGAGAGGAGGGAATGGGGAGTGACTGCCAGTAGGCACAGGATTTTTGAGTGGGTAACGAAAAGGTTGTGTAATTAGATAGTGGTGATGGTTGCACAACTTTGTGAATATACTAATAACCACTAAATTATACAGTTTAAAGAAGGATATTTCATACTGTGTTAATTTTATTTTAATAAAAGAAAATTAAGGCAGCCTTGATCTTAAGTTTCTGGTCAACCACCTCTGCTGCTTCTCCTTGCCTTTCATAGCCAATTCCCCATCCAGTCCTTGACATGTCAAAATTATTTTTCCATTTAAAATTTTTGCCTTTATTTTTCAAGGTAACTAGATAGTAGTCTCCTTGAAATCTAGTGGGTTTTCATTAGGTCTTCACATGTAGGCACAAAACAGTGCCTCTCTTCCTATTTCAGGATGTAGATGCAATGATTTCAGAGACTAAAGTTCCATTCTTTATGATTCTGAAAGGAATGGAGCTCTTTTCAAAACATGGGGACAAACCTACAGTGTTCCAGCATAGTAGATAACTCTATGCTTTACAAGAATTTATTCTTCATAGTACTAAAGATAGTACTTAAAGTTTTCTTAACATTCCAAAATATTATTCAGGTTTTTCTCAAAATTTCCTTCATCTTTGAAATGAGAGGAGAGCCACTTAGAGTGTATTTATTAGAATTCCATTCGTGATGTACTACGTGTTTCTCATGCTTTGGTTTGGGAGTAAGTTTGTATAACCCTAACTTTCTTCAGCTTTAGTAGCCAAAGTTAACCAGGCTTACATCACACTTGGAGCTTCATCTTTTTTGGATAATACAACTTTTTAAGTAGCTAGCAAAGCCACACTAACCTTATTGTGAGTGAATAGACAAAGTGTCAATTGAACCAGAAATGGAAAAAGGAATGGGGACAGTGATTCATACAATACAGTTGTTTTCTTCTTGTGATTCATAATGTCCAATCTAGGACAAATGGACAGAACCTGAGTGAACTGGACTATGCTAGTGGTAAATTAGAAATCTTTGCACCCTAAGCAGTGGCAAATAACCTTCTCAAACTTCAGGTAGCTTATTACTTATTCTCTGTTAAGACCTGATTTTTCTTTTTAGAAGAAACATTTCAACTTTTGTGCAATATGGCTTTGCTCAGCCAAGTTGACACAAGGTGAAAAGAAACTCTCAGGGTGAAGTCCAACCCTAGCTCTGGGGAGATGTTGGCTCCATGTCACTTCAGGACAAGACCAGGTCAGCTTGTGAAGGATCTGTGGTTCTACTGCCCAGTCTGGAATTGTGTGCCTGACTTTTTAGTTTCATATCTAGCAAAGATTACTGAGCCAATTTCTTAATATTTCATATACTGCAGTCTGCTTTCTACTGCCTTCTTCTTATTTTCTCCCTCATCTTTTTACCAGGCTTGTCTCGTAGAACTTTATAAATGAAGTTTGAAGACATCTAGCCTGTTCAGTGGCTCAAAAGGCTCTACAGTAGCCTGGGATCTGATGGCAGGGTGGGAGGCTCAAACAGGTCGGCTTAAACAATGAAGTGTCCACCTCTCCACTCTATCTAATGTTTCTAAGCCAGTGATATTCAACCTTTAGTGGACATCAGAATCACCAGAGTAAGGGGTTGCAGGGAAAGTGGGGAAGGCAGACGTGGACACGCTTCTTAAAACAGATTGCTGGACCCCAATCCCAGAATTTCTGACTCAGTGGGTTTGGGATGAGGACTGTGAACTCACCACCTGGGAGACTGTGAACTGTCTCCCAAGTGGTACTGCTGCTGGTGGGGTCAGGGACCACACTTTGGGAATCTCTGCTCTAGGACTTCTCATTTAGTTTTTCTCTGGTCACAATTAATCCAAACATATGAGACTTTATTGTACTGCAAAGTGATGCTGAATTGTTTGTTTTTCCACAGTTACTTAAAGCATTATAGCTGAGTAATTTTAAAGCTTCAATAAACCCCTTTATTTTGGAATACGTTACCAGGGTGAAAATACACTGTATGATTTTAAAATGATGCCATGTCAGCCAGGACATAAATAATTTGAATCCCACTAGCCTAGATATGTATTAGGCTATAGCATCTAGGTTTACTTAAGTACAATCTGTGATATTTGCACAATGACAAAATTGCCTAACATGCAATTCTCAGAAGGTATCCCCATCATAAAGCCACACATGACTGTACAGTGACGTGTACCAAGGGCTATGGCAGCAGCATCTGGGTGTACAGTGAACAGGGCATGAGCTATGCAGGAGGGGTGGTAGGATGGCAGGAAAGGTATCACAGAGTCAGAACTGAGGAGCCAGCATGGAGTCTGTAGCCTAACTAGAAGGCCCGGGAACTACAATGGTATGAATCCCACAGTGTTGTCTTGTTCTTTCTCCTTTGCTTAGTTTAACTTAGAGAACATCCCTAAGCAGAATGTCTTTGCTATGAAAGGCCGCCACCTTCTGGTCATTCTTTCTGGACCTGCTAGGGCTGGGAGTGATTGTGTGGTACTTAACTCAGAAACATAATCCTTTCATGACGTCCTGATAATCTAAATCAGGCTACTTCTCATAATTCTTTCTCATGCTTATAAAATGATCACACATGCTTGGATCTCTATGTTAGGTTTTAAGAATTTTGCCTCAATGGCTGGATGGTCATAAGGCATTAGAGAACATGCAGGAGAACAAGGTTTTTAAAGTACAGTTTCAAAGTTTTTTAAGTACATGGTCCTGGGACTTACTTTTGCATAGAGCCAAGGCCTAATTCTGTCACTACCTTTGTGATTTTGGAAAATTTCTTAACATCACTTGAGCCTCAGTTTTCTCATCTGTAAAATTGGAATATAATATAAAATGTTAATGAGGATAAAAGAAGATGATGTATGACAAGTGTTTGGCATATTGTAAGTCCATGGTTACTAAAACAGCAGCAAAATAGGCACAAAGAATAAAAGCATTTGATATAAATGCAGCTTCATCCATCCAAAGATCATATGGAAAGATACAGTAATCTACCAGTACCCTCTAAGAAGTGTTCTAAGGAGTTGCCTTAAAATTATTAATTATTTGAGACAGATGCACCATCGAGCCAGAAGAACCACAAGCCTATTGGTGTATCAGCTGATCAGTCCATTGGGAGGCTGTCATGATGACAACTCAGCTTTTATTTCTTTTTGATGTCTTGGGTACAGTTGGGACCCTGAACTCATAAACATAGCATTAGTGAAAAACTGGTTGAAACTTTTCAATAATTATTGAGAAAAGAGAAGGTTTTGTTTTAGTGGGATAAACACACTTACCCCACCTACATTTTGAAAATACAAGTTTCAAAGGAAAATAAGTTAAGGAAAAGCAAAGGGACTCTCCCAAACAGCTACATTCTATCGATGTGCCCATATAAAGAAATTGGGAGTATGATTTTCATTGTCAGAGATCATCTTTAACTCTACTAATCTTGAGGAATCTTTAATTTAGGACACTCCTAAATCCGCTTCCTCTGATTTTCTTTTTCAACTATAAACATTATTATAATCCTCAAAAAATATAAATTAAAGTAGAGCTGCTTGAGCCAAGAGCCGCTTGATATGTCCCAGGCACTAAACTAAGTGCTTTATAAGCATTATCTTCATTCAGTCCTCACAACTCAATGATAAGTACCCATTTTACAGATAAGAAACATGAGGCTTAGAGAAGTTTGTCACTTGTCCAAAGCTTTCCCCAACCATTCAGCTATAAGTTCAAAGCAGGGCTGTGAGCCCAGTTTTGGAATGAATGCGTGACCTCACCATTGGGCTGTACGGCCTCACCTGCTGGTTTCAGTCTGCTATGGTGGAGGATCAAATTACACTTCAGCCTCTGGTTGCCCAGCGCCTGTTGCTGGTCCCAAATGACATAGGCCTTCTGCTTTCTCATGTTAGCAAGATGCCCTGGAACTCCTGCCTGTAGGTATAGCTACCACTTAACCGGGACTGGAGCTCTCTGGGTCTCATTCAGGTGCCCAGGGAAGTCGAGGGTTTAGGGCGATCTCTCTGTGCTGGGGTGGCCTTAATTTGAAGTGAATTATTTTCCACTTCCTTGTTTATAATAAAGACTGATCTACTGGGGCCTCAGAAAGATGCTCTGCACTAGTAAGTTGCGGAGAGGCTTTGCCTCAAGCATGCCTGCGATGTCTCTTCATGTTTTCTTCTTTAGATGCTTCAAGAAAGACCCATTTCAGGCAGGAAAACATTCTTTTCTGACCCAAGGAGGTTTTAAAATAATACCTTGAATATCTTACTTTAAAACTTTGAGGCTTTTCCCTCGCTTGGTGATTTTGTTTCTGATACGTAGTATGTGCTTTCCCCATTTCTGTGTAGGAGGCTGCAGGGTTTGTCACTTGTGCAAAGCTCAGCCTGGGCCCAGCGGCCTCTCTCGCATTCTGTGGCCCGGAGCTCCCAGTGAAGCAGGCCCATGCGGCCCAGCCCTGCATGGAGCTTGGGCTCTAGTCACATTCACCTAGACCCACAGAGACAGCCAGCCAGGCTTGTCCTCTAACCAGCATTTTTTGTTTATTTGCTTGTACCTACTTCGAGCACATCTTAGATCTCACCTCAATTGTTTTAGTAACTCATAGACAAGAAGAATTTTTGTTTTCCTACAGTGTTTGGGAAACTGTGTGTGAAAATTCCTAGCTGTGTCATGCATTCTCTCACTTATTCCTATTAATAATAATTTAAAGAAAAATAAGGCTGTGCCATCTGCTAGTAACAATTAAGGACAATAATATGCATAGAGTATACTTCTGTTGCTCCTAGAGAGCTAGGGAATGCAGGAATTTGGCTAAATGGGTAGTATATCTTTTTTTCATTTTCTCTCACAGAGACACGCACACTCCATGCCTGGAAATTTTTAGAAATACGTAGAATATGTCTAATACTAATAATATAACTGTATACTAAAATAACTATATACTAAAAACAATGTTCCAGAAGCTGTTTTAAAATATATATGTTTGTAAATTATGTACGTATGACTACGTGATATATATGTAGCATATGCATTATGTGTATGCAGTATATATACATTACCCATAACAACCATATTAGAAAGTACCTCTGTCTCTGTTTTGCAGATGAGGAAGCTGAGGCACAGAGAACTTAGTGACTTGTTCAAGATGAGACACACACAGCTGTTAAGTGGTGGGGCTAGGGGCTGTGTATTTAACCACCAGATGATACTATTACACCTCCACTACTGGATGCTTCCTGCATGTCTTAGGAGGCACTTCAGATTTGTACAGCTATTCAAGGACTCACTAGTAAGAACCTTAATTAGGAGTTTTGGTTGGTAGAAAAACATTGGACCAAGACTCATAACCTTTCTTCTACCATTTATGAGTTGTATATACTTGGGCACATCTCTTAACGGAATCTCACTATCTTCATCTGTAAAATGGAGATGATAACATCTATCGACCTACTTCATAGAGGTGTCATAAAAACATAATGGATCTAGGCCGGGCGCGGTGGCTCAAGCCTGTAATCCCAGCACTTTGGGAGGCCGAGGCGGGTGGATCACGAGGTCAAGAGATCGAGACCATCCTGGTCAACATGGTGAAACCCCGTCTCTACTAATACAAAAAATTAGCTGGGCACGGTGGCGCGTGCCTGTAATCCCAGCTACTCAGGAGGCTGAGGCAGGAGAATTGCCTGAACCCAGGAGGCGGAGGTTGCAGTGAGCCGAGATCGCGCCATTACACTCCAGCCTGGGTATCAAGAGCGAAACTCCGACTCAAAAAAAAAAAAAAAAAAAAAAAAAAACATAATGGATCTAAAGACTGCTGAAAACCCTTCAAGTGCTACATAAATATTCAGAAATGGTTCCTTACATGGTCACAGTTAGGTCTAGAATGCTCTTCTAAGGCTTTATCACTCTGAGCCCAGTGCCCCCTTTCACTCATCTGTTCTATATCAATGTGTCTTTCAAGCAAATTTACATGCTGATCTGTGTTAGTTCCTATTCTGCAGAAATGAGAAGTGTTATACTCATTCTTGAAATATAATCCCCTCACTGCTATGAAAGAGAGTGTTACACCACTAAGGAACCCACCTCTCTTTTTTTCTCAAATTTGAGAAGCATTACTTTCCCTTTGTCCTTCTTGTCTAAGAAACTAGAATCCTGTATTGTGAGTGAAAGTTCCCTGAATAAATTTTAACCAAGCAGAATCAGGGATGCTCAGAATGGAAGAGGTCTCATGTAAACTGGACCAAGACTTGACTTTTCAGATAGGAAAACTGAGGGTCTTATCTGACATCACCCAGCATATTCGGTCCAACATGGGCCAAGAGCCCACGTGTCCTGACTTCTAGCCCAGAGCCAGTTCTGCTTCATGATCCAGCGCCTTGCACTCAGAAGCTGAGGGTATTTGCTGTTTGTTTGTTTTAGTGCTTTCTTTATATTACTGGTAGCTCTTCTGCAAGGAATGTCTTCCCTCTCTAAGCATTTATTTTTTGTTACTTACAGAAGAAGACTGCATAAGCTGGGCGTGTCAAAGGTCACCCAAGTGGATTTTCTGCCGAGGGAAGTAGTGTCTTACTCAAAGGAGACCCAGACTCCTCTTGCCACACATCAGTCTGAAGGTAAACTATGTCTTTGCTTACTTTCCATATTATCTCTGGAGAAATCGCCGGGAAGTAACATCTTTCTTGTTGAGATCCTCTTACTATAAGAGCTCTTCCTTCTACCGTAAGAGGATACAAACATAGTAACACACTGAAAGCCAAAGGCTCCTCTGAGTTTGAAAGCTATGGAGAAGGAACTCAGTGATACTCTTCCAAGTGACCTGGAAACTTTAAATTAGATAAACTAGTGAGGCTTATCTCACTACGTCAAAATTGTGTGAGGAGAACAAAAATCATCAAAAAACAACATAATAGAAACAATTTTATCAATAAGAATACATTAAGTGTACATTAAGAATATTAAGCATACATTAAAATTCATCATTTGCATGAGTCAGCAAACTATAGCCCACCACCTGTTCCTAGAAATAACATGTTATTAGAATACAGCCACATCCAACCATTTATATCTATGGCTACTTTCTTGCTGCAGTGGTAGTGTTGAGTAGTTGTGAAAGAGACCTTATAGCTCACAAAGCCTAAAATCTTTACTTTAACCTGGTCCTTTACAGAAAACCTTTGCTGACCACTGATTTGGTTTGCCAATTGAGGTGACAACACACAAGAGTTTCTGACCACAATTTAAAAGTATTTTCAGATGCAAACTCCACATAGGTGAATGCAAATCGAACTCTATACCTTCTTTGTGTATGCCAGAAAATCTCAAGTGAAAAATTTAAATACAGATATCTGATAATCATAAAAATACACTAATAAGAGAAGTTGAAGGTGATAAATACTTCCTAGAATTCAAAAATTATACCAAAGCAAGATTATGCAAAAACAGAAAAGGGAGATGTGTAGACTGAAAGTAGGAGAAGTAAAAAGTTGCATTGTTAGAGGCTAATGTCGTTATAGCAAAGCAAATCCTCTCTTCACTTTGTTATTTTATTCTTCCATGTGTTGAAGAGGATGTTGGAATTCTGGATTCCTTATAGTTATTTAGTAAATATGGACAAAAGCCATGAAATGCAAAAATGACTAGCATTCCCCATTTAGTGATTTGCAAGAAATATATAAATCAGTGCAGTTTGGTTTGTGCAAGCCGCAGGTTTTCAGTTTTGCTTCTAAATAAATAATGCCAAAAACAAAATGAATCAGATTCCTTGAAGTCCAGGGTGCCCTCAGGCCTTCTGAAAATCGTTCCTATACAAGCTGTTGTAGGGACAATTCTTTAGTAGCAGGGCCTCCATTTTTCAAGCCCAAGTGAAATGAATTTTAGAAGCAAACAAGTAGCACCCTCTGGTGGTGAGCTTGTAAACCAACCACCGCAACAAAGAGACCTGTGTATTAACGTGGGTGAAAATACAAAGTTAGGGATGGGGGGCGGGAGGAGAAAGAAAAGAAAAGAAAAAGAAAATACAAAATTAGGACAGTCTGTGAGAGTTCACCTAGTCTATCCTTGGGCCTTCAGACAAGAACAGGAAGATCGTTAAAAAACATCCTCACCACCCAACCAAAACATTTGTTTGACTTAATTTGCTGCCAGAGGTATTTGCAGAGCTGTAGCTGGAGGCATATTTGTTTAGCCTAAAACTTGACCCATAGCATAAAGTTATACAACTGAAATAGAAGAAGGAGTGAATTATTTTTTAAAATGTGTACTTAAGATATTGGAAGTGGTAAAGAAATATTTACAAGGGAAGATAAATTAAGGATGAAAAGGCATCAGCTCTAAACTTTTAAACTGGAACACATCAAAAGGAAAAGACTGTACATTCCATTTTATTACTGCAAGGAGAGCTTGGGAGCCCTCATTATGCTGTGGTCCAAGCAGCAGGAAAGGGGAAATTTATTTCTCAGCTATTGGCAGACATTCTTTCTGTTTTGTTCACAAGATCCATCGAGCTTTTTTGTGGTGAAGGGATTTTAGATGGTTCAAATTCTACAATACAGAACTCAAAGCTAGCTACCATAGTTCTTGACATTTAAGCAATCCTGGATGGATTTAGACAGAAAAACCTTTCAATTTAGGTTCAGTAAACTGCCCCTCACCACAGGTGATGATGCCTTGACCCTTGGCTGCCGGCGGTTGCCCGGCTGTTGAGGGTGCTGGTGCTCGCTTTCACCTGCTGTGGGGAGGTGGTTGGCAGGAGAGCTGCGTGGAGCAGTGGACAGTTGGCAGTGAGGTTCTACCATGCAGCAGATGTGGGTTGGCTCCAATGTGGGGTTTGAGCCGTGGCAATGTTTTCACGACGACTGTGTCTTTCAGAGTCAGGAAACATCTACTGAATTTTATGAAACAGTGAGGCTCTTGGGCGGCTAATATTTGAAGCTGTAGCAGATATAACATCCATTTTGGCTTGCTGTTGCCCACGATGGAGGAAGGCATGCTGATTATTTTTTGTCATTGTTTGACTATGGACAGTTTAATGATATTCAAACTAATGATCTCAGAGCATTGATTTGTTCTGCCTCTAATGGATTATAGTGCATTAAAATTCTTACGCTTTCCCATTTTACTTTTGAAAATGAAGGGGAAGGTATTTTGGATTTGCCCAAGCTTAAGCATCCTTTCTCTACTGTACACTGTAATGAACATTCTCATCATAGTGGGTGTTAATTTTTGATCATAATGACCTGTTATGAGAAACACTCCAGAGAGTGATATAAACAAGGAAGATTTAAGAATAAAGTCTCCATGAATACTGTTCTTTCAACAAGGCTAGACCTTCCTTCTCTGCAGGGAAAGAAACAGGATACCTTTGCCCCCAATATATTTTAAACGCATAATTTTATTTCCAAGTAGCAAGAAAGGGGGAAAAAAATTATGGTCCTTCCCAGGTTGCCTCTCCGTTGCCTATTATGACCCCCTCTCTGGGCCGACCATGAGGTCCTGAGCTTAGGGAGCCAGTCTTCTGCTTCTTTATTTTAGTGAGTCAGTGACTGGCTTTTAATAAGCACCCAAGAAATGCTGTTGAATGACAAAGATAATAGTAGAGGTCTCTAGAAACATCAAATTCTCTATGCCCCCCCGCACCCCCGGGAGAATGAGAATTTTTTAATCTGCTGGAAAGATGTAAGCCACACTGGAGGAAGGAGGAGGAAATTTCTGCAACCTGGTGATAGTTGTAAAGAGTTCTCTGATCTTTCTCTCCTCTTCATGGTATCTTACAAGTGGAAGCTTTATGGCCGGATCTTGGCCATCCCCCTCCTGCAATGTCCCTCTCATACTTTGTTTTTTTACATCCAAGAAAGACCCAACTATGTGGATTTTCCAAGGTGCTGTAGTAGGCTTCTGCCACCATATACTTCCATGTCCTGTGTTTTCTTCTTGGAATGCCCTCTCTCCTGTTTGCCTTCCTGCAGGAGTACCTACAAGAGTCGGCTCCTTGGTAATTCTTCTAGTTGACATTCCTCTTCATAGTATGGGCATAGTCTGTATTTCCCCCATCACACTATGTTTAATTACTATGTACGTAGCTACCTTTTAGACTGTAATCTCCTTGAGGGTAAGGTATATGTAAAGAACATATCCCACGCCCAACACAGTGCCTGGCACAAAGAAGGGCCTCAATATATATGAATGGAAGAGATGAAGAATGAGATGATCTAGAGCGACAAAAAAGAAGGAAGAGAAAATCCTCATTGTGTTTCGTGGAGGATGGAGTATGATCTGTGCATTAAAACTGCATTGATAATTTTTTGAGGGTTTTAAGGGAAAGTCATGAGAGTGAGATTCTGTGGTGAAGGGAGGTCATGTTTTTATTTCAGCCAGGCCTCTATTTCAGCCCCCAGGCTGGTGCAGGCACTAAGTAACCATCAACCTGAAGGAGAAAATCACTGAGTCAGCTTGGAGTGGCCCAGGATAGAGCAAAGTAGCCCTTCACGTTTGTACTGTGCCAGACACACTATTTAAACCATGTTGAGTTTGAAAGAGGTATGTAGGAAAATGGCTAAGAAAGGCTATTGTTTCACCTTTGCATTAAATAAAAATCTTGGTAGGTTGAGGAGAATTTCTGCTTTGGCTTCGCATCCTCTCCAGTATACATTCACTACGGAAGCTGTAAATAGAGAGATGGTTGCTGTAAGGGAGCTAGAACCATCTAGCACAGCACCATCCAATAGAAACATAATGTGCCATTATTAATTTTAATAGTATATTTTATTTAACCTGATACGTTCAAAAATATTATCTCAACATGTAATCAATATAAAAATTATCAGTGAGACGCGTACATTCTATTTTTGTACTAAGTCTTCAAAATCTGTTTGTATTTTACACTTAAATCTTATCCCAATTCAGATACTACATTTTCATTAGAAATGCTTGAGGTATAATTACATTTCATAAAATTTACTATTAAAAAAGTAGATCTACCACTGTTATTCCAAACATATTAAAAACCTTTTCAGTAATTGAATCAAATATTAGTTTAAAATTTTACCTTTTAATGACACTTAAAGAAAAGTAAAAATACAGTTTCTTAGTTGCATTGACCACATCTCAGGTGCTCAATAGTGGCACAGGGTTAGTGGCTCCTGGATGGGACAGCTCAGGTCTAGCAAGACCCATCATTTCACAAGCTCACAAGCTGAGACCTGGAAAGCCAGCCTGACCTTCACTGCCCCATGCCTGGGCAGAGGGGATTGGGTGAGAAGACCTCCTTGACTTGTAGAGATTTCCTCCAAGTAAATGATGACATCATAGATTCTCCTCCTTTTTGTGAAATCAGCTATATTCAGGCAGGCGATAGATGTTTGAGTTGATGCACCCCAGCAGGGTAAGTTCATCAGAAAGGCAACAGTGGGAAACTCTCTGGGTTCCTTCCTCATCATCCTGAGTTTAGACTTTGGAATACTTATTGTTTTACCCTGTCTTCATGTTGTCCAAAGGACTGCCAAAGACTGCATCTGACCTAGCTGTTAGTCACTCCACCCCTGCTGCTCCCTCCTCCTCCTCTCTCCTTCAACATGAGGTGATGAGAATCACAATTAAGATCAATTTGGGAGGCCAAGGCAGGTGGATCACTTGAAGTCAGAAGTTCAAGACCAGCCTGGCCAACATGGTGAAGCCCCATCTATACTAAAAATAGAAAAATTAGCCAGGCGTGGTGGTGCATGCCTGAAATCCCAGCTACTTGGGAGGCTGAAGCAGGAGAATCACTTGGACCTCAAAGGCGGAGGTTGCAGTGAGCCGAGATCATGCTACTGCACTTCAGCCTGGATGACACAGCAATACTCCATCTTAAGAAAAAGAAACTCAGTTTCAAACTGCTGTTGGGTGCATTCAAAATCTCACAACTTCATGGCCCCAGGAACATAATTCTTTGATTAACAGTAATTATTTGGTTAAATTCTTTGAACATTTTATTACTGGTTAAACTTTGATTAAAAATGACTTTTTCCAGAGAATATGAGTGGGAATACTTGCGTGTAAACTTAAATCTGAAATCAAGCAATTTTTACAGATATAATTTCCTTAAAAAAGCCAATCCTGAAATTCCTGAAGAGTAAGTACTTGGGAGTACTTGGGAGAAAACAGGCTATGGTGCTATAACCTTGACTCAAGCTTTTCAACTGGCTCCCAATTACCTGGCCCTTACACTCTTTGAACTTACTATTTAAAAGAACAGCCACATATTTTAAGGCAAGCCATGGTGGCATCTGGATACAAATTTAAAATCCCTAGTGAAGATGACACACGCCAATCTTATTTTTAGCTTCTGTTCCTTAGATAAGAACTGACTATTTCAGAGAAATGTCGATGGCTGCCTTATGCTGCTTTCTTGCAGTATGCCTGACATTTCCTCTTTAACTTGTTCAAACTGTTGATCTTCTTTCAGAACAAACCATAGAGCCTACAGGCCCATTGTTAACAAAGTTTAGGGACTAAAGGATCTTCTCCTGGGATTTTAGGTTTTTAAAAAATGTTAATCTCGTATCATCTTGTAAAGTGTCTTGAAAGTCAAGAAAAGATGAACCGTGTAAATAATATAGATATTTCAGATATTTTGGCATTTATATTAAACAGATAACATTTTCTATTTAAAAGAAAAAAGATCATTGTTTTCCATATCTCTGAATCACCTTTTCAGGTGTGGTTAGGAGAGCTTTCCTGTTTTAATTCTGAATTTAGATTACAGATTAAAATAGGTATTGGCTAACCTGTTAACCAGTATTGATATCTCAATAGACAAGCTATGCTAAAAGTTAACGTATTTTTTAGAGGACCTAGTGCTAGTGCCATTGCTGGTACAGTCAAACCTCGGTCAAACAAGCTGTTTTACCTAGAATGTAATTTTCAGTGAAAAAAAGGAGGGAAATAACAACTAAAAAACCAGGAATGTAATAAAAGAGACAAAATGCAGAGCAAGACTTGGTGTCAGTTGACATTCTGTCTTATTTTCTACACCTCTGTAATATATAGTTTTATAGGAAGGAGGAGGACATTGGAATGAGTAGCCCTAGAACACAGTGTGAATTATCATCTCAAAATAACAATTATGTCTTGGTTATAGCACTATATTTAAAAACACTGGAAGATGAACGGTTACATCTTAGGAAGATGTTTAAACACGAATTAACCAGTTAATCAGCTAATATATCACATTTTCTAAGAAATTTTTACTGTTTTTTTCTTTTTCTTTTCTTTTCTTTTCTTTTTATTTATTTATTTATTTATTTTGAAAAAGGGTCTTACTCTGCTTACCCGGGCTGGAGTGCAATGGTGCAATCTCAGCTCACTGCAGCCTCTACCACCCGGTCTCAGGTGCTTCTCCCACCTCAGCCTCCTGAGTATCTGGGATTACAGGTGTGTGTCACCATGCCCTGCTAATTTCTTGTATTTTTTTGTAGAGATGGGGTTTCGCTATGTTGCCCAGGCTGGTCTTGAACTCCTGGACTCAAGCAATTGGACTGCCTCAGCCTCCCAGCATGCTGGGATTATAGGCATGAGCCACTGCATGTGACCAGTAATCTTGATCAGTGGTTTAATGTATTTTGTATATTCATGCAGCTCAAAAACAACAAGTTTTATGTTAAATAATAACACCATCCTTTTAAAAGTGTTATGATTGATCCGTCTCTTTAGTGTTTCATACAAGATGAAGGTATCTCAAGGAGATTCTTCAAGATGAGTATTGCAGCTCAACTGAGGCCAAGGTCCTGAAAGTTCATGTCAAGAACACAGAAGTGATTCTGAGATTTTTTTTCCTGCCTCCAAGTCTCACACATTGCAGGTAGATAATCTTAGCACATTTCACAAGAAATAACTAATATCCAAACTATAAAGCTGATGTCAAGTAAGTATCTGACCTGGGATTGCTTCTCCCAGGTCCATTTACAAAGCCAGTCCTCTTGACCTCTCAAGGCATCCCTTCTCATGGGTTCACATCTCTGATCATGAGAACATTGATTCTATATATCACTAATGCCTAGCATAGTGCTTCGTGTTTCTTGTGGGAAAGGATTGATTACCTGACTTAGCTCATAGAGTAACCTTTACTGTCTGCCTGATGAGCCAGATGATGAAAGCAATAAAAGAGAGGTCAAAATATAGGAGGAAGGAGGAAATGCTCCAGATTCCATAGTTTCAAACACTAGAAACTAAGGTTCATTTAATCAGAAAAGAACTTAAGTGGAAGGATATTCTGCAACTCACAGAATCAACATGAAGACTGAAAAAAGAGGCCAAGAAGACAGGCAGAAACCAAGAAAAATTAGTCATCAAAATGACAGCCAGAACCCACAACAAAATAGAAGGTTTTTAGTAAATCTGTGGCTAGCGAACCTGGGAGAAGTATGAAAAGCAGGAGGAAAAAGCCAAAATAAGCAGCTTTTCTAGTACAGGCAAGTCGATTGATGCTCCCTCTGTGATAGAAAAGGACTAAAGTGAGCAGCCTGGCTGTCTCTTCTTGTAAGATATGGTCCGACATTGGGGCGAGAATTGATTTCTGTTTGGGCACCTGCTAGGCCAACCTTAGTCAAAGCACTGAGCCCTAGTATAGCCCTTATAATGCCACCATATGCACTGAGCAAGCCTGTGTACTGCTGGACACAGGAGGATGATGGGTGTTATAGAACAGGTCAACTTCTCCACCTTCTTACTGAGTGCCTCTATCACAGTGCATAACTTTTGATGTGCACAAATACTCTGTGCCTCTGAATCTATTTTGAAAAGTCCCTTCATATACTTTTTTCCTAAACATTTTGCTACTTGTATCCTCTAATCATGACCTTCCAGCCAACACATTAGTTGTTGCTCATGCACCATTAGGGACAGAACGTTTTATCATACAATCTATACCATACAAAATGGGCAATGAGATGTTAACCAAAGTTATTTTGATCCAAGTAGAATCATAATGGTTTTCCCTCTGCACTGAATATGGGACCTACACCCAGTGGAGCTTTAGTTTCAGCAATCTATATCTAACTTATGCTAACATATTACTTACAACTTTTCCATGCTCAAATATTTTCTAATTAGACAGCTAGCCACAGGATAGTTCTCTTTAGGGTGAGAGAGGAGTGACGGTGCAGCAGGAGTAAGAACCCTGGGGAGTGTGAGCAAGTGTCTCATGAGTGGTGTTTGTTGTAGGCCAGTATAGAACACTTTCCTGTGCTGATGAGGTGACAGTGGATTTCCTGGCTTAATGGCTAGATGGGTCAAACAACGCTTCAGTTGCATAATGCATAGTTTGTTTTGGTAGTCACCTGGTATCTAGTGGTCAAGGTTTAATCCTTACTCAGGCCCAGTAGCAAACCAAGACTTTCTCAAAAGGAGAGTAGTAATGGAATAAAGAGACCACACTATTATTCTAAAATCTAAGCACCTCTTTTGTCACTCACTTAGGGACATTTGTTTGATTTGTCATAGACACTTGGGGCACCAGTTATGTCAGCTGGACCATAATTTCCTAGTATAGCCATTTGAAAGTAACAACTTTCAAACCATTGGGTAAGTGGATTGAATAAGTATGTGCAAATATTGAACATGTTGCCTATAAAACCCAGAATGGCCCACTAAGCGTTTTGACTCTTAATATTAGAGAAATAAAGTATTCACATATACTTTGGAGTTTACCAGATGACTAAACTAATAGAGACTTTCTTAAGGTAGGAGGTCTCTGTATTTTGAAAGATTTTTTCCCCCCATCCTCTGGCCTACATATGTCTTAACTAGGTCTTAAAAGTACCAGCTTCAGCTTCCTCTCCAGATCCTGCTGGCATGATGCTCCATGTTGAAGGTGAGATGGCCAAGGGCTGCAGGTAGAGAATCGGCTCAGCCCTGATGTGGGATGATGAAGATGCAAAGAGAAAGGAGGTAGTCCTTTGGCTGTCAAGCAAGGCTTAGTGTAGAATATAGTTTGGAGGTACTCCCAGGCCTCCATATTTTTACCTGCATTCAATTGCTCATTATTACTGATCATTGCTGTCACTTTCACATAAATCACCTAGTGACACTAACAATTCCACAGACCTTATTCAGAAACCCACGGAATTTAAACTTTGCATTTGACGTTGACATTTTTGTAGATACTTATCACAAGCAGAGAAAGTCCCTGGGTCTATGCCTAGAGCTAAAATATAGAGATTTGAGCATGTCATCTATTTCTTAAAGCTATCCAGTCCCATTAGAAGTAGCCACCTCACCCTAGTGTCTTTAAATTCTTCATGCCATTCACACTATTCGATAGCACTGACAATTTGATCCCCTAAATCCTTATTTTCATTGGACACTTGATTAAAGATCACCACGGAAGAAATATTATGTGGCTATTTATTATAGCTGACAGATTCCCATTCCTGAACTCATGCTGAATTTTCATTTTTTTTTAACATCAGCTAGGGCAGATAACCAACACCAGCTTCCCACATGACTGTCTTCTGATAGCAGTTTCTGTACCAGTGTGAGTTCGTGGCTGCTGACAATAGAAACTAACTTTGATTAAACAGAAGAAAGTTTTCTTGAGAAGATAAGAGATACTTGTTAGAATTGACCAAAAAAAAAAAAAAAAAAAAAAAAAGTCAGAGCATTAGGTTGGAAATAAAAAGTAAATTAGGTAGCTGCTATGGACTGGATTGTGTATCCCCACAATTCATATATTGAAGCCTTAACCCCTAATATGACTATATTAGAAGATAAGGCTTTTAGGAGGTAATTAAGGTTAAATGAAGTCAAAAGGGAAGGATCTCTAATTGGCGGCCTTATTAGAAAAGGAAGAGAAAGAGAGAGAGATTTTTCTCCCTGTGTGTGCACTCGCTGAGGAAAGGCCATGTGAGGACTCAGCAAGAAGACAGCTGTCTGTGAGCCAGAAAGGGAGCTTTCACCAGAAACTGAACTGGCTGGCACCTTGATCTTGGACTTCCCAGCTTCCAGAACTGTGAGAAAATAAATTTTCCTTGTTTAAGCCACCCAGTTTATGCTATTTTGTTACGGCAGCCCAAGCAGACTAAGGCAGCAGCTAACACAGCAGCTAACTCGTACCACTGAACCTTCCTGCTGGGAAGACCTGAGCCTCCTGGACTTCTTCTCACTGGATACTCTCTATTATGCTCATGATTTAAACTCTGTAGTCACTGCTGCTTTGGAAACCTGTAACTTTCTCTGCCTCTTGGCAGTACTTCCTCAAAATTTAAAGAGCTGTATGGAAGTCCATTAGCTCGGCCTAGGTTACATGTCCCTGTGTTTGCTGTGAGGGGCAAGGCAGAGAAAACGACTGCCCCAGTTCAGCTTCCCATAACGTTTGGGGATGCTATGACTCAACTTTGATCTGTGTTTATACCTCCCTTTAAAAACAACAGGTGTTTGGATGCTAAGTGGCCAAGAATATATATTGGAAAAATGCCCACTTTGGTGTAAGAAAAAGAAAAAAAGGGAGGTAAAGAGAAAAATAATATTTATTATGTGTTCAGCGCACTCATATACATTATTGTACTTGTAGTGTTGCTACAGAATTTACTCACCTTATAAATCAGAGGTGCAGAGAGAATGCAGTTTCTTTATTTTATCTGCAGCCACTTATAATACTACTAGTTGACATGGAGAAAATATACAAAACAAACAACTTTAGTTCACTCTCTTATTTTAAACAGTCCCTGTTAGTATGTTCCATTAATCTTGGGTAGAAATGCCCAAACTCACAGAGTCCCCCTCTCATCTGCTTCTCTTTCTGAGATCATGGCCAATTGTAGAGGGAAGAAAGATGAGGTTTACATGATCTAATGGCCTTGGTGGAGGTAGGGAGGGTGAGAGTCTCTGGCCTTGTGCTAGTTCCTGGCAGCATGCTGGCTGACATCTGTTGCCCTCTGGAATGATGTCCTTTGTCCATCTGGGCACTGGCACCCCGTGCTAGAGTGTGTAGCTGGTGAACTTGTCATTTGTTCTTTGGCTTACTGTGGCAATGTTCCTAGGGAGCATTGGCTATCTGTCTCTTGATGATTTGGTCTTCTCTCTACTGTCATTGTCTCCAGACTGTGAGTCAGTGCCCTGTCTTTTTTCCATCCTAGAGGTCTACCCTCAACCCATGCCATGCCTTTATCCCCCACAGAAGATTTCTTGGCATACTGACTCTCACTTTAATGCCCATGCCTCAGAATATTTAAGGGAGGTGCTCACCTGTTCCTCTCTCAGTCTTATTATGCCACTCACCCCCAAGGAGGGTCAGATGCCTGTGGTGAGTAAGATCTGCTGCATGATGGTCTCCTTTCAGATTCCCAAACAAGGAGTGTGGTTCAAAAACGCTGTGCTCATTCCTCCTCTTAGTTTAACACTCCACCTCTCCTAATGCTTCCCCCAGAAAGTGAAAATCCAGATAGATCTGAAACTTTTTCTCTTCTTCTTCTGAAATGCTCCTATCTGGAAATAAATTCCCCTGTTTAACTTTCTTAAATTTATATCTTCATTCTACCACGGAGTCTCAAGGTTTTACTATTCTGGATAGAAGGAGTGATCTTTGAAGTTATTGATATTTTAAATGGTAAGGAAGACAATTGGAATATCCTTTCTCCCTCAATTAAACTTGGCTCTCAAACTATGGTGGGATTACAAAATTCAGTATTTGAGGTGGAGGCTGAGTCTTAGCCGTTTTATTTTTGTTCTTCTATATCAAATTCTAATCTCTCTACTGAAAAAAAAAAATTATGAGACATACAAAAAAAAACAAACAGAAAGTCTGACCTCTACACAGGCAAGGAAGCAGGCAACAGAAACTGCCTGTGAGAGCAACCAGCTGGATTTAACAAAGACTTCAAAGTTGTCTGTGTGTGTATGTGTTTTTTTCAAAGAACTAAAGGAAACCATACTTAATGAAGTAAATGAAAGTATGATTACTGTATTTCACCGAAAAGAGAATATCAACAAAGAGCTAGAAATTCGGGGGGCAAAACAAGAACCAAATGTAAATTCTAGAGTTCAGTACAAAAACTGAAGTGAAAAAATTGTTAAACACACATAACCAAACATTGAACTGATAGAAGAAAAGAATTAGCAAACTTTAAGATAGATTGGTAGGGAGTATCCAGTCTGAAGATGAGAAAGGATAAACAATGAAGAAAAACTAACAGATCCTTAGAGATACGTGGAATAGCATTAAGCAAATCAGCCTACAGGTAATGGGAATACCAGAATGATAGATAAGAGAAAAAGGAGTAGAAAATATTCAGATAAATAAAGGGATTAAACGTCCCAAATTTGATGAAAAACTTCAACTATAAACCTGAGAGGCTCTAAACTCCAAGTAAGATTAATCCAAAGAGTTCCACAGGCACATCATAGCATAAATGCTGAAAGCCAAAGACAAGGAAAATATCCTGAAGGCAGTAAGAGAAAATGAATTTTCACTTACAAGAGAACCCCAATAAGATAAACTGCTGACTTCTCATCAGAAACAATAATGACCAGAAAACAGTGATGCGGTGTATTCCTAGTGCTCAAAGCGGGGGGGGGGGGGGGGGGGGAAGCACAACTATCAATCAAGAATCATTACCTAGCAAAGCTATCTTTTAAAAATGAAGGTAAAAAGACATTCACAGATAATCATTGAAATAATTTGTAGCTACAGACCCACCATACAAGAAATATAAAAGAAAGTTATCCAGGCTGAAAGTGACTGATCCCAGACAGTAATTCAAATCTATAGAGAAAAGCAGAGATAGCTATGTAACTACAAAAGATAGTGTGCATATGGGCCAGGCATGGTGGCTCATGCCTGTAATCCCAGCACTTTGGGAGGCCAAGGCAGGTGGATCACAAGGTCAGGAGATTGAGACCATCCTGGCTAACATGGTGAAACCCCGTCTCTGCTAAAAATACAAAAAATTAGCCAGGCGTGGTGGCATGTGCCTGTAGTCCCAGCTATTCAAGAAGCTGAGGCAGGAGAATCACTTGAACCTGGGAGGCAGAGGTTGCAGTGAGCTGAGATCACACCACTGCACTCCAGCCTGGGTGACAGAGTGAGACTCCATCTCAAAAAAAAAAAAAAGTGTACATATATATTCTTTTTTCTTTTCCTTCTCTTAACTTACTTAAATAGCAGTGGTATAAAACACTATACTTATAATTATATTATTTGGCCTATTACCTATGGAAATGTAATATATTTTCTAATAACAGCACAAAGAAGGTAGGTGGGAGCACTTTGTTGTTTAAAGAAATTCTCCTATTTTAATCTTAAATCCTATAGTCTATAGTAACTAGCATTAAAACTATTAAATGAAAAAGAGTCTTACACTTTGGGGATAGTAGGGAAGTGAAGAAGAAGTAATTATGGGAAGAGGAATGGCAAAAGTAAAGTAAGTGTTAGTGATCAAAAAGTAAAAAGAGAGGCATGCTTAGCTCTTGTGGCATAAAGCAAGAATGAAAGTCTTAACAAATAATTAGTTAAAGACATGGAAATGAGGGCAGGAGAGTTCTGTGTGGCCTCCATACATTTTAGACAGTTAAGGGTCAAAATCTGGGATATCTAGTTGGAAGCATTCGAAATTTAACCATATAACCTAGGCTTCATGGGGGGTACATTAGGAGAGGAATGCCTACTTCCCTTTTTCTGGTGTCCAGAAAGAGCAAGCTTCCCTCAAAACTTCTAACTCTTATGCCTTTCTTTTCTCCTCCTAATAGAGAGAGACTTGTAGGAAGGTAATTGTCCTACATTTTTTGATTGGATGTAACTAACTTATCAATAGTTCTAAGCATGAGGAATTTGGTCTCTGTATACTAATGTCCTCCCCAGACCAGTTGGAGGTAAGTGTTTGCTCTGCCATATAGGAGCTGTTCCAAGGTCCAGAAGCTGGAGGGAAGAAGTAGTAAATCCAGTTTTACTTTCACAGTAACTTGTAAGTGTGAAACCTATTCCTTATTAGTAGTAATGATGATAGTTTGGCCTTTATTTGTTTTATTCCTGTTCTTATTTTTCAATTAATTCAGAACTTGGACAGGAAAAAGTGGTACTATTTCAAAACCCCAACACCTTGGTACATTGCCTGGAAATCTATCCCAGTCCTCCCACATGATAAGAGAGAATTCCATCAACTGAACACACTTCCTGTCCACATCTGATGTATCTTCCCATGTGAAATCAGTTCGTGGAATAATCTTAGCTTTTTGCCACCCCTTTACCACTCCACTCTACCTGCAGACTCCACCCTCAGAGGCAGTGGAATGATTTATCCATTGGATTTATCCAATTGGTAGGTTTGGAAAACTAACCTGGGCAGTTTCCAGCCACCTCCAGATTTTTTCCTGGAGGAGCCAGCATACCTGTAGAGGGTACAAGTCACATTCTTCTCCTCTGTGCCATGAATCATACTCAAATCACATGCAAGAGGGGATGCCTGTCAAGTCCGGCCTTACCTGTGAGAGGGTGGATAAATCTGGCTGTTTGAGGAAATCAGCTAGCAGATCCATTTGGCTTTCTTCACAACCTACATTTTCTTTTCTTCTTTTCTTTTCTTTTTTTTTTTTTTGAGACAGAGTCTCACTTTGTTGCCCAGACTGGAGTGCAGTGGCGCAATCTCGGCTCACTGCAACCTCCATCTCAAGGGCATGCCACAACCCCTGACTAATTTGTGTATTTTAGTAGAGATGGGGTTTCACCATATTGGCCAGGCTGGTCTCGAATTTCTGACCTTGTGATCTGCCTGCCTCGGCCTCCCATAACCAACATTTTTACTCATTCTTTATCAATAATGAAAGTATTATTTTGTTCTCTTTCCATTTTTTTATCCTTCTCATTTCTCATTTGGATGCTATTTATTTGGTCCCTTTAAGAATCTCAAACAGTAGTAGGAAAATTACGTCAAGGCATCAGTTCTGAAGAAATTAAAGTATTGAAGACAATATTAATGACCTTGGGTAATTAAACAAAAAAAAGAGTAACTTAGGCTGAGGGGAGAGGGTTACATTCTAGGAATAAGGAAAGAGCCCATTTGTAGAAGTGGATTACAGAGTCAGAGTGGAAGCATCAATAAAATCACCTTGCTGCCAAGCCCTGAAATCCTTTTAATTCTCTATGAATTTGTGTCAGTGCTGAGCCTGTGTGTGAAGGGACTAACTGTGTAGGTCTGTGAGGGAAAAGAGCCAGGGAGCTTGTTATACTTGATAACTTCTTTGAAAAGGAAAAAACAAAAACAACAACAAAAAAAAGTAAAACCTGATCACTATTACCATAAAGCCATAGCATGAAATAAGATTTTCTGTAAAATTATTAGCACAGCATTCTAGTTTTGATAATAATTCAGTTGATTTTGTTGCAGTAAAATATATCAGACTGAAAACCTTTCCTTTGCATAAAGTAAAATAGCTCTTGGACTATTCAAGAACAAATGATCTCTTTCAGTAGCTCAAAACTTGTAGTGTGGCATTTGTTTTCTTGTGATCACTAGAACAAGTGTTCATTTTCACCATGAGTGTGGCATACTGGAGGCACAGGCTAATTATTTTTCTGGTAATGGGAAATAAGATTGAACCAATGGCTCAAAGCAAGTGAGAATAACCTTTGATTTCCTCTACCTGATTATTCTCTAGGGTCATATGGCAGTCCCTGGCAGTCCATTCACATTTCCTGATTAAGTAAGCAGTTTGGGTCAGGCATATGGTCATGCATCATATAGTTCTCTGGGTAATATTAGTTCCAATGTAAGAAGGAAAATATGGTTAAATGTGTATGAGTTTATAATTTATTAACTGCTCACAGGGGTGGGTGGGATTTGCATTGCACATAGCTACGCTTATAGCTCCCATTCCTTCCATATATGCTCTGGCTGAGGACACCACATTCATATGTATTTTTTCATCTTCAGCAGAACCATTTAAAATTTCCTTCCTTCCTATTCCCTTCAGTGTGTTCCCTATTTCCAAAACCATCTTCCTTCCCTGGAGCAATTTTTTGTTTGTTTGTTTGGTATCATAAATTTCATATCTCCTGTCAACCTTTTTTGTCAAGAGGATATTGTGAAGATAAAATGACAAAATAGTTGGAAAAATACTGTTCTTTAAGCTATTATTTCAATAATAGATATTGTTTTGCTGCTGGAAGACTGAGGAAAGATATGTGGATACCAATTTTCCCCTCATAAAGTAGATCAAGACAACGTTCTTGCCAAAACTGGGTATTTCTTAGTCATGTCGAGCTTCCAGATGTGTCCATTTTCTCCAGAAGAAGAGGACAGAGGTACAAAGAGAACACCATATTTCTTAAAGTCCTGGATAGGAAATTTGAGCATCTGTTTTCCTCTCTCTGTAGTTCATGCACAGTGGTAACCTCAGCAGTCATCCAGCAGAACTAAATAGTGTCCCCATCATCTTCAGGTGCTCTGAATAAGCGTGATTTGAGCTGCTATAGAGATCCTTGGGTGGGCTAGCAGTGATGCATCTTCCAGTAACCATTACTAGAAGTGTCAGGCTAGGTAAATTCATGTTCACCTGGGACCATTTTCTCTTATTTTGTTTAAATTTAACCCAGATCTTGAGATCCAAGTGTTATATTGAACATTAGGGTACAGCAAAATTTGAAGAGGTGAGAAAAAGTTTTCCTTTCCACCCTTACAGAGACAACACGCTGAGGAAATAGGACTCTCCCCTCCTCTATTTAGGTAATCCTTGGCTTGGCATATTTGGGTAAGAAAATGAAAGGTTTGCCTACATAGTTGAAATCTCTCGTCACATTATATCATCTGAAGCCTATTTGTACGTTGGGATCATTTTATTTGGTTTTGGTTAGGCATAAAAGTGTTCTGTGGTCTTCTCTTTTTTCAAGGCCTTCTGGCTTTTGGAAAATTGAGTGATTTCATCCCTGTCCGGGTTTCCTAGTGAAATCTTGTATTTTTGCTCAAATTACTTGATCAATTAGTTATGTCAGCTGCCCAAAATGTGCCTTTTTATTAATAGCACCTTTTATCAACTCATTGGAATTAGAAATTGCAACCATGGTTTGAGGCTGGTAACATCTTGCAATAATTTATAAATATTAGTTTTAAAAAAGACCTCACAATTGCCCATTCGTGAACTTTTTGGATGTGTCCCTGTGTGAGAAATTGCATTTGTATTATTATTAGTTCTGACAAACTGGATTAGATCTTGGCTATTGTTAAGTGGTTCTATCTGCCCTCAAATCTACCAAAAGACACAGCATTTTAAATGAATTTAATTAAAACGGCATGTGGTTTGTAGAGCTGCCTCCAGTCAATATGCCATTCTTCTTGACTGAATGGAGTTTCTGCTAATGTATAATGATGTTTTATGTGAGAGATGTTTGAAACTCCTTCATAACAGCCCCAAAGTAGTTTCCATGGAATGACATGGTGGTGAAATTTTAAAATTCTAAAAAACCTTTTATGCTTAAGTGAGTCATGTTTACACTAACTAATGTATGCATAAATGTGTTAAATATGTTTGCTGAAGCTGTGAGAGACATGGATTGTATTTCAACACCAGCAATATGTTGGCAGTGAAATATTTTTAAGAAATTCAAATCTGGCAGCAGTTTGGAAGATCTGAGGAAAGATATATGGATACCAATAATATGTATTATTCTTTGAAGTATGAAAAAATACCATTGTGGAATTTCCTATTAAAATTTAGTTTCTTTGGTCAACTAGGTCTAATGGTTCTCCCACAAGAAATAAGAATTATACATAAAGATGACTCTCAGCATCAGTTTAAAACAAAATCTTGGAAAATATCAATGATAGAAGTTTATGGGCTTTTTTTTTAAATGAGGAAATTTTTGCATTTTTTAATATTTTAAAAGGATAAATTTTTCAATAAAATTTTATAGAGGGAGTCAATGAAGTCATTTGACTGAATAGACTCAAATACAGATTCTCAACATTGATCCTTGATGATAATGATAGGAGAACTGCAGGGAAGTAAGTCATCTTGACCTGCTTTCCTCCACAGTTAGTCTTTTGAAATGATACTACTGAGAAATGCAGTCTTTACATCATCTTCATTAAGTGTACAACAAAATGTCTGGAAATGTTGCAGACCCCAGCAGGACATGGTTAGAGAGGAAGTGGTTCAGCAAAAGGGAGCAAGCTCCAGGTAAACATGCAGCACAAATGAGGAAGAATTTCCAGGACATGGAAACTGACAGGTAAGAGAGATGAGCTCAGATTTGAGGAGTCTAGTGAATAAGGAAGGAAACAATGAACTTTCCATGGGAAGAGAGTTGAAACAAAGGAAGGTCATGAGAACCTGAGGCTGTGATTTCTTGAGAGGAAGTCAATGAAATGAACTACAGGCACGAACAATAAAGAGAGGTTAAAGGGGTAATAGAGACAACAGCTTATAGGCTAAATACACAGCAGTGTTCTCTATTTCTCCTCAACCTCAGCAAAAGTTCATATACCTCATAGGTCTGTTGTGAAGATCAAATGTAGTCAATATAAAAAAATTCATAAAAGATGCTTAGTATGATACATAGTACATTACAAGTACTCAAGCATTTTAACTTAAAAATTACCATTTGCACATATTCTAACTAGATGTCTTTCTAGTTAGAAATGAATTGCATGTAATTTTAGAATTCTTTTTTATTTTTTAGACTGAGTCCCACTCTGTCACCAGGCTGGAGTGCAGTGGCGTGATCTTGGCTCACTGCAACCTCTACCTCGCAGGTTCAAGCGATTCTCCTGCCTCAGCCTCCTGAGTAGCTGGGACTACAGGTGCGCACCACCATGCCCAGCTAATTTTTGTCTTTTTATTAGAGACAGGGTTTCACCATGTTGGCAAGGATAGTCTCGATCCCTTGACCTTGTGATCTGCCCACCTTGGCTTCCCAAAGTGCTGGGATTATAGGTGTGCACCATGGTGCCTGGCCATTTTAGAATTCTTATTGTGAGGTGTATACACCTGACCTTAGCTGCTGCTTCTTTTTTTTGGAGATGGAGTCTCATTCTGTTGCCCAGGCTGGAGTACAGTGGCATGATCTTGGCTCACTGTAACCTCTACCTCCCAGGTTCAAGTGATTCTTCTGCCTCAGCCTCCCAAGTAACATGGGTGCCCACCACCACACCCGGCTAATTTTTGTTTGTTTGTATATTTAGCAGAGATGGGATTTCGCCATGTTGACCAGTCTGTGTTGAATGCCTGACCTCAAGTGTTACAGCCGCCTCAGCCTCCCAAAGTCCTGAGATTATCAGCCACCACACCCAGCCCTTCATTTTTTTTTTCTAAGACACAGAGTCTTGCTGTGTTGCCCAGTCTGGAATCCAGTGGCATGATTATAGCTCACTGTAGCCTTAACCTCCTGGGCTCAAAGGATCCTTCCCCCTCAGCCTTCCAAGTAGCTGAAGGCAACAGGTACATGCTACCATGTGCAGCTAATTTTTTTATTTTTTTATTTTTTTGTAGAGACAGGGCCTCACTATATTGCCCAGGCGCTTCTCAAATTCCTGGCCTCAAGCAATCTTCCTGCCTTAGCTTTCCAAAGTGCTGGAATTACAGGCATGTAATTCTTTGTTGGAATTACAGTTTCCAACAAGGAATAATTCAAAGAGACAGCTCTGATCATGTTGCCCCTGCCTGGTCTTGATCTTTGCTTCTTAAAAACACAAAAGTAGTTTTAGGTAGTGATACCTCTTCCAAAAAATGTCATTAACAGAAAGAAAGACATTTTTAAAAACCCACAACATTTTTATTCCTTGCACTTCATTTCTTTTAACTTTGGGAGATGAAATAATCTCTTTGAAGAAAAAATAAACTATCAAAGATCATATTATAAATCCTACTTTTAAGATCTGGGTAACACTGTTTAATAATAGCATAGCAGTTATCATTTATTGAGCTATTACTTGCCCAGTGCAATATGCAATCTACATATTTCCTCTACAGTCTTCATTTCTGTGCTAGACAAATTGTATTATTCTACAATTTTATAAAGAAACTAAGACTCAGGCCAAACATGGTGGCCCACATCTATAATCCCAAAACTTTGGGAGGCTGATGCAAGCGGATCACTTGAGGCCAGGAGTTCAAGACCAGTCTGGCCAACATGGTGAAATCCTGTCTGTACTAAAAATACAAAAATTACTCTGGCATGGTGTCATGCCTGTAGTCCCAGCTACTTGGGACCCTGAAGCAGGAGGATTGCTTGAATCCAGGAGGCGGGGGAGGTTGCAGTGAGCCGAGATGGTACCACTGCACTCCAGCCTGGGTGACAGAGCGAGACCTGTCTCAAAAACAAAACAAAACAAAACAAACAAACAAAAACCACATTCACAAAAAAACTAAGACTCAAAGAATTTAACTTGCTAACAAATAACTAAGCCAGGATTCACACTCAGCACTTCCTGACTTTAAGTTTCTTCCCCTGATGCCATTCTGCCTCAAACCAGACAATCTCCTTAAGAAGACAACAATTTTTTTCTCAAAATATTTTGACATTGGCGAATTAACCAAGTATGCCCCTTGTCTGACTGCAAATCCTTACCAAGGAAGAAAAGTGGAAAAAAAGTTGAGGAATTTCTGGACAACAGAAACACAATAGGCAAAAAAAATTTCAGTTTTATTTGGAAAACATATGAAAGGAGCAGCAATGATCACAGAGAACAAGTTGGAAACACTTCTTTATGAGTGATGGTATTCTGTTTCCATGGTAACTAGACATGGCAGAGAAAGTCAGTGCCTCGTTTCTGTTTACTCAGTCTGTATGAGCTCAATGTATATGTCAGGGCAGTTTCCAACAAAGAATAATGCAAAGACTGCTCTGATCATGTCGCTCCTGCCTAAAACCTTTCCAGGATTCTTGGCTAAGTGCAGGATGCCTCGTGGTGGTAGGAGGCCCTCTAGTATATAACACTCACCTACTCAGCCAGTCTCATCTCCTGCTCTCCACAGTACCATCGCTATGCTCTGGTCCATTCTGACATGCACCCAATCCTGGATGCATGTTAGAATCACATAGGGAGCTTTAAAAATATGCAGATGTCTGGGCTTCACCCCCAGGGATTCTGATTTAATGGTCTGGGGTAGGTTCTTAAAATCTCTCCAGGTAATTAGAATGTACAGCTGGGATTGAGTATCACCGCTGTAATCAAAGGAGATTCTAAAAACTACTTCATTCTCCTGATTGTATACTTTATGCTAAGGTTCTTCCTTTCTCCTGAAAGATCTTTTCTCTCTCCTCCCTTTTCACCTCCTCTGGCCAACCATACCTTTTAAATTCTTTTCATCTTGTAAACCGTTTATCCAGTGCCTTGAAGATTTTCTTAATTCCTCCCCGCCCCACCACCGCCTTTTTAGTTGAACACAGTATCTCTTTCACTTAAACTTAAAAAATGTTTTCACCTCTCTTATAGCATTTATATCTCCTGTCATTACTTCCTATCACCCTTCTCTATGAGCAAGGACTGGGTTTTGCAGACTGTTTTATATACTAAAGGCTCAATAAAAAATTAAATACATATATTTTAAACGTTACAAAAAAAATCTTTATACAGATCTTTGGAGAAAAGAGTTAATAACCTTAATTTCTGATGATGTTTGAATTGAGTTCAAGATTGGGCCCAAGGTCTATCCTATAACAGTGAGAATGCTTATTTGAGGGCCTGCAAGCCCCCTGGTATTGTATTTAGAATGGTATGTATGGGCTTGGGTGCATTATTTTCAGGAGAGGTTCCATAGCTTTAATCAGATTGTCAGAGTGACCCATCTATGATTCATTAACATGTTAAAGCTACTATCCTTCAAGATGAATCTTCAGAGGCTCATTATTCAGTGATGACAGTGGTCTTGATTTGACACTGTTTACTGGTCACTAGCCTTCCATTTCTTTCTGCCATAATTTTAGACCACCTCACCTCCATTTAGGTTGAATGCCTTCATGAAAATGTTAGTATTCTAAAGACTAATCAAGCATAATACCTATCATTTGGATGATTAAGTATTTTTTAATGAAAAATAAAATTAGGCCAGGAGTGGTGGCTCACACCTGTTATCCAAACACTTCAGGGGGTCAGGTGGGCAGATTGCTTGAGCCAGGAGTTCAGGACAAGCCTGGCCAACATGGCAAAACCCCATCTCCACAAAAAATACAAAAAACCAGCTGAACATGGTGGTGCTAGCCTGTAGCTGCAGCTACTTGGGAAGCTGAGGTGGGAAGATTGCTTGAGCCCAGGAGGTTGTGGCTATACTGAGCCATGATCATGCCATTGCAGTCCAGCCTGGGCAACAGAGTGAGACTTAGCCTTTAGAAAAATAATAATAATAAATAAGAAAAAATAAAATTAAAAGTACTTTTGTTACTGGCTCAGAAAAAGTGTGAATTCCCATTTTGATTAGGTGATAAATGCATAGTGTCCTTGCCGCCATTGTCCTCCACAGAGAAAAGTGCTCACATGCATGTGTATGTGTGTGTGTGTGTGTTTTATATGAGTGTTTTGCCAAAATGTGATTTTCATAGACAAAAAAAATGCCAAAGGTCTGGTTGTCTGCAAAAGGAATAAAATTCATTTCAGCAGGCCACCTCTGAGTTTCTTATGTTTCATTATCTGCTGCTGAAATATTTGGGACTAAAACAACAACAATCAAAACAAGACTTAGTAGCTGTTAGAAGTAATTTTTCTACTTCTGGGCACAAAATAGCCAGAAAAGCATCTGTCTTTTCAATTGAACTGATTTGTAATTCTAGAATGTAAGAGGAAAAAACTGGAAGGACCTCTACTTAATTCTGTAATTTTGGTAGTTCTGAAGTAGTGTGACACAAGGAATTTTGATCAGTGCTCAGTTCAGCCTGGGGGATCTCCTTTCAAGGAATGAGAAATGCTTGGGACAAGTCATTGGAGGAAGCTGCAATTGGGGTTTGACCTGAATAAATTGAAATAGAACATGGGAGATATTAACTAGTAAGCCTAGTGGAAATTAGCAAGATAAAGATATGAGTTAGCAATATATATATTCACATATATATGGCTGTATACTCAAAATTGTTGCAAAGTGTGAACATCAGACTTAATCAAATGACATGCTGATATGCCTACTTATAAAAAAAGGGTTAGCAGTAAAATTCAGAATTTTTAGAATACAAAAATTAGAAGGTGATTACTCACATTTTTAAAAGAATTCTTTGCCTTAAAAAAGAACCTACCACATTATTCCATTCAAAATACTCTTTCTAGAAAGGACTCCCCAGTCAATAAATGGTGTTGGGAGAACTGGCTAGACATATGCAGAAGACTGAAATTGGACTCCTATTTTATACCATACACAAAAATCAACTTAAGATGGATTAAATACTTAAATGTAAATTCCAAAACTATAAAAACTCTGAAAGAAAAGCCTAAGCAGTACCATTCAGCACATAGAAACTGTCAAAGACTTCATTTTCATACCAAAAGCAATTGCAACAAAAGCAAAAATTGACAAATTGGATTAAACTTAAGAGCTTCTTCACAGCAAAAGAAACCATTAGCAGAACAAACAGACAACCTACAGAATGGGAGAAAATATTTGCAAACTACGCATCTGACAAAGGTCTAATATCCAGCATCTATAAGAAACTTCAACAAATTTCAACAACAAAACAAAACAAAACAAAACAAAAACCATTAAAAAGTAAGCGAAGGACATGAATAGACACTTTGCAAAGAAGACATACGTGTGGCCAATAAGCATATGAAAAAAGCTCAGTATCACTGATCATTAGAGAAATGCAAATCAAAACCGCAATGAGATACCATCTCACACCAGTCAGAATGTCTATTATTAAAAAGTCAAAAACTAACAGATGCTGGCAAGGTTGTGGAGAAGAGAGAATGCTTATACACTATTGGTGGAAGTGTAAATTAGTTCAACCATTGTGGAAAGCAGTGTGGTGATTCCTCAAATAGCTAAAAACAGAACTGCCATTCAATCCCATTACTGATATACCCCGTGTAATAAATCATTCTACCATAAAGGCACATGCATGCATATGTTCATTGCAGCACCTTTCACAGTTACAAATACATGGAATCAACCTCAATGCCCATCAGTAGCAAAGTGGATAAAGAAAATGTGGTACATATATACCATGGAATACTATGCAGCCATAAAAAGAATGAGATTATGCCTTTTGCAGGAACACGGATGAAGCTGGAGGCCATTATCCTTAGCAAACTAATGCAGGAACAGAAAACCAAATACTACATGCTCTCACTTTAAGTGGGACTTAAATGATGAAAATACATGGACACATAGAGGGGAACAGCAGACAATGGGGCCTCCTTGAGGGTGGAGGGCGAGAAGAGGAGGAAGGGAGAGGATCAGAAAAAAATAACTATTGGGAACTAGGCTTAGTACCTGTGTGAGAAAATAATCTGTGCAACAAGCCCCTGTGACACATATTTACCTATATAACAAACCTTCAGACGGTTTGTTATACCCAAAACAAAAGTTTAAAGAATAAAGTTAAATTAACAAAATGCTTTTTAAAGTATATTAAAATTACCATTTGTTAATTTCAGAGGTTCTCACACTTTAGTGTGCATTGCAGTCACCAGAAAGATATGTTAAAAATTAGGCTGCTCAGCCCCCACCCTCAGAATTTCTGATTCAGAAGGTTTGGGATGGGTCCCTAAAATTTGCATTTCAAACGAGTTCTCTGTTAAAAACTGTTGGTTTATTAAATTCTACCTGAACATAGTTTATTAGAAAAAATCTATGATGTAACAGAAAGTAAACCTACAAGAGATTTTTAGTGGATGCGATGTGCTAAATTGTATATCCCCCAAATTTCATATGCTGACGTCCTAATCCCCAGTACTTCAGAATGTGACTGTGTTTAAAGATACAGTCCTTAAAGAAGTAATTAAGTTAAAACGAGGTCATCAGGGTGGACCTTCATCCAACATATGACTAGTGTCCTTATAGGAAGAGGAAATTAGGACCCAGGCACACAGAGGAAAGCCCATGTGAAGACACAGGGAGAAGGTGGTCATCTACAAGTCAAGGAAAGAGGACTCAGAAGAAACCAGCTCTGCTGACACCTTCACTTGGATTTCCATCCTCCAGACTACAAAGAAATATATTTCTGATGTTTGATCTCACTAGTCTGTGGTCCTCTGTTATGGGTCTAGCAAACTAATACAGATTGTGGACTTCAAAATAAAATAGCTATTTAGAAAACATATTCAGTGGTTTTGCATTTGGTCTAAGGGTAAAAATCAAAACTGGTGGTAAAGCAAGAGAAGCAAGCAGAGAAAAATGCAGTCTTAACCTCTACTTCGTGCCCACTTTTGCCTTTGTAGATGTCTCTGGGCATCTGGGCTTGGAGGAGATACCCGATTTTATGTTTAATCAGGGGACACTCGTGATGTCAGATTGGTTCACAGTGTGGGAGAATAAGAAAGCTACATGGAAAAGAGGAGGCCATAAGAAGAGAATGAAGTATGTGGCCTAGGGAGTATTTTCATGTTCTTACGTATTCAGTGTCTTTAAGAATGGTATACCAAATATACAGGGGTTATAAACTGGGGGAAAGGAGGCATGATGCAGAGTGGGGGTAAAGAGTGTGCTTTATTTGGTCTGCTCACTGTTTGCACAATTTGAAGTTAAGTGACTTGGTACGTGTACTCCATCCCCACTCCTCCTTTGGTCACATATCCACCTTCTTCACTCATTTGTCCTGCCTGGTCTCTAGATGCCTTTCAGTGGGTAACCCCAGTCTCAAGTGTCTTGTAGTGGTTATTGTCCCCTACATGGTAAATCTTAGTTATAAGTTCTGGTAAATTTTGTTTTTGTAACTTTTTTTTTGAGGCAGTCTCACTCTTTCTCCCAGGCTGGAGTGCAGTGGCAAGATCTCGGCTCACTGCAACCTCCACCTCCCAGGTTCAAGCTATTCTCCTACCTCAGCCTCCCAAAGAGCTGGGATTACAGGCACACACCACCATGCCTGGCTTATTTATTTATTTATTTATTTATTTATTTATTTATTTATTTAGAGATAGAGTCTTGCTCTGTCACACAGGCTGGAGTGCAGTGGTGTAATCTTGGCTCACTGCAACCTCCACTTCTGGGTTCAAGCAATTCTGCCTAGCCTCCTGAGTAGCTGGGATTACAGGCATGTGCCACCACAGCTGGCTAATTTTTGTATTTTTAGTAGAGATATGTTTCACCATGTTGGCCAGGCTGGTCTCAAACTCCTAACCTCAGGTGATCTGTCCACTTCGCCCTACCAAAGTGCTGGGATTACAGGTGTGAGCCACCGCACCTAGCCCTGTAGCTATTTTTATTATAAGAATTTTCTCCAGGCAGTAGCAATGGGAATAACATTAGCAATACAAATGCTATCTTATTGAGGAAGAAAATGAAGAGGCCCAATACCATTTTCATGAGTGAGTCAGAAGGTTAAATCCACAATTACTTGTATAATTTTATGCGTTGCTCAAAGTGGCATGTTCCATGGCCTCTTGAAAAAATTACCATCTTTTTATTATAAAGAAATAAATAAATTACAAATTCTGCCATAAACTTTTCCTTGTGACCTTTCTTAATTTTTTTTCTTTTTTCTTCATTTCTTAATAAGTCTTTATATATTTTGGCACAGTAAACTTTGAAAAGGGAGGGTTAAAAATAGCTCTAAACACAAGCATGTTTTGGAGCTCTCCCATAACAGGCTGATTTACAAAGAGACACACATTTATTCATCCTGAAGGGCTGTGATGTTGAGTAGTCAGATGAAAAATTCAGCTATTATGTGAAGACAATTTGAGAAATATAAATAAGGGAGTGTTTTCACTAGCACTTGCAGTATAGATTTGTGACTCAAGAAAGTCCTGTTCATGTATTTCTTCATGTTTTCGCTTGGTTTCCGTAGAAGGGAAGGACAGGGAATCACATGATATTTATATAGCAGAAATGATACTATATGAAGGGGTTTCTTTGGGTGTTAAACAGTTTGGCTTGCAAATGTCTAGACCTTTTTTTTGAAAATCTAGAAATGACATATCTTAAACATCACTGCCAGTAACTTTCTTAAAATTTGATGTAACAAGAAATGTTGCCTGGGCTTTATAGTCACATAAATTGCTTGGCTGAGAACATGTGCCTTACTCCTCTTCCTAGGGTCCATCTTCTTGCTGGCACTCCATGAATGTCAACTACCAAGTGTACAGATTTAGGTATCACAGACTGCTGATAGTGTAAAACCTAGAGATCTAGAAAATACTGAGGAATAGCCCAGCCAGACTCAAAAGGTTTGTTTCTTTGAGCTGCCAAAGCTAGTAATGTAAGTGGAAAATATAGTTAATATAGACAGATGTCAAACAAAGCCAACTGGAAAGAACAGGAAACAAAAATATTAAATGAAAAACCAGAGTGTGCTTACTGGTTTGGGACTTGAGAATTGGTTTTGGAATCTCTTCGCAGTCTGCCCTGTGAAAGACTGAAGAAAAATTTTGAAGTAAGTGATGTGAAAATTTATTTGGTTCCTCAGTGGATAACCATTTCCCAAATAATGTAGAATTTCTGATGAAGCCTTGGGTTTTGTCCTCTGCTATTACTTACAAAGAAATTTGCTAACTATTTGACATGTTTATATTATACTACTATCAAGTGATATTGTAAATACCTGCCCCTCCCTCATCCACCCATGCACAGCATCCTTGAACATCCAAGATTATTTGTTGCTTTGGTTTATCTAGACTGCTATAATGAGACACCATAAACTGGGTAGCCTATAAATAACAGAAATTTATGTCTCACAATTCTGAAGGCTGGAACGTCCAAGATCAAGATTCCAGTAGATTTGGCATCTGGTGAAGGCTGGCATTCTGGTTGACAAAAGGCATCTTCTCTGTCTCTTGATATGTTAGAAGGGGCAAGGGATCTCTCTAGGGTCTCCTTATGAGAGCACTGATCCCCAGTTGTCTCCCAAAGGACCCACATCTAATACCCTCACCTTGGTGGTTAGGATTTCAATACCTGAACTTTGGGGTGATGTAAACAGTTAGTCTATTGTATTAGCACTGCAAGCATAGGGTGTAAGAGTTTGTATCTTCTTTCCAAACTTAGGAATTAGCCATTTCTTCATAGATTCCTCTAGTTAGTAATAGGTTGGTGCAAAAGTAATCACAGTTGCAGTTTTAAATCATTATAACTAGGCTCAAACACATCTTTATTAATTAAAATAGAAACTCTTACAATTAACACATTTTTGCCAAATAAGTTTGTTTATTCCTGCAGCATAAAATTCTGTGCTTTGAGATTCAGTGAACTCTTGGAAAGTATTTTCTGCATCCTGCTGGTTGTGGAAGTGTTTTCCCTGTAAAAACGTTGTTGAGATGCTTGAAGAAGTGGTAGTCAGTTGGCAAGAGGTCAGGTGAATATGGTGGATGACGCAAAACTTCGTAGCCCAGTTTGTTCAACTTTTGAAGCATTGGTTGTGTGTTGTGCAATGTGCAGACAGGCGTTGTCATGGAGAATAATTGGGCCCTTTCTGTTGACCCAGGTCGGCTGCATTTGCAGTTTTTGGTGCATGTCATGGATTTGCTGAGCATACTTCTCAAATGTAATGGTTTCACTGGGATTCAAAAAGCTGCAGTGGATCAAACTGCCAGCAGAACACCAAACACTGACCATGACCTTTTTTTGGTGCAAGTTTGGCTTTGGGAAGTGCTTTGGAACTTCATCTTCATCCAATCACTGAGCTGGTCGTCACAGGTTGTTGTATAAAATCTATTTATCATCATATGTCACAATCCGAAGGAGAAATAGTTCATTGTTGTTGAGGAGAATAAGAGAAGATGACACTTCAAAATGATGATATTTTCAATATTTGCTCAGCTCATGAGGCACCCACTTACCAAGCTTTTTCACTTTTCCAATTTGTTTCAAATGCCAAACAACCATAGAAGGGCCCATGTTGAATTCTTTGGCCGTTTCTCATGTAGTTGTAAGAGGATCAGCTTCGACGATTGTCAACTTCCGATGGCTAGCCACTATATTCCTCATCTTCAAGTCTCTTTTCTACTTTGCAAAACTTCTTGAACCACCACCTCACTGTACGTTCATTAGCAGTTCCTGGGTCAAATGCGTTGTGGATGTTGCGCGTTGTCTCCACTGCTTTACGACCCATTTTGAACTTGAATAAGAAAATTGTTCGAATTTGCTTTTTGTCTAACATCATTTCCATAGTCTAAAATAAATATAAAATAAATAGCAGATAATAAGTCGCTAGCAAAAAGAAAGTGAGAAGTGCCCATTAAGATGATGTATAACATAACCACATTTATTTAAGAATGTATTCCAATATCAAATGGCAAATTTCGACAGTGCAAAAACTGCAATTGTGTTTGCACCAATCGAATAGTGTCCCGTCTTATACCACTAATTACCCGAGGGCTGAGTGAAAGAAGGGCCCCCTGGCAATGATGATGGACCCTCAGTTCAGAGTCAGCTTGAGGGAGGCAAGAGAAACCATCTTCTCCACCCTTCCCCTCCTAGGGCAGTTATCTGAAAGAAGAGCCAGCAGAAGGCACTTAGCCTTCAGTCTATGAAGTCTTGGTGCTGGACTAATTGTAGCAGAAGTTGGGCTGCTGCAGAGTAACTAGGGTTGGCAATAGCTTGCTTGCTGATAGTCACTTTCTTAGGCAAGTCCAGACACAATATACAGTGGCTTCAGATGAGACTAGAACATTCCTGCAGCACCATCTGCTAAGGCTTACCAGGGTGAAGAGCCCTGAGCCCTAAATGTTAAGCTGGTGTCAGTTTAGCTTAAAGGAAGGTGGTCTTCATGAAGAAATGTGCCAAGCTTGAGAGTGTCTTAAACATCATGGCAAAGTATGAGGCAAAAGGGTAAACTGACGAGGATTATTAACACCAACATTACTAATAATGTATGCTTAAATTATTTAATGTTTCTATTTCCTAGATATCAAGTCTTTTTTTTTTTTTTTTTTTTATTTTGAGACGGAGTTTCGCTCTCGTTACCCAGGCTGGAGTGCAATGGCGCGATCTCGGCTCACTGCAACCTCCGCCTCCTGGGTTCAGGCAATTCTCCTGCCTCAGCCTCCTGAGTAGCTGGGATTACAGGCACGCGCCACCATGCCCAGCTAATTTTTTTGTATTAGTAGAGACGGGGTTTCACAATGTTGACCAGGATGGTCTCGATCTCTTGACCTCGTGATCCACCCGCCTCGGCCTCCCAAAGTGCTGGGATTACAGGCTTGAGCCACCGCGCCCAGCCGATATCAAGTCTTATACTGACTACTTTAAATTCAGTGTTTCATTTAATCCTCTCAGCAACTTTATGGTTAAGTATTACTACTATCCCCATTTTCAGAGAAGATAGCTGACAAAAAGAGTAAGAAATTTGCCTAAAGTTACAGTTATTAAACACATTTAGTGCTTGTTTCATACACAGCTCAGTCCGAGTCAGAATCCCACACTCGTTTCCCTAGACTATGCCACCTGTAAACAAACACAGGAAAGCCCAGTGAGAAATCAGAAAGAAAGCTGCTGCTTACTTCATGGTGTTGCTGTGTGTTGTGGGAACTACAAATGACTCTAAAATATTACTTTTACCCTCCAGGAGCCTAGAATGTCAATCGGTGATCTTTCTCATCAATTCTGTTTATGTTTTATTTATCCCCATATGAAAGCTAAAAAGTAAAATTTATTCTGTATCCAACTGAAGGGCATGTTTTTAAATTTATAAAACCCATAATATGTCAAATGTTAGTTCGCACTGCTAGACTGAGAACAGTGAAAATCACTTAGAAATTGTACCCTTAAATACTTGTTCATTACCATTGCCTATAACTTGTAAGACCAACATAGAAAATTTATCTCTAGTTTATCAATGAATGTTGATAAACCGGGATTTTATCAGCTGAGAAAGGAGGAATATGCCAGGGCCTATGGAATTTTAGGAAAAAGGGAAACCTTTAATTGGGTGAGGAAAAGTCAAATTTGAGTTATAACCTCTTCCACGGGCCGTTTATGAGCACACGGTCATTAACATCTATCCCCAGGTTCCTAAGCAGGAAGCAGGAAAAACAAGAAACCAGAGAAAGTTCTGAGCTCCCTTTGAACTTTATAGAAAGGCACTTTATAAATCCTAGGAAAATGAATTTATGTTATAATTTGTCTAGAGTGACTCTGAGTTAAAACTCTTTTGAAAGTAGGGCCTGTTCGATACACCATGTCGAAAGTCATCTCTCTCCCTCTCCCCCAGACAGTGTAGCGCATCCTGTATTGACTTGTCCTCTATTGCCCATGATTTTTTTTTTGTCATTCTTTCCTGTGGACCTAGATTAAAAGTATTAAGAAATACGCTTAATGAGAAGGAGCCTATTCAATAGGAGGCCTAGAAGGCAAAAGAAGAATCTAGCCCTTTGTCATGAAGTGGAATGAGTAGTCATCCCTGAATGTTGATTAAACAAGATTTTAATCAGCCATGTATGGTTGCAACTTAATTGGCAGGCAGATCTGCTTGCTGTGCAGAGCAGTATATTTGTATGTGCTCATTTTTAAAAATGCGTTCCAAACCCTTATAGTTGAGTTGTTTTTTTTTTTTTTTTGCAATAATGATATGCTTTCAGTAGTGTGTCATTTTCTTTACCCTTGTAGAGAGATAACATGCAATTAGGGAGTGATGTCAGCCTGTAACATTTTGGTGTAAAATTTTGGTCACACCAAAATACCGGGCTCCTTAACAAAGCTGGCAGACACATCTTTTGGCAGCAGCTGCTCGCCATGTGATTTAAAACTTCCTGTCACTATAATTGATGTGTTTTTATTCTTTCCATTTCCTGAAGCCTGATCAGAATTAAAATTGCTGTTGGAATTTCCTGTCAAAGCAACTCATTTATTCGCTGAGCTCTGCACTTTGATTGGACATTGCCTTCAGCAATAGTCAGGTGGAAATTTCTGGGAATTATTCTCTCCACACAGGTTAGATGGCCACGCACAGCACATCTGCAAATATACACAGATTGTCCATCATGTGGTAAACTTGTCCTAATGGAAAGTCCACATGCCAAATGATAATGATTTGAATATCCAACCAGCCTCTGGGTTTCATGTTAATTTAGAAAGTCCCATAGAGTTTTCAACCGATTGTCTCACCATTGAATTTAGATCGTTGTTCCAAAGCTCACTAGTGAAGAATCTTAAAACAAGACTCTGATCTGTTTAGATAACATGACTAAAAATGTTTAATTTCTTAAGCCCATTTCTCCATCCCTTCTGTCCCCTGTGTGCTATTTACATATAACATCTTGGGGTGATTGAGGATATAAAAGATGAATGGTCCTGAAATATGCCCTAGCAGATACTTGCTCCCAGATGTGTGGACCAAGACAGCTACAGAAATTCAAGTTGTGGGTAAAACAGTAGGCAGTGGAAAGATCAAAATTCTACTTTGTTGTTTTATATCTGAAAGTAAATCCATAAAGTTACTTCTTGTTGCAAAGGAAAGAATCACTTAACTTTCCTCAGTCTAGCCATTGCACAGATAATTTATTTATTTACTTTTAGATTGTGAGTTCATCTTCTTTAAAAATGACTTTTTTCTGTTTGAGGCAGGTAAAAGAAAAACTTTCATGAGTTTAAAGAAGAGGTTGATTAAATTTAATGCCCTGGACAATAAGGACTATCTTTACTTATCCTGGTGATTAGACTCTAAGATTTCATTATGGGAATGGGAATCTCTTTTTTAAAACAAACAAACAAAAAACAAAAAAACCAATCCTATAAACCACACCACAAAGATATTTTTAAAAATGATTCTTTATTGCAAACTCAATCTGGCATTTAAAGTAAATTTTGTTCTGTCACCAAGTGAAGGTAGGCTTTTTTAATTTGAGATTTTCCAAGTACTGGTAAAATATTGTTTTTAATATTTCAAAAATGTGAAATCTACAAGTCTCAGACTTTGTTTTGAGACTTTGCTTACCCTCACCATCTAGGGCAATGCCTTACAAATTATAGATACTCAATCGATATTTATTAAGTGAATAAAGGAAGCCCTCTAGACTTGTAAAATATCAAAGCAATGGGGAAGGGACCATGTTACATCTGGAGACAGAGAGTTTCCAAGCCCAGTAATCTTGCTCTGAATAAGGGATTTTGACCCTTCTTATATGTTGGAATCACCAGAGGGCCTTTAAAAAGCAACCACGAACAAACTGATGTCAAGACGCCTCCATGGGCCATGAAATCTCAATCTTCTGTTGGCCACTCTTGGGCTGAAATGATGTTCAAGTCAGAGGTCAGCCTTTCTCCATACTAGTGACCCTTAAGATTGAATCCCAGGCACATCCTACTCCAGATGGCCATGTCTGGTGTGTTGGTCCCACCAAGTCAGAATCATCCTGGATATTTTTTATTTATTAGCTTGAGACAGTCAAGGAATCCTTGAAAAATGGAAATGGAGAACAGCAGTTGGTGGAGAGAGCACACCACTCCTTTAGGCACGTTGTGAGCTGAACTAGTTTAAAATCATAGGTAAGGATAACCCTATATGTGGAGTGTGTTAGAAATCACCACTTTCATTCAATGCTTCCTGCATGTTAGGATATTTAAAGCTTGGAGGGAAGAAAAATTACATCACTAGATTTTTTTTCTGCTTTTAGAGTAAGTTTTGAATATTTGATTCTTTTCTATGAATATTCTCCAGGAACTTCTAACGTTGTTATCTGACTTCCATTCTACCTCTGTATGTTTCTCTTTTGCCTTCTTATTCCCCAAAGCCTCTGATTTTAAAGCAGCCTGTAGAAATAGCTGGTGAATAATATGCTTATTACCATGTTGGTGCTCACCTGTATTTTGTATGCAAGGAGGTATCTGTTCCATGGGGCACATGAGTTTGCCCTGATGATGACCTAGAAAGGGTCTGCATGTGTATTTCTGCTGCCTTCTCTGGCAACAGCTTGGGGAGCTCTTCTGTAGGGGGCATCCGAGGCTCTATGGTTAATAAGGTCCATCCTACTGCATTTTCAGCACTGCTCCATATTGCTCAGCATGCCACTGGAAAGGAATCCTAGCTGTATTTGTCTTCAAATTTCTCTTCCCCTTTAACTCTTGCTTCATTCTTGTGACATTCTGCTGTTCTTTTCCACAAACCATTGCAAAACAACCCATACAAGAATTTTTGCCTCCTTCTTGGCTAGGGTAGAAGGCTCTTTGGAAACCACAAAGCCACATCTCCAGGGAACAGTAGCTTTATTAATATAATAATCAACATCATCATGGCCTGGATACAATACACACATTGCTTTAGAAAGAAAAATAAGGACATTCTGGAGTTTGCTGGAGAAGCTGCACTTGAGGTTAGATGTGTATGGTTAAATTTGGAGTCACGCTGAGGTCATTGCTAAGGAGATTTGAAATTGGAAATCCATGTGGAAAATGGTCACCCCATGGAAGCTATCTTCTCACCATTAAAACTCATTTTGAATAGTATCAGTTAGGCAAAATACAAGGGTTTGATCCCATAACAGATGTGGGCTCTTCTTGATGTCCTGGTTTATTTGGAAAAGGGGTTCCATGGTATTTAATCTTTGCCATCCATCCTCTCTTTTTCAAAGAAATCTAAGTAAAAATGGAATAAAAAAGTTTTATTGGGAGGAAGCATATCATGTATGTCCCATGAGATTTTCATTCTAAATAACGTATAGGGAATGAGTTGTACAATACCAAATTATTTAGACTTTGTTCCTTCTAAATAAGCTGAGTGTACTTAAGGAAAGATTTTCTCCAATTGAAACGGAATAAGAAGAAAATATTGAAAGATTCTTTAATTTCTTATTTGGTTGTCTCTTGGATGTAGAGGAGGAAGAAGAAGAAATAAAGTGTGACAAACGAACAAACATGGCATCGTCTTTTGTAAGCAACCACGTCAGCTTGGATGGAAATAACTGGTGACAAAGGATCCCAACTAAGTGTGCTGGAGCCTCCAGGACAGAGAGGCTGCTGACATGGCAGCTGTATGTTTCCAGCTGATTTTAGGCCTAGATAACTATCCCTTTCAGTTTAAATGATGCTCTGCAGTCATTGACCAGTGCCCAGTTAGGTTGGAGCACAATTATTTTGGAACCGGTTCAGACCAACTTGGACTGCCTGTGAGAGCTGGGCCAAGATAAGACTGGTTTCCTGGAGCCTGAGGTATAGTACAGGCTGTAGTAAAAGGGACAGAGTTCTCTGAGTGTCTAGTAGAATGTATCATTGCATCTGTTTAAAGAATAATTAATAACAAATGAGTGAGAGCTAAACGGTAATCTTCAGACTGAAGCAGAGTGTACATCAACATCCTTTCCAATAACCTGTAAATTCAACAGGTTATTTTTCTTTTCTGTTTTAAGAATAACTTGTACTTAACCCCTCCCCTCCAACCCAAGTGTTGCTTTTGAACTACTTTCAATATGTTGCCTTTTTAGGGTCCCGATTGCTCCTTTTAATGTGAAACTTGCTTTAATTGACCAAAAATGCCATTTTCAAAATGTTCAATTCTCTGTAGCAGCACTGCTTACTGACAGTGCTTATTGATGAAGGCTATGGAATCTGAAGGATGTGAACAGATGAATTAAGCCTAGTATGGTTAGATGAGGGCCACCATCTGCTTAAGGGTTGGCCAAACACCTGGATAATTTAGGCTAAAAACCAGCCATTTCTTCATTCTGAATATATACCAGAAATCACTGCTTTTTAGATTTGGCCTCAGTCAACAACAAGAACTGATTTCCCTGGTGATGCTGAACAAATATTTAAGAGAGTAAGTAAGAGCTGAAACTGATTCTCCAGCTTTAGTGTGCCAGTGCATAAAATGATCCAAGTTTTCTGAATCCACATGAGCTGCCAGATGGGTTGTTTAGTATAAGCAGTGCAATCTTTGTTTCTTTAGCTGCTGTCTGCAAATATTGGTATTTAAGGGTGGCTTTAAAGTGGCCAAAGAAAGTTTGTGAAATTCAAGAGGCTGTCTTCTTCCTTTCCCAAAAAATAATTGTGTTTAGTATATAAGCCCAGGAGATATTGCATGCTGACTTCTTGTTCTCCAGTGGAGTCTTTTTTTCTCTGCTATTGAGCAGAACTGAAATAGTTAGCATGTAGAAAAAATACATGGAATATTAAACTAAAATATGTCTGTCTAGGGATTCGTTTAGTTCCCTCCAATAGTTCCTTTCTTTGTGAATGCCAGTATGTTTATATATATTTAAATGCCCCATTTGCTACACTGGTTTTAGCTTCTTGTTAGCATCATTTCTTGTTAGTATGATGTTCTACAGTGCAAGGCAGCTGAAGAAGTGAAACATGTGTTGAAGAATTTATGCAGTGTCCTTAGATTCTTTCATTAAGAGAACCAAGAATAATAGGTGTATATTATAAGTTTGCTGTGTTAAGCAATATGTTATTGCTATGCTTGACAGACATCTTGTTTGCATTCGTGTTATATATTGGGGAAACCATCGCATTTTAAGAATATGGCATTTTTTAGAGTATTATTTATACTGTGCCTCGTATGCATGGGAAACATAGTCATCTAAAAACATGATATGTTTTAAATCCACTTGTCTCCTCCTCCTAATGAAATATTCTAAGTGCATTCTCCTCAAAGTAGGGAGTTCAACGTGTTCTTTATTCAGGCCATTCTAATTACTGCCAGCCACATGCCCTCAATTTATTAAAACAATGGCCCATCTTATTTCAGTTTAGTTTAATTCATGTGTGAAAACTTAACCCCCATCTTATTCCATGGAGGACAGTATGAATGCTATCTTTCTAGTTGGTTCAATGCTTTTGTTTTTAAAAAAGCACTGGCTGTTTCCAGGCTGACTCAGGAACTTCATTAATTTAGTTGAACCCCGTGCAATTGTTAATGGGCATGAGATAGCCTAGTGGTGCAGCCCCATCTGGCATGCACAATATTACAGTACTCCACGGCCAAATCTTGGTAGCAAATATTTTTTGCTATCTTTAATCCCACTAAGGAGAAATGTGAAGTGTGAGGCAATTTAATATAGTTAGTGTTTTAGTAATAAATACTGTATATTGAAGTTGGGAAAGAAGAACATATTTACCTTCTCCCACTTTTTACACCCTTTGCACACTGAGATCAAACTCCACTTCTCCAAAGTGCTTTGTGCCATTTCACCCAATTGCTTCCAACTCGTGTAGGGAAGTGTTCAATTGAAGAGCGTAGCATCTGGTATTTTCTGAAGCATCCTTTTCTACCTCCAACAGGGTGTGGCAAGGCTAGTCGCAGCTAGTTGTAGCTGGACAGTAATCCATGCCAAGGATTGGAACCCAGACGAAGTAAATGTGAAGAAAATATATGGAACTGGAATAAAAGATAGACCCACAAACAAAGAGGCAGAGAGGAGACTTAATGCTTGAAATGTTTCAACCGGTGGGAAAACCAAGTGTCTTGTGAATATTCTGCAAAGAACAGAAACGATATAATATCATTTTATTACCATCACAGTTCATAGTTTATTGAATGCTTCCATTTTCCATGCCTTGCTAAGTGCTTTGGATCCCTTATTAAAATGTATCCTTATGACAACTCTCTGGGGCAAGTTCAATCACTCCTCTTTGATAGGTAAAGAAACTGAGGTTTACAGAGGTTGTAGTGCTCTGTGAGGGTACAACCAATAATTATTAGAAGCGGAATTTGAATCTCTATTTGTTTGACTACAAAGAATAAGAATGTGCATCATGGTAGGGTGTACTTAGTTGAATGCTAGAAAGTAGTGGATGCTGCTGTGGGAGAGCTTGGCTTAGAGCATCAAGGGACTCCCAAAGAGAGCCTAGAGACAGGTGGGTGGAGAGGAGCAGCAGTGTCCTGAGAATGCGTTGACAGCTTGGCAACATTTTATGGCCAGATCAAAAGATTTCTAAGACAGGCATGGTGGTGCACGCCTGTAGTCCCAGCTAGTTGGGAGGCTGAGGTGGAAGAATTGCTTGAACCCAGGAGGCAGAGGTTGCTGTGAGTTGAGATCAGGACACTGCACTCCTCTAGCCTGGGCTAGAGACTCCATCTAAAAAAGAAAAGATTTCTAGTCCAGTTTTGTCTTATTTTTCTGGAGGCATAGATACTAGGCAGCTGGTAAATGGGCTTGGTTAGCCCTTTATTTTAGGGTGTATGGAGAGGTTTAGACTGCCCTAAATCCAGCAACTGTGTTATAGCACGAGGTCATCAACATCACAGAATTTAAATGACGTTACTTCCAGAGTACTGTTAACAAGGACCTGGACTGTAGCCAGACCCCAGGTTCTTGATCCTGTTTCCTCTTTCCCACATCATCTGTGGAAGATGGAGGCAACTGACTTTCAGAGCAACTGCTGGATAGACTGCAGGACAGAAGGAGAATACACCCTAGTAAGCCTTAAGTGATGTGCTTTGCCTAATTCTGTGAAAGAGAAGTGACAGATACTCAGCATTGAGAAATTGATCAGATCATTTATAACAAAATGGGAGGAGACTGGAGACTAGGAGATGAAGAGACACATTTTCAGTCAATGACAGATGAAAGACATCATAGAACAATCTTTTAGGATTTGCATATTGATTAGTACTGGGAACATTTTACATATATATGTAAAATACATATGTAAATATACATATGTGTGTATGTCTATACACACAAATACACACACATACACATATACACACAAATATATATACAGACATCCCAATAACACGCTTTTTGAAAATAGCAGAAAGGAATGTGATCTTGAATTCTTGGAGAACCTTTTCCTTGAAATCCAAAATCCCTGAAAATAATTTTCATCAGGTAAAGTGTATGTTCTAAAAACTTTTAGCTCCTTTGGACTATCTGACTACCAATTGAATCTTTCCTCTCTGGCCCATTGCCATGTTATTTCCATATTGGTTTTCCTAACATTATTTTTGTTAGGAAATAACAAAATGTTCAGAGTATCAGAATGTTGAAGTTGCCTATGCAAAAAGTCAAAATACCTTATCATTGGAATCAATAGTTTTCACAAGCTAGTTTCAGCCTACATTTCAGGTTTATTTCTACAGTTTCCCTGTAGAGAACCATAGGTTCTCTAGTTCAAGCAAATGGGTCAATTTATTGTTTCTGACTCTTGTTTAAAGTGTTATTTTCACCTATAATGCCTCCAGTATTTTCTTTACCTGTTGGAATGGCAATTGGAAGCCAGATTGATGGCCTACAATTATAAACCATAACAGGCAACAGACAAAGTGCAGTTTGGCTTGGAAAGTAATTGAGGTCATAAATAGCAGTAGTTTCAGAGTGGATGAATTAAAGAGGTTCACGTGTTACATGTGCAGAAACACTAAGGCAAGCCTTGGTCCACTGGGTCAGAGAGATTGGAATAGAATCAGTCAGTACCCTGGATAGCTCCCAGGAATACAAAACTGAGTGCTGACAAGGTTCTGTACTTAGAGTTGTACACCTACTCAACTGCAGACTCATATTATCTGCACCCTTTTTTCTTAAAAAGGCCACTGTCATTTTCCCCTAAGCTTAGCAACTATAGATGCAGAGACTCATGCTAATATTACCCTTCTTCTTTCCTGACCTATGCCTCACACTCACGTGGGGTCCCTGATTATGCCAAAGGATTTATCTTCCACCTTATTGCATGAGATGTTCTCTAGGGATTTTGTCTTTCTTGGTGCAGAGATAGAGACTGGGCTTCTGCTAACACTCCATTGAGTCTGGGCTTTTTTTTTCATATATGGAATTTCATTATCCTGTCAACACTGTGAGCAGGTTAAAATTTTGCCCATCTTTCAAGATTAAGCCCCACTCACCTTTGCTTTGATCTTTCCACTGACAAGTCAAATGTAAAAGTAGCTCTCTCTAATCTTAACTAGAACACTTTGTAGTGTTTATAGTCATTCATTTCAGTATTAATGATATACTGTTTTGTATACACTATCTTTTTATCTCTCTATGTTATCAGCTCTCCAATTGGCTTGGATGCTTTTTGGGGGCATGCTTCTCGGGGGCATGCTTCTTAGCAACAGGGCTTCCCAATGGTAAGGACCCACTGAAGATGCACTGCAGATTATTGCGTGAACTATATTTTTTCTGGGAAAGACAGAACAGTTTTCTGATAGACATAGTAGCCCTTTTAAATTATGTGTAAAATATATTTCTTGAAGTTGCTATTATTTCTGGAAGCCTTCTCCTTGTTGTGGTGTAATGAATATAGCATGGACTATTGTGAGCCAGAGAGACCTGCATTCTTATTTCACCACTTATAACTGTGACTTTGAGAAGTTACTTACTCCCCTTGAGCCGTGGTTTCTGCATCTGGAAGTGTGAAAACAGAATTTACTGTATATGGTATTTTAAAAATTAAATACCATATACAGTGTACTGAGATATTGTATGTAAAGGGTCTTGATCACTTGACACAGAATGAGAGGTTTGATTCATATTGATGCCTTTTACTTTTTTAAAAATCTGTGGCTCTTGTTTTTTAATCAAACTTTTCTGAGGGTCTTAAAAACACCACCTTTACCTGTTTTCCACCCATGTGCTCACTGAGTCCTTGATCTTGGTGAAGGATTTATCTTTCACTCCCATTTATTCCTAGAATTAGCCTTTTTCTTTGGTACAAGATTGAGACTTAGTTGCTATATTCATCATTCAAAAAAATAGACCTTTAATCTTTCTGCTTATATTTATTGGGGTGGGCGAATTTTTGTGGAAATCAGGGTGAAGTACATTTGCTCTTGTTTCTTTTATTTATATAAAGCCCCATTATCAAGCAGCCTGAAAGAGTACAGTCTATGAGGCTCCAAGAAAATTAAATGCTTTTGACAAACAGAGTCCTCAGGACACACAGTGGGCAGCCCAGTCTTTATTGCTTGCAAGTGGCTGATTCTCAGATACTGCAAGAGAAAAGTCTTAGAATAAATCTGAATATTTATGAAAGAAAACCAAAGCATTTTAGCTGGGCTTCCATCTCTTTAAACAATACCAGTCACAGAAATGTGGTTTCATAGTCATTTAAAATACAGTTTACAGAGGAATTAAGCTAAACCACTTAAGCTCTCCAAGCAGCTGTGCTTTCTCAGCTTCCTTACCGAGATTTGCTTGCAGAACATCCGCTTTGAAATCAGCAGCTCAGTCAAAGACAGAGTTGTTGATCTCTGAGCTACTTGCTTTTTCTTGTCCCACACTTCTCAGGTAATACAAAACAGTGGAAAAATATTTGGATATGAGCACATATCCTTGCCCCATGTTTTTATGTTTTAAGCAGGCTTACTCTCATGAGTTTCAGTGAGTACCTGAAAATGAGTTAAGGCCACACAGTGCATGCTTTCATAAGCCATCATATAATTGCCAGAATGACCCTATACATTTTGGGGGAAACGTTAGGGCTTCTGTCTTCCAGGAGAATAATCTGGCACTCAAAGCTGTGCACAGTATGCCTAACCTCCTCTCACTTGCACAAGGGAGCCCTTGGCCTCAGCCAGTTTAGTCTCTGCATTCTTTTCTAAGGTCAAATCACATTCCTGTCCCTGCAGTCTTGCTCTTCCCTACTCTTCCAGTGACATTCCCTCTGCTGTTTAGCCCCAACGCCACCCATTCCGCTGCTGAAAGCCCAAGACTCATCTCCTCGCAAATAGTTCCTACAGCCTCTTCAGTGCAGGTTCCCGTCCTCATTTTCTGCCTTTCACCAGGACTGTATCGGTTCGCCTGGTCCTTGTTTTCAAGCAGACCATAGGGCAGTCTACTCGAGAGAAAGTGTGTTTCAATCAACTTTTTTTTTTTTTTTTTTTTGGTCTCAGAAAATGTTTCATATATATGAACTCAGTGAATAATGTTTTAACAGGTTATCAGTTAGATGGAAAAGTAGAAAAGCATGGTCAAATTGAGCTCAATTTTTTGAAAAAAAAAATGGGTAGTAAGAAATAAATGGAATGAAAACAATACTTGGAAATTATGTAAGTGAATTCAACTAAATGTGACAGATGGAAATTTTTTGTAATTGTTAAGTTTTATTTACTTTTTATAATATATTTTAACTAATAAAAAATAGTGTTTAGGTGTTGGCAAATTTAGTTAAGCAGCCTATGGGTATCTTATTTAAGGAACAAAATCACAAAATGCTCTTTTTAACCTTGTTAAACAACCGTGCGAGAAGATGGAGACTACCCATGGAAGGAAACTGCTCTTATAGAGTTTAATAAAAATGTATATATCATATGCTTATTTTCATAAAACAGTTTAAAAATTTTTATAGAACTGTATCATGGAGCTCTCTAGCTTAGCAAATCAGCTGTTTTCCCACATTTCATTCTACAAGCAAGCATTTGGCACCTGAATAGCCATCTATAGATTTAACATCTATTGTGCTATACCCTTAAATATCAAAGATTGAAGAAACACTGGTAGGCACTAATGATGAGACCATTAAAAGAGTTTTCAGGAAAATAACGTAGGCTTTCATATCAGAAAACAATGATGCTCCTCATGATGTTCCTTCAAAAGGAACTAATACACCAAATGGCTAAATATTGCTGGTTGAACAAGTCTTCAGCTCTCTGATTTCCTGAGCAATTTTCTAATCTGTAGGATTTAGCATTCAGTCATCTGGCCTCTCTGAGTGAGGCAAGGGGCGGGGGTTCATCTATAGCCAGATGCAGGAGAGCCACCTTGATTGCTCACAAGCAACTCAGGAATCTAGGACTCCCCATAATTCTGCCCAGTGGTTGGTTTAGAAAGAGTCTGTGGGCTTAGATACATGGAGAGCAGAGTGCTTGGCAGGGCATCCCCAGAGGAGCAGCACTGGAAACCTGGCATCATTGCATTATCATATCCAGAGCTGCTGTAAAACGTACCTTGTTAAATGTGATCTTGACCTCTAAAAAAGCAAAAGACTCCTTTTAAGACAAAACATAAACTGCATTACAAGCCAGGGAGTAGGGTTGATGGGAGGACTATGGGACGGCAGTGAGGGGAAATTAAAGAGTTGGGCATAGCTCTCCCAGACAGTGTCTGAAGAAAAAAGACTGGGTTTGTTCCTGGAACAAACAAAAAAGGGAGGATGTGAAGACTGATGAAATACCAAAGAGACATTTGGGATAAAGACAATTCTAAATGAAAGGGAAAAAATGGCAGGACAAAAGTTCATGGGGAGGAGAAGAGGGGCTCAGTAATGAGACAGCAAAAAGAAAAAGAAAAACCCTGCTGAAAACTCTGCAGAAACTTAGAAACTTGGAGGGCAAGAGTCGGGTGAAGGGATGGAAAATACAACTTGGATATTTTTAGAGCTGTAGCAGCAATGAGGATGTTTCCTAACCACATCTTTGGCTGTGAGAACCTTGTTGTTGCAAATTATATGTAAAACAAAGACGTGTCCAGATTCCATTTTTTATCTGTTCATTTTATAAACCTGTGTTTATTGGTCATCTTTTATGTGACTACATTGTGTTAGAGCTAGGGTTGCAGAGGGTATGGCTTGGGCATGCTCACACTCTCTGCTGTCCTGGAATGTGAAGGAATTGGATCCCAGACTGTGAAAGAAAAAAGGAAGGAGGAAGAGAAGAACCTGGCAGAAGGAAGGAGGGTGATAATATAAATTTATTAATATTATAAAATATAAGTAAATCACATCACCCCCTTGCTTAAAACCCTTCCATGGTTTCTGGTTGCTGGGTTTTTTTTTTTTTTTTTTTGAAGAAAATTTGTATTATTTTAATTATTTTTATGTACTGAAAACTCAGCAGTATACATTCAACTTAGTTTGGTGTGGCAAGTTCTTTAGCCTTTACCTTTTTGAGCTTGGGAATGTGAGCCACAGACTTGGGACCCAGGATCTGGTTGCTCTTGTAATCAATACAAATTCCTTTCTAGGTGCTTTGAGACCTGCATTACTGGTCTGAGCCTTGTTCTCCATCTGTTTCATCTCTCTTTCTCTCTTGGGGTTGTGCTTGATTCAAGTGCACTTTGGAGGTGGTCCCCAGGTCAGGAGATGGGTTGCAGGGCTGGCCCCACTGTTAGGCCTCTGCAAGAAACTCCCTTCCTCTTTTTCTTGCATCATCCCCACCTTGTCACCCAGGTAGGGATGCTGTAAGGATAAAGGCTTTGCTCTTGCTTTGTTTGACCTATAGAATTGGAGGACTGGGAATTCTTCTTTCTCCTTTCACTTCCACCCCATATTGAGTCCGTCCTAAGGCCTGTGAATTCTCTCTTCATATGTCTTGGTTCCCATCCCTTTCGTGTCACTCCCAGAACTAAAACCCTAACTCTAGCTATTATTACATCACACCTGAAATATTACAGCTTCCTAAATGCTACCCCATCTGTTCCTCCTCACACCCAGATTAACTAGCATTCAGGACTTCTGTGTCCAGGAGCCAGATGTTTTGTATCTTCTTTTATGTTATCTGACAGTCCTAGCCCTTCATCCATGCATGTATAATCCATGTAAAGTGGACACTTATCCCTGGAAGTGGTAAGCCTTAAGCTGGGCTCTGAGGCATGGATTAAGACTTAGAGAGGCTGAAGGGTAGGATAAGGCCTCCTGGGCATTAGCGAGGGTTTTGAGGCAGGTGTGCTGGGTCCAGTATAGTAGAGCAGAGAATTCCCATAAAAGAGTAATAGGCAACCAGCTTGCATTGGGCTTTGGATGCCTTGTCAAGGCATTAGAAGAATAGGAATCAGTATAAGAATTATGGACATTTATAGGTTACAGACTGGGTTCAAGTCCTATTGCTGTCACTAATTAGCTACTTGAACTTTGAAATTACCCAGATTTCTCACCTGTTAGAGAGAGGCAATAGCACCCTCTCACAGGGGTGTTTTGAAGATGAAATCAGATCATACATACAGGTAGCTCACAGCTGTTCATGACTAGCATGTAATAGAGGTTGGCCATCATGATATTGGCCATCATGACCTTTATCATCATGACCTTTGTCATGATCATTATTTTTTGGATAGTGGTGAAGATTAAAGATTTGGAATCTTTTTAAAACAAGAGATAAGAAGGGATAACATGGTAAAAGCTATGCTTTGAAGGTGTGGCTTTTTTAGGAGGTTAGCTTGGAAGAGTTCCAAAGAGGCATTCTCACTCAAGCGTGGGGATAGCTGGGCTAGTCTGCCAACAGCTATGATAATGTTTCCAGACATAGTATAAAAAATAGGCCAGCAAGTCTTGATAATCCCGCAGTTGTCAAAAATTAAAATAGAGAAGGAGTCTTGAAGCCAAAGAAACTTCACAGTTTTGGGGGTTCGAACATGTGGGTGACCAAAGCGAATTGATCTGAAGCCAAGAGGTAAGCCATGATGGCAAGAAGAAGTCCAGTCCACAGGAGGAAGGCATTCAGAGTCTGACAATGAGGCAGATTAGTGGAGTGGGGCTGGTGGAGAGACCCCACAGAGGTGACACTGAGGCAGTGCTGGTATGTACTTCTCTGCTTCAGTTAAGGGTTAAAAAAGGCTGACCAGAGGTGAGAAGAAGGAAAGCAAGGAGGAAAGGAATGATACCAAACACTCCTCCTCAGAACCAGCTGATTGGAAATGGGCCCATGAAGGACACAGAGGCCCAAGGTTACATTTAGGAAATAGTTGAACCACTAGGAAACAGGAAACAACATACTCTAAGGCAGTGATTCTCAAATTTGAGCATGTGTCCGAATCACCTGGGGGCATGTTCAAACCAGATTACAGGGCCTCATCTTTGATGGTTCAGCAGGTCTGAAGTCAGATCTGTAAGTTGCATACGTGGTGAGTTCCCAGGTCAGCACCTGCTGCTGCTGGTCTAAGGATCTCATCTGGAGAACCACTACTTTAAAGGGAGCTTTCCTACCAATAAAATAAGTTAGAAAAATATATATAGCTAGTGTTTTGTCACTGCAACTAGGTGTAACTAGTTACAGATTATCTGTAAGACGACTTCAGTGATTATAAAGGATGCCCTCATCTGCAGGATGAATACCCAAGCACCCAAATTTGTGAACATGTAATCCAAACCATTTAAGGCTGCTTGTTTAACACTCACTCGCTTGAACTTTTTTATTTTTATTTTTTTTGAGACGGAGTCTTGCTGTCAGCCCAGGCTGGAGTACAGTGGCACGATCTCAGCTCACTGCAACCTCCACCTCGCGGGCTCAAGAGATCTTCCTGCCTAAGCCTCCTAAGTAGCTTGGACTACAGGCATGTGCCACCATGCCCAGCTAATTTTTGTATTATTAGTAGAGAGGGGGTTTCAACATGTTTACCAGGCTGGTCTTGAACTCCTGACCTCAGGTGATCTGCCTGCTTTGGCCTCCCAAAGTGCTGGGATTACAGGCATGAGCCACCGCGCCTGGCCCACTTGAACATCTTGATGCTAAGAAAGGAGAGGAAAGCCAGTTCTGGAGTGAAGGAGTTTCTCTGGCTTGTTCTGTTCTCCGTGGCTGAAGGACATTTGCCTTTGATGACATTTAATCCCTCCTGTTTAGGGTGTGCAGTGCATGTGCCTCAGGTTGAAGAGCTGGTCTTTTCCACTCCTTCATTTTCAGGGACATAGAGTGAATAATTAATAGTGAGAAATCCTGTTCTGATCATATGCAGGTTTTTCTGCCAGAAGAATGCCCATTGAGGTACCTCTCTAGCAGTAGAGAAGGAACTGTCCTAGCCATGCATGCAGGCTTGTCCCTCTTTGACGAACGTATTGGCAGCTTTGGAGGCAGGAAGGAGGAGATTCAGTCTGTCTGTATGCATTGTCTAGAGTCTCATTAGCACCAGCCCTGGTCAAGGGCTAACAACCCACAGCTTTTGTCCTTCCTCTGCCTTTGTCTGAATCAGCTTCTAAACAGTGGGACGACCACCACAAAGGCAGGAGATCGGTGGGCTACAGACCAAGTTGGACTTCCTGTATCTTAGTATTGTGGCAGTGGATTGGTTTCACGCATCCTTGAAAATAGTTACACCCCCATGCTCCCAAAATGAGAACCAACTTTTGCAAGTTGGCTAAGAAAAAGAAAGAAAGCTAGTTAAATCCCTTTGATTAATGCTCTACCACTATTGGCAAAAATAGTCTGTTAATATTTTTATGTAGACCTTTTCCTTTGGTTTGTTTGCTTAAGGTGAGCTAGTGTCTCTTTCATTACTTGCACCTCTATTTAGGAGCCAGAGCCTGGTTCATGGTTCTATCCTGGTTGGGAAAAACAGATGTTAATGTGTTTGCATCTTCAGGTTCATATATAGATATTATTTTTTAATTCTCTTGAAATGAAAGTGAGCCTTATTTCATAAACTGATCCTTGCCAAGTAAAGTGGTTCCGATGTAAAAATGGACAGAGCTCTGGGGAGGTGGGGGCATGGTGCCACACATATGAAAGAGGGCTGGACACAGTAATATGGTTTGGCTGTGTCCCCACCCAAATCTCATCCTGAATTGTAGCTCCCATAATCCCCACATGTCATGAGAGGGGCCCCATGGGAGGTAATTGAATCACGGGGCAGTTTTTCCCATGCTGTTCTCGTGATAGTGAGTAAGTCTCACAAGAACTGATGGTTTCATAAAGGGCAGTACCCATGCACACACTCTCTTGCCTGCCTCCATGTAAGACGTGTCTTTGGTCCTCCTTTGCCTTCTGCCATGATAGTGAGGCCTCCCAGCCATGTGGAACTTTGAGTCCATTAAACCTCTTTTCTTTGTAAATTACCCAGTGTCAAGTACGTCTTTGTTAACAGCATGAGAAAGGACTAATACACATGGGTAACACACAGAATTAAAGAAATGGCATCCTTGCCAGTCTTTTGGATTATGAGTCTGATTTTTCAGTCTCTAGTCATTACTAATGCTATAGGTTTAATAGTGCAGTTGTCTAGAGTTGTGCTTCCTAATCTTTTTTTTGTATTAATAGCAGAGTATTTGCATGAAACACTGGGATAAATGAAGGAAGTAGCCCCATCCTCATCCCAGGGCTGAGGGCATCAGTTGCTCACAACACACTTGTGACCCATTAGTGGCACCCCAGGTGAGAAACTGTAATTTTGGGCAGAATTGTGCATTTGATCTGTTTGCAAGCCTTTTAGCTTTGACCTGTTTCATGACTAGAACTATACATTCGCCCAAGAAGGCACTGGGTTGGTAGGTTTATTGGAAGTACCATGCAAGAAGGCCTGAATGGGGCACCAGACCTACTACTCCTGGAAAAACAATTCAAAGCACATTTCATCTATGACAGCATGAATCATATGAATATTTTCATTTTCTTTCCTCACTAGGAAGCTTTGAGCCACTTATAGCAGCTAAATAGAAGGGGGCTGCTTTCTTGTCCATGGCTCTGTTATTTCCCCTTATTAGACATTCTTGATTATTTACTATTTCCGTTTGTGTTATGGTTATTTTTATAAGCCACTTGAAATCCTTTCTGTGGGTTGTGGATTATGGAAGAGAGCAAATAATTTAAAAAGAAAACTCGAAATACACTTCTTACCCATTTCAGATCCGCCATGTCTTTTTTTTTTTTTTAATGCAGACAGAATACTTTCACCCTTTAATAAAATTGGTAACTGAATACGGTATTAGTCATAACATGAAATAATGTTCCTTTTTAAATGTGATGATCATCCTGCTTTATTTCCCCATCTGCAAGATGAGAATAATAATTATCCCTTTGAAAATATCATATGGTCAAATTAGTTAATGTTGGACAAGCATTTCAAAATGAAGCTACGTAATAATTTATTAGTGGCTCCACTGGTGTGCAATTTGAGAATGAAGTCTGCGTTTGAGGATTGGCATTTGCATTAATTCATGTTTTCCCTTAAGTTCATTACAGAGGTCTAGTTCGTATTCTCTCTGCTGGGTGGCACATGTCTCGTGGCCTTTCCCTCCAGAAGTCTTGTTTGAGTAATCGGAAGTCATGTCCTGAAAGGGAAAGTGAGCAAATGAAATTGCTCAGGTACTTCTCTTAAATGGAATCACTTGTTTGCTTTTTAATTAAGATGAGACTTTTGATTAAAGCAGAAATCTTATGGCATTTTATTTCTACTCTATGCCCCTCGAGACCCATTTCTTGACCCTGAAATGAATGATCTCAGTTATATCTTAAATGACATAGTGAATGAACTCTATTTCATGTGCCAGCATTTTCTTCATGTTACTTAGATAAGTAATCTCTTCCTAATTCAGAAAGCATGACAATTTTGTATGGTCATAAAGACAGCCAAGGAGGACGAACACATAATAACAAACTATGGTAATAGCTATTATTCATTGAGCACTTTTGTTCCAGAAGCTTTGTGCATATTATCTCTAATACAATCCTGCAAAGTATTTACAGATCAGGAGCTTGAGATCAGAAAGGTTTGACTAACACAAACAAAGTCACATAGCTAAAGAGATGGGATGCTGGGATTTGAACGTACATCTATCTCCAGAGTTTGATTTTTCTATTTAATTTGTATTTTATGAACCTAAATCATTAAAGCATATTTATGTTTTATTTCTACACACTTCAGGGAAAGCTATTTTTTGAAACAATTTATTGAGTACTAACAGGAGTTATGTCCTGATGGACTGGGGTTAGATTAAATCATCCTCCTGTTCACTTGAAGCTATAAAATTATATAAATCTATATGTGTGAGAAATTCTTGCTATATTCGATTTTTTTTTCAGTGCTGCTTTCTACAGAACTCTGGCAAATTGCAGTCAAATAAAACTCATAAATTCACAGAATGCAATTCCTCCTTGTCAATGAAATGAAATCAGAAAATTTCACTTTTCGCTTAAATGGGCTATACATTTATATGATACAAATTCCCATATTAACAAAGTCAAAACATTTTACTTACATGCTTTTCAGTTAGGTTAGGGTATTTCTTCTGTTTAAGTTGGGATGTGTCAATAAACAGGGTTTCCCATTGCAGCTCATAGGCAGAGAAACTGAAGCTGTGCTTGGTAGTCTTCTCATTCGTACTGTCCAACAGCAAAAAAGTGATCTCCCCAACCTGAAAAGAGATCGATTTGCCTTAAAGTAAATACCTAGTTATCGGTACTCTGAGAATCTGTCTACTTTTGAAGCTATGAGATTTGATTTTTCTCTGCGAGTGTATACCCATCCCTATACTATTGTGTCTGAACTGCTTAACAAAGAACATCTAGAAGTCATACTGGTGCCCGTATTTAAAATATTTATTTAAAAGAAACTAGCCACAGATGGAAATATTTCTAACTAAAAATCATCTTTCTGAAGTATAAAAACATTTCTCAAAATCAAATGTTTCCCATATAGAGTCAGTTCATTGTGGGCTTAGGGAACTTTATCTTCCGTTGCCAATAAAAGCCTTTGACTGGTGAGCTTTTCTTCGCCTTAAATTTGAAACTGGAGTATGTAAGCAGAGTGTGGATCTGAGTGGAAAAACTGGCCTAAATTATGTGAGTTTCAGAAATATCACTCCATGTTTATTTGAACAGTTTCCTCTAAAGGGGAAATTTTTGTTTAATATTTGAATATGTTTATTTATAAAAAACGATTATCAAGTAGACATTTGTATTCTATTAGATCTAAGTTGTTCTCCATTTTCTCTTTGTGTTTTACATATAAGGGCCAAGTTTTTATATATCTTATGACAGAGTACTTGCATTACCATTGAGAAATAGCTACGATTTCACATATGACCTGCAATATGTGACCATTGATCGTTTTCTTGACATATGCAGCTTTCCCTATGTCTCTTAAACCCAGCTTCTCCGATTTGTCCCGTCTTGGATTCTGCACACTGCAGAAAAATGGCCAGTAGAGGGTGCTGCTGGCTTACTTTTTAGAAAACTCCCTGCCTGATTTCAGCACTTTTAAAAACATGGAAATTATCTTAATTCAGTCAAAGCAATCAGAATGAGAAAACTGTCTTAAATTCATCAAAGTTGTTTCTTTGTGTCTTTCGCTATTTCGTTTCCCCAAAGGCATCAATAAAGCGAGGCAATTAGTGTTTCTTCCCTCTTCTGCGGAGCCCTTAGCTGACCCATCGTAAGGATGAGTATGGTAGTTTAGGACAACCGGGTGTGATTATCTAATTTTTCCATCAGCTTGAGGTTCTTATGTGAAAGTTCTATTCATGGAGAGCCAAAAGAAGGGGAAAATAAAAGCCTGTTTACACTTTTACTTTCCAGCCAGCCTTGCCAGTTATCCCCTGACCTGGTTCAATGACAAGAAAATATCTGTACGACCTTGGCCTCTGGATTGTGGACTGAGGAGGGGGTGTCTGTGGCTTCAGTAGTGAGAAGCGGGTGGGAGGGGCATGATTTTATAGACTCAAAAGGCTTCTCTCCTTTCAGGCAGGCAGTGCTGAGAGGTGATCTGAGGAAGACCTTTTATATCCCTTCCAGCACCTCCATTCTTTGAGATGAACTATTGACAGTCCCTCAATATTTATAAAATAGTATAAACTGCTATGTAAATACAGCGTCAAGTCAAAGTTTCTAGCCAAACTCTCCCGAGTACCCTTCCAAAGAAAATGCTATGCCTAAGCACCTCCTCCTAAGACCACTTATATAGGTATATTTACAGAACCCCACCCCTAACCCCTTCAGTCATTCAAGAACAGTACAAGTTGCTGAAGATGTTGTGGTGAAAAAGAAAGTATCAAAAATACCACGGGGCATTGCATTTGCTAGTCATCTTTGTGGTGGCGTCAGTGTGTGCCAACAGCATCATGATAAAGTTCTCGGTGGATCTGAACTTTGCTTCATGTGGTTTTTCTTCACCTTGTGGGTACTGGGCACTCGCCGTCCTTCATAGCTGGTAGGTGCCACTTTTGGCCGGCCCTGTAGCTGGCTGCAGTCGGCTGTCCTTCCACAGGATGAAAAATGTCTTCCATTAGCTAATGGCTGTGTTCTCCATGAAACATTCTGCCCCTTGGCCTGGGGCTGCAGGAGAGCATCAATCAAGTCTCTTAGATGAGGCCTCAGAGGACCAAGGGAAATTTGTATAATCCTGAACTGTAAACATGGGGACCAGTGGTTGAGGTTTTTGGATTTGAACAACATTTAAAAATGTCTTTTTGAGTATCTAAAGTAAACCTTTATTTTAAAGAGAAGCTGAGGCTTGCTGGGTGGCCTTTAGGAGGTCAGCTGACCTTTCTGCCTCTGTTTCCCTGTCTTCAAATTGGTGGAGGGAGTAAAAAAACCTTACTCTTCTATTGCACAGGAGAATCCATTTAATCTTGATTGATTAAATTAAATGAGGAAGTAGGCTTTCTTTACGCCACTTCACGCCGTATGGGCCACATTATAATTTCCCTGCCCCTCGGTCTAAGTGTCCACTAGTGATCGCTGCTGCCTGGTATGGTATTTTGTTGGTGGTGGTGTTCTTGTGGGTCTGTAGTTTTCCTTTCTGTCATTTCCTTTCTCTTCTTCTTCTCCTCCCCACTTACTAACCAAAGAAGAAGAGCTAAGGTGCTCCCACCCTTTCTGGTGGTGGCAAAACAGCTTCTTGTTCATGAGGGAAATGGAAGCATAGATATAAAAAAGAGAGAAGTAGGGGTGTGTGGGTGTGCATGTGCCCACGTGCATGTGTGGGTGTGCATGTGTGTGTCATTTAGCAGTTGCCTTTTTTTGTTATGGTTTGTTGCTGTTGGCACCTGTAAAAGCAGTCAGGCTGAAGAAATTCCTTTGGAAAAAGAAAGAACTTCCTAGAGGTGAATGGAAGGTTGCGAAGGCCTTGAAGGGAAAATTTATAGAGAGCTGACTTTTCTCTATTTTCCTCTACATTGCTTATTTGAAATTCTTTATTGTTAGGACACATTTTTGTTTACCATACCCCCATTATTTTCCCATAAACAATATCATAAATATTTTCATTTGGAGAACAGCCTCGATTTCCCAAATTTCATGACTTTTCCATTTTAATAGACAGTGTATCAGAACATAAATCTTGTGAGATCTTCTTAAAAGGGTACTGCTCAAAAGTTTCAGGAACTGTGTTTTACTTTAGCCTTTGAAGGCAAGATGGGCGGGACACTGAGGAAGTTGTTGCTTTTGTACAGAGTAGACAACTCAAATATTATTATGGAGTGACAGTCTAATGACAACATGCTGATTGTTTTCTCAGTAATAAACTGAGAGTTTTTCCATGTATTTTTATATATTTATATAAGGCTAGGCACTCTTGCAAATTAGCAACTAATTCTACTGAAATATCTGAATAATGTGTTCCATAAGTTACACTATCCTCCTCGCAAAAAAAACCAAAAACATCTAGACATAATATTTGATTACTGAACCTATGTTACAGATTTACAGGTTTTTCCAAAGGCTAGGAAAGAACTTATTTCTGGGTTGGCTAGTTAAAAATATGCCATGCTAATTTTATCTGTAAATACCATATGATTTCTATTCTATTTTCATAAATATGAATTAATTTCACAAACATAGACTTAATCACAAACATAGAGTTTGATGTTTACTTTCATGTTCTTTTCATGGCCACTTGTAGGTAAATATGTAAAACAAAGTAAAAGAGAAAAAGTGATGACATCATATGAGAAAATCTACAACTGTTGATAGTTTTAATTAAGAGGACTAGCTGGACTGGACTCTGGGCCAACATTTTATTGTCCACTAACTAACATGTCCTCTCTGTGTGAGCCATCACATACCAAATTAGAAAATCTGTTTTTGACATTTAAAACAGCTCAAAATCAACATGAAAATTGGCATGCTCTTCTCATATATAATTTGGGGGAAAATATGAAGTGAGAACAGAAAAGATGTATTAACTTCTTAAAAAGTAATCTTTAGGAGCAAACTGCAAGAGTTCGCAGTGGTCAAAGCTGGAACTACTTGAGCAATGAAATGAATAGTGTATTATTGGATTATCCTCAAAAGTAGAAAATACATAAGAGGGAGTCCATAATAAAGTAAAAATAAATGGTGCAATAAGTAACGGAAGAGAATAGACAAATCTCCCATACAGAAGGAGCTCAGATAATTTATGTAGATTTTGTATCTTCAAGGAGGTGGAGCGTAGCTCCCTATACCTGAAGTGTGGGGTTCTGCATAGCAACTCCTTTCCAAGAAGCACAATATGGAAAGTGGTGGAAACAGTAATTTTATGGTCAAGGAACTGGACAGACACTGCTTCAGCCAGGCAATCACGGTCAACATCAACAGCGATGAATCATTAGTAGCACGTGCCTTTAGAATGAGATGATGAGGGCCAAGTGCAGTGGCTCACGCCTGTAATTCCAGCACTTTGGGAGGCCAAGGTGGGCAGATCATGAGGTCAGGAGTTCAAGACCAGCCTGGCCAACATGGTGAAACCTCATCTCTACCAAAAACACCAAAATCAGCCAGGCGCAGTGGCAGTTCCCTGTAATCCCAGCTATTCAGGAGGCTGAGGCAGGAGAATCGCTTGAACCCAGGAGGCGAAGGTTGCAGTGAGCCAAGATGGCGCCACTGCACTCCAGCATGGGCTACAGAGTGAGACTCCATCTCAAAAAACAAAAGATGATAAGAATGGCACTTTACTTCTGTAGTCTTCCTCCTTCACACCCCCAAGCCCGGTCTAATCATGAGAAAAACATCATGCAAATTTCACTACCAGAATATTATAGAACACACCTGACCTGTTTTCCTAAAAACTCTCAAGGTTATCAACAACAAAGAATGTCTAGTGGCACCTAAGGAAACATGATGAATAAATGTAGTGCGGCACCCTGGATAAGGTACTGGAGCAGAATAAGGACATTAGGTAAAAGTTAAGAATTATAAGTAAAGAATGGACTCTAGAGAGTGTCCGTATTGGTTGAGACAAATGACACAGTAACATATGATGTGAGCAACGTGGAAACTTGTCGAGTCCGTAAGGAGACTGTACTGTCTTCGCAAGTTTTCTTTAAACTACTGTAAAATTAAAAGTTCATTAAAAAATAATTCTTATTATCATATACTGTTCTTACATCTCAATGTCGTTATTTTCCTAATTTTGGGTTGATTTTTAAGAGATGACTTTAAATTAGACAAAAGAAAACAGGTTCTCCAAGGCTTGCTATCATATACATTTATTATTGTCATAGGTGCCATTTGCAGAGCTCTGAATACCATGGTTTCCTTTGCTTATAAATAGACTTACAATTCTACCTTATAGAAAGAGTTTATTAAGGATGCAAGGTATGAGAAAGTTCATTCCCCATTTTTAGGACTGCCATGACTATCCATAGAGGAGTATTCTCTGAGTAACTTAGTAGTAAGTGGCCCCTTTAGCTTTCAGTCAAGAATCATATAATTTTCAGTTGATAGTTTAGAAATAATTAATTTGTCTCTCCCTTTCTGTGTACAATTGCTATTAATATGATAGCTATGTTCATAAAACCAAGATTATTATAGTCTATCAAAATGACATTGTGTTTTCTTGCATTAATAAATCCAATACTTCTAAAAGAAAGTAAAATCTATTTCCTCTGAGGTGAAGAAATGATTTTTCCATCTAAAAACTGGAACTGTTCATAAGATGTGTAAAATTTATCCTGCATGTTGATAAACCTATCAAGATTGGGGGGGCTTTGCTATTTCATGACTATAAAGAGTATGTTATTATGACTGTGAAAGTTCAAAAATATTACAGATCCCTAAATGTGCCATACATCTAGAGGACAAGGAGACACTTTCTGGGAGAGTGCTTGTGTGAGGCCCAAGCCCCACTTTCAATCCATTATTTCCTTTGTATGTATTTCAGACCAAGTCTAGCTCTTTCCACAGTTTCCATCTTAGTGTTCAACTACAGTCTGGGACAAACTTTTCTGCCTACAGGAAGAAACACATGGTCTGGGCTTCATCATCAAAACTCCTTGTGTGATCTTGGGGTCTTTGAAGAGCCAGTGGGTTCTTCAATTATTCTCTCATCTGCAAACACCTTGGTCATCTTCCAAAATGAAATCCTGGGAGTCAAATGTGCACCACATTTATGAGCGTGTTGACTGACCAGTGACTCATGAGACTATCACACAACAACTGATGATGAATATATCATTTTCCTCTTTAAAATGACTCCTGTCGCAATATGGTTGTGAGCAGTGGGTTCCCAGAGTTTCCTTTTAACCCAGTAAATACTTGCTGTCTTATCTTTGAAGGAGTAGTTTAGTCATTTTGAAAGAACTGAGTGAGCAAGTGCTTTGTGCAATTACTAAGTATTGTATCTAGCCTTGAAACAAAATAATGTCCTGGTAGATTTTACTTCATCTTTAAACACGCAAGAATTTAAATTGTTAACTAGAAGACACTTGAATTTTCCCATGTTTAATCATTAAAAAGGCAAAACTTAATTTCATCAAGTGCAATCAAAGAATTTTTCATAGTAGCAATTAAAAAATATGAAACTGGAATTTCAATGACATAAAATTTAACAGCTGCTGTGTTATATTTTTAATCCTCATTCAAATCAAATGGCAAATACATTTTTCTTCAGGATTTTTTTTCTTTTCTGTTTTAATATTGATGGGTGGAAAGGTGGTCTCAGTAATTCAAGAACTTTCTTAAACATGCTTCAGTATATTTGGAAACGTATTTCAGATGTTACTCTAGAGTGAGTAACCTTTGTATTTCTGTAGGACACAGAAGGCAAAACTCTTTGGAGAAGGACTGATTGGTTAGCTTGCTTTGGCATGAGGGAACTTCCAACTATATTGAGCTGTTTAACTAAGGAAACCAAAACCTATTTTGCTCGGTTTGCCTTTTTTTCTGCACTTCATGTGTGGCATTTACCATAAGAGAAAGTAAAAACCACACATGAAGTTTGGGTCCTTCTCATTCCTTCCTATTTCCATGCTGGGAGAAAAGGGCTATTTTTGTGATACCCAGACTTCCCCACACTTTCATGTGTAAGACAGAGAGCTGGGACCTATGTTGCTGATACATAATTAGAAAAATTGTATCTTTTTCACCCCAGCACAAACAGGTTCCCTCTGGTTTTCCTTGTTGACTTTTAGGTTTAGGGGCTAAGGAAAAGCAGCAGCCCCTAGTCAAGCCAGGACTCTAAGGTTTGAAAAAACTGCTTAAATACTTTTAAAAGGTGGAACTATTTAATAATTTGTCATTTCAAAGCCTTCCAGGTCTTCTTAGTTTACCTACATTTTTTTTCAGAAAATGGACATTGAGTTCTTTGGTCTTGAGCACTCTTAGTTCTAAAGACTTATTTTAGCTCATTAGTTCTCATCAAACTTCTCTCCTGATCCTATCCTCAGAGTTGATTTTTCCAAAGTCATATATTTTGACCTCAGAGTTTTAATTTCTTCAGGGATTTTTTTATTTTCATATCTTTTTTCTTGTTGTACGGGGTATTGTTCAGAGACTTAGCTGTTCTCACACCAGCCAGGACTATACATAAAGTGACTTAACGTGGTTAATCAGTCTTTGGGTAAAGACCAGCTCACCATTTTCTTTAAGTATAATTTACTGGATAATAAGGGAATTGCCATGGCTCATAGAATTTATCTGACCAGGATAAGGTCGGACAAGAACTCTGACTTACTCAGTGGGAAAATCCAATGACCATTAAGACGTAATCAAGCAATCTGAAAGTGTCACTGATAGTAATTTTTTTAAAAAACAGGAGCCCCCCTACATTGACCTTGTAAATAGTCTAAGTGCCCAAAGGAAGTAAAATGTTGGAAGAAAGCCAGTGACAAAGAACTTATATTTCGCTTATTTTGCCATCGATGCTTTACAAGGTTTCTTGTGAAGCTTAATGAGACAGTGTAAACCATGCTTTGTAAATAGTACAGTGCTATCCACATGTAAAATATTATTATTATTACTAAATTATAGGTTGTGTTACATGGAGGAATACTGTACTCGAAGAATCATTTTTGTGGGATAACAAAATTTTATGGCTTATTTGCAAAAATTCTCTACACAGTTAAAACAATGCTTTATGATTGGGAAGCAATTTAAACTCTCCCATAATATTTGTTCAACATTCTTTGCATTGCTTTAAACAAGATACACACATTCAGAAATTATATAACTTCATTGTACAAATGGCATCTGAGTGAAGGGGAAGGTTATAATCAAGTATTATCTACCAATACATTTTTTAAAATTCAGGTCTTGCATAACAATTACTTACTGGCAACTTAATTGGCATGATGCCTATCAGGAAGTGACACCAAGGCATGGGAACAATTTTGTACGTTCTTCATATTGGGCACCTCTTTATAGCCATATTATTTGCCAAGGAAAAACAAGAGAGGGTCATTGCTTTGTACTTTGGGGCTGTTATTGAGAACAGTCTTCCCCATTTGGTGTGATGTCATCGAGCTATTGAAAAGCATACATGGGCATTGAATGGATGATTTACAGATCATCTTCTCAAGTTTCTTTGCATTGGTGCATTCATGAAATGAACATAGTGATTCTGAGGTACAGTCTTCTGTGTTTTGTGTCTCAAATTGTCCTTCTATTGCTTTAGTAGTCCCGATTAACATTTTAATTTCTAAATATGTGTTCCTTCCAATATAATAGCCACTTAGACATAAGGTGCTCCTGTGCATTTTAAATGTGGCTAGTCCAACTTGCGATGTACTGTAAGTACTAAATACACACTGGATTTTGAAGATAATGTGAAAAGAATGGAAAATATCTCAATAAATTTTATGTTGGCTATATAATATGTTGGATTGTTATTAGAGTATATTATTAAGATTACTTTCATCTTTTCTTTTTGCTTTTTACATGTGGCTACTAGAAAATTTTCAATTACATATGTGGCTTGTGTTATATTTCCATCGGACAGCAGTGAGCTAGACAGGATGTAGCATTTTTCTGCTTCTGATGAGAATGGGAAATGTGGAAACACATTAGGTTGCTCATTAGAAAAATTTTGAGTGTTCCTTAAATTTCAGCTAGTTTTGATGGAAGGCTGAGAATTAGATCAAGTTCTGTTTATCCCTAAACAAGATGTGGAAAGCTAGTAGAGCACAGTGGTTCAACTTGGAATCTGCTGAAGGGGAGTGTCTGTCTGATGCTGGTTTGTCACAGAAATACCTTAAACTGCGTGGGCAGGAATGGAGGTTACATCTTTGACCTATCCTAGTCCAAAGTGGCTCTCTCCTAAAGTCACTCAGGTGACTCTTAGGTGGCCTTAGCCAAAGCTTATATAGTCACACAAACTCACCAAAGGACAACCCTCTGATCTCACAAGGAGAATGCAATACAGCATATACTTTGGCAACTGAAAACCTCAAACCTAATCTTTGGTGACTTAAGGTTTCTGTTGATATTCACAGAAATACCTTTTGCTTGTCAAAATATGAGTTGCAGTATTTGCTTTAGTATCTGCTCACCATCCCATCCCCTCTCTCTAAACTCGTTCATTACCATTAGGATATTCTGGGTGGCTGGAATGGTTCACGTAAGTGGGGACAAGACTTGCCAATATGTTATCAATGTCTTGAGCTTAAAAATACATGTTTGGATGTTCACCAGAGTGAAAATTTGTGTCTAATCACCCCCTTTCCACCTCTCTTTTGATGAAAATCATCAAAATGTGAGATGAAAGGATCTAATGGGTTGTCTGAATATTTTTCCCAGCCCCGTTGGAAATGATTGAGGCATTGGCTCTTCAACATTTCCTCTGAGAAAGCAATTCCAAAGGTTGGTGTCAACTTACAGCTTAGTAATGGACTAATACACATTATCCTGTATGCAACTCTAAATTATAGCCTGCCAGCTGTGACTCTGGAAGTTTGGAATAGGTTCCTTCCCAAGATTTTAAACAGAAGTGGCTTTGAATGTTGCGGGCATGAGTCTGTCTAACCCTTCTAAAGGTGGCATAAACGCTGTAACATTTCTATTGATTTTTAACATTCAGCTCTCTAGAAAATAGAAAATAGCCAAAACTTGACAGGCACTTACAAAATGATCTGATCCTTCATAGATGTAGATGCAGAGTAAGAGCTTTGTTCAAAAGTGACATTTGTGCTTAAACTTGGAACAAACCTTTCTTGTTTCTCTTATGCCAGTTTTATTACGTGGAGTTGAATTACATTTTACTGGATTGAAAATAATGCTTTAAATGTTATTTTGTCTTCTTTAGTTTTTCTTTTTATCATTTAAATATCTGTAGCCTCAAACTCATAAAAGGAGAGTACAAACTTCTAATAAAGTTCCTTAATATTTACCCTAATTCATAAATTAAAGAAATCCAAATTTAAACCAACACTCCTATTGCATATATTTAATTGTCAAATATAGTGACCACAGTTGGCGAGGGTGTGCATTAAGCAGCTCCAGAAGAGAGTGCTACAGGAGTTAAAAATCAACTTCATCTTGCTGAAAGGTAGCTTGGCTTTACTGATCATCACAAGATTTCAAGTAATGTACATACTGAGCAATTCAATTTCTGGGAATTATTCCTGCAGGAAGTAATTAAGGATGAGAGAAAAGATTTAACTAGACTATAAGAATGCTCATTGCAGTATTCTTTATATCACAAAATAAAAAATCTAGAAATACTATTACTGGTAGACTAGCTATATAAATTAAGATGCATTTATACTGTGAAATGCTCTTTAGCCATTTTAAATGACAGCTTATAATTAAGTTTAATAAGTTAAAAAATAAATACATTACAAAAATGTATGGGAATCTAATTTGATACTGATAAAATGATATCTGTTTATACACATACATAGAAAAGACTGAAATGGTTACAAAAAAATGATTAATGGTGGTTATCTCTGAATGTTAGAATTACAAGGGTTTTGTTTTTTTATTTTTAGATTTGTTTATTTTTTCCCTTTGAGAAAGGACAGTAACTTTGGCATCAGGGACAATTTTCTGAAACTGTTTTCGAGGACATTCAAATCTTCCTCATCTCTCTTTATGTGGTTAGATGAATAAAAGGTACATAAACTTATAGTAAGGATAAGACACAAGTGAAGGATATAAAGGAACCACACTGTGATTCAGACCACCTCTTCTAGCTGTCTGTTAATTGTCTTAATAGCACACTGTTGACCTTGTTCTTTTATAATCATGATGATCCACCTGCCCTCTCCTGAGACTCTTTTTCAATAGACAGCACTTGCCATCCCTCCCGTATCATATTGTATTTAATTTAATCTTTAGCAGATAGATATGGACTGTGTTGTTCATATTACTTTTTTTCATGTGTTAGGTGCTTTGGAATTGTAATCCAAATTTTGAACAAATTATATGCTCAAAATATATGACAATACAATGAAGTTTTTTTAAAAAATATTTTAACAAACTGACTTCATGGGCAAAGACTGTTGTAGTTTTTAATAGTTCTGTCTACAGATGATTTTATTCCAGTCTGTGAATCTTTCTAAGCAAAGAGGGGGAAAAGTATTCATTTTTTTAAATGGCAAGATGAAAGTCCTTAAAGCATCTAATACAAATTAATGAATTCTACAACCATTTATGTTAGCCCTAATATATTATATATATGCACCTGGCAAGTCATCCAACAGATACTTGCTCGAACTTCATAAAGCTATCAGTCTAGTAGGGGAGGCAACCATCCATACAATGAAAGGCAGAACATAGCAACAGGTGGAAAAGAGGCAAATCTAAGTGCTAAGGGAGTGTCACAAGGGAAAGGGAAATGTTAGGGATGGGGTCATAGAGGTCACATTTGTGTTAGGACTGAAGGGCATTATTGGATTAACTGAGAACATCGAATATGAATAGTGGATTAAAATATTATGTAGATGGTAAATTTATTGTGCTTGATAACTGTTCTATGGGTTATGGACGAATGTATCCCTTTAATTAGGCGATACACAGAGAAGTATGGGGGTAGGGGAGAGAGTGAGAGCCTGGCTGTGCAAACCATAACATAAATCATTAGCAATAGCTGAGTATGAGGGTAAAGAGCATATAGACGCTCTTTGTACTATTTTTATTTTTGCAACTTAACTGTTAGTTTGAAATTATTTCCCGGCAAAAAGTCTTTTTAAATCCCGCTCTCAGATAAGAGGCAACAGAGGATAGCTGTCCTTATTCACTGCCTTCTGAAGACCAGAACTGATGCCAGCTGCTTTTTTATTTCCCCCAAAATGTGGTTCATGCTAGTTATTTGTTGACTTCACCAAACCACCGCATAATTTCACACAACCCAGGATGGAGGGCAGCGGCGTCTGTTTTACAGAACCCAAGGCCTGAAATAGCAGGAGGGCTGTGTTGTGGTGTGGCGTGGAAGCCTGCGCCCTGCCAGCCACACTGGGCCTGGTTTCAGCAGTTAGCTATCAGATCCTACACTGTGGAAGAAACAGCCAGGGCAAATAAAAAGGAGAGTCAGACTTACAAAACAAAGCTTCCTGCTTCTCAGTAATATTGCCTTGCCTCCTCCTTCAGAATAGCACTCATTTCTGTAGATATTTTCTGGTAGTAATACTGAGACTTCCCTGATGTTGCTGTTAAATTGTAGTTCCTACAAAAGGAGGCCAGTCCTCATTTCTGGTGTCCAGATAACCTCCTCCAGGTATTTTCTCAATGTGGCTCAGACCTAAGTTACTTTACTTGCTATGCCTTTAAAAAATACCTCTATTCCAAAAAATCACATTTTCCAGAGGGCTGTAAGTTTTAAAGACCCCTTAGCAGTGTAAGAACTATGGAAGTGACGTGTCTGGAGAAGAAATCAGCTCCCCGTAGCATAAGGAGCTGAGTGGCTGGAGAAGCCTAGACTGTGGTGGGCTTCAGAACTGGCTTGGGCCTGCTCTCTGCATGGGCTCCTACTGCCACACAGCCTACAGGGGGAGTATCAATGCCCCACCCCACTTCCCAGCTTCCAAGGACGCACGTAGTGTTCACCACGTGCAGTGTTCACCACCTGGGCTTCATTCAGTGTTAGTACCCGCCACTTCCAGCAGTGGCGGTCCTCCATTGCCTTTTACCTGAGAGCAGGCTTTTAAAAGACTTTTTACTGGAAAACTGTTGCAACTGGCTATATGGCCACAGGCAGTTAGTGAACTTCACTGAGTCTCAGTTTTGTCATCCACCAAATGGAGATAATAATAGTCTCCAGCTCCTACAATTGTTATTAGGATCAAATGCAGCAGACAATGCATATAAATTATGAAGCACAAGTGGTGGTTCTTGCTGTTCTCTTGTGCGTGTTGAGAGTATTACCATGTGAGCCTGGCTTCTTTCCTTTCTCCCTCCCTTCCTTCCCCACACTTACTGATACTGCATAGTTGGTACAACAGTGTTCGGGATACTCTTCATTTGAAGATGAGAGTTCTACAACTGGATATGAGTAAAGTGTCCTTTGGAAAACTGTGAAGTACTCAGCAAATACATAAAGATGAGCATGTTTTAATTGTCCAGGCCCACCCAATGTGGATGATTTTCATATTCTGTCACCAGTATTTTCTGCTCTTCCATCCTGCAGTGCCCTAACCTCCCAGGGTTCCCATACCTAGAATGCCCCTTTCCTTCACCCTGTATTTATCGAACTCAGTCCTCAAAGGTTGGCTCAGTGTCACCTGCTGTAGACTGCTCACAATGAGAGCAGAAGAAATCGCTCCTGAAACTCCCTTTACCTAACACTGTAATATGTCATGCTTTTTATGTTTTATGTAACCTTATTACATAAAACAATATGGTTTTGCTTTTTATACTCATCTCCCGTACTTGACTATAAGTTTCTGAAGGCTACAGGTTGTCATATTTTTCCTAGTTCCTGCATAGAGCCTGGAAGGTATGCTGCTCAGTAACCATTGTATTGGGGTTGTTTATTGTTGCTTATAAATTTTTTGAAAGCACAAAATCATGCAGAAAAGTACTCAAATCAGGAGTGTACAGCTTAATATTTTTGACATGAATATACCATGCAACTAGTCTTCAGATCAAGAATCAGGAGACTATAAGGAGAAACCCAAAAGTCCATATTCAGTCTCTACTCCCCCAAGGGTAACCACTACATCATAGATTAGTTATGCCCCTTATTAAACTTTCTACAAATGTCATCATACGGTACATATGCATTCATGACTGGCATCTTTCATTTAACATTATGTTTGAGAAGCATTCTTGCTGTCGTATGTAGATGTAGTTCATTCACTACCATGACTATGTAGTATTTCACTGTGTGACTATGCCATTATTTATTTATCCATTCTGCTGCTGATAGACCTTGGGAAGTAACTGTTTTGTGAACTGAAATGAATACTAACATCTGACTCTTAAGAAACATTTCCCAGGGAAAGGGTGACAGCACGGAAGATTAGATTCACGAATGCTAGAGAAGCAGCCCTGATTTCTCACTTTTTCCAAAGAGCATTGACAGATGGCTCCCCATATCAGGAGCCAGCACAATCTTTCAGAATCAGGACAGCCCATTTTCCCAGACCATGTGATCTTTATTCTGTTCTAGCCTGACTGGTTGCTAAATTGGTAAAAATCAGAGAGCTTTTGGGCACAGTGGTGTTCTTAGAATTCTGTTTTGCTACTTAATATTGGCCTACAAATATATAGCTAAATGTGTTTTACTAATGATTGGGGTGGCATTAATTGTAATTACTTGTCAATCTAATTTGTTGCTGCTATCTTAATTTCCAGCATGTCTGAAAGGTTTTTAAAGGATTTCACTAGCAGTTTTGTAAGTCATTTGTCAATAAATTATGAAAAGGTTTGGCTATTTATATTTCAATGTTATCACTTTAATGGGCAACTGTCTACATACCATCCACCACAGAAGTGCTTTTTCCTCTCTTTTCTTGAAGAAGGTGTCTAAAGTGGAGGGAGGTCTGGTTGCTATGGATATCCGAAATTTTATGTTTACAATTTAAGAGGTAAGCTGAAACCTCACTATTTGGTCTCCACCTGAGTGGCTTTCACATTTAGAAATTACGAGATTGTTATTGGCTATCTGGAGCTTGAGGATGTGGCTGAGTCCTGGCAGTCGATTAAAACTAGGCTGGTTTTCAATATCAGAATTATTCAGCCTGTTTTTGTAGGATGTCCCTAAAGTCCTCACTACCTCGCAATGTGTTTTTGATGTAAAAAAAATATTTAAAAAGGAAACATAACACAGGGCAGCTTGTCCTCATTTACTGGAGAGGTTGGTTGCTCCATGAGCTTTTCAGAGTGGGATTCTGCCCCCAGTGTTCCTTGTCCTTTAGCTCTATAGGTTCTGAGCTATAGTATTTCAGTGTTCACCAGACAGCTAATTGGAGAACAAAGCCCTGGCATTTTCCTGGATGGAAGATTGCTTCATGTGATGCTTGTTGGGAAGGTCATAGAAAAATTGGTTAATTCAGAGTATGGCTACATTAAATGTCAGGTAAAATTGTTTTTATTATTTTATTATCAGTTTAATTACTCTTTTAAATATGTTTTTAATTATAGAAGTAAGTCGTGAATACTTTTTTTTGGAGACAGTGTCTCACTTCATAGCCCAGGCTGGAGTGCAGTAGTGCGATCTTGGCTCAATGCAACCTCTACTTCACCTCCTGGTTCAAGCAATTCTGGTGTTTCAGTCACCTGAGTAGCTGGCATTACAGGTTTGCACCACCACACCCAGCTAATTCTTGTATTTTTAGTTGAGATGGGTTTTCGCCATGTTGGCCAGGCTGGTCTCAAACTCCTGGCCTCAAGTGATCCATCCGCTTGGCCTTCCAAAGTGCTGGGATTACAGGTGTGAGCCACGGCACTCGGCCTTTGAATACGTTTTTAATGTAAAAAGAATCTAACAATACAGATAAAGAGAACACTTCCCTTGATTATTCCTCATCAGATCTAGTTTTTTCCACATAGATAATCCTTTCATCAGACTAGTATGTATTATTCTAGTTCAGAGGTCAGCAAATTCTAACCCAAGGGCCAATGCAGCTCCCTACCCGTTTTTATAAATAAAGTTTTGTTGAAACACAGCCATGCCCATTTATTTACATATTGTCCCTGGCTGCTGTCACACTGCAACAGCTGAGTTGTGTGGCTGCAATACAGAGCACACAGCCCCCAAAACCTGAAATGTTTACTGACTAACCCTTTGTAGAAAAAAGTTTGTTGACCTCTGTTCTAGATATTTTTGTTTGCAATTTTTTATATTTAAACTAATATATAGCTAAATGTATTTCACTAATGGTTGTGGTGGCATTAATTGTAACTACTTGTCAGTCTAACTTGCTACCAGTGTCTTAATTTCCTACACATCTGAAAGGTTTTAAAGGATTTCACAATATGCAATTTTATATCTACTATTTATATAAGTATAATTGTGCTTATTTTTACATAAATGGTATTATATAGTACATATTGCTCAATACCTATTTTTCCATTTAGCAGTATATCTTCATGATTTGCCGTTCATGTCAAAACATGTTGCTCTACCTCATTATGTTTAGCTGTCGCATATTATCCATAGTAGGATAAAGTTAAACTTATTTTATCATCTCCTATTGGTGACTATGTAGCTTATTTTCGGCTTCTACTGTTAAAAGGAATGCAGCAATAAAAACTGGCAAAAATCTCTGTTTCTTCCTACCAGTATTGGAAAATCACATACACAATATGGTGGCACATTTTCGCAACAGAGAAGTTAATGTGATAATCATGGCTAATATGAAGAAAAAAGGGGTTAATTAACTTGGTCAGGGACTTCAAACATGATTGTGGGCATTACTCAGGATGGACATTTTATGCTTCTAATTGCTGGACAGTGATTACTCTAGGAAAAGACCTGAGCAGAATTGAAAAATCTGTCTACCTAAAGGACATATGAAGGAATTAGAAGTGTCCTTGGGTAGGGTATTTGTCAGCTTTGATCCCGCCTGAGAATATGTCAAGATCACACTGCATATATTAGACACATGAAACCATTCAATATGTCAAGCTCCTAGGAACTTCCACAATTATCAAGTTGAACCCTTTCCATTTTTAGATGGCGACACCAAGCTTCACAAATGTTAAGTGATTTGTTCAAGATCATAGTAGTATGTTTTGATCATGGCTTAACTTGTCCACTGACCCTAGAACCAGGGGCCGAAAGTTGAAATACCTGATTTTTACAATTCAGAAGGTGTAAGATTTACAGTAGTACATCATTTTGAAGTTTTCTAGTTTGTCAGAGTCTCTTTATTTATTTTTCAATTTTTTAAGAGAAGACAGCGTCTCACTCTGTTCCCCAGGCTTGAGTGCAGTGGCATAATCATAGCTCAATTCAGCCTTGAATTCCTGGGCTCAAGTGATCCTCCTGCCTCAGCTTCCTGAGTAGCTGGGACTGCAGGCTTGTGCCATCACGCTCGGCTAATTTCTAAGTGTTTTAGTAGAGATGGGGATCTTACCATGTTGCCCAGGCTAGTCTTGAAATCCTGTCCTCAAGCGATCTTCCCACCTTGGCCTCCTGAAGGGCTGGAATTACATATGTGAGCCACAGCACCGAGCACAGCATTATCTTTATACTTAAAAAGACATAATTTAAATATGAAAATTCATATTAGAGTAGCTTTATTTCTGATAAAATATCAGCTGTCATTGTCTCAGCAGTCACAGCAAAGAAGAGTCCAAATGAATCAATAGTCAGTTTGAAATTCTCATTCCTAAAAATGCCAGTCTGCTTATTCATGTGCATTTAAGTATCATTAGAAACAGCCTCAGCTGAAGCCATTTTAGCCATTGATGTGTCTCAAACGGGTTAATCAGTTATCAAAACTTAGTAATTTCTAGAATAGTAAGGAAATAACTTTGTTTCTTGTAAAGCAAAATAATAATTGATGGTCACATGAATTGAGGTTTTTGATAGCTTAGAAATGGTACCAAATGTGGGTTTTGGCAAAACCTGTATTTTCATGAAGAAATGGCTTCTAAACACATTGGCATTTCTGTTCATGATAGACACACCGTTTGAATCCGAACCCTTACAGAGGTGACACGACACTGCACTGAAGGCAGTGACACATTGTTTAAAAAAAAAAAAACTTCACATAAAATTATGTAAATACTTAAAGTGAATGAGACACCCGCCTTTCAGTCGCCCTTGCTATGCCGCCCACAGCCTTTTCTCCTTGGCTATTCTTAGCAGGATTTATTTTGAGCCTGATGGTGGTAAAAGATGTAGCATAAAATGAAACCTGACACTCAGAACTCCTTATTATTAATTCATAAATTCAGTCTGGGGTCACCCATTGGTGCCAATGAAAGATTAGCCTAGAGAACAATCACAGTTCACATTCTATACAGTAGTATAGAAGAGATTTTTGCCACTGATAATTTTATTTATGTAAGTGCTAGTGATAATTGTCTGGTGGTCTTGGAACAGACATAAAGAAGAAAGTGACTAGAGTAAACTCTAACGTTCAATTTCTTGGAATTAAAAGCCATGTGGAGACAGGAAAACAGTCTGAAAACAACCAATCGTGGCCACCCTCGATGACTTGAAACAATGTTGGACATTTTCTTGGGTTAATAGATGGTTACTGAGTACTTCTGGAGTTCCTCTAGGGTATACTGGTACACCATTAAGGTATACTGGTACATTATTAGGGTATACTGGCACATTATTAGGTACTAGGGGTCACATGTTAAATTACAAACAAAAGCTTTGTTTCCCAAATTATAGCCCTTGTTAGGAAAAGTAAGGCAAACAAAACATGATCAACATCTAAATAGGAATTTCTTCTTGGTAATTCAAGTGATTCGTAAGCCTTCCATTATGTAAACCTTGTGGCTGAACATACAAAATGCTGAAACAGCTCATTGAAAACCAATCAGTTACATATCCACAAATAGAATAGTATAATAAATAGTTCTTCCTCATAAACACTGTTAGGTTGTTGTCTTGGCTTCATATCAACAGAGAATGAAGGCAAGTCCTCATTATAAAACACCGAAGTCATAGAATAAAGACCTCCCAGAACTGGAAGAGACTTTAAGTTCACCTGGTTAACTGCCAATATCATCACATGTATAATCCACCTGGTGAATTTTACTTGTTTCAAAATCCCTGCCTGACTTCTCCTTGCCTCTTCTTGAATTTTAAAGTTGCCATCTTATACTGCCACTTGAGAATGCAAACCCTTTATAATATTAGCAAAATAGAAATAAAAGAAGATAAATGTACACAAAACTATAACTTAAAAAAAATGACTTGTAGCATCTCAAAGTTAAGAAAAACCACTTTGGCTTTTTTGTTCTTCGTTTTTGTTTTTTGTGTTACAAACACTTAATATAAGATCTACTCTGTCAACAAAAATTTAAGGGTACCATAAATTATTGTTAACTCTAGATACAATGTTGTATGGCAGATCTCTAGAGCTTATTCACTTTGCTTGACTAAAACGTTGTATCTTTGATTAGTAACTTCCCATTCCCCGTCGCCCCCCGCCCCCGCCCTCAGCCCATTAACCACCATTCCACTCTTTGATTCTATGAATTTAACTGTTTTAGAGACCTCAGATAAGTGGAATCATGCAGTATTTGTCTTTCTGTGACCGGTGTATTTCACTTAGCATAAGATCCTCAAGGTTCATAATGTCACATATCACAGAATTTTCTTTTTAAGGCTGAATGAATATATCCATTGCATGAATATACCACATTTTCTTTATCCATTCAACTGTCAGTGAACTTTTAGGTTGTTTCTACATCTTGGCTATTGTGAATAGTGTTTCAATTTACATAGGAGTACTAATATCACTTTAAGATTATGATTGCAGTTCTTTTGAATGGATACTGAAAATTGTGATTGCTGGATCATAGAGCAATTTTGTTTTTAATTTTCTGAGGAGCTGCCAAACTATTTTCCATAGAGGCTGCATCATTTTGCATTCCCACTAACAGTGTGCAAGAGCGCTAATTAAAAAGCTTATGCACAGCAAAGGAAACAATCAACAGTGTGAAAAAGCAACCTAAGGATTGAGAGAACGTATTTGCAAACCATAAATCTGATAAAGGGTAAATGTCCCAAATACATAAAGAACTCCTACAATTCAATAGTTTGAACTCCTGCAACTCATTCCTGGATAAGAAATGGACTACAGACTTGAATAGACATTCCTCCAAAAAGACATACAAATGGACAGACAGTATATGAAAACATGTTCAATGTCGATAATTATCAGGGAAATGCAAATCAAAACCACAATGAGATATTGCCTCATACCTGTTAGCATGGTTATTATTTTAAAAAGACAGGTATTTGTGAGGATGTGGAGAAATTTCATGGTTTTTTGTTCTTAGCTGAAGTATACAATAACACAGATAATTTCTTTCTTTCTGTTAACGGAGCTAGTCAGATGTGACCTCACGAACCTCACATTTTTCATAATACTCTCATCCAGCTGCTAAATAGGCAAGCAGATACTAAATTCAAGAATGGTGTGTCTGCAAGAGAATAGTTATTATAGAGAAGTAGTTACTTAGAAGTTAATGAAATATGTGCATTTGCCATATAAAATAAAGAACTCATAGAGTTCAATTATATATATGGCTGACATGCTGGGAAGGACGGGGAAATAATTGGGAAACCTAATGTCAAAATGATAGCTAAGTTGTTAGCAATGAACCATTTCCCTGGATTTGCATTGATGATAGTCACAAGGAGAGTAGCTGCAATCTAAACACTTCTTACTAAAAATAAGATCCTAGAATATCCACAGACTGGGAGCTTGGCCGTAGATAGTGCCCAGATTTATGGGTACAACCACAGAATGGCTTTTCATTTTTCTGGTTTTTAGGTGAAACCAGGGGTGTTTAAAAAGCATATACTGGAAAAAGAGGAAAAAAAATTTTCTACATGAAAAATATAAGGAAGAGAAGAAAACTGCCAAAAAAGAGTACTATGATTAGTATATTTTGTGTAATGAGATGGTCTCACATTCAGAACACAAGAACAAGATGTTGTGGGAAAAGCAGAGGACAAGAGTTAGGAAAGTAAAGATAGGATTGCTCCCAGAGAAAGCAATCAGACATAACCAGAATATGGAATAATCTATAAGAATGTGAATGTCTACTAAAAGTAAATGTCATTTTTTTAAGTGTGTATGGGATAGGCGGAGGACGTGATTGGGGAAAAGGCTCTATTAGGTTAAAAGATTCTAAAGAGAAGTAACAGTTCATTGCAGCATTGTTCACAATAGCCAAGATATGCGAACAACCTGTTTGTCAACAAATGTATGGATAAAGAATATCTCACACACACAGATACACACACGCACATACACAGAGGAATACTATTCAGCAATTTAAAAAAACTTGCCATTTGCAGCAACATGAATGAAACTTGAAGACATTATGCTAAGTGGAATTAGACACAGAAAGAAAAGTACTATCTTATGTCACTTATATGTGGAATATATAAAAATTAAATTCCTAGATGCAGTGTTGATTACCAGGGGCCAGAGTATGGGAAAAATGGGGAGATGTTGGTTAAAGGGTACAGAGTTTCAGTTATGTAGGACAGATTAGTTCTAGAGACCTAATGTGCACCATGATGACTATAGTTCACAATAGTATCTTGGATACTTAAAATTTGTTATGAGAGTGGATCTTACATGTTCTCACCACATGCACAAATAGGTTAACTATGTGAGGTGATGGGTATGTTAATTAGCTTGACTGTACTAATTAATCTGCAATATAGATGCATATCAAAATGTCACATTGTACACCTCAAATATGTACAATTTTTATTTAAAAAAAATTTTAAAAGCATACCAAATTCGATGTGCGGACTTTAATCCTTGTTCCAAAAAAAGCAGCTATGAAAGACATTTAGGAAACAATTATATATATATACATAGAGATGAGATATTAGAGAATATTGGGGTATTAACATTAATTTTCTTGGTGTAATAATGGTATTATGGTTGGCAGGAGAATAAATATATTTGTGTTATGAGATGTTTACTGAAGTCATAATATCTGAAACATTCTAAATGGTTCCAAAAATATTAAAACAAAAAATGCAAAAATATTATTACATTTTGCCATTTCCTATTACAATGGCAATCCATTTTTAATGTAAAATAAATAAATACAGAAAAACAAGAAGAAAGTTTACAACCAACCATAAACACAGCTCTTCTCCAGACATTGCTAACACCCTGGTGTTTGTTTAGGTGTGTATAATATATACTTATATATGTGTACATACATAATATTATATATATATATACACTCACACACATAATAATCTTTTACTAATACCACATTAAAACTGTTAGTTGTATAGTATCATTTTAATGGCTGAACAGTAACCTTGCATTGTATACATGAACCCTAATTTATTGTACCCGTCTCCTCCAGTCAACGGAGTTTTACTTATTAATTGGACCCACTTCTTCCTTTTTGTGCCTGAGGCTTTCCTTAAGTGTGCAAAACTTGGAGTGCTTCTCAATTCCCGCTTGGTGTGACACCTTAGCTGTTTGCTATGTTTTCTTATTATCTATTTTGTCAATGAGATTTTTCTCTCATTTGCATTAGCTCAGAATGGCAAGGAGCATTTTTATCGAGATGAGTGTACCTTACACGTAACAAATTGGGTGCATATCTTTGCTCACTGATGCTTTATTTAGCAGGCTAACCTGATAAGCTATTTCTCAAATTATAATAGCATTCATCATGGTAGTGAACTTGATAAAGTTTCTGAGTCTCAAAAAACAGAAATCAATTGCTTGCAGCTGTATTGCATTATAGCTAATGCAATAAAGAATTCTTTTCACAATAATAAGGTAAAAATTGGCAGGGAGTAGGGGAGGTGTTAACCTATTAGGGAAAATGCAGAATAATCAGATATGGCAATTTATTGCTTTGGAATCTTTTTATTGTAATATCCTCATTTTGGATAAGGTAGGTTGGCATCAGATAGATTCAGCTTCAAATAATGCCTCTTATTTTTTCACCTTGGCCAAGTTATTGATTTTCTCTGCCCATTTTTCTCATCTGTAATATGGATAGTGAGGTATGTATGGAAATGTCATAGGTCTGTTATAAAGATGTAAAGAGTAATAAGGTCATTTATTGAAAGCTTTTTGTAAAATGCTAATAGTGGTGATGAGGGGTGGGATGTAGGTACTGGTGGTGGTATTAGCAGTAGTGGCAAGAATTAGTAGCAGTAGGAGAAATAGTGACACAAGTAAAAATATTAGCAATGGATAACAGTACCAAAACATTTACTTTTAATACAAATGTGTTGAGGGTAGTGTGATGTTAATCAGATGCATTTATGATAGTGTATTTGTAGGCACCCTATAGATGACTCTAAAATAAATTGTATATATTTGGAAGTAGAGGGGAAAAAAGAAGTATTACTTACCCTAAATTTTTATGATAAAAACTAATGTTTACTTTCTGTTTCACTGTCTCTGAAAAGAGTTCTATTTTATTGTAAATCATATGAGCAGTTTAATAATAAAGTCTTCTAAATAGAGCATTTCCACTAAATTTATAGCATCTTCAATCTCTGCTCGAGTCCTAATTTTGCGTAAGTATTCCTTCAATTTAAATTTACATTTGTCATGATACTTAAATCTTGATAAAAGAGAAAAAGTACTCCTTTATAACTTAGTGACATGAACTAGATCTCTCATATAATAAATTAACTGCAGAATAACCTTCACATAATACATTCATTTTATTTTTTCTTTATTTTTAAAAAAGTGCTCTTGGGAAATGAACAAGTTTCTGAAACACTCACTATAGCATTCACTTTTTTAAGCATTAAACATCAGGTATTTTGTGACCTAAGTGAAACATAATGCAAAAAAAAAAAAGAACACATCTTTTTCTAGTGGAGTATTAATAAGGTGGATGTTTATTTTGTGGTTATTTTTAGTGAAGAATTAACAGAGTGGGTGTTTAAAGAAAATGCACCAACACATCAAACATATGGAATGATATATTCTATTATAAAGATACATGCACAGGTATGTTCATTGCAGCACTATTCACAGTAGCAAAGACATGAAATCAACCCAAATAACCATCAATGATAGACTGAATAAAGAAAATGTGGTACAGATATACTATGGAATACTATGCAGCCATAAAAGGGAATGAGATTATGTCCTTTCCAGGGACATGGATGGAGCTGGAAGCCATTATCCTCAGCAAACTAACACAGGAACAGAAAACCAAACACCAGATGTTCTCACTTATAAGTGGGAGCTAAACAATGAGAATACATGGACACAGGGAGGGGAGCATCACACACTGGGGCCTGTCAGGGGGTCGGTGGGAGGGAGAGCATCAGGATAAATAGCTAATGCATGTGAGGCTTAATACCTAGGTGATATTTTGATAGGTGCAGCAAACCACCATGGCACACGTTTACCTATGTAACAAACCTGTACCTCCTGTACATGCATCCTGGAACTTAAAATTATAGAGAGAGATATTTAAGACAAAAAATGATATTTTTTTCCTACCTATTTAGATTGTTTTATCTTCGATTAGAGTATTTGGAAAAGCACACAGGCATGATGATATGAGGTGCTGAAGTAAACATGTAGATAAATATAACTAAACTCTAAAAATGCCACCTCTTCCACAAAAATCTTCATCAGCACCCTAGAAGGAGGTGTGATTCTTTTCACTTGCAATCCATCACATATTCAAACATGTAGGCAATAGTCACATAGGCTCTGAGCCTCATTCATTGAGTATGAGGGCACCATTTTAAAATTAATCTGGGTGGAGCAGAGTTATGGTCCATGCACTTATAGTTCATTCATTAATTCATGCATTCAACAAATATCTAATAAATGTGTACCCTGAGCCAGGCCCTATTTTAGATGCTAAGAACACTGTAGTGAATAAGGCACAGTCCCTGCCCTCATGGAACTTATATCTTGGTTGGGGGACAGAGGAAGAAATACAATAAATTAAACAAGTAAAGACAGATGGTGATGTATGCTATAGAGGAGAAAAGGAGTGGAGTAAAGGAGACAGAGACAGCCGGTTGGGAGGAGAGTGCACCCTGGTATAGGATGGATACAAAGGCCTCACTGGTCTGCTGATGTTGGGACACAGCATGAAGACAAGGAAGACAGTTCTGGGTTACTGGAGGGAATGGATCCAAGCAGAGGTGATGCAAAAGCCCTGGTGCAGGTAGCAATTTTAGTATTTTTAAGGGCCATCTCAAGTTAACTAGCGTCTCTGGGTTGCAGTTTCCTCTGTTACAAAAATGGGGATAATAATAGTACTGTGAAGGACAATTTGTGAAGATTTAATAAAATAGTGTGTGCAAAATGGCTAGCTCAGTGAGTGGTCTGTGAAAATCTTAGGTGCATTTCTTCTATAAATACTCACGTTGGTGTTTTCTGTAAATATGGACTCATGTTGGTGTGTGTATTTGTCTGTGTCATTATGGTCTTTCTTCTTTGACAGAAATATGCCTTTTGAACAGTAAAGCCAAGGTAATTACCAGATTATGTTCCAGAAAAGACTAAGGGAGCCCCTATCTGTGTTCAGCAGTTTCATGAACCACTTTATGACGCGCATTTCCACCTTCACTTATCTTTCTTGAGTCCTCCCGCCATTGGTCTACCCAGACCCTCCTGCTGCTGAAGCCTTCTCCTAGAAATGGCAGGTATTAGGGTGGGAGATGCCCAGGATAGCTCAGGACCAGCTCCCCTCCATGTGTGTTACTCACTCCACCTGTGGTAAACACATGCACCCGTAATGAGGGGTGGGGCAGATTTCTCTCCATTCCTCCTCTAAACCTTGATGTCTTTTCAGTTCCCTTTTTTCCAAGCTTAGGCAGGCAAAGGAGCCAAGGCAGCTGAAATGCTTTGCATAAAATAATGGGAGAAGTTTAGGATCAGAGTGGGTGTTTGCCCTTGAGAGGAAGAGCTGAGAGAAAGGTGAAAAATACCTCTTGAAGCATCATGGTCATATAGCTGAGAAGCTTTCAAGAACAGAAAAGGCCACTAAGTATTTTTAAAGAGTTTGCCTTGCTGCATTGTAAATTCTTTCCATCTTTTCAAACCTTTAATAAAGTCTGTCAAAAACCAGATCTTTGTATGTGGCTCTTTTGTGTGTGGGGGTGGGGGGCGGGTAGCAACCAAGGAAAGGGGGTGAATTCTATTTTGTGGTAAACAGAGCTGAAATAAATGCAAAGCCCCATGACCAACAGTGGGGGAGTAAGAATTTAGCAGAGGAAAGAAGCAGGAGTCAGCCATGACCACCCCTCTATTTCCTAGATATTCTCAGAAGTGTTTCAAGGGCATTGGACGCTTCAAGGCAATAGTATACTGATCTTAATAAGCAGGATGGCCTTAACTGACATGTGCATGTGTGTGAGACTTGCTTTGGGCGGCACTCCAGACAAAGACAGGCACTGAATTCTCTGGATAGCAACATGAACATGAGGTTGAAGCTGCAGATCTGGGAGGGACTCTAGGCCTGCCCGAAAGTGGGTACAATAGACAGGGGTTGTCTACATTTGTCAATGTCCTTGAGGAGAGCAGTGCTCATATCTATCATCAGTATGGACTCAAGCTTCATTGTTGAGGTCTCAAGACCACATCCAGTAGTGGGCACAGTGAGAGTGGCTTTGTTAGCCTCAACAGTTCACTAGATGGGTCTTGAGTTGATACCTTTGGTTCCTTAGAACAGAAAAGAAATAGGTTGGAGGAACTTGCCTTGGGCTGTTTCCAGGGCTGTACATAGGTAGAAATAATATCAAAGCTAACATTTATTGAATACTTAGTCTAAGTAAAGGATTATGTGAGAACTTTATATGTACTCACTCACCTAGTTCCCCCTACAACTCTTTGAGATAAGTACTTTCTAATATTCTTCCAAAACGAGGCATACTTTGACCCAGCTATAGGCTTTGCAAAACTGGAGCACATGGAATGAATAGGAGTGCTGAGGGGAAATTTTTTGAGAAGTAGGAGTTGATGAAGCAACCAATTCAGCAATTCTTCAATAGCAAATAGTTAGCTTTATCTCAATGGCTAGTGTCTTTGTCAGTTTTATAGGATGATGTTGCAATTTCATTCACATTTGTCTGAGGGTTCTTTTGAGACTGTCAAGTTTCCAAGGTCAAGTCTTCCCAGGTCCCAGATCTCACTCTGTTTTTGCAACTTAACTCTGCATAGGAGGAGATGTGGCCCATGGCTAGCAAGAGAGGATGACGATGAGAATGAAAGTTAGGGAAAAAAATGGACTTCATGGAGAATTTAAGGAGGGCGGTTGAACATAGATCAAATTGAGGTGAACAGAATGGAGAGTGTGGGCAAGGTTAAAGACTGTGCTAAAAGCAAGTGTTGTATTTGTGCTTAGTCATAAAATGTAGCTCTGGAGATCCACTTCAGGGTCTGGTTTGTGCACATAAATCCCTTTTGAAATTTACAATTTTCCCCATGCAAGTGCACTCATCCTTGGAGCACTAAGCGACCCATTACTGCGCTGGGTGGGGCCAGTCGGGGTGGGAAGAAGTGATGCGTATTTCACCTCCTAGAATCCCCATCTTTGGGGAAAGCTAATTTACTGCACATTTAAATGTTTGTCTCTCAGTGACCATTAACTTAATTAAGCCTGGCTCACCAGAGTAGCTGGCTTTTAATGAGGAATTGCTTCCCGGCAAGAAAAATTCTTGAAATTGTTGGAAAACGAAAAAGTAAATCCTGGGGGATTGTTAGAACTCGTAGATACAGCCTATTCACTAGTCTGACTGGATTTCCTTTAAATGCTGAGATGAAAGTTATTCAGCATGGAACTCTTGCCAGTGAGGATTTAAGAGGTTTTGTTCTTGTTCTGTACTACTGCCAGGAACTGTAATTAACAGGTAAATGTAAGAAATGGAAATGTATGTTGCTCATCTGATTTAAATATTCCTCCTCCTTTAAAAAGCAACATCCATCCTAACCAAAGTGGACCTGAATAGTGGAGGTCTAGATGTACAGAGGACTTCCAGAAAGCCACAAAAACAGTGCAATGGTTAGTTTTTCTTTTGGCCCGAGCATTGATAAAGGTCCTTGGGCTAGTTTTCCATTAGTCTCTCATCTCTTTTTTTTTTTTTTCTTGCAGTAATCTTACCTACAAAATGCTTTAACTGATCTATTAGAAATCTTTGATTTTTAGACATACGTTGAATTATTTCCTTTTTTCCCTCCTTGGTAATATTTATCAAACTCCCAGGCAACTCAACATTTCTCTTATAGAAAAAAGTGTCTCATAAAGGAAATGTGAAAAATGATTGCTTAGAAAACACGAGGGCCCGGAGAGACACATTTCTGCAAGGACTTGTACTGAAAGAGCAGTAGGGACATATAATCATCAACATTTGCCCGCCTTTGAATATGAAGATGTCACTGTCATCATTCTTCAGGCATGTTTTGAAAGTTTTGTTTTGCTTCGGCTCAGTTCGGTTGATTTGGTGTGTGGTTTTGTTTGCTTGCTTACATTTTCCACGAACTTTCATGGACTTGCATTGACCCATCAACATCTACTTTGTCCTCTTTAGACCAAAAGCGGGCTGTTGTATGGAGTAATCAATGAAAAAGGTGTATTAATTATAATTTGTCTGTTCAATATGTGCCACTAAGGCTTTTATAAAGAAGAAGTTATATTGCCAAAAAGGCAATGAATGAATCTTGAGTTTCTTTTGTCCTTGTGCTGTTCTGACATCTGCAACTCTCATGGCAAAATTTTGCAATACTGTATTCAGAGTCGTAACCAGAGAGTCAGTAGGTCAAATGCAGGCCAAGATTGACAAGGAAAGGATTGGAAAGCAATGCTGTGGTCACTTGGAAAATGGGCAATTCCAATCACGCTCAGAAAATGGAAGTGAAAACTGGGACCAGGATCATCTTAGAAGGACCAACAGAAGCATATTGATAAAATACCTAACAAAAAAGATCACAAAAAATAGCCACACATGGGATAATCATGACACAATAAAGTTGTAAATCATTAGGTTATGTGAACAATTCTTCAGCTATTGGGAAACATCCCTCTGTTTTCTTGAGTCTTAATCCCTGAGACTAGTCTCATAACATTTCAAAATAAAATTGTTTGAGCCAAGAAGGAACAGAGTTGAATAGAATACACAGGTGTATTTTGGTGTCAATGATTATACCATTAAAGTTTTCATAAGTATCTTTTTACTATTATTATTATTTTCTCCTTGGCAGACAGCACCAGTTCCAGAAGTTGTGTCATATAATTCAAATTGATTGTTTGTCCTAAGCAGTGTATTTGACATTTCTTCAGTGAGGCTCCAGCTCTCCTCCTTATGCCCACCCCAGATCTGTGGTGAAGAAAGCATGACTTCAGTCCATCTCATCCTTAATATAGCTTTGGCCTTCCTCTTCATAAAACCTTTACAGCCTAAAAGATCATGGGCAGCATTTATGAAGCCTGGGATGTGCTACAGGAGAGGCAGTCATTCTTATGTTCTCACAGTTATGATAAAACATGGAATGGCCCAACTCACAGCCAGTTTGGGGTAGTTTTCTCTTGATTTAGCTTTTGAATGTTTGTTAGGACCTGAGAAGGCTTTTGTTTTTTTTCTTTCCTTCATTACCTATAGTTGTCTGTTACCACTTGAAACAATACATTCAAGCTTTTACAGATGAAGATTAAAATGTCTTTTCTTATGGCACTATCTGAAACTCATGCTTTAGCTGCTTTTCAAATGCCTCCAGCTCATGAAATGAGAAAGAAACTTTTTCCATGACACACTGATATCACCATCTCTTTTCAGAAGGGACAACTGCACGCGTACACAGCAGATTTTCTTTGCGTCGTACGCATGCAGCAAAGAGCTGCACTTCTGAAGGGTTTCTTGTGTAAGCTCATTCATGCTTCTCGCCTTGGAGACTTCACCAGACTCTCAGCCAGATCAAGTCAGGAAGCACCTGTCCTGATGCTTCTTTTCTCTATATGTTTCTCTGGGGTTCTTCACAGCCTCATGGGACGTATTCCTTTCAATTTCTCTAGGAATCATGTATATTTCATTATTTGCAGATGGAAAAGAAAACCACCTTGACAAACAGAGAAGGACCTTTTTATTTAATAAGGCTTTGATTGCCTGATTGATTCTGAAATGCTTGTTCTAGGCTGTATCTGAATGAGTCTCACAAGAGTATAAGAATCTTTCCTACCATTTTCTCCCTTATTTTCTTCCTTCCTTTTATTTTTCCTTTCTTTCTTTCCTTTTCTCCTTTCCCCGCTTTCTTATTCTGTTTTTCGGCCAGTCCTCCCTGCCACCCCCCAAATTACCCACTCGTCCTCATGATGGAACCTTTTCATCCTGTGACTTTCAGATTTGTTCCAAGTCACTGTTAATGCATTTATCACTTCTGACATAAGGTGGTAGATTTTTTTAGCTTATACTTTCCTCCCCTTTGCAACTCCTTTCACTAATGGCAAAGAGTGACAACTAGTGATTACAGAAATCTTGAAAATGCCACTGGGAACTCAGCAACAAGAGGTGCCTCATCAAGACTAAGACGTAGATTTGAGATCGGATCCCCAGTGGCTTCCCTCCCCATCCCTTTTATCCCCTCTTTACTAGCAAAACCTAAGTAACCTCTTTCTACTTCCTGACCTGGAGGTTCTAAGCTGAAATCTTCAACAAGCCCAAGGGTGCACGTGGCCCTGCTCAGTGCTTTTACGCCATCCTCCTACACTCTGTCTATTTTGAAGTGAGCGCTGTGTTATTTCTGTACCAGGCAAAAACCTTTTTGTGTAAATGGAGATATAAAATTTGTAGGTGCTACATAATATGCTTAAAAAAAAGCTTCAATGTGTTTTTACTTTATCATCCTGCTCCCTCTGCCTCGTCCTTCCTCTGTCCTTTTATGCACCGTGTTGCCCTGTGTCTCTTTCTTTCTTCGTTTTTGGACTTGCTTCAGTGTGTGGCTGCATTCAGCGTGGAGCTTAGGGAATGACTGATTACCTCAGACCTTCAGGGTTTGCCTGTCCAGCAGAGCTCAGCTTTCACCAGACCTCAAGACTCCAGGGATGTCCATGGAGCAGGAGTATGCTGGGCAAAATAGCTAATGGCTTTCATTTTGCATGGTAAAGTATTACAACGGTGGGTCCATATCTTAACTAGCTCATGACTCATTCAGCAAATATTTCTTCTGTATCTTATATGTACCTGGCTGTTCCAGTTCTCAGGATATGTAGACAGTAAAACAGACAGTGTCCCTTCACACACACCTTCACACTTTAGAACATATTTTCATAATCTCTAAGGTATCAGCAACTTTTATAAGTGACCCTAGCATTTTTTGGAAATAAAACTCCCCAATTTTAATTACTATAAGCATCTTATTCAGTTTTATGCGGCCTTTTTTTTAAAAAAAGAAATGAGTGCTGTAAAAACAGAGTTGTAACTTTTTATGTGAGTGGAACAGCCTTTCTCTCCTCATTTGCTTTCCCCTATCAAGAAAGAGAGAGGGAAGGAAGGAAGGAAGGAAGGAAGGAGAGAGAGACGGAAAGAAGGAAGGAAAAGAAAAAAGAAAAGAAAAGAAAGGAGAGGAAACATGTTTGGATTTTTGCCACCTGGTTATCGTTAGTTCTTTATTTTAAAATCACTTTCAAAACAGATCAGGCATTACATTGTTAAAAACAATTTTCACTGTAGGTATTGAATATCATACTGGGCTTGTAGTAATAACTGATAGATATCTAGAATAATCTTCAGTGTGGACTGAAACTGTAAAGAACTGTCAATCACTGAGTTTAACACAGATGATTTGAATTCATGTTAGCAGCGTGAGGAAGCCCAGAAGATGGAACAGTGCTGCTTGGAGAAAAGATGATAGGATTACCTCTGCAGTTTGCCGTTCTTGCTAGTTGTTTTAGTCAGAAAATCAAGGCAAAGTTTATGAAAAGCCTGTGGCTGGGGTCTCCAACTCTTCATTCCTGCTGAGATTTTCCTATTATAAATCTGCTGTCAGAAATAAGTGCTTTACTTGTGACTTAATTCTATGCAGGCACAAACACCTTGGTTCAACACTTTGGCTAGACGGCCCCGACTGTCTTGAGAGCAACAGAGATCTCATTAACTTGGGCTGTTACAAAGAAAAGGGGTTCCCATGCACTCTGGTCGTCATTCACTGCTCTGGCAACAGCCCTGTGAATGCCAAAAGAAAACATGAACTCCAAGGCAGCATTGGGCTGGGATATTGAAGGAGGGAAAGGTTCGGCAGGCTAGGGATAAGGGAGTACCGGGCTAGTGGATTCAAAAGCATTATCATTCTCAAAACAGGCAATTCCACTTTTAAATATTTCCCATGTCACCTGTTTTTAAAAATTGATTATTTAAAAATCTTTTACTATTATCATAATTAGCTAGATCCGCACTATCTAGTATGGGAGCCACTGGCCACGTGAGTCCGTTTAAAGATAATTAAGGTCAAATAAAATTTCAAACCGAGGTCCTCAGTTTACACTAACCTCACTTCAAGTGCCCAGTAGCCACATGCGGTTCATGCAACTGTGTTGGACAGCACAGAGAGAGCATTTCCGTTGTCACAGAAAGTTCTCTGGGCAGTGCTGGTGTAGACAGTGCTTATAGAATATCTCTTGGGTTTGGCCACTCATCACCTTTGCATTGATCGGGCATTTAAGGGGATAAGCAATAAAAGCTGAATGCAAAAACTTAACTATATTTCCATTTTTAATATTCTGAATTTATGATCGATGTCTTTCTTTAAAGATACATGGATGATGACTTGCTTTGCCTTCTTTTAACATGTCTTTTGAGTATTATATGTCAGTGCTATGCAACATTTGCTCCCCGGACCGGGTCCAGTCCATAAACTGTTAGTTATCAGCCTATAGTGAAGTAAATGAAGAAATCGAGAGTAAGCCTTTAAACATTTTATAGGGATTTAACATTGCCGTGACTTCCAGTCATTCATGCTGGTTGTGATAAGTATATGAGGTGATGGATATGGGAATTAACTTGATTTAGTCATTCTGCAATGTGTACTTCTGTGAAAACATCATGTTGCCCACCGTAAAAATACACACTTTGTCATTTTTCCATTAAAACATAATTTTTAAAACATTGGCTACAGACTGTAAATTTTGATTTATTTTTATTATTTTATTTTTAAAAACAAGATCACACTCTGTCACCCATGAAGTACAGCAATGCAGTCATAGCTCACTGCAGCCTCGACCTCCTAGGCACAAGCAATTCTCCCGCCTCGGCCTTCTGAGTTAGCGGGGAGTACACACACCCAGCTAATTTTTAATTTTTTATTTGTTTAATTTTTTTAGGGACAGGGTCTTGCTGTGTTGGCCAGGCTGGTCTCAAACTCTTGGTCTCGAGCAATCCTCCTACCTCAGCTTCCCAAGTAGTGGCAATTTAAAACAAGAAATAAACTTGCCCTTCACCACAGAGAGTTGAGAAGCAAAGATGTAAGAAAATGCTCACTTTTGGAAACACATTAACCAGCTCACCTAAAAATTTCAAACAGGACCAGTTTATATGCAAGGAACAAAAGCTCAATTCAGGAAAAAGCTATATCAAATGTATAGTTATTTGACATGACTGTGAACATAGCCTACAGTAGTTTTCTCATTCACTCTTAATACAAGTTAAGGATGTTAATGCCAGGTGCTCTTTCCTATAAACCTGGCTTCACTTCTACGTAACATTCTTTATCTTAGGGATCTTTGACCAGAGCGGGAGGAACAGGTGCCTATTACTGAGAGTAACATGGTGCTTGTTTATTACACGTGGCTAAGTTTGGAAGATTTGTGCTTTAGCTAATAAAAGTGCTACTATTTGCAGAGTATTACAGTGTTTGAATTGCAATGTGTTATGCTTTACTATATCTCCATACAAAGGAGAAGTTTTCCTGTGATGGGATTGACAGCCTGTAACAGGAGCATCACTAGTCATGTTCCAGTTCCATCCCTGGGTACCTGGCCACATTTCAATGCATTCAGCCCACAGATACCAGAGGCTATGTGGCATGTGCATGTGGAGTTGCTAGGTAAATAATATGTAGTATTAAGTGCGTATTTGCTAGCTGACTAAACTCTGAGCTCTGCAGAGAAGGTGGTTGTACTTAGCCACCTTCGCTATCTCCCTCAACTTACACAATAGATGCTCAATAAGACTCTTATTTTATTATTATTATTATTATACTTTAAGTTCTGGGATACATGTGCAGAATTTTCAAATTTGTTACATAGTTATACACGTGCCATGGTGGTTTGCTGCACACATCAACCCGTCATCTACATTAGGTATTTCTCCTAATGCTATCCCTCCCCTTGCCCCCTACCCACTAACAGGCCCTGGTGTGTGATGTACCCCTCCCTGTTTCCATATGTTCTCATTATTCAGCTCCTACTTATGAGTGAGAACATGTGGTATTTGGTTTTCTGTTCCTGTGTTAGTTTGCTGAGAATGATGGTTTCCAGCTTCACCCATGTCCTTGCCAAGGACATGAACTCATTTTTTTTATGGCTGCATAGTATTTCATGGTGTATATGTGCCACATTTTCTTGATCCAGTCTATCATTGATGGCCATTTGGGTTGGTTTCAAGTCTTTGTCATTGTAAATAGTGCTGCAGTAAACATACGTGCGTATGTGTCTTCATTTAATTAACTATTGGAACTACATGATGCAGTTAAAAACATAGTTAATAATCAAGTCCATCATTCAGTTCATTTAACACAATACCAGATCACTGCTTTGACATCATGATTTTGCTTCTTCTGGTGGTTTTGTAGCCCTGGATATGTTTAGTTTAAACTATAGCTTGGTCAGTGGCTTGTTGAATAATCAGAAAACTCTGATTTCAAATTATTGATATTTCTTAGTTCTAAAAAGATAATCTTGGTTTGCAGTAAAGGCAAATAATGAATAAATGATTGTAAAATACTTCACTACGAAATGAGGCTAAAATATTCCTTATGTGAAATATTACTACCAGAAATTCACCAGCATTCATTGGAACTTTTTGTAAGACATCTATGTGTCAGAAGAAGTTGTGAGTTGCTGCTTAGAAATTCAGAATCAGTGCCATTTTTATAAACCCGGCATTTGGAAAATGAATTTCAGAACAATCTTCTTTCCCCCACCCCACCCCACCCCTCCATTTATTTGTATCACAAAACTGCCCTTAAAGTCAATATCTCCCTCCGTGCAAAATAAATACATTGTCCAAGATCTTTATCCCCTGCTGCTGCTGCTGCTACTGCTGCTGTTTGCTCGCCAATGCAGGATTTCAGAGTTGCTCATCCTCCAGAAGCTCCCCTCCCTGGATCTTGTCTGAGGAGTTCTTGATTGGGTGCCCATCTATCAGAGGAAGGAGGAAGTTTTGGCCCTGAGACATGCAGGTGCTCTCGCAGCCCATGATCTTACGTGAACTAGAGATGTCAGGACTGGGGACACATCGCCTTCAGCCTGAAGCCTTGCTGGGAGGCAGCAGTCGGAGCCAGGAGGCACATCTGGAGCAAGAAAGTGTTTGTTGATTGTGGGATTTACAAGAAAGGACACATGCAGGAGTAGGCTCTGAAAGAGAGGAAGGTCTCCATCCCTAGGATCACAGAGCTTGTCCTTCCGGCTTTGAGCTTTTTTTTTTTTTTAATTGTACTTTAGGTTCTGGGATACATGCGCAGATCATGCAGGATTGTTGCATAGGTACATACATGGCAATGTGGTTTGCTGCCTCCATCCCCCCGTCACCTATATCTGGCATTTCTCCCCATGTTATCCGTCCCCAGCCTCCCCACCCACTGCTGTCCCTCCCCTAGTCTCCCCCAACAGACCCCAGTGTGTGATGCTCCCTCCCTGTGTCCATGTGTTCTCACTGTTCAACACCCGCCTGTGAGTGATCACATGTGGTGTTTGGTTTTCTGTTCTTGTGTTAGTTTGCTGAGAATGATGGTTTCCAGATTCATCCATGTCCCTACAAAGTATGTGAACTCATCATTTTTTATGGCTGCATAGTATTCCATGGTGTATATGTGCCACATTTTCCTTGTCCGGTCTATCATCGTTGGGCATTTGGGTTGGTTCCAGATCTTTGCTATTGTAAACAGTGCTGCAATGAACATACATGTGCACATGTCTTTATAATAGAATGATTTATAATCCCTTTATACCTAGTAATGGGATTGCTGGGTCAAATGAAATTTCTATTTCTAGGTCCTTGAGGAATCGCCACACTGTCTTCCACAATGGTGGAACTAATTTACACTTCCAACAACAGTGTAAACGTGTTCCATCATCACTGGTTATTAGAGAAATGCAAATCAAAACCACATTGAGATACCATCTTATGCTAGTTAGAATGGTGATCATTAAAAAATCTGGAGACAACAGATGCTGGAGAGGATGTGGAGAAATCTGGCTTTGATCTTTAAGCCACATTTCAACTCACAGGAAATACCAACACTCACGAGCGCCTTCACTGGGAGAAAGTACAGGCTGAATGTTATTCAGTTCATTACAATTGCAGAGTACATCTTCAGTGAATGAGTGGTTCTATATGCCATAGATGAAAGTTATTTAATCTTGGCATTATTGGCATTTTGTGCTGGTTAAGTCTTTGTTCCCAGAGCTGTCCTGTGCATTGTAGGATATTTAGCAGCATCTCTGGTCTCTACCAGTAGCAACCACCTACAGGTGTGACTACAAGAACATTTCCAGATTGAACATTTCAAATGTCTGGTTGAGAACCAGAACCATAGAAAGACTCTCAAAGGATTCTATATGTGCAGCTCACTGCAACCTCCGCCTCCTGGTTTCAAGCAATTCTCCTGCCCCAGCCTCCTGAGTAGCTAGGGTGTAGCTGGGATTACAGGCACACACCACCACGCCTGGCTCATTTTTGTATTTTTAGTAGAGACAGGGTTTCACCATGTTGACCAGGCTGGTCTTGAACTCCTGACCTTAGATAGTCCACCTGCCTCAGCCTCCCAGAGTGCTGGGATTACAGGCGTGAGCCACCGCACCCAGCCAAATCTGGAATTTTAAGCAGGGAGATGGCATGTCCCAGTTTTTATTTCAGAATGCTTATGTCAACAGATAGGGATGACCTACCAGTATAGGAAGGCAATGGCCAGAAAGGCCCACCAGCCTTCCTTTTTCTTGTTTTCCTCCTATTGTATATAACATTCAGTTGGCAAACTTGATTTGTCCACTTCTCAGTAAAAGAGAAGGAAAAGAGTGATAGAAACTTGAGGTGTTTCAAGCATGTCAGCCTGGAATATCCTTTCAGTCAGTTGGCCCGACAGCTGCAGATAATGTGGATCCAGAAATTCTGACTCCTCCTTAAAAGGACAATAGTTGATACTGTACAGAGCAGGCAAGGAAGTTCCTTTGCAGATGGATACAAGCAGCCAAGCCTGTGGGACCAGAGTAGGCACCTATCCAGATAATAAACCCTGTTCAGCATCGTCTAGACCTGTTTGAGTGATTTGGTTTAATTAGCCTTTCCAAGAAAGAATCTTCAAATTTTAACGTTGCGTAGTTATGCTTGTAAACATCTCTGCCAAGTGTGGGCTCTAGAAGTGAGGATTTGATGGGCCACAGTGGCTTGGCTGGAAGCCACAGGGTAGCTTTAATAACTTTGTATAATCTAATGATGTCATGAAAACCGAAAAATTTGGATTAGAGAAGGGGAATAAGTAAATGAGGTAGTAGCATTCTCAACAGGTGAAGCTGGCTGAGAGAGGGTCAGGTAATCCTCTGCCTAGACGTATTTCTGCTTCAAATCTCATTGGAATTGGGGCTTCTCTTGGTCTCTATGACAATATTGCTACCATAGCATGGGTAGTCGGGAGAGCATTGGAGAGAGAGTCAGCAGGTCTGATTTCTAATCTAAGATCTTCCATCAGCTGGCTGTGAGAGTTTAGGGGCCCTTCAACTCCATGGGTGGCAATGGCTCATCCATTCAGTGAAAAGACTAACCAAGATAATTAAGAAGGAGGAGAAAGTGAAGAAGAAGGAGGGAGAAAAGAAGAAGAAAATAATAATTTTCACTTGTCTAGTTTTTTATTTAATTTGCTGAACAACATGCTATGTGGTTTGCACACTTGATCCTTTCATCTCACGACAATACTTCCATAGCTGTCTCTATGGATTTTTTCAGCTATTTGTTTTCATGATTCTGCATTTATGTGAAAGTACTGGGAACAGGCCGGGCGTGGTGGCTCACGCCTATAATCCCAGCACTTTGGGAGGCCAAGGTGGGTGGATCACGAGGTCAAGAGATTGAGACCATCCTGGTCAACATGGTAAAACCCCGTCTCTACTAAAAACACACAAAAAAATTAGCTGGGCATGGTGGCGTGCACCTGTAGTCCCAGCTACTCGGGAGGCTGAGGCAGGAAAATTGCTTGAACCCAGGAGGCGGAGGTTGCGGTGAGCTGAGATCGCACCACTGCACTCCAGCCTGGGTAACAAGAGTGAAACTCCGTCTCAAACAAAAAAAAAAAAAAAAAAAAAGTACTGGGAATGATATAGAATGGCAGAAGATGAATACAAATTCTCCTGTATAGTAGGAGGTAATATTTTGAAACCTTGAGGCTTCAAACAGTGGCCAAGGTCAGAGGAGGAGGTTGGCACATACGGTAGGAAAAAAAAATCTGGTTCTGTCTCCTTTCTCCTCTTTCAATCCACCTGAAGACTGTATTATGGCTGAGGTCAAAGCTGTAGCCTGTTGAGTATATAGCTACCAGTTCACACTTATTTTAAATCTAGTTGTTTTCTTGCTCTCACTACTTCATCTAAACTCAAAGCCTTAGCCTAGCTTCCATGCTTCCACCTAGCTTTCTGCCTTTCCACCATTCTCTTCCCTTCCTCCCTTCTCCACCTGGCTTTTCTTCCCTTCACCTTGAATGTGTGCTCACTCTCTCCTGACTTCACACTTTCTTTCATGAGGTACCCAGGTTGGCTGAACCCACAAGTAAGCAATCCCTTTTGGGGGCAGATGTTGGTCTGAGAGCTGAGAGTCCAGAGAGAATTCAATACTCAATTTTATTCACTATGTTTATGGGCCTTTAAAGAGAGAAGCATAAGAGCTCAGAGCATCTAACCTAGAGGATGTAGCTGGGAATGCCCTTTCTTCTGCCCATCTTCCCCTTACCTGCCTGTAAACCTAAGCTCATGCCTGCAGCAAGCCCAGCTCCATCTGATTGCCTGTTCTGATGACCCATAGCTTACACCCTCTTTCTGGTCTCAACAGGACTAAGAGACTGTCTCACACAACTTGAAACCTTATTTCATATTTTGTTGTTTGAACTTTGCTTAGATGCTTTATGCTCCTCATCCCCAAATCCTACTGCAACTCAATGATAGCTGCCTCTGTGGGTCTTTCTAGCCCTTTGTTTTCGTGATGATTACTAACCAAAACACCTTCCTTTTCTTTCCTATTGCATAATTTTCTTTTTTTTTTTCCTATGGCATAATTTTCTACCTACCTTGCACATTTTTGTGGCTGGATGGGCCATTGGACACCAAGAAGCTGTAATTATTATCACAATTACCCCACCTAGTAGCTAACACCTTATAGCCTTTTGCCACTGACAAAGCAGCTCTGTATCCATTATCCCATTGTTTTACACAACAATTCTGTTATGTAAGTAGCACAGAAATTAGCATCCCTCATTTACACATGAGAAAATAGATCATAAATCGGAAGAACTTATTATTTATGTAGCACATAACAAAATGTAGTGAATAAGACCATACTTTCCTATGCTTTCTCTGGGAGAAAAAAATATAGGTAGATAATTTACCTACCACAAAATGTGTGATGGGAAAACTACCCTCCTGGGTCATGGCACCGCTAATTACCCAGGGATCCTTAGAACCCTTTTTTGACATCAGTTGAAACACTACTGACTTATAATGCTCCTCAACAGAGCTGAGTGGATCAAATAGCAAATGTATATGACTGTATTTAACTTGGTATTTATCTTAGTATTTCAGGCCTTCCATTATTTCCTCTCTGATCTACCTGCCATTCACTGTTTACATCTTTGCACTGTTATATATTTGTGCATGCTTTTTCTCTTCCTAAAATGAAACTGTGCATTCTCCTCTCTGCATCTTTATTTAGATCCCACCATTTTTCAGAATCCAACTCAAATTAACTCCATAAAAAGTCCACTTCCATTTCTTCTCTCTCTACCTATACTATCTCCACCAGTTGTTAACCTCACCCCTATTTAATTCCCAGAGCACATCTCCAGGCATTCTCTCTTCTGATGTCAATATTTACATACATTTGTCATTTCTGTGCACAAATACCAAATTCTTTTGCTTCAAGCTTCTTTCTTGATTCATTTATGTAGCAATCATAAAGCTTACCCTATGCCTTGAATAGACCAGGTTTTAAAGAACATGTGTTCAATTACAATGAATGGAAGAATAATTGTTAAAGGGGGCAATTTAGGTTGGATTGAGGACACCCAGCATGAAACTGTCATGACTGAGAACAGGCAAAAATTCATGACTGCATGCTCTAACCACTCTGAATAGGACAATGGTGGTCATTATTTTGTTGCCACAGTTTCATTCTCACACTCACACTGAGCCTTTGAAGTGAAATCTCTCCTAGCACCCTTGAGGTTGGGAGGATTGCTCACTATTTGGAGGGATTGTCAATAGAAAATTATGAAGTCTCTGGTGAAATCCTGCTCAGTTTATTCGCCAGAGATTCAGATTCTTTTGACCAACCTGATGTTTCAACAGCTTGAAAACGAAGGAAAGAACCATGTCTGTCTAGACTGACCAGAAAGTAAAAACAAGGGATACTTTGAAATCTGTGAATCTGACCACAACTGAGAGTTGTACTTAGTCCAAGTAACTGGAAAATCAGTTTCTTGGATTAGACAAATGCTTCCCTTAAGACTCTCAAACTGCTAGCTTTCTTCTTTTATAATTAATAGAAAATTATTACACTGACAGACAAGAGACTTCATATTTGAGCCAATGGGAAAACTTGACGTTGAAACCAAGGGAAATAATTCAGTCCCAAATAGAGTTGTTAATGCCAGGATAAAAGCAAACAAATGTGCTAATGATCTTCCCTGAGAATCCGACTGTGATGAATTTTGGTGAATTCCCAAATGGAAAATATGTCAGTTCTTCCTGAGCTGGGATTTGGACACTAGAATGAGACAATGGTGAAATGGTGTCAGCAAAAGGCACTCTGAAGATCTTATTTCCATTTTCTAGAGAATAAGAATTCTAAAGAGACAGATAATTCCCATTTCAAGGAATCAGATCTGTGTAGTCGTAAGCATCTATGACAAAGTTGTGGTGGGTATGGGACAGGGGGATGTCCTGACTTCCATCATATAATCTGCCATTGTTTTGCTGACCTAGGGAGAGTTTCAATACTGCAGCTGCTTTGGTGTTCTCCTGTGCTGTCATATTATCACCCAACAAACATTCATTGCCATCTCCCATATGCCCAGCCCTTTTCTAGGTACTTTGGATACAGCAGAGAAGAGACACAGTCTTTGCTATTGTGGAATTCTCATTCTAGTGGGTCTAGAATTCTCATTCTATTCCCACCACTGAAATATGAACAGACACTAAATACATGCATAAATGAATGTAGAAGGTAAGATAGTGGTCAGTACTATGCAATTAAAAAATAAGTGAGGGTGAAGGGAAAAGAAGTGCCATGTGCCAGGGCACAACAGATTGTGGTATGTTGCTATATTAATTGGGGGTGGAAGAGGGGAGGCCTCACAGATGACATGACATTTGAATAAGGACCCTAAAGACATCATGGAGAAAGATGAATATTTAGATAAAGAGTATTCCAGGTACAGGAAATACCAATGCAAAAGCTGTGAGGTGTCACTTCTTGACAACATCAGGAAATGTCCAAGAAGCTAGCTCAGTTGAAGTAGAGTCAGCAAACCAAAGAGTGGTAGCCCATGCATTATGAGATAGAGCTGAACACATGACATGGTCTTGTGCTAGGGAGCAAAAAACTCTCCAAGGAAACTCTATGCAGGAGATGGGAGCATGGCTATACCTACACGTGGACTGTGAAGCAGCCAACTGGCCATGTTGAGATTCTAATAAGCAACTGAAACTGGAATAGGCAAGGAAAGAGAAGCTTGGGTCCGTTTGACAGGATACAGCTGGCAGCTTTGTTTTCAACTGTGCTCCAAAATGTTGTTGCAACTGCCACAACTCTTCCTTTCCACTGGACACCTCCAAAACCCATTAACATATCTTCATCCTTCACAGCCTAGTTTGGGCAGGACGGCACCAGTGTAGACACAGTTGAAACAGAATAGAATGTGGAGTTTTAAAAATTTGAGTTCAGAAATCTGCCTTTGTAATTTAGTAGCTGTCTGAGCAACTTATATATCCTCTCTGAGCCTCAATTTTCTCATCAATAAAATGTTTTTTAAATGTATAAAATAATTAAAGTATTGCCACTATCCAAGGAGGGTAATTCTGTTATTTACAGCTGAGGAAACTGATGGGCAAGGGTTAAGGAAGTAACCCATGATTATTTCTAAATTGTAGAAATGTCAAAATGCTAGCACTTGCAGGACTTGAACCTGAGCAATATGGGTTTCAGCATACACACCATCCTGCAAGGTACATAGGGTTCAACTCATGCATTTAACCCTGTGTACCTTGCAGGATGGTGTGCATGCTGAAAGGGATTGTGAAGACAAAATAACAAAGAAGATACTCAATCATCGTTAGTTCTTGACCATTCACACATTTTTCATTACAAGTGATTGAGGAATCAACCCAAAATTACGCCAAAAGAAAGTTTGTTGGGTTTTATAGATAAAAATTGACCATAGGCACTAGGGACATGCTAGCTTCGACTACTGCTCAATTTAGGTTCCAAGTTGCTGTCATGATCCATCTCTTGGCCCTACTTTATATATTCCTTCTTTCTCACGTTCCATGTGGTGAGCCATGCAGCTTCAGTTCCACAGCAGTACAACACCCAATCCAGTAGAGGAGAGGAGTTCACTTTCCTGATGGGTGACCATGTGTTCTGGTTTAGCCAGAACAGTCACTCAGTTCAATGGAAAAGAAAAGTCTTCTTCTATAATAGGAGATACATTCAGAATTTCTCAAGACAGTCACCTAGTCCAAAGGAGGTGGACTGATGGATAAGATGACCATGGGTCTTGGCTTTCCCAGGCACTCTTTATTCACACCTGTCATTGCAGCTTAATTATTAATTGTACCTCTATTCTCTTTCAGAAGTATCCCAATTTATGGTAGATGTATATGGTCATTTTACTGATAGTACAAAGAAAAATAGTCTCATTAATCTTTGCCTCAGATACAAAGTCTTCCTCTAAATCTTAAGAAAGAAGGATTTACTTAAAGGAGAGAGGAAGGAGTGTCCACCAAAGAAGAATAGAGGGACTGTTATCCCAAGAAGTGGAGTGGTGGGCTCGGGATAGCCAAAACCACATATGTCAATTACAGTTCCCCTTTTCTCTTTCTACTGTTTGGTACTGTTTAGCTGTAGAAAGGGTTTGGGAGTTGGAAAAACATGGGTTTGACTGCTGCCTGTACCTTGTTGATCTTAGTGGAAGTGTCTTCCCTTTCTAAGCCCTGGTTTCCTTATGTATAGAGAAAGCTCATCGTACCTGTCTCAGTGAGTTATTATGAGGATTCAATAGAGTGATGGACATGAAGGATTCACTAAATTAATAGCTACTGTTTTTCCATACTGCCTAGAATACATGTTACCACACAATATGTGCTCAGTAAGAACCTGGTGACCAGTGACTAGGACAGGAAATAAACGAAGGACAGTGAATCTCATAGTGGGTGTAGGGAGGCATGGGGTGAGTGTAGACAAGAGATGCTGTGAGTGGTGGTTGGGCTTAGTGATCAAGGAAAGGAAAACACTTTGATGCTGAGTGAGGAGATTTGTGATCCAACTGAAACATTGGGAAAACCACAGAGAAAATGACCTTTTTAGAACTACTGGGGAACTGAGAAATTATTAAAATTTAAAACAGTCAAAATATTTACTAGATACCCATATTGGGGCATATAGATATGAATAATTAATGGATCCTACTCCCAAGAATTTGGGAGGAAAAAACTCATAAATATACAGAAGTATGTTCTACTTACAATTAATTTATCCTAGCTAGAGAATGATAAATGCCATAATCTTAAACATAATAGTTCTTTGATTTTATAAAGAAAAGGTTGTAGGAGATACACAGCTGAAGTGCTGTGAGAGGTTAAAGTAAGAAGAAACCCCTTCCAACAGGTAGAGCAGGAACAATTTGGGGAATTTGGGGGGTCCTTAGAATCAGGTCATCAGTGTAGCTGGATTTACATGTAGGGAAGATCAGAAAGCATTGGAGGACTTGGACATTCCAGGTGCACTCTTACCCTTGTGCTTTTGTTTCTTTTGCCTAGGTTGCTCTCCTGCAGGAGTCTATAAAACCCGATCCCTTATTTTCTTGAGTCTTTTGCCAAATGCCATCTCTCACTAAAGACCTCCCTAGCTGCCTTTGTAAAATTGTGACACCTACCAGTGTGTTTTTGTTTTTGTCGTTAGTGCTTTCAGCTCTCTAACCTGCTATATATGTCAAATGTTTATCTTTTTTATTCTCCATCTCCCTGCTAGAATGCCAACTGCATGGGGGCAGCAGTTTTTGCCTGTTTTGTTCACTGCTGCATCTCCAATATATAGAATAGTACCCAGCACATAGTAGGTGCTTATATTTTGTAACAAGAAAGGAAGAAGAGAGTCTGACTGAGGGGGAAGCATGACCCAAAGTACAGATGGAATGTGGAAATGTGTGCAGCAGACACAGTGTTAGTGCAGGTGGACTGGAGTATGCATGTGTGTACATACATGTGTGTGCAGGGGTGAACACAGTAGAGGAAATTTAAACAGGAAGCACATACTGAGGCCAGACCTTAAAGGACTTGAAGACTAGGCCAAGGAGCTCAGCTTTTACTCTGCATGTCATAGAAACTATCAAATATTTCCACCAAGAAATTGATATGAACAAGTTGTTTGAAGAAGATTGATCTGACAGTGTTGTTTGTAGCAAGAATAGGCATGGAAAGAGGTTGGAGATAGGGAACACTGGCTAGGTGGTACGTAAAAGGCAAGGTGACCTTAACCAAAAAACAAAGGAGATGGGGAAAGGATAGAATAAAGGGAGATGCACAAAAGAAGGGTATGCAAAGAGATAGAATTAACAAGATTTGATCCTATTACTAAAAGGAATGCTAGAGAACATGTACTGTTATTAGTGGGATGACCTATATATATAGTGATTGATGTGACAACAGCTCTAACATTAATAGAGTTAACGACTCTGACGTATGGAAAAAAAATTGTTTCTAAGGACAAAGTGGTATGGAAGTTACCACTTTGTCCTTAGGAGCAATTTCCTTACAGCAAAAATAGTGTTTCTAAATGGTTTCTATTTATTTTACTCTTTCTTAAACTAGTTCACATAACACAATAACAATTTCAGTATGTGAAGACCTTGAGTCTCTACCTTCCTTTGGGATATATCTACAGTCACTGCTAAAAGTTAAATATCATGACTTCTCTATGCCTGTGACTCCGGTTTTCTTTTTCACAAGCAAGGTTCCCACCAAGAGAAACTGCAGGTTTGCACATTGGGAAGACATAGAAGAGAAGGCAAATAATAGGGAATGGAATTGTCCAAAAGTAGAAGTAGATAGCAGAAGGTATTTGAGTCAGAAAAACAGAGGAGTCCCTCCTTATTTTCCAAGCAGCCAAGAATAGCATTTTCAATTGTTTTGATTTTTTTGCCCTCTGTGTACGTGTGTGTGTGTGTGTGTGTCTGTGTATGTGTATGTAGACATGTGCATGCATATATGTGGACAAATGCACAAATAGGACTGCCAATGATAGCCATAAAGACTGTGTCTTACACAACTCAAGGAGGCACTATTCACATAGACAACAATGGCACTGCTGCTTTCTGGAGCTGTGCAATGGGCTGGCCCCACTTACAAGAATATAAGAAGAGAACTGACTTGAGAAGTGGCTCTGCTCTTCCCAAATATCTCACCTTCCCACGTCCCATAAAATCTGCAATTTGCCATTATAGATTTGATTACCATTATGTAGTCCATCAGTTTGAGTTAGTTCATCCAACTATTCTCTTCAGTGGTTGAAGGATCCATGACTTTCTGAGAAATCTTGGATAACAGGGGCCTGAAAGATCTAAGATTAAAGATGAGGAAGGTGGTAGAGGGGTGGGTTCTGACAACAAACTTGGCCTATTTTACACACAGTTGAGTCAAAGGCTGCTCTGCTCTGAGCAATACGGGAGAATCAAGCTAGGGTCAGATGGTAGTAGGTCTTAAATGCTAAGCTAGTATCTAGGAAATAGGGAGCCATTAAAGGTTTTTAAGAAGAAAAATGTATGAAAACACAATCAGTCAAGGCTTTTTATCTCCAAATATCAGATTGCTGAAGGTATCCACAGACTCCTGCCTGAATATCTCTGAGAAGGTTCTTGTTCTCTTCCTGATCTCCGTCCTTCCACGCAAGCTGACTGATCCAAGTCAACTCAATTCAACACATATTTACTGTGCATATATTACATATCAGTACAGTTAGAAGTTTCAGAAACAGCTGCTTAAAAAGTTCTATTCTCTGGCTTCCCCTCTCATTTTGAATATTTCCTTTCATTTCCTCTCATTTGCAATGCCTTGGGTGTCATTCCATCAGGAAGTAAACTTTCCAAGTACAGTCATGTTAGAGCCTTGGGAGAGATCTGATGTGGCCTAGAGTGTTAACAGGAGCGCTCTGTACGGTGAGAAATGTATGTTTTCTTTACTCTGGCCAGATTTTTCTAGACCAGAAAGTGAAGGTTTTTTCAATATTAGCATGTAGTATATTTAACAAAGTGCTTACTGAAAATCCCACAAAATATGTCTTTCCTGCATATTTTTAGAGCGTAGAGGCGCTCACCTTGGTTTGTGTAAGCTTCAGTGGTGCATGTTATACTTTATTTTGGCTGCCGTGATACATATTGGGAGGGCGGCTCTCTCTGGACTCCCGGCAAAGTTGGCAAGCTGTACCCAAAGTTGGTCCAAGGATAGGATGACTTGAGTGAGTTCTGTGCGAGAGCTCTCACTGTCTGCTGTACAAATACATGTCTAAATTCACAGTCTGATTCATCACACCCACCGGCAACTGTGCCAACCAAGGGCAGGTTCTTAACTGCTGCTTGGACTATAGCTATGACCTACCTTCTTACTGTGCCCTGGCTTCAGTCTTGCTCACGCTCCTGTAGCCTCCACATTGCTGCCATATTCTTAAACAAAATCAGAACTTGACTCTTGTTTTTTAAACCTCCAATTTCTCTGAAGATTAGATTGACAGAAATAATTTTCACTGAGGGTCAAGCCATCCCCAGAGAGATATATCAGAATCTGCACAAAGTGGCTTCAAAGCCATATTTAGCATCCAATGCCTTGGATTTGTTTTGAAATTGTTAATAATATCTATGAACTGAATATGATTAATGTTTATTTAAAGTGGGCTACTGATCTCTAGGAAGAAGTTCACACTTCTTGTTCTGCCATGCAAGGCCTTACGTAATGTAGTACCATTACTAATTTCCAGAATAGTCCCCTGTTTTGATATTACTAGTCTCAGTATTTAATGTTGATAATACTAAGAAGAGTAGGTCTTTGAGGGACATTTAGTCTGGTTGTAGAGATAGATGCAAAAAACTAATTTTACATGGTATGAGATGTGTTATCATACAGATATGTATGTGGTAGGTGGCAGAACAATGGAGAGGATTCACAAATCTGTTTTAGAGTAAGAGTTAAGGCTGCTGGCACTGCTTTATAAAGGGTTGTAAAGACAGGTGGATTCAAGACAGATGCTAGAGGTGGAATTGACAGGACTGAGACTAAGGGGTCTCAGTCCTGTCTTGGTCTCAGTCCTGTCTTAGTCTCAGTCCTGTCAATTCCACCTCCAGCATGTGTCTTGAATGGAGTAGTCACTGAAGGAAAACGAGAGTTGAGGGTGGTGCTCAGGTATCCAGCTGGGATTCCATGTGAACAGTGGCACCATTAAGCAGAAGGTTGGAACTCTGCTGTGGACATGTCAAGTGTGATGTGCCCATGAGACAATCGTGTTGGAATGTCCACTAGAGAGTCTGGAGCCCAGAAGGGATATCTTGGCTGGAGACATCAATTTGTAGGTGATAGTGGAAGATATAGATGTAGGTGCTAACCAGAGTGGACATATAATATTAGAAAAGATGAGCCCAAAGTCAGAACTGCAAAGCATATCTTCAAATAATTTTTTAAAAAACTTTAATAGAACTTGAAGGGGTAAGTCTTTTTCTATTAAAAAATTTAAAATATGTTATAAGAAGAATCACCATCTGAATATCCATACATGGAATTATGTAAAAGTGGCTAGGGCATTTGTTCTTAAGTTGAGAAGAACACATCCAAAAAAACACACACACACACACACACACACAAACAAAACAAAAAAAACTCAGGTCTTTATGTCTCTCCAAGTCTATTCTCTAATAATAGCACAGTAGTAAGCTTGATTTAGAATTGCCTCTGTGTCCTTGCCAGTTTACATCTTGGAAGCTTGTTTCTATTCATTTCATAAGCCACAACGTATTTGATCATTTCTAACATTCACAATTTTCACATTAAAATTGATGATGTGTTATAGTTTAATAGCAGTAATCGTCTTTCTCAGTGGTATATAAAATAATTGTGCATCTTGCAGTCGTTGGCCAATTCAATACAAAGTCACGTGGTAATTGCTTTGTGCCTCCCGCTCTGGGCAGCAGCAGGATGCCCTTCGGAGCTGAGAAGGATGGAGTGAAATGGCCCTTTCTGCTCCGTGCCTTCACTCTCCAACAGAGCCAGCCTTAGCGGTCTTCCCGATATGTCAGATGGAGGAGCCACAGTCCTCTCATGAAATGTCAGGGGCAGAGCAGCAAGGGCTCTGGCGGGAGCTCAGATCCTTTTATCCTGAGGTTTTGTAAGCCCTATGAGGGTTGGGGAAAGCAAGAACCCAGTGGCCTCATAAAACACAAGTCCCTCTCTTCACAGAGGGTCGCCTTGTGTCGCTGAGGGTTCTGGTTGCATGCAGCAGGCATCATCTCCGGTGGGACTTACTGGAACGAAAGCTGGTGCTGACACCACCTCTAGTGGGATTTATTGGAAGGAAGTCTGGTACTCACAGAATCAACAGGAGGCAGAAGGAACAGGTTTGAAAAAGCATGGGGACCAAGGGAACTCTGGAACACTGGGCCTCTGGAACAATCTTGCCAGGATGTTGGGCATCACTGCTGCTACTGCTCTTTTCCCCAAAATGAACCCTAATGTTTTTCTCAGCTTTGACTCCAAGGATTCAAAGACAAAGCCTGAGTTAGAAGCAACCAGTCTGACTCCCCAGATTCTGTCTGTGTCCTGGCCATCAGGAAATTAATAGCAGGAAACTCTTTCCCCTTGGGCTTCAAGAGAGGAAAGTAGGATCCAGCATGTCACCAATCCAGAATCACTGCAAAGGGAATATGCCCCGGATAAAAAGGGGTTTTGCTATTATACTATATTGCCAAACACTGACAAATGTTCCACTGCACTCCCTTTCAAACACCTCACATCCATAAGGCTATCAGAACAAGTCAGCAAGCAAAGGACTGCAGCATACTAAAACTGTCTACATCGGCTTCATTCAGAACTATGGACTAGTGGAGGAAACGAACTCTTCTGGAGCTCAGGCAAAGGGTCGAGCCTCGTGCTGAGTGTGTTATCTGTGCTGCATAATATGCAATTATTGCTACATAATATGCAGTTATTCATTCTTAGACTTCTGAAAATCTTAAGGGAAGAGGACAGTGGTTATCAAAGGTTTTTCCAACCAGGGGGAATGAATGTGGCACCTGGAAACGGCAGAATATGGGTGTGAAATAAAATAATGTGTCTAAAAGATGCCATTGTTTAGAAATTAGCCCCTTGGACTGACAGGTAATTAACTTCTGCCACTAGTTTAATTTCTTGTGTGGACCTGGATACAGGAAACCATACATGGGTGGTAATTTTTTTCCCTCCAATCTCAAAGGAAATGTAACTGGGTATGAACTAGTGGCACAACTCATATATCAGTGGTCTGCAGCAGGTCTCCATAAATTCTTTTCTTTAAAGTTATTTAACTGTTTTGAAAATGGTTTCAACAGAAGTAATTCCAATTGCACCAGAAAGGAAACCAGAGTCTTAAAGAAAAATATACTCTCTTTGCTGAGCAAGGCAAACATATCAGTATGCAGAGAAACAAACCAGTCTCTCGTGTTTTATTTCCTTAGCAAATCCACTGAAACACTTACTTTATGTCTTTAAAAAGCTGATAGACAAAGAATTCTGTGGCCACTAAAAATTAATACCTACAACTGGTTTGTAGCCACTTTAAAAGGGCAGGTACTATTTTTTAAATTTCTCTCTTATTCAGTTTCTCATTATGGGACTCTGCACACACTACAAACACAATATATATTTGTTGTGTGTGTGTTTTTTAGACAGATGGAAAACATATTCTCTGGGGAAGGATTTTCCATTTAAGGAATTAGATAACCTGCTATTTCCTCACATGTTTCTATGTATAAACCTAGACATTGTATCACAAACCTAGACCTTTTTATAGCCAAGCACTTCACAGAATAATATTTTTCCAATAAGCTTGTAGTGGCACTTTTGGTCACGATGTTTCTTTTTTGACTCTTCTGAGAATTAATGTTTAAAATAAATACCCTTATAGCTGTGAAAGATGAGAACTTGTTACTATTTAAAGCTGACTAATTCAAAGTCATTTGGTAAAACTGCTTTCAGTTTTAAGAACTAGAGGATGTAAGTGCACGAGCTAGATGGCTCTAATGAAAGCACAATTATTATCTATAGTCAGAAGAACTAGTTATCAGTGAATCCAGACCTTGATCCATTACTCCCCTCGGGTCCATGGATTGAGAAGCAAGAATCTGTTTGTTATTAGTCTTATTTTCCCCAAGGTCTTCACACAACTCACTCCTTTAACTCCTTTAAGTTTTTGCTCACACGTCACCCCTGTGTGGACTTTGGGGGCCTCTGTTTTAAATTGAGACTCTCCCACTCTTGACCAGAATGCCTAAACTCTCTTTCCTATTTTGTCCTTTCCCCCATAGCACTTGTCTGATACAATATATATTTTGTTTTCTTATTTGTTTGTGGTTTCTTTCCACTGGAATGAAAGCTCCATGAGCACAGAGGTGATTTTGTCTGTCTTGTTCCCTGGTGTGTGCCCAGCACCTGGCACATAGTAAGTGCTCAGTCAGTATTTGTTAGAATCTAAGGCAACGTTTGTTTTGAAGATTTCTGCTTAAGTATATTCCCAATGACCTTGACTTTTCTGAGAATTTATGGTTTAAAAACCAATTTTTCATCGGTTATTTTATTTAGTCATTCTTACAACAACAATGTGTTTTATTCCACTCCAGCAGATGAGGAAATGGGGGCTCAGAGAGTTCCCATGAATCCGGGGTGCTGCTCTCACCCAAGCTGTGAATCTTTCTGGCTGGGGGAATTAATGCTTCATATTAAGCATTGCCGGCCAGGTCTCAAAGCAGTGGATTACAGAATGAAAATTAGAACAATGTGGTTGTGGCATATATATTCTTGATAAATAAAATATTCCATATGTACAGCTCTCAAGGGTATGAAACCTAACATCTCAGCTAAAACTTGTATTTGCTCACCTCCTGAAAATGGAAGAACTATCCATGTTGAGACCATGCAAGTTCACCTCAAAAAGCCCCTGAAAAGCCTCCTTACCTTGCAACAGAACATTGAAGCTGCTTGTATTTTTGTCCTTTCTCCATGGCGTTTCTATTTCACATCATGCTGTGATTCAGGAGGCAGTTTGTATAGTGGTTAAAGATCACAGACCCCAAAACAAGCAGAGCCAGACAGAACTTGAAGTGGGATGTGGTTGCAATTCCTTTGGGGGAAATTATTGTCTCCTCATCTGCAAAACTGGGCTAATTGTACTAAGTTCTGATAAATAAATTAGATTATGCAAGTGATGCACTCATCAATCCCTTATCCCTTCTACTAGATTGTATGATTATAGAAGGAAATGCACTTACCAGCTTTATTAGTTCTCTAGTGCTGCCATAACAAAATGCCACAAACTGGCTGTTTAAACAACAGAAATTTAATGCCTCACAGTTCTGGAGGCTAGGATCTGAGATCAAGAAGTCTGTGGGTTTGGTTCCTTCTGAGGGCTGTGAGGAGGAATCTGTTCTCCTAACTTTGGGTGGTTTGCTGGCACTCTTCAGTGTTCCTTGGCTTGTAAAAGCATCAGGTCTATCTTTGCCTTCATCTCCACACGCTGTTCTTCCTATGTGTGTGTGTGTGTCTGCATCCAATTTCCTCTTTTTATAATGGCACCAGTCATATTGGATTAGGTGCCCTACTCCATTATAACCTCATTTGAACTAATTATATCTGCAGTGACCCTATTTTCAAATAAGGCCACATTCTGAGGTACTGGGATTTATTACTTCAACATATGAATTTTGAGGACACAGTTCAATTTTGGGGACACAGGTGATAAGCCCTATCCTTATCACCTTTTTGTTGTTGAAAATACAGCAAATAATGTCCTGTACTTAATAAGTATCAGGGCGTGGCTGCTGAATCTGTTGAAGAAATGTCTCCAGAAGGTTCAGAAAGGAAGCCACTTACCAGCAGCTAAAAACTGCCTCTTCATCCAAGGATTACCGAAAGAGGAAGCTTCTCTCGAGCTAGTTCCTCACTGGACTTTATGTTTAGTCCTTGGGTTAGGAAGATGCATCATATCAAGATGGATATTTTGCTAAGGACTTTCCAAGCGGAATGTGTGTGTGTGTGTGTGTGTGTGTGTGTGTGTGTGTGTGTGTGTAGAGATAAGATAACATTAATATATTCACATATGGATAAGGACATAGATATGCTATTTATAACTTAACTTTTTAAAGATTTATTTGTTTAAAAGTCTGGGTCACAGTGTTCTTTTCAAAATTTTAAATATGGCTTTTCATCTCATAAATGTGACCTCAGAGATATGTGTGAATAATAAATGACAGTTCTTTAAAATGTTTTACATTCTTTCTTACATATGTATAGTGTGGTTATAAAGTAGTGAGCTTGGCTCCACAGTCTGCCTGCATTCCTATAAAGTATGATATTTCAATTAAAATTCATATTTTAAAAATGCTAATATCTAAATTGCAATGCTATACTTTAGATACCTATATTTTTAAAATTGATATTCCTTCCACAAATCACTTGCTTAATATTAGTTAGAATTTTGTAAGTTGCTTTTCAGGATATACTTCTTTATTTGAGCATTTAAGTATGCATTTATAATGTATTCTAAGTGGTTGGTGCTGAAATTTTGAGTTGATAAATATCAGGATTTATTGGGATAGAAATGGGACAGAGCTTGAGATTTTATAGAAGGTCTGTAAATATTTGTTGAATTAATAAATATATGGGGTAGAGGGAGAAGCAAAGTCATTTCCTTTCAACTGTTTGGACCAATGAAATCAATAACCTACATGGAGTACAATACTATATTTAAAGATTGAAAGCAAATTTTAATTTGTTCTATTATTTATGTTTCTATAATCTGGATTTTCTTGTGACACCTTGACTCTCTCCTAAACCTTCTACATTGTGTCTGATGCTTTCAAACACTCTGTAATGGAAGGGGCCTCTAGGAGAGGCAAGTTGAGAGAGAGGAAAAATGAGCACACATTTGCATAGGGCAGGAAGGGCACTCTACCATCTGGCAGGGGCAGCCAACTCAGTCGACTTGTTAGTCTCGTTAAATTCACATTAATGCATGAACTGCTCTGAATGTGTAAATACCATTTCGGGTTGTTTTCTCCCAGACCAATGGCATTGACTTTAGGGGCCCTTCCCCTTGTTGTTTACTTGCCAATGGCATTTGACCTGGGGTCAGACCTGTATTTAACCCTTTCCTGTAGGTCAAAAACAAATTAATTTGGTGAGAATTAAATTGGAAATGAGTCATCTGTACAACAGGTGTTCCCTGTGGAAAATGTGCTCCAGGTTGAAACATTTTAAAATCTTTCCTGGGCCATCTTCGAAGAAGCTTCAGAGGTCAGGGAGGCAATTCCAAGACATCCCACGTGGCGAGGGCCCGGAGCTGGATGTACAGGTGTCCACTCAGCATGGTTTTCTCAGCAGCTTGGGGAAATTTTCAAAGAGGCCCCTTTTGGAGATAATTTATTCATAAATTCATGAACATTTAATCTTGGGCATTCATTGTGGACTGATTTACTTAGAAGTTGCCTTAAATGATTAGAACTTTACCCTTTACCCCTACCTCCCACTGTCAACCAAAGACTTTGATTTTGAGGAAAGAAAATACTGTATTTTTCTCTTTCTTTTTTCTAGAGGATGAGGAAGATGAGGAAATGGTGGAACCTAAAGTTGGCCAGGACTCAGAACTGGAAAATCAAGACAAAAAACAGGAGGTGAAGGAAGGTATGGTGTCGAAAATAAATAAAGTAATTGTTTTATTTGCTTTTACCAAAAGACTGTAGAGCTAAGTAAAAATATAATTTATATCCTCTATGTGGAATATTTTCTATTGTTGTTCAATACATTACATTTAACAACATAAACCATAATCTCCAAAGAAAGAGTCGTTTCTTTCTTGACTGATAGATACAAATAAAGTGCAAAACGTCCACAATTTCAGTAACAATTCTAGTTACAATTCTAGTATAATTATTACTAAATAGTGATGAAAGAAAACACTTGTTATCAGCTGTCATGTTATCTTGTCACACCACCATACATTCCCAATGATAACAGTAAAGCAAAGTGACATAATTATTTTGTCAATACATTTTGAAGTATTTTCATGTGATCTACGTGAAACATTAATAGTGATCATCGCTATTAATTCTGCTATTAAATTTTTCTTCTGCAACTCTGCCTGTATAAGGAGGAACAACCTCTTACATGTTCTGGTGATAATAATGACTAATATTTATTAAGGACTCACTATGCACTTGGCTGTTTTCTAAGCACTCCACAGATATTATTTACTCCTTACAACATCGTTTTGAAGCAGATAATATTATTACCCCTATTTTATAGACAGAGAACTACGAAGAAAGAAGTCTAAAAACTTATCCAAGGACATATAATGTACAAGCACATGAGCCGAGATTTAGAGTCGAATCCAAAGCCCGTACATTTCACCCTGTTGCCCTCCTCATGATAGCACTGTATCTATAAGAAGAAAGAAAGAAAAAAGAAAAGAAAAAGAGGGACAGGAAATACTGCAGGTGACATTTCCTTACACACGAAACTTTGGATTACTTTTGGATTCTCAGCCCATGGAGACAGAAGAGAATTTTGAATGTGTCTTACTTGCTGACAAATGGAGAGTGGGACCTGAGAACTGAGTGTAGATTAAAAAGCTTCTTCCATATTTCTCACTGAGTGTTCCAAGTATAGATCAATATAACTCTGATTAGAAACTCATTTGATTTGTAAATTTTAAAGATGGTTGTGGCTCTGGCACAGTGTGGCAGATGTTCAGCACTGGGGACTTTTGTAAGAATTGATACATATTGATCCCGTGTACTCACTTCAACACCTTGTGCTCTCATGAGAAAATTACAGTAGCCCAAATACCTATTACAAATGACATCCACATCATATGGAGGTAAATGAGACCATTTTTACAAATTATTAAGAATCACTTTATAGTGAGGCTCATTTGAAGTGTGTGTGAGTGTGGGTTGGCATGTGTATATTTTAGTTTTGGTTTCTTTTTTGCAATCTCAGGTATCTAAAAGCCAGTGCAAGATAGTAATGAAAAAGCACAGCCTCTGGAGCCAGACTACCTGGGATCAAATCTTGTCTCTGTCAGTTATTAGCTGAGTGATCGCTACAGACTGAGTTATTTAACCTTTTCTTGCGTCAGTTTCCCCATCTGGCAAACAGAGATGATACGTACCTTCTAAAGTTTTTAAAAAATTAAACAGGGCCAGTATGGAACAATACTTGGCACAAAGTAAGTGTTATATAAAAGTTTGCTAAATTATCATTAGTAGTCTTTCCTTGCAGTGCCTGGGTCTATAACTGGTTTCTACCCTGGTGGGATGGATGCCCTTGGGGGCCCCAGCTCTCTGTACTCAGCTTTACCATAGCCCATAGCTTTGAAATGACATGGTTACAGGGGCCCCAGCTAGTACATTTAAAAGAATGTGGAGATACCAATAGAGATGCAAGCAAAGTCCTTTAAACTCATTGGAGAACTATTGTTAAGTGTCTTATTTCTGTTACTGTGCCAGGTGTCAGGCATTGAGAAGTTCAATCACTTTCAAGTTCTAGGGTATGAGTATCTTAGGCGAAGATTCAGCATTTTAACAGTGGCATCCACAGAAGACACAACGCTTACTCTTTCTGAGAGTCTAAATGAATTTGATGGAAGAGATCTCACATTTAAACTTATACTAAAAACATCCTTTTTTTAAAAAAAGTTGGTGAATAGAATATCATGATTACAGGTGCAGCAAGGGACAAAATAAGTCAGGCTCTATTAAAGTACTCCTTTACCATTTGCAAAATATTCTTAAAATATATCTGGTGATAAGGAGCCAGGGTGTATTTTGTGTGTCTTGGCATGGATTCCCCATCACCACCACCCCAGCCCTAATCTCCAAATCATCTTCTGCAGTAAAGCAAAGCAACCTCCTTCTTAAGTTCCAAGTGAAAACACCCTTCAGTTTTAACTGTTACTCATGCTTCATGGAATTGATTAAAGTCATGTTAAAAGTCCAAAAGAAGTTTGAAAGAACGTTTCCTGTTCCTGCTGCACTGTGTGCCTTGTTCTCCATTAATGGCTTTTCTGCAAATTAGCACATAATGGGTTAAAAGCATGTTTATGTTGGCATCAAACTCTGGCTTTTTTTTTTTTAAGCAAGACAGTATTTTGCAAACGTTCGAAAGAATCTCTAGCAGATATAATCGTGGCGCCATTCACACGACTGCAGAGTAGTTAGGGCTGTGTCAGCACTTCCATTATGAACCCTGCGTTTCAGGGATTTATTACTCAGCCATAAAAATTTGCTCTGGGCTGAAACTTGACATACACAGTTACAAACCAGGGAACACATTTTTGAGAAATCTGGCTTTTTGTTTTTGGAGTGAAAAGGAAGAAAAAAGTGGTGAGGGGGACATGGGGAAAACAATCAGCACTCACTAACTTTTGACATTTTTGCCCATGTGACATCAAAATGCATTAAACGGTAAAGAAATACAGTTTTGACTTATTACTGTTTAACTTTTTTCTGCAATAGAATAGGAAAAGAGCAGATGTATTTCACCTTATGATCAAAGTTTAGAAAACTTTTGTACGTCGGTGTCCTGTATCTTCATGTTTAGAAATTCAAAACAATGCCACTGGGAAACTCTTTTGTAAACTACAAATGAACTCATAAACCTCACTCTGACTTCGGAGGAAGATATCCTTCACTTTTAGTTTGGTTTCCTTGCTGCTGTTTATGAACTGATTTCACTGTAAAATTCCCATGCGAGCCACTGTCCTTATTTAATCTAATGCTTTTCCTGGCTATATGGGTTTATTTACTTTTTATCCCTTAGATATTCTTGAAAAATATTTTTAAATAATCTTATTGAAATTTAAAGCTACATTGCTGAAACAAGTCAAGACGTACTTGTAGTAGATATTTTAAAAATAACTTGTAACATAGAATGAGATACTAAAAAACTCAGTATAAGTTGTGAAATTCATTATGAATTGTACATTAAATAGAGGAAAAAAAAATCACCAGAAGGCTAGAACCCAAAAGATATAGTTTAAAGTAGTGTAAATTAATTAAAGAGAATGACAAAGTTTACATTGAGGGTACCAGGAAAGGTAAATAAAACATAAGAAATGAGATACAGTCATGCTTGAAAGATATATTTGAAAGTATTTTTATATATAAAACTAAGAAAAATTAATATTTCTACAATAAAAAGTGGACTCTCAATGACATTTATATTAGATTTTAATTTTGCAGGCCACAAGTTCATGGATTAGTCTGTCTTCTGAATTTCAGGTATTCAGTAAAATTTCTTTTGTATATCTTATGCAAGCTCAATATAATTGTTTGGTTAAATTTTGGTAAATTTGAAAATTTTCTTATCATTTGGATTATATGTAAGTCATATCCATGCATTCTACTTTTCATAAAGTAGAATCTACTTTTTCTTAAAGTGCTCTTTAAATGCACAAAGTATTGTTAGCTGTCAGTTTTTCGCAGAAACACTCCATGTTTTGTGTTGTGAAAACAAACAGAAAAAATCTGCTATAATAATAGTTTCTGCTTAATTTATGAGAAAAACTATTATCCATGCCCACGTTTTGTTTTGGTATGCCCTTTGCTATTAAATTTCTACCTTCTTAATACCATGAACTTGTTTAAAATAATTTATTAGGTTCCAGGGACAGGAAAAAGCTGTAGAAACAGACGCTTCAGGGAGAATTTGGGGTCTATCTTGGAGTAAGACAATTCTGATTCTATTTGTTTATTCCTGTATTTTGAACTTTGTGGATTCCATTAATCAACAATTTTCTTTCATGAAATATGATGTCTGGAGAGGTTATCTCTGAATACGCCCTTTGGTTGTGGTTCCTGGATGCTCTGTTATGTTTTCATTATATTGTAACAATACTTATCAATTTAAAGTTCTTTAAGTATGGGAGATTTTGTTTATTTAATCAAAAATTACTGTGGCCCTATTTAACTAAGTTGAATATTGTTTATGATTTTTAAAAAGTGCTCATCTGCACATGCATCTGATTATTTTCTGCTAACAAATCATGTCATTTGATCCCTGTTCAACATCAAAGCTTAATATAAAATGTATCTTTTGTTTGCTTCAGTAGCATTTTAATTTCAAGCCAAATATTGTATTGTCGAACATAATATCTGGAGAGGCTAGTGCTCCACCTACCTGAACTTGGCCTCTGCAAGCACACTTTGATCAGCCATTTATGTTTCTGTTAGAGAAGAAGTTGTGTGTCTTGAAAGCTGAGATCAAAGTGACAATAAGCTACAGGGAAGAAAAAAAATTACAGAAAATTACATAGATAATTTTTATTCAAGGTAATGGACCTGTAAGGAAAGATACAGGTGAAATAGAAGTGGCTCGAAAAGATAAACAGAGACTAGAAAGATTTTTTAATATCATAAAAAAGAAATAAAGGAGAATAATTCCTACATCTTTAATTTCAAGTGTGTTTCAAGTCATCTATTAACAGTGACCATGGCCAAGTGAATCTTTTTAAATAAGACATTTTCTTGGCCATAGTGTTCTTGTTAAGTCAGGTTTATTAATTTATTTAACAATACTAACCAAAACAAAATGGACCTATCATTTTGCAGGGTTTTTTCCCTTTTGCCTAGTTCCATTTTGTAGTTTTATTATATTCTGGAGTGAAATAATTCAAATGTCTCATTTATAGTTTTAGAAAGCAGAGTAATAAATTACTAGTTAATTACTAATTATTGAAGCCCAGCATATTTATCTTTAATCCTTAAACCAGAATTAAAGTTTAGGTATCATCTCATTTCATAGACAAAACTGCTGCCCAGAGAGCTTCAGTGCATTGATTAAAGACTCAAAGTTAGCATATGGAAGGGTGCTTGATTCCAGGTTGGTTTCATAGAGTTCTTTATGTTACTTATGACCTCCACCTCTTTCCCCACTACCTAGCCAAACTCTTGAGTGTGAACATTTCCTGATTCACCATTTCAAAAACTAGTGTCTTGGCAGCACTGTTCAATAGAAGTTGATGGGGGTCCTTGGAAAGTCCCAGTACACACTGGAATATTTAGGGCTCTGGAGACTTAGGCAGCAAAGAAATATTTCTAATTATATTTAGGACTGTTGGAAACTACGGAATGGACTGTGTTAGGAGAAAGTCTTCTGCTATAATAGATGAATCACATGTTGCCCTAGTATTTCCTGGAGAGCATTTCTTAAGGTATGAACCAACTACAGCAGAGTCATTCTAATTTCTTGTACAAATAGAGGTTCTCAAGTTTCTCCAGACACCCTGCATCACGGTCTGGGGCAGGGAAGGAGAGGCTAGAAAGAGGGAGATATTATGAACATTGGATCCACTGCCATGACTCAGTAGAAGGGCTTTTTGACACTACAGATTTCTTAGGCTTCAAGATACAATTAATCAAATTATGTAGCACTTTCATAAAACATTATGCTACAGGTGATAGTACCTAAAAGATTCTTCTGACAACGTGGCCAGGTAGAAATCGATCTGGTTATTAGGATGGCTGTGGAAGTGCTTGGGAAAACCTGTGGGTGAGTGACTCCACCAGAGGCTCCACCTGTGATTGTAATGCACTACCCTCCTCCTCTAAGTTTAACTTCAGGAGCTTCTGTACCACTGAAAGAGTAACTAATGAATATTTTATTGAAGGCTCGTTCCACCAGAGTTGAACTGGGGTTCCTGAAGAACCACAAAGTTTCAGCTGGCAGTTTCTGCCCTTGAGGGTTTTCCAGTCTGGAGAGTTCCTAATCCCTTCCCTATAGTTTTATGTAAAACAGGCAACTGAAGGAATGGTTTATGTAACCATATGTTGACTCTAAGGTGAGTTCACTTTCAGAAACTATGACATACTGCTAGTTATTTGATCTCTTTGTCTCATTTTCTTATCTTCAAATTTAGTTTGATAAGATTAATCATGCTAGAAAAGTAAGGCAGAAAAACAGTTGTGGGTTGTTTTAGAGAAGCATTGATTTGTTCCATGTGTTTGTTTAAAAGCAGAAGATCTTGAGTGAAAGCAGGTTTGGAAGGATATATATTTGCGTTTGAATATAATCTATATAACAATCACTTAGCCTTACCAACTAATCATTTAAAATAAAATGAATTTACAAATTTACTCGGTAGAAAGAGGAAAGGTACTATGTGGATCATATTATAGAATGTTCCTAATTATTTAATATTGCCAGCTTGACAATAGTACAATAGCATATATAAATACATAGTTTTGTAAATTTTTCTATTATGCCCTATTTGAGCTGTTTTTCAAGTTAAAAAAATTTAGAAATGATTGCTAAAAACACATCAATCTATATTTATTTGTAATCTTCTTCAACTCTTCAAAATAATAATTAGACCAAATATGCAATCTTTTTGTGGTGTCATCTGCAGAAGCCTTTGGTGTGAATTTATAAATAATTTACAATCAATATTAACAATGGTTTGTTTCACTGTGTCTTGTCATGCCTTTGATAAGCCGTCTCTCTCAAGAGTTGGGTTCCTCTTCATAAGTTTTAATTGTCCCTTTTTTCTTCCCTAACAATCTCTTTTACAAATAAATAAATAAATAAAGCCCCTCCAAGGGAACTGACAGAGGAAGAAAAACAGCAGATCCTTCATTCAGAGGAGTTTCTCATCTTTTTTGACCGGACAATACGGGTAATTGAAAGAGCCCTGGCTGAAGACTCCGACATCTTTTTTGACTACAGCGGCCGAGAGTTAGAGGAAAAAGATGGGTTAGTCTCTTGTGTGCATTCTTTAAAATATAGTGTAAGTTATCCATTAATTCTAAATTTATTTATGTTCTGACTAGGCAAATTCAAAATTAAGAAATCAGAGGAGGGTGAAATTTTGGAATTGATCTTGCTTAACAGCTTCGACTGTGGGCTTGGTGATAAGTTCTGGCTTAGAGCTTCCCTTTAATTATCATGTGTTTCTGTGAAATGCTTTTCAGCTTGGTATCTGGGGAACAGTCCAGGTGATAGAGACTGGCAGAGTCACATGCATTATGCTTTAAGAAAACATTCTTGTAAGCAGCAAAGGAAATTTGTGTTGTATCTACTAGATCTGATGTCTAAGCAAATAGGAAACTGAAGAAAATAACCTGAGGTATGGGAGAAGTTAACTGATGTGGGTGATGATGAATAGAGACTGGAAAATGTTTCCTCTTTTTGGTACCATAGAAGTATGCCTATGTGTATATGCCTTTTAGGAAACATATTAATATATGCAAGAATATATTTACAAACAAAACAAAACTAATCAATAAAAGCAAGTGTCCCTAAATGACTTCCTCTATGACTATAGCATAGGTGTTGGAAAAAGCCGTGACTGTCAACCATCATCATGGGGAGAACAGGAGGGACTCTATGAGCCTTATACGACATAAATATAGCTGTTCTTAGCCACAGATTTCTTTTGGCCAAGAATGATATTTGAAGGTAGTATCACTTGCCTTTTTCATTAGACCTGATTTTTTTTTACCATTTCTAAAATCCAAATACATTCTTAAAGGACAATGTCTTATCATCATTGAGGATGCTCAAGGGATGTAACAGAGGCATAAAAAACTATTTCAAAAAGGAGTTCTGAACATGTTCTCAACAGTAGGCAGCATCTTTAGACAACCTTGAAGAGACAACAATATTTTGAATATACATATTCTGCAATCTTTGTTTTCTTTTGAAAAGCCATTGTTCTCTGACTTACTTGATTTCGTTGGTCCTATTCCCCTCTGTGTCCCTGGCTCAGTATTACCCTAGGATACTGGCAGAACTTTGTGTGTGTGTGTGTGTGTGTGTGTGTGTGTGTGTGTGTGTATGCAGATATATATATATATATTGCTTGAGTTTGCAATGGTGGAGCTGAGGAAGGGTTGACAGAAAAAAAACTGTCATATTAAGTTTACTAATTAGAGACCAAATAACTTGTTCGGAAGCCAGGTCATCCAGTCTGAACAACAGCCATATAAGTTAAGTGATGCAGGGTGCAAGCCAGCAGTTGAAGCAAATGAACAGAGGCATGGTGGGTGTAAAAGAATTTCTGAACCAAAGCCCAAGCGACTTAGGCATCTTTTTATGCAGATCCCATAGTTCTTGGCCCAGAACAAACATTACTCAATTTAAATACTCAGCTCGTGAAGCAGCTGCATAACCAGCGCTGAGTTCCTTGAAGCAGCTGTTATGGCCAGTTGAGTGTCAGCCAAGTAAACACTGGCTAAAGTGCAATCTTCCTAGACTCAGATGTTGTTCTGGTCCATGCCAGAAGGATAAGTATCTGGAACATATCTGGTGAATCCTCCACTGTCTACCACACCTGTCTCATGGTAGAAATTACCACTTACTATTGAGTGAGGAGACTACTGCTATAGCCTATCAGAATTTACAAGTAAATAAAAACATACATATCGTTTCTGGTCTAAGAACAAATAAGGTGTTATTGATATCAAAGAATCCTCTAGTTTGCTGTGCTCCCTTGATAGCAAGAGATTTCTGATAAACCCTGCTGCTTCATGGGTTGATTTCTTCAACCCTGAAGCAGGGTTGGAGAAAGCTTGGAACTGGTCAAGATGGGAACTTGAAACAAATCTGACATTTCATAAGAGTCTTGGAACAACATGTGGAAACCCTTTTTGGGCCAGATTAGAAAGAGATTTTCATGAAGATTACCATCTTTAGTTCATTAATTTTTATCAGGGTGTGCAGTCTAGATTAATATTTTGACTTCAGAGAGTATTGTGTGGAGGCTTTTGCCACATCAGTGTTTCAATATGAGTAGTGTAGAGAGAGATCCCCATGTTTATCTCTGATGTTTAAATCCTCCTAGGGATGTTCAGGCTGGAGCCAATCTTTCTTTCAATCGTCAGTTCTATGATGAGCATTGGTCCAAGCATCGAGTGGTCACTTGTATGGACTGGTCCCTCCAGGTAAGAATTATTGCTGGGGTGGGACGAACTAGGCTTATGTTCTCATGACATTTGTATAAAAAAATAATAAAAGATTTGTTTACTAACCTAGAATTTCTTCTCTATGCCTGTTGGGTTTTTTCTCCTCATTTTATTGCAGTTTCAGTTTCAATTCCCTACTCAGTAATTTGTATTTATTGAGTACCTACTGTGTGCTAGGTACCAGACAAGAAGCCAGATTGTTTTGTCCATGAAACTGCTCTCATTAAGATTACCGTTGATTTCCTATTTGTCAAATCCTGTGGATATTTTTAAGCCATCTGTCCTGACCTCTCTTTGTCAACAGCTTAGTCAGCTTCCTTGTGCCTAGAGAAACATCTTCCTTCCATTGAGCTCTCACTACTCCTCTTTACTCTCTCCTAGTTCTCTGACTTCTCCAAGACTTCTTTTTCCTCTAATCATCCTTAAGGTCCCTGCGGTCATGCCCTCAACCTCTGCTCTTCTTCCTGACATGCTCTCTGCGGGAGATCTCTTCCACTGCTAAAGATTCAACCGTGACCATCCTGTTTATATCTCCTGCCCAATCTTCCTGCTGAATTTCACTTTGTACACCAGACAGAGCCATTATTCTAGATGTCTTATAGAATCCTAAATGAATTAACTCATTATTTCCATATATCCCAAATCCTTTTTTGACTATTATATGATCTTTCTGTTAAAGGCACCACAATATACCCAAGAGCCTGAAGCAGAACTTTCATCAACATTGCCAACTTCCTCCTGTCTTCCAGAGCCAGTCTGTCACCGAGGCTTTCCATGTCTCCACTCATATTCATCATCTAATACTGTTCTTAACCTTCACACTGATATTTCTACCTTCATACTTGTCCATGTACAGTTTTCCCCTCTGGAAATCTACCCAAATAATCTTTCTAAAATGAAAACCTGATCACTGGGTCAGGCACGGTGGCTCACACCTATAATCCCAGCTCTTTGGGAGGCTGAGGCAGGTGGATCACCTAAGGTTAGGGGTTTGAGACCAGCCTAGCCAATATGGTGGTACCTGTCTCTACTAAAAATACAAAACTTAGCCAGACGTGGTGACAAATACCTGTAATCCCAGCTACTCAGGAGGCTGAGACAGGAGAATTGCTTGAACCTGAGAGAAAAAGATTGCAGTGAGCTGAGATTATGCCACTGTACTCCAGCCTGGGTGACAGAGTAAGACTCTGTCTCAAAAAAAAACAAAACAAAACAAAATAAAAACCTGATCTCTTCATTCCCTAGACTAAAACTCCCCATTGCCCACAGAAAGAAAGTCTAAGGTTATTAGTGTGGCATTCAGAGTGAAAGCAGGCAAATTTACCAAAAGCCAATTTGCTGAATGCCCAACTCAGCTAGGTGACAATATACCAAGCACTGAGTGGGTAAGTAACATATACAAAGGCACACAGCCTAGTAGGGTGATGTCAGAATTTGAACCTAAGCGTCTGATGCCTGAGCCCACATTCTTAACAACAGTGTTTCTTCCCACAATAGCACTGACATAAAAACAGTGATAAAAGCAGGAATGATTATTCCTAGGCACTTATGCACAGCACGGTTTCTGCTTTCTTGTTATCAGTGCTTTTATTGGGAATAATAGAGCTAGCTTTTAAGTTATTTTTCTTATATGCAAAGCACCATGAAGTTGCTGTGAAGGCTTTCTTATTTCCACCTCATAAAAATCATAGGAAGCAGCCACCCTTACTATTTTCATGTCATATTTGATGAAACTGAGGCTCAGAGAAGCTAAGTAACTTGCTGAAAATCACTCAGTTAGGGTATGGTAGAGTGGGGATTTATACCCAAGTATTTTATCATCCCAAGGCATATGCTGTTAACCACTGCCTTCCACAAAGAGCTTCTGGATCTGAAAGTAAAAGAGCTTGTAGGTGCAGAATAATATGGGGCAGATACCATGTGCTCTCAGAGTTCAGTGGAGGTTGGAATCTGGTCTCTGGTCAGACAGAGCTTCTCAGAAGACTGGGATTTAGACAAATGGAGGAAGAAGAGGGTGTTCTAGGCAGAGCTATAAAATGTATGAGTCACAATTAATCCTATTGGAGAACAGAGGAACAAAAGAGGGGTGTAATTCCCCATAACTGGACCCTCATCAGCCATCAAGTGGGTGAATATTCTTTCCTCTTGAATTCCCTTTTATATCCAAACAACAAAGCACACAGTGCGTGATTGTGCAGAGACTAAGACAAGCAGGGTTTGCCCAGCCACTTTCCGCCAGTGTGTGGGTGGTCTTGGAGCATGCTTGAGTGTGTGCACAGAAATCAGATCCAAGCCCAAGGAAACACTTAGCTCAGCTTGTTCACTTGTTCAGAGTCGGGAAATTACACAGGAACCTTATCTGACACATTCCTCAAGGCAACTATAACCTTGTTCCCATGTCAGCTGATAACACTCCCTGAGGAGGCACAAAGCAGGGCCAGTCCCTGTCTTGCTCCAGTAGGTGATGGGCCACATTGCCCATGGATATGTTTCCACTCAGGGTCTTGCATGCTGTTTGTGTTGCAGGAAGTGAAGTTGGAAATAACAGAAACTCTACCAAGGAGAGACCACATTTATTTTCCCCTATTTTTGTGTGACCTGCCCACCTATGCTGTGGGGAAGAAGTTTGCAATTTTGAAAAATGTATTGTATATGAGGCATAAGAAAAAGAGATTAGAACCCTCAGCTCCTACATCACACTTTCATGGGCTTCAAAGGACTAGGGTTACATGCTTATGGGATAAAGAGACCTTTTGATAGATTTAGATGCAATCCAATGATATTAAGAAAGAAGAGAGATAGAGGAACAGTCTTGGTATGTAGCGGTGGCATGTATGTCTAGGATGATTTCCTGAATGTAACAGAATAGAACTGAGGGAAAAAAAGGAAGAAATTATAAGGTTTCAGCATAGCTTTGCTTTGGTCTCCTGGGCTTCATAAACCAGAGCACTTTAACTTTGACATATTTGCAAAATATCATCAAACATCATTCCTTGGAAGAAATCTGGGAATTTGGATGATTATGTCAACTTTGCCACCCATTGAAAATTATTTGCACAGTGAGTCAATAATACCATCACTACCACATGACAGAGATTTCAGATGTGTACAGAACTAGACTCATGATCTTACTCCCACCATGTATACTCCTCTCACATGTAAATTGTATATTCCATTCCTGTAGTCATCCAAGATGCAAACCTGAGTAATCTTTGGCAGCTCAGTTAGTTGCTAAATCCAATCAATTACAAGAGCAAAAAGATTCCTACTGACACCAATGCAAATCCACGAACATGGATTTTGCACCTACTTTATGTCATGCCCCCTACTTCTTGCTTATGTTAGGGAACATCTTACTGGTCTCCCTACTGTCAGTCTCTATAAGGTTAAGTCAGTATAAGTACTTTTACCAGATTAATCTCTGAAAAGATTACTTAACACACTCTGTATCAACTTGGGCAAGTTGCCTAAATTCTCTTGGCTTAAGTTTCTTCATTCATGAAATGATAATAATACCTAGCTCACATACTTATTGTGAGTATTAAATGAATTAATGCATATAAAGGACTGATAATTTGGCTGGGCTCAGTAACTTACACCTGTAATCTCAACACTGGGAGGCCAAGACAGGAGGATCACTTGAGCCCAGGAGTTCAAGAACAGTCTGGGCAAATCTCATCTCTACAAAAAATACAAAAATTGGCCAGGCATGGTGGTGCATGCCTGCAGTCCCAGCTACTCGGGGGCTGAGGTGGGAGGATTGCTTGAGCTTGGGAGGCAGAGATTTCAATGAGCTAAGATCTCACTACTGCATTCAAGCCTAGGCGACAGATCAAGACCCCGTCTTAAAATAATAAAATAAAGGACTGATAATTTTAAAAGCATCTGGTGCATAAGAAGGACTCAACAAATGTGGCATAGTAGGGAGACGAGCAGGAGCAGTATTATCATTATTTGCAAAGTAAGGACTCCTATTGTCCCCCATAATAAAATCCAAAATCATTAGCCAGTACTCGGTGACTTCCGTGATGATGCCTAGAGGCATTTCCAGGCCTTTCTTCTTTTATACAGCTTGGTACTGCCTGCCTCCTAGCCAAACATTGCTACTACAACCTGATATCTATTGGACATGTTCTTCTTCACTGTATTGGTCAAAAAGACTTTACCTTTGGCTAGGTTAAGTAGAAAGAGGAATTTACTGGGGAACCATTATAGTAGTTAGGGAATCATGAAAAAGATGAAGAACCAAAACTCAGCAATAGCAGGAATCTGGGCAGCTTGAGGGACCTCACCAATAGGCTGCTGTTCTTATCCAGACTCCTTTGCCAGCTCCCGAGTCCTGTGTTTCAGTTCAAAGTTTACAATATCCAGGTTAGAGGATGTGATTGGCTCAGCTGACTCGAGCATCAACCCTGCAATTAATTAATTATCTCTGGGAAGTTAGACATCTGTTTACTGGTATAATCTCCAAAGAGAGATTCACATGAACCAGGCCGATACAGGACTCTTATTCCTGCTCTCATCTCCTCTCTCCTGATAACCTACCCACTCGAGAAGCCTCAAGGTCTCATTTCTTCTCAGAAATCCCTTTCAGTTTCTCTTCCTGCCACACCCCACACCAGTTTCCATGCTGCTTTTTTTTAATTTTTTTTTGAGATGGAGTCTTGCTGTGTCGCCCTGGCTAGAGTGCAGTGGTATGATCTCCCATCACTGCAACCTCCACCTTCCGGGTTCAAGGGATTCTCGCCTCACTATCCCGAGTAGCTGGGATTACAGGAGGGAGCCACCGTGCCTGGTTAACTTTTGTATTTTTAGGAGACACAGGATTTCGCCACGTTAGCCAGGCTGGTTTTGAACTCCTGACCTCAGGTGATCCACCCTCCTTGGCCTCCCAAAGTGCCGGGAATATAGGCATAAGCCACCATGCCCAGCCCCATGCTTCTACAAAACCTTGCTTATGTCTCGGTCTGCTTTTGTATTTGTCTTGTTTTTTCTACTTGTGTCTTACCTCCCTCCACCTAATGATGAGTTCCTATGGAGAAGAGCCTATTATTCAGGGCATTCTTGTTGCATTTTACCTATCATGGTGCCTTACATATTTATAGGGGACACTTGAGGCATGCCACAGTGGACAGGAAAGGACAAGGCTTTTGAAGCCCGACAGACTTCAAGTAGGGTCCTTGATTTATCACCTATTAGCAACATAGCTGGAATATGTTATTTAACCCAGGACTCTGGGCTGCTTTGTCTGTGGAAATAAGTAAACCATTGCCTACCTTAGAGGGTTATGAGGACCAAATGAATTAACGTATCAGGCAGCTCGTTGTCTGGTACATAACGGGCATTTTAAAACATGATGGTTCCTTTTTTTGTTTTTTGTTTTTGAGATGGTCTCGCTCTGTCACCCAGGCTAGGTTTCTTTTTTTTGTTTTTTGTTTTTGAGATGGAGTCTTGCTCTGTCACCCAGGCTGAAGTGCAGTGGCACACTCTGGTCTCACTGCAACCTCCAACTCCTGGGTTCAAGCAATTCTCCTGCCTCAGCCTCCACAGTAGCTGGAATTACAGGCACAGGCCACCACGCCCAGCTAATCTTTGTATTTTTAGTAGAGAAGGGGTTTCACCATTGAGCCAGGCTTTTCTCCAACTCCTGACCTCAAGTGATCTGCCGGCCTCAACCTTCCAAAGTGTTTGGATTACAAGCATGAGCCACTGTGCCTGGCCTAGGTTTCATTTATTTGTTAGAAGAAAATGGGCTTGAGACCATATCTGGTAATTACCAGGTAAAATTCTCCTAAGGTAGATATTGGATAATTCAGCCCTATGGGTAACCAAATTATCATGAATTTTATAATTTTTTATATTCTCTTTAAAATTATAATTTTAAACAACATTTAAGATTTACGTAATTGTTTAGAGTTTTTTTGGAAAAAGAAAATATGACTAGACATGTCCAAACAAACAGTGGAAAAAGACATACTAGAGAGCACTTTGAAATCACAAAACTTGCATGAGATAAAATTTAAATTAGTATCTTTAGGCCTTAAGATTTCAGCTGCAGAAATTATGCCAAAGGCATTTCATTGGTAATTTTACGAAAGCACTCCCTGTTTTCTAAAGGAGTTTTAAAGCTAAATAATTTAAAATATTTTTAAATGGAAAAAGAAAACCTGCAAGTGGGTGCCAACGATGAGACCCAGATGTAAAGCTGCGGGATATTGTTGCAGACACATCTGGCTGCTCCTTGGCCCCTGTGGTAGTGGTGTTGATGTTTATAGAGTTGCCTTTTCACATGTGACATAGTTAAACTTCAGATGGACAGTCTGGAGACTTCCGTGTTTATCTGGATGTTAGTTTCTTTGAATGGGCTTTGAATCAAAGGCCTTTCTTAATAGGCCTTTGATTCATCCGCTGAGGAACGTTTTTTAATAAAGAATGATTACTTCCCCTGGTGGCCATGTACATGTGTATCACCGTATGCTTATACTTCCTCTGCACAACGAGCAAGTTGTAACTCTGCAGCTTTCTTTAGTTGAGGCTGCTGGAAGAATGAATAAGACTTAGATTTAGTTACTTTTGGTAGAAAAAAAAAAGTTCGTGTTCAAATTTATAAAGGCAATCTTCTATTAAATATATGTACAACATAGTGAAAAAGAAGGAAAAATTAAATTATAAGAAGAGAGTTATATGATCTGCTATAGTCCTGATGCTATTTTTAATAGGGCTGCCTTATGAGAATCCTAGGTAAGAATGACATTTTCATGAAATATGTCCTAACTCATAAGTACCTCCTATGAGATTTATCCTCAGTTTATTTAATAACACTCAGGGCAGAGTTTATGTAGGGTGAGTAGGTCTTTCTAATACCTAATATCACTATAGAGTCTATCTTGTAATTTTATTGATTATGTTTCTTTCATTTAAGCCTTTAATTATTAGTATTGTTTGACAACAAAGGATGAAATATAAAGCCTTTCTATTGAGCACAGAATTACTAAAATTGAAAATTTTAAATAATTAAATGTTGGCATGAGTTTATTACATGCTAGGAATTACTAGACCCTGGATTCAGAGGTCAATAAAAACCAGTCCCTACACTCAAAGAGCTTACAATCTTGCAAAAGACATAAGTGTAGAAAAAAATTATAATGCATTTGACAAGTGCTTTAACTGGCAGGGCAAACACATAATACTAAGGGAGCTGGTATTAGGCAAAGAATAAAGTGGATGGTTAAGTCAGGATTGTCTGGAGGACTTTATGCCTGTGTTGAGTCTTAAAGGATGAGTTAAGTATGTAAACAACACAGAAGCGGCATCCCAATGAGAGTGAGTATGAGACTCTCATTGAGGCACACAGGTACAAAGGTGTACCTGTGTGCCTCAAAACTAGTCCAGTGAGGCTGGATCCTAGGGTGTGGGAGGTGGGAAGAAAGAGGGAAGATTGTAGAAGAGTAAGCAGGGAAGGCAGAAAATGACAGATTATTAAAGATCCTATGTGACCTGCATTTTGTGTTGAAAGTAATGATGACCCATTAAAGTATTTTAAGCTGAGGAATGACTTAGCCACATATATATTTTGTAAAGTCTTCCTGATAAAGGTTGGAGAGTGGGGTAGGTCAGTATAGGAAGCCATTTATGAAGCTGTTACCTTCATCCAGATAAGAAATTAATTTAGGAGGCTCTGACCTTAAAGATAGAAAGAAAATATTCATTTGAAAGGTATTGAGGAATTAGGGAAATTCAGTATATGGGAGTGAGACAGAGAAAGAAGTAAAAATAAATACAGAATGGCTGGCCTGGGCCAGGTCAATGTTAGTGCAAGACACTAAAATAGAAAACATTGGAAGAGCAGTAGTTTTCATGTGGAAGTCAATGAGCTCATTTTTCTGTGTTGCAATTGATGTGTCTATAGACAGCCCTGAGCAATCCCTAGTAGGCAGTCAGATATAAAGATCTGCATCGCAGAGAGAAATTAAGCCTGGAGATATAGATTTGAAAATTGCCAGCATGTTAAGCTTATTAAAGCCACTGGAGTAAATGAGCTTACTCAGGGAGAACAACCCTCCTTGGAATATATGTAATAGAAGGAGAACCTGCAGGGACTGAAAGAGAAGTCACAGAAGAAAATCAGGAGAGCAAGATGTAATGGAAGCCAATATAGGGAAGGAAGGGAGTAGCACAGTGTCAAATAATACAGAGAGATAAAGTGGTGTTTGTAATTTGGTAGTTACCGGTGAGTATGATGAGCGCATACTGAGTGTTGGAGGCCGAAACCAGATTGCAGGAGGTTGCAGCAGTAAGCTGATATTAGCTATGACACAACATAACAGAAAGTATTGTTTACACCATGTAGTATACCACGTGTATGTAGGAATAACAAAGTTTTCCTTCTATTGTCCTCTTAGCCTAATTCATTCTTGTGATCTCTTTCATTTAGTACCCTGAGCTGATGGTGGCTTCTTACAACAACAATGAAGATGCTCCTCATGAACCAGACGGAGTGGCCTTGGTTTGGAACATGAAGTTTAAGAAAACCACACCAGAATACGTCTTCCACTGTCAGGTAGGAGTCAGTGTAGTAAAAATAACTTACATCTCTTGCTGGACCAAATATAGTTCATGCTGTATTGCATCTCTCTTATGCTGAGAGGAAGAACTCAGTTTAAAAATGAAATGGTTGACAATTTTGGAAAATTCCCCCACAGTAACCTAATGTTTTGGGAAAGTGGCAACCCTCCCCAAACAGTTAGGAAGCTTGTTTGGGGACCATGTGTCATTTTCTTTCTATTTAAAACAGTCCCCATGAGGATGAGTTTATAAAGACCTCTCACTTATGAAGAAATCGTGGTGTACCACTTCCTCTGCTTAGCAGCAACATATGCTTGCCCACCCACGTGGACATCCTCAGAGCACTACCATTTCAAGCTCCCACTCTCTTGGAATGTAGTTAAATGGATTTTTCCGATTTTAAGTCTATGGGTGCCATACTGCTTAACAGATAATACTTTTGTAGCCGGCATGGGGGAAGACTTACCACTCGTATTTCTTGAGTTGTCGGGAAATATAGTTGCTGTTTCTGGCTTGAAAATGCAGATATAATTTCAAATATGTTTGTATTTTTCATTCCTTCTCTCTGTGGACACATCTTCTCTTCCACTTGACACAGTACAGGCTGAAATTATCGTACCCTTGTACACGTTCAGCTTTGCTCTGTTGCCATGACTCTGCCTAAATAATAGGCCTCAGCATTGGCCAATACACCAACCCCTTTATTAATGCTCCTATCCTGTGATTATGCACAGGCAAATAAAAAACAAACATTTCAGCTCAAAATTGCAGTTCCTCAAATGTTACAATTCAGAGGTACTGAGTGGCAGATTACTCTGAATACAAATACATCATTTGAAGAGGGTGGGTAAACCTGTTGATTTTTGGAAGCTTAGTGCCGTTTTCTATCTAAGAGCCAAGTATCTTTTTGAACTAAAATATGTTTAGACTTTAGAGCATTATCAGATATAATTTGGGGACTAACAGCTGCTGGAAAAGAAGTCCCAGCCTCAACCTGATTGAGTAACTTCTAACTCTGCCCATGTTTTTCTAATTTGCTATCTCAAAAACAACTTAACAAGAAATCTAGGTCCGTATGGTAAATAACCTTTACTTTCTGAGCCTTTGAAATAAGAACGGTTTTTTCTTTTTCTTTTTCTTTTTCTTTTTTTTAAATATTTTCAAGTCTGCTTGATATGGTCCTTCTGTAAACATAGAAGCACAAAATCCTAATTTTGTTCAGTTTTACAAGGGTTGCTGAATTTTCAGGAATATACTATGAGGATTAAGAAATAAAGAGAAGCACATTTTTGAAAAACAGTGCCTTTTAAATTATTTTGACATTACAGAAAGTATATCTTTGATTTTAAATATCTAATAAGTAACACATTATTATAATCAATATGTATGAACTTTATCATGATTTTTACATTTTAATGATATTAAATGACTACAGGTTTTTGGAATCAACTGTAAATTACTTGTTTTACCACATGACAGTAGTTAATGCTAGTATTAATTGAAAAGGACATTCTTGTGTGTGTGTATGTGTGTGTATCTTTGGGATCATTGACTAAATATTTCTCCAATAAACATTCAGTTTTTTTTAGTTTCTCCCTTAATGATCCAATGTATGTAGTTTAGAAGAAAATGTATACATGATTTTTTTAAAAAGCAAGATGTACCCTAAATATAGTAACAAGGTAGTCATACAAGAGTTACCAAAAGATGCTGATAAAATAGTTGATTCCAAAAACCTGTAGTCAGCACTTTGCTACAGGTGATACTCATGACGTTGGGATAAAGGCCAGGTAAATATCACTGGCTGCCAAAGAAAAACAAAATTGCTATGATATTGCGTATTTCTGAACTGTTGGGAGACCAAATCAGGAAACTCTGGGAAGCCAGGGAAGTCCTAGGTGAAATAGTGATGGAGATTAGGTAGACTGATAATATAATAAAGGCAATTTGGTTACCTTTGTACTAAAGTGTTATACCTGTAGCAATATCTACATGTGTCTGTATTTTAAATTTCCCCAACACTTCTGCCTTTATGATCTCATTGATTATACAAAAGGGAGGTAGGAAAATGTTATTATTCTCTTTTTCCAGTTAAGAGATTTTATACTTTAGAGGTTACCCAGCTAGTGAATAGTAGAGCCAATCCTGGAGCCAAGGCTCATTCTGTCACTTCATGCCATAACCCAGGTTGCATTCTAAAAACGTGGTCAGACATGAGACTTGATATCAAAGGCTGTGCAGCCCATTCAAGGTATATTTTTGGTCACATACCCTTGTAAGATATTGATTAGACATGGTTCTAGACGTGACTATCTTTACCACCTTCTATCCCTAAAGGGAAATAGAGATCCCACAGAATTAAAATATATATGTGGAAAAACCAAAACCCTCACTCACTGACCTAAATCTTTTCTTCTATGTCCTATCTGACCTCTGCTAAATCTTATTTATTACAGCTGGTCCTTTCTAGACACTAACTCAGGGAAATCAGGTCATTTGAATGTGCTTCCACATTCTCCTGTGATGTTCTGATGATTTTTTTTTTTAAGAAATATTGCATATCTCTTCATTTATTTAGAATTTCTTTTTTTAAATATATATTTTATTGCACTTTAGCTCTGATGATTTTTCAACATTATATAACTAGTTTCTTAGAAAAAGGACAGAGATAGAGAGTAGCAAGAGTACCTTATAATGACTATACTTTTATAATTTTGGCGTAATTGCATTAGCTATTCATTTCTTGCTGATCTCTGCTGATTCTTCATTTTTTTATGAATCTCTGCTGATTCGTAAGTGTATAATTGCAAGCAAAACCAATGGATCAGGAAAGCATTGTTTCAGGCAGTAGAAAGTAAATGCACAAGAAACAGACATCAGCTCAGTGTTGTTTTGTAAAGACTGACAAGCTTTTAGCCTACTCTTAAAAAGATTTTAGTATAAAGTTGCATTTCTCTCTGTTGTGGATATCAAGGCCAAAAAATACCTTCTACTATCATGGGCAGTTTTTGTGTTGTGACTAAACTGAATTTTTATTGTGGGCTCTGGGCCTGCATTTTCTATTTTTATTTCAGTAAAAGCTGTCTGTACTTGGAAAATATTGGTGGACTCTGCATAGAAATCAGCCACTCGGCCCCATCACACACTCTGGCAGTGCTCCTGCTGTCTTCTGTAGTGGCTTCCACACACTGTCATTAGATTATGTGTCTGACCACCCTGTATTGCTTATTCTGGTGTGGTCTTTCCCTTTTAAATGGAATGAATAGAATCAGAAATATACATCTTAGAATTATCTGCATTGAGGTAAGTGGAAAAGCTATGTTTAGAGGCTTAGCTTGGTCAGAGGTTTTTATTTTTACTTTTACTTTTTCCTGATTTGGTTTCTTTGTTCTTGGCAATCTCCTTTGGAGGAGGATCTGACAATGACCTGAAACTGGAAATGACCTGAAACCTTCGCTATTTCAGGGCAAAGCAGAAACTGAAGTGGGGTAATCAGCTAACCTCATTTGCGTCAGTGTTTAAAGCCCCCAGTCTTTATTTCTACACGGGCTTCACTTACCATTAAGATTCTATAAAAGTTACAGATGTCATTGCCGCTCATGGCCTCAGCTGCCCAGTGTTTGACTCTGCATAAGGTACCTGTTAACCTCAAAGAGAGTTCCACCTGTGAGGAGTGATGGTAACAGAGGAGGGAGCATGGGCTGGTGGTTAGGACGTGGACAGAAAGTCAGGACTTGGAGTTCCATTCCCAGTTGACCACACTGCTGAGTGACCCTGGGTGAATCACGGTGGCTTTACTGTTGTGTTTCCCAGTCCCATGAAAAGAAGAATTTCTCTAATCTCTAGTGTAATTGTAAAGTTTATTTCAATAAATCTCACTTCTTCCTCCATCAATTTTTGTCCCTCCCCCAACCCAGATTGTGGTCTGTAATCCAAATCTACAAAACAGCTGTGGACACAAAGATATAAGTTAATTGACATTAACTTTGTAAAGTATATTTTCACCAGAGAAGTATTAGAATCTTAAGAATTTTTTTTTTTAATGAAAAGAAGAGTAACTTGCTTATGGCCCAGCTGATAAAAAGAATAAGGCATCTTCTAAGCTTTTCTCTTGGCTAGGCTAAAAAGTGGTTGTTATAGGTCAAAAAGGAGAAAAGGACCTTTCCTTGTGGAGGCTGAGACCCTCTACACAAGAGCCCTTCAGTTTTCCCCAATCCCAACAGTGCTTAATTTTCCATTACCTTTCTATTCTTTTAATAGAAAGTTCTTTGACAATTACTGCTTCATATTTAGTATGAATTCCTGGAATTCAGAATGAAAGCACATAGTAAGTGCTTTGTAATTGCCAAATAAACTCCACGGCTAAGAACATGAAAACAAGATTGAGACCCAGACAGTTTTCAAATATGATATTCAGAGTGCCATAGGATGGGAAAACAGAAGGGAAAACCTCAAGCAGTGTTGCACAGATTATGATACACATTTTCCAGAATAAAATCATGGAAAATTTAAACTTACATATGACATAAAGGTAAAATTAAACTTTTATGTAAAAGATACAACTTACATAGATCAGACCAGAGGAATAATGGCACAACATCGCTACTTTGTGCCTTTGGGAAAAGGCATAGGGAGTTTCAGTGTACATGCCGAAATGAAATGCAGACATCCCAAAACACTTCTTTTCTGGCAGTTGAGTATAACTGATCTGATGAGCTAGATACTGATTCTTATTAAATCAAACAGCTGGAATATCATTTTGCTTTGCCCAGGAAGCTGGAAGCAGAAAACCTGCCTTGCCAGCTTCCATTTCTTACCCTCTTCTAGAGTCTTCTTCAAAAAGCAACCCAAGAAGAAGCAGAAGTGATCATTGGGATACATCTAGGGAAATTAGAGTTATCAGCTGGATTATAGCAAAGAGATTGTATTCCAGGCGATTCCTTATCTGAAAAGAGTAATGAAGGAAATTATTTCTATACTTCATGGAGTATTCGAGGGACCAAGTGAGCTATTTGATGCAGAGGATGCCATGAGAATACACCTTTAAACAAGCTGTTTTAAAATCGTTTTGTCTTACCATGTCACATTGCAAGTGATCAAGCTAAAGTTTCATATCATTACAAAAATTAAGCCTCTTACTAGCATTTGCTTTGTCCCATTAATGTGCACACATGTCAACACAACTCCAGCATTGCCGATCCTATCCAGTTTCCTAAATGCCCTTCCCTTCTCTCTCCATCCACTGTGCTACAACCGTGGGCTTTCTCCAGTGTGCTTCATTCAGGAATTGTCCTGGGAATTATGGATGCTGTGCAGTGAGAGCCAGATTACAATATGAGCAAGTTCTCTGGCCTATACCTCCCTTCCCTTCAGTACCCACCCACCCTCAGCCATTTATTGAGGTGAGAGAAGCCTTGGTCTCAGGAATATGGGTGTTCTGAGGGGTCTGGGTTGAATACTGATGGGATTCTAACTACCTCTTAAGATTATAATGAGGATAATAGAGATATCATAGTTATATTAGTCTGCTCAGGCTGCTATAACAAAATAACATTGACTGGGTGTTTAGAAACAACAGAAATTTATTTTTCACTGTTCTGGAGTCTGAGAAGACCAAGGTCAAGGAGGCAGCAAATACTGAGCTAAAATGAGATCAGTATTTTAATAACTGGTAAGGTTATACTGTGTATGTAACCTTACCACACACAAGTGGATGCAGAGAGTGAGCTTGTTGATGTCTCTTGTAAGGACACTAAACCTATCCTATCAGCTCCCTATCCTTATGACCTCATAATCACCTCCTTCTAGTCCCTGTTTCCAAATACAGTCACATTGAGGGTGAGTGCTTCAACATATGAATTAGATGGGGGTGGGGAAAGTACAATTCAGTCCATAGTAATTGATGAACTTGCTTTGAAATGATAAAAGTATTCTCTTTACATCTGTTTGTTTTACTGTTATTGCATGATAGTCACACAGGAAGAAGCTTAAACGTTGGCATTTTTATTTTTCTTGCTTGGATATATTCCTGAAGAAGTTTCACCTAACTTAGATTCATTCATTTATCCATTCATTTGTTCGTTCATTCAACAGATACTTTGGAGGTTCCCACCATGGCCAGACCCTCACAGCATTGATAGGCTGGAGGTGAGACCCTCTCCACAAGAGCCCTTCAGTTTTTCCCAATTCTAACAGTGCTTGATTTTCCATCACCTGACTGGTTCATCTCAATTATCTCTATTGCCTGAGCCCTGTTCACATTGGTCAGATTTCTATGTGTATTCTTTATATTAAAATGCCAGTTGATAGAGGGAACCTGAGACATTTCCAAAGTTCTCTCATCCCAACCATTTTACCATTTGTTTCCTGACTAAATGATGATGAGGTATTTTCTGAGTTCTGGGAGGCAGTTAAGTACACAGTGGTTAAGAGCAAACTCTGAGGCCACACAGCCTGGAATTATAATTTGGATTCTACCACTTAGAAGCTCTGTGACCTTGAGCAAGTCAAACAATTGTTATGAGACTACAATAAATGAACAAATGTGAAGCATTTAGTGTCAGGCCCATCGTAAGTACCCAGTGAGTGTCAGCAATAATTATTATTGAATGTACAAGAATGAAGTTGAAAATATGTAGCAATTTTTGTGTATGATCCAAATAGCATGATGTGACCCCCATTCTTAGTTGCTGAATGGGGTGTTGTGACTGAGGGGTCTCAAGGGAGGTACCAAGGCATTCAGGCAGCAGGAGAGTGCTGGGGACAAGTAGAGAAGGGTATCTTACCAATGAGTACAAAATGAGCTCGGCATTTTGTTTTGTTTTGTTTTCTGTTTTTTGGATTTTTTTTTTTTTTGAGATGGAATCTCACTCTGTCACCAGGCTGGAGTGCAGTGGCACAATCTTGGCTCACTGCAACCTCCAACTCCTGGGTTCAAGCAATTCTCTTGCCTCAGCCTCCTGAGTAGCTGGGATTACAGCCACGTACCACCACGCCCAGCTAATGTTTTTATTAGTAGAGACGGGGTTTCATCATGTTGGCCAGGATGGTTTCGATCTCCTGACCTCGTGATCCACCTGCCTTGGTCTCTCAAAGTGCTGGGATTACAGGCGTGAGCCACCATACCCAGCCAGGCTCAGCATTTTAATAACCGGTAAGGTTATACTGTTTGTGTTGCTTGAATATCATCCTGTTATTGTGCTTCTGCCACATGCAAGGTACAGATGCATTGGCTTCCTTGGCTTGACTACTCACAGATGGCTCCATGCACAAGCTTCATAAATGAACCCTTCCAACCCTTCTGTACCTACAGCTCACATGAATTCTTTAGAGACTAACTGGCCATTTGCCATGCGTAACACACTCTGTAGGCTATGAAGCAAGAATAAGGATGATGGGGCTGACAAAGGTTTTCTACTTTCGTTTAATACCAGTTTAGCATATCTGTTAAGAGCTGTCCCTTTTAGAGACATGTATAACCCAGGGACCCCTGTGGTAGGGCTTCCGTTCTCTGGACCATCAGATTATGCATTTTCTTTATCCTACAACATTTTCATATAGGCAAAAGCAGGTTTAAAAGAATACCAGGTGGTCTGAAAGGAAAGAACAGTTTAGGAAGGGCAACACCCTCCCTTAGAGGTGTGTGCATGGGGGGATCTCCTTCTGGGAAAGGAGCTAGTGTGAAGCAGGAGTGGGCTGTAGTTGCCCCAGGCCAGATGAGTACCCACCAAGACTGGACAGAGGCCACTACCACCTCTGAGAGGGATACTTGTACATTGCTTTGTCTTGTTTATATTCTAGGGATGGAACCACTTCTAGATTCCAGACCATTTGTTTTTTTAAAATATAGCTTTTCTCTCCCTCTGTAAACACACTTTCTGATTTGTATGTGTCTTTAAGTTGCCTAATATTGTTGGATGAATGGGGCTTTTTTTTAGCATACTGTGTTATTAATAAATAGAGACTTATATTCCCCAAGAGTCACATTCTTATTTTAATTCATTTTAGTTACTTTGAGCAAAACTTAATTTTTGGAATTATTTGAAAGCATTTACTATTGAAGAGAATTTCTGCAAATAGAATCATCTTTACTTCCTGGGTTCGTTGTAACAAATAGTCTGTACTTGCTTTTTCCATGTTTATAACTGATTGTTTATTTTTAAATTGTATGTTCATTATCTGCCAAATAATTGAACAAGATGTTGCTTTTATTAGGTGAAAGATTTATCTTCGTTAATTTTTAACTCTAATCTCCTTGAAAATATACTGAGTTTATGTCATATGCTACAAATTATTGTAGCATAATCATTGTATAACTTCACTGTTTTTTGTTCTCTAAAGCTGATATGTTTTTTCCCTTTTGAGTTTTTTAAAAAGTATTTCTAGCACCTATGAATTATTTGAAAGCATTTACTATTGAAGAGAGAATTTCTGCAAATAGAAATAATAAGATATGTTATGCAGCATTACATCTTTGCTTCGTCAATAACTTTGTCTAGTATTATGTTGAGTAGTTGAAATTAAATTAAAATCTTTATTTTTTTTAATGTTCATGATAAATATGGTCTTCTGAAAACCAAAGAGAACAGGAGCAAAAATTGCACCCAAGTGCTCATATGCACATAAATGTATCCACACACACACACACACACCCCGCCAAGACTCTCAAATCCTAGTCAAAAGCTATATTTCACAAAAGAGAATTATAGTAATGTTGATGGCTTGCCAAAACCTCAAGCAGTGACAAAATCCACAGTGTCCTGAAAGGGATGCCTTTGCAAAACCATGCCTCTCCAGATGGTTTAGATTAGAGATGTTTAAAAACACATGGCAGCATTAGTTTGGTATAGAATTCATAGTTAAATCAGTAGATAAAATAATGCAAATTTGAAACCCTATCCTGTCTATCAGAAAAAATCATCAAATCTTATGATTGCTCTTAGGAGAGGTTGGTATGCGATGTGTTGATTTTCAAATTATCTAATTGAAATAATAAAATTGACCAAGAGAAAGTAAAAAGAGGATTAAAATATAAGAGTATGAGTAAAAACTTTCTAGTCTGCAGAATATTTCTTCCTCTAAGCTGTCATATCCAATCAGTTTGTATGGGATTCGACAGCCAATTGTCATTTCCTGAGATGTACTCTGTAAAGAGGTTGTGTTACAGAGACAGCATGAAAAAATGGAAAAAATAATTCCAGAGCATCATGCCAAGAAGCCAAAATGCCCTTAAAGACCACAAAGTGTTGCCAGGATCCCTTCACCTTCCTAATAATAGTGGATAAGCAGCTTATACACAAGTTTTTCCTTTGGCTTATTTAGCTTTCCCTCCTATACACTTTCTAAAAGAGAGTGCTCTCGATCCACATTTTAGTAAATTATGTTGCCTTAGCTGTGATTTTTAATCTTGGATGGGAACTCTGTGTGAACAGCAATGTTGCATATTGTGTTATCTGACGCAAGACGTATAGCAGTTCCTCAGAACCCTAAGAGGCTTCATCACTAACAGCTTAGCTCCCACTGTCCCCTTCCTTATGTCTAAAATCAACAGTATCCCACCCTCTGATCCCACAGCTGGACAGCCAGCAACTCCTGGAAAAGAACTGCTGCATGGAAACAGTATTAATTTAATGATGTATATTATCGTGTATCCTACCAGCAGCACAAATAAAAGCATTCAACAGATGTGTTAAAATTGCCACTAGAAGAATGCTTACTCAAGAACTCAAAGCTTTTCAGAAAATCTACACAGGGAAAATATGGGACAAAGATTCTACAAAAATAGAATCAGAAATTTTCAAACCACCATTGCTGGGCTTTGAAGGGCTTGACTCTGAAAGTGGCCCAGTGTTTACTTCCCCCAGAAAGTAACACATTTTGAGCATTTTTTCCAAGCATAAAAAGTAGAACTACAGCTTTTAATGGCTAAAAGAGCTCCACTAGCAAAGCAAATGTACTTCTCTGGCAGGGGGAACACATGTGCATGAAGAAAACTATGGGGGAGCAGGAAGAGTAGGAAGATCCCTGTCACAGGAATTTGTGTGGATTCATGAGTATTTCAACTGTAGATTTTAATTTTGTTTTAACAGTAGAGAAAATGTGTTACAGTCTTAACTACTGATCAATAGTTCTGCATATATCCATACTTAATATGTGTATATTGTTTCATCTTCTAATCAATTTTTTAAATAAATGGAAATGGATGATGACTTGGCAGGGGAAGATGCAAGCATTCGAGAGAATCAGGCATTTCATCACAGGAGTAAATGACACCATGCCAACCTATCGCCACAAAAATTGTTGAAAACTTCTCTTTTGGAGAAGGTGCTCAGAGGAGGGAAAACCTCACCTGAGACTTTCTCCCCCTCCCCAGTCACACTCCTCATCATGACCCCTACATGGTTTATTACATCTTCTCTTGTGCGCTTTGTCAAATTTGTGAGTACTTGGCTAATTTTCAGAACAAGACTTCACTGGATTATCACTTCTCTATATTGAAAGCTGCCTAACATAAATTTCCTGCCTTTAGAATTTCAATGTGCTCTTCCCTTTGTATGAGAAATTTTGAGACAAGTTCTGCAAAACATCACAGATTTGGACAAAATGGACAGAGAAGGCCAATTCTCAAATGAGATTGGTTTACTAAAGAAGACCATGATAATTAATTAATTTTTTCGAACAACAAGTCATCACAGTCTCTGAACTATCCTTTGTGTAAATAGGAATTTTCACTATATCAGGCCCTCTGATATGACAGCTGCTGATTTGGGACATTGTTACAGAAGTGAAACAGAACACCAATGCTGTGTGATGACTTGAACTTCCAGTTAAATATCTGAGACCTGCCTGCCTTAATAAAGAGTTAAGGATATTTGGTTGTTTGTGTATCATATCTCAAAACTGATAGTACTCTGATTCGATCATTACACCACATTGTATACATGTATCAAAATATCACATGTACCCCCAAAATATGTACAACTATGATATATCAATAAAAAATACAAAACAAAAACAAAGATTGAAGGACTTAGAAACTATGTATTTTCTCACATTATTCTTTTAGTTAGCAAGTACACTTTTTTTCATACACAGTGCAACAAGAAAAAAATTACCCTTTATTATTCTGTTAAAATTTCACTAGTTAGGTAGCACTTGTGTTACAGGAATAATGTCAAAATAAATGGGAAATGGGCTCTGTGAGCCTCTCAGACATATATTATTCCAAAACTAAATTTAACATATTTTTTCTCAGAAACCTTTATGAATTTTTAAACAATGTCTGTATCGTGGACACTTAGCCTCAGGGATCCAAGAGTGTTGAATCTTGCCTACCGATGGAATGAATTCAAGCCATGAATATATTACATGACTGTTCACCTCAAAACTCTTTTAAAGCAAGGCAGGATAGAAATAGGAAAGTAAATAATATCATTCCTGTTTTCTATTCTACATAGTTGCTGATGAAAACCCTTGGTGAGCTGTATGTGCGACCAGCTCATATCAATAATGTTTGGGTGCAAAATTCTGAGACAGCAAAGAGCTGTAAAATATGATACATCAGGAGAACTGAAAGTGTAGAAGTAGGGCAAGGCTTTTCATTGTTACCTACATAACACAATTTGCCATATCCTTAGGTTGATGGCAGATCAACCCAGAGAAAAAACACTCTAAGCCTCTGTACAGCATTTTTAAAACACGACTAATGGATTTTTACTGCCTAATTCACATGTATCAAATAAGAAAGATGATGCCTTGGAAGACAGGCAATATCAGTTCAAGCAAAGCATGCTATAAATGCCAAGACCTATATTATAATTTATGTATGCCCAAAGCCTGTTTACTTGGAGCCTGAATTCTCGCTGGCTCTGAGCCTGAGGGTCCACGACCCATTTCTCTGGTTTAGCTAGGTCAGTACCACCTGTGTTTCTACGGTGAAGTCAGAGCTGCTGAGATCCATATACACTCCAGCCACTGTATTTATTATTCCACTAGGGAATGTTCTGCCCTTGAAGGCTGATCCGACCAGGGTGGGATCACAGGCAGCAGGTATGCCATGAACAACAAACCCATATTCTTAACATATGTTTAATTTGAGTAACCCTCCTTCTTTAAAATACCTCTTGATTCTAAATCCACATCCTGATTTGCCCACTCTTGTTACCATTTTCTGCTGCCTGTTCTGAATTAATCCTTTGAGGTGGTCATTCCCCGGAAAGAAAAAAGGAAAATGAGAAGAGAGATGCAAAGCTGGGAATGTGAATGAAAGAGAATGGGAGAAAGCAGAGGGAAGGGGATCATTAACTAGAGTCTGCTTTCATGAGCTAGATTTTCTTTGAGCTGTATAAGAAAGGAGAAGTAGAGGAAGAACAGAAATACAAAAAAAAAAGGCACTTGAAAGGTTATCCACTAATATCCCTACTGAAGAATAAAAATCAGTTTTTGCAATAGAGCTCAATTTACAGATATTTTCATTTCTCTGTCGTACTTCATCTCAAAGAATTGATATAATCTAAAAAGTGGTTAAAATTATTAAAATAGTTTCCATAGTAGAAAATTAAATGATTTTACTAACTGTCAAAGTCAGTGTTTAAACTGAGATAATTTGAATTATATTTCATATAGTGATCATGTCACTGGGATGTCTAAACATTCTTTGGAAAAGTAATAATCCCTGATTCTGATTTCTCATCAACAGAAAACTAACTAAAGGTTAGGAATATTAGCCACCAATTGCTGTTATTTGCAAAAACCTAAAGAGAAGGCTGGTTTTCATGAGGAATTTTGAATTTAATATATTCTCCACCTTGGAACGATTAACCCTTTAGGAGCCTTTCTACATTTTTCTTAGGTGTATTTTCTGCTCAGAGGGTCATGAAACTGCTTCAAATACTTGATTTAAAATATATTTGAAAGTTAAATCGCATTATATTATGCTATTAAATATAAGAAAGCAAAATATTATGTTATATTATGTTGCTTCCTAACATCAAATTTGTTTCCTATCTATCTATCCATCTATCTGTCTATCAATCAATCTAGTCATCACTAAAATGCAGGTTTTCCTAGGCCACAGCAGACTGGTTTTTAAATGAGGTCATACTAACAGTATAAAACGTATTTCTCTGGTCCTCACCTCATTTGCAACTTAGGCTCTCTGGGGTCTTCACATTCCCCCACAATTTTCCTTGGAGTTCTCAGAGGATGTTGCAAATATGTTTATGAATAAGGCTCCAGTGACTGCCCATGAAGCTAAAAGCAGATTGCAATGATTCCAGTACTCAAGCCTCAAGGCCTTGCCCTCTACCCTGTCCCCATTAGCATCTGAGGGCTGGCCTCACTCACTCCAGAGCAAGCTCCACCACTAGGTGCTGGTTTCCATTGCTGCAGCGCCATTATGGTTGGTGATGCTTTAGACCCCTGAGTAGCTCTGGGCCTTCCAGAACTGAAGCCAGCAGGCTCGGGGCATATTCCATGAAGAAGGAGACAAAAATGATTCTCTCCCCCAAAGTGTATATTCTTTATCTCAAGGAAGCCTAAACACACAGACTGGATACTCCACTTGTTCATAATAAATACTGTTCCAGTAGCAAGCACCGTTTTGCAAATAGAGTTCTGCAGACCTCTCCCACTGATCTGCTATTCATGCCTTCCACACTGTGAACACTGCTTAGACTCAAGCCTGACTACTCGTTTAATTATACTTCAAGTTTGAAATGTAATGCTCTTTGCCTCAACACTGGGGCAGATGACATTTTATCCAGAGCAATTCAACAGATACTTATTGCACCTAGCACTGTGCTAGGTACTGAGACCACAATGATAAATACGACCTGTTTCCTGCCTTTGAGGAGTCTGTCCCTGCCCTACTAGGTCAAAAGCAAGAATGAGTGATCTGAGATAGAATGCATGGTACAAAACAAATAATTAGCGCGTGGTTTACCCAGAACACCCCCAGCCACTGCAGTGTCACCCGACTTAAGGTGGACAGTGGAGTGGAGGTGGGAATGGTTCGGTTCGTTTGTGGAAAAGGACTGGAAGTCTGAGCTAGCTCGCATTAGGAGGAAGGCGACCTCACATGAAGAATACCTGCCTCCTGCCTCAAGATCCTGCAAATGGTTTGAGGATGGCTGGCGAACCACAGGTATTCCTAAGGCTGGTTCTTATTAGGCAGGGAAAACTAGAAGCCTCGCTTTTTCTCATCCTTGCTGTGGAATGAAACCAATAAAGTCAGTTACTATTTAGACAAGTGAGTGAGTGCTGTTTGTTTGAGAGATACTGTTCCTGGGGAGGGTCTGACCAATAGAAGCCTCTGAAGGCATTTTTGGGGTAGAGAGAGAGCCCAGCTAGAGGGTGGTTCAAGTAATGTAAGAATCAGTGGCAACTCTGTTAATGTCATTAGGTGAAATCTGCCTAATCAAGATCATAAGGAAAGCCTTACCTTTGCATACGTATTTTTGTTATTGTACAAATAAGTAGCTCAAAATCTAGCACAATGACTGTCTATACAAGGCTAAATATCTGTAGAAGAAAAACACCTAAAAGCAGTTTGCATTGCCAGATGCTTGGCATCATGTAATCAGAACATTTTGAATGTATTTTAAAATGGTCTTCCAGATGTGTGATAACTTTGAGCTTAGCTATGGCCATTGTCTGCATTTTGAAAGGGGAGTGGAAAACTGAGTTTGCTATTCAAATTATACAGAAAAATTGAAGTCTTACTGCTTTGTTGGTCTGATTGACTTGGGAGAAGGTAGTTTTTAATTTTATTTTTTGCCTTTCTACCAATTTCTTCAACACTGCATTTGACTAAACACTGTCAAACTTTCCACAGTACTTTGCACTTGCCATAAGAAAGATGTTATTGCCACCGGTGGTGGTGGTATTGCCACCAAGGGGTGACATTTCTTGACTCTGAAAGAAGTCTAGTTATTTAGAACTCAACTTTTATTTTGTGCTTACTTACCCTGGTTCTTGATATTCAATATACTTAATGTGTATCAATTTTCCCAGTTTCTTTTCATTTTAAGGCTCATGCTCAAGAACATGGAATTAAATAAGGAAAAAAGTAAGTTAAATAAAGTAGAGGGTTTTTTTTTTGCCTTTGAACTAGATTTTTCCATAGAAATTCAATTCTTCAGTGAGAGTTATGTGCTGTATTAAACCTACCGTAGGATATTTGTATGTGCACAAAGTAGGTGCCAAATATTCCATGATTTACTAGAACTATAGGAAAAATTGCTCAGGAGAATGTGCACCTTGTGAGATTTGCTGTTATTTCCTCCAGGCCACACAGAGATATTCTGTATGTACTTAAGTTCATCAGTAAGTAAACCTGTGAATTTTGTCATTGATATGCTATCATAGCCAATTTTAAAAGAAGAGAAAGCCTCACATAGAAAATTCTGAAGTGGTGGTGTGCATCAGTCTAGTTCTGAAGACATGTCTTTCTCTCAACATACTTGAGTGTACTGTTCAATTAACTTCCAATTATTCCTAATTAGTCTTTGACACCAGTTATGTATATGATACATTGGTATAACTGGCATTGGGCAAATATAACAGGTTGTCATGTCTTTCTGAAGCTACAGTTAATTTAAAGATAAGACGATATCCCTGTAATTGAATGGGTAGAAGTTTGCCCAAGTGATACATACCCATCAGCATAAAATGTCAACTGCTTCAAAACAAGTGAAAAACTTAAAAAATGAAAATATATTCCTACGGTCTGCCAAAACAATCCTGAAATTTCATCTGCATTGGTGGGAGGAGGGTTGGGACAGAGGCAGGAAGCTTATTGTTACATTTTTTTATGCCATGAGAACAAATTTGAAAAAGTTTTGACAGAAGATGTATGGCTTGTGATTGATGTGATGGTTGGTAGCACCTCCACTGCAAGAGTAGTTCCATCAATGTAACTTAGATCTGAAGATTTATTTTGGAGGAAGAGGGTATGTACTCAGGGATTGTAAATAACGGCAGAGTTTGGGGTTTTGCTGGTAAGGCTACAGTATGCTCCATGCATCTCCACCTCAGTCTGAAGATTACCATCCTCTCTTTTTTGTTGGTTGATCTGTTTGAAATGGTAATTGGGAAAGGAGTTTAGTATGAGATGGGAAGTAGAAAGGCGTTTTAAATCTCTATTCTGCCTAGAACTTTGACTGTCTTAATATAAGAGTAAGCGATTCAAATTAACCTCTTTAGGAAAATCTCACAACAGATTATATTCTAGCAGGTGAAAGAAAGTAGAATAGAATTAGAGTACATATTTAAAGCCAGAACATAAACTCAGGTGAACATGAGCTTGAGTGAATATGAAGATTGTTTTTCTGGGAGTGTACAGTATACATGTGACCCTGATCTTAGCTAGTGATGAGCTATGGGAATCAGCTGAATTTACACATACTTTGAAATGTTTGATTTATAGTTTTCTCAAAATATTTACAAATTTATCAAGTATTTGTTGATCACTCTGATAGAATAATGACCACCCAAAGACATCCCTATTCTTATACCAGGAGCCTGTTAATGTTACCTCACGTGGCAAAAGGGACTCTGCAAATAGGATTAAATTAAGGATTTATTTTTATTTTTATTTTTCCACAGGTTGTTGGGGTACAGGTGGTGTTTGCTTACATGAGTAAGTTCTTTAGTGGTGACTTAGGGAAGGTGGGAAGGGGGGCGAGGGATAAAAGACTACAAATGGGGTGCAGTGTACACTGCTCAGGTGATGGGTGCCCCAAAATTTCACAAATTAAGGAACTTGAAATTGGGAGTTTATCCTGGAATATGTGGGTCAGCCCAATGTAATCACAAGGGATCTTCTGAGTGAAAGAGAGAGAGAGGCAAAGAGGGTCAGACTCAGAGAAGGAGATGTGAGGATGGAAGCAGTCAGAAGGTGTGATGTGAGAGACTCAGCCAACCCTTGCTGGCTTTGAGTGTGAAAGGTGACATGAGGCAAGAAACGAGGGTGGCCTCTAAAAGCTGGAAAGAAGGCAAAGAAGTTGAGTCTCCCCTAGAGCCTCCAAAAAGAAACATAGCATTGTCTACCCCTCGTTTTTAGTCCTTCCAACCTCCATAGCTGTAAGATAATAAATTTGTGTTGTTTTAAGCCTCTAAGTGTGTCATAATTTGTTTTTTGTTTTGTTTTGAGACAGGGTCTTGCTCTGTCACGCAGCCTGGAGTGCAGTGGCATGATCTCGGCTCACAGAAGCCTCAACCTTCTGGGCTCAAGTGATCCTCTTGGCTCAGCCTCCCGGGTAGCTGGGACTACAGGCATGCACCACTACACCTGGCTAATTTTTGTATTTTTTGTAGAGACAGATTTTTTCCATGTTTCCCAGGCTGGTGGTCTTAAACTCCTGGGCTCAAGTGATCTGCCTGCCTCAGCCTCCCAAAGTGCTGGGATTACAGGTAATTTGTCACAGCAGCAAAAGGAAACTAATGCTAATGCCTACCAATTCTTAGGAACTGGCTTAAGCACAAAGAACAACACAGAGAGAAGAGAAGCCCGTCTCCTGCCCTTCTGAGGCTTCCAACTCCAACAGGTCCATTTTATTGTGCCAATGAAGAAATTAAGCCCAAAAGAATTAACATTTTCACATGGAAAATCAGTCTTGAGTACCAGTTTGTGGATCTTTCCACTGTATCTGTATCCTATGAATAGGATGAACGGGAAAGAAATCGCATCCTGCCCCTTCCCCACAACCTTTGTGTGTTACCCTAAGGGCTGCTATCCTCTGACCAGAGCAGGAAAAAACAGGTTAATAACAATCTAATCCTTTTTTACTTAGGAGAAATCATCTATAGAATAGTCATGCTTTTGCATTCTGAAGAGCTGGAACTACCTATAGCCATTAAGGTAAGGGAAGATGGCCTGTTCTCTCAGGCAGTGGCCCTTAACTTAATTGAAGAAGCTACGTCCTAAAGGAGTTAAGTCCCGTGAACAAAGTGACACAGCTGTAGAAAGAGAGCCTTTCCAGAACGTGAGTTTCCTGACTCCCTTTTCAGTTTCTGCCCCTTCTCACAGCAGACAGGTAAGGTTCCAGATGCTTTTTCAGAATCTGAAACAGGAATCCAGTGCCTTTCACTAACCTACTTCCCAGCACACCGTGTGGATTACAAAGGGAAATTAACATGTAAAAAGAAACCCTTTGGAAACTAAAGGAGCCATGTTAGTTCTCTTGCTATATTATTTGGCTGGTCTCACTGTTGGTGTCATTTTCAAGTGTGGGGCTTGATTTAATAGAGACAGCCAACAACTGTGGATCTAATCAAATGGGGCTGAAAGCACGTAACTTTCAGTGTAGGGAGCTATAAGAAATATTTTCAAGTTTTGGAATGTTCTGACAGGAATAAGGCAGAAAATATTCAAAGGGAGCTGGAATCAAGCGTAGAGATCTTGTTTTTCAGGCTGTTATAGTCACTTTGTGAAGTATTGCAGACAATTCATTATAGTTTATCACACTGATACTCATAGATTGGATGAAGCCCAAACACAACTGAGTTTGATGCTTATTAAATTACCTCTTACTTAAAAGGAGGGTGGTCTTACCAGGGAAGGATGGAGTTCATTAGCAGGCTCAGAAGCTTTCCTTAACTCTTCATTATCTGGTTTCATATTATTCCTGGCTCCGCAGGATCATTGAACACCTTCCTTTTTTTCAACTCCTGAAGAAGTGCACCAGGCACGTTGTGAATCTCACCAACCACCAATTCCAAAGATAAAACACTCATCATCACAAGTCTATACACAAAACACAAATTACTAGGAAATCTGTACTTAGTGTTTATATAAAATCATTTTTTAGAGAAAAGAAAGAATACTGCCCTTGTGCATTTAATTTAGATTTATATAAAGCAAAATGTTGCCTTTTATTATAATTGACTGACACATACATTGGGTATACTCTAACATATGTTTAGGAATTTATGATCACATTTCTTCTAGCAGACCCATAATATCTCCCATATAAATTTGATGAAGAACATGGCTCAGAATAGAATTCTACTGACAGATGGTCTTTAATATGCCTCTAGACTCTTCTCCCTGAACTGGAAACTGCAACCTCTATGTAAATGCCCCTTAATGTGTACATCCTAAGTCTTATGATCAAAAATAAGATTTCCCTTGTGGACTGAGAAAAATCCTTGAAGTGTTGTAAATTTAATCATTTGATCCCCCCAGAATTTTTATTAACATATTTTTCTTTATCTCCGGGTTTGTTATTTTGTCCTTTTAAAAACCAGCTAAGGTTGAACTCTGGGGAATTTGATTCCCATTTGTCTGTTGATCTTCCAAGTACATATAAATGTTGTGGTAAGAGGGGATTGCCTTCAGCTTAGAAATGAACCCACAAGGACACATTTCTGTTCCTTTCTACACTGCAGCCATTCTCAGTCTTTGGGTCTCTTGCAAAACTTCAAAGACTCTTCTGTAGACATGGCATTGGTTTAGAAATTGAAGACTCGGTGAGATTTGGGATTGGTTAACAATTTTAAAAAATCAGTTTACCCTTGTCTCTTCCATACATCTTATAGTGAGCACTTAAGTCCAGTTTTTTGAGTTATTTTCAGTACTTCAAAGTAGCAGTTTATCAATAGAACCTCCAAGGTAGACATAGTCCTGAGAGGTCGCTTGGTTCATCTTTGTTCCTTAGGCATAAGCATATCTAAGTCATTCTAGGCAGATTTAAAAAAAGACAAATCTTCACTAAGATTGTTTGGGTGTAGGGCTTCACTTCTTATTTTCTTCTCCAAGGTTTATATTCACCACATAGTTTTAATGTGAAGAAGGACCCATTCTTGCCAAATTGTTTTATTTTATTGCTAAATTTAGAATGATCCAACTGATTCTGTGTACTGTCACAGCTGGCAAAACCACCACAGTTATTCAGAAAAACCATGTGAAGAGGCTGTGCATAGTGGAACACTTCAGGGTTTTTTTTCTTTTTTTTTAATGGTCTCCCTATAATTTCTGACCTACGTGCCTTGGTAATGATCTAATGTGGGCTAGTCCATGACTCTTTGGGTGGATCCTCCAAATGTAGATTTATTTTAACAGCAAGGAATTATTGAGTTACGTATGGAGACTGGATTTTTTTCTTTCTTTCTCAGCCTCCTCAAACAACAAACCCTGAATCCTTCAAATTCAGAAAGAAATTATCCAAAGCAGGACACATGTATGTGCAATTGTTTTCAGACATTCTTGCCATTGCCAACAGTTCTGAATCTGATTAGCCTATTTTTTGTATTGTGCTGGTAAAAAAGAATACCTGATAACTGAATTCTTCTCTTGGACTCTGTAGCTGATTAACGTTACTGCTTCTTTTAACGTGGCCCAGGAAGGGAACACAGACTAAGAAGCTAGCTCTTTTTTTACATGCTTACTCTGTCAAGAACAAGAAGGAAGGACCATATTTTTGAATGCTGTATTTTCTCCCCTTGCAAGGACTTAGTACTTTTTCAATAAAAATAAATTTAATTTGTGGCTACACTTCAAGTAAGATGGTTTGATGTCCACATAGAGCAGTCCCAGCTCTGGATTCAGAGAAGTCGTGTGGCTGACTCCCTTAGCGTCACTTTCATGTGGTTGAGCCATTCTCAGAAACCCCAAGCATTTCTGAAGATCCTAAACTGGAGACATTCACAAGTCTTCCCTCCCTTTTAGCTATTAATCCTTCAAGTTTTAACAAGCACCAAAGTTAATGCTGCCTACACTTTTTCCTGTCAACTTGGAACTCTTTCTTCTGTCTTGAATAATCTGTTCTCTCTAGTTCATACTTACATAAATCAAAGGGGTAGATGTCAACACACACCATATCCAAATATCAGCTTCCTTTCTCTTAATTAAGCAGGATTTAGACATTTGATTTGAAGAAACTGTTACTTTTTAACATACAAAGGAAACCGTATAATCGTCTCATCCCTTCCTGTTATTTTTTATCTCTATAAATAAAACAAAGTTTGCCTTCGCCTTGTACCACATCACTATTCCAGTCTAGGCCTAGCAACTTGGGTTTTATATTTTCTAAAAAAGAGACAAGAACATTTAGTAAACCGTTGGCAGTCAATACTGAAAAAGCCACCTTTGATCTGAACATGCTTCAGTGAACATTATTGTCAGATATTGATAGTTTTGAACTTTTTCCCAAATGCAAGCCATCCTTTTATTTCCAAAATCTGACCATTTTGCCCAAGATGATTCTATCTCTCAATGAGACAACTGTGCAAAAAGTATGCATATTATTTCATATTGTTTGAGTTCAGAAGAATGTTCCTCAGGTCCTGTGTTTATGTCTCAAAGTAAGAAGTTCCATTTTTTTGTTAAAGCACACAATAGTGGCCCTATTCTCTTTTCATAATAATAAATAATAATTGACATAATTATTTTGATTGTAGAAACACTTAATTTCAAATAGACACACTTCATTTCAAAAGAACTTGTTGGATTGTAATGGCATTTTTGGTTTGGTTATATAATGATAAGATGAAAACAAAGTATTTTCTCCCAAAGTGCTGACAGTCAATGCAGAGCTTGTCAGGAGTGACCCAATTGGTTTTCAGGCTGCTTGCTGTTCGTTAGACTCTACTGAAATGATTAATTGATCTCAATCGGTTCCCAGCAGGAAGTACCCACCTCATAGTAAATATCACCACAATTGGTACTAATTAGCTCTGTTGTCACCTGTCGCAACTGATGGGCTGGGAGCTGAGTGAGGTGAGCGATCTCTGCACCAGAGCAGAAACTCAAGTGGAGAGAGGTCACAGACTCACCGCCAAGGCCATTGTAACAGGCAGGGAGCCCACAAGCCCTCTCTGCCATATGAGTATGCATGAGGCTTAGCCTGTGACTGCCAGTCCCACGGAGGTGAGGAAGTCAGAAATGCGGTGCTCAGGAAGGACGTGTATCTTAAAGAGAAAAGTCACCTGCGTTCAGCTGATGAAAGTCTTCACAGTATCTCGGTGCCAAGCTGTAGTTCAACTCTGGACTTTGCCACTTACTGTTAATTTGATCCTAAGCCAGTGGCTTACTTCTCTGAGCCTGGGTTTCCTAATCTGAAAAAATGTAGGCAAAATTACCCACCTAGTAGGACTGATACAGCGATGTGTAGTATATTTTTGACACTTACTTAGTAAGTGCTCAAAAATTTTGGAATGCTGGCCGCAAGTAAATAGCCATGTAGCCAGGGTGACAGTGATAATGTTCATTAGCCTTCCTAACAATAAACAAGAAAACTCCTAGTGTCTACATGGAGAGTGATGCTGAAGAGAAGTTGGGACCTAAACCTTCACATCATTTTTATTTATCATTTTCTAAGAACCTAATTATTTCAGTGGGGAGGAGAAACAAGGAGAGATGTAAAAACTAGCAAATAATGAAGGAAACTAAGCAATGGTATCCTAGCAGAGGAACATATATGTTTCTCAGTTGGGCTGGTTGTGAAAATAACACATGATTCCATAAGAGAAATATCCAGGCCTACACTGCTGCAGAAGGAAACTTATCCCACAATGACATTGGGCTATATTCCATGAATTAATTGTTTTAGAACTGTGTTTTCCATTTTTCTCCATGAAGCACCTTGATGTTTGTTAAATACACAGATCACTAGACCTCTACCTTGGAAATTCTGATTAAGTAGATCCCAATGGGGACCCAGGGATTTGTGTTTTTGTTTGTTTATTTTAATTAAGAAGCAAAAATTGTACATATCTATAGTATACAACATGTTTTGTTTGATATGTATATGCTGTGGAAGGACTAAATCAAGCTATTTAACATACACATCATTTTTTGTAGTGAGAACACATAAAATTTACTCTCTGCAGTTTTAAAATATGTAACATATTGTTATTAACTATAGTCACCATGATGGACAAATAGATACCTTGAACTTATTTTGTGTCCTTTGCCTAACATCCCCCAGTCCTCCTATTCCAGCCTCTGGTAACTAATCTATGTTTTTAATGAACTCTCCAAGTGCTTTTTTTAAAATTCAGATAAGGTTGAGAACCATTAATTTAAAACAGTCCTTTTCACACTTGACTGCGAAATACTGATGCCTGAGTCCCACCCCCAGAAATTCTGATTCAATTGGTATAGGATGTGGCCTGAGCATTTGAGACTTTTTAAAGTCCCCCAGTTGATGCTAAGGTACAGGCAAATTTGGAGTAATACTGATTTAGAAAATAATCTGAAGGGTACCTGTAAATGACGGATACAAAATAATCAGATGTAAAATCGCATCACAGATCAATAAAGTCCAGCTCTAATTCAAGGTGTGAAAGAACTGTCAAGAATAAAGACTTAAAATAGTTCAACCACATAACAAATGATGTCATAACGTGTTACTAGATCATCAAGACAACCTTGATCATCAGGACAGGACCAAGAATTAACTACTGAAATTATTGGAGAAATATTTGTTGAGCAAGAGGAGTCCTCTGGACCCCTTTTAGTCTTTGGAAATGTTTCTTCAAATCAGGAGGTAGTAATTTCTAATTCTATATGGGAATGTATTGCTTATCTGTCTTTAAACTACATTACCCAATTCAAATCTTCCAAAAGCCCCATGGGAAAGAGACAAATAAAATGCCTGTTCCATAGGTAGGGCAAGAACTATCATGCTTCTATTAAGAACAAAAAATTAAGGCTTAGACGCCTCATACCCATTAGGATGGCTAATACTAAAAAGAAGGAAAAAAAAAACACACAGAAAACAGAAAATAGCAAGTGTTGGTGAGGGACATGGAGAAATTGAAACCCTTATGTATTGTGGATGGAAGGTAAAATGGTGTGGCTGCTTGCACCATTTTCTGTTTTCACGCTGCTGATAAAGACATACTTGAGACTGGGCAATTTACAAAAGAAAGAGGTATAATATGGATTACAGTTCCACGTGGCTGAGGAAGCCTCACAATCATGATGGAAGGCAAGAAGGAGTAAGTCATGGATGGCAACAGGCAAAAAACAAAAACAAAAACAAAATCTCATGCAGGGAAACTCCCCCTTATAATATCAGATCTCGTGAGACCCACCGACCACCATGAGAACACCGTGGGAAAGACCTGCCTCCATGATCCAGTTATCTCTCACTGGGTCCTTCCCACAACATGTGGGAATTCAAGATGAGATTTGAGTGGGGACACAGCCAAACCATATCACTGCTATAGAAAACAGTGTGATGATTTATCAAAAAATCAAAAATAGAACTACATTATGATCTAGCATTTTCACTTATGGGTATGTACCCAAAATAATTGAAACCAGGATCTCAAAGAGATATTTGTGCACCCAGGTTCTTAGCAGCATTATTCACAATAGCCAAAAAGTGTCTATTGATGAATTAATGGATAAAACCAGATGTGATATATGCATACAATGAAATATTATTCAGCCTTAAAAAGGAAAGAAATTTTGACACATGCTACAGGATCAATAAATCATGAGGACATTGTGCTAAGTGAAATAAGCCAATCACAAAAGGATAAATACTACATGATAATACTTATATGAGGTACCTTGAGTAGTCAGATTGGTAGAGACAGAAAGTAGAATTGTGGTTACCTGAGACTGGTGAAGAGTGATGGGGGATGGAGGAGGAATGAGGAGTTAGTGTTTTGTGGGTACCAAGTTTCAATTGGAGAAGATAAAAAGGTTCTGGAGATGGATGATGGTGATGGTTACACAGCAGTGTGAATGTGTTTAATGTCACTGAACTGTACACTTGAAAATGGTTAGGATGGTAAAAAATTTATGAGTATTTCACCACAGTAAATAATTTATAAGTGTGTCCTCCAAATATGCAAACAAACAACTTAAGGCTTGAAGGATTCACACAACTAGTAGGGTATCAGAGCAGAAACTCAGTGCTTGGGACTCTGAGTCTGCCAGTCCTCCCTTTCTACCTCCCTACCTCTGAGGGAGTAGAAATTGAAGATGATGCTCAGGAAGAAGGAAAGAGGGATAAGTAATTGTTTGAGGAAAGAGTGATCCAAGCAGTCCAGACACAGATGTCTTGAAGATAAGAAATAAGGTGGGTAACTTTCATGAGGTCGGAGCATGTCTGCATACTTGCAACAATTAAGATACATTTTACATGCCACAAATTTACCCTCTTAAAACATACAATTTTGTGTTTTTTTAGTATATTCACAAAATTGTACAATTAGCATTGTCTAATTCCAGAACATTTTTATCATCACGTAAAGAACCCCACACTTAGTAGTCATTCCTCATTCCCTCCAAACCCAGCCCTAAGCAATCACAACTCAGCTTTCTGACTCTACTGATTTGCCTATTTTGGGCATTCTATGTAAATGGAATTATACAGTAAGTGGCCTTTTATGAGTTGTTTCAGTTAGCGTAATGATTTCAAGGTTCATCTATGCCCTAGCATACATCAGTATTTTATTATTTTTGTTGCCAAACATTCCATTGTATGGATTTACCACATTTCATTTATTCATTCCTCAGTTGAGGGACATTTGAATTGTTTCCACTTTTTAACTATTATGAATAATGCTGCCATGAACATTAGTGTACAAGTTTTTGTGTAGACATATTTTTTCAATTATCTTGGGTATATACCTAGGAGTGGAATTGCTGGGACATATGATAATTCTGTTTAATTTTGGGGGGAACTGCCAGACTGTTCTCCAGAGTGGCTGCACAATTGTACCTTCCCACAAGCATTGTAATGAGCGTTCCAATCTCTCCACCTTGTCACCAACACTTCTTTCCATTTTTAAAAAATTATAGCCAGCCTAGTGGATGTGAAATGTATGCCATTGTGGTTTGCACACTACCTTTGTATTCTCAGCATAAAACCCAGGGCAAGGCACATGATAGGGTCTAAATATTGAAAGGCATGAAAATTCCAAGGAATTCTAAGAAAGGTCATCAGGATAATGGAGTTCTGATCTATGGGAAATCAAATTTTAGAATTAGATGCTTTTTATTTCTTAATACAAACCGTGTCAAGAAGGAGCAGGTAACAAAGTCAGTCATTGCTCCTGGGCATCCCCACATTAATGGGGTGATTACTTTTGGTAGATGCTTACTCTTAGAATTTAGAAGAATAGCCTGTACACCAAGACAGAGACTTAGAGAGAGGAAGGGAGAGTTATAGAAGAAAAAAGAGGCTGGATATGTTGGCTCATACCTGTAACCCCAGCACTTTGGGAGGTGGAGGCAGGAGGACTACTTGACCCCAGGAGTTTGAGACCAGCCATGGCAACATAGCAGGACCCCATCTCTACAAAAAATTTAAAAATTAGCTCGGTGTAGTTGCATGTGCCTGTAATCCCAGCTACTCAGGAGGCTGAGGCAGGAGGATCCCTTGAGCCCAGATGTTGAGGCTACAGTGAGCTGTGACTGTGCCATTGCATTCCAGCCTAGGTGACAGAGCGAGACCTTGTCTCAATAATAATAATAATAATATAAAGAAAATAAGACCCTTTCCCTTCCTCTCAATTGGAGTTAAGTTCCTGACCCATGACTCATGTCGTCTTGACCAGCTTACACCTTCCATGTTTCCAAATGGCTGGTGCTACAAGATTGCCCATAGGAGAGGTTTTCAACAGCAGTCTCCTCCAACTACACGTTTCCATTAACAAAAGAAATGTCTTTGTAGGTTTCTTAGATACTTGCAGAGATACACACTAGTTCACTAGTAGTCAGAGGCATCTCATCTGGCTGCCTCAAAGCCCTCTAACAGTGAAGCATTTGTTTTTAGGCAAATAAAATGTCAGCCACCATTAAACAGCATATGGCAACAATATGACCAGTCCCTCCCTGAGGACCATCCTCTCCCCAGAAGAGGGGGTACTTGAAATAGGAGAGGCTTTTGAGAGCAGGACCCCTATTCCTCCCACCCAGGCATGATAGCTGGGGAGTGGGCAAAGTGCCATGCACAGAAGGTCACAGGCAACCAGATCAAATGGGAGCCTAGGGGGTGAGCTTCCCAGCCTGGAATGACCAGAGGTTGTTCACCGTGGGCATCTGGGTCTGTGGTTAAGGCGAAGTACCATTTCTAAGCTGGCCTGGATTAGCTCTACAAAATAGAAAACAGCCTCCACAGCCACTTAAAGACAGGTCTGGGCTGACTCGGATTGAATGCAGTGATGGTGTATGGTGAGTGAAGGGAGACATTCCAAGCAGAATCTCACCCTCGTCTCTGTGGAATTCCCTGTGAATGGTGTAAAATAAACTGACTTCTCTTTAAATAGATGATGAAGAGGTGGAACTCTGTTTAATGGGTCAGCTCATGTGCAAGTGAACATGTGGCTATATGGATAAGGAGGTGGTCTATCTTTGCAGGGACGACCAGTAACTGGGCCATCTGCTCAGGATTAAAAAACCATTTTGTCAGGAGCCTCTGGGCAAAGGCATGCTGCTAAAAACACTGGAAATTGTCAATAGAGATGGCTTGGTCTTCAAAATATAGTCTCAAAACTTTGCTTGTCCTAACTTGGGGAAAAACATATTGGGCAAATAATCAAAATGCGTTACTTGCCCTCTTGGAAATAGTGGTTCCTAATGTCTTTGTGTTATATGTGTTGGAATACTGACAGTCAGTCTTACCAGTTTTCCATCAAACTTGTTACATATGAGCTGATATTTCTGAGCCCTTGATTTGACCAACAACATGGCCACATCGATGAAATCAATAGCTTGTGAAAATAGAGTTCAGCTGTAGCATCAGGAAAGCTTACTTTGATTAGTTAACATTATCGAAAAATCCTCAGCAACTTTATAATTATTTTCTACTTGCATAAATGACTTGATTTGTTTTTCTTTTAAAAATATTTTGTAGAGATGGGTTTTGCCATGTTGTCCATGCTGGTCTCAAACTCCTAGGCTCAAACAATCCTCCCCCCTTGGCCTCCCAAAGTGCAGAGATTACAGCTATTAGCCTCTGCGCCCGACTTGATTTGAATTTTTTAAAGGTCATATATTATTTTTCAAAGTAATTCTAAGGCATTAATATTTTAAGGAATAAAATAGGTAATGAGTTAACACTATAAAAATATCAATACACATATATATTCTTACAGAATAACAAAGCAAGGAAACTCCTTGTTTCCAGTTAATTTTGTTTGTCTACATTTTATTAGTCTTAGTTTAATAATGCTTTATTATAACACTGAATAACTTAATATAAAATTTCAACTGCATAGGGAAGTAATGAAATTTTTTAAATAATGGTGTTATTAATAATGTTTTTTAAGATTTTATCTCCAGAAAAATAAACTGTTAAGAATGAAGGACAAAAAATCTCCCACACTTTTTAGTAGTGTCAACCAATCTTTCTGAAGTGCTTTTTTATTTTTAACCAAATAGAGATAATTGACAGGATGATATCATCATTTGCTCTTTTTACTGACAGTCAGTAAATTCTATGACAATCAGCACAACAGCAGTGACTACATAGGTAGCTGTGTGAACAGCAGGGGGTTGCAACAGTAAAAGGTTTCCCAGACCTTTTACTCTAAGGATTGTTGATGTAGACTTTCCAAGTTAGAAGATGAGCTCTCATTCTCCAAACTGTAGTTAAGACTATAAAAATATCTATAAACATATATTCTTACAGAATAACAAGGCAAGTGAAAAATAAAGAATTAAGTCACTCATCCAAATGTTGGCCACCATTACATCAGACATCAGGGTATGTAAAGACATCTTCTGAAAGGACTGAATTCTCAAGTTTACATCTAGGTAATTGAGATCTTACTGCCTTAGTGTTTTTACATGAATAATAGTGGATGGCGTGGTGTACCCTAGAGATCTGTGTTGAACATAGAATAGATATGTAAATATATCTATATATATTTAAACATATATGTCATGTAATAAATATAACATATAATCAATGTGTTGAGCTTAAGATATAAGTGAAACTGATTAACATAACTATACCTTATCTTCCAAATAGAAAATGAAAAAACAAAGTCTACTTTTTCCTCATGGATATATTATAAAAATAAGTTTGCAGCAAAACAAAGTAGACTCTGGAGGCAGAACTCTGGCACTGCAAGGTGGTGTTACTCTTTTAGCATTCACTTGACTTTTTATCAAATTTAAATAGAATTCTGAATTTGAGATGGGGGAGCTCTTGTGACATTTAATGTTTTTGAAATGGTTTAGTAGTCCTTAGTTGGTGCTAAGTGTTGGATGATGAATGAATGAAGAATGAACAAATTAATGAATGAACAAGTAGGTATTGGATTTATCACCCTATGGGGTTGGGTTCTAGTTCATTGCCAACTATGTGTTTCAGCTTTATAGAAATACCTCCACTGTTGGTTTTCCTCTCGTTTAGTCTCAACAAACAGTACAAGATTGGGAGGGATGTTTGCTAGGATTCAGCTGAAACACAGAAGCAATCAAGTGGTTGAATTCTGTATTTTAAAAATGAATGACATTCTTTTATCCATACTGATTCAAGCTTTGGTAAATTCAATTGTTGATACCACCTGGATAATTTTAAATCTTTCTAAAGCTTTAAAAAAAAAGTTTCCAACATAGCTCCAGCAACATAAGAATTTCATCAATTGAAAGCTAAGAATCATTTATGTGGGATGTGTAAAACAAGAAGCTGACCAGCATTATTTTCTTTTTCTTTAATTCAGTATCATTATTGAAAGTTGTTCTTGAACTTTATGAAAACCAGATTGGGGCATGAGCATGTTCTCCATTGAATCACATTCAAGGAATTGGAACTGAAAATCATTCAAAGTGGGGAAACATGACATTGAAAAATAGTCTACATTCTTTATTCTCCCTCAGAGTATCTGAGGCTGTTTCTGACTAGGAACCCTTAGTCTGATAGGAGATCTGGGTTTGGTTTCGTGTGTGTGTGTGTATGTGTGTGTGTTAATAGATGTTTAACTAGTCAAAAAGAGGTCATAGATTTTTGTTTTGGGGTTTTTTGTTACTACTTTGCTAGCATATCAGTTATAACCTTGGATCCTCTTACTCATTTGCTCTGAAAGTTGTGATTTCTCACCATTGTCCACAGAAAAAAATCCAAATAATATCATTCAAGGCTTTCTCCTGTCTAGCCCAGGCAATCTCTTTGCCACAATTCCTACTAACTGATTCTTCCATGCAAACCCCTTCCCAGCCAAAAAAGACTATAGGCTGATCACCTGTCTCATTTTGCTGCCTCCAGTCCCTTTCCCCCATTATCCTATCCTTCAGGAATGCCTTCTTCTTCTCTCCACTCTCTGAATGTTTCATATATACTTCAAGGTGTGATTCATTCTTTTCAATGAGGTCTTTCTAACCATCTCACCATTTCCAGCCTCCTCTCTCCTCCCCTAACTAAAACAAATCTTCCCCTTCCATCTATCCCCCTCACACACAGAGACACACATACACACCACATGCTCCTACAATTTAGTCATGGCATGTGTCACATTCAAGGCTGCTAGTTGGGTGTGCAAGTTGTGCTGAAGGGACACGTGGGGATGAAAATCCATCTTACTTTCCATTTGCCAAGGCGTGTACCTGCCGACATGACTGTGTGTCTGCAGAGGACACCTTTTTCTGTTTTCCACAAAGGCACTGTATGGACTGGTAGCCCATCTGTTCATCTGTATCCATGTTTTTTAGTTCCTTTTCCCAGAGCACAAGTTTGCTGAGGGCAATGACCCTTTTACTCCGACCATTCCTAGTACAATACCTTCCTTACACATGGTAAGTTCTCCATGACTTCATTTAATTTAATTAAGGTATGAAATGTATTCACTAAAAACAATTACTTCTGCTTATAAATGCAAATATGGAAAGAACTGTAGGAATCAAAATGGATTTAGCAGATGCAGAACAGTAACTTGTCTGATTTTAAGTGCATTACGGTTCTATCTCAGCTAAGTAATTTCCTACAAAGTGTCGTGCCCAGTCTTTTGTCGAGCTTCAGAAACCACATTTGTGACAGACTCTGACAGACCATGGCAGAACTGGACTGAAATCCGTTTCTGGCTCTTTGCTAAAATAGGCAAAGAATAGCATTAAGAGTTTTCTAAAGTGGGCAGAATTAAGGTCAGGAAGAGTGCCCATGGGAGGTGAGTGAATCTTAGGAGGAGCCAGTTGGATCAGTCTGAGGTTCGTATACTTCCTAGAAATCTACATTAAGTCAAAAACAAAAAGAAGATCTCATCTTTTTATTATTATTATTATACTTTAAGTTCTGGGGTACATGTGCAGAACTTGCAGGATTGTTGCATAGGTATACACATGCCATGATGGTTTGCTGCCTCCGTCCCCCCATCACCTACATCAGGCATTATCCCTCCCATTGTTATCCCTCCCCAACCTCCCTACCCACCTCTATCCCTTCCCTAGCCCCCCACCCTCAAACAGACCCCAGTGTGTGATGCTCCCCTCCCTGTGTCCATGTGTTCTTATTGTTCAACACCCACTTATGAGTGAGAACAAGTGGTATTTGGTTTTCTGTTCTTGTGTCAGTTTGCTGAGAATGATAGTTTCTAGATTCACCCATGTCCCTGCAAAGGACATGAACTCATCCTTTTTTATAGCTACATAGTATTCCATGGTGTATATATACCACATTTTCTTTATCATTGATGGGTATTTGGGTTGGTTCTAGGTCTTTGCTATTGTAAACCGTGCCACAATGAACATACGTGTGCATGTGTCTTTATAATAGAATGATTTATAATCCTTTGGGTATATATCCAGTAATGGGATTGTTGGGTCAAATGGTATTTCTGATTATAGATCCTTGAGGAATCGCCACACTGGAAGACCTCATCTTAAAGTCCTTGAGGCTAGAATTACTCTGCCTTTACCAACACTGCAAATAGTATAATTTGATGTGGCCATGCTCTCAAAGTAAGGAAAGGCTTCAGTGGAGAAGTTCTGTTGCAATTTTTTGTGATAAATGGGTAATGTCCATAAATCAAGCTTTAGAGACCACAAAACAATGATGTACTTAAGATAGGTTTTATGCCTATTTGATAACATGGACAAGACTTCAAATTTCAGATTTTAAGGAGTAATCATTGGTCAGACTCTCCAAAGAAATTCCTGTGCCTATGTACAAAATTTCTTAGTAACTATGCACTTTTACAGTCCCAGCTTTAAATTGCTTTTTGTTTTCCAGGATGTATTTAGTTTGCTTGATGAACTGTTTTCAGGAAGAAACAAGCCTTCTACAACCATTTCACAGTGCATCTCTTTCTCTCTCTCTCTCTCCCTCTATTCTCTCTCCTTTTCCCTGACAGTCCTCTGTGATGTCGGTCTGCTTTGCCCGTTTCCATCCTAACTTGGTGGTTGGTGGGACTTACTCGGGCCAGATTGTCCTCTGGGACAATCGCAGTCATCGAAGGACTCCGGTGCAGCGGACGCCCTTGTCAGCTGCTGCACACACGGTAATGTAAACTTTTGCCACATCCCTGTGAGCCACCAGGCCCTGAAAGAGAAAATAGCTCTACTCAGAAAAGTATGGATGTTGCCAGTAATGCCAAGTTGGGAGAATCTACTTTACTATGATTGAATCCTGACCGACTAAAAGTGAAAAGTAGATGAAGGAAGCACTGGCTTTAGGGATATCTCTTAATAATCTACATATGCCAGCATGTAGGGAGGATCTCCTTGGCTCTCCCAAAGGCCGCCAGTAAAGAGAAACCTTGGAAGAGGCATCTGTGGAACTGTTTTCCCAAAGAAACCCAGTGCATTTACATTGTAAGATGGAAACACGTATTTTCAAATAGATCCTGAAGAGTAAGCATTTTATGTCTAAGGATAATATGTGGGACTTTGCCAACAGGCCTTTTCCATTTGTGATTTGAGAGAGTACTTTGACTTTAAATTCTGGAATGTGTGGTATAAGTCTCAACATAAAGTCTAAAGTGACAATATAATCCCTGGGGTTAAAAGTCAACATCTCAAAACCATTACCCATAATTTAGTAGAAGAGGTTCCGTATAGTGTTCATAAGACGACTACTCTGTCATTTCCTTTAAGAGAATGACAGGTGTATATAGCGATTGTTCAGAGGAATGAGAAGACAGGCACGTCTCCATCAATCCTTGCTACCTTGACACTCAGGGTAACTGATGTTTTTTCTCTGAAAAGTCCAAATTATGCCCAAGGATACAGCTCTACTCTTGTTTTCAATTTCCTTAATGCTCTTGCCTCATTTGTTTCGTATCCTGGCCTCAAAAGCACTCTGGCATGAAAAAGGCCTGCCAACTGCTTAGCTAAGTCCATGAGAAGGAAAATTCTCCCACTCTTGTAAGATTATCAATGGGAAATGACAAATACCAAGTCAGCATTAATTCTGATTGACTGGGGCCAAAGACACATGCAGGTGAAACTAGTTCTTGGGAATCTCGGGAAATTGCTCTTGCCTACCCCATTTCCCCAAACTAATAACAGAAAATTGTGGCCCAGGAGAAGGTAGGCTTGATGCAGGTGTTGGCTGAAGTAGTGTGAAACCATGTCTTGGCCCTGTTCGGATGGCTGGTGTATTTCTGAACATACCTTCTGAAATTTCCAAAATTGTGACTCAAATGTTAGAATATTTAGCAGTAAGCTTTTGGGAAGAATTCAAACCCAGGAGCTCTTCCAAAGAATTACAGTTTCTTTTGCAAGTAACTTAGAGTGTGATCATCACAACTAAAATACTATTGTTATCACACTTACTGGTGTTATTTCTGTTAGAAAATAAAATAGGCCAGGTGTGGTGGCTCATGCCTCTAATGCCAGCATTTTGGGAGGCCAAGACAGGTGGATCACTTGAGGCCAGGGGTTTGAGACCAGCCTGGCCAACATAGAGAAACCCAGTCTCTACTAAAAATACAAAAAGTAGCTGGACGTGGTGGTACACGCCTGTAATCCCAGCTTCTTGGGAGGCTGAGGCAGAAGAATTGCTTGAAACAGGTAGGCAGAGGTTGCAGTGAGCCAAGATTGTACCACTGTGCTCCAGCCAGGGTGACAGAGGGAGACTTCCTCTAAAAAAAAAAAAAAAAGAAAGAAAGAAAGAAAATAAAACAAGAACAAAAGCTTGTCCACTTTTCTCTTTTGCTGTGTTTTTTCTAATCTATAGCTAAAAGCGAACAGTTAATTTTGTGCCTGTCTTTCAACTTTCACTATTGGGTGGCTGATTAGTACCAGGATCAAAAAGGAAAAAGAGGCCCACCACAGATTACTCACTAATTTCCTTTCACACCCACCACACATATGCATTTGGGACAACAGGAAATCATAACTAAAACAAAATCCTACTGGCACACAGTAAGTTTATTTCTAAAACAAATAAAAACAATCTGGCATCTATACTGGAAAAATGAGGTGTACCGTAGCTTTTTTCTTCCTTAATGGTAGCAGTGTGTGTGTGTGTGTGTGTGTGTGTGTTTTCATGCCCTGGTGTCTGCTTCTGTTTTGGTTTCATTACACCTCTTTTTTCTTTTAAACTGAGTTTTATTACTCGTGGAAGCACAGGCCGGTAGTGCTGATTAAAGCCTGGGAGGGGCTGCCACACACACTCTTACTCGGGGCATTTGGCTCTACACATTCTTCTAGACTTGCTCCTTTCTCTTCTGGACCTTTCTGAGTTTTGATCTGTTAGTGTTTAATGATTTGTGTAGATGTTCAGTGGTTAACAAAGAAACCTCACTGGACTCTTGCTGAAAAACAAGATGGATTTCAGGTTCATAACAGTATTTGGACCCAGCCTTCCCATTCTTTAGTTGTACTGTCAATACTGTTTTCAGGTGAAAATTCGTTACATCCATTCTCCCATTTGATTTCCACATAGAACTTTGCATGCTATGTAGCTCTGGGTTTGAATTTGATAGTACACTGCCTGGGCTCTATATACACCAGATACTTGGGAAAGAGCATTGCCTACAGGCCCACAACCAATAAGTCCCCATGATATCTAGAGAACTGATTGGGAAAACACTTAGCTTCAGATCTCTGCTGTACTTAGCGCTGTGCAGATCCACTATGGCTGATTCATTTGGAAGTTCCAGTAAAAATATGGTGTGAAAGACATGGGGACTTAGTTGACTGTCCATCAGCATGGGGAAAGAGGTGATATAATTGTCAACAAAACAGATACACTCTTAGGATGCATTAGATGCAGGCATATTTTTTATCAGATGAGAAGTGATAATCAGTGCTACCCAGATTTCTATATTCTGCTGGTCAGAATATAGGTAGACAGGTCTGTTTTATTCTCAGAACCTCACTGGTACAGGAACTCAGACAAAATTCAGCATTTTCAAAAGAGATTCGCCAGGATAGGGAAGGTTTTGAAAACCAAGTACACAAGGAACAGATGAAGGAATTAGTGACATTCTGTGTAAGAAAAGACTTGGCAGGGAGGGGAGTAATAGGGAACAACTATCTATAAATATTCAAAAAGCTGTACTGCTTTGACTTGATCAGTTTGGTCCCAGAGGGCACTACACTGAAAGTATCTCCTTGAACTTCTTTTTCCCCATTAGTGGAAGAAAAAACTCCCCGAGAAAATACTGCAAAAACTGGCTGCCCTTTAAGAAAGGTGTCTAAGCAGAGTTTGGACCACCTCTTGGTTGAGGCAGATGAGTAGCTACGTTAGATGATTATTTCCGCTCCTTCTGACTAGCAGTTTATATGATAATAATAGTTTGGGAACCATTCTTTACGCAATATCAACTTTCCAGTATTAAATATTGTTTCATTGTAGTTGTGGTTAGGTATTATGGACAGTAACTCATCAAGGGTAAGACTTATATTGTCAGCTATTTGCACAAAGAAGCACCGAGTACGTGTGGTTTGGCCACTGGTGGCTGAAATGCCTGAAATCTAACACAGATTGCTGTAGGTTCTTCTCATGTTAACCTTCCATTTAGTGTTTAATACACAGCTGCAAATGATTTCAGCCTACCATTCAGAATCCTGCAGAGTGGGATCACCCACCAGAGTATGACAGAGAGTTACAGCATCTTGTGTATGGTTCCTAGTTTGTATAAATGACCTTTCTCAATGCCCCGGCCAAATAAGCCTCTATACTACTGCAAATGGTATTTTGAAAAATAAATATATCATTATCCTAGATTTTGCAGTAACATAAAAGAAACTGATTTTATCTCACTAGGTACATTGTGCCAATAATTTCACCACCAGTATCTCTCCCCCAGATTAAAATGGTTATGAATATTAACCACTTTTTATAAAGAATGTTAACAAATATTTGGCATTGTGACTATAATGCATTAAACTCCAGATTTAGTAATGTATATTCTTTCCAAAAGTCAATAGTTCTACCGTTTTGAAGACTGTCTTTTTCCATCACTCTTGTTGAGCTTAGAAGCCAAACTATGCAGTGGAGACTTACTCAAGTAATCCAAATTCACCTCCCTGCATTGCCTGTGCTCCATCAAACCTCGTTTGCTCTAGCTTCCTTCTGTTCCACTGCACTGCATTCTGACTGAGCAAGGTGAAGCTTTGTAAGTATTTCCACTATTGTGTGTTACTTCCAGAGCTTTTAGAAAGAAATTCAGGTTCAAGTCAAAAGCAGCAAATGACCTGAGGCTTGTGTTACAGTAGGATTATGTCAGTCTTTAATCCTTGTTTTAGAGTAACGTGTTTGACACTCAAATGTAAGCGCTTCCTCTTGGATCTGTGTCTAATCCTCCTTGTTTATATTTTTGCAGCATCCCGTGTACTGCGTAAATGTTGTTGGGACCCAGAATGCTCATAACCTCATCACTGTCTCCACTGATGGTAAAATGTGTTCCTGGAGCCTGGACATGCTCTCAACTCCACAGGTGGGTTTGTTGTTCCCTACACATAACAGCATCCTGGTTAAAAGAGATACCTACTTAATGGAACGTAGTTCCTAAAAGCCAAACCCTCACATCCTAGAGGAGCTAAAACCAATGGATGCACTTGAAAGAGTGGTGCTTGCTTTCAGCAATCTTCTCTTGAAGCCAAAACCCATTTCCTTTACCACAAATCATGTAATTATTGTAATACATTAATCCTTAGGTCAGTTTCAACTGAAAATGAAATAATCCATTCTAAATCATAGTAATTATGGAAGTTGGCCTATGGTATGAGTTGAACTTACCCTACAGCATTGTTAAACAGATGCAAACAAGGTTGGAGCTCAGCAGAGCAATCCCTTATGGGTACTTGCATTGGAGGGAAGGTATCCCAACAAAACAGAAATCCAAGCCCTTGCTTGTATCTGTAGCCTAGACAACAGTCTGTGTGTATGAAGAATTTATCAAACCATCTGTTTTCCCCTCTGGAATGTTTGTTAGTACGGCTCCTGTCACTCTTTGTTCAGTAAACGAGAAGTCAAAAATGAAAAAGTTCCAAAGTCTGCAAACCACTACTGACTGCAACAGTGGGAACCAAACAAAGGAAGAGAAGTGGGAGAGGCTGTCAAAGGGAGGCGACTAAATGTAACTTGCAAGATATGTGTACGTAGACAAACACACAGAGACAACGCATACACACATGAACACATACATACACATGTTTTCCACATTTCTTTGTGTGGTAAAAACAGTATTCACTCTCCTCCAACCAAAATCCACAGAGAAGTCATTGTTATAGCCTTTGACAAAAATGTCAGGAAAAATGAAGAAACTTGTAAAATGATACCTAGCAGATAATTCTCAATGTTAACATTTCTATATTCTTTCCCAGGATAACCACCCTAGAATGTCTGTCACACAATTTTAGAATAAGTTAAATTTTCAAAATATACACAGATGGGGCACAGTGGCTTACACCCGTAATCCCAGCACTTTGAGAGGCCAAAGTGGGAGGATCACTTGAGCCTAGGAGTTCAAGACCAGCCTAGGCAACAAACCAAGACCCTTTCTCTACTAAAACTTAAAAAATTAGCTGGGTGTGGTAGCACATGTCTGTGGGCCAAGTTCCTTAGGAGGTTCAGGCAGGAGAATTGCTTGAACCCAGGAATTCGAGATTGCAGTAAACTATTATCACACCACTGCACTCCAGTCTGGGTGACAGGAGTGAGACCTGTCTCTTCAAAAAATAATAATAATTATTATTATATATATACACACACACACACACACACAAGGAGATATGGAAACTGTGAAGAAATAACATCCTTTAAATCTCCACAAAATACAGATGCAAAGAATACTAAGTTTTAAAAAAAATATTTTAGGGAGAAAAAAGAGAGAGTGCTAATAAGCTGCTTACAATTGAAGTTCCTCATTTTTGCTGATCTTTAACATTATAGAGGCCCGGAGCTATGGGTATTTTATGGCTTTGTCTTAAAATTCTCAGCAATGTGTTTTCTTTTAAAAGCCTGGAGATTATAAACAGACAGAAGAGCAAACCCTCTATTTAGGAATTTTTAATTGCCCATTTTGCTCATTACACATATTTGTTTAGGTTAAAACCAGTCACATGATGGCTCTAGGTCCATTTGTATTAGCTTTAGCATGCCCACAGACTCCTGTGTCTATACAAAGATGGAGAATTTCATGACGTGGCTTCCATGATGGCAGGGAAGAGTAGGGGCATCTAACAGCTGTCCTGGTCTTTCTCTCTTCCAAATGGGTAAAGAGACCTTTCCTTCCTTGCTGCCAACTTTAGTGATGAAGCAGATCATTGGATAATCCAGTTTTCTGTATGACATAGTCACAGCATCCTGTCCTTTAGCCCAGATGCTGATGTGCTCCCTGTGTGTGGATATCACAAACTTTGAGCACATCACAGGATCAGAATGATCTGTGCTGCCTTAGACTGTTAGCTTGTGCTTTCAATTTAATGGACTCCCTGGACGAAATGGTCTAGTTTATTTGCACAAGAAATACTACACTCTCAAGCAACTATAATGATATGATATCTCAGAATGATTTTTTAAAAAATTATTTCAGGCACACAAAATAGGCTGTTTGATGTAAATAGCCAGATATCTTCGGGGATATAAGCTATAATTACTCTTTTCTGTCATTAAACTTAATTCAGCAGTATATCTTTTAAGATTAGAAATCTTTAATTCTCAAGTTTAAAAAAATCATATAAAATAAAGACTCCTGTTTGCTGCTTTAAAGACTGATTTAAATATTGTTCTTTCCAGGCTTATAGCCTATTCACCCAATGGCTGCCCTGCATGAAATCTAGTCCCTGTTGAAATCTGTTTTTTATGACTTGAGTGACAACTTTCTGGTTTTAGTCCATGGAGGACACACACTCCTGCTTTGACAAATGTGCTTAGTACATCTGATATTAATACATGTGTATTCTCATGAACAATTGATTCTGAAAATGTTTGTAAATACAAGGGTATTGTGTGTTTTATTAAAGCCTGGAGCTGACAAGTGTAACCATTACAGTATTATCTTTAGTTTCTGCACCATTAGTTTCAAAATTCTCACCTGTCATCTCTGCCTGACTTAAGAAGCAGCAGCACATGCTGATGAAATCCAGCCGGCCTGAAACCAGAGATCCACAGAAGCATGAATGTCAGGGGCAGTAAAGCATGGTTTCTGGCACAGCCGGGGTCTTTTGTAACGCTGTGTGAAAAGCAAACAGACGGTTTAGCCAAATGATTTTTCCGTGCTATCTTTGGCGTGGCAAGGAGTTGACAGATGGAAATGTAACCACACCGTGTTTTGGTAGGAGAGCATGGAGCTGGTGTACAATAAGTCCAAGCCTGTTGCTGTTACCGGAATGGCTTTCCCAACGGGAGACGTCAATAACTTTGTGGTTGGCAGCGAGGAAGGTACAGTCTACACAGCTTGTCGTCATGGAAGGTGATTTTCTGTTTCCTTACTGATGACATGTTCCTCATTTCCGAAAGTCTGTTATCGTATTCTGGATTTTAACCACCTTGCATTATGAGAAAGGCATCTCCGAAAAAATGGAAAGCACAACTTCAAGTCTTCATTATCTTAAAGAGCTACATCTGCTCTGGTCATTAGCTATTCATAAGACTTTGGTGGTTCACACTGCCTTGAGAGAAAAAAGCTCAAGCTTCTGAGCATCTCATAATAGACCACCTGCACCTTCCCAGGCTCTCTGCATACCTTCAGAGTCTAGCCACATGCTCATCAGAGATAACAATCCCCAAGTATTTCTTATCCCTCCATGCCTCAGTGAGTTTCTACACTCAGCTTATTTTACCAGGTCTAGCATTTCCTCCCTTCTTGGCCTGGTTAATTCCTCCTCATCATTCAAGAGCCAACACAGAGATCATTCCATGTGAAACCTTTCCTGACTCTTGGGCAAAGAAAACCACTCACACCTTTAAGTCCCATAGAATTTTCATTTATTTTATTCATTCACTTTTCCAAGGAATGTTTATGAAGAACTTACATGTGCCAGGCACCATCATAAGGGTACAGTAAAGAACATGATAGACCTAGAGTTCATATTCTAGTTGAGGGTAAAATACTAATAAGCAAATAAGTATATAGTTTAGGATGATACGTGCTATGGAGAAAGTTAAAGTAGAATAAGTGAGATAAAACTGTGGGCTGTCAAGTTTACTATTTCATACATTTTTCCTATGCTTCTACAATAGCATTAATCATAGTTTATTCCTTCATCTGCCATTTTTCTCTTACTACATTATTTCCATTTCATCTTTAATTTCCTGTCCAGCACCTAGGACATAATAAGTGAGAAGCTAAAAAATCTATATGAGGTATAAAGAAAAAATATATAATTCATATAAACCCTTCCTCCCAGAGGGGCCAGAACAGAGTGAGTCACACAAACCACCGTGCCGTTCCCAGGTGATAAGAACTCTACCTTAACTGAGAGATTAACAATTCCCCTGGAAAAGAGAGTTGTCAGTATAAAGTGGAATCCAATAGTTTGGACCAGATTGCAAAATTGCATTCAATACTTAACAGGTGTCCTCACGTCCTTTGAAAGGATCACTAGGTTCACATTGGGGCTTACTTCCTCTTTTACTTTAGTAGTTCTTATTCCATTGATTTTTTTTCATCTCTTGCACTCATCCCAGACTATAAAGACTTAATGAGGAACTGCAAATTGTTCCAAGTTCATATCCTCATGCTTTTGTGATTTGTAGAAATAGCAAGCATCCATGGCTCAGCTATGTGAGTTTTTCCATTCAAACTGTACAAGCTGTGATGTTCTTGCTGTTCTGCACATAGAAACAAGTAGTATTTGCTCCCTCACGTGACTTAGGAAGCTATGCCTCACAGTCCATTCCCAATGACCCTCCTTCACAAAAGCTGGCTAAAACCACACATTCAAGTTTTATCAAAGCATAAAAAGATTTGTTAAAGTTACTCATTCATGAATGCATTTGTTGTATGCCTACTTTGAGCAAAGTGAATTATTAGGTGCTGCAAGGCCTGCAGACATCATGTAGATCTGGTTTCTCTCTTCAAAAAAACTGATGACGGTGGGAAAGATAAAACACACAAGTATCTGGAACACGAGTAGAATGTTGTAAGTGGCATGAGAGGCACAGAGAGTTTAGTAGGGCTAGAAATGGAGTCACAGCTTTATCCACATGTGTATTAGAATCAACAGGGCATAGGTTCAGTTGATTTAACCCATAGTTTTACCTAGGTCCTTAATTATCTATGAAGGCTATATAATACAGTCATTGATAATTTCCAGATTTTTTCATTAATATAAAGTGAATAACATTTTACATGATGAACATTTTTGTTCTGTGGTTATTGTCCTTTTTAAACACTATCAGAATATGCACTGTGGTTCAAAAGAAGGGTCCCTACAGCACACACCACAAATCTCTTTACAACAAGCTTAATGTTGCTTTTACATTGGTCCATCCATCTGAAATATAAAATACAGACCTTAGTAAAATTGTAACATAGCAGGCATTGGCTTTGTAGTCATTGTAAATGGGTCATAATAGGTCTATGGGGGAGAAGCAGGGGATTGCTATTTTTCACCTAACATAGTGAAGGTGCAAATCCACTTCCATAAATTAAATAAGGTCCTCATTTTGCACCCTATAAACCCTTTCAGGATGCTGTTAAGAGCAAGTGGAGTCTCACCAGGGGCCACTTCAAAGATCAGTTCCTCGAGTTCATTAGAACAAATTTAAATGATCATGTGTGGAACTGCTGTTAGCAGTTTCACTGGGCATAATTTTTGAGTGCCTGTTATATGGAACATGCGCTGCAGCACTTTGCTCATGATTCCAAATTTTGCTAAGCACATTGACATTTATTGGTACTCCAGAGGCCCAAATGTTTTAATAACTGAACTCATTTTTATTCTTAGTGACATAATATTAAGATTCTACAATCCCTACATATTTATTTGTCATATTTATAACCTCATGCACATGAATATTTTAAATACAACATTTTTGGTATGTTTTCTCACATCTTCCTAATTGTATATGATTGCATGCAGAATATTATGTGATAGTAGAGGGCTGGAAATAACACCAGCTTAGTTAAATAAGCAAAATATGTCTGTGAGTAATTTTTTTTAATGTCTATCATTATTTCTCAAATATTCTTCTGTTTTAAAAAAGAACTGAGACATAAGTTTGTCTCTTCTTCTTAGCTAGTTCATGCAACAAATATTTATTAAGCACTTACTGTATACCGAACACCTGGCAACGAGAAGGACAAGATACCTGCCCATACGGAATTTATAGTGGATTTGTAAATCTCTCTTCTGTTTTCAGTAAAGAGAAAACATCGTTTTCTCCATATTATATTTAAGTTATGTGTATTATTTTGTGGTGACAAGGGTTTCCACAAAGTGTCACATCTTTAGCTATCTCAACTTAATTTAAGAAATTTCCTTGAAAAAAATAAACAATTGTTTCTTTAAGGATGGATGGAGTTTAATAGTCAGTAGGCTCCCCATAAGGAGATAAAGCAGGCCATGTGCAAAATGCTCTCTCAAGAATAAAATAGCCTTATAAATGTAAAAGCTCCTGCATTTGTTTTCATTAAAATAACTGCATCAACAATGATAGGTTTTGAGGAATTCTGCAAAAAGAATTAAATAATAAATATTGATATTAAATTCTGTATTTTAAAAAGATTACGTTGTTTTTAAATAATCAAAAATAGTGTAACATTTGCAAACAATTTCTTTAAGGATACTTGTAAAAGTTATTTCATTTTGGTGGTGTATGGTTGTTGTAAATTATGGAGAAGTAATCATGCAGAGTTGAGGGTTTTTTTGTTTTGTTTTGTTTTTTAAGCAATCACTGCTTTGCAGAGGTCACTGGAATTCTGCTCATGTGTGCTCTTCCTACAGCAAAGCAGGTATTGGTGAGGTCTTCGAAGGTCACCAAGGGCCAGTGACAGGAATTAACTGCCACATGGCAGTGGGCCCAATCGACTTTTCTCACCTGTTTGTCACGTCATCATTTGACTGGACTGTCAAACTGTGGACCACAAAGGTAAGAATATGTTAACTGAAATTCTCAGATAATATATAAGGGCAGAGTATGATTTCTCATTCCCTGGGAACAGCTCTCACTAAAGCCTCTTCCAGGCAACCTGGCATTGGGAATTCATATACCTTCTGGTGAGCACAGTCTGCCTCAGAGCTAGTTAAGGCTTACTTTCTCAGTCCATTTTACTTATTTTTAAACATGTAGGTAATAGTTGAAAACATTCTAATTATAAAAAATTCAAACAATTTAAATAATGATAAAGTCGAAGTCCTCCTCTACCAGCCCCAACCCCATCCACAACATCCCCTTCATTGCCTACATCTCAGTTCCCTCCCCAGAGGTAAACTTTGATCAGTTTCATGTCTATGTGCTGGATCTTGGTAGTGTCTACTTACTTACATATATCTATGAAAATATATGATTTGAGACTTTGGTTGTTTGTTTTTCTGTTTGGTTCATTGACTGGTTGTTTATTTTTATTTTGAGCTATTGGAGGTTTTTAAGCTGGTAAATGACCCTATGTTACGTTTAAAAGGTAATTCTGGCTGGGCGCAGTGGCTCACACCTGCAATGTCAGCACGTTGGGAGGCCGAGGCAGGTGGATTGCTTGAGGTCAGTTTGAGACCAGCCTGACCAACATGGTGAAACCCCATCTCTACTAAATTTACAAAAATTAGCCGAGTATGGTGACACACACCTGTAGTCCCAGCTACTCTGGAGGCTGAGACAGGAGAATTGCTTGAACCTGGGAGGTGGAGGTTGCAGTGAGCTGAGATCAAGCCACTGCATTACAGCCTGGGCAACAGAGCCAGACTCTGTCTTACAATTAAATTAAATTAAAAAGGTAACTTTTGCCATGCTTGAGAGCAAGAAGAAAAGCAGAGACCACCTGAAAGGAAGGCACAGTAATGTAAGAAAGAAATGACAGTGACTTAAACCAGTAGTCTGAGATGGAGAGAAGTAAATGGATTTGAGAACCGTTTAACAGATAAAAGCCACAGAAATTGGTAATTGATTTGATAGAAGGAAGACAGGAAAGGGAGTCATCAGCAGAGAACCCAGGTTTATGACCTGGGCAGCTGGTGAGCTGTAGCATTCCTGTACTGGAGAGCAGCAGGGGAAGGACATGCTGGGGAAAAGCTTTCCACATGTTGAGCTAAAGGTGCCTGAGAGGGGCATTTCAAGATCTCCATTAGGCAGTTTGATATGTGAGTCAGAAGAAGAGAGAGACCTCCAAGCAGCATGTATACACTGGAATAGCCGTGATCTTCACAAATGAGTGGAGATATATATCTATATCGATATAGATATATGTAGATGTATAGTTTGTTGTTTGTTTGTGACAGAGTCTCACTCTGTCGCCCAGGCTGGAGTGCAGTGGCACTATCTTGGCTCACTGCAGCCTCTGCCTCCCAGGTTCAAGTGATTCTCCTACCTCAACCTCCCTAGGAGCAGGGATTACACAGCACACACCACCATACCTGGCTAATTTTTGTATTTTTGTAGAGACAGTTTTGCCATGTTGACCAGTTTAGTCTCAAACTCCTGACCTCAAATAATCTGCCTGCTTTGGCCTCTCAAAGTGCTGAGATTACAGGTATGAGCCACCACACCTGGCTCAGGAGTAGATTTTAAAAGAAACACTAACATGCAATCCGGAGGAAGAGGAATACTTTAGACATAAACAGGAGAAATTGAACTAGAAAAGGGAGATGAAAAAGTAACCCAGGAAATAGAAGACAAATTAGAATTTTCTTTGCAGCTTCATGGGTGTTAATGGAAAAAAGCATGTCTAGAGGACAGAATTTGCTTTGAACTATATGAAACGATATACAACCTCATTTATAAGGGAAATTAAAATCAAAACCAAGTTGAGAAACCTATTTTAAACAATCAGATTGACAAAAATCTAAGTTTTGCAACATACTCTGTGATGAGGCCAAAAGAAACCAGCTGTTCTCATATATTGCCATTGGAAATGCAAAATGGCACAACACTATGGAAGAGGATTTAGCATTATCTAAAAATAATACGTTTTAACAGAACAATTTCCACTTCTAGAAATCTATGCCAAAGATATACCGGCAAAAATAAGAAAGAAGACATATGCACAATGACATTCATTGAAAGGATACTTGAATAGCAAAAGAATGAATACAACTCAAAAATCTCAATCAATAGAGTGCTATGTGAATCAAAAGTATGTTACCTCACCCAAAGGAGTAATATTATTCAGGTATAAGAGAAAATGAAGAAGACTTCTATGTACTATTATGGAGTGATCCCAAGATACGTTTTTAAATAAGTAAAGCAAAGTGGAGAGAAGTTCAGAGTATATTATCATTGTTTATAATTATATTAATATATACTTCAAAGTTGAAAGGATAAACAAAAAAGTTACCTATAGCAAGATGGGAAGCTAAAATAAAAAAATAGTGGCTAGACTTCTTTGAATATACCTTATTTTTACATTTGATTTTGGAACCATATAAATATTGTACATAGTTATAAAAGAAAAGAAAATAAATTTAAAAACTGATTCCTAAAAAATTTAAAGTAACATGAATCAACCTTAATATGGTTCAAGTTGGTAGTAAAATCTTACATTAAGGAATGATTTGAAGTGATCTTAAAACCCTGTATGTTTGTTATGTGTTCCTAAAGGGATATATTTTAAGGATTTTTTTTAAACTATAAAAAAGAAAAAAAAAATCTACTTCCAGTACTCATATTGCTGCTTGTCATATTTGTTACGATTATCTTGATACCATTGTATTTGTATCATAACATAAGTTAAATTACCAATAGTAATTTAATTTAAATTACTCAGTCATTGAGAACTGAGATTATCAGCTTGGTTGAAAGGAAATAAAGATACATGCAGTTAAGTAACAATTCTGTAGTAATCCTGAATCTGAGTTGGAAGTATCATAAGAACTCATGGCATGTATTATTTTTCAATATAAAAGAAACATATTCACTGCTCTGTCCACCAAAAAGATCTAGGAATAGTGACCAATTCAATAGCAATGACATTCCTGGTGCCTAGAATGTGCTCCCCAAACACGAGTTCCACTCAAGGAAAACAGGGATCCCGGAAGAAATTACTGATTCTAGGTGTGGAGCAGGAAATGCATAAAATAAACTGAATTATTTTATTACAACAACAAGCAAAGATTGTACCAGCACTACAAAGTTTTTGTCAAAGGACTTGGAAGCCAAGTTGAGTAAGCTTCTGTTGGCCCAGAGAACGTCAATAAGGGTAATAGATTGATGAGTTCATAACGACACTGAAGAAAACAAACTAATAAAAGATCTCATTGGCCACCTATGGAGAATACTCGATAAACTCATTATTTTGAAAACCACTGAGTAAATGAAAGAATCAAACATTAAGTCTGTCTTTTCTATATTAATTGTATTTCAAGGTTACTAAATTGTCGATGAGGGGCCCTTTTTCTTTACAGAATTCCAGCTAATATAGGAATAAGAAATGGGCTGGGCATGGTGGCTTACGCCTGTAATCCCATCACTTTGGGAGGCTGAGGCAGGAAGATCATGGGGTTAGGAGATCGAGACCGTTGTGACCAACATGGTGAAACCTCGTCTCTACTAAAAATACAAAAATTAGCTGGGCTTGGTGGTGGTGGTGGTACGTTTCTGTAACCCCAGCTACTTGGGAGGCTGAGGCAGGAGAACTGCTTGAACCAGGGGGTCGGAGGTTGCAGTGAGCTGAGATTGCACCACTGCACTCCAACCTGGCAACAAAGCGAGACTCAAAGAAAGAAAGACAGAGAGAGAAAGAGAGAGAGAAATAAATGGAAAATCACCAAGACTCAGTCAAAGAAAGAAAGAGAAAGAAAGAAATTGAAAATCACCAAGACTCAAAGAAAGAACAAAAGAAGAAAGAAAGAAAGAAAAGAAAAGAAAGAAAGAAATTGAAAATCACCATTCTGCAAACACTATAATCTAGGCAATGATTATTGCTGATAATATTGTAAAAATAGAAACCACCTTTTTCATAATTATGGAAATATACAATACCACCTTTGAAGTAGGCTTACCACCAAAATCCAATCTGAATCTTATCAATCCTCCAGATCTCTGAATTTAGAAGATACAGATGCAAAATATTAAATAACACCACAGGGATGCAAACAGCCAAACCCAGATCGCTGGCATATCTACAGGACAACTGACTTAGTTTCTGCAATAAAACCAAAATTTTTCATCAAGGGCAAATTGGAAGCGGAAACAATATATTTAAAAAAAAAACAGAACAAAACAAAACTTGAGACATTTCAGTGAATCTTAAAATATGGATCTTACATAGATCTTGATTCAAACAAGCAACCAAGTGAAAAACTTCAGAGGACTACCAGGGAAATGCAAATGCTAACTGTGTATTTCATAATATTTATGAATTACTATTTTTAGTAATTTTTATGATCACTTTAAGTGGTGTTACCTTTTAGGGGTGCATATTGAAATACAGAAGAAATTAAATAATATCAGTGATTTGCTTCAAAATAAGCATTTGGGAAAGAGACAGCTTGTGAATGTAGGTAACTGAAATGGGAGAGCTCGTGAATGTAGGTAACTAACATTGGTCATGTTTTGCTAATTATTGAAGCTGGGTGATTGATATTAGTCTCTCTATCTCTGAATATGTTTAAAATTTTCTATAATAAAAAATCCTTTAAAACTCAGAAAAGAGAATTAATAATAATGGCAAATACTTCAGAGCAGGAACATCAGGACTGGAAGATGTTCATTGTATTTAGCAACTCAGAAGCCACTAAAATCCATGGCAAATTACTACGCATTAAAGAATGAGGGGAAAGCAGGAAAGCACTAAAAAAAATCTAGATGTTTTCTTTCCTTTTTTTTTTTTTTTTCTTGAGATTATAGAGAGCTCAAGGATGTTGCTGTCATGGAAGAGCCAGTGAAGGAGAGTAGAAAATCTGTAAGTGTGAGGTAGAGAAAGGGCCGTGAAAATGTTGCCATGAATAAATCCATAGCATGGGCAGGGAAGTGAATTTTAAATCTGAGCAGCGACATCTCTTCTGTTGTAATAGAAGAGCAGGAAAGGATGGGATCATGTGTGTGTCCATGTGTAGATTTAGTGAAGGAAAGCAGAGCAAACTCTGCTTTGATGGCTATTCCCTTAATCCTCTAGTAGGTTAAATACTCTGCTGAGTGGGAAGTGGAGCTACTGAAGGGAGCAGATTTCAGCTGATCACAGAAGAGAATAGGGAGAGCTGACTGGGGAATCAGAGATGGACTCTAGGCAGTGTGGAGGGTCCAGTCGTGGTCAGAAACCAGAATGTTTTAGCAACTTCAATCTTCAGGACTGATTTCCTCCAAGAAAGTGTGGTAGTGGAAATATGGGCGTGAATGAGGGGCACAGTTAGATGGATGTGTGCCAGGAGCCTTAACCAGAGTGTGATGGAGGGAAAATAGAGCAAGGAATTGGGAGATGTGGATGAGAAAGCTTCTGATGTTATAGGCTAAGGATTCTAAGCTGGGGCAGAAAGGAAATAAAAACAGACAGGAGAAAGTAAAGGGAGCAAGGGATTGGATGCCCCTATAAGATCAAAGAACAAGGATGCAAGAAGTGTTTGAATAAGAAAATTAGTAACATAAGAGATTACTGTTAGAAAGTGGGTTGCTTGGATTTAGCATTTCACAACTGAAACAGTCCCAAGTGATTTAAAAAAATAAGTCAACGATGTGGTCATGTGTATAGCTGAAGTCTAGTGAGGGTGGAATTCACTGCAAATGAGGAAGTCACAGAAATAAAAGGTCAAGATGCTGGTGTGCTGTGGGCTTTGGAGTGGGCCAGAAAACAGCTAGACTGGGATGGAAAAGGAAACAGGGATCACAGTACCAAAGTCCTCAGTGAATTAGGAGGAGAGATCAAAAGAGGTAGAGGATGATACAGCCAGCTGGCCTGAGCTTAAAATAAATAGGACATTTTACTGGAGGGCAAAATAGCCCTGGAGAGCAAGTAAGAAGCTGACCCTCTCACTATCTTGAAATAGAATATGTGATAATGAACAGCTTCTACCTGAGGAGATGGCAGGAAGGTGGTGAGCTTAGGGCAGAGCTAGGATTCCAATGAGGCAGGCGGGAGAGATATCTTCCCATGAGAAGGCTGAGGTTGGAGGCAAAACCGTGGGGCAGGGGAGTTGTAGAAACATTGGGAAAGGAGAGAGCAGTGAGTGATTTGTTCAGGTGAAATAAGTACTAATAGAGATTTCAAGAAAATGCCATAAGACCTCACCCGGAATGGGAAGGGGAGATGGAATAAAAAGGCCAAGGATTCAAAAGAGGATGCTAATCGTTACAAATTCTAGCACAATGAGGTTAGCATGAAGGGAGCCGGCTGATCACGAGGTCAGGAGTTCGAGACCAGCCTGGGCAACATAGTGAAATCCCATCTCTACTAAAAATACAAAAATTACCCAGGCGTGGTGGTGGGCCCCTGTAATCCCAGCTACTCAGGAGACTGAGGCAGGAGAATCACTTGAACCCTTTTGGGGAGGTTGCAGTGAGCCGAGACCACGCCATTGTACTCTAGCCTGGGTGACAGAGTGAGACTCCATCTCGGGAAACACACACACACACACACACAGACAGACAGACACACACACACACACACACTGCATTGCCCTCTCTCTACCCCCACAGCACCCCCTGCCACACCAAGTTTCATCATTAACCACTGTCAGGAAGACCACATTGAAGCAGAAACTTTGTTGGAGTGGTTTACCTGGCAAACAGAGATCCAGGCTGCATTCCAGGCAGCTGAGTCAACAAATGTCCAAGCAGCCATTTTCATCCAAATGGCTGGAAGGTAGGGATCCATTTAGGGAATCAGGCTGGAGGCTGGAAAGATAGGTCTATACTTGATTGTGTTGATTTATTTTTATTTTCTAGGTGATGAAAAGTCATTTTAGGAGGGAATTAATCAAAATTTTATTTTAAGGAGTTTGCTTTGGAATACTATGGAAGATGAATTTGTGTGGGAAGCCAAGATCAACAATTATTGAGGTCATACTGTGTACCAGGCATTGTGCTAAATATTTGAAATACATTAGTTCATTAAATGCTCACAATAAGCCTGTGAGTAGATGTTAGTATTCCATTTTATGTAAGAGGAAATAGGCACAAGAGAGCTTAAATAACTTGCTGATGTGCTTAGTGAATAAGTGGAGAAACTGGGATTCAAATTCATATTTGGGTGACCCCAAAAACTGTGTTCTTTTCCACACCAACCCTGGAGACAAGAAGCCCAGTTGTAAGTCTAGTTTGGTCGTTCAGGTGTGAGCCAGAATTTAGGCAGTGAGCTTGTAGAGGAGAACACAAATCTGAGAAATAAAATCAACCAGATGCAGTGACCAGCGGACCTGATTTGAGAAGAAAGTCAATGATGATTCTGATATTTCTGCCATAAGCATCTGAGTGAAGAATGGTGGTGCCAGAGACTGAGTCAGGACGGACAGGCTTGGGTTAGAGGTAGGAAGTCAGCGGTCGGGGCATGCTCAGACAGAAGTGCCTGGAAATTCCCACGAGGTGATTGAAGATACTTGTCTTAGTCCATGCGGGGTTCTATAACAAAATACCTTAGAGTGGGTAACTTATGAACAACGATCTTTATTGCTTACAGATCTAGAGGCTGGTATGTAAGGCGCCAGTAGATTTGATGTCTGGTGAGCGCTCGCTGCCTCATAGATAGTGCTTTCTTCTTACATCCTCACGTGGAAGAAGGGGCAAACAGACTCCTTCAAGCCTCTTTTATAAGAGTACTAATCCCATTCACGAGGGTGGAGCCCTCATGACCTAATCACCTCCTAAAGTTCCCACCTTTTAATACAGTGGGGATCAATTTCAACATATGAATTTTGGAGGGACACAAATATTCAGATGACAGAAACAATGAAGCTCAGGGGCAAAGGATAAGTTAGAAATATAGATTTGACAGTGATCAGTCATTTATTCCAAAGGTGAAAATTATAATAGAACATGAACTGAAGAGGCTATGAATGCAATCTTGGAGCTGCTGATGCTGCAGGTGCTGAGGTGTGAGGACAGTATGTTCATTAAAGAATGTGATAAGGCTGTTAAACACCAGAGATGTCAAGAAATATACAGATGGCAAGGTAAGAAGAGGGTCACATGGACCTCAGTGAGAACAGTTTTAGGGGAGCACTGGAGACAGATTGTGAGTGGTTGCAGGGTGAAAAAGGAAGACAGTAGACACAAAAAATATAGACCAGTGTTTCAGACATGAGGCAGTGAACAGAAGGGATAGAGAGACGACTAGCAGGGAAAGCCAGGCCAAGGAAGGATTTTATTATTATACTCTCTGAGAGACCTGAGTATATTTGTGGCCTGAAGAGGAGCCAATGGAAGGTATGCGGTTTAAAAAATGGAGGAACAGAATTCACCACTATATAATTCATCCATGTAACAAAAAGTAACTTGTACTCCAAACACTATTGGAATAAAATTAAATTAAAAAAAAATAGAGGAAGATGATTTCAAGTGACCATGTCAGGTTTAGGATAGGGAGAAGAGGCAGGATACTGGTAAGACTGAAAAAATGCTTACAAGTAGATTTAGCCACATGGAAGTGGAGGAGGAAGGAGGGAAGAAGAGAAGGTCCCCATTTCCTTGATGGAGTCAGAGGCAGTTATCTGTTAACAGTGATGGGAACTGGGATGTGGTAAGGAAAGGAAGGAGGATTAGACCAGGTCCTATAAGAGATGAGACAGGGCCCTGACTACAGAGGATGTCTGAACTGCACAGATTTGAGGACTGGCTAGGGCTAAATATCACAGATGTATTTCATAGGTGATATCTAATTTAAATTTTATGAGGTGAAAGAAGGGTGCCAAAAATTGTGTAAAATTTCTGTTGTTGAGTCTCTTACAGAAATCTCCTGAATCTGACATTCAAAGCTCTCCACTGTCTGTCCCCGCCATTACTGGAGCAGATCAACAGGTCCAGGTTTGAGGGATGCACTTCTTTACAATTCTTCCAAGCTAGTGTTCTCAACATGTGGCCTCAGATCAGCAGCAACAGCATTACCTGGGGCTTACTAGGGATGCAAACTCTCTGGGCCCCACTCCAGACCTTCTATGTCAAAAACTCTGGGGATGGGGGGCTAACAATCTGTGTTTTAGAAGGCTTCCAGGTAATCCAGATGTTGCTAAAATATAAAGAGTCATGCTCTAAACCACTGCAAAGTTCTATTTCAAACTTCCCATCCTACAGAGCTGGTGGGGCAGTTCAGTTATTTTGAGGCAATCCCTTCTTTCTCCCAGGTTTGTGTTAGAGAACTGGGGGTCTGGTTTAGGGTTCAGATGGGAGAATGAAAATTATTGTCCCACCCCCAACTAGGTTTCCTCATGTAATGAATATGCTATTTCTTCTGTCCAGAGGTTTGTACTGTGAATGTTTTGAAACCCCAAATTAATTCTAACCCTTGGTTGTGTTCTGGACAGTTAAGCTTGAAACTTGGCATGTGGGCTAGTGGCTTTCTCCTCTTCTTAATCTCAATGAGCATAAAATTTCAAGAAAGCAGTCACATCTCTTAAAATTACTAATCCCTTTTGCAGGACTATGGTTGAAAATGACCTTCTTTATCTTAATAAAAGAGTCGAAGTAAAAAAAAATGAAAAATGCTGTCTTGAAAATATTGAAAATAGAATGAGTTTTTTGGCCTTTTTCTATCTTATTGACAATGATAATTTTCAGAGAAGTGTAGAGGGGACAAAGATGTGAGATGGGTAATTTTTTTAGTCCCTTCTGACGATAATGGTTACCTTCGTAATCTTTACTTTAAACTTATTGGGTAACTTGGACCCATATTTGTCATTTAAACAAGTCAGAGAATTTTATGATAGAGTCTTAATTGGATTAGTGATACCCTCATACTTCAGCTTGTAAATTAAATAACATAAGGAAGTATCCTCCAAATCATAGAAAGAATTGGTGCTAAGAAACAACACTATGAAATAGTATGAAATCAAATTTTTTAAAGGGCTGCAATATAATACTTTATTGATAAAAATATAGTATAGTGGCGGGGTGAGGTGGCTCACACCTGTTAATCCCAGCACTTTCCAAGGCTGAAGTGGGCAGATCACTTGAGTTCAGGAGTCTGAGCTCAGGAGCTCACCAGCCTAGCTAACATGGTGAAACCCCGTCTCTATAAAAATGCAAAAAATTAGCCAAGTGTGGTGGCTCACGCCTGTCATTCCAGCTTCTCGAGAGACTGAGGCAGGAGAATCACTTGAATCTGGAAGACGCAGGTTGCAGTGGGCCGAGATTGTGCCACTGCACTCCAGCCTGGGCAACAGAGAGAGACTGTCAAAAAAAAAAAAGGATAGCTCAAAAAGATAACCAAAAAAAAGGTCAAAAGCAAACAATCAGACAACAAGAAAATTTGGCAACAGAAATATACATTTTGTACACTCTACTGCCCAAGAATTCACATTTCTAACACAATAATAAAATATTAAAAAGAAATTCTGTATTCTAGGGAGAATGTCATACTGGAATTAGCTCACTGAGCAAAATGAATCTCATCCTGAAGCCTATAGAAAGTCCATATGAATTCACTTTGCATAGCCAAATGATTGCCAGAGAGACAATAGCACTTAACATACTGAAAGAGAGAAGCGATGATTTTAAAGATCTAAATTGAAAATGAAACTTCTCTACACAGGATCTTAGAAATATGGCAGTTAAATGAAAAAGCGTATTTAGAAAAAATGGAATCATTGTCAGTTCTCTTTGTGATTTGAATAATTAATATTTCTATGAATATTATGTGGTTTTATTTAAACTTTGCTTGAAGATTGAACAGGTTGAGTTTTTGAAGTGGGACCAGCTAAAGGACAAACTTGATAGTGAATATTTTGGGAGTGTTAAGGTCCCAAACAATACCCTTTCCCATTCTGTTTATCTTGTGACTTTTTCTACCAAACTGCAGTTTCTCCCTCTACAGTCTGTATTTATCCCCATGATTACCACTAGACCTGCTTTTTCAAAAGGTGCCCTGACCTGCTTTCTTGCCTTTTCCAGGGGTCATTTTGCCATTTTCATTTACTTTGATAACTTTACTGCTTTGATAATGTTGATTAGTCCCTTGGAACATCCTTTCAATGAGGCTGCCTTTAGAGTATAGTTAAAAAAAAAAAAAAAAAAACTCCATATTTTAGTCTCTCCTTTGTGATCCTTGAAAAAGTATTAAAAATGCATTGCCTGAATAAATTCCGTTGAGTACCAACTCTTACCTTTTACTGTATCTTAGCACATTAAATTTCCCATCCATCAAAACATGCTGGAGTTGATGCTCAGAAATGAAGTATGTACTCTTGGCTGGATTAAGACATTCATTATTCCACTCAGCTTGTCTGTTTGCTGAGGTTTGGGATAATTTTTTTTCCTGTACTGCAGTTTAGCTTAGTGGCTAGACAAATTCTGAGTCTTTGGATTTTTTATCAATGCATCCAGTTTGGAAAGTTTCAGTGGCTTCCAATTAAATGTTGGGTTAATATTTATTTTGGTCCTGGTACAGCTTCAGAAGGATTTAGGTTCCTGATACTGTTCATGTATTTGCCAGGTCAGTCCCTTTCTTTAGACTTCAAAGGGCATATGTTTCTTCTACTTGTACTGAATCTATCTTTAAATTCTTTTTGCACTCGACTTTTGGGTCCTAAAATTCAATTCCATTATGTCAACTGATCAGGTAAATGGCTTAACTTAACCTGTGTGTTTGAATTTGGTGTGGATCTTGGACACCACCCTGGGTGCTGTCATCCAAGAACCTTTCACGATACACATTTGATTGATGGAAATCACTGACTTGCCCCGAATATATCTTGACATTATATAATCTTTCCTAGCTGTTAACATGCATCTCGGTCCTCTAATCTTTTAACAGTGACTCTGAGAATGAAATTTTCTAAGTGACTGGAGATTTATGACTTTGGACAAATTAGAAAGATAATCTTCCATTTTCAAGCAACTACTGTGAAATCAATAAATATTATCTATTTCACTTTTACATCCTCTGCTGGGGTTAGAATATAAGATGACTGTCTTAGCTGATTGTTTTCCCTGTTAGCTACGAGAAAAGAATGATAATTTGAATTTGTTATGAATAAAAGAGACAAGAAACAATTTTTCCTAAGGAAGAACATTAGTTGTTACTTTTCAAATATCTTCATTAAAATGATTATTTATTACAATAAATGTTAAGTATCACTATATTATAAATAATACAATGATTAAAAAAAACTTTTATCTCTTGAATCACAGTGAGTATGCAGCTGGGATAGAATTGCCATCCCATCCCTGTAAGACTGTGAGCTCCTTGAGAGTAGGTCCCTGTGTTTTTTGTCTGTGTCTCATTACCTGGCATAGTGCTTGGGACCTGGTAGGCACTGAGTAAATCACTGAGTTAATAACATGAACAAATAAATACTGGTTTTTAAAAAGATATACATTGAAGGCATACTATAGCAAATATTTAGTTAGCAGTGATTTTGAGCAGTAAAATTCATAGCCATAATTTAGAAATATAATAGTTAGAAAACTGAGGTTAAGCTTTAAAAATCCTACTAGGAAATATTTACGAAACTATAATATTGAAAAAAGCAGAAGTTTGAAGGAGGTTTAGTTAGGTAAAGGGAGAAAGGAAGGGGCATTCAAGCAGAATGAACAGAGTAGACACGTGAGGTAGTTGGTACTCTAGCTGTGGGAATTTAGAAAAGTTACTTAACCTCTTTGTGCTGCTGTTTAGTCATCTCTAAAATGGGGATTAAAATACCTATTTCATATGTTTCTTGTGAAGACTAAACGAGTGAGTAGTCATAAAGATGTTAGCTAAGCATAGAGTAAGAATATTAAAGAAGTAGCAATAATAATAATTACTAATATTACTGTTAAATATTATGGTAATTGTTACTGTTCTTATTTGGATGCTAAAGTGCTTTAGTGAGGCTGGAGCAGTGGGTACAAGGTGACTGGAAGAAAATAATGAAAGGACAGCTCTGGGGACAAAGTGGGATCAAATGACAAAGGGCAAAAAGGCAGCCTTGTGATGCTATGCGATGGAGTATAGACTTTCTTCTGAAGATGACAAAGGTGACAGCTTACGTTCAAGTGGGACCACGTCACCTCTTGCCTGATGTCATGTAGAGTGAGGCTGGGCAGTAAGGACATCTCACCTTCCCCTCAGTATTCTGAACAACAGTGATAGCGTAATGTTCTACCTCTGATGACTGCTCTATCAAATTACCAGCAGTATTTGTGTTCCAGAGTAACCCTTGGATACATCCTATGCATCCCTCTTATCTCCACATTAGTTGATTGGATTGTGAATGCACACTCCCACAATTCCACCTTATAAAGTGATAGCAACTTGATTGACCAGAGGATTTACTTCTGCAATCCTTCATGAGACTGCCTCTCCAAATTCACTACATCTAAGTTTTCAGATGAAGCCCAATTATGATTACAATAGTCATAATAATAATTGTAGCTGCATTTAACTGAATAATCACATGTGACTGGCATTATACCACTGATGTCACATAATTTTCAGTGTATTTCTGTAAATACGCTGCCACACGACCTCATGTGGAATGGATCACTGCAGAATCATCTCATCTGGCCTTGCGGCTAGCTTTATGTTTACTGGCGTCCTTATTAGATCTTCAATTTAGCTTTTCTTTTTATCAGCTTATAGTTGTTTTTAAATTTGAGGGACAAATTTTAAAACTGACTATTCTGTCAGTATGCTTGGGTAAAAACCAATCCCATATTTAGGTCACTCTGAGAATCTTCACATGCCATATATGCAACTCATTCGAGAAGAATAAATTTAAAACGACCTCCTTGTTAAAGATGCTTGTTGACTTTAACTTTCTGCATATACACACACACACACACACACACTATATTGTAAATATACTATATGCATATACTATATAGGTATAGTAAATCACAGAACTCTTGTCTTTGAGAAATGACTGTTAGAGTTCCACAGAATACAAACACTACTGTGCATTGTAGTATAAGAAAACGCCATAATGAAAGGTATATTTTAGGTAGATTATCTAAGAGGATTATGTAGGAAGAATGAGCATGGGAAGAGACCTACCTCAGAGAAATTGGTTATAGTTTTGTCACAGACTTGATAAATAAGATATAGTCTTTCTCTGCTGTTAAGGAACTATTTTCCTAATAAATAGACTTTCTAAGGTGCAGCTGGAGGAGGTGATCCTTAGAGAAAAGCATGACCACTTTAATTTATTACAGATCGAGATAAACATAAAACACTGTAAAGAAAAGAAATAATATCACACACAGGCACACTCTCATAGACACAAACACACTTCATTATGATGGTTCATGGATTGCTACATTAAAAAAATGACCCTCATAGCAGAAGAAAGCAAAACTCAGCCCATTGGCCTTTGTTAAAGGAAGGTGATTGAAGAAAAGAAAATCAAACCAAACAGGGATAAATTAAATTCCATAGGTGGGTGGAAGCCGAGTATCTCGTGCATAACCCTCCTGGATTGGTGACCCATCAAATCCCTTAATGTAGCTGGGTCTGGCAGAGAGGTAAAGGGGAACTCTGGTTTAAAAGTTGAGTTTTTAATCCTTAAGGAAGGTCCTAAGTGAGAAGGAAGCTGACAGATTATAAGAGACCTCCTCTTACTTTTGTCTTGGGCTTAGTTCAAGTCAGTGAACCAGGGGACAGGAGAGAGAGCTATTTCACTCTATCGCCAATTCCACAACATTCCTTTCCAGAAACTTCCACAGATCTGGTGCATTTTCAGTAATAAACACTGAGACCTGGCTCCCTAGAATTTATGGGAGGGCTAGTTATTTCACTCAGGAAAGAAAGAACAGAGTTTTTTTCTTGGTAATTTCAATATTTCTTTGATGATAACTACATATGTTTTTAACTTGTTTCACAATTTAGTGCATACTTACACTCTTTTTTTAGAATATAGAATATTACTTTATTTATCTTTATCCTGTATCTAATATATGTTAGTTTGCTAGTATTACACACAATATGGAATGAATAGAATTTGCCCATTAGAAGTTATTACTACTTTATCAACGTGGAACAAAAACTATTGGAAGATTATTCTCATTCTTCTGGTAATTTGTAAAGAATAAATATAATAAGAATTTTGTAGTGGAAAAAGAGAAATGATTAATTTTTGAAAAATCTTTTTTTTATATACTTTAAGTTCTGGGATACATGTGCAGAACATGCAGGTTTGTTACATAGGTATACACGTGCCGTGGTGATTTGCTGCACCCATCAACCCATCATCTACATTAGACATTTCTCCTAATGCTATCCCTCCCCTATTCACTAGTCATACTGTTACATAGGTATACACGTGCCATGGTGGTTTGCTGCACCCATCAACCCATCATCTACATTAGACATTTCTCCTAACGCTATCCCTCCCCTAGACCCCCACCCCCCGACAGGCCCTGGTGTGTGATGTTAAATAAAATCGTTTAATGTTTTTAACTGTCCATCTATTCTTAGATGCCATTTAGTAGTGGATTCAGATGCTTAAATAACCTACTACATTTTTTTCTGGCTAAATAATGCAACACTCCTATAGTCACTCCTATAGTCCCTTCCTTGTCCTTCTTGGTTCCAACAAACTCCTGTTACTAGTACTTGTAATCCTCACTCCAAGCCCCGTTAGTCTTTTCACACCTACTCTCCCAAGGTTGTGACTCCTCAAAAGGGATTTAAATGTGGCAAGACAACAAGACAGAGGTGCTTTCATTTATCTTAGATCTAAGGAAAGTATGTGTAAGCATTTTTCCTTAGTATATTTCAATATTTCCTTTAGGATATCTATGTATTTCTTTAATTGCTTCACAATTTAGTGCATACTTACCCTTTTTTTTAGAATAGGGTATTGGTTTGTTCGTCTTTATCCTGTGTCTAATATATTAGTTTGCTAGTATTACACACAATATGGAATGAGTAGAGTTTGCCCATCAGAAGTAATTACTACTTTATCAACGTGGGACAAAAACTATTGGAAGATTATTCTCATTCTTCTGGTAATTTGTAAAGAATAAATATAATAAGAATTTTATAGTGGAAAAATAAATACAATTAATTTTTGAAAAAAGTCTTTTTTATTATTATACTTTAAGTTCTGGGATACATATGCAGAGTGTGCATGTTTGATACTTAGGTGTACTTGTGCCATGGTGGTTTGCTGCACCCATCAACCCATCATCTACATTAGGCATTTCTCCTAATGCTGTCCCTCCCCTAGCCCCCAACCCTCCAACAGGCCCTGGTGTGTGATGTTTCCCATCCTGTGACCATATGTTCTCATTGTTCAACTCCTGCTTATGAGTGAGGACATGCAGTGTTTCCTTTGCTGTTCCTGTGTTACTTTGCTGAGAATGATTGTTTCCAGCTTCATCCGTGTCCCTGCAAAGGACATGAACTCATCCTTTTTTATGGATGCATAGTATTCCATGGTGTATATGTGCCACATTTTCTTTATCCAGTCCATCATTGATGGGCATTTGGGTTGCCTCCAAGTCTTTGCTATCTTGAAGAGTGCTGCAATAAACATATGTGTACATGTGTCTTATAGTAGAATGATTTATAATCTTTTGGGTATATACCCAGTAATGGGATATATATCAGGATATATATATATATATATATACCCAGTAATGGGATATACACCAAGGATCTAGAACCAGAAATACCATTTGACCCAGTTACTGGGATTTGACCCAGGTTCTAGATCGTTGAGGAATTGCCACACTATCTTCCACAATGGTTGAACTAATGTACACTCCCACCAACAGTGTAAAAGCATTCCTATTTCTCCACATCCTCTCCAGCATCTGTTTCCTAACTTTTTTATGATCGTTATTCTAACTGGCATGTGGTATGTCACTGTGGTTTTGATTTGCATTTCTTTAATGACCAGTGATGATGAGCTTTTTTTCCACATGTTTGTTGGCCACATAAATATCTTCTTTTCAGAAGTCTCTGTTCATATCCTTTGCCCACTTTTTGATGGGGTTGCTTGTTTTTTTCTTGCAAATTTGTTTAAGTTCCTTTAAGATTATGGGTATTAGCCCTTTATCAGGTGGACAGATTGCAAAATTTTTCTCCCATTCTGTAGGTTGCCTGTTCACTCTGATGATAGTTTCTTTTGTAGTGCAGAAGCTCTTTAGTTTAATTAGATGCTGTTTGTCAATTTTGGCTTTTGTTGTAATTGTTTTTGGTGTTTTAGTCATGAAGTCTTTGCCCATGCCTATGTCCTGAAATATTGCATAAATTTTCTTCTAGGGTTTTTATAGTTTTAGGTATTACATTTAAATCTTTAATCCATCTTGAGTTGATTTTTGTATAAGGTGTAAGGAAGGGGTCCAGTTTCGTTTTTCTGCATATAGCTAGCCAGTTTTCCCAACACCATTTATTAAATATGGTCACAGGGAGGGGAACACCACACACCAAGGCCTGTCAGGGGGTGGGGGTCTAGGGGAGGGATAACATTAGGAGAAATGCCTAATGTAGATGATGGGTTGATGGGTGCAGCAAACCACCATGGCACGTGTATACCTATGTAACAAATCTGCATGTTCTGCACATGTATCCCAGAACTTAAAGTATATAAAAAAAAGATTTTTCAAAAATTAATTGTATTTCTTTTTCCACTACAAAATTCTTATTATATTTATTCTTTACAAATTACCAGAAGAATGAGAATAATCTTCCAATAGTTTTTGTTCCACATTGATAAAATAGTAATAACTTCTAATGGGCAAATTCTATTCATTCCATATTGTGTGTAATACTAGCAAACTAACATATATTAGATACAGGATAAAGATAAATAAAGCAATATTCTATATTTTAAAAAAAGAGTGTAAGTATGCACTAAATTGTGAAACAAGTTAAAAACATACATAGATACCATCAAAGAAATATTGAAATTACTAAGAAAAGAACTCTGCTCTTTCTTTCCTGAGTGAAATAACTAGCCCTCCCATAAATTCTAGGGAGCCAGGCCTCAGTGTTTATTACTGAAAATGCACCAGATCTGTGGAAGTTTCTGGAAAGGAATGTTGTGGAATTGGCGATAGAGTAAAATAGCTTTCTCTCCTGTCCCCTGGTTCACTGACTTGAACTAAGCCCAAGACAAAAGTAAGAGGAGGTCTCTTATAATCTGTCAGCTTCCTTCTCACTTAGGACCTTCCTTAAGGATTAAAAACTCAACTTTTAAACCAGAGTTCCCCTTTACCTCTCTGCCAGACCCAGCTACATTAAGGGATTTGATGGGTCACCAATCCGGGAGGGTTATGCACGAGATACTCGGCTTCCACCCACCTATGGAATTTAATTTATCCCTGTTTGGTTTGATTTTCTTTTCTTCAATCACCCTCCTTTAACAAAGGCCAATGAGCTGAGTTTTGCTTTCTTCTGCTATGAGGATCATTTTTTTAATGTAGTAATCCATGGACCATCATAATGAAGTGTGTTTGTGTCTATGAGAGTGTGCCTGTGTGTGATATTATTTCTTTTCTTTACAGTGTTTTATGTTTATCTCGATCTGTAATAAATTAAAGTGGTCGTGCTTTTCTCTAAGGATCACCTCCTCCAGCTGCACCTTAGAAAGTCTATTTATTAGGAAAATAGTTCCTTAACAGCAGAGAAAGACTATATCTTATTTATCAAGTCTGTGACAAAACTATTACCAATTTCTCTGAGGTAATATATATCAGGATATATATATATATATACCCAGTAATGGGATATACACCAAGGATCTAGAACCAGAAATACCATTTGACCCAGTTACTGGGATTTGACCCAGGTTCTAGATCATTGAGGAATTGCCACACTATCTTCCACCATGGTTGAACTAAGGTACACTCCCACCAACAGTGTAAAAGCATCTCCCCATGCTCATTCTTCCTACATAATCCTCTTAGATAATCTACCTAAAATATACCTTTCATTATGGCGTTTTCTTATACTACAATGCACAGTAGTGTTTGTATTCTGTGGAACTCTAACAGTCATTTCTCAAAGACAAGAGTTCCGTGATTTAGTATACCCATATAGTATATGCATATAGTATATTTACTATATAGTGTGTGTGTGTGTGTGTGTGTGTGTGTATGTATATGCAGAAAGTTAAAGTCAACAAGCATCTTTAACAAGGAGGTTGTTTTAAATTTATTCTTCTCGAATAAGCTGCATATATGGCATGTGAAGATTCTCAGAGTGACCTAAATATGGGATTGGTTTTTACCCAAGCATACTGCCAGAATAGTATTCTTGAAAACATAACTCTGGAAACTAACTGATAATTGCACTACTTGCTTTCTTAATCATTTCAAACACCTCCACCTGTATTTCATAGTTCTTCACACTTTTAGACAGGTGTCTAACTAGACACATAAAAATCCAGGGGCAGGTAACGTTGCTGGAGAAGCGTGTGATGCTCCTGAATGTAGGAACTCCAGGGAGAATTAAAGAACTTGTTAAACAAAGTGGCCTTAACTTGAACCCCTTGAAGTTTCTGGGTTTTGACTAGAACCTGAGAGATGAGAGGTTGAGGAGAATGAGGAAAGTATTTGAATTTCTGGAAATGGGCATACTCAGTCTGTGCAAGTCAGAATCCTTGAAACAGGGCCTTTTCTGAGTCCTAATGAAGATTCCAGTTTTCACAGTAGAAGTTAAAGAAAAAGAATGTCTAGAAAGGAGTTATTTAGAGATCCCTGTAGTCCCATATTTTCCCATCTGATGTTAATTGTAATTGGGTCAGTTAGCAATTGGTCTGTTAAATAAAATTGTTTAATGTTTTTAACTGTCCACCTATTTTTAGATGCCATTTAGTAGTGGATTCAGATGCTTAAATAACCTACCAGATTTTTTCTGGCTAAATAATGCAATACTCCTATAGTCAGAAAATGATTATCGTAGTAATTTGAATCAACATCAGAAAATTCAATACCTGAATATAATGCAAATGTTTCATTGTATTTATGTGCTAATTGCTTCCCTCTTTTCCACTGAGCTATAGCTTCTTGAGGTCAGTGATCATATTTTACATCTATTCTGTACTCTCCATAGCTTTCAGTCAGGGTAGTAAATGATTAATATGTCATATAGACTGATTGTCTTATTGACCAATTACATATCAATTAAGTTAAGCTCCTAGCAGTCATATTTCTGGAAACGATTATAGGACAGGATAATCTCTGAGGTTTTATATTTATTGTGAATTTATTTCCATCCTTATTTGGACACCCTAGTGACTGAAACACAACTGACCTCCACGGACCTACAAAGACACCTCGGTACATTCCTTATTGATGTCTCTGACTCCTCCGTTCTCCATTTCTCACCTTTCTTCTACTCCGTTGATCTTTCCTCTTCCGTCCAATCAAATATACAGTGTTTACATACTGACTAATATGTTATCCTTGCAAAACGTGCAAGGATAACAGTGCAAATGTAATGGACACTCTGCCATGAAGTAAGGGCAAATATTACCTCCTCTATCCTTCTAGTCAGAAGAATACTAGATTTGCTAGATTTTATCAAGTATTTATTCATTAAACCAGCATTCATGGGGAACTTAATGTGTTTTTAAATTCATGCTTTGTGTTTTTAACTTTGATAAGAATAGAAACATGATACTATCTCTGGTGCCGACAGGTTCAAGCCTACATCTTACTACTCAAACTTGTGTAATCAATAGAACTTCTTTAAAAAGAAATGTTTTTGTCCACCTTTAGTATTGCCTGAAGTTAGTTTCATTATAATGTAACTTAAATACATCTAGGCAAAGAACAAGTTACATATTCCTTATACTTATTCATTCAATACATAACCATTTATTGAGAGCTTACTATGTTTCAGGTACTGGGAGTATCACAGCAACAAGGGCAGACAAAACCCCTGACTTCACACACTGTTTATTCTGGTGGGAAGAAATAGTGTGGAAACCAAAAGAAATAAATACAATTAATTTTTTTTTTTTTTTGAGATCAAGTCTCACTGTCACCCAGGCTGGAGTGCAGTGGGACAATCTCAGCTCACTGCAACCTCTGCCGCCTCCTGGGTTCAAGTGATTCTCCTGCCTCAGCCTCCTGAGTAGCTGGGATTACAGGTGTGCACCACCACTCCCAGCTAATATATATACATATTTTTTTTTTTATAGAGTCAGGGTTTTACCATGTTGGTCAGGCTGGTCTGGAATCCCTGACCTCAGGTGATCCACCTGCCTTGTCCTCTCAAAGTACTCGGATTACAGTCATGAGACACCGTGCCCGACCAGTTAGTTCTTGGTATGCACAACAGTTGTATTCTATAAAGTTACCACAAACACTAAATTGACAAATACTGAATAAGCCGGTGCTTGTGAAGGAGATACTGGATTTGGTTCCTACAAGCTTCTGGTTACAACATTTCCATCCATCTATGAGTACGTGATCTTGTTGTATGTGTGTTTCTCTTTAAAGACACTTGATTTAATATGTGTTGTTGGTTCATTGATATTGGATCCTTAGCTAATAGCTCATGCCTGAAGGGAGCTTACTTAACACATGTATTTTTCTAGTGAGGTACATCACAGCCTTCTGGCACTTAGGAACACCAGACAGCACTTCAGCACTATGCTTGAGGCCATTCTAACAGCAAGATTAAAAAAAATGCAAAAAACATGGTACCAAATAGACTACAAAAAAAGATACGTGTTTACAATATGAGAGCTGAAACAAGAAAGGAGTATAGTCTGATTCTGTCTCAGCTGGGAACGGGAACGTCAGGGGACTCAGATTTTTGCCACTCTGCGCTTATTCATGAATGATCTAGAAATATTTATTTTGGGATTACAAATAAATTTCAGAAAGTATGAGAATTTGCAGCCATGCAATCCATGAAAAATGAGGGCTGATTGTTATAATAAATATCAGATAGTAATGAATGTTGCCCAAAAAAAAAAAAAAAAAAAAAAGGAAACATCTAGAGAATGATGGGGGTTTGGGAGAACTATTTGGGTGAGTGACTAGGACAGTCTGCCCTGAGGAGGGGATACTTGAATAGATACGAATCTTGAGAAGTAGTTACCTTGTGAAGATGGAAGGCAGAGGAAGCAAGTGTTAAAGTCTGTGAAGCAGGAGAAAGCTTGACTTGGCTTGTGTGAGAACAGGACAGAGGTCTTCATGTTTGCAACAATAACAACAACAACAAAAAAAAACTGACAGAGATGAGCTTGAAAAGCTAATCAGGGGTCAGAAAACGTGTGGTCTTTTTGGCCTACTAAGTGACTGAGACTCTGTTTTAAAGGGCAATAAGAAGCCACTGAGGTTTTTTAAATATATTTGAGCTATAGCTTATTATATAATTTTACAACCCTCCCCCAAAGTTTACAAATCAAATTTACCCCCAAATAATATCATTTGAATGAATCACATTAACTTCATGTGACAAGTGATGCTTCACTGAAACTAAAGTTCTCTTCACAATGTGACTATCGGGCTGACTTCCCTGGTATAGGCTCTGCCTAGGTCAGCTGCCTTCATGACCCTGTGTGGATGATGGCTCCAAGAACCACCCTCCTGTGGTACAAATCCATCATTACATATTCATGGTTTCTGGGCGTGTTCTCTTCCCCCCTGTTTGTCTCTACTGTAGCAAAGACACTCCAGCATGCCTGGAGTCCGACATACATGGTTTTAAGGCAGCAGCAAGCAGTGATCCCTAGCATGTTTTTTTGACTCTCACCTGAAGGAAAACATAAAGTAAATGTTTCCGTTATAGAACTCATAGATACCCCACAATCCCTCAAGAAAGAAACCCACAGCCCTGCAAGATTTTTTGAAAACCTTGCTCTCACAGAGGATTATTAGGGCAATGAAAATATTCTGTATGATGCTATAATGGTGGAGACATGTCGTGATAAATATGTCCAAACCCGTAGAATGTACCATACCAAGTGTGAACCCTGATGTGAACTATGGAGTCTGGATGATAATGATGTGTCAGTGTGGATCCATCAGTTGTAACAAATGCACCACTCTGGTGGGGCACATTTATAATGGTGGAGGCTGTGCATGTTTGTGGGAAAGGAATATATGGGAAATCTCTGTATACTTGCTATTTAATTTTGCTGTGAACCTAAAACTGCTCTAAAAAAAAAAGTCTAAAAAAAAAAACCCTTGCTCCACATGCAAAGCCAAATGACACTTCAGTAATGAAGGAAGTGTGTATTTAAATACTATAACAGCGTAAGGCAGCCCCAAAGTAGAACACTGAAAAAGAAGTCAAAAAACAGTGGCTGAGGCCTGGAGAGAAGGAGGCATCCCCATGTCTTCTGTCAGTGTTTGAGAGGGAATTGTGGGGTGAGGGAGGACTTTATCTGGATGGCAAGATCAGACCCTTTGTGCAGAGAGGGAATAGTACATTCTGTAAGGGCAGAAAGCAGCCTGAACAAAGGCTTGGAGACCAGAACGGGTTCAGTGTGTGGAGGAGATGGTGAATGCAGCCGACTGGCTAGAGCAGAGGGTTTTAATTAAGGAGCGAAAGGGAAAACACACTTGGAACGCCTGGTCCTGCCATTTCAGCACGAATCTGCCCACTGGGATCAGATGGTGGTATTCATAGCCCTGGACTGTCTTGCTGCAGTGCTGGCTGTGGGATCTGTGGCATGGAGGTACTTTCTCAATGTAGCTATTTGTACTGAGCCTGTCACTAGCTCGGCAAGAGGTAAAAATTACTTGACACTCTGTGAGCTCTCACCCATCCAAAGCGTGAGAGAGAGTGCAGAGCGTCAGAGTGTGTGGGCGTTGGGGAAAGTGAGTTCTTAAGAACTGGAGCTTTCAGCAAAGGAGAATAAAGGGCATTAGGAGGCTTACCCAGAGTTGGGTGGCAGTCATGCCAGGCAAGCAGACCCCCACAGTGGAGTCTCTGAACCCTCCCACCTCCCAGTAGTGAGCCCTTCACTCCCAGAGTGCTTGATTTGGTATGGAAAAAGAGTCTCTCTCTCTCTCTCTCTCTCTCTCTCTCTCTCTCTCTTCCCCTCTCCCCCCCATCCCTGCCCCCCTCTCTCTCTCTTACACAGACACACACACACACACACAAACACACACTCCAATTTATCAAAAATCACTTTGGAATTTAAAATCTCAGCTAATGACCTTTCTCAGAATAAAAAAGTCACATTTTCATAGAGTTCCATGGGTCCTCTATTAAATTGCAAATGTGGACTATTTGGCATGTGCAGTTCACCCATTTAAACCCATTTGACTTTGTAAGGTGGGGTGATAACATTTTGGATTTCATTTTTGTTTGTCCTATAAGAGTCTTGAGTTTTAGCCAAAAACCCAGGCCTTGGATGAATGTGCTTTAGACCTCACTTTTTGTCACGAGGCCAAGTGGACTTGGGAGAGAGGGTGGAGCTGTCTGTTGAGACATGATTTTTAGTTTTGCCCTCGCCTCTGGAGCCAGGGCCCTGGCCCACGTCCAGCAGCACGAAGAGCAGATGATGGTATTTTCTAGGTAATTTTAAGGAGCACAAACCTAAAGTCAAGTCAGGTGGTCTTAAGTCTGCACTGAATTTTTCATGTTAAGTATTTGTCATGATTTGGGTTTTCAGGAAAGCTGTATTTTAAATGATGCAGGGAGCTGTATTCCTGTATTCTTCAGGAGACAGGCATGTTTTGGTTGTTTGCTAATGACCTCTGGTTTTGCTTATGGAGAGTTTTGTTAACAAATGGAAATGTAGCAAAATAAAATTCTTTCTTTCTTTTCTTTTTTCTTCTTTTTTTTTTTTCTAAACAATGGGAACCCTTGCAGTAAACTGTCAAAACCAGGCTATAGATATTGGTTATTGTAGCATCATTAATACTGTGTAAAAATAAGTTAGTCACTTTGGCAATCAGACATATTCTTCTGATCTTCTGTCTGTGCTTTTAAACAGAGCCTTCGTCTTACTGTTTGATAGATCCTATTGTTAAGAGAAGAGAACGGCAGAAATGTATTCAAAAATTCTTCAAAATTTTTCCAACCTCAGGAACCTATTCAACAGTAATTAGCCTTGAAGGCAGCTGATTAGGGACTGCTCAGCAGGGGACTGCTCTTGAGTTTAAAGGTTAACGCCAAGCTGTGTGAGAGGGTCTCAGCTTCAGGACTCAGGTCAAGGCCTGCCCACCCTAGCCTGCTTGCTTGCCTTGTCTTTTCATGCCGTCTCTCCCAACTAGAGCCACCTTTTCTAAAATAAAGAGAAGTCTGCAGAGGGTAAGAAAATTAAAACAAGTGAAACTTTAAACTCCAGTGCAGAAGACTTCTTTCAGGAAAAAGGAGCTCTGCCTTCAAGGCAAAAGTGACTGACTGGGTTAAACTGAATTATGATTTCTGGTTCAAGCTGAGTTGTGTCCCTGGGTGTGACCTGTTTGTATTGAGATAGCATTGACTTCCATATAGCTTTCCACTCTCCATCCATATTTGTCCCAGTGGTATCAAGAACATCACAGAACTATAGGTATGACTTAAAGCTAAGTTGAAAAGAGCCTCTACTGTCTCCAGAAAGGGGAATATATATATATTTCATTATAGGCAGCCTTTCTCTTTCAGTAGAGTTGCAATATAGCTGATGGTTGAGCCACAGTCATTGATTGCAAAGGGATGTGTTTGGGAAGAAGAGAAGTAGCTGCTCAGAAATTGCTTTCTGTCTCTCTCTGCCTTCTCTTCTCCTTTGAGAGTTGTGTTAGTTTGTTAGGGCTGCCATAACAAACTACCATAACTTGGCTGGTTTAAACAACAGAAATGTATCCTCTGACATTTCAGGAGACGAGAAGTCCAAGATCAAGGTGTCGTCAGAGTTGGTTGCCTCTGAGGCCTCTCACTTTGGCTAACAGGTGGCTGTCTCCTCCTGTGTCTTTACATGGGCTTCCCTCTGTAAACGTTTGTGTCCTAATCTCCTCTTTTTATAAGGACACCAGTCATACTGGATTACAGTGCATGCATACAACCTCATTTAATCTTAATTACTTCTTTAAAGGCCTTACCTCCACAAACAGTCTCATATTCCACGGTACTGGCGTTAGGATATCAGCATATGAATTTGGTGATGGAGGGAAAGGGCAGTAATTCTGCCAGTAAGAGCTAAAGATATGTCATTATCACAATTGACCCTTGGTTATGAACAAAAAATAGTTTAACAGTAATGAACTTCCCTTAAGGCATTTTCACTACCACCACCTCCTAATTCTAGTACTGACGGGCTCCAGTCTCTCCAAGGCTGAATCCCAGAGGCAGCAGAACCTTGAAGGACTCATGGATGTTGAGGGAAAGTAGCAGGAACAGTTGATGCAATGTGGTTAGCATGAGAGGTGGCCTCGCTGATGCTGAATACAGAGACCGTTTCATCATGATTGCCATCTTCAGAATACATTTACTGACCGGTGCAGGATATCTAGTTGCCCCGTGGTGCTGGTTTGAATTCAGGCTTCTTTAGAATCAGTGCTTGTTTTCAAGCATCATTGTTCTTCTCCAGACAAAACATATCAGAATATTTCATGGAAAGATCTCTCTCTCTCTCTCTCTCTGTCTCTCTCTCTCTGTCTCTCTCTCTCTGTCTCTCTCCAATTGAAATTTGTGTGTTTCAGGTGCATACAGATGCCTTAAGTCAAAGGATATGTTTTATTTGTTTTTAATGAGATAAAATTAATCAGACATTTAATTTCCATTGCCTTCTCCCTGTGATCCACAGCAAATTTCTGGCTAGATTTCCTACTATCCCAACTTACTAGTGGCCAACTTTTCATTGCTATTTTTCATATAGCTTTCCTGCTCAGGAGCAGTTCCCTGTTATTTTCCCATCGTGTACAAACATGCTGAAATCTTTGCCATGACTGGGCAGCAACTGTGACCTTCATCAGAGGTTAGATCTCAAGGTACCAAAGTGAGGGGAAATTTCTGAACCAAAGTAGCATGCTAGAAGGTCAATAGTTAACCCAAGAAGGATGCCAAATCAAAAATCCATTTGACAAAGTAGAGGTTCGGTCCTGGGGAGTCTAGGGAAGCCCAAATCCAGAGCATCAGAGGAGGGCTGAAGGCTCTGTTCACAGGTGTCAGACAAAATAGGACTGAACTCAAGGCTGCCTTCATCACCTAATTGCAGTACATCTTATCTGCCTTCTGTTTGCCAGACTCTACACCAAGTGATTGAGACACAAAGCTAAGTAAGAAGTGGTCCAAAAAATCAAGGATGGTATATCCAAATGGACAGTAGGTAGTCTTAAGGCAAAAATTTAAAAAAAAAAAAAAAAGGCAGCCCTAGAGACACGCACTCATGTAGTAGTATTCTGATCTGCTTAGATATTAGTGGTTGATGATTAGGTAGGCTAGATTAAAATATCACAAACATGTTCTAAAATTTGAGTTAGCTTGCAAACCACTTAAAGAGTCAACGTGCATCCGCACGGACCGTTGCCACATTTCCCAACCACCCTCAACGAACCATTTTAATCTTCCAACACTTCTCTGTCCAAGGCCATCATCACCAAATCCCTAATTGCTACAGTGGATGGTTTCTTGGTATCATCCACCCCTCATTCCTGTAGCTCTCTCTAGCCCAGTTATGTTCTCCTGCTTTGTTTGGGTTCTCTCCACTGGTTCTCTCTCCTTTACTCTCTCAGCCTAATTGTTCAATATTTCCTCCACAGTCCTCCTTCTTCTCCATCCTCCCTACTCTTTTCTTTTTTGGGCGGGGAGACAGGGCCTCTCTCTGTGGCCCAGGCTGGAGTTCAGTGGCATAATCACGGCTCACTGCAGCCTCTCTCTCCAGGGTTCAATTGATCCTCCGACCTCAGCCTTCCAAATAGGTGGGACTACAGGCATGCATCACCACACCTGGCTAAACTTTTTGTTTGTTTGTTCGTTTGTTTATTTTGTACAGACAGGGTGTCGCCATGTTGCCCAGGCTGGTCTCAAACTCCTCGGCTCAAGCAATCCTCCCGGGATTCCAGGTGTTAGCCACCGCACTGGGCATCTCCACTCTGCTCTCCCACAGCACCTCCTGTGACTGATTCTTTAGTGTGGACTTCAGGCCCACCTTCTCTTTCAACGTCCGACCTGCGTTTTCACTGTCAGCTTGAGCTGAGTGTCTCTTCCAGAGATTCAAATGCACTGTGTTTAAAATACGGATCAGATCTTCCTCTCTTTTTCTATTTTTTCTATTTTCTACTCATTTAATGGTATTCATCATTCGGTTGTCCACATTAGGAAAGCTGAAAACACTCTCATGAATGTTAACCATCTCTGAATCTGTTTAGCACATGGCACATTTATCAATGCACATTTGATACATTAATAGCTAACTGTAGCAAAAAGTCTTAACTACATACCCAAGACTTTTCAAAACACACCCCACTCCTCCCCTATCCAAACCAAAATTATTTTGTTTTCATTATTTCTTAGGACAAATTCTCAGAGTTCACTCAGGCTGTCCCACCTCTCACCTTTACATCCGTCTGGGAATACCACACTGACTTAGCCGGGTTTTTGCATGTTTTGCTTTCCTCTTCTTGATTGTTTTCCTTACCATCTGTCAAAGTCTACGTATCTTTCAAGGCAGGTCCCCTCACCTGTCCTGGATAATACTTTCCTTGACCACATCAGACCCTGGTAACACCAACACACCACTGCCACCCCCAATCTTCAAATTCCTCTGGCACCTAACATCTGTACCACAGAATTTAGCACCTGGCTACATACTTGTTCTCTTTCTTTGGTATAAACAAGGCAGAGAGCCAGTCTGTTTTCCAGTGATTCACAGACATGGTAAATTCCTCCCAGAGATTTTCCCAGAATTGTGTCTTTGAGGGGAATTTATATTCTTCCTTTCATAAGATGGTAAAATCTGTGTACCTCCTTGTGATACAATGTGTTTTCCCTTTTGTCTTAGTTATCAGGAAATTTAGAGCTGTTTCAGAACCAGATTGTAATAATCAGCTTATCTCAGGATCCTGGTAATAGCTATGTATTCTACCTGCCTTCTTTAGAACTCTGTTGTGTGTTTGTTCTTAATTTTACAGTATATTTAACTTGTAATACTCAATAAATCCTTTTAGAACAAAGTAAGAAAACAGATCCTCAAATAAGCAATATTTTTCTCTTATTATATCATAATTTTCATTCTCCTACCTGGATTGTTAGTTCTTGAGAATAAAATCGGATCTTATATTTCTTTTGATTACCCAAAGTAGAAAGCATATGTTAGGTCCTTAATAAATCATTGCTGAAATATGTGCTTTGTTAAAGTAAGTTGGATTATTTTAAATTGAGACAGAAACATCTCCTAAAATGACATCATTCTAACAAAGGGACCTTAGCGTTTCTTTGTTATTTCTGCTCTTAGCAGAAATAAAACAGTTATCAGAAGAAATACATCATAAAAATTAAAAGTTAAAGTTTTAGCTGTCACTGGCATCTAGACATAAGATTTAAAACAGGCAAGAGGATTAACAAAATCAATAGTTTACTGCCAGTAACACTTACCAGATAACAGGGTGCATTTTTCCCCCCGCAACCCCAAAGCCCTGCTGGCTGCCTTTCTAATAAACACAATGTTCAGGTGGTGTCTGACTTATTTTTTTTTTTTCTTCCCTTATCCCTATTTTCACTCCCCCTTCCTAACATAAGATAGCAAACATTAAAATTGGCTTTCAATAAAGCTACCTATGCTAGTCGTCAAATTCTTTTCTTTCTTTCCTTTTTTTTTTTTCCTGGTTTCTTTTTAAAGCTCACCCAAGGAGAATACTTTGACTTTGAAAGAAGCCACAAGAATGTAATCATAAAGTCACCTCCAGACTTGGCCTGTGTTCACACTTCCTGTCCTTTTACCTCCACCGCTACCCCACACACCCCCAAACACTCATACATTCATCCACCAACACATACCTATGACGTTAAATATTTATGCAGACTTGTGAATAATTCATAAAAGTACAAACACTTTTGAGACTTGAAATTTATTCATCTGACTGGGCTTTACCATTGTCCAAAAAGTAAGGACTTGGTGAATCCTTTCTTTTGCTCCTTTAACCAGAGTGGAAATGTTTGCCTTTTCATTTTAGTAATATACTAAGTGAGTTGCCTTCCCCAACCTCGTCCTTCTAAGTGATAATGTTGCAGAGAGAGTGCATGCACAGAGAGAGAGAGAGAGAGAGAGAGAGAGAGAGAGAGAGAATGAGAATAACAAATACAACTATCTAATAATTATGAGATCAAAAATATCCCCATTCCACCTTTCTGCTCTAACCTATATTTTAGTCTAATGTTGGAAGATAAATTAAAACTCATCTTTATTCCCAAAGTAGCTATTTTTGGACCAAACTGATGTGGGTACATCTTGACCAGCCTCCTGTGACCTCAACCTTGCAAATTGTCCAGGACCCGTAATTAATACTAGACTATTTTCCCACTGCCACTTCCAGCGTCCTGAATCACCTCACCTCACATTTAGCTCATATTCGCTTCTTGAACAGAAATTGATTTCCATTTGGCTTTAGTGAAACAGAATAAGGTAAACAAATCTGCTGCAAAGCAAGAAGCATATTAAATATGTTTTACATTTGAACAAATATGTCAGACTTCTGCTATTTGTGATTCTCTCCACCATTAAAATAAATACAAGTGGCTGGGCATGGTGTCTCACACCTGTAATTCCAGCACTTTGGGAGGCCAAGGTGGGCAGATCACGAGGTCAAGAGAATGAGACCATCCTGGCCAATGTGGTGAAATCCCATCTCTACTAAAAATACAAAAATTAGCTGGGTGTGGCGGTGCACACCTGTAGTTCCAGCTACTCAGGAGGCTGAGGCAGGAGAATCACTTGAACCTAGGAGGTGGAGGTTGCAGTGAGCCGAGATCACACCACTGCACTCCAGCCTGGTGACAGAGTGAGACTCCATCTCAAAAATAAATAAATAAATAAATGTGATACCTGTACTCTTATTAGACATAATGTAAAATACATAACATTTAACAATGGGAGATGTGGAAGTACAGAGCTATGTAAAAAAAAAACCTCTCTTTAACTCTTTGAAAATGTGTCCTTTATACAATATGGTCAATTGTTGATGCAAGAAGTAGAATTAAACATTTAAATAATATTACCATTAGATTTTATTAGACCTGTTTGATAGGATAAATCTGGGCACTTGGGTATATGATTTCTTGAAAAAAAATTGTCTAAATGTCATGTTTACTAAATGTAGCGAAATCACTAATGTCAGATTAGCTTTGGAAACTGGAAAATGTTAACCTGAGCATGTGAGAAATAAATATGAAGAGGGAATCAAAGTGTAATCCATGGATCTGAGTTTATATCTGGTATTTTTAAGCCTTTCTTCAAGAATCGTGTGTGTATATATATGTATATTTAATTTATTTATGTAGGTGAAGTGAGTTGTTAGCCAGATGTTAAAGGTTGGCAGTTTAAGGGCGAGAGTGAAAATACTTTGCTACTTACTAGTAAAACGTGGTTGCACAATTTGACATTAAGTAAGTAATAAACAAAATAAGTCAAGCTTGCATATGCTACTTTATTTGCTCATTCTTCTAGCTTTTCAAGGCTGCAAGGCACTGATGCAACCACACATCTAGCTGCTTCTAGGTCCAGTCCCTCTTCATCCCTGTACACCCCGCTAAACATTAATACCAATGTCCACCTCTTCCCTCCATCCTCCTCATACAGTCTCTAATCAACCTGACCATCATAAATATATAGAATGCTTCTCTGTCTAATACCATCTTGGACATGAAGCCTCTCAGCCTTGGTAGAAATAGAGTTGGAGCAAAGCAACAAAAGAGGGGCTCTTTTGAACCTGCTTGCCTCCTTTACTGCCTCATGGTTTTTCAGAGAAAGAGACTATCAGTCCAGAATATGAATAGCAATTGAGAGAACAGCTGCCTCAATTTTGCTCATAAGCCAGCTTGGCTGAACCTGGTTTTGGAGACATAGTGACTTTCTCTGCCCTCCTCGACTCAAATAAGCAAGAAGCCAGAATGCCAGTAGAGCCATAGCAGTTGAAAGGGCTGTAAGAGGTAATTCCAAAGAGCATCCCTGCTTGCTTACTATTTTCACAATGGCTCTATATAGATTTGTGCTATTAAAACACCAGTTTTGAATGAGAACCTTTAGGTGGAGCTGATATGAAAATCATACCAGTGCGGGAAACACTCCTTTTATGAATTAAGCAAAGCTTGTAGCTTTTTTTCCATGACTTTAAACACTCAATACTAGTCAAAACCTGTGAATATGTATACATTCTTTTATATGGATAATTAGCTTCTTTATTGGTGGCGCCTCCTGGATTAGGAGGATTCTTCCATGCAAATAAGCAGTACAGGAAAGCAGTGCAACAAAGAACACCTTTCATGTGGCTTCAGTACTTATTTAGCAAAACTTCTGCACTTGTAGAGAAGCAAATGCTAAATTCCTGGATTTCTATAGCATTCTTTCACATTGTTTCATATTAACTAATTCAGATTAAAGTTCTCACATATTTTTGGTTAATGCACACAAAAAACAAAGAGACCGCTATACAGAGTCTGTTGAGAATAGTTCACCAAAATTGTTTATGTCCAATTTTGAATTTCTGACCATGATACAAACAGGTAAAGATACCATTTAGGGATCATAAGTATTGTTTGAATATTAGCCACAGAAGTTACGATAAACATAGGATACTTTGTGCATTAGAAAGATCTCAAATTAAGTTGCAAATAAAGTTTCCCAGTGATAGTACCAAATTCATAACACCTCCCTTGGGCCAAGAGAGTTGGTTTTTTGGTTTGGTTTGGTTTGCGAGTTTTGGTTTGTTTGTTTAAGCACTTTCTTTTTATGGTGGAGGCATCCATTTTTGTGTGAGCCTGAAGTTTTGGGGTCCTTCAGTGGTTTTTTAGAAGTGATATTGTGGTCTCCCATTTTAATGTTTCCTGGAAGAACTAGCTAGCTATTTATTTTAATTACTTCACAGGAACCCACATGACAATTTTTGAAGGACGTTTTCTTATTACTCATTGTTTATTATTTTGGTCATCATTTTCCCCAAAAGGACATAGTTTTTAAGGTAAGATTCCATGAGTTTTCCTTTTATTTCTGAATTTATAACTTAGAAATTTTACTTTTAATTTCTGCCTGTTCTCCCACCGACCCACATAGTACCCCCACCCCAAAAAATATTTTCATAATTTGGGTCATTTAGAGACAAATGCAGCCTCAAGAACCACAATATTTCGAGGTGTTTGGAGACAAAAATCTTCCTATTTATTCACCAGCCTTCAAAACACTAAATCCTATTGGGATGCCTACCGGTGCCTGATAAGAGAAAAGTAAATAATACAGAGGAAAATAACCATTATATTCTCTAGATTTATCTTTGGCACATATCTGACATCAGAAATAGAAACTCACTTCTTGTGAAATCATTTTGTTTAATTGATCGGGAAAATCTGCAGGTCTATTCGTCTTCAGACATATATTTATGAAACTAAAGCTGAATTCTAGAGATCAAGTCTTACTGTAAAACATTGATGAATGTTGTTTCATTTTTAAAACATTTCACTACTTGCCTCTCTTATGTGACTTTAATATTTTTATTCCTTCTCCAATTGATCAAATAGGAAGTTTATTATTACTTTCATAATTTTTACTTTTTCATTAAAAGCCACCCTGGTACATTTTTATATGTATGTTTTCATGAAATACAAAGTAAGAAAAAATAACTATGATGTGAACTGCACAAAACCTCAAGGCTTTAATGATAATAGTTATCTTTGGAAAATATTTTTGCATACTTTTTTCCATTCTATTCTTACCACAGGATAACAAAGCACATAATAAAGCAGTTACAGAATCACAAAGCTAATAGGAACCGTTGAGGTCAGTAGCTCCAGCTTTCCATCTTACAGATGAGAAAAGTAAGATCCAAGGATGTTAAGTTAAATTTCCCAAGATCTGTAGTTTTCCACTTTCTCCCATTACCTTTTCTGCTCCAGGCTACCTTTGCTATCCCCATCTTTCAGAATATGAATATAATTATAGTTCCTCACTCAGATCATACAGATCTTCAGTGAACTGGACCCCAGGTCTTTGCCTTCTAACATCATTTTTTTCCACTCTCTGGTACATAGTTTTCCTTTTATTAATCTCTGCTGTCTAAAGGACCATTCCTATCCTATTTCTAGTTTTCAGGAGAAAGATTACTGTTCATCTCAAAAAGTTCTAAAGACTCCTGTAAAAATGTGGATAACATTCTCAGGATCATGAATAACAGACTCAGGAAATGAAATAAGCATCTGACTGCATTATTTTTAAACTGTTTCTACAAGTTACATAGTATGTGCTTAGTAAATATTGGTTAAATGGAATGAAAGAGTAAATAATAGAGATAACAGGTCTATTGATTTTTAAATAAGGACTGAAGGTCATTGCTATGTTTTGTAGAAGAACCATGTGGTCCCAGCAATAGAGGATATGCTTAACGACTAGGAAAACCTGAGAACCAAATCCAACTTTACCACTTAACAACCTTTGTGGCCTTGGCAAAGTTACTAACTTTCCTGAACTGTAATTTTCTTTTCTGTAAATACTGTCTACTTTACAGAGATTTTATGCGGATTAAATTAGACAATGTACATATAAAGTTAGGCACACAACAAACACCCAACAATTTACCCTGCGTTGCCCTTCATGTCTGCCTGGGAGGTGACCGGTAGCCTGCTTCTCTGCTCTGAGTCAGAGTATTCAAATCAAGCTGGTTTGCGCCTGGATACTTTACTATTATTGTAACAGCCCTGGAAGCACAGGGTGTCACAGCTTTATTTCATTGGCATGTACCACACGTGCAGTAGGCTGTGGAACGTGCAGTTTTCCTTCTTCCCTTTTCTTTAACAGTTTGCTGATGCCGAATATGGCATAGAAAAGGAAACATACAGGTGAAGGGGCTTTTCTCTAGTGAAATTTCATTGTTTTGAAAAATGTTTTTTACAGTAACTTGCTGTGGAACAATATTTCATCTACTAAATGGCCTTGAGCACTTTGCAGAGTAAATCTTAAAAATCATGATGCTTCTATGGCTTTCATATGTACAATTAGTATTATAAGATTCCTTCTCAAATTATTGGTCAAATTTGCCCCCATCATCTCCAGCCTTTTCAAAACTTGTAGTATTCTGAAATAAGTGGTAATACATAAGCAAGCTATAATGTGTTTGTGGATCCAGAAATGTGTGTCTCATGAATTCAAAATCTTTAGACTGTTTAGAATCTGACACTTTTAACTTCTTTATGAAAATTTTAATACTTTATAATATACATGAGTTTATGATATACATGAGCTTACCAATTCTAATACTTTATGATACATGTGAGTTTACCTTAAAATCTTCTATATAAAGTATTTGAGACAGATTTGTTTTTATCAGGTCTTCAGATTACCCTTTGAGCCTGAATAAAATGGAATAATAAAATCCCTTTATCAAAAAATACAACTAATATTCAAAAAGCACTATTGTAAGTGACGTTTGCCTATCCCCATAGCTCATGCCTGTGCTTTACTTGGCAACTAGTGGCTCACAGATGTCAGCTAACTTGGTACTTTGATAACAAGTTCAGTCAGTCCTGATCAAGACTTTCCCAACCTGTGAATTTATCAATGTTAAACAGAGCCTTTGAAAATTTAAGCCTTCCTCCCTTCTCCCAAACACACACATACTGTAGCCTAGAATTACTTGCACAGTGACTTTTATGATAAAAGGCTTGGTCTTGGGGTGAAGGGTGGTAAGAAAGTTAGAGGAAGGCTAGAGAGCAATAACATTTCAGTCAATACTATTAAATGTAAGAAACTGGGTTTTGGTAACATGAACAATAGCAGTTATTTCCAGATATTTAAAATGTGAAGTCTCCAGAATATACTACAATTTTGGTTATATTTCTCAGACAAGAAACTACTAAAACAAAAAAGGAAAGAAACAAAACACTAAAAGATTTACAGGATAATTAAGAGAATTAATGTATCAAATAATATCAGTTCCTTAGAAAATGACTGTTCAAAGCTGGATGTTCTTTTAATTGATCAAAATAAGGATTTGCAATTTTCAATTCTGTTATGTGTTTATTATAAATCTGTATTTGTGTATCTATATGAAGGCCTCTATATCCTCAGATATACTGTCAGCTGAGTTGATGAGGATCCTGACAATTGACTTTTTAAAGCATGTATAAATCTTTAACACCCTTTGACTTTAAGAAAAATTGTTATTCATGTTCTTTAACCAATGGTGGGCTGGGTAGCTATAAAATCAAGAATTTGCAGTGGGAATAATCTTCTACTGAGAGTTAGAATTTAATATTTACAAGTAGTCAGTGAAGGTGTAGCCACTCCCCATTGCCTTTTAAAAAATATTAAGAAGGAAAAATGATACAATTATGCTGTTTTCAGGTGTCATTGGACAGTTAGGTTTTTGGAGAAAGCAGATTGGATCATCTAGTTTCAAACAGTGAGAGAAAGAAAGATGCTACAGAAGTAGCCAATAAACAAATAATTTTGGCTTCAAATCACACTGCAAACATGGTATATAATACATATTTTGGCATAAAAGAATTATAGAATCATAAAATTTTAAAAAACTAAAGGCTAATGTCCAGTTTATTATTTTTGTTATCTCAATGTCATACAATTCTTTTCAAATCACACCCTCTATTAGATGCTTTTTGAATTAAAAATAAGACATCTCACTGTACACACATAGTGGCCCATCTGAAATATCCTGTGTTGCTTTAATGTATTAAAAGTTTGTTCACTTCTAAGCAGTAATTTTTAAATGTCAAAAAAATATAATTCATGGAAAGAGAACTCACAGTTACCTCCTTAAATTTTCCCATGATTATTTAGGTTACAGAAGTTTTATTATTTTCACATTGCTTTTTCTCACTTTCATTTCAGCAAATGTATTTTGTGCATTTTATATTCACTAACAGTTCACTTGGAGGGATCGCTCTAATATTTGGAGCTGATTCCCTACAGATACATTCTTTAAACATTCTATGCAGAAAGGATTTGATTGTTCATCTTGTATGTTATCTTTTCTTGATCTTAATACTCTGACCTGTACAGGCATTCAGTAGAACCCATGAAGAGAGTACAGACAGCTGACTGGATGAAGAAGACATTGGGGAAAAAACTCCCATTGTTTAGATTTCTGTCAGAGGATATAAGAATACTTAATTTCTTTTATCTCTAGGGCTTTCATTATCATTTAAATTTCATTTTACATTAATTGATCAGGGATTAGTAAAGCCATTATGCAGAAATTAGAATAAGACAAGCCAGATGGAATGAATAATTCATGAAGTCCAATTACGTTTTATTTCTGGTGTACTTTCAAACTTGCCTCTGACTTCTGTGCTATTTTGATGTGACAATATTCACTGGAAATCAAGAGTGCCATTTTAATTTATTGTATCCCTCTGGAGTGGAAGCATTTGTATGCAGTAGTGATATGTTAACGCATCCCCCACCCCAGATGTCAATTTTAGAGGTTTTGAAAACACTGGGTGATCTAGGAATACGGTTAATTTTCTACAAAGGTTCAGGGGCACTTCAATGAGCCACACCAGTTCAACTGATTGGGGTGAGCTGACCCCATGTAGAGAGACTAAAGGCGTAGGATCTCGAAATGATAACCTCCTGGAAGAGAGTAATCCTCCTTAAAATATTTATACCCATTCCCCGCTGCAAAAGAACCCTTAAAATGGGAATTTGGCCTAGAGTTGGACTGGAGGTAGCAGCAGCTGTTGCAGCTACAGACGAGGACCACGAGGTGGCAGGGGTTGTCTTCAGTGAAAGGGTTCGGGTCGGTCGGGACCGCCGGGACTTCAGAACATCCCAGCCGGTCTGAGCCGGGCCGACCACGGTTGGGTTTAGGCTCCGAGCATCTCGCAAAGCGTTGCCCGGCGAGAATTCCGAACTAATGGGCAGTCCCGTCCACCTGTCTGGAATGTCTAATACGACTGTGTCTGAAACCGCCTCCCCCCGCCCGTCCCAGCCCCCAGCCCTTTCAGAGGCCCCCCTCTACCCCCGGTATTCATTTATGCCACTGGACAGTTCTAGTCACATTAAAGCTCCGGTTCACTTTCTCGAGGACTTTCATCTCGGGAAGTTTTATGACACTTTGTGAATGTGCAAAGTTTTTAATTAGGCTCTCTAGACAGCCCGAGGCAGCAGCAGCGCCACAAAGTCTTCACGGTCTCTCTGCTTTACAGCACAACAAGCCGCTGTACTCCTTTGAAGACAATGCAGACTATGTGTACGATGTCATGTGGTCCCCCGTGCATCCCGCGCTCTTTGCCTGCGTGGACGGGATGGGGCGCTTGGACCTCTGGAACCTCAACAATGACACCGAGGTGAGCGGCGGCTCAGGCGCCCGGGCCGGAGGGCTGGGAGGGGGGCGCAGTCGGCCACTCGCAGTCTCTTCCTCTTTCTCCAAAACGGCCTTTTTTTGGACAGACCTTCCAATTGCAGCAGGGCTGCCGGCCCCCATTCTTGACTACCCTGAAGGGAATTGGCAGATGCATTGGCCAAAAATCACTTAATCTCCCTTCATCCTTAAACGGTGGCAGCTCCCGGACAATTAACGACCGTTTTTGCAAAGAGGAAAACATGCGTTCACGCCTTTCCCTATGGAACAGGACACACAGGCATTTGTCAGAGTCGTGCCGAAATAACTTTATTGGCAAACACTTGGAAAATAAAGCTTTTATGGATGTTGATTTTTAGATTGGGCTTTTAAAAAGGGCTATTAGTCAGCGTTTGCTGCTTGTACCATTTCTATTTTGAATCCATAAAAGACGATTATGTTTACTATTTTATGTTTAGATCTTTCATCCGTTTGATTTGTAGCAAGGTAAATATTCCTTGTCTAAGATATCAAACTCGAAGGCAGACTTTCACAACAGCCTCTAACTTTGAACATGCATATCAAACTCAGTATTTTTTTAAAAAAGAAATTTTAATGTCACATTTACAGTAAGTGAAAATACCTATGTATTTTAAAAAGCAGTCAGTAATAAATACTGCTTTTAAATTATGCCATAAAAATTATGTTTTAAAAACTATGCCACATGCATTGTTCCTTTTAGCTAGTCTTGCAAAATTATTGAGTTGCTAATTCAGGTACTTGGATGTTTTGCTTTGTTTTGTTTTGTTTTTAACATAAATATTATTGTCCTTCAATTTTATAAAATAAAATGGTCTCTGCATCACTTCTTGGTTTCTAATTCAAGAAAGCTCTCTATAAATAAGAATGCACAGGTAAGAGGAACAAGTGCTGCAAACTATATGTCAAGTGGAAAACAACAGAAAGGTCTTTTGAAGTGTTTTGAGCAGGAAACAGCTCAGCCTTTTTAATTAGGAAGCCCACAGCTGGAGGATCTGAGGAGGAGCATACTTCCCTCGTATTTTGTGTGTGTGTGTGGGAGGGGGGCAGGAAAATATTCTTCAGGTGTTATTATTGAGTCCTTGTATCTTCAAGGGTATATACACCTATAATCACAAGTAGTTATCTTTTAAAAATCTTTCAATTTTAGTCTATTTTTCCTTTTAGCTACAAGAACTCTGTGACAAGGATAAGAGTTGTGTAATGAAGCATCTTTGAAAATAACCAAAAGGCTTGAGTACGTGAAATGCCCCATCATTTGGATGTTGAAAGGTTTATAACATCATTGTTTTTAATAGAAAGATGTTATTATCCTCCATTGTAAGGGTTTTCCAGAGTCTTCATCACTATTTATTAAAATCGTATTGCTTCTATTTGCTAGAAGAAATTCATTCATTTAAAGCAACCAAAAAAACCCAACATTTTCCAGATTGACTTAGGAGACCGCTGTATTAGAAATCCAGCTTAGTTGAGATAATGTTTAGGTGATACCCAACTACAATGCATATGAAGGGAGTGAGTGTTTTACAAACTCCTTAATAATTCCTATGTAACTGTTTTTCTTATAAATATTTTTTTAAGGCAAAATGAAACTATAATATCTCAACATTGACAAACGTGATTATTTCCCCCTCTCTTTCTCTAGGTATCAAGAGACAACCGCATAAGGTTTTATAGCTAAACATTTTTTTAAAATCGTTATTGGTCATGCAAACTGTTTAGTTTTGTGGTAAACATAATTCTGCTTTCGCAATAATAGTAGAGATGCATTGAGTCCTACTCAAATCGAGTAATGAACTGAACACTTTTAAAACCTTCAAATCATTTTTGCCTTCTGGCAAGTTGAACAAGATTTTTCAAATATTTGTCAGATTAAAAATTAGGTTTGTTTAGAAAAATCTGAATTATCAGCATAGCAGTATGTTTTGTTGTTGTTGTTCATATTATTACATTTTTGGACCAACTTATTCCAGCTGTTCCTATGTAAGGATAGTTCATATTTACCACTTCAGTATTTCTGATTTCTACTGCTTAATGTAATAATTTATGATATATAAATCTTGTCTTTGCAATTAAAATGATTGAGCCAGGAAAACTGGAAGTATCTGTGAAATCAAAGTACAAGAATAAGAGACAGAGAGAACATATGAATTGTTTTTTATTATTCATCAACTTTTGAAAGGTCATTATTGATCAGATTAATACAAATATATTTTGTCATTTTCTTCATGCATTCATGAATTTTCTAGCACATCATATAGGCTGTGATCATTATTTTCTATCATTTATAATATCTATGAAAAGATACTATTTTTAAATGTTTAAAATATTGTTTCAGTTTGTTATAGTACTTTTATATTCCAAATAAAATTCTTGAAAATGTATTAGGCATTATTTTAAATGTGTCAAAATGTCAGTTTATTTTGTGATTAATTTTTTGTTATATTCATATTAAGATTAAACATTTTATTTGATTTTTAAGATTGTTCATATATTACCTAATTCTATTCAATATCAGATTGTTCATGGAATTAGGTAATAGAATTAAGTAAGGATCCTGTATGGTCCTTCTAAATTATGGTATTAAAAATTAACTTGGAAGAGTCTACAGCTGAACCACAGATTTGTTTTCTGGGCAGCACACTAATAATAAAGTGTATTGACAGAATTATGATCCATCTAAATTCACATTGTTTCAGCCTTTGAAAGGTTTGGTTAAAAATTCAGACTCTAGCTTGCACAGCAGGTACTTTTATTGTAGAAATTGTATATTTTTCTAAAATAAATGAGCCGGGGACTTTTGGTTCTTTTTTTTTTTTTCCCTCACAATTGACATACAATGATTTAAGCGGGTGAAAGAATTTTTATTGATTTCAAGATTAAGTTTAAACATAGATTCTTCATATGATGGAGTTTTTATTGCTATTTTAAAGATAGGTATTGGGTCAATAATTTCGTATAAACAGATGGTTTCAATTCCCTGAATAACAGAATGCCGGCGGTGCTGAGCCACAGTACATGTTGTGTTTCCATCCTAATACGACATGTTTATTAGACACAGGTCTTAAACAGTGGCATGAGATGATCTTGGTGACCCTCTTTTCACCATATTTTTTCTTTTTGTTTTAATATTTACCTTTTCCTCTCTTAATGGCATGTTGTCATTTCCTATTCAACATTCTTGTAAAATGCTCAAGAGATCTGAGCTTTATGTCAATTTTAAACTTCTAACCTTGAAGACAAGCATTTACACAACTGATAATGGAAGAGAGGTAGACCCACTAAAAAGTCTTTCCAAATACTGAGGTTCTTGGAACAAATGCTGCAGGTTTCATTGTAGCACCTCCCGTTCACTTTAACTATTATTATTATAAGCATCGAGGTTTTTAGATTTGAAGTGTTTATTAAAGGAGATATAAGATATTTTCTATGAGTGGGTGACTGTAATCTATCACGATGTCATCCTGGGGACAGTGCCAAAGTTGTGAATCCCTTATCAAACTTTGGTACTGCCAGAGGGAGGAAGACAGATTTAACAACAACAACAAAAAAAAAAAACAGAGAGAGAGAGAATTTGAATATTTTGAATTTTTTTTTTTACCTCTGTGTTTTCCTTTCTTATTCTGATCATCTCCTCCTTGATGAGGTTTTGAGGGATCAATACATATGTTTACTTTTTCCTTGAAGACTCACATTAATATGACTTTTATTCCATTATGCACCCACTTTCTGCCTTTTTGGTATCCTTAATCTTGGTAAATACTGAGATCTCTCTCTCTCTCTCTCCATCTGTCCATAAACCATGACCCGATGGGGAAGGATCCCATTTAGCTCCTGTGTTTTTTCTTGGATGTACATTTGTCATAATCCAAAGAAATATTCATGCCGCTTACTGCCTGGTGACTATGTAAAAAGACTCTCCCTCCTTTCCTTTTTTTGTTAAAGTGTCTCTTCTCTCTACCCCTTAATTCAGTGGAGCATATGATTTAAGAACAATGAGTCCTTTTTCCCCCTGCACAAGTGATGTATATTACTTCATGCACATTAAAGCAGTTGGTGACTCATCCAGTTAAACGTATTATTGTAAATTTGTATATTTAAATTCATATTCAGAGATTGTTTTATTCTGTCATAACCCGTTGGCAGGTTCCAACAGCAAGTGTGGCCATTGAGGGGGCATCTGCCCTAAACCGTGTTCGTTGGGCTCAAGCTGGCAAAGAAGTTGCTGTTGGGGACTCGGAAGGCCGTATTTGGGTCTATGATGTTGGAGAGGTACATGTGTGTTTGTTTGTGTTGTTGTTATTGTTTTGACTTGTGTATTTCTCTACTTTAAAGACCTAGTGAAATTATTGGCAAGACCTTGTAGGCCATAAGGACCCTTTCTAATGTGCTTGCAAATTTCCATTGACTTCAGTGCTAGTTTCATGAGACTTCCTTAGGGTTTAATGTAATCTTCTGTCTCCATGTACAGGATGCTTTAGTTAATGATGCAAGCTCCTTTTGGAGTCCTATGGAATGCCCTGTCATCCTGTGATGGAGTGTGGCACTTCCCACTAATTTCATGAGAATGAAAATTTGCCAAATATATCATGCTCAAATTGAATTTGGAACTTTTTATTTACTTGAAAAGTCAAGTTTTGGTTGATATGCTTAATAAATATATATACTATTTTTCTTAAAGTATAGCCAATTGAGAATGAGATTAATCAGAATTTTGTACCATTTTGTGGTATTCAAATTTATTATATGAGATATATACCTTTCTAGTATGTCTTATTACATGATATGCAAAGTATTCCTGAATATCATGGCATATAGAAAAGGAAACAAACCTACCTTTTATTTCAGACAAATCTCCTTGAATTTTTATATGATCTTAATTTAATATTACATTATCAATCAATCGTGCTTAAGATAATCTGTTTCTGTTACTATATGAGAAAGTGTTGACAAAAACCTTCATTTCTGGTGAGGTAAAGAATTTTTTCCTTAAAGAAAAAGAAAATATTGAACTTTCAAGCAAAACAAAATAAGAGTGTTATGTAATGCTATTTTGGCATAATACGAATCTAATATTTGCATTCCAGGGGGAAAATATACCACATTTGTATGCATAGCATCCTAGACCTAGAAAGTACTCTGTGAGTGCCTGGCGGATGGGTTTAGCTGATCATACTGAGAAGGATTCTTTATGGTTTCATCAATCAGCATTCTATAAATTTGGCAATCCTAGATGGTTTGTTCTACAATGGAACTTTTGATGACATATTATATACTGCTATATGGTATAGTTGATTATGTTGAAACAAGCTAGATGGTGTTTTTTAAAATTCAGCCAGGGACAAAAACTGAATGACTTTAGAAATGGGAGTTTTCTATTCTGGATGCATAATTCTAAGTGAAAAAAAAAAATCTCTTGCTTTTACTGTATGTTATCTGTTTCATTTGACACCCCTTCACTACTCCTGATGCCACAAGCTGAGTTGTTCCAGCAGTGACAAAGATTCTATTAATATTGGCACCAATGGTGAAGATGCAAATGGTCTAGTGACTATTGATGTAGTTTGGAGTCTTTGGGGAAGAGAATACCCTCCGAGTCAGAAATACCACCAATAGCGTTATAGCAGTATTTTTTCTTAAATCAGTATTCTTTGTGTTTAATGTATTTTTCTCATGGTCTTCATCAAAGTAAAACTAACAACAACAAAAACAGATATTCTTTATTGGGTCACTTTCTAAAAAATAAGAGCAAAGGAGAATGTAAAAAAAAGAAGGCTTTTCTCTCTTTCTTTCTTTCTTTTCTTCCTTTCTTCTTCCTTTTCCTTTCCTTTGCTTATAACAAGTGTGATTGTAGGAGAGCAATAGACATGAAGACATGCTCAGAGATACAATGACAGAAAATAGATGAGATTTAAAAACACTTTGCTCTACCTCCTTTGCATATACATAATGTCCCTTAACTCACATAAGATTATACGCGATATTAATTATTTTATTCCTCTTTGTTGTATTCTAAAAGGACTGAAAACAGAATAGTTTAACAATCTGGTTTATATTTTATAAAGTCTTTATTTTGACTTGAATATTATATATATACACGCATATATATGCACACACATGCATTAATACACTCTGTCTATGCAATAAGGAAACACATGACATATATACAGAATTTTCTGCAGTAAAAGTGATTTGATGGCTTTTGGACAGAATCACTTGAACATGATGTATTTTGTGAGTATATATGATTTTACAAAAGTTACTTTGGCTGATATGTGGCTGCTAAAACTTCTTTCTAAGATGTTATCATCCTTTCTAAATTGTAAAGTGTTGTTATACTCATATTTCTACTATCGTACTGGCAGGTCAGGCTGGTTTTCATTTTTACGTGATTGCCCTTACTTTTCTAAGTGATATTACAGACTATAGAAATGTCTGCAACTATAGGCCAGTCTCGCCTATTGTCTGGAGTCTAGACAGGCTATAGAAAAATCTCTGTGACATATAATAGACCAAACAATTTGTAGGGTTGTTTATCCCTACAAATTCACTACCAAGGAAAAGAAAGGATATACTGTTTTATTGAGAGTAGGTAATATTACAATCTCTAGTCCTTCTCTGAATGATCAAAAATCAGGATAAGCTTATACACTTGAACAATTCTTTAGGTATTGTTTGATCATATACAAAGCAATCTATAGCTCAGAAAAACTGAGACTTAACAAAATAATTGTCTTAACTGGGTTTTTTTCTAAGTATTTTGTAAATCATATTTGTTTGGGTGGAAAAGGGAACTTTTGTGTTTCTCTTTGCCAATTCTAAGCTTTATTCTAAAGCACTGAAGACCTAGTCTGTAGAGGCACCATGTACTAAAAGGAAAAATGACTTCCCTACATCTGAGGCTTAGCTGCAGCCCACTTCTGAAAGGGAGAGATCCCTTAAGGGCAAATGCTGCCACTATTATGATTACTCTAGGATCGTTCACCAGCCCAGAACTGACAGAACGTAACTGTGCTTAAAGAGAAGTGCACTCTCTAGACAAGTGCCTTCTCAGCCTTCCAAATCACCTAAACTGCGGAAGGCCGGATGGAATGTTTCATGGCAGGCTGGCCCATTTGGAATTAGAGGTCAAATCTAAGGCTGGTGCATGACTGACTACAGGGAGGGTGGTTGAGCAGGGAGCTATTTAAGAAGAAACAAATATGGCACTGAGGACTAAATTGCCAGTAGGCTCTGCCACCATTACCCATACTCAAAATTGGTTCCCTGGTCCACATTAAAATGAAACTCGTAACCATGGTCGTGCTGGCCTTTAGGCAGAAAACCTTGCTTTGTAAAACTCTCTAGAAAGAAGACAAAATGCTTTTAGATAAGCTTTATAATACAAACTGTATTAAAAAGTACGTGGTAGGTTTTTAGAGCACACAGTGCTCTATTACCTATTTCTTTTTAGAGCACGCAGTGCTCTAAAACAGTGTTGATCCATTTTCCTTAGTACGTTCTTCTGTGGGAAGACATCTCATATTCATTCTCCCGGAAGACTTCTTTTGAGGAGACTTATTTTAGGCTGGGGAGAAATGAGGGGCCTGTAGGCTAGCTTTTGCCAAGAGCTTGTTCCATAAGTGAGGCTGTCTTGAAGAGTATAGGACCTGTGCAATTGCATAGGGCCGCGTGCTTAGGGGAGCCCTGAGCTTGGGTTAATGCTCTGTCATTGTCTTGCAATTGTTTTGCAAAAATCTGTTGGGAAGGAACTCTACATTTGCATTTTTCACTGAACACTGCAGATTATATAGCCAGTCCTGTCCACCAGAGTGTTACTCTTAATGCCACTCATCAGGCAAATAAGAAAGAAATATATAGATATATGTATATATGGGCCTTAACCTAGATCATTAGGAAGAAGGAGAAACCTCTAGAAATGTAGTTAAATGGTTGGACACACTACTATATGATCTTCTCATTACCTATTTCTTTTCCCTTTTTTTTTCTTGAGACAGAGTTTTGGTCTTGCCCAGGCTGCAGTGCTGTGGTGCGCTTCTGTCACCCGGGTTCAAGTAATTCTCCTGCCTCAGCCTCCTAAGTATCTGGAACTACAGGCACACACCACCGTGCCCAGTGCATTTTTGTATTTTTAGTTTCACCCTGTTGGTCAGGCTGGTCTCAAACTCCTGACCTCAGGTGATCCACCCACCTCAGCCTCCCAAAGTACTGGGATTACAGACATGAGCCACTGTACCCAGCCTCATTACCTATTTCTTAAAAGTATTTAAAAATGTTTAATGAGAAGGGCCACAACTCTACATTATAAACATCAAGGAACATAAAGATAGAGCTGAAGCCATACTGGAGATCCCGATTCACCTCCCACAACCCTGTTTGGATCACATCATCATTTTACCTGAAAATGTATTAATAATATAATTTGGGGAAAGATCTCTGAGATGCCTGCTGCAGTTAGAGGGGAGTGGGACAGCCTTTCTCTGTCCACACCATTGCTGAGAACTCCATGAAGAGAAACTTTTGTGAGCATTGATGGAAACATCCCCATTGAAGCCCAGATAGACTTGCTTCCTGTGAGTCCTGGCATTCCCTGATTAGGGCATTGCAGTGTCACCAGTCACTGACAGTCGTCTGCCAGATCTCCTGTTCCAGCTGAGGCTGCAGCTGCTGCAGGGAGTCCCAGCTCAGTGCCCCCATGACCATGCCTTCCTCTTATTATGTACAGTTATTCTCCATGACTTTTAAGATGATGGCAGAGAGCAGTGGCTTGAATCCAGATTTAGTGATGCAATTTATTATGAACTTCTGAAGCGGTAAACATAGGATTGTGTATGAGCTCACTGAAATCACCAGACTGAGTTTGTCCATCTCCCTTTTTTTTTCTTTTTGTTACATTTAAATGACAAAGACATGAGTAATATCCTGCAGCCTATGACTCAAGAGGTAAAATATAAAACAGCAATGGTCTCAGGTAGGCCACATGATATTAATGTTTACAGCAATGGTCTCAGGTAGGCCACATGATACTATGTTTATATAACAAACACTTTTTGTTGTTTGATTTCAGCATTATATCTGGAAAATACACTGTATACATTTATTTTCACAGATAGGGGTCTATTTTCTTTGCAGAGCAGGTGCTGAACTCCCATTAGCATAAGTGGAAGTTATGCAAATCTGACAAAAGACAGAGAAGACCCCCTTTTTATTATTTGGCTATAATTTTTATTCTATTTGTGCCCTCAAAAGTTCCTTAAATAGACAGCGGTTGCATGCACCATTTAAATTTTCTGAGATTCAAAATTAAAAATAAGCCTAGCTTCTGAATAAGTTTTGAGAAATCTCCAAACTATGGGATGCAATCTGTTCATTTTGGATTATGGGAAGGATGCCATTCAATTAAATGAAACATGGGTAGGATAATAAGTTTGAAACTAACTATAAATATTCTTTAAAAGAGAGAGCTATTGTTGTTTTTTTAAATAATATATGAACACACATTTTAAAGAAATAAAAATAAAAATTACTCACTGCCATGGCTCTGTTACTGAAGAGCAAGCTTTTCTATGTATAGAGAGCTGACTTCAACAGCACATAGGCCAGTATGTACAGAATTATTCACGTGTCCTGATGATTGATAGCCAGCCTATCTACCTGTCTTTCTTGCAGATGTGTTTTATAGAAAGCCTGCCGCCATTGTTAAGGCTTCAGTGCTGTCACACAGATGCAGCTGTCATAAATATCCCCTAACAACTATGTTTGCTGCTTATCTGAATTAGTTAGAATGCTGTTTGCAGCTCCAGTTTTGAAAGAAGCAGTTTATCTTCCACCTCCTATTATTTCTTTTTCCATTAACCTCTTCCAGGGAAGATTTTGTTTTCAGTTGCGATAAATTCACACAGGTTTCAAATCCCTGATTATATTTTATAGTAGTCAAATGATAAAATTACAGAATCATTTTCAGCTCAAAGTAGCATTTGAAGAATAAAATGGCAACTTAAAAACCATGGTTTGAGAGATGGACAAATCTTATCATCCCAGCTTTGTTGATTTGGTATCCTATTCACTAATTACCTAAGAAAACATGCATAAATCTTTAAATGTGAATTCTGAACTTTGGTAGCCATTTCAGATAGCTTGTTTGATATGACTATTTGGGGGCCAAAAGAATAATAGTAATTTTATTACAAATTTCAATAGGTATAATACATTTGACATTGGAAATACGGGCCTTGAAACATTCTTGGAAAAGAAAGATGTCGGTTAACATGAGAGATCAAATGTAACACATGATTTGTTACAAGTAAAAACATGATTTTAAAAAGTAAAACATGATTTTAAATGTCCATTTGAATATATTTTAAAGTCAAAACGAAAAATCAGGAGTGAAAAGTTTATTTGTAACCCCAACAGGAAAAATGGCCTACACAATATATTTTAGAATGATGATGGTCAAGGTGTTATATATAAAAACTGTTAGTAAGTGCCTCAAATGCTTTCATAGCCAGCAAGAATAAGAATAAAAGGAAAGAGATTCAACGGGCCATTTTTCTTAGGCTTTCAATAGCAGTTTGACGTAGCGGCATCTGATAAGCTGGAAGTACTGGGAGCTAAAAAGGGTTTGAGTGACACAAAATAAATAAAATACAATGATGATTTTTAAGGGGATCACACTTGGGCAATAATTGTTTACTTTGTGGAACTCCTTGTTTTTCAGTAGCATAGGGCCTACATCAATTCTCCATAAGCAGCCTGTGCCTTGAATATAAAATAATTCTCCTCCTTGAGGAAGTGGATGTACAAAACACAAAACTGAGAAGTTAAACTTAGATTTGGGAGGTTAATTCAAACAAGAGTCCCTTAATAAAAAGAACTGCATTTGCAATCAGCCAGTTTTAATAACTGTGCTTTGTGAAGCCTGTTGTCCCCTGCACAAGGCAAACCTGATTGCATGGCTGGGTTTTTGCAGCCTCCAGAAGAGCAGAGTTGGTCTCAGCTTAGCAACACCCAGGTATGATCATCTGAAACACTGGTGTTTCTCATTAAATGAGTGTGGCCATTAACTTCCTAGATTCTTGAAGGCCTTTGCAAGTACTGGCTTATTTTTAGGTGGATAAACAATATTATTTTCTTTAGCTGATACTAAATACTTCCTTTAATTTTTCCCTGCATGAAAAAGACAATACTTAGGCATAAATTCTTCCAATGATACCAAACATCCAGATAAAATGTGAAAAATCCAAATACCTGGTTCTGTTGATAACATCTAGATAGCAGTTGACGGCATAAGAACAAAGCATCAAGATTTTCAACTGGACTTTTCAGTTTTTACTTGGATTTTTGGTGTTATAGCCACAATGCTGTGCTGTTAACTCAAAGGGCACAAAGATATATTTGTATGGGCAGATTTGTTGTGCTAATAAATATAATTACATAAATTAAGCCACTTTGAAATAATATATTAATTCATTTCTTTGTCATAATAAATTATATGTATTTGAAATTAAATATTTTGGGTAAAATCTATGATTGTAATTTTAGTATCAACTTTATTTCTTCTGCTAAAAGTGCTTAATTTAAAAAAGAAAAGGCGCTATTAATTCCAATTAATGTTATAAGTATTCATTTTATAGTGCATGTAATAGCAGTGGCTTTCACTTCGATAATTATATATGTAAAAGACCATGATTAAACTAATTATTATATAAATAGTGTCCTTATTCAGGTAGCGTTAGTATATGAAAATGGACTTGTAGGATTAATATCTCCTCAAGCAAATATTTTTTCTGAATTGATAAGAAAATACTTATGACCTTCATGTATTATGGAGTAGTTGATTCAATGAAAAGAAAGCCCTAATATCTAATATTATAAACAGCAAATTAATGTGTGTATAGTAATTTGCAATATTCAATGAAGTTCATATATTCTCATTTTGGTGATAAATGATCTATGAATATAAACGTTCTGAAAGAAGAACAAGTTTGTATAATTAATCATCTTCATGATTCTTCTGTGGTTTCAAACTGTCATCTTCAATAGCAGTTTGGATTATGAAGCAGTTGTTAATTATAGTGTTAATTTTTTTATGGCTGACAAAATTGTGTTTAGTTCTATAATTTCAAAATTGCTAAATTTTATCTTGAAAAATTGCTGCTTAGAGCAGTAGCCTCAAATCACAGCTTTAAAAGCTAAGTGTGAAGTCTCTCCAATCATCTGTGAATCTAGATTAACCCTGGCCTGTATAGAATTGAGTTGTTTCTTACATCTGTATGTGTGCTACTGTTGGCATATCTAAAATATAATACATAATCAAGTATCTGCTTATGCATGTTTGCTGTGTAAATATTTATACACCACGTATATTGGACTTGCAAAGTGAGGAAGTGAATGAATCATTATATTTCACTTTCAAGGAAAGTTTACATGAATTTTTGAGAATGTCAGCTATTAGAATATCTTTTAAATTTTAAAGCAAGAGTTGCTTATCGTTTAGGAAACATTCAAACTGCTAGCGTTGCAAAAGAAATTTTGTACTTTTAAGCTAGTAGATAAAACAGTGGCCCATTTCTAACCTCTTTCTCCTAATAGTCAACCAATAGTTTCTCAATATTTAGATTAAATTTTTTATTTTTATTGGTCTCAGCATTAAGGTGCCTTAGACAGGTGAACATAGATAAATATTTTCAAAGTAAATAAATAAGAAAGTGAACACCTTCTAGTATGATTTTTTTTTTAAAGTTACCCTTATAACTTAAAAAAAAAAAGAAAAAGAAAAAGAATTCAGATTGTTAACCCTCCCTTGATTATCATATTCCTCAGTACATTTTTTTCTAACTTTGGAAGACCACATCCACAGAATTTTACACAAAGCGGTTACTTGATGATTGTCTATTAAAATACAATAACCCAGTCTAGCACAGTGCCTGGCACATATTAGGCACGCAATAAATATTTGATGGGTGAATGGGGAAAACTTAATTGTGTAGAGCATACAAGATGCAGCCTCCAAGTTGGCTACAGATTGATGCAAAGGAAAAAAATTATTAACTATAGTTGCACAGAAAAGGATATTTAGAAAATATCTTTAGAGAAGAGCGCCTATCCTTCCTTCCAATCTCTTTCCCAGTTTCCCTCCCCTCCTGTGGTTTCAAAAGTGAGCAGTTGGCCACTAGTGTAATGAAAGCATAACAGTTGATTCAAACAGTTGTCAAACCACTGGAAAAATGCTTCCTTTTCATTGTGCTTTTTTTGGACACTATAGATATGGTAAATCATGAATTGCGTTATAAAAATACCTCTTTTATGCCCAAACATTCAGTAGGAGGGAATGACATTTCTTTTATTACCTTGGTAAATGTTTTTAAGGTGTTTAGCAATAAGCCTTCTTTTTGTCAAAACTGCCTAGACGCAGTGGTTGCTAAGAATTTATTAGAAAACCTATAGTTAATAATATCAGGAAAAGAAGCGATATATGTTTAGTAGCTAATGTGACCGATCAACTTGTGTAGCATATGGTTTTGCTTTTTCCTACCATTTTCTTGATCTTTTGTGTTATGGAAAAAGAAGTTATTCATGTTTAGAAAGTGTATTTTTCATTATTGCCCATCAACCAGCGTTTTTAGCATTTTCCTCATCTTTTGGGCAGCGAACTAGATTCTTCCAAATAGTAGGGAAAAAAAATTAGACTAAAATATTTCTGAGGAAGAAAGATGATAAGATTTTAATACAAATGTGAACAAGACTATTCATCTTTAGGTCTTCATGAATTAACTGTTTTTTTGGCTATTTGGTTTTTTTTTTTCTTCCACGGGTAAAACCTTCAGAATGTTGTCATGCTTCCTATGATGCTAAATTTTAACATGAAAAATATTTTAAATGTTACTTTCTTCAGATAGTGTTTAAGGAAAAGGATATGTATTTCCTTCTATATTTCCTGGCTTACTGAAATTGATAGAGACCCATAGTTGTTACTACTTACTTTGACTTTTATGTCCTACTTTTATTTCTTTTCTTAATTCAGTGGTAATAGTTTTTTAAAAAGTGTTATTCAAAAAAAAAAAAAAAAAAAAAAAAAACCATGCAGTAAAAATAAACCACTCCTTTAAAGATACAAAAGAAGAGACCTTTGGCAGAGAGGTCGCAAGTTTCATGGGTGGAGTAGGCTTCCCTTAAATGAAATTTCCAGATGAAAAGAAAGTTAAAAATAATCAGGTAACATCTGACCACAATAGGTAAGAATGCTGCTACATTCTACAGAATTTTAACCTATTGACTGGTAATAGCAGACTGTACTGTACAGAGACTAATGTAACTCCTACTTTGTCGACTTCTTTGAAACAGCTCTAAATAAGTTGCATACCGTGTATTTTTTTTTGTAGTGGAACACTGCAGTATATTACACCCTCTGTATATTGCATTCTGGCTTGGAATTCTGGTCCGTGGTTTTATCCATTGTTAGCCGTGATGCTAGACTCTCCCGGGAGTTAAATACAGTGGAGCTGTATTTATGTGAAGCGGGTATGCTTGGTCGTTCAGTGGCTGTTTCATTGCATATTACCTCCCACTTTGCTTCCATCTGTGTGTGTGGTAAAGGGAATTGTCCTAAAAAATATAGGCTTCCTCTGAACACAGACGTGTATTTGTATACCAGTAAGTCAACAATTTCCTGAATTTGGGTGCCATTAATAAAGTCCTTTTTGAAAGGCTTTTAGAGTTTAGAGGGGTTTAGCAGTCGTCCTGTGGAAACCGATGTACATTTCCACATTTGCTGTAAATACATTAACAAATAATGTATATTAAAATGAAAGGACACCTCTATCTTTTTAACAGAAAACTTTAATTTTTAGATGAATACAGAGATGAATTGTGTATCTGTTGAAAATCGATGGTTAACATGATAGTCCCACACACTTTTTAAAATTACTTCATCTAATTGAAAAATTGCAAAGAGACTGATGAGCCACACATCCATGGAATATTTATCTTGAAACCTAGAGTCCTACTCACTTAATATGTTGGCCATACTGCATGTGTCTCAGAAACCAACTGAAATCAGGGTGCTTTTCTAACGTCTTAATTATCCAAGACTTAAAAAAAGAAAAACTAAGCAATACCTGAGACAAATATTTTTACTATAAAAAATATTGCATTGTGATGGTGAAAGTTACTACAGATAATGCAGCCATTTAAAAATATTATAGCTGCCAATTATAACCCTTATAATTACTAAAAAATGAAGAAGGTTTTACATAGAACTATTCAAAATGGTTTCTAGCCATGTGATTATAAAAAGGAACACATGAATGATATTTGCATGTTTAACCCCAGTTATAAAAAGTCATTTGATTTTTTTAACAGCATGTACAGCAGTTATAAATCCTTAAAACTTGAGGTAAAAATGAAGGCTGTGGAAAGTGCCACATGGAAATAGCTGGATTAGGATATATTAGTCACATGTGAAAAATAAAAAATATGTATGTGCATGTCTACATATGTGTGTGGATGTGTATATTAACCATAAATAGTTATATTTAAAACTTGATTTTTAAATGAACAATGGAAAGTAGCAACTCTGAAGGAATTTTTCTTGTGATTTGAAAGAACTCTTTCCTTCTTCCCAATTCATGAAAATTAGCTATTATTAAAAGTATGACTACTTAGGAAATTATTTGTGTGAGTATTTAAGACATAAAATGTGAAAAAATATAAGGTAAACTTCTAAAAAAAACTGTACAGCTCTAAATAGGTGAAAAGAAGAAAACAGAAGAAAGAGCAGAGGCAAGGAAGCAAGAAAATTAAAAAATTGGAAGAGAGGGGAGTAAACACTGAGAAGGAAAAACGACATCACGTATTCATAGTTTATAAGGTACCAAGCACTGTGTTAAGCTCATTACATTTTTTTTTGTTTTATTTACTATTTAGTCCTAGAAGATGGATCTTATAATTTATTTCACACAAATGAGGAAGTAAAGATCAGAAAGGTTAAAACCATACATTCCCTAAAGACACACAGCAAATTAGTGGCAAATCTGGGAAAGAAACCAGGATCTGGCTGGTGAGGTGGAAAAAAGTCAACTGTGGCTCCATTCTCAAATGTTGTAACTCCACAATCTGTGCCTCCCTTTAGGTATACAGGACACCCTGGCAAGGCAAGCAGGGGTTAGACTGTTAAGTTTTTCAGGGGTGAGGTGGGGCCAGGTCCAGAGGCAGCCTCCAGGCCACTCTGCAGAGAGGAGGGGACAGATCCCTGACATGTTTGAGAAGTGGTGGTTAGGCTGGAAGGTGGGGCTCAGGGAGGCTAAAATAATACATTTTCATGAATTTTTCCACAACTTTTGCACTTTTCCTGTTGCTTATTGACCTTTTGTCTTCCAAGAATCTTAGGAAATTTAAAACAATCTTTAGAATTTTTGAGCAGGTGATTCAAAACGCATTACCTACCTGCCCTTCTGTCATGGAATGCTGGCATTTCTCAAAAGGGTGAGGCTCTTGATTGCCCCATACTAACAGGTGAAAGTTATGTGATCTTTAGCAAATCATTTAGCTCCGTATACTGACCCCTCTTACCTGTTAAAGAAAGGTCTACGCCCTGCTTCTTCACATCCTCACATAACAATCAGAATTAATTCCTAAAGAAAATTTTTTAAAAAACAGAAAACTGCTGTAGAATTGGTATGGATGCAATAAAAAAATGTATCATTTTGGGGAGCCTGTTCAATTTGACTGACAATTTAAAGAAAAAGAATGCATGACAATCCATGATGAACTCATAGTAAGTACTTTCTTTACTTAGATTACCTTTCTCATCCTCTCCACATCTCTGTTGATGAATGGGTCAGACATCATCATCCCTATTTTACAATTGAGGCAATGAGAGGGTAAGTGCCTGACCATTGCCGGCAGCCAAGATGAGAACAGGACTTGAGTCTCTTGTCCAAATCTGAGGTTCATTTTACCTCCTTCTTATGTCCAAATTGCTACCTCAGTAACTACCTTTGCCCTTAGTTTCATCAGCTGTAAAAATAGGATCATATCATATCTATAAAAGGTGATCTCTCTTAGAGTTAAGATTTTATTATCTCAGGAATCAGAGCCCCGAGTGCTTTTGACATGAAAATGCTTTATATGTTTAGCAAAAAATTAGAAAACAGTCATTGAACCAGGGGATGAACTGGCTATTGGTGAACTCAGTTGATGAAGCAGTTGGAATGTCTGAGTCATCCCTAACCTATGATGCAGATTTCATCAGAGATTAATCTGGAGGCAGAAAATGTTTTCAGATCCACTTTGACTTAGAACTATGCTGGGCAATTTTTAAAGGTTTTTTTTTTTTTTTTTAATGGTGTTCTCTTAATTTAACTATACATTTTTAATTGGTCAAAATTATTCATTGCCATTAGAAACTTATGAATGATTTTTTTTCCTATCACAAATGTAAATTGTTTGGAAATTATTCTAAGCTATTATTCTCAGAGAAAAAATTCCATAGTGATGCTCTAGATTGAGCCTTTAATGCCTTAATAGAAGCTTGAAGCAATGCTGAAGCAATGTTATTAACATGCCATTTGCTTCCCTGTTACTTGCTTGACACACAACAGATATCAGGAAATGTTGCAGTTGTCACTGAAAGAAGGTAAATTTTAGGCTATTCATTTTTTAAATGTCAGTGAAGTTTTTTTATGCCAATATTCACACAATTTGACCTACGAAAACATTTTTTGTCTGTATTTCATAGTCGTCATATTCCAAAATGATTCACTACTGTATCTTTAATTCAAACACAGTACCTGGCATGTAATTGGTACTCAATCAATGCTGATTGAGTATTGAATAAATTTATATGCAAGGTAGGACATGAGAACAGTCTTGTTCTGTAAGAACATGAACAAAGATATTTCCTATTTAATGATTAAGGTATTACTGCATTAAAAAATCTCCTAGAGAAAATCATAAATGCATTTACATTCTTGAGCCTCCTTTCTGGCCATTTCTAATCAGAGAGTACCAGGTGAGAAGAGCCAGGAACTGCCAAGGGTAGGAAGGGCAGTTCTGTTCAAACGGATGCTGTTTACAGCCATAGATGCAAAGTGAAAGAGTGGCCCTCTTGTTTGTTAGGACACCTGTTTGGTCTTACCTACAAGTAATTCTAATGCCAAAAATTATTACTTTGGGTATAGCAATAGCCTGTGGATACACATTCACACATTCAAGCTAAGATTATACTCAAAGTGCTTCCTGATGGTGATGTTTAATTCTAAAAATGGGGCAGTCTGCAGTTCACCTTCTAAATGTAGCATTATAATCATCTTGGGTTATTTTTACAGTCAACAAGGTGAAAAGTGTAATAGGATGAGGTAGATAAATTGATTTCAAGTTTCTAGAAGGAATTGTGTTTTCAACATGTTCTATTCTAGAATTTTTGTGAACCAAGGAAATAAACATTTCTGTGAAAATTATGATACTGTAAAGAGAAAAAGACTTGGCAAAACAGATATCCCTAAAAAACAAACTTCAAACATTTTGCCAACTTAAATGAAACTTTAGCAGATCAAAAAGAGGACAAGATGTGTTAGATTACTGTAACACTTTTGTGAGGGTGAATCTATATTTTTAAGGCCATGTGTTAGTATTACAGCACTATTACTCCCATCCCCATGAAGAAAGTCAAATATAGCTCACTTGCCGGCTTATGTTTTGTGTGCTTAGCAGAAACATTTAAATTTGATAAAATTCATTTTTGAGAAGTTAGTTGTGTAAGTTTTGAAATGTGTAATTTTTATAGTGTAAATGATACTCAGTTCTGTTTCTAAACTGTCTCTAGACATTTATTCAAACCTTCATGTTCCATAATCTTTACTAGGGCCGTTTCTGAACAGTCTTGCCATTACTACGACATAAAACTATGTAAATACATTTACCTATTTGTTATAGTATATAGTTTCTACACATTGCTATCAATAAAATATTGTATAGGTCATCATATATTAACTTAAATTTGTACCATATTAACTAATAATATAGTTTTATGTTTGGGAACCAAACTCAGCTCTTTATGAGCAATGTACTGTGTATTATTGAGACCTGTTTTTTTTCTCCAATATGAAGTTACGGGACATTTTAGCTTTAGCTTGATTCTCACTTTAGAAAAAGTTATAAAAATGTGTTCTCATGATTAGGCTTTTGTCTCTTCTTAAGCTTTTGTTTTGTGGTTATTTTTGGAAAGGCTTGCTCAGAGGTTGGAGGAGGGAAAAGAAATAGTGGTCCTATTTTTTGTACATAAATGTAATACCAACCCTTTGCTGGTTATGTTTTTCTGTAAGCTTGTTTGTATCATACATTTTGGGGGCCTCATTTCCAGGTGCAGTATTTTCTAAAATTGAAGAGGAAAAGGAAGAATCATGGAATATAGGAAAAGAATTCTAAGTAGAGAAAACAGACTGAGCAAAAGGATGTCAGCATTGTTCAGCACTATTGTGAACTTGTGTTATTGCCTACAAAGAAATCTGGACTCATTTCAATAACTACAGTAGCATTTAATCATTCAAAAACTCATTCATGTGACTAAGTAAGAATTCTTATTGGTACTGCACTTCTCAAAATAAGTCAAAGAGCTTACTTCCCTTGCCTGTATATCATTTCCAGATTATATTCTTGAAACATTTAACCTTAATACTAGTACACTAATTTAAGGATATACTTTGCACAATGAAGTTGGTGCTTTCCAATAAGTTTTCTTGGACAGATAGCATTTGAGGATATTATCCTTGTAATATTTTAAGTTCTAATCATTTAGCTCTGTGTGGTGAGAAATTTTCCAGCTGCAGAAGTGATCTCAAAGCTTAGGTTTATTTCCTTCCTCTTTTTTTTTCATTAAAAAATATATTAATTGAGATAGCCTGTATGTTCTTAATGTTTATGGAATATGTGGATAATGCTAGTGTAGCACCAGTACCTATAGGTGAATTACACCATAGAGTAAAACTCCAAGAAAATGCATCTAAAATCTAAATCAATTTTATTCTATGTGAAAAGCATTCAGACTTCTACTAAATCCTGTTTCTCATCCTCGATTATTTTTTTCTATGCCAAACACTTGCATTATATTTTTAAGCAGTTTATTTTTAGATGCTATGTGCAGAAAGCAATACCCTTTAAAACAACTAACAATAATTCATACATTCGCTGTGAATGAAAGTAACGCATTGGAGGGGGCATTACTTTCCTCCTCACTGAATTGTACACAGAAGAGATTTTGGAAATGTTATAAATCACCCTTTTTGGTGAATCATATAGCATACTGGCTAAGGATGCTCATATTGGAACCAGATTCCACTGACACTGGTATTTGCTACCTATGCAACCTTAGTAAGTTTATTTCATCTTTCTGTGCCTCTAATATAGGAATATGAGACACAATAGGATTGTTATGAGGAATGAGTTAATACATGTAATGTACTTAGAAGAGAACTCTTTGTAAAGAATAGCTACTGTTACTACTATTCATAGTTATCATCATATAAGTCTTTCTGGAAAGGTCCAAGTACTATTTGATAGGAGGAATATTTCTTTGTATACCTAAGCTATTCTTTTATCCTTCATACTTCCACATCAGCAACACTTTAGAAAAAGGATTAATAGCATTGACGAGAAATAAAATATACATTTATTTGAAAATCTTGGTTAATAATGTGGTTTTCATTTGCTGTGTTCTCTGTAAGTCTTCTTGTGAAAAAAATGTATTACCAAAAGCATTTTAATGTGGCTACTGTAATTGTATAGTTTACATAAGTTTTACAAGTTTTATGCATTCTGTGAGTGCTTTTGAGTCCGAGAGTGACATGATTCTCTTGTTAGTTTAAGAGCAACACCTCAGGCCCTGCTTCATCCGAAGAAGAATATTTTATTTCCTTTGCATTCCAAGGGAAACATCTGTTCTGGGGGGATTGGGGCAGAGGGACAGTCATTCGGGCTTCAGGGCTTTCAGACATGAAAGATATCTTGTTCATCATTTCTCCATTTATTTGCTTTGCAGCTTGCAGTTCCCCACAACGATGAATGGACCCGATTTGCCAGGACCCTTGTGGAGATTCGTGCTAACAGAGCTGATAGTGAGGAGGAAGGCACTGTTGAGTTATCTGCCTAGTGAAAATGAGCCTCCCCCACTGCAGCCCCCACCTTTGTGTCCTAGAGCTAAGCATCTACAGTCAAGTCTGTTGTATTCAGTGTCCATTCAGTATCAGTATTGCTGTGACATTTTGGGTGCCATATTGTGCCAGCTTTGCTCCAAGTATTCCAAATATATCCCACTATGCTTTCCACTGACCCGAAATTCACCAGAGCATTTCTATCTTTGTATTTCTGTCTCAAAAATGAAGGGAGGGGGATTAAGGGTTAAGTTGCTGCCTTTTAACTACTTAGTAGCTGTATTTAATAGTTGGAAACCTCTGGTTAAATTTGTGCTTACATGCACTCCTGGCATAGTCCTATTAAATCCATATGAAGCCAGATATGATTGGGTGCAGATGTAGTGTGCCTCATGTTATGGTACAGGGCCAAAGACTTGAGATGTGGTGTTTTACATGGTGACTCACATTATGAATGGATTTACTAGAAGAACATTGCTGCTCCTTATTTATTGTAGTGTGCTGCATGGAATGTATTTATTTGAAAGCATTAAAATAAACGATCCTAGAGCATGTGCATAATGAGAGAACTGTATTCTCTCTGCTGCTGTTGAGGTTACATTAAGTTCCAAATAACGATTACAGTATGCCAGTTCCACTGAAGACATGAAATCTTTAGAGGTTTGTTGCAGCGAACGAAATGAATTTTAATGCCTATTATTTCTAGGTACTTTAACAATATTTCAAATATCATTGACCACTAATACTTGTCATTGAAGCTAACACAGTCTGACAAAAGTCTATGGTTCCTAAATATGACACGAGTGTTGCCAATAAAATGTTTCAAACCAGATCTGTACCAGTGTGAATAAATCCTTTGCTTGGGGAAAGCTTGACTGGAATTCTGCTGTGACAAGAGGTGGGAGAGATACATTAGAGCCATGAATGTACATTAGACTGACTATGAATTTATTTGAACAGCCAACCTGGCTAGACTTAAACCAAGACTCCTAGTTTTATTTTTATAAGGGAATGTGTGTGGTTTTTTTGGAAAGGTCCTCTTTCTCACCTTTACCAAAGCCACCCTTTGCCCAAGGACAGTTGGTGGAGTAAGAAAGGTAGGTTAAGATGAGCAAATACCAAATGTCCTACACATTTCTTTTTAAAAACAATTTACACCAGAAAATGATGTTTATTACTATTGGACTAGGAAATATGTCTATAAACAACTTTAATAAACTTTTTTTCAAAAGGTCACTTTACGCCCAGGGAAAATAAAAACAAATAGCTGTTGAGTCATGAAAAACATTCGAAGACAGGCTTTCGGCTTTTTAGGAAGAGGATTTCCATTGGGGCTTTGTTAGTAGGGATTCCTTGAATTGTACGGTTTCTTTTATTTTTAAAATAATGTCGTACTTTTTCTCCAAGTATCCTATAATATTTAGATATTGAAATCCTTTGTAAACAATAATTAAAATTTTATAGATAAAATATGAGTATCTGAAATAGGTTTAAAAGCATTTCAATGAAAAGTACTGGGAAAAAAAGTTTCACAGACATATAGTACCTCAGAATAAAAATTTAAAACCCATGAGTTATAATAGACCAAATTGAATTATTCAATGAGTGATGATATGAGAAGTACAAAGGCCTCAGTCACTTAAGTAGGCACATAAAGTGTTACAAGAACATGTGTCCTTATATATCCCACTATGGTTGCTGGTCTCCAAGGCAGTTCCCAATTCTTGTGCAGGCCATCCCATGTTGAATCTGGGCTGACCTCATGTGACTGACAGAATACCGGTAATTGATGCTACGTGGTTTCCAGGATGTGTTAGTTAATTCCAACTGCTATAACAGAATGCCTTGGTATTCAGACTGAGTGGCTTAAGCAACAGTCTCACAGTTCTGGAAGCTGGGAAATTCAAGATCAAGGTGCTGGTAGATCTGATATTTGGTGAGGGCCATCCACTGGGTTGCAGATGGCTGTCTTCTCATTGAATTCTCACATGGTGTAGATAGAGATGATATTTTTCATGTCATTACTTATAAGAGCACTAATCACATTTGTGTGGGCTCCACCCTCATGACCCAAAAATCTCCCAAAGGCCCACCTCCAAAAATCATCACATTGAAGATTTAAGCTTCAACATATGAATTTGGGGATGAACATAACCATTCAGTCCACAGCCCAGAGCAAGGTTATAAGAAGACATATATCCTCCATCTAGGTTTCTTGGCACAATCAATTTTGGTTCTTGAGCTACTATGTAAGAAGCACAACTACCCTGAGACCTCCAGGCCACATAGAAGCTGACCTTGGAGTGGCCATGTAGATATAGCCATTCAAGTCATCCCAGCTGATGACCCAGATCAAATGTGGTAGCCAGAAAGATGTGCCTTTCAGATTTCCTATTGCAGAGAACATGGTTGAATGACAGTTATGCTGCTTTGTTTTGAAACCTGTCACCAAATTTGTCCAAGGTCATGCTTCCTGCATGCTCTTGCCAGCAAAGACTAAGTATGGCAAAGATCCTAAGGCTAGCCTGTACCTAGGAGACATAAGACTTCTTTGAAGTAATTAGCTCTAGGACTTCATGTCAGCATTGCTGAAACTTTCTCAATGCTGTACTTCAATCTAAGACTAACCAACTTCCTTCCCTTCCTCCGTCCTTTCCTTCCTTCCTCCCTCCCTTCCTTCCTTTCCTTCCCCCCTCTTTTTTCCCTCCTCTTATCTCTTCTCCCCTCCCTTCCCTCCCCTCTTCTCCTTGCCTCTCTTTACCTGTCCCCTCTTTGAGGCCTGACAAACACCACTGTCTGATGGCTGTCCAGCCAAAGCTGGCTAAGGATGTCCTAGGTCTTAGAAAAAAAAGAGACTATGCCTCAAAAGAATTGCAAAAATTAGTATGTACCATTAGGAGCCAGGGGAGTAGCACTGGGATTGGATTTTGAGGTCTTTGATCAAAGGAGCCAGAACATTGATTAGGTAAGAAATAATTCATTGACTTTGAGGTGTTCTTTTGTATGTGTATGTGTGGGATAAGGAAGAGGAAAGCTATACGATTTTATACTCTGGCAAGGAGCCTAAGGGATAGGGTCACTCTTAGAAGTCTGAAAAAGCTGTAGCCTACATTTACTTGAGTGAAAATGCCTGAGTTGCCCTGGTAGACAGTACAAGAAGGAATAAAGAGGTTGAAGGAAATGGATATGTTAGAATAGATATGTTACTTAAGTTCAGAAGACACACCCAAGGGTTATGTTACATAGGAACACCTAGAGTACACACTTTTCAAAGTCATTAGCAATAAGCTGGTGAGAGAGGCATTAGCATCTCTAGAAAGTTTAGTGGTAGCTTTCCTTGCAGATCAGGGCTGATGCTAGGAGAGGCAGTCACAGAGTGGGGCTTGCTAATATCCATGGGGATGATGAGACCCCGGAGTAATAGTGGCTAGGTGGTGGCAGTTAACCACCAGAAGCCAGGAAGCCACAATTGCCATAATGACCAGCTAGATCAGAGGAGAAGCCAAGAAGGCTTTACCCATAGGAAGTTGTGGGAGTAATTAAAAGAACATGGCATCCCTAGTAGCAAAACAGACAGGCAGCCAAAAGGGTGGTGTTTAACTACTACAGCCAAAAACATAGAGGCAAGAATCGGGAAGCAGGAGACTGAAGACAGTTACCCCAATAAAAAGCATCTGCTCACTGTATTTTATTTTATTATAAAATACCTCTGCTCACTGTCCAGACCTGAGCCAGTTTTCCAATCCAGAACCCACTGAAGATTACTAAATGGTTGCTAGGAGGGAGGACATCAGAAGGGAGGGCACCACTGCAAACATGCATTGTGATGATCTCCTCAGTTCTTCCCCAAAGGGACCTATGAGCATTTATTTAGGTGAACATACAATGCAGAAAGAAATAAACATTTGAAGACTATTGGGCACACTATCTGAGTTCACATTGAAACGTTATTGGAGTGGTGGCTTACAGCAACAAGGTAATATGATGGAGTGTTTACTAAAGTCTAGGTCTCAGTGGGCTCATTGGGTCTATGGACACACACAGTGGGTCATTCCCCCAATCCCTGAATGTTCAATTAGAATTTATATATTTACATTAGGTGCCCGGCCTCTGGGATAAGAGCTCTCACAGAAGGGAGGGCCAAATGGAGACCTCTGAAATTGCCACATTCCCACCTTCCACTGCCAAGATAGCAAATACAAAAGATTATATCTCAGGGTAGAGGTAGGAGAATGGCAGACATTGGTGCCACTCTTAAAGGCCTAAAAGACATAGAATGTTGTTCCCTATATCTATTTAATAACCCAGTATGCCCCCTTTATAAACTAAATGAATCTTGGAGAACAACTGATGAGTACTGCAAGCTCAACCAAATAGGATCACTAATCACAGCTGCCATGCTAGATGTGGTATCATTCCTGGAACAGGCTAATAAGGCTTCTGCTACATGGTATGTGGCCATTGATGGATAAATGTATTCTTTTCATTCCCCCTATAAAAGAAGATCAGAAACAGTTTGCACTCATGAGGAAGAACTATTTTAATTTACAATTTTGCCTCAGGGCTATTGCTAATCTCTCGCCCTCTGTAATACTCCAAAGATGTCTAGACTGCTTGAGCATCCACAGAATGTTACACTGATCTTACATCAATGGCGTCACACCGATTATGCAGAATAAGCAAGAATTAACTAATGTACCAGAAGTCTTGGTAAGATATATGGACTCCAGAGGGTGGGGAAGAAATTCAAGGAAGATTTAAGGACCTGCTACTTCAGTGGAGCTTTTTGGAATCTCCCCAATGTTTAAGTGCATCCTGGGCTATCCCCTCAAAGTAAAACACAAACTGCTGAAGCTTAGAGCCCCCACCACAAACAAAGAAGCACAGCATCTGGCAGGCCTCTTTATATTTGAAGTTAACATATTCCATATATAAGAACCCTGCTCTGGTCCATCTCCTAATTGGCATGCACAGCTTTGGGTTAGGCTTATAATGGGAAAGGACTTTGCAGCAGATCAAACTGTAGTGCAAAGAGCTCTGCTGCATGGGCCATAAAACCAGCAGATGCTATGATATTAGTGGTGACAATGGTGGGGAAAGATGTGGTATAGAATTTATGGCAAGTCCCAGTTGGAAAATTACAGTAGGGACTCATGGGATTCTAGAGGAAGGCCATGCCATCTGAAGCAAAAACAACACATAGCATATTAGTGGATCCTGGTAGAAATGAAGTTCTTCATCACAAGATATAAACTTAACTATGCATCCAACCAGCCCATTATAAGTTGAGCCCTGTCAGCTCTACCAAGTCATAAAGTCAGATAGACCTAAAAGAAACCCTTATAAGATAGAAACTGTGCATTGGGATGTACAGAACCGGAGGGCTCTAAATATAAGTAAGCTGCTTGAGCAAGTAGTTCCGAAGCCCGTTGTCACCCAACAGGATTTTACCAGCACACTACCTCCATGCTTGCATACATGGCCATGTGTGAGGAGGGTGAGTTCTGTGTGAGCAGCTGAAAGAAGAGGAAAAGGTTAGGGTTTGGTTCACATATGGGTTGGCTCAGTTTGTGGGTACAGGTTGTAAATGGATTACACATACCTTATAGCCACATTCAGGATGAACCCTGAAAGATAGTTAATAGGGAAAAGCTTTTCAATGGACAGAGCTGTGATTTGAGCACTCAGTTATCGCCTTTATGAAACAAGAGGTGGCCAGAAGTGAATTTATATCCACAGTAGCAACCTAACCCAAGCCATCATCATCTCTGTCGTGATTCTTGCAGTAGCTTCCTAACTAGTCTCCCTGTGTCTACCTTTGACCCCTTCAGTCTCTTCTCAATATAACCACCTGAGTGATCGTTACAACATTTAACTCCTCCATTCAAAGCATACCAGTAGCTTTCACATCACTTGCAATAAAAGTCAAAATCTTTATAGTGGCCCACAGGCTCTATATGGATTTTAATGACTCCACAACTTCTCTGATATTTGGTACTGTTGGTCTTTTTGTTTTCGCTTTTCTAGTGAGTATAAAATGGTATCTAGCTGTGGGTTTCATATACTTGCTGACTAATGATTTTGAGCACCTTTTCATGTGTTTATTGGCCACATTTAATATTATATTATTTCTTCTTTTTGTAAAATATCTCGTCTAGTATCTTGGTTACTTTAAAATTATTTCTTTTTATTATTAATACAACAATATTTTAAAAAATTAATTTAGAGGAATTTTCTTCATATAGTCTGCTTTTAAAAATTATTAATTCAGAGGAGCTTTTTAATGTATTCTGGATATAATTCCTTTACCAGATATGTTTGTTACATTTTTCACCATCTGTGGTTTAGAACTTCATTTTCTTTTTTTTTTTTGAGACCGAGTCTTGCTCTGTCATCAGGCTGGAGTGCAGTGGTGCAATTTTGGCTCACTGCAACCTCCGCCTCCTGGGTTCAAGCGATTCTTCCGCTTCAGCCTCCCGAGTAGCTAGGCAGGTGCATGCCACCACACCCGGCTAATTTTTTTGTATTTTTAGTAGAGACAGGGTTTCACCGTGTTGGCCAGGATGGTCTTGATATCTTGACCTCATGATCTGCCCGCCTCGGCCTCCCAAAGTGCTGGGATTACAGGCGTGAGCCACCGCACCTGGCCCAGAACTTCATTTTCTTAATAGAATATTTTGATATGCAAACATTTTAAATTTTGTTAAGGTCTAATGTATCCATTTTTATCTTTTATACTTAGTATTATATCATACCTTCTAGATCTTTGTCTGCCACAGGTCACAAAGATATTGTCTTATGATTTCTTTTTGGACATTTTATTGTTTTAGCTTTTACCTTTAGGCCTATGATGGTTCTTAAATTAATTTTTGTATATGGAATGAGATAGTGGTTAAGATTATTTTTTAAATATATGGATAACCGGCTGTTTTGGCAGTATTTTCTGAGGAGATTATTTTCTTTTTGTTCATTAAATTAAATTGGCATCCTTGGTAGAAAGATAATTGACCACATATATATAGGCATATTTAGGGGTCCTCTATTCTATTTCACTGGTTGATTTATCTGTCCTTATATGATACCACATTGTCTTGGTTGTAATATTAATTCTTGAAATCAAGTGGTGTAAGTACTCCAACTTTGTTACTCATTTTGAAAGAGTGTTTTAGCTATTCTAGGTCTTTTGTATTTGCACATGAATTTTAGAATGATTGCGGAATGCTTTAAAAAATATATTGCTTGGATTTTGATTAGAATTTCGCTGTATCTATCTATCTATCTGGGACAATGCCTATCCAAGAATAGGATATAACTTTCTATTTATTGGGTCTTCTTTAATATAGTTCATCAATATTTTCAGTATGTAGGTTGCATAAACCTCTTTTTTCAATTTATTCCTAACACCTAATTTTTTATTCTATTGTATATATTATTATTTTCAACTTTTTTTCAAAGTTTTTTACTGGTTTGTAGAAATTAATAGTTTTGTATATTGATGTTATATTTTGCAACCTTGCTTAATATACTTTTTATAGATTTTTAGATATAATTCATTACTACATACACAATTATGCCATCTGAAAATAATGAAAAGTTTAATTCTACCTTTCCAATCTTACCTTTTTTCCTTTTTTCTTCTTCTTCCTCTTTTTCTTCTTCTTCTTCCCTTTTTTTTTTCTTTGCCTTACAGCATTAGCTAGGAAAGGCTTTCTCATGAGTAGATGCTGAGTTTTATCATATGCTTCTTTTCTGCATCTATTGACATAGTCATATAATTTTTATCCTTTATTCTGATAATGTGAATTATACTGGTTGACATTTTTTAATGGTGATCCAACTTTGAGATAAAATCATTTGGTCAGCATGTATTTATTCTTTTAACATATTGCTAGACTTTTTTTGCTAATCATTTCTTTTTCTTTCTTTCTTTCTTTTATTTTTTCTTTTTCTTTCTTTCTTTTTTTCTTTTTTTTTTTTTTTTTTTTTTTTTTGAGATAGATGGAGTCTTGCTTCTTCGCCCAGGCTGGAGTGCAATGGTGCGATCTTGGCTCACTGCAACCTCTGCCTCCTGGGTTCAAGCAATTCTCCTGCCTCAGCCTCCCCAGTAGCTGAGATTACAGGCACGTGCCACTATGCCTGGCTACGCTAATAATTTCTTAAGGGTTTTCCCATAATTGTTTCTTGTAGATACTGATCTATAATTTTCTATTCTTTCGATGTGATTGTCAGTTTTTAGTAACATGATTATGCTCAGATGATGAGTTGGGAAGTATTGTGACCTCCTCTATTTTGTGAAGGCATTTATACTGGTATTACTTCTTGTTTAAATATTTGATAGAATTTACTACTGAAGCCATCTGTCCCTGGAGTTCTATTTCTAGGGATGTTTTTGGTAACAAGTGCATTTATTTAATAGAAATAGGCAATTCTGATTTTTGATTTCTTTTCGGTTCCATTTCGGTAAGTTATTTTTCACAAGTTGCATTTTTCAAGAAATGCATCCATTTCATTTAAGTTGTCAAATGTATCCATATAAAGTTGTTAATACTGTCCTCTTATTACCCCTTAATGTTCAAAAAATCATAATGACATCTCTTTTTAAGTTCCTGATGTTGCTAAATTATGTTCTCTTAAAAAAAAATTCTTGCTGAGAGACTTATTTTATTAATTTGTTCAAAGAACGAGCTTTTTGAATTGTCAATTTTCTTTAATGTTTATTCAATTTTTCTTCTTTCCACTTTGGGCTTAATTTGCTCTTTTTTTCCTTCCTGAAGTAGAAACTTAGATCCTTGATGTAACACTTTTTTCTTTTTTTTTTTTTTTTTTTTTTTTTTTTTTTTTTTTTTTTTGAGACGGAGTCTCGCTCTTGTTACCCAGGCTGGAGTGCAATGGCGCGATCTCGGCTCACCGCAACCTCCGCCTCCTGGGTTCAGGCAATTCTCCTGCCTCAGCCTCCTGAGTAGCTGGGATTACAGGCACGCGCCACCGTGCCCAGCTAATTTTTTTGTATTAATAGAGACGGGGTTTCACAATGTTGACCAGGATGGTCTCGATCTCTCGACCTCGTGATCCACCCGCCTCGGCCTCCCAAAGTGCTGGGATTACAGGCTTGAGCCACCGCGCCCGGCCGTAACACTTTTTTCTAATATAGGCCTTTGAAGTTATAAAAATCCCTCTTAGGCTGGGTGCAGTGGCTCACACCTGTAATCCCAGCAGTTTGAGATGCTGAGGTGGGTGGAACACCTGAGGTCAGGAGTTCGAGACCAGCAACATTGTGAAACCCTGTTGCTACTAAAAATACTAAAACTAGCCAGGTGTGGTGGCGAGCGCCTATAATCCCAGCTACTTGGGAGGCTGGGGCAGGATAATCACTTGAACCCGGGAGACAGAGGTTGCAGTGAGCCAAGATTGTGCCATTGCACTCCAGCCTGGGCAACAAGAGTGAAATTCTGTCTCAAAAAAAAAAAGAAAAATCCCTCTTAGTACTGCTTTTACTCTATTCTACAAATTTTGCAACAGATTTTATTATTATTCTGTTCAAAATATTTTGTAATGTCCATTGTGATATATTATTTGACCTATGGGTTTTTCAGAAGTGTGTTGTTTGTTGTTTCATTTCCAAATATTTGGAAAGTTTTCCAGATAGCTTTGTTTTTATTTCTAGTTTGATTCTGCTTAGTGAGAAAATATATATAATAAGAAATACCCTGTATTTCAAATGCTTTTATTTATTTTTATTTTTGTGTGTGTGGGTAACATTATCTTATTTTTCTATATTTTCTTTTTTTTTAATTGCATTTTAGGTTTGGGGGTACATGTGAAGAACATGCAAGATTGTTGCATGGGTACACACATGGCAGTGTGATTTGCTTCCTTCCTCCCCATCACCTATATCTGGCATTTCTCCCCATACTATCTCTCCCCAACTCCCCAACCCCCGCTGTCCCTCCCCTATTTTCTTTTATGACTTAGCATATGGTCAACTTAGTAAATGTTCCTTGCATACTTAAGTAGAACACAAATTCCTCAGATATTATGTGGTTCTACAATTTTTTTTTTTATTTCCTGGGCATTCTGTCAATTATTGAGAAGGCAATGTTAAAATACAAACTATGATTGTGAATTTGTCTATTTGATCCTTTAGTTCTCTCCATTTTTTATTCATCCTTTTTTTTTTTTTTTGACAGAGTCTCACTTTGTAGCTCAGGCTAGAGCGCACCGGCATGATCTTGGCTCACTGAAACCTCTGCTTCCCAGGTTCAGGTGATTCTTATGCCTCAGCCTCCCAAGAAACTGAGATTACAGGTGCCCATCACCAAACACGGATAACATTTGTATTTTTTTTTTTATTATTTGTTTGTTTTTGTTTTAGTAGAGACAGGGTTTCATCATGTTGGCCAGGCTGGTCTAAACTCTTGACTTCAAGTGAACCGCCCACTTCAGCCTTCCAAAGTGCTGGGATTACAGATGTGAGCCACCATGCCTGGCCAATTTTTCATTCATACGTTTTGAAGCTCTGTTGCTAGATACATACTTATTAAGTTATTATTTCTTCCTGATAAATGGACTCTTATTATTGTGAAATCTCCCTCTGGTGTCCTTTCATTTCAGCCTGAAGGACTAGTTCTAGCATTTATTGTAGCACAGGTTAGGGAAAACTTCGTTTATGCTTATCTGGAGATAATATAATTTCTTCTTCATTTTTTTTGAGGAACGGTTTATATCAGAAATGTATCTTTCCTTTGACATTTTTTTTTTCTTGGAGTACTTTGAATATCTCATCCCACTGCCTTCTGGCCTCAATGGTTTCTAACAAATTAAACTATTAATCTTACTGAGGATCCCTTGTATGTGATAAGTTACTTCTCTCTTGCTTCCTTTTCCCCAGTCTTTATTGTACTGGCTACGATGCCATCTTTCACATGGTGTACGATATAAGCTATAGCCTTTATCAGGTAAAGTTTCCTTTTATTCCTAGTTTGTAAGACTTTAAAAAACATGAATGTTGAATGTTGTCAAATATGTTTTCTGAGTTTAATTTAAATAATCATAATTTTCTTTTTAATTAGTGTAATATATCAATTGTTTTTGAGTGTTATGTTTACTGTCCTGTGATTAACCCATTTGGTCATAATGGATTGATTATCCCCTTTTTATGTCATTGAGCTCAAATTGCTGATTTTTTTAAAGGATGTTTCTATCTCTGTTTACAAAGGAATATTGTTTTACACTTTTGTTTTGTTTTCGTTGCAATGCCTTCATATGATTTTGATGTTGTGGCAATGCAGTCCTCATAAAATGAATTAGAGAGTAATCATTTGCCTTCCATTTTCTCTAAGATTTTTGTAGAATTTCCATTATTTCTTCTTAAAATATTTGATAGAAATCAATAGTGAGGGCATCTAGGCTTGGATTTTTCTTTGGGAAAGATTGTAAACTAAGAATTCAAGTACTTAAATACAGGCATTCACATTCTTTCTTCTTCAGTGACTTTGGTAGGATATATCTTTCAAGGAATCTATTTCATCCATGTTGTTTCATTTATTAGCATAGATTTGTGCATAACATTCTCTTATCATCACTTTACAATCTGTGACTCTGTACTGATGTCCCTGCTTTAACTCCTGATAATGATTATGTGGGTTTTTTTTCCCTTCTTTTCTGTTTTTTTCTTTTTGCCATTTTTATTGATTTTTTTTTTGCTATCATCAATTTATTGTACATTTAAAAATAACTAAAAGAGTAAAACTGGATTGTTTGTAACACAAAGAAAGGATAAATGCTTCAGGAGATGAGTACTCCATTTCCCCTGATGTGATTATTACACATTGCATGCCTGTGTCAAAATATCTCAAGTACCCCATAAATATGTACACCTATGTACCTACAAAAATTAAAAATTAAAAGAGACAGAGTAAAAAAGAAGAGGAAGGAAAGAAACACCATCTGAAAAGGCAGAGATCCAGCATACAGAGAAGATGGGGCATTACAGACTTTACTTTCTATGTCCCTTCCTAAGTCATACGTTCACTCATGATTCAGTCATTTATCCAGTGCTTCTTTACACATCTCTTACTATGTTCCCTGTTCTCTTGTAGGTGCTGAGAATACAGTAGTATGCAAAAGGGACAAATCTTTTTGACTTCATGAAGCCTATGTTTTAATGGAGGGAGAAAAACAAGTAATTAAAATACGTAAGATGCCAGATGATGCAACAGTTTAGAAAGTAAAGGTCACTGTCAAAATGGGCATTGTGAGAAGAGTCTAACTAACTTAACATAGTTAATAGATAATAAAGAGCTTAATAAAGGTTAGTAATTAATAAAACAGTGCTTAAAGCACAAAGGATATGCTATGTCCTGGAGCTAGTAACAGGGAGAAGCTCTTAACATCTGACACCTGAAAATAAGGACTGGGAGAAGTTACTCAGAGAGGGGAGCTGAAGGGAGAGAGCTACCTGATAGTAGATTGTGGTCCTCACAAAAGGGAGGTAGCCAGCCGACTGTGGTGGCTCACGCCTGTAATCCCAGAACTTTGAGATGCCAAGGCATGTGGATCGCCTGAGGTTAGGAGTTCAAGACCAGCCTGGCCACTGGCCAACATGGTGAAACCGTCTCTATGGGGGGAAAAAAAAGCACAGGAAAAATTAGTTGGGCGTGGTGTGGCAGGTGCCTGTAGTCTCAGCTACTCAGGAGGCTGAGGCAAGAGAATCACTTGAACCTGGGAGACAGATAGAGGTTGCAGTGAGCCGAGATCGCACCACTGCACTCCAGCCTGAGTGACAGAGCGAGACTCCATCTCGAGAAAATAAAAAACAAACAAACAAACAAACAACAACAACAACAACAAAAAAAAAGGAGGCAGCCCACACTCAGGGACTTGGCAGGAGCGGAGCTGGGAGAATAAATTCCCAGCCTCTTTCTCTTCCCTCCCTGGATCTCCTGCTGCTGGCTTTTATTGGTCAGACCCGACAGGAAGCGGAAGGACAGCAGAGCTTGTTGATGGAGAGCATCCAGTCAGCCTCCTGGTGAACACGGCGGGGCTGAGAAGGTGCCAAGTGAATGTGGGGCTGGAACTGGAAGACATCCAGGGCAGACGACGGTAAGTGGCAAAGCCTTGGAGTAGCTGAGGAAGTGAGCTATGAGGGAATCTGAGGCAAGAGTACTTCAGGCAAGGGAACGCAGATGAAAAGGCTCTGAAACAATTCCCAAGGGCCTGGAATGGCGTCCAGCTGTTCTCTGCCTGTGAGCACCTGGGAGAGCCTCTTACGGTGTGAGTGAGGAGTGGTAGTGGGGTTCTATCTTTTGTGCCATGAGCCTGGAGAAAAATCCTTTGTCCTTTTGAAATGGCGTCATTTGTGTGGGATAATACTCGAGGTTCGTTGCCTTATGCCAAGGAAATAGAGGATGTGACACACACAAGGAGTGAGTTTAAGAGCAGAGGTTTAATAGGTAAAAGAGAAAAGCGTTCTCTCCTGCAGAGAGAGAGAGCGGCTCCCTAGTGGGTCTTCCAGTTTCGTGGGGAAATGCACGGTGTTTTATAGACGAGCTTGAGGATGTGGTGTCTGATTTACATGGATCTTTTTAAAGAATTAGATTTTGATTTTATTGTTTATCTTGATTATTTTCCTACTTTCTGTTTCATCAACTTCTGCTTTTCATTATTTTTTATCTTTTGCATCATTGGGATTTAACTTGCTCTTCTTTTTCTAGTTTGTTAAGGTGAAAAATTAGATAATTGATTTGAGACCTTTCATCTTTCTAATGTAAGCAGTTAATGGTATACATTTCTCTCTAAACACTACTGTAACTGCACTGTATCCATTTGTATATGTTGTGTTTTCATTTTCATTCAGTTCAGAATATTTCCTATTATTTCTTGTGATTTCTTATTTGCCCTATAGGTTGTATAGAAGTATGTGGTTTATTCTTCAAATATATGGAGAATTTCCAAAGTTCTTTCAGTTATTGATTTGTTTGATTCTCTTATAGTCAGAGAATATAATGTGTATAATTCCAATCATTTTAAGTTTATTGAGACTAGTTTTATGGCCCATATTACAGACTACCTTGATGAAATTTTATTTGTTCTTAAGAAGAATATGTATTTTGCAGTTGTTGGGTGGAGTATTCTAAAAATATGAATTAAGTCTATTATTTGATAAATGCGTTCAAGTCTTCTATATATGTACTAATTTTCTGCCTACTTTTTTTTTCTTTTTATGGACACAGGGTCTTGCTATGTTGCCAGACTTACCTCAAACTCCTGGACTCAAGCAATCCTCCTGTGTCGGCTTCCCAAAGTGCTAGGATTACAGGCATGAGCCACTGTGCCTAGCTATGCCTACTTGTTATATCAACTACTAGGAGCAGTGTGCTGGAATCTAGAAGTATAACTGTGGATCTTTTGGTTCTTTCAGTTCTATCACTTTTTGTTTTATGTATCTGAAGCTGTTATTAGGTGCCTACACATTGAGGATTTCATGTGTTTGCAATAAACTGACCCTTTATCAATATGAAATGCTGCTCTTTATTCCTGGTAATAGTCCTTTTGCTTAAATCTACTTTGGCTGTATCAGTATCGCTAACTCCAGCTCTTTATTTATAATTTGTGATTAGATAGTATAGCTTTTTCCATCAATTTGCTTTCAACTTATCTGTGTCTTTACATTTAAAGTTGGTTTCTTTAGGTAGCATATAGTTGTGTCTTACATTTTAAAATTGAATTTGATAATTTTTTCTTTTAATTAGGGTCTTAGGCCGTTTGTATTTAATGTCATTATCGATATGGTAAGGTGCACCTACTGTCTCGCTCTTTTTTATTTGCCCCTTTGTTCTTTTTTACCTCTTTCCCTGTCTTCACCTGGATTTTTAAGATTTCCACTTTTCCCCACTAATGTCTTATTAGCCAAATCTGTTTTATTTATTTTGTATTCTTATTATTAGTACCATTTGCTCTAGGGGTTTATAATATATAGTTTCTACTTATAATACTTTACCTTAAGATAATAGTATACCACTTCATGTATAGTTTAAGAACCTTTTCACATTATGCTTCCATTTCTCCCTCTTCTCCTTGTGTGATTGGTGCATTTTACTACTACATTTAGTATAAACCTCACAATATATAATTATTGATTTTTAAAGAGTCAATTACTTGTTTAAAGAAATTCCAAAACTAATTTAAAAAGTTGTTTTAAAAATTTACCCATTCTTCCCCACTGTGTCACTCTATTTCTTTGTATAGATCTACATTTATATCTGGTATTATTTCCTTCTGCCTAATGAACTATAGTTAACAACTCTTTAGAGTAATTTATCAGCAATGTGAATTCTCTTTTTTCTGTCTTATTTTGCTTCCATTTAAGAAAGATATTTTTACTGGGTATGTATTTCTTTGTTGACATTGTTTTTTCAGTTTCTTAAAGATATCACCCCATTGTTTTCTGCCTTATATACTTTCCAACTAAAAATCTTCTCTTACCATCTTTCTCTGGAGGTTTATAGGTCCTTTCTCCTCTGGCAACTTTTCAAATGTTCTGTTTATCACTGACTTTCATCATTTTCATTATGATATACATTGGTGCAGTTTTGTTTAAGTTTGTTTTTCTTGAGGTGCAGTGAGCTTCATAGATTTGTAGGTAGTTTTTCTTAAATTTGGAAATATTTCAGCTATCACTTCTTTAAATATTTCTGTTCTCCTTTTTTTCTGGAGTCACAGACACACATTACTACTTTATATTGTTCTTAAATGTTTTAAATATTTTTTTCCTTTTCTGCTTAATTTTGCAAAATTTCCTTTGCTGTGCCTTCGAGTTTACTAATCTTCATTTCTGCAATATCTACTATATTCTCACTCAGTTTCATCTCAGATATTGTAATTTCCTTTGCGTCTTTTATATCTTTCATTTCTCTACATACCACATTTCCCCTGCCTTCTTGACTATATGGATTATTTATAATAGGTGTCTTAATGGCCTTGCTGCTTTTTCCATCATATTTGATATCGGGGTCTGTTTCCATTGGTTGGTTTTTCACTTTGCTGCAGTTCATATTTTCTTTTTCTTTCTTTCTTTCTTTTTTTTTTTTTTTTTTGAGACAGAGTCTCGCTGTGTTACCTAGGTGGAGTGCAGAGGCGTGATTCCGGCTCACTGCAACCTCCACTTCCTGGGGTCAAGCAGTTCTCCTGCTTCATACTCCTGAGTAGCTGGGACTACAGGTGCCTGCCACCATGCTCAGCTAACTTTTGTATTTTTAGTAGAGTCGGGGTTTCATCATGTTGATCAGGCTAGTCTCCAACTCCTGACCTTAACTGATCCACCCACCTTAGCCTCCCAAAGTGCTGGGATTACAGGCCTGAGCCACTGCACCTGGCTACAGTTTATATTTTCTATCTTCTTTTTATGATTAGTGATTTTTTTTTTGTTAGATCTTTGGACATTGTAAATTTGGCATTGTACGCTATGCAATTTTGTTGTATTCTTTTAAATAGTACTGAATTTTGTTCTGACAGTTAAGCTACTTGGTTCGAATCAGTTGGATCCTGTCAAGTCTTTTTAAGCTTTAAGAACAAAGTAACTGGCTGGGCACATTAGCACACATCTGTAATCCCAGCACTTTGGGAGGACGAGGCAGGTGGCTCACCTGAGGTCAGGGGTTCGATACCAGCCTGGCCAATATGGTGAAACTGTCTCTACTAAAAATACAAAATATTAGTCTGGCATGGTAGCGGACACCTGTAATCCCAGCAATTAGGGAGGATGAGACCGGAGAATAGCTTGAACCCGGGAGGTGGAGGTTGCAATGAGCCAAGATCACGCCATTGCACTCCAGCCTGGGTGACAAAAGTGAGACTTCATTTCAAAAAAAACAAAAAACAGAGTAACTTTTATTTTAGGATGAATTTAGCCTTTTAATATCGAGACACTCTTCTGAGGATTGTTCTAACTGATGTTCTATATATTATGAGAACTTTGCACTCAGGCTGGTGCAAATACGAACTATTTCCCCCTTTGTGATCTCCAGAATTTTTCAGCTTCTTTTTCTCTAGTGGTTCTTTTCCAAGCTTTAGTTTCCTTTTACAAATGAATAGATCAATATTTGGCCAAAGAGTTGAGAACTCTGCAAAATTCCAGAGTTAGAAGCAGCTCTCTTCTGTTTGGTATTTTCTCTTACAAATTCTAACTATTGTGGTCTTCCTAATCTCTGATGTCCATCTTTTTAATTTGGGGAGATGGCCGATGGGCTCTTTGGGTTCTCCTCTGCACAATAGTGGGAAACTGCTTCCTGGCAGTAAGCTGGGGCAATGGTAGGTCTCACCTCTTTCCTTTATCTTGGAGTTCACAGTCTTATTTTGCATCATATCCAGTGATTGAAAACATTGTATTGTAGGGCCAGGTGTAGTGGCTCACACCTGTAATTCCATCACTCTGGGAGGCCGAGGCGGGAGGATTGTCTGTGCTCAAGAGTTCAAGACCGGTGGGGTGCAGTGGCTCATTTCTGTAATCTCAGCACTTTGGGAGGCTGAGACAGGCAGATCACGAGGTCAGGAGATCGAGACCATCCTGGCCAACAGGATGTTCCATCCCGTCTTTACTAAAATACAAAAATTACCTGGGCATGGTGGCGCCTGCCTGTAGTCCCAGCTACTCAGGAGGCTGAGCAAGGGGAATCACTTGAACCTGGAAGTTAGAGACAGCAGTGAGCAGAGATCACACCACTGCACTCCAGCCTGGTGACAGAGAAAGATTCCATCTCACAAAAAAAAAAAAAAAAAAAGAGTTCAAGACTAGCCTGGGCAACATGGCAAGACCCCAAAGACCCCATTGTATTGTATACTCTTGTCCAGTTTTCTAGTTTTCTCCTTGATTCCATCATGGCCAGATGCAGAAATCTGCCAAAGGTATAATTTTTAAGGCCAAAAGTAAACTAGAATTCAATGCCAATATTAAAGTATTTTGTTAATATTTACATTGGGGCTTTGAAGGTACATTGCATTTTTTTTAAGTTTATTTTAAAACAGGTTTGAAATAAAATATGGCAGGTATAACTTTTAACTTGTACCAAATACCATTATCATCATTTTAAATAATTTAGCCAGATACATATAGTGTTAGTAACCTTAGTCATTAAAACCAAATAAAGATACTTTCTAAATTGAATAAAAAGAAGGAATGACAAGCTTAATTTCAAGTACCAAAAAGAGACAGAATAGTCAGTGATATGGTTTGGCTGTGTCCCCACCCAAATCTCATCTTGAATTGTAGCTCTCATAATCTCCATGTGTGTGGGAGGGAGCTGGTGGGAAGTAATTGAGCCATGGGGGTGGGTTATCCTTTGCTGTTCTCAAGATAGTGAAAAAGTCTCACAAGATCTGATGGTTTTAGTAAGGCAGTTCCCGTGCGTATGCTCTTTTGCCTGCCTCCATGTTAAGACATGACTTTGCTTCTCCCTTGCCTTCTGTCATGATTGTGAGGCTCCCCCCAGCCATGTGGAACTGTGAGTCCGTGAAACCTCTTTTTCCTTATAATTACCCAGTCTCAGGTGTTTCTTCATAGCTGTATGAAAATGGACTAATACAGATGGTTCACTCTCACACGGGCTATTTAAAAAAGAAAAAAACTCACCTACTTTATGAATAGTGGCCAAAGGTTAAGTATGACCTGCTTCTTCAGTTAGGAAAAATAAGGTACATGTACTGTGTAGTAGGAAGGGAAAAGGCTGAGACTGAAAATCTACAGAAATCTCTACTTTTCATAACAAAAAAAGAGAAAAGAATTCAGTCAACACTGGCTTCACTTCTGCCTTCAGAAGAAAAAACAAATGCTTCAATTTTTTTTATCCCCACTTATTCATTTTTCTGATTTTACTGTAACAAGTAAGCCTTTTATAACAGTGGAGCTAGCTCGAATAAAGAGTTTATTATAAAAAATAGCCTCTTACATTAAGCAGCTAATTGTTAGGAGACACAAATTTTCAAATTGATAAAGCATATCTTACTACTTAGAACTTATGTAGGTAAATTCTGCTTCAGAAAAGAAGTTCATACTCTGAAATATACTACTCTTTTGAGAATAGAGGAAGAATGTTACATTTTAATGTTTTTATTTTTATTTTGCCCAAGAAGAATATGCGGTGAATATTTGGTGTGGGTCATTCAGTTATCTTTTCTCCTTCAGGTAACGGGGGCAAAGAGCAGCCAAAATGCAGTGGTTGGTACCCTCTCCTTTAACTTTAGGGGTAGCAGAAAACTTGGGAAGACAGTGAGACTTTTCCACCATTAGTGGTGATGGAGATTTCATGTCCAAAAGTAATTCCAGCAAATCCCACATTTTGTAAACTGTCTCCATTCCCTCCAGACACACTTTGAGGCCAAGTACCCATAGATATTTACTTTTTACTTGGTTTTCCATTATTTCCAACTTTTGTTGAACAACGAACGGCATTTTCTAATTACAGTAGAGATTTTTAAGATGGTCCAATTCAGTTCGCATCGTATCACGTTGCACTCTAACAGTTTGTAAATTTACCTCTGCTTTTTCCACGTTACCTTCCAGTTTTACACCCATGGGGCAGATATTTCAAGTTTACCTTAATCCTCTCTTTACTGACTTTAATAGGCTGTAAAATAGTTTTAAGAGGAATCTCAAAAGGCTTGTCAGGATTCACCTGGTCCTCAGGCCCTGGAATTCTTTGAGGTAGCAAATGCACTTACTATGGTAAGTAAACAAAGATCACCCTTCCCTTCTACTCTAAGCTAGAATGATACATCTGATACTGAAAACAGAGACAATAAGAAATCCTGGGCAAAGACTATTGTAAGAACATTCTGTATAGTTTGTTGAGAAACCCCTGGACGGAGGACAGAATGCCGTGAGACCTGGACTCAAATCTGAACTCCATCACTTGCTAGCTCAGAGACCGTGGGCAAGAAAATGAACTTGTCATGGTTTCCTCATTTGTAACACAGGGAAAAGAATAGGTAGTGCCTACCTTAAGGGTGATAAAGAGGATTAAATGAAATCATGCCTGTCATGTAGTAGCTCATATTTAATGAGTCCTTATTGGCCACAGAACTCTGGGGTTGGGGTTGAATTATCTGCTCCTTTCTCATTTGAATGCTGTCCAATAAGAGAGCAGAGCAAGAGCTGGGATAAGTAGCTAGGGATTGTGGAGGGGAATGAGAGAAGATAACAAATCATGTTTTCATCTCTTTTTATCAAGCTGTATTTCCCTTTCCCCATCCTATAGAAAAAAATAGACTGTAGCACACTTGCACTAGTCTGTTCTGGGAGCTTGAGTTCATTTTAAAATCTCTTAAAGAAATGCTCCACTGCAAAATGGAGCATCCTTTGAAGGGCCAGAGCCCTGTCCAAAGCAGTGGTGGGCACCGGAGCCTTGGTGGCCAGACCAGTATGCTGGGGGTATGTCTGTGACCCAGGAGAAGTGAGGTTCAGACAAGCACAATTACTGTGTCTTCTTAATTTTCCTTCTAAAGTTATTCGAGGGGACTGTGGTTTTGCTTTGAGCAAAACCCCCTTAATGGCCGGGAATCTAAAAGCAAACAACATTATTTTATTAGGTTACCCTAGCAGATGAAAGCAGAGTGTTCCATTTGGACTTTTTTTGGAGTCAATTAATGCATTAGCTAAAAACAAACCCTTTTAAAAGAGAATTCCCGTTGGCTTCAGCAGCTTCCAAGGGAAAGCTTCAGAAACACAGAGGTGAGCTGTAAACAAGTAATACATTCATTGATAAGACACCTATTGTACTAATACATTTTAACTCGTGCTGGAATGTAAAACTCATCTCAAAGGATATGATTTTTTTAAAGCTTTATATTTAATCATGACCAGGGAATTTAAATTTATGTTATAGTTTATATGACAGTTCCTGACTCAACTAAGACCAATTTTAAATAGCTCTAGTTGTTTTAATAAAATATTTATTTATGACTTGTAAATTATCAATACATAAAACTGTGATTATTTTCAGTCATGGTTTTAACTCCAGCAGCAGAAAAGGCCTGTAAAGTAGGAAAATAATGGAGATTACTCATTGGGAAAAAATACATTTCTCAAAAATTCATCCATTCATCCATCCTTCAAATTAATAACTAGGAGCCTACTAAGAGAATTAGACACACAATCTCAACCATCATGGATCCCAATCTGGATTTTCAAGCTGCAGACTACCACTGTTTTAAGAGATGGAGGTGACAATGCTGTTAGATGCCTCAGACATTAAAATGAAGCCATGAACTCCCCGTGGTCTTCCTAACATAATCTTTGATGGGGGTTATTCCTCAAATGTAAAACCAAAGGCACAGACCCCTCTGTGGGCAGTACCGTTTGTGGAAAGAACAGTTCACTGCTCTGACCAGGGAACGTGTCTCTTAAAAATCTTTGGAAAAATACACATCCTGAAAGCATTTGATTACCCTGAATTGAAAATGGGATTTTGCTCAGTGGCAAGGATACAAATTCATCCCCACAAGTATGCCTTCTGCGGTAAAAGGCACATGATGACTTTTAGGGACAGTTTATTTGGAAGGTTGATAAATGGGGCCACAAGACAGAATTCATCAAATTTCGTTGTTAAGATCTCCCTCCCTCTACCTGAAGCATTCCAGCATGACTTGCATTCTGAATACCTAGTTGGAGGAGATTATAGTTTCAAGCACCATTTGTTCCCGTTTTGATTCCCCGCTTACTGGATTATATGCTGTTAAACATTTCCAGAAGACTGTCAAAATGTAAGCATCCTGAGGTTTGCATAGGCCACACCATTAAATAACATATAAGCACAACATTTTAAACATTGTTTTCCAGCAATAGTAAATATTTTAGCTAAGTAGAAACTAAAGCTTGAAATGCAATAAGCACTTAAATGACTCCTTTCTGTGCCAGAATTATTATTTTCCCCTGTGCGACCCTGGCTTCTGGGATTAAGGCAACCCCAGGGAGCTCAGCAAATGGTTGTGGGTTACGAGGTGTAGCAGGAGCTTGGCGACAGCATGCCACCCAGCCTCAAGAAACCCAGCCATGACTGGAACCCAAGAATCAGTGTGTTCACTTTGTGGTCAGCTTCACATTTTTTCCCCTCCTTGAAAAAAAAAAAAGCTGCTATGAAAGTCAGATCTCTCTCTCACCCACCCCAAGGAATCATGCGGTGGACCAGGAGCAGAGCGGAGACTCTGGGGTGGGCAGAGCAGGGGAGGCTGCTCCCCTCAGGTGGGCAGACAGGCAGGCATGCAGGCATGTGGGCATGCAGGAGTTACCACCTTTAGTTCCTCATCCCTACGGAGGGAAACGACTCACAGCACCGACAGCAGCCACACCACTGACGACAACAATGGATTGTGCTGTCACTAGAAAGAAGGGAAACCCAGAACAAACTTTACAGTGGTTTTCACCACACGGTGATTGCAGTCCTGTTCAAGGCATGTCACAGTCACACCACCCACTGAGCAGAACGCAGAGGGAAATTAGGCTTCCTTCAAAGTCTCCCTAAACGAATAAGGCAAGGATTTTAAGGAAACACAGACCTGTGGCCCTACCTCCACTGGCTTCCTGGGGTCCCTGGCTTCTTAGACACTAAAGAGAATCGTTCTCAGTGACTGGCAAGTCTAAGTGAAGCCAGAATGCTCTCTCATTAAGTGCAACTGCTCTTCAAGAGGCAGGCAGGGCAATGGTGAATTTATGAGATTTTTGGTCAGTGTTTTTACTGTGAAAACTTGATCTTCCAAAAAATCTCAAGCAAGTGAAGAAAAGGAATGCAGAGATGCAGGGACTTTTCTCCACATTCCAAAAACCAAAGCTGTCATGTTTTGTTATGATAACACCATCCACATTTCTAAGACGTATTTGGAGTTCTGTGACTGGTCTCTGAGATTATTATATAGATATTGATAACTTATCACACTGAATTGGGGAAGGGGATTCCTTCTTGGGTTTTTCAAATAGTCACGGAAGAAGCCATGTATGTTATCTGACCTGTTTCTAGTGAGGAAGACAAAGCTCTTCCCTCCTGATCCCTGTCTAAAAAAAAAAAAAATCATCCACTTATGGCTGGTATTGACTCATTCCAATTTTAAACTGTAATTTCAAATATCAGCCTGTTGACTTACAGAAACAGAGACCAAAAAATGGCTGTCTGCTATGGAGAAACCTTTGGAGACTCAATATGTTCATACAGACTGCCAATAGATTAATCAGTAGACTCTCTGGAAGCAGGACCACAGTCTAAGAATAGCCCTAAATTCTGTTCAAGACTAGCTTCTCTCCCCAAATCATTACAGTGCTAGCCAAATATTAGCAAATGTTAGATGTAGTGGTATATCGTTTTGGTGTGTGCAAAGTCAGACTGGATTAGAAAATACAATTGTCATTTCATACCAGTTTTCATGGCTAACTTCTACTAAAACTATGTGACTTTCATCATCATGATAAACTGCTGAAAGTGCTGGAAATGATTAGAACAAAGGTATCAGTTTGCTAGTTCTTTGCTTATCTATGGTTAAATATAGTTTCTTATACTCACTTTGAACCATGAAAATGAGGGAACACATTACCTTGAAAGATACTGAGGATATATCCATGCCAATATGAATAAAATTCCCCTGAAAACAACACTTAGGCCAATAATGACAATTACTGTAGCCTCTCACCATGCAACGTGCACAACAGCAAACAACTCAATCACTTTACAAATAGTTTATTTCCACCTTCACAGACTCATGCGCCTCTGACCATCATGCAAGGCACCATGGATTAAATACTTGTATCAGAATATATCTGTCTTACATGATTCAAGATAAAGTGGATTTTAAAAGCAAATGGGTGCCAGTGATGGGGAGATGAGGGGAATGGGGCAGACAGCAATAAGGTAACTTGCATTTTTCAAGAGTGTTTATTAAAATAGGCAGTAATCAGTACATGTGCATCACATGAGCAGTTTTTCAAAATTAGCATTTCCAGGAGAGGGGCTACATCTCAGTGTTTCTGTCTGTAAAATAAAATGCCAAAAGTACTTCCCTAAAATACAAAGGCATTTCCCTAGTAGTCTTGGTACCAGTAACAGAATATGATTACTAAACATCTTCAATGTGGTTTTCATTACAAAGAAGCATGTTTCACATAAAACCTTCATAATATAATCCAGAGACAGAATTTGTGCCAGGCTGAATATTTCTGACATATATTTTTTCATTTCTTCCAGTGTTTTTTATTCTTATAAACATGCAACCAGCTTCCTACCAGTTTAAAACACACACACAGAATACTGCTCGGAGCTCCATGATTGCCTTACAGTAGCCTCTCTGGGACTACAATCCTAGTTCAAGGAGGGGAGAAGTAATTTCCATTCTGACTTGCTCCTTTCCCCAAATCATGTTAGTGTTGACCAAATCCCAGCAATTGTCAGATACAAAGGTTTCCGGGAAGAGGGCCAAAGAATAATTATGAATAATTTTACAATGATCTGGTTAAGAAAACACACAGAAAATAAATGATTTCACATGATAAAAAGCCTGGGCTTGAATCTGAACAGGAGATGGATGTGAAAGGGATGAAGCATTGCTTCACTCCCCGGAGGGATGTTCTTTAGTGTAGTACCCACAAGAAGACAGCACGATCTCAGGGTGGTCTTCCTATGGGCCTCCACCAACAGCCTTTGAGGTAGATGCTGACGGCTTGAAGAGAGGTAGGTAAAGTCCAAATTTATTTTCAATCCCTGCAAATGTTGCAACTGCCAGTTTGTAGCCCCCAACGTGATCAGGATTCGGGGCAGGCAGGTTGATCCTGGATTTAGGAACTGGCTCTGATCCCATGGGTTTTCTAAAAGAAGAGAAAACAGAGTGAGAAGCTGAGTTTTGTGTTTGTTTTGTTTTTAACTTGATAAAAATAACATTCAAAAAGCTGTTCAAATATGTAACGTAAAGGAGTTGATACATTCTAATCAGTTGTATGTTTCCCTTGGAAATGACCTTGTTAACATGGTTTCGACATTTCCCTAAATCTCTTCTGTTTTATTATAGAGACTAGACTAATGTACCTTTCTCCATGACAACAGAGTATTAGAAGCAGCCAAACTTTGGCAGCAGATTTAGCATGATACTTACACTCCTCCAAAATCAATGTAGAACCATCGTTGTAGCAATTCGTAAGTCAGCAAAGTTACGCCAAACTGGGGTGAAGATCGAAATACACGAGCTTTAAAAAAATGGGGAAATCACAGATATAATTAGATTTTTAAAAAATTTACCTGATACCAAAGGGTTAGTTAAGAACAAATTATTTCCATACCACCAGCTCCTTTCCACAGAGCTTTTGGGCCTTCCTCCCGCAGGATCTTTCTAAAGCAGTCTATCACTCCGCTGTAAGTGGTCTGGCCAGCCCGGGCAGCCACCTGTAATCTCGTCTTGATAACATCAGCAGGGGTCACTAAAGATGCCGCAGGCATACCTGTAGGAGAGACACAACACCATCTCAGTCTGGTCACATTCTCACTATATAAAAATAACTGTGCTTTGAACTGCTGGCCGTGGAAAGAAAGTTAAAAATCCGATGCAATAAAATGCCTATTTCGCTGTCCTCCATGGGAGGGGAGCACAACTGTGACTCTCCTGTGTGCAGGGATGGCTGCTCCTACACCCTCCCCACCCGACACACACCTTCCCTTCCCACATCACTCAGCCTTCGTCTCCTTTGTTTCTATTCCTAAATCTTTAAATATTTTTAAGAAATTGTTTATCAATAACACGACTTCAAGTGGTTGAGAATAAGTGGAGAAAGCGGTTTCTCTTTTCTTTTTTTTTCCTTCCTGTTGAAATCAAAAACTTGCAAAGTTATTAGGTCCGATTTTTCAGAGGTGAAGCTAGTTATGTGTTTCCTCTTCATGGTCTTATGTGGCTGCTGGCAGTGACAGGAGGTGCTTTCTCTCACACATTCAACCACCCCCTACTCTCCAAACCCCAACCTCTCCAGTTACACCAGAAAAAGACTTTACTGATAGCTGAAAAAACACTGTGTGTGTGTTGCGGGGTGGGAGGTGGAGGTTGTGGGGAGGGGGTGAAATTGGGAGGAGGAGACTCCTACAGATAACACTTAAGGATTTCTTTTTCCTAAGACTGACATCTCCAGAAAAATATTTGACAGAGAGCTTAAAATTTATACTGGCTCATAATCAATGAAAAAGGAACAACAACAACAGAAAACCCTCCCAAAGTTACCAATGGGAAATTTTTCTACAGTCGCTGTATCCAAAATGGGGCAGCCCATGTTTAGATTTTTTAAAAGCGAGACTGTACTCAGAAGACACTGTCTCTTATGGTTTTATTACTTTTCCATTATGAACCTATTCCAAACCAAATTGGTCAAATGCAGATGCATAAATCTCCTTTGCTTTTTTTAAGGCTTAATAATTCTGTAAGAATTTCTGTCCAAACCAACATGGTCTGGCTCACAACTACATTTCATCCTTCTAACAGACAGCTTTAAAGTTACAGTGAGTTGGGGGGGGGGTGTAAATCTGCATACTACATGCTTGCATTTATATTACTCAAGGAGAATCTCTTCCAGCTTTATCTAGCTCCTCAAACATTAACCTCAAGAGATTTTATAAAATGCGTCACAATTCTGCATGCAAAAAGCTCACTTTATTATATTGAATGCTTCACTGGATAAGTCATACTGAAATTTCTATTCGTTTGTAGGAATTATTCTAACTTTGGGCCAGGAATTTATCCTCCAACATAATGGAAGGAAACATGAAAAATGCTTAGAAACCCACTGTGTTCACACCACTGATTTTGTTTTACTTCCTGGTTTAGAAAGAGTTTAGCAAGACAGACTGCTTTAGACATGCAATAAAATCCGCCTTGCAATGGTGGGCAGGCATGTCACAGTGTGACTGTGAAAGACATAAAAGCAATAAAATGGGCAAAACGTTCCCTTCGGCTAGGGTACTTTTCATAAACTGTTCTTTGTTATGAAAACAGAGATATTGAGGGTGGAGGGAGCAGGTATGAAAGAGCACTGATTAGTGGAATACAAAAATGTCAAAAGAAACAGATATGCCACCTAGTAAGTTGCCTGGCAAAACTGATAGGAGTTGTGGGGGCTGTTGGAATATGGCAACTTGAACATAACTCCCATCGTCTCCATTGTCAGCTCCCATTTCTCCTAAGCAGGTATCTGGTAGGGCCTAAAAGGAATTGTGGATCTCTTGGTGGACAGGAGATTTCCAGTGTGGGGATTTGCTAAGTTAACCTGGAGAACTGCACCAGGCTGCCTTAAAGGAAGGCCAGGAAAGCAGCAGATACTGGCAAGAGCTTGGACACCAGAGAGCTGCTGATTTTGGGGGACAGGGTTGGCAGGGACGCCTGGCAGATCTGCCTGCTCTCTTCTGATTCCAAAAGGCTAAGACAGTGCTGATCAAGTGGTCTGAATTTTCTCTATTCCTAAAGACAGGGGAGCAAGAGGAGACTGGGAAATGAGATGCTTTGTCTGGGTCCCTCAGCAGGAAAGGGACTGGTAGCCGGCTTGATTCTTCAATGACAAGACAAATACAGAGACCCGGGGGTCGTCCACCACCTCTGTGACAAGAGGTGGGGCATGTCTCAACCAATTAAAAAATTATAAGTCTTCAAAGGGGACCTAGCTAGAGTAGAATATCATTTACAATAAAAAGAAAACATGACTGGCACAATACAGCTTTAGGGCACAAGTCACTGTTAATTTTTATAAATATCCCATTTGTATTTATAAGAAAAGTGCTTTTCTTTTTATTGAATACAAAGGTTAATATCTATTCATTTTGGATCGAGGCTGTTTTCCAAATCCCCTTTGCATCTCTATCTATATTATCTACTTCATATGTCAGCTTCTAAAAGCAGTGTGATACAGTTTTTCATTAGGGATGAGAAAATATCACATTTTCTTCATACTTTTAAGCTGAGAGAAGACAATATATATTGATATTACATAGAAGTTGATGGCATCTTCAGACAGTGAATTTTATCTTTTATAAAATATGCCTCTGTGCTTCTAAACACTATTTTGAAACCCTGTGTTCCATTTAGGATGGCATTAATATTGTTACTTGCTTATTGTTGATATTTGTCTGGGACATATTTTTCAATCAGTTGTCTTTCAATCTTTCTATGTCACTGTTTTCTGAAACTTCTTATGACTAGATTTTCTTTCAAAACTCATCTCAAAGTGTTTGTTATTACTAGGGGTACTGAATTCATTTACAGTGCTTGTGGCTATTAGACTTATTTCTGCCATCCTATGCTATTTTTTCTGCTTCCAGTTATTTCCCTTTTGATCCCCACCGCTTCCCTGACTAAATATAAACGTTACATGCATTTGTGACATAGGTGTACATTTACAACGTGTGGAATGAATTAGCATTTGCATCCTCCAGCAAGGAGAGGACTTTGACGCACTGGCACTTCTGTCCTTCGTCAGCCTCCCCAAAACCAACCATTCTTGCACGAACACATAAGTCAGCAATGAAGGAGACGTACCACAGGTTTAACTTCTATTTGCTGTTTCATATATCCCATCCCACATTTTCTTCCTTTTTAAATTCAATTTTTAATTGCTTCAGAGAAGGTCTGTTGGGAAGAAAGCTTTGAGTCCTGGCATATGAAAAACTAACTTTAGATTTGCCCTCCCGCTCCTGTGTGTTACTGTGCCCAGGAATGTAATTACCACTCAAGGCATCTTATCCTTGGGATTTTGATACAGATAAGAAGAAGAGAAGTCAATCTTCTACTACTGATTTGTTTTCCACTCTCCTTTTTCTTACTACTTTTCCCTAGGGAACTCTTATGAAACAGATGTTAGACTTCCAAGATTAATTCTACCAGTATCTTAAATTTTCTCTCATTTTCTGTCTCTATATTATTGTTACACATTACATTCTAGAGTGTTTTTTTTCATGTCTTTATTTTCCAGATGTCTAAATTTGGTCTTTGATCATATCCATTCTATCATTCAGAACTACCTCTTGATATTTAATTATGGCAATCTTTTTATTACTTTTCAAGAAAGCTTCTTTGCTGATTATTTCTTTCAAATCTGAGGACTCATATTAATTAATTATAGTTCTTAAAAGTTGTCTTCTGTCCCCTGAATTGCCTGTCTTCTCTCTAATTCTTCTGTTCACTTACCTTGTTGTTCCTTCATGTCTGAGGACCTCTGGCTGTCTACTGATATTATTCAAGTTCAAAGGATAGGAGATTAGTATTATACACAAATGTTGTGGGTGACTTCTACCATACTCTAGGTATGCTTCACCCACAGGTCTCTCTCCTGAACAGAAGGTCATCTATGGGCTTTGTATAACTGGGTGCAAGGGGTTAGGATAGGTTGGCAGGGTGTGAACCTTCCAAACTGCTGGAATGTTGAGAACTTTACTTAGAGGGTAGAATAATTTATTTTAAATTTAAATTCTTCTTGGGAAGAGCTGCCATCAGTTTATTTTTTCCTACCTCTATGGTGAAGGTCTGGAATTACCGTAAGTCCTGCTGTGCTTTGTGTACATTCCTTATACTTATCCTCTCTAGGGAAGCGATTTCTTTCTTTAGAATTCAGCTCTGAGCTTTTAACCTGGATACAACTGTCTCCTGAAGCTCCATATGAAAACCAGGAGAGAGCATCAAGCCTGGCAGTCCTGAAGAAAGTGCAGTTCCCTAACTCATGTTAGTGATTTACCCTAAAACCTCCACCTCCACTCCAAGCATTCTATTCTTCACTCAAAGGTGAACATTCTCTGGTTATGCTCTTGCATTAGAGGTAGTTTATCCTGCTGTGTTTTAGACTGTGGCATCTCTCAGTCCAGTTTCAGAGTCAATATGGCTATTTCCTGTCTACTGAGGGCCAGTGCTAACATTTTCTAATGCCAATAAGGCATTTTTTAAAAATGCACTTCCTGACATTTTAAGTCATTTGGGAAGATAGGTGAGATGGATGAATATGCTCAATCCATTGTCTTGATCCAATTTCTCCATGTTTTTTAAAGGATTTAAGGACTGCTTTTAAACTATTATAACTAGGCTTTATGTCCACATAATTAACAAATTTGTACCAAGAGTACTTCTCTCATAACACACAATCTAATGTTTGCAAAAGCATCATGATCACACATGCATAACACACTTCCACTTCTGTGTATTGGAACAGCTTTTACAACTTAATGTCAAGCTAATTAATTCAAAGGTGAGACCGTCACTACAGTTTGACTTGCTCCTGTATCTTACCACTCTGATAAGAATCATCTGGTATTATAGAGCAGTCTATAAAATTTGAGTAGTATTAGATGTATTTTATTTGGTATTATCCATAAGGCATATTGAAATGCCCTTCATTAATGAAAACGCACCATGTTAATTATAGAGAATTAGAATTTAATTTCTTCAATTTCAGGATCCCTGCTTTGGTCTTCACTTTCTAACAAAGCTGAGGTACTTTGCCAATGAACATGAATTCAAATGTTGGTTAGTCTTGTTCTATCCTGTTAAATAAGGGAGTAGATGTTCCAGTGTTTAAATATAGTCCCAGTTTATAACCAGATACATAAACTAAAAAACAAACAAACAAAAAACAAAAAAACCAAAACCCCGCAGTCTCTAGGTGAGGGTACTAATAACCACTTTTGCTAAAAGGCTACATATAACTAAAACAATCTAACCTCAAGGATAATACAATTTTTAGAAAGAAAAAAGTGAGATAATATTCTGAATAATTGAAATTACTATCAAAACATAGGAAGTGTGGTCATATTCAGTTAATCACAGATCTGTACTATTGATAACAGGCTGATGTTCAGCAAAAAATATTTTATGTATAAGTGATCAATTTAAATATGGTACAAATAAAAATAGTCATGAGACATTTTTGTTTTGTAAGTTAGGAGCCAATAATTATTCATTGTAGTTGCCTGAAACTCCATCTAAAAAAGGAGGATTTTTTATATTTTGAAAGATGCTTTTCTCCTATTAAATACTTTCTGGGATTCTCTGAATACTACCATGTATTCTTTCCCTAGGAAATGCCTTTGCTTTTCCTAGTAACCACGAAGTGAATGTGGGGACCTGATCCATCCTTCCCCCAACAGCCCATTCAGGGTCAGCGCACATTGGTGCTTGCTCACTGCCCTTCTTGGGGTTGCACAGGGCACAAAAGTCTGCTTGCCCTTCTTCACACTGAACTCAGCTCTGCCTGAGCATCCCAGCAAGGTCCCACGCTCAGCCCTGCTCACTCCATGACATCACTCCTGTTCACTGAATATAGATTTTTTATATTTACCTTATAACAAAATGCATTATTAATCTTTTTTTAACTAATTCTAATACATTTCTTAGACATTTTAGTTTTGATTTTCAGGTAAACAATCATTTATAAATAATGATTGCTTCCTTTCTTCTTTTATAGCTTTTTTGTTTTTTTATTTTACCATGCTGACTAGAATCTCCAAAATAAGGCTGAATAACAAAGATGAGAGAGGCATCCTTGTCTTATTCCTAACTTTAACTGGACTGGTAGCTATGACATTGGCCACTGGCTTCTGATATCTGTTACTAAATTAAGAAAGTAGCTTACTTCACATTATACAAAAGACCATCAAGCTTTGTAGCTTATTCACTCTTTGAAGACTAAAATCAACAGGGCAAATTTGGTCTTTTCCCATTTTACCAGAAAGGGGGGATCAGGAGGAAGGTGGATAATAATAGTCAGTGCTCTTTAGGATAAATACCTAATGCATGCAGGACTTAAAACCTAGATGATGGGTTGATGGGTGCTGCAAACCACCATGGCACATGTATACCTATGTAACAAACCTCCATGTTCTGCACATGTATCCCAGAACTTAAGGTATTAAAAAAAAAAAAAAAACAAAAAAAAGTCAATGCTCTATACTAAGTGTGGCAGCTAGCTCCCCAAATGGCCCTCAAACATCTGCACCGATGACATTCATGCCTCTGCTTCTCTGTCATCTTGAGGCGAGGTCATAGAAGACACTGCAGCTTCTGCCTTGCTTTCTCTCTCTCTCAGACTTTGCTCTGGGGAAGTCAGCGCCCATGTTGTGAGGGTATCCAAGCTGACCTATGGAGAGGCCCACATGGCAAGGAACTGAAGCCTCCTCTCAATAGCTGTGTCACCGAGCCATCTTGAAAGTGGCTTCTCCAATGTCGGTCAAGCCTGGCTGCCATTGTGACTGCGACTTCATGACAGACCTGGAGCCAGAGGCAGTCAGTGAGCTGCTCCCACCCCACACCTGTTTCCTGACTCACAGAAACTGTGAGAAAATAAATATTAGTCGTGTTAAGCTGATTAAGTTTTGAGGGAATTTGGCATGCAGCAATAGATAACAAATACAAAAGGCATTTATAAAGACAACAGGATGGCAAGAGGGCTGAACTAACATCAGCATAGGTATGTCAACTACTTCAAACTCTCAAGAATAATGGGGCAATGGCTGAAAAACAACCATACTTTTTACCAGCAAACTCACTTCAAATAATCTATTTCCCTTAAAAAAAACATTCAAAGTAAGGGAAAAGCCTTTAAGCATACTACCAGCTATTTAAAAATTTTTGGAAAAAAAAATATCTAAAATTGAGAAATAGATAAGATGCAGCAATTAGAAACTATGTTTGGAAAGCTTTAAATAATATGTAATAAAATTACTATTATTATTGAATACTTACTATATAGCAGGCACTATTTTAGATCTTTACATCTATTAAATCACTTAATCCTCAGAATAATCATCTTGTAAGGTAAGACTATTCTTATCTCCAAATGCAGATGGAGAAATGGCAGAGAGGGACTGACAAGCGTGTGCAGCTCACACAGAGTGGAAACACTGGATTTGCACTTGGGTAGTCCAACCCCACAAGCACGTGTCATTAACTGCTTTGTTATGATGGGTAACAATGCTCAAGATCCAACCCTAAGTGAAAACTGTTTACACAAAGTGTGATCACAGCTCTGTGACAAACCTGAATGGGGGGAAATGAGCAAAAATGTTAAACAGTGATTATCTTAGAGTAGTAAAATAATAATTAATATTTTTGTTATTTGCCTGTTCTAGTACTTTCCAAATATTTTACAATGAGTGATATTACTTTCAAAATCATTTTGAAAGGAAGAAAATGTACCTTAAACATAAGAAATCTCACCAGTCATTTTATAACTCTGGCAGTATGGATTACCCTCCAGAGACAAAAATCGTTTCTGGGTAGCTGTCTTCTCCAAGAGAAGAGTTAAAAATGATATTTTTATGGTGTGAGGAAAATGAGGCTGAGGAAAGAGTCCTGGACCTTGATCTAAGCTCTACTACTTAACTTCTAATTTCACAGTTTATGTTTTGGAGTGATTGAGAGACAGATTCTTTGGGATTCAATATAATACTTGGCTAATGTTTACTGAGGATTTACTATATGCTAAGAACTATGCCAAGTCTTTCACAAGGATGCTCTCATTTGAGCCTCACACACACTCTGTAGTAGGTACAGTTATGATCTCCATTTATAGCTGAGGAAACCGAGGCTGATGAGCAGTGAAGTAACTTGCCCAAGGTCACACACTAATAAGCAGTACTTAGTTATTCTCATTAGGTCCTACTTTATTTCAAGGAAATAATTTGAAATAAATTATAACTCTTTGATTAAAAACATTTTCTCATTTACACATATATGAGAAATGACATATAGGCCACCATGAGTCAAGCTAGAATTAAAATTGGGAATTTTATATTCAAGTCCTGAAATCATGATTTCTTGATGCAGATACAGTGGTATCATTGCTGCTAATATAACTGGGGTTTCCAAGAAGCCAGGAAAGAGTAACCCTGCCTCATATACCAGTATCACTGCCTTTGAAGAAAAGGGATTAAGAATTAAGGAGAAGCTACACAGGTTCCTGTGTCCAAGGGTTCCTCAAGCTGTAGCCAGGGTAAGTGGGGTGTGCACAAAACAGCAAACAACTTCCCAAAGCTGGGAGTTGTTCTCATGCTGTCTTTGAGAAAAGCATGGAGACTCTAGTTACATATCTGATGAGAGAAGCACAGGTATCAAAAAGGTTTGGATCCAGGCATCCTGTGACCACCTTAGAGTTTGTTAACTCATTAAATGTGACCACTTGGAGAGTTAATCCAGATTGTTCCTGCTTTTGGGGTCCCTGGACAAGAAGGAGCAGCAAAGAATGAACTGATCCCTGGCATGGCTAAATATTTTCTATCGATGTTTTCAATGGAGCACTGAAAAAGAGAAGATAGTTATTTCCATCTGTGATTTAATTACCACCATCCCCCCATAACACAAGGAGGAAACAGGTGTCTCTAATTGACCCAGGTCTTTTCTGGTTCGACTACATTTCTTTTCTCTATTATTTGAGTTCTCGATACGCTTTTAGGCACTATTTTGTTGAGACATCTTTAAGACACACGTATTCAAATCTTTAAAAACTTCTGGCTAAACAGTTATCATTCTTATGCTATAAAGTGAGACCATGAAATGATATGGAACTTGAATTGGAGTTCCACAATACTACAAAGTAAGCTAAGATTTAATGAGCCTTTTCTAGAGTTAAGAAATTAAGCTTGTCTAATAATCTCATCTACCAGAATGAAGATAATTTTTTTCGTTTTTTTTAGTAGCTCTTCAGAGCAATCTCTAGCCAACTCACATGCACCCTGTCCAGAACTATCAGCAAAAAATTTCACTGTAGTAGCATGCAGCTGGGGAAAGGGGGCAGCAAGGGTTGGGGAAATAACAGAACTCCATGGGGGACACTCACCAGCTATGGCACCAGCTAAGAGCAGGCTTCCTGGGCTAACCTGCCCATCTTCATTTGCAAAGGAAGCCTTCACATGAGCATAGCACGGAAAGTAGATGGCCGAGAAAGGAATGTCCCGCAGAAAGCATGCTTTGGCACCCTGCACATTTGCAAAGGAAGAAAAACCACATAAAACACATATCCCATTGAGGAGATCAAGCTTCTTTGGAACTCACCTCAGAACAAAATATTCCTGGAGAAGACCAAATTTGTACTCACACTTTGAAAGGGGAACAGAAAAAAAACCCAAATTCTCCAAGTAATAAATCTAAACTTTGTTTTTATAACAAAAACTAGTTTTGTTGTGTGCTGTGAGGAAGGGGGGTGGTGGTTCTCATTTATTCTAATGCTAAATCTTCAATTAAAACCTTATTGGAACTCTGCTTGTGACATCCTTTTAAATCCCTACTGGTGGCAAGTCACTGGCATTTCAAGAAAGATCTGTTCTCTGGTCTGACCAAAGATGGGTAATAGCAGTCAGGATGCCTCTTTGTTTACACATTAGGAAGTAGACGATTATACAGGTGGAGGGAAAAGGGGTTTGCTTTTTGTATTGTTTGGAATCTTTCCCAGAAATTACACATACATAAAAAATTATATCTTTTCACGGGGTTCATGGATCCTTCTAATTTACTTATATACTTACTTACCTGCCACCCAGGGTTTATGAAACATTGATAAATGCCTGCTCTAAAGCCTTGAAATATTCACAATAATCTGGATACATTTTAGAGCTGTGTGTAGAACAATCAGTTCCTACAGCAAAGTCTTCAACAAATAGTTTCTGTTGCCAACATAATGCCTTGCAGAGGCCCAATGAATTGATGAGTGCCCAGAAATATGATATATTATAATGAAAACCACAACATATATATGGTGTTTTAGGTAGGCTGAATGGGAAGGAAATCATCCCTTTTCAACAAGCAATGATTTAATACCATTTCTTTCACAGATTTCTAATAACTAAAAATTTCCACCAAATACAGAGATTCCCAAAAGAAAATAATGAATCCATCCAGAGTTAACAGATCTAGCCACACCCAGTGACATTTACTGAGGCCTAGTAATGCTGGATCTTCGGTATTTCTGACTGATGCTCCAAACTGTCAAAGTTCTTTAACACGACCTATCTGTTACCGTAGCCTTTGTTTTCCTGACGCCCACATCTCACTCCTGACTCAAACTCAGCTTGTGTGTAATAAAACCCTTAGTCTTTTTTCATATGAACTACTATTAATGCAAGTCTACTATAAGTTAATCTGATGTCCTGCCTTACACAAGTAACACAGGCAGGACATCAGATTTAATCCTATTAAATTGCATCCTAGTTTGGCTCATCCTTCCAACCAGAACAAATGCTTGGAATCTGGACTCTGTCATGTTGACTCTTTCTCAGTCAACTCACCCATGGATGCATAAGCATGCCTCTGTTCACTCTGTGTACACAGGTATTCAAAGAAGCACTCATCTACCTCATATACTGCCAACCGGCTCAGGCTTCTGTATCTTGTCCACTCCCAAACCGTTACATGTTTAATTAAATTTAGAATCACGGCCAGGCGCAGTGGCTCACATCTGTAATCCCAGCACTTTGGGAGGCCGAGGCCGGCAAACCATGAGGTCAGGAGAAACCCCGTCTCTACTAAAAAATACAAAAATTAGCTGGGCGTGGTGGCATGTGCATGTAATCCCAGCTACTCAGAGGCTGAGGCAGGAGAATCGCTTGAACTCGGAGTTGGAGGTGCAGTGAGTCGAGATTGCGCTACTGCGCTCCAACCTGGCGACAGAGCGAGACTCTGTGTCAACGAAAAATAAAAAAAAGAATGATGACAATATCCACCACACCCAAGCTACTCATATTAGGCATGTGCAAACTAATGTCCTGTACAGATAACCTATCAATTGCACATTTACTGAGGGCAATGCCCTTGGCTTGTTCAGAGGGCACCCTGGAGGTGGTTCCAGAGACAAATCCAAAACTCAGGACTCCAAGAGTTTTTTCCACTTCTCCCAGCTCTTTCAAAAGGAAAAAGGATAGTATTAATGTTAACATCTGTGTTTAATATCCAATCCTTTTCTTACAGTAATTTTTTTTTTAAGTTATAATTCGGGCAGTTACTGTGTAAGGGTAACAGTATCACCGTTTAGCTTGTTTTTCCTTCCTTTTCCCTTTTTGCCCCCAAGCCTTCTTGTAAGTGCTGCTAGCTATTCACCCACATGTAGACTCAGTCAAGAAGATACTCAATTTAGACATCAAATAATCAACTCAAATAACAATCACTTAAATCTTGGCCGGGTGCGGTGGCTCACGCCTGTAATCCCAGCACTTTGGGAGGCTGAGGTGGGTAGATCACAAGGTCAAGAGATCGAAACCATCCTGGTCAACATGGTGAAACCCTGTCTCTACTAAAAATACGAAAAATTAGCTGGGCACGGTGGCGCGTGCCTGTAATCCCAGCTACTCGGGAGGCTGAGGCAGGAGAATTGCCTGAATCCAGGAGGCGGAGGTTGCAGTGAGCCGAGATCGCACCATTGCACTCCAGCCTGGGTAACAAGAGCGAAACTCCGTCTCAAAAAAAAAAAAAAAAAAAAAAAAATCTTATGTCTGGCTCCCTCAGTTTAGTAAAAAATCTCCATATCCAGTTACCCGGGAGGCTGAGGCAGGAGAATTGCTTGAACCCGGGAGGCGGTGGTTGCAGTGAGCTGAGATCGCGCCACTGCACTCCAGCCTGGCGCCTGGTAACAGAGTGAGTCTGTCTCAAAAAAAAAAAAAAAAAAAATCTCCATATTACTGACTTCCTAAAAAAAGTCACTTTGGAATAATTTTTTAGGTTGGTATAATTCTTCCCACAAATTTTGCTTCATACTCTATTAGTTTCTACCTTTAACCACATTTCCCAATGTCTGCATCTTACAGCCAAGCTTTAGTCTGTGCTCTCATTTTCTTTGCTCGTATTTTCCCTTTTAATATTTCTTTTCCTTATTATAAGATACCGAGTGCTTATAATAGAACAGACAGAAAAGCATTAAAATTTTTAGTTGCTCATCATTTTCAACAGCCAGAGATAACCTCTACAAGTACTGTAAATGTACTGGAGCATTTCCATCAATAGAAACATTGACGACCATTCCATAGATAAGACCATGCTTGAGTGGTTCTGGGTTATGCTTTTTCTTCTTAAATACATAGTATGTTTTTTGTTTGTTTTGGGTTTTTTGGGAGGCCATTTTTAGTATTATGATCGAATACCTCTTTTTTTAGCCAATTTGCCTAAGTTTCCTTTCTATTCATTGTTTCAAAATAACAACTGCACTCTTTGGTCCTGGCTGTCATGTAGATTAGGCCCAATATGCCCACTCTTATCAAAGCTTTGTAAGGCCTTCACTTTCCCAGTTTCCTCTCCCTGGCCAGCCTAATGCTTTCCCCATAAAGCTACTCAATGCCCCATTCATCTAATCAATCAAGGTATACCTGTCACTCTGCATCTTCTTTGATGACTGTTAAGCTGGGAACATTAACCTCTTAAATACTACCTCTTCATTCATTTCAACCCCAAATACCACCCTTTCCACTGAGGATCTTTTAACTAGAAGATAGACAAAAAGTAGATTCTGCATCGCTCCACATTGTCTACCCTTTCTCAATACTATTCTGAATCTTCTTCATGCCCCTGCATCTGCCACATCTGCCTATGTCAGTGTTCTCTATTTCAGAGTGTAAACAACCAGGGACCAGAAACTATTGTCTGATTTCATTTATAAAATACTTGGCAAAATCTGTGGCTTTCAGTGGAGCCTAAGACATGTTACTAATGACACTGATTTTGCTTTGCTAATTCTGGAAAAAAAAAATCACACCTAAAAAGAGCAATAAGAGGTTTTGGGATATGTTGTCAGATTTCTATAAGAAAATTAAAGTGGCCAGGCGTGGCGTGGCTCCTGCCTGTAATCTCAACACTAGGAGGCCGAGGTGGGCGGATCACTTGAGTCAGGAGTTCAAGACCAGCCTGGCCAACATAGTAAAACCCCATCTCTACTAAAAATACAAAAATTAGCTGGGTGTGGTGATGGGTGGCTGTAATCACAGCTACTTGGGAGGCTAAGGCAGGAGAATCGCTTGAGTCCAGGAGGTGGAGGTTGCAGTGAGCTGGGATCGCTCCACTGCACTCCAGCCAGGGCAACAGAGTAAGACTCTGTATTAATAAAATAAATAAATAAAATAACATTAACTTATTTCTTGGAAAAATATATCAGAAACTAAAACCAAGCTTTTAGCTTTATTTATTTATTTATTTTTTGAGGTGGAGTTTCGCTCTTGTCACTCAGGCTGGAGTGCAGTGGCACGATGTTGGCTCACTGTAAGCTCTGCCGCCTGGATTCCAGTGAATCTCCTGCCTCAGTCTCCTGAGTAGCTGGGATTACAGGCACCTGCCACCACGCCTGGCTAATTTTTTGTACTTTTAGTAGAGATGGGGTTTCACCATGTTGGGCAGGCTGGTTTCGAACTCCTGACCTCAGGCGATCCACTGGTCTCGGCCTCCCAAAATGCTGGGAATACAGGCATGAGCCACCACGCCCAGACACTTTTAGCTTTTCAGAGAAAGATATATTATCTGTTGGAGAGATAAGAAAATATAGGAGGAAACAGTCACTAATTTTGTACTGAAACATTTAAGTTAAAAAAAGGGGATGAGGGGAGAAGGAAAAACAGATTAACCTGTCTTATGCTATGTGGCTTCACTATGATCAGAAGGCCATGGGAAGATATGACCTGAAATTATAAACATCCCTGACACGCAGCAAGAGTAAAGGCACATGAAGAATCAGCTGGGTTTTCTGAAGAAGGACCCATGAGTGTTCCACCTTCTTAGAGCCTCCTCCTTCTTCCTTGCCTGAAATCATGACAGTAATCATGTCTCCCTGTTACAGAGGCATCTACAAGAGATGTGAGATGTACTTCAGGAGATGTTGGAAAACACCTCTACATGGCTGAGAAGAAAGCTGGCTTGATTAAAACCAAAATATACAAACAATTTAATATCTATATATATAAAACCCTGAGGAAAGGGTAGAACTGCCTTGTGCAACACTAAAGGAAAAATGCCTAGAAATAGGTTGCATTTCATTTTCCAGGAATCAAGCAATGTGGTCAAAGTGTTTATGGACACTAGAACAAATGTTAGGATATGTAAGAAGTCTTTGGTGCCTGATTATCTGAGGAAAAGAAAGAAATGGAAAAGTCAAGGAAGCAAAAGAACTTTCACACGGTATGATCATCCTGTCACCCCAGCCATGTGATAAGCATCTGTAGAAATCAAGACCAGAACCTTCCTCAGCTGACAAAAATACCAAAGGCCACCTTCTTCAGGTGACTGGGGCAACTGAAACTTTGGGAATGAATGAAGTAATACAAGGGAAAGTCCTTGTAAGATATCCACTGCATTACAAACATTAAGGGACACAAATGTGTTCACCTGGAGGGCTGTGTCTCCTTGCCTCTCCTGGCACCTGCTCTAGTGTCTCCCTGCAGCAAATATGTCTCCCAGTAGTCAGGAGGCGGTCCTTCCCTCTCTTGCACTGCAGGTACCAAAGCCCAATTCCCAAGGAAAGACAGAGACTTACTAAATTTCCCTGGCCTCCTTTTCCCCACCACTTCCTTTAGGTCTTAGGCATAAAGGCAGGTGCCAATTTGTAAGACTGCCTTAGGCAATACCTGACCTGTTGCTCTTGCACAATGAAAAGGGAAGCAGGATGTTAAAAAGACTTAAAGTTCCAAGGGTGAAAATGTTTCTCTCCCGGATTCTTTGATAAATCCTTCACTTTGTGGTGAACACCCATTCTCCAGTACTACAGCAAAACACAAACCTGTTTGACTTGAATTCTACTCGTCCGAAGTATAATTTTTACTAAGTGATCAGCCATTCTGAACAGTCAACTTTATAACAAAGGGAAACATTCCATGCCGTAGACCTCCATCAGTAACACAAAAATATTACTTTGGCCATTTAAGAATTAATAAGTTACAAAGGTGTGCCACTTAAAAAAAATCTTTAAGCATTCTTGCCATATAAGAAAATCCCCACGTTTTCCTGCTTTGAGTATTTTTTTTTTTTACTCATTTTCTAAGCAGCTCTGCCTTTAAACATTCCCGGATTGGCCCTGAATTTCCTCAGGACATATCACAAGCACTTGGGGAAAATTAATAAATGCAAAATACAAGCCTCTAATCTCTTTCTATTCATTAAATATTTTAAAGATGAGAAATTTTGGGGTTCTTCTTTTTAAATAAAAGGCACACTAGTATCCAGACAGGGACAACAGAAATCATCTCAGGGTAGACCTATGTTATAAACTTGAATCAAAACTTAGATGTAGTTAATTATCAACTCTGCCTCCATTCCAATTCTATACCATGCTAAAGTCTCTCCATCATTCTCCTTAAGGTCTAGAAAAGCTACTTTAGGAAGAGGCCTCGCTTAACTTCAAGTTAACAGTCCACAATTGACATAGGCCAATTAGACAGGCTTAGAGATTCTGGTGGCAGAATCATCATGGCAAAAGAGTCATTTATTTTGCTTCTCATGCCTTTTTGATGTGGACACTGTGCTGAAAGCCCAAGGAAGCTATAATCAATTCTCAGGTTGCTAGGATCGTCCTTCAAGTTTATTTTGCCAGCTCTGCCTGACATGAAGTCGCCAATAGACACAACACAACAGGATTTGTACCTCTCTTTTTCTCTCTCTCTCGCTGTAACACATGCACATCAATTTCCAATATCTCTTTTTCTTCTTTTAAAACTCTTCATCTTGGATGGTAAATCACCTGCCCAATCAATCCAAAGTGGGGAAAAAACAGTCCTGAAGGATGGTGCTGATAAAGAAGTCAGGGCCAGGGCAGGTCTTTTCGCATGCTAATTCCTGCTTATTCTAGCTGTACCTGCAAACACAGCTCTAAACAGACTATTTCTAATACAGGGAAAGGTAATTACACTCACAAAGGCACCTCTGTGTTGGGCCGGGCACCAGGAGCCAGCAGGTCTGGGAGACGGAGGCTTAACAGAGACTCCAGCAGTGAATGCACATTGTCTAGCACGGGGGAAAATGCCAGACTGGGGACCCTGCAGCATTCAAGACAACAGTGGTGCACCTTGTCTGAGAAGGTTATTCAATGCTTCTGGCACCTGTCGTCAGAGCCACCCAGCCCTCTTTTCCTACCTTACAGGTTTAGAATTTATTTGGCATGTATAATTATATATTTTGGTCTTGGAGCTACAAACAATGGGCAGCATGTCATGACTTGATCCCTTAGCATTCCTCGTGGTTTCCCCCAAGCAAGTTAACCCTTAGATACACAGCTTGGCAGGGCCTTTCCAGCCCAGTGAAAGGACGGTTAGACCCCACCTACGTGGCTGAGATTTGAGGAGGGTGAGTTTCAGCATCTTGCTGAGAAATATCAATAGTGCCAAGGCTTACTATGAAATTGTGTCACCAAGACTTACTATGCAATTGTGTCACGGTGTTAAAACCAAATAAGCCAGCCAACATTTGAAGACTTGATATCAGTGAAAATGAAAATTATTTCAATTTGAATATAAAATATGAACGCCCATTACTTGGTTTCTTCAGTCCAGGGACTTTAGGGATATGGGTTTCTCCTTAATTTCATTGCAATTCTAACAAAATCATCTTGACAACTCCGGGTTTCCTGAAGGAAATGCTGCTGTGTCAGTTCTAGTTCTCTATTGTTCTACTATTGTACATTGCTTTGCCATCAACAATGCTCATCACTGAGATGGACTGAAAACCCTAGACATGGCACAGAGGAATGCTATTACATGGAATTCTAGTCCCGAAGCTGCTAGTCACATCACCTTCACAAAGCTAATCTGTAAAACATGTTCCACCTTTTCAATGATTCTTTTCTTTCCTTTCGTCTTTTCCCCTCATCGTTTTTCTCCCTTCCCTCTGCTCCATCACCTGTTTGGAGGATGTAAAGCCTATTTCTAGTCCGTTTACTCTGACGGTTTTAACATGCATACTGAACTTACTGTAGCCTTTCTTTTCCTCCCTCCTGTACAACACATGTCTTTAGACTACTTAAAAGTAACCCTATTTTATAAATAGGCACTTTAATTCTGGCTTTAAAAATATTAAGCATTTCAAATTGCTTAATATTTCTTAAATTATATGTATATTTAAATCAAGGCAATGTTATTTAGACTGTTAAAGTGAACTAAAGATGGCCTGAGAAGGACTTAATACTTCTATATTTGAGTCCTTGTGGATGAACTACAACCTAACTTAATAGGTAGGGAAGACTGAAAACCTAACTAGGAGTATGCACCTGTAACAATAGCTAAGTCTTGGCCAATTCCAGCAGCCATACTTCAACCACTCATACAGTGCTCAGTGTTCAAATAGGGCAGGGAAGACTGAAAACCTAACTAGGAGTATGCACCTGTAACAATAGCTAAGTCTTGGCCAATTCCAGCAGCCATACTTCAACCACTCATACAGTGCTCAGTGTTCAAATAGGGCAAATACAGAGCTGTAACCAATCCAGCTGTTCCTGTCCCTCACTTCCAGTTTGTGTACGTCACTTCCCTTTTTTGTCTATACATTTTCTTCTACCGAGTGGCTGCACTAGAGTCTCTCTGAATCTGCTGTGATTCTGGGGGCTGCCTGATTCGCAAATCATTCATTACTCAATTAAACTCCCTTAATTCGGCTGAAGTTTTTCTTTTAACAAGACTAAACATTTACTACTTTCTTTGCTATTCATTCCTGTTACATCGCCACCTGGGATCACGTTCTAGAATTTCCTTCATGGAAGTTCTACTGATAATACACTTTCTGAGTTTTGCTAGTCTAAAAAACATCTTTACCCTTTTTTTTTTGAGACAGAGTTTCACTCTTGTTGCCCAGGAGTGTATCACCACTCTGTGCAATAAAAGAGTTGCACGTAGAGTGGTGAAACACAAGGAGAATACCAGCTCAGCTAACTGGCTAGTCCTAGTGGTTGCTGTTGTAGAGAAATGGTGCTTGTAGAGTGTATCGAAGGAGGTTTGAAAAAAGAACTGTTTACTTTCTCCCTGGACTTTGTGATCTACATCAAGAAGAAAAACAAGAAATTATCAGAGGGCACTGCTTGCATAATCATTGCACATTTTAAAGGAAACTTGTCAAGAGAAAGTTTCAGCAACAACCAGAATGAGCATCTCTTCAATAAGATGTTCTGCCCATAAGATTTCTAGCCATTGGTAAAGCAGATTTTTTTTTAGACGGTGTTCTGCTCTTGTTGCCCAGGTTGGAGTGCAGTGGCACAAGCTCAGCTCACTGCAACCTCCAACTCCCAGGCAATTCTGCCTGTCTCCCAAGTAGCTGGGATTACAGGCATGTGCCACCATGCTGGCCAATTTCTGTATTTTTAGTAGAGAGGGCATTTCTCCATGTTGGTCAGGCTGGTCTTGAATTTCCGACCTCAGGTGATCTGCCCTCCTTGGCCTCCCAAAGTGCTGGATTACAGTGTAAGCCACTGCAACCGGCCTACTCTTGTTCTTGAAAGAAATTTGTACAGGGTATACAAGTCTAGGTTAATAGGTTTTCTTCCTCCACATACTAAAGACACCTCCATTCAACTGTCTTCTGCTTTCCACTGTTCCCATTCTTATGTTAGCTGTCAGTTCAACCGCTGCCCCTTTGAAGGTAAATCGACCTTTTTTCTCTGGCCACTTAAAAGCTTCTCTCTAGCTCTGGTATTAAGCAGTTTGCCTTTGATATACCTAGTCTGGATTATTTTTATTTATCCTACACCTGCAATTTGTTGTACTCCCCACTCCATGGCCCAAAACAGGGTCTTACTCTACTGCTTAGGTTAGAGTGCAGTGGTGCCATCATGGCTCACTGCAGCCTTGACCTCCTGGGCTCAAGTGATCTTCCCACCCCAGTCTCCCAAGTAGCTGGGTCTACAGGTGCATGACACCATGTCTAGCTAATCAAAAAAAAAAAAAATGTTTTGTAAAGATGAGGTCTCACTTTGTTGCCCAGGCTGGTCTTGAACTCCTGAGCTCCCAAAGTGCTGGGATTACAGGTGCAAGCCATTGCATCCAGCCTTTTGTACTTCATGAATCTTAGATCAATGGCTTTCATTAGTTCTGGAAAATCTTTAGCCATCATCTCACCTTTTATTCCAGTTTTCTATTTGTTAGACCATCTCATGCTTTCCTCTGCTGGGGGTCCAGAAAATGATACCCCCAAAGTATGGCTGTTTTGCTATGCTGAGTGCTTTGAAAATTGAAAGGCCTCAGAAATAAGCCTCAAAACCAAGATCTCTCTCTAAGACCTCCTCCCATTCCCGCCTCCTCTCATCTTCTGTCTCTCCCAAGCACGGCATGAAGCTGTTCTCTTATCCATCTAGAAACCAGATCCCCAAAGAGTAACATAATTGCCTTCAACCCTTTCCCTGAAATTTCATTAACCAGAGAAGATCGAAACCCGTATCACAAAGGAAGAGACTGAATATTAAACACAACACCTAGAACCCAGACAACTTCTGTCCCAAACATTGTGTGTTCTCTGGTCCCATTCAATTTCCAAAGATAATTATTTACTAAGCATTGTTTGAGCCCTGGGTTCATTAATACCCCTAAAAATCATTAACTCCTACACCTCTTATCCCCGCTTCCCTTATGAAGAAGAGTATGTATACAACTGTACCCCACTGGGTCATTGAGTAATCGTTTTTCTGTGATTCTTCCATGCTATGCATGTTAAATAAATTTGTATGCCTTTCTCTCCTATTAATTTCTCTTTTGTCAGTTCATTTTCAGTCAACCTTCAGAGGGTGAAGGGGAAAAGTGTTTACTCTTGAACCCTAAATACACATGTATGCCTTCAATCTTTGTCTCTCAGAAATGCATTCTGGATAATTTATCTTCCAGTTAACTAATTCTCTGTTAGGCTGTGTTTAATCTGTTGTTAAAGCCATCTGTTGAATTTAATTTTTTTTTTTTTGAGACAGTCTCACTCTGTCACCCAGGTTGAAGTGCAGTGATGTGATCATGGCTCACTGCAACCTCAACCACCCGAACTCAAGAGAGATCCTCCCACCTAAGCCTCCTGAGGAGCAGAGACTACAGGCAGGTGCTACTACACCTGGCTAATTTTTTAAATTTTTTGTAGAGATAGGGTTTTGCCATGCTGCCCAAGCTGGTTGCATTTAAAATTTTAATCATTATAAATATTCTATACCTTTTACTTTTAAAAAATAAAACATTTGTTTTATATTTCTGATAATTTTGAAATTTTAAATCTTTGTGTTTAAAATGTTTCTTGTTGTTTTCTGTTATCTCTTCTTAAAGTGTCTTATTGCCTTATGTGACTTGGGTATTTTTTTATTGTGAGCTGCTCATTTTCCTGGTACCATTATCTACAAAAACTCTTTGAAGTCTGGGTTGAAGGTAGTAGGTTCCTCTAGAGATAATTGTGGTTTTTTTGTTTTTGAGACAGGGTTTCACTGTGTTGCTCAGGCTGGAGTGCAGTGGTGCAATCTCAGCTCACTACAACCTCCATCTTCCGGGTTCAAGTGATTCTTGTGCCTCCGCCTCCTTAGTAGCTGAAACTACAGGTGCGAGCCACCACACCCAGCTAATTTTTCTGGCCAGATGGTCTCAAACTCCTAGCCTGAAGTGATTCAACCACCTCGACCTCCCAAAGTGTTGGGATTACAGGTGTCAGCCACCACGTGCAGCCTGTGTTTGCTTTCCTCAGGCCTGGGAGTACTATCAAGACTATTTATTTATTTATTATTTATTTTAAAATTTATTTATTTATTCTTGAGACAGAGTCTCACCCTGTCACCCAGGCTGGAGTGCAATGGCACTATTCTGCTCACTGCAACCTCCACCTCCCGGGTTCAAGTGGTTCTCCTGCTTCAGCCACCCAAGTAGCTGGGATTACAGGCGTGCACCACCATGCCTGGCTAATTTTTTGTATTTTTAGTAGAGACGGGGTTTCACCATGTTGGTCAGGCTGATCTCAAACTCCTGACCTCGTGATCCACCCGTCTAGGCCTCCCAAAGTGCTGGGATTACAGGCCTGAGCCACTGCGCCCAGCTCAAGATGATTTAAAAATAAATTTCTAACTTGAAGTTTTTCATATCACTTAAAAAATATAAATTCAGCCTGCAAGCCCATTGAGAGCAGCTTGAAGTTTCTGATTCATGGAGTATTTCCCTGCACCCACCTCTTCTCTTCTTTCACTGAGAGGCAAGGCAATTTTCCTTGTAGCCTAGGGTAGAAGGGAACATTGTTATTTTATTCTTCCACTGAGGGTGTAGCCCTTTGAGGTGCCAACTTCATGGGGGAGGATTTTCTTAAGGACTGGGAATAGGATAAGAGAAGAGTGATGTCTATGGTAGAAACTTTCAGGAGGCACTATCAGGAATGTGTGCATGTAGCACTGACACCTGGGAGTAAGTACCTTCTGAAACTGCATCCTAAGTGCCCTGCTTGCTTCACCTTACTCCTAGCCCTGTTTGTTTGTTTGTTTGTTTGTTTTTTGATACTTAGCACTTTGGGCAGTACCTGATTGTCCCGAGACTTCTAAAATTATTGTTCACATTCAAGTGTTTGGCATATGCCATCAAGGCAAAAAAGAGCTTTATGGTTCTGCTTACCTCATCTATTTTTAGGTTTGAATATTCCTTACTTCCTTGACTTGTATCATCTGGAAACAGTCTTTTACAAAATATATTATCCAACATTTTTAGTTTTTTTTCAGTTGGATGATCAGTTAAAATCTGCTCTACAGGCCAGGTGTGGTAGCTCACGCCTGCAATCCTGGGAGGCTGAGGCGGGCAGATCATGGGGTCAGGAGATTGAGACCATCTTAGCCAACATGGTGAAACCCCGTCTCTAATAAAAATACAAAAATTAGCTAGGCATAGGGGCTAATGCCTGTAATCTCAGCTACTTGGGAGACTGAGGCAGAACTGCTTGAACCTGGGAGTTGGAGGTTGCAGTGAGCTGAGATTGCGCCACTGCACTCCAACCTGGGCAACAAGAGCAGAACACCGTCTAAAATAAAAATCTGCTTTACCAATGGCTAGAAATCTTATGGGCAGAACGTCTTATTGAAGAGATGCTCAATCTGGTTGTTGCTGAAACTTTCTCTTGACAAGTTTCCTTTAAAATGTGCAATGATTATGCAAGCAGTGCCCTCTGATAATTTCTTGTTTTTCTTCTTGATGTAGATCACAAAGTCCAGGGAGAAAGTAAACAGTTCTTTTTTCAAACCCCCTTCAATACACTCTACGAGCACCATTTCTCTACAACAGCAACCACTAGGGCTAACCAGTTAGCTGAGCTGGTATTCTCCTTGTGTTTCACCACTCTACGTGCAACTCTTTTGTTATTATTTTTTTTTTGAAAGACAGGGTCTCAACTCTGTTGCCCAAGGTGGAGTGCAACGGTGCAATCATTGTTCACTGAATCTCCTGGGCTCAAGCTAACCTCTTGCCTCACCCTCCTGAATAGCAAGGACTATAGGCACACATCACCATGCCTGATTAATTTTGATTTTATTTTTTATATTTAGTAGATATGACATCTTGCTGTGTTGCCAAGGCTGGTCTCAAACCCTTGAGCTCAAGCGATCCTCCTGCCTTGGCTTCCCAAAGTGCTGACTGAGATTACAAGCATGAGCTACTGTGCCCAGCCCATGGGCAAAGTCTTCTGAATGCTTCATCCTTGAAGAGGATGATTTAGATACAGAAGTATATTGCGTTCAAAGAAATACATATTTAAAATGTATCATCTTAAATATGGATTTATATCTGAATTATTCTTCTACTCCACATCAAAGACAGTACATTACAGGAGTAGGAATACAGGTTTTATAATCAGAGACCTGGTCTCAGATCATCACTTTACTATTTAGCAGCTATCTGATGTTGGGTAAGGTTCTTAAAATCTCTGTACCTCAAGTTCTTCATCTACAAAATTGAGTAATATTTGTACAAAAACATTAAAACTTAAATCCAATGATTAATATAAAGTAGCTAGTATAGTACCTAGCACAAGGATCTCTAATCAAAGATAATTCAATAAAAGATGATAATAATTACTATTATCAATGAAAGCACACTGTCCTGTTGGAGTGGAAAATGGAAATATATATAACACATAATTTTAACAAAATATGAGTCCTATGTGGTTTCATACCCGAATCACAATAGAGTTCCACGTTTATCAGGCCAACCTTTTATTCAGTGGAAGACCTAATTCTACTAAGTACATTTATACTAGTAGTTTGTTAAATTGATCATACATCACATGGGCTTCTTTGGTTGTTACAAGGCATATCTTTTACAGTTAATGCATTTCTTAAGCTGGCCATTTTTAAAGTACATCTCTTGGTCATGATTAGAAACCAGAGAATATAAAGATGACTCAGCAGAAATATATCTATCACTTCTGGAAAATACATTTGGAGTACCTTACAAACAGTGGATAGCTAGCATCATTTAACATACTTTTTAATATGAAGGCTAGCATATTTTAAAAGTTTAGATAAAATTAAAAAGTTCTGTCCTAAAACTAATATTGTGGGTACTTAGCAAAAAAAAAAAAAAAAAGAAAGAAAGAAAGAAAGAAAAAAGAAAACAAGCAATAACAGTAACTTGGTAAAACATGTGTCTCTGGAAAGATAGGTTATCTGGGCTTAGGCTGAGAAACTAGCATTTTATTGTTAGATACTCTTTTGTATCTGAATATTCTCCCTTAAAAAAAGGTACTGCCTTTTAAAATCAAATTTTAAAAGAACTTTATGACACTACAATTATATGTTTCTCTTCTCTCACCTTTTAATGTAGATCACTTTGAAGACAATGATACTGTACACATCTTTGGTACTCTAGCATCTAACAGCGTTAGCACTCAATATTCATTTGATGAAAGAATTAAAGAATGGTTAAAAAATCAATCATCTGCTGACACTTTAAGGAATCTCTTTTTTCTAGCATCGTTGGCATACTCAATTCCTCTGGGCATTGTTTTATAAAAATAACATTTTTCAAGCCATCTCCTTTTAATTTGCTATTCTAAAGTCCAAAGCAGAAGACCCGGCCTGGAGAGGTTGTTGACCACACAGCATTGGAAATTACCCAGGACTGGAGTAATATGGAAGAAACTAGGTATTCCTGCAAGAATCCCTTAATTGACACTCAGTAATCAAAAGTTGATAACAACTAACACATCACGTGTACTATGAGCTAAACTCCACCCTATAAGCTTTACATGCATTATTTTAGTAAATCCACACAATGATCCTATAATGTAGGTATGACTATTATCCTCTTTCTACAGATGAGTCAACCAGTCATCTGAAGCACAGGGACAAGAAGTTTTGTAAAAAACAAACAAACAAACACATCTTTTTTTTCAAACTAAATGTTGGGTACTATGCTCCCTACCTGGGTGACTGAATCCCAAACCCCAGCATCATGTAATATACCCATGCAACAAACCTGCACATGTACCCCTGAATCTAAAATACATTTAAAATTATTTTTTAAATTTCTTTTTTTTTCCAGTTTTTGTTTAATAAACCTTTAAGCAGAAATTATGGACATTACATGACCTGTAGTATTTTTAAAATGTTCACACATATTAGATACAAAACCTGGCTCCTTGAGGTATACTTGATACTCTCTCCTTAAAATTCTAAAAATCCTTCCTTAAGTGAGAGAATAAAAGTCTATCAGTAGTAGAGCACAACATTTTTATTTATGTATGTATTTCAATTTTTGGTGTTGGTGTATCTGTGAAAAGACTCTGTCACTCTCTCTCATACATCAAGAAATATACACTTAGATATCTCATATGAACAGAATCGTGCAGTATTTGCAGTTCTGTGACTGCCTTATTTCACTTAATATAATGTCTTCCAGGCTTATATACGTCATTGCAAAAGCAAGATTTCCTTCCTTTTTAAGGCTAATTATATACCATATTTTCTTTAGTCATTCCTTTGTTGATAGACATTTGGGTTGTTTCATAGCTTGTTATTGTAATAATGTTGCAATGAACATGGAAGTCCAGGTATCTCCTTCGGATATTTACTCTTCAGATTTCTATTCTTTTGGACATCCACCCAGAAGTGGGATTGCTGGATCATACAGTAGTTCTATTTTAACTTCTTCAGAAAACTCCATACTGTTTTCCACAGAGACTATACCACTTTACATTTCTACCACCAAGAATTTCAATTTATCCACATCTTCACCAATACTTATATTTTGTTTTTTTGATAATAGCTATCCTAACAGGTGTGATGAGCTATCTCGCTATAGTTTTGATTTGCATTTCCCTGATGATTAGTGATGCTGAGAATTTTTTCACATCCTTTTTTCACATACATGTTGGCCATTTGTATGTTTTCGTTGGAAAAATATCTATTCAAGTCCTTTGCCTATTTTTGTAATCAGCTTCTTTTTCTTCATGGTAGCACCAGACAATGTCATATTTATTTTGTGTATTCCTTTCTTTCTTTTCTTTTTTTTAGACACGGGGTCTCACTCTGTTGCTCAGGCTTGAGTGTGGTGGTGCAATCATAGCTCACTGCAGCCTTAGACTCCTGGATTCAAGTGATTCTTCTGCCTCAGCCTCCCAAGTAGCTGGGACTACAGATGTGCATCACCATGCCCTGCTAACTTCTATTTATTTATTTTTGTAGGGATGGTATCTTACTATGCTTCCTAGGCTGGTCTTGAACTCCTGGCATCAAGAGATATTGCCCTGGCCTCCTGAAATACTGAGATTACAGACGTAAGCCACAGTGTCCGGCCATATCTTTGTTTTCTTGATGGCTGACCTGTCCTACCCCAGTATACTGTGAGCAGGGACTTGGCTTTAAACAGCCAGCTCCTGAAGGCTGGAACAGTGCCTGGCACACAGTAAGCTCTCAATAAGAGTGTGCTGAATGAGTGAATTAATATGATTTACATTTTAAATGGATCACTTTGGCTGCTGTGGCAACGGTGGATTTAGGAGAGTCAAGAGTCAAAATTTAAAAAGCCCTGAAGAGGCTTTCACAGAGGTTCAGATGAAAGATACAAGTAAAAATGGATGGGTGAGAACTGCCAATAGGCTGTAAAACTACAGCATGTCCCTGGGTATCAGAAAACTAGAATGGCAATGTGTTCTCAAAGTAGACTAAACAATTGCTTCCTTCAGGTCAGGGCATGAGCACATAAAAATATCAAATTTTAGAAGCGGATAAATTGACAAATTAGTCTTATGAGTACTTACATGTTACCAAAAAAAAAAAGGGAAAAACTGATAAAACTGGATAAAATCTATTAACACTAAAAAGTGCACATGCCCTTTGACCTAACAACTTCACTGCTATGTATTTATCCTTTCTAAACACTCACAAAAAAAGTATGTCAAAATATACATAGGGATGATCACCATGGCATTGCTTGTAATATCTTCAAACTAGAAACATAAATATTCATCAACAGGAAACTGGTTAGATAAACAAAAAAATGTATACAGCTATAAAATAAAACGAGGAAAGAACTTAAAGATATATTGTGTTTGAAAAGATTCTATTTGTGTTAAAACACACATACTTTCTTATGTAAAATTTTCTCCTTTAATTTCAATTTTAGATTTGGGGTTACATATAGAGGTTTGTTACAAGGATGTATTGCGTGATGTTGAAGTCTGGGCTTCTATTAGTCCTGTCAGCTAAGTACTGAGCATAGTACCTGACAGGAAGTTTTTCAGCCCTTTCCTCCTTCCCTCTTTCCCTTTCTCCTGTTGGAGTCCCTATCATTCCCATCTTTGTGCCCAAGTGTATCTAAAGTTTAGCTCCCACTTACAAGTGAAAACATGATACTTGCTTTTCTGTTTCTGCATTGATTTGCTTACGATAGTGGCCTCCAGCTGCATCCATAATTTAGGACATAACTTAGTTCTTTTTATGGTTGTGTAGTATTCCACTGTGTGTAGTTTGCACATTTTCCTTGTCCAGTCTCTTGTTAATGGGCACCGAGGTTGATTCCAAGTCTTTGCTCCTGAAAACATATGTACTTTTCTGATGCTGATATGGGTAAAATTTTTGAAAGAGAAATAGTAATATGAGCAGAAAGTTTTTCTTTTTTTAAGGATATAGTAAAACCTTAAGCAGTGGCTATCCTTTGAAGAGACTGGAGCAGTAAGGGATAGGGAGACAATTTTACTTTTCTTCATATACTTTTCTGAATTACTTGATTTTTTGAAATATAAATTGTATTTTACTTTTTAAAATTGAAAAAAATCAATTTTTCTTTGAGCTAACTGGCAGAATAAACAAGAATGTACTGATATATCATTACTTGCTTTCTGAGTTTATGAACAATAGCTCCAATGATTCATTTATACACGCATTACAGTTGAACACATGTATACAACATTTACATATATGGATAAAAATATATTTGAATACTGTCAAATGCAGTGGAAAAAACCAATGCCTTTGATTAGAAGACAGCAGACAGAGTCCATATTCCTAAGTAACCTTCCACGCTAGAGTCCATGCTTAATTTGTGATTATTGAGTTTGAAAACTTTTCAACAGTGCTTGATGGATCCTAGCTGTCATTGCTTCACTGACCATGGTTTGTTCTCAAAAAGAGACACAGATGGTTCTACTGCTTCCTAATGAACATCTTTTAGGCCTAATAAGTTGTGCTGCCATTTACTGCTAAATGATAAGCTTCATTCCATTCCTAAAGTATCATTTGTCCCCCCATTATCGCTCTGACAGCTCCTATGGAAAAGGTAACGTTCAAAAATAGATAATACAACTTTCTTTTCTATGACAGTTTATTTGACTTTTACTTTTATGCTCCAGGGGTTTATGCAATAAAACAGAAGTTATGCAGTGAAAGGGAAATACATCCTCATATATTCTTTTTAGAAAGTAGTAGACTTTGTTTTCTTAGCTATGCTACATTCAAATAGCTCTTTCAAAGACAACTAATTATTCTGCCTTCACTTCAATCACCTATATCCACTGTGCTATAACTAAATCTCTCTAAATGTTAGCATTGGGGTGGGGGGGGCTTTGTTTACATTGTTTACTGTACTTGTGCTGAACTATTTCTTACTTTAGGAATTCAAAATGTTTACCGTTTTCTACTTTTTTTCAGTTGCAAATGTATTTCTAAAGGAAGTATTCTAATTGCCATTTACTGGGAAGTCAGAATACTTTGCTTATTTTGCAAGTCAATACAGGAGAAAAACAGAAAGGCTGATTTTCCAATTTAGGTAAGGTTAAAGCTCAGCAGGTCTAAACACACAGAGCCAACCACTCACCCTTCTTGGGTCTGGCATTGTAATGTTAACAACAGAAACAAAAGAACAGAGGGAAGGAGAAAGAAGATTACCTGTCTCAACTAAAACTAGGACAGTGGTTCTTCTTTTTTAAACACCCACCTGGAGGGACACATATGAGGTTTAAAAGGACTGTGTGAGGTCATTCCTAGTCATTTGCATTTTTCTACTCAACCAGGACTAGAAACAGAAAAGCTTTATTACTAAAAAGTGCTATCCTGAAACAAAAGCACATTAAACTACAAAGCAATGCTAATGCTGTGATGCTCCCTAGAAAGATGGATCTTAACCTGCTGTGATGTCTGACTATGTAAAGGTGAAGTGGGGTAGGTCTGGAGAAGAGAGGTTCACAAGAAACAAAGCCCAAGACAGAATGCTGGGAAAATATAAATGAGGACCAACTAGGCTTGCCAGACTGAAAGGAGTCCACACCACAGAGGTCAACATCTGTGGAATGAAATCCTGACTCACGGGTCTCTGAATGTAGCTGATGCTGATGGCCAGCAGGAAGGTAGAGATTACTAGGTCACTTTCTTGCAATGAAATCAAGGTTCCAGAAGCTCAAAGCATTAGTGATTTTCTTGGTAATTACCAACACTCCAAAAACAGCATTTTAGAAGGGAGCACCAAGCCCTCTGGAATGCTTCTGAACTAGATTAAACCACTAGACCAATAATTAAACTAACTTCATATGAGAGAGTTCTCTTGCTCAAACTTGAACAATCCTGCTCATTTTAGGAAAGCAATTTTAGCACAAAAGTGGAAACAAGAAATTTCTGAGCCTCAATTTCAGCTCAGATATCATGGTTGGCAGCCTCTTTTCATCTGAACTACAAAATCAGGATACCAACTACTTCCAAGAAGTGTTAAAGGGGATTAAGATTATTAAATAATGTGAAGATGAAAAGCACTAAGTCCCAGTATTGTATCATTTGCAGGTAGTTTAACAGCCTCTGTTTCTGTATCAGCAAACAAGTTTCTACCATTTTATTCATCTAGACATTTCGATAACAGTCATTGCCATAGTACCTAAGTGCTTTTTACCAGACAACCCGTTGAAAGACTCCTGGCATCTTGTCAAAATGACACGCTGCTACTTCATATTACAGACTGTAAGAGCCTAAAAATTTAGAAAAGATTATTTTTCTTCAAATTGATCAATGCTATGCCTCATGAAAATAGTGTTTATTTTTTACAGCTGGGTAATAAATTGGTAAGCAAAATAGCTATAGAACATTGTGTTACATTGTACAATCACAGACTGAGCATTTTAAGTTCTACTTAAAAAATCAGCAGGTTTATTCCTAAGTACCACATATGCCTAAATATAAGGCAAAAATTTCCCCTGCTAAAATTAATCCCAGAAAAGAGGGCATCACATTATATTCGATCCTCACAAAGTCTCAGATCATGAAGTACACTCCCCAATCACTTGACCTTGAGAAGCTGAGCACCATATAGGGAAGGCAGATTCTCCTGAAACAGCCACAATTATTACTAACTCTGGATGTTTGCTGAGGTCACTTGCAAAACTCAGTTTAAAAAGAAAAGAGTAAAAACCTATTTCTAGGAGAAGGATCTCACAAATGCTGTGTCAAATGTCAAAATAAGTCATTTCGAGTTCATTCTAAAAAGCAATATGGTAAGTTGTTACATTATAGGGACCAGTTATATTCATTCAGAATGAATTGGGAATAGGAAAAAAGAAACTGACTTGTCTTAATATTATGTTTCTATGAGATAAAATTTGCAGGAACAATATCATACGTGAAGGTCAAAAATGCTTCAACTTACAAAGCTTGGGATAAAAATGAAGACAGTGTATTCTGCAAAACCATGCTAACAGATGACCTAAAAAGTGAGCTAAGTGGAGATCAAGATGCTGATTCAAAATTCATAAGTAATTTGAATATTTCTTGATACGTATGTATAGAAACAAAGCATTATTAATTTTATATGTGACTGTATACATTTCTGTGTAAATAAATGAAACCATTTTAAGTAAACATTTGACTTTTCTCCCATACCCCTAAAGGTTTACTTAGTCAAGCTGCATAAAATGTTTTTTTAAAAAAATTCTTAATTGAAAAATTGTGTATATTTTATGTTCGACACAGCCTTACGGCTAGGCATATAGGCAAATAGTTCTAGTAAATTCCATGATAACTTTTTGGTAGAGCAGTATGAATAACAAATTTCAAGAATCCTCTAGAAGTTTGGTTTTGCAATCATTCTGAAAAAAAATTTTCTAAATGAAAAATGATTAAGATTTATAATAATTAAGGCATACATATATATAGAAAACATGGATCGGAACATACGTATAGGATCAGAAAATAAATTATGATACAGGTTTCTCCTTGAACTGAACTCAGCATATCAATAACAAATCCACATAGAGTTCTAGCCAGTGTTGCTGCAACACTGAACAACTCTAGAAGGCATGATTCCCATCACAGTCATCCTGGATTTGTGTATTGATGAGGATGGTTTTTTGGCAGATGGCAGGAAGGGGCACCTCCTTCTAACTGGCATGAAGATGCCCCTGAAGCTCAGGCAGAACACCTTAGCCAGATGTAGAAATGCAAAAAAAACAGATTTCACGTTAATGAACAGTTTCTACATTAGGAGATGAGAAAGTAATCAAATAAATGACTAAAAAAAAGTTACCTTGTAGATCCCAAAGAACCCCAGGTCCCGCACGACAGACAGGGCGCTGACTCGCGGACCAGTGGTGATTTCTCCGGCCACTTGCAAACGGATCTTGACGATTTCTAAAGGATTTGTGAAAATCACCTGGGAGCCTCCAGCCTGAAGAGAATAAAAAAGATTTAGGATCAAAGCAAAGAAACGGTAAAGGTGGGTCAGGAAGAGATGAATGATTATTCTCAAGGAAGGTTAAGAATATTCTATCCTCAAGAGAATGTAGTTTCAGTCCTTGTGCCATCAATCAAAATGGTTAGAGATTACAAGTATGAATCAAAATATAGTTACTGCCTAGGAAGAAGCCCTACCTCCTTAATGCGGGGGCTGAAAGAGGGCAAAGACCAGAGATTTCTGTTGACCTCCCTGAGTCCTCACACTGAAATGACAAACACTCCTTGAAGCACAAACAATTGCCACCACAGGGCTCAAAGCCAAGGGCACAAAGGCAGTAATAAAATGAAAAGCATTCGTATCCAAATGAGACACAGATCTGCCTCTCAGAATAGAAGGGGTACTAGGAGGACAAAGGGTCTTGAATGATGGATGTCATGAGTTTGGCAATGATTCAAAAACTGCCAGAGAACATGTAAACTTAGATGAAAGCTGTTATTTTTTTTCTCTTAAAAACTCAAATTGATCATCAAATCTCATTTTACGGAGTTGCAAGTTCTTATAATTTTATTTATGTATTACTTGTGTATAGAATTGCTTTTTTCAAATGAGATAAATGGTATGTGAAGTAGCAAAACTATGTACTGCATCAATTACCACCCAAACTTTGAACATCGTGTGTTATTTCATTCCAACAATGGCTGGATGCCTTATCTCCAAGAGCATCAGTGAAACCTGTAAAGTACACTATAAGGGAAATTTTAAGATAGCTATTTTGAAGCTAAGCCTATATTTATCAGAAGCAATTACATTCTTTCTTCCTGTACTTCAACTTGTTATTCCTTGTCACAGATATATGAAATTTTTAATCATCCAAACTATACTTTACTAATTAGAACTAGCTACAAGAATGGCCTTTGAAATATTAGTTTTAATAGCTGGAAAGAAAAATTAGAAACAACATAAATATCTGATGATAAGAGATGGGTTAAATGAATTTAAGTATGTTCATGCATAAAGATACTATGCAGTCAACAGTGAAAAATGTTCAATATATACTTTTAAGTAAAAGTTCTCATATATTTAAAATGCTAGAACACATTTCCCTTGCCATCCCTTACCACCATGTAGGAGAAATACACCAAAGTAGTGCTTCTAAAGTGGTAGAATTATAAATATCTTTCTTTTCCTTTTTTTTTTTTTTTGATGTATTTAAAATTTTTTCTATATAGATCATGTGTTACTTCCATAAAGAAAAATAAGGCTGGGCAGGGTGGCTCACACCTGTAATACGAGCACTTTGGGAAGCCGAGGTAGTCGGATCACCTGAGGTCAGGAGTTCGAGACCAGCCTGATTAACATGGTGAAACCCCGTCTCTACTAAAAATACAAAAATTAGCCAGGTGTAGGTGGGCGCCTGTAAACCCAGCTACTCGGGAGGCTGAGGCAAGAGAATCGCTTGAACCCAGGAGGCGAAGGTTGCAGTGAGCTGAGATTGCGCCATTGCACTCCAGCCTGGGCGACAGAGTGAGACTCTGTCTCAATAAAATAAAATAAAATAAAACAAAATAAAATAAAATAAAATAAAACCGAAAAATAAACACTTGTACACAGTTTACCTAATATGTATAATATTAATGAAAAGAATCCAAGAAAGATGTTCATTCATTAACTCTCTAAATCAAATTGTTTTTGCATTTTTTACCAACTTGATACCTTAATCAAGACACTCTTGTTCTTCCTTAAGTGCAAATGAACTTTTTTTTTGGTGAGGGGAGAACAACACAAAATCAAATCCTGGGCTGGATTCACTGAAAGGCCCAAGAAAGGGCCTTACTCTAGGAAGCAGAGTGTGAGATGACACACAGAGGCTGGTGCATTCTGGTCCACATAAAGACGTGCTGCTCCCTGCCCTACTGCTCAGAATAGGTCCACTTTGCTCAGACACTGCTGCTGCAACCTGCAGGTCCCTGGGAAGAACAACCCCTTGCTTGTTTACAGCCCTTGAATGTTTTGCACCTACATTTCCCAAGTGATAGGGACTGAGCTATTTACGGTTGGTAGAATGGTAAGTTGAAACACACCTAGTCGAGTAACCAAGCTAGGGACACAGTAAGGACTGTTCTCTGTGTTTCTGAACCAAAACTCTTCATATGAAAATCTGATGCATAGTTAGAAAAATGAATAGAAATTTAAAATATAAAGACTGTTTTATGGAGGTAGAATTGCTGTGAAAGATTCATCAGGTTGGAATTAGCCTGAAGGCTGACTTTTCAAAGCTCAAAAGAGGGTAAGACCATCTCTACCCAAGGTAAAATGCAAAGTAATCAGAGAGTACCAGTCTTCTTGGAGGACAGATTGAGGAAGACAATGCGTACTCATCCAAGCACTGCCAACAGCAGGGAAGGAGGTAGCTGAGTGGCCCACATGAAGGCAGAGCTTCAGTCTCCCTATTTGTCAAACCATCTCAACTTACTATAAGATAAAAAGAGATGGAGAATGTACAGCAGCCAGCACAGTGCTCAAGACAGAGCCATTACTTCAAACATGTTGGTTTCTTTCCCTTTTTCCTCCTACGTTGATGTTTTCTTCCCTGGATGTATGTTAAAATCACTTGCAAAACTTTTTAAAATATAGTGACCTCTGGACTTCAGTCCTCACAGTTTAATAAGAATTTCTGCATCTGTCCTTGTTAAAATTTTCCTATGAGATAGATTATGACATGTGGTGAGGCTGAGAATCCCTGCACTATACCATCTGCACTTCACCATCTCTAGAATCTGTCAATTCTGAGAATCAGCTTAATTGGCTTCCTGAATGCCATGGTTTCTAATCCCAGTCTTCCATATTATTTCACAGAATAACTTTTGTTTGTTTTACATCTGATGTCACAATGAACACTTTCTACATATCCAAGTGGTATCGTTATGAAAGAGTACAATTCTTAGGTACAGAATTGTTGTCTTATTATCTCTTATCTTTACTAACACTGGTAAAAGTTGCTAGCATTATATACAAAAAAAACAAGAACTTACACTCAACTCCCTGACTCCAAGCCAATCGACAGATACCACTTCTTTTAAAACAGCAAAGTGAGTTATCACTAGGAATGAAGTAGGAGTCAAATCCACTTCAGAGGGCTGCAGGAGGCAGATGCACCGGGAGGAAAGAATGTAGTGATATGAAGAAAACATAATGATGTACCTATTAACTGTGGTGGCCTCTGAAAGAAAGAACCTACAGACTCAAAGTGGCACATTGTAAAAGTGCTGAAGATGAAACAGGCCCTTTGGAGTCAAACTGGAAGGAAATGAGAGACTCCAAGGCACCAAGACAAGATACTTATCATCAGATGCACGGTGTCTGGGTCTTGCCACGACTTGATCACTGAGTAGCACACTGCCTGCTGCTCTTCCGATTCCTAGTCTATTATCCATTCACAGTACCATACCCATGGTTCCTCTTTTGCAGAGATCAAAGATAGCTGAATCGGCAGACAATGGACAGGAACACCTATTGTGTGCAATGTCTTTGCGTCCTTCATCACTTGAGAGCTCTGGCTGTGTGAAGATACTGGTTTTTTTTGTGTGTGTGCAATTTTGTCACAAATCATTTCCCTATGACTTTCTGGAGTCTGTGGTAAGTAGGACGTGGGAAAATATTCCATGCTGAACTGGCTCAGTGTGATATATTCTATTTACAGTGGTAACACTGACTTTCCTACATGTTTCCTGGTATAGTCTTTGTTATTAAATCTTAGCTACTATCTAGTACCTGGATCCATCTAAGAGAGAAAGAGAAATGCATACAACTATTACGGACTCACTTCTGCTACTTGATTTTTCATTCACCAAATATTTACAAGCAATCGTGTTCAAAGTTTGTCCTAGGAAGTGCAAGGACACAAGATGCTTCATTCTCATTCTCAAGGAGCATGAAGTAGTAAGGGGAGAGGTAATGAATGTTCATTAAATATCTATTATGGGGCATTACGGTGTTGCTTTGCATATATTACATACTTTCAGTCCACTCAAGAGGTACTTTTTGCAGATTTTCCATAAGAGGAAACTGAAGCACAGAAAGATTAAAGCAACTGTTATGGACTGAACTGTGTTCTACCAAAAGTCGTAGTTGAAGTCCCAACCCTCGAATACTTCAGAATGTGACTATATTTGGAAACAGGGCCTTTAAAAGAGAAATTAAGTCAAAAAGAGGTCTTTAGGGTGGGACTTCATCCAATCCAACTGGTGTTCTCATAAGAAGAGAAAATTGGGACACAGACATGTAAGGACACCAAGAGAAGACACAGGAAAAAGCGGCCATCTGCAAGCCAGAGAGAGATCTCAGAAGAAACCAAGCCGGCCAACAACTTGATCTTGAACTTCCAGACTCTAGAAATGTGAGAATATACATTTCTGTTGTTGAAAATGCCTAGGCTGTGGTATTTTGTTGTGGTAGTGCTAGCATATTAATAGCAACTTACCCAGGGCTATATAGCCAGCAAACAGAAGAAAGGATTTTCAGTGGCATTCAATAACTATTTGCCTCACAAATACAGAAAATGGAACATTAGAACAGATAATTATATGATAAGAGCCAAGGTCCAGACAAACTAATAGGACAGTTCAAAGGAGGGCAAGAGCTCTCCTGCCTGGGAGGTGATAAGCCAGTGAGAAGGTAACATGTTAGCTGCAGACTATGGTGTGATTAGGATTTTGGTAGTCCAGGCAGAGAAAGGCACGAAGGCACAGTGACAAGGGTATGACACACTTATATGGGTAATATACCCAGCATCACTTCTGTCTTAAGTGAAATTTTAATAAGGATAATAATTATGATGAGATCAACATCATCATCCTCTAGCATTTATTGAGGCTCCTCTAGCTTACTATGTGCCAGGGATTGTGCTAAGAGTTCTATAAGGATTCTTTTTTTGGTCTTTTTAGTATCATAAGGTAAGTAATAAGATAATAATATCCTGGTTTGAGTGAAGAAACTGAGGCTACAAAAAGTAAAGGAGGCTATTTAACATGCTTGGAGTCACACAGCTAGGAAGGTGAAGCTTGGATTCCAAGTTTGACCAGCTGGATGCCAGCAGCACACTTAAGAGTTCTTATCATGACAGCCTTTTGCTCTAGATGGCTTGGAAAAGTGGTAGAAAAGAAGATGGCTGAAAATAAGATTGCTGGAGCCAAATCATGGAAGGTCCAGGACGCCATCTAAAAGAACAGGCTCTATTCTGGAGATGGTCTGTGCAACTGTGCAGCAGCAGGAGAGCTCAGGAGCTGTAGAGGTCTGAGCATTATCTATGCCTCGGGAAGATGCCTAGGCAGCAGAGGGGAGAGGGCTCATCAGAGGCAGAGCCAGAGGCAGGGATCACAATTAGGGTGTTAGCTAACTAGGTGAGCAATAAAAGGCCAGAATTAGAACAATCGTATCCATACTGAAGTAGAGGTGGGGGTTGGCTAATGGATGCAACAGAGACCATCTGGGTTTGGCTGCTGAATATAGGGGAAAAAGAGTGGGTAAGCTCAAAGAAAGAATCCAGGTTTTTTCATCTTTGTTCCTTAATAGGAACAAAGGGTTGAAAAGACAAAAATGACACATTTAGAAGGCAGTGGAAGGGTGAGTTGGAGGAGACACAGATGAGGGCATCACTCCACATATATAACTGAAGACAGGGGCTTAGATGAGGTAGGAGGACCAAGAAGAAAAATGTAGAGTAGTGAGAGGCCTATGAAGTGATGAGAAACCTCTGCTGTATACCAGTGGTACAGCAATCCAGGCACAAGAGTTAAGAACGGGGCTTCCACAAGTGAGAAGGTGAAATGACCAACAACACCTGCTGACACAGGGAGGCCAAGTCCAGCACATGGGGTGACCTAGGATTGGAACGAGGATGCTGCGGAGCGAGAGAGCTGTGCAGTCTACTTTTAGGGGAAGGGAAAGTGAGAAAATGACAGTAGTTTACGAGAGCAAGTAAGAGACGATGACAATTCATTTAAGGTTATTAAGGAGAAAAGATCTGGGGGAAGAGAGTGAAAAAATAAAACAACTAGGGATAATTATGCAATGCTTACGTACAATAGTGCAAGTTTTGAGTGGGAGTGAAAGGTAGAACATGAAGAGTCTGGATTTGCTTTAGTGATACACAGAGTTGGGGAATAAATTTGTTACAGAGCAGAAACTGACAAATCATAGTTGTCCTTACTATTTATGCTTTGAAGATTAAAAAAAAATCAAACAATCCAATTTGGCACAAGAACAGCTAAAGTTCTGATGTATAAACCATATCAGCAACAAAAGACTCCTTTGGAATCAATAGTAAAGTAATATTCTGGCTCACCATAGGAAGTTATGGTCAAGTTACTGTGATCTGTAACACAGAAGAGAAGACGAAGCAGCTGATGATCACAGAGATGAGTTCACAGACTCACGCACTCTATTCCTCAACTCAAAACAGGTTAGAAGGTACAGCAGGTGGCCATGTGTGTAAACAGGGCTTAGGGCTGCACATCTGCATGGGCTGTACACCTGCACCTGGCTGCAGGGGACACAGAGCTGCAGGCAGCACAACGGGTTCTCTATTCAGAGTTACTGTGTGCACCCACGGCTATAGAAGACAAATTATTAAGTTCAGTGCCATGTGGACTCTCTCCCAGACTATTACCAGGAACTGAGGACAATTTTATTGCCCGCTGTATTAGTATTGAATACTAACACCAGTATGACAAATTTTTTGTGACATTTTTCAAAAGGGGAGCCTATATTCAAAACCATTATATATCTTTATTAGAGTAGAACAATGGAACTGGTACACTAAAACACATTAACTTTTATTCTTTTACAAGTGGCATTAATAAAGAATAACTTAACATGAAATATATAGGATCAAAATGAAGAAAAAATATTTTTAAAGGCACATAAACATTTGAATGTAAGAGAAATAAGCATCATTAGATTCAATGTTGCAAATATATCACTTGGGCTATAAATTTAAAATGCAAATTTTCCTAAAAATGAATATAACAGTCAAATACTATAATTTTTTCCTAAGTTAATCTAAATTCAAAGCAATCCTCCTAAAAAACTTCAGCAGGGTTTCCTGAATATGTCTGAAGACAGGAATATTCTGAACAAAAAATCATGTAGAAGATCTTTTATCAGTATACATTTATACACATTTATAAAGTGTCAGACACTTTTAAAGTTTAGCACAAGACTAGATAAATGGAAAGATCCAAATGTGTAGAGTCGGGGCCGGGCGCGGTGGCTCATGCCTATAATTCCAGCACTTTGGGAGGCCGAGGTGGGTGGATCACGAGGTCAAGAGATCGAGACCATTCTGGTCAACATGGTGAAACCCCGTCTCTACTAAAAATACAAAAAATTAGCTGGGTATGGTGGCGCGTGCCTGTAATCTCAGCTACTCAGGAGGCTGAGGCAGGAGAATTACCTGAACCCAGGAGGCGGAGGTTGCGGTGAGCCGAGATCGCGCCATTGCACTCCAGCCTGGGTAACAAGAGCGAAACTCTGTCTCAAAAAAAAAAATGTGTAGTCAGAATCACTGAAAATCTTTTTTTTTTTTTTTTTTTTTTTAATTGAGATGGAGTCTTGCTCTCTCCCCTAGGCTGGAGTGCAGTGGTGCGATCTTGGCTCACTGCAACCTCTGCCTCCTGGGTTCAAGCGATTCTCTTGTCTCAGCCTCCCAAGTAGCTGAGACTACAGCTACATGCCACCATGCCTGGCTAATTTTTGTATTTTTAGTAGAGATAGGGTTTCACTATGTTGGCCAGGCTGCTCCTGAACTCCTGACCTCAGGTGATCTGCCCGCCTTGGCCTCCCAAAGAGCTGGAATTACAGGCATGAGCTACTGTGCCTGGCCAAGTATCTTAAAAAGGTAGGGAAAAAGTGCTACTTTGCACATGGTCAGTGGTAGAGTGGAACACTTCTACTTGTAGCTAGGAGTCCCTCTCACCCTCACATATCTGGTAACATCCTAATGAGTAATGCTATGGTTTACTCATCTTTTTCCTTTAAAATAGGATAACGAGCAGGCTGGTTTTGATGCATTTCAGCATCAATCCCACAAACTGAAGAGGAGCACAGTTCTTTCTGGGACAGTTTCCAGCTTACATCAATTTTTCTCTTTTTTTGAGACAAAGTCTCTGTCTCCCATGCTGGAATGCAGTGGTGCGATCTTGGCTCACTGCAACCTCCACCTCCTGGGTTCAAGTGATTCTCGTGCCTCAGCCGCATGAGTAGCTGGGATTATGGGTGTGCGCTACCACATCTGGCTAGTTTTTTTGTATTTTTAGTAGAGACAGGTTTCCCCACGTTGCCCAAGCTGGTCTCGAACACCTGGCCTCAAGAGATCCGCCCGCCTTGGCTTCCCAAAGTGCTGGGGTTACAAGTGTGAGCCACTGCACCTGGCCCAGCTTCTATCAATTCTTGCTTCCCAGAGGTCTCATCCTTTTCACTTTATTGAGAGTACGTAGTTAACTAAGAAGTCCTGGATGCTGGAGGAATCTGAGTCTGAAAGTACACTTGTGCAGGGAGGCCCAAATTGTTGCAAAAATTCAGTGGCTGGTATGAGACTTCTCTCTTACCAATTGTGTAAGGATTTTTTTCAAAGGCTACATTTTCAATCTGTGATTCATTATGTATGAAGCATCTTTTGGCAGAGGGAAAGATCTTCCAGTACTGAATCCCAATTGTTTTTTCTTCCCCAGGGTGCTTTTGGTCCTCCTTTCTTTCTTCGGCTTTCTTATGCAGTAGATTATTCCTATCCTTCTGCCTTTATGGGACCTGAAGGCTGTGGCTCTGCCTACAGGGATCTCTGCACTGATTATTTCCAGTCAGTCCTCTAACAATGTACACTCCACACGTGTCTATCCTCTAGATCCCTTTCTGGAAGGATGTGATTTTCCAGCTACTAAGTGGGAGGAGTCATCCTGAGACACTTTTCAAGAACAAATAGCCCACCAATGTGGCCAGAAAGAAGAGATAGCTGTAACTATTTGAGTAACTACGGCCCTGCAAACTCTCTCTTCTCCCCTCCTCTCCTTCCTGGAGAAGCAAGAGCCAGACATTTGTCAAGCACTTCTGATATAGGAGGCACTGTGCTAAGTCTTCAGAGACATCACCTTCCTCATTCCCCAGTCATGCTGACACAAGCTATATTACTCCTCTCTTTCTAGAGGTGAATGGAAGCAGAGACTTCTCTTCAAGGCAGTAACAGAATGTGAACCCAGACTTGCCTGATTTCTAATCCATGCTCAGAATCATTATGCCTAGTTGTCTATTGTGAAAAAGCAGATTCAATAAAACAATTCATTTTCAGTTTTTTCTTCCCTATTTGAACAGAGTATCTGCCTGAATTTTTGGTTAATCTGATCCTATGGACTAGAATTCATGTGATTTTAAGAGCTTTCAAGAGAGATAAAGATTAACCAATGGATTCAGAGACATTAAAGTACATCAAGTATAAGGAAGAGATGTTTTATCTAGGTACAATATAACTGCTTTTCATCAGATACATCAAACTTTTCTTTGTAATTAATCAATAATGAGAAAGCCACGCTACTGGGCAGTAAAATCCCCAAATCATGCTGAATCTGAATCCTTGAGAAATACTGTATGTATATACATATGTATGTACTTATTTTGGAGACAGAGTCTTGCTCTGTCACCCAGGCGGGAGTACAGTGGTGTGAACTCAGCTTACAGCAAGCTCCGCCTCCCAGGTTCAAGCGATTCTTGTGCCTCAGCCTCCCAAGTACTTGGGATTACAGGTACCTGCCACCATGCCTGGCTAATTTTTGTGTTTTATTTGAGACAGGATTTTACCATGTTGACCAGGCTGGTTTCAAACTCCTGACCTCAAGTGATCCACTTGCCTTGGCCTCCCAAAGTGCTGGGATTACAGGCGTGATCTACCACACCCAGCCATAAGAAATGGTTTAGACTCAAAAACATACATAACTAGTGACAATTTCAATTTTATTCAAATGGGCTTGCAAAATAATTATACTGATATAGATTTTGTCTAAATATAGCATAGTCATTTCAAGATAGGAGTAATGGATGTGTTACCTCTCTACCAATACAATCCTAAGTTCACATCTCCATGTGACAGTTTTGGCTGCTGTGATTTATATCAGAAGTCCACGATCTTCATAAATTCACCTCTGCACCCAGGAGTGCTGAGAGCAACCAGAAAGGGCAATAGGACTGTGACTACAACTACATCAGCATGAATTCTAAGCACCAAGCTTATCAAACCCACAGCGTTCTACTGACACAAAGCATCATTATTCCCAAATGCTTTTTTCATGTGAAATGGTCCTCATGGCTCAAAGTAAAATTATAAGTTTTTTCTTCTAATACTCCCTTCTCTGAAATGGGCTAGTTTTCAAAGAAACCAAACTGTGGCTCCTATCATAGTGCCTTTCGCTCTGTGCCTACATGCTTCAAGCTTGATTTCTTCTTCTCCTTCTTACAGTTTTGCCACCTGAATCCCTCTTGCCATGACTTCATTGTTGACACTTCTGGTTTGGCATAGGGAAGTGAAATAACTATTTATTTTAAAAAAAACAGAATTTTAAGGGCTGGGTGTGGTGGCTCACACCTGTAATCCCAGCATTTTGGGAGGCCGAGGCAAGAGGATCACTTGAGGTCAGGAATTCGAGATCAGCCTGGCCAACCTGGTAAAACCTTGTCTCTACTAAAAATATAAAAACTAGCTGGGCATGGTGGCACAGGCCTGTAGTCTTAGCTACTCGGGAGGCTGAGGCAGGAGAATTGCTTGAACCCTGGAGGCTGAGGTTGCAGTGAGCCAAGATTGCGCCACTGCACTCCAGTCTGGGCGACAGAACAAGACTCCATCGCGGAAAACAACAAACTATTTTTAAAAAACCAAGTATTTTAGAAAGGCAACATAATCCAGAGTTCCAATGTACAGCCCCATTTTCTCTAAGTACTACAAGAACAATGGACTTCACTAAAATGATAATGTACTTTAGGTCCAACAGTTGTGGACAAGTAGGTTTTACAGTTACATGTGCCTTAAAACTGACTCACCAAGGCTGTCTGCTCATTATTACAATGATAGGAAATATCAGTAGCCTAAATATATTAACTAAAGGTTAAGGGTTCAGAAGCTCCAGTTCCTACTTCCCCATGATCCATTTCCTTTCATCTGTATGAACAAACAAGGCTTTCTCTAATGATTCTTTATTAAATGAGATAGTATTCCTGAACATCTTCTTGAGACTTCAGGAGTCAAGTCAAAAGAACTCATTAGATAAAAATACAAGCCTTCTTACAACACCCCCCCAACGCCGCCTCTCCCGGCCCCCAATCATTCTAGTCAACAGTCTTGAGAATATTCAGAGAATATTAAAAGTCTTACATAAAAAATAAAATTAAACCCATCATCAGTCGGCTGTCCACAGAAAACATGGCAGTGTATTTTTTAATATAGCACAATTTCAACCATATTTTAAACTAAAATCATTAACTATAACTGTAATTTAATCACCCTCTTTTAATTTGAATTCACATGGTAGATACTTATAGCTACTTAAAAAATTAAGTGGCAAAATGTATATGAAGAATATGTATCTTGATATTTTAATTATGCTCAATTGAATGTACTTAGCTTTAAAGTGCTTTTCACAAATGACATGTGCTAAGAATATCTAACTGCACACTGACATTCTAAAATGTGTGCTTACATGTGTCGAAAATAGATTAATATAAAGTTATAGAATAGACTTTTACCAAAACACAAATACATTATTTTGATTATACGGATACAAACAAAATTGTAACTACGAATAAGGTCTATACTAATAGATGTCTAATGACTTATGTTACATTAAGATGAATACACAAGTTATGATAGTGTTTGATATTTGAATAAATTAGAAAAAGATTTGTAAAGAAATCTAAGGTTCCACATATTTTCCATTTACTTTCTTACTAACTCAGTGTTAAATGGAGACATGAACATAATTTGTATGTAGCACGACTATTATTATTGTACATAGAGCTCACAGGTAAAAAGAGATATTCAGCAAATAGCAGCGAATGGGGTAAATTAAAACACATTGCCCAATTGCAGTCAAGTGCTGTTCACAACTGTTCACAAGTGCTGAAGATGGTATTCAGCAACCTCACAGAGAAGCTGGCAAAGATGAAGTGGCATGAGGTCGAGAGGCCACTCACCCTGTCTAGCTCTGAAGGGTAAGTGTGTCAGACCCACTGCCTTCACAAGACACACCATCACTCTCCTGCAATCAGAAACTTGAGTCCTTACAAACTGAAAAAAAGACCTTTTCTTAAACCCTAGCATTAGGGGCTGAATTGCATCTCTCCAAAATTTGTATACTGAAGTCCTAACCCTCAGGCCCGCAGAATGTGACTGTATTTGGACTTAGGGCCTTTTAAGAAGTAATTAAGAAGAAATGAAGTCATATGAATGGGCCCTAATCCAATATGACTGGTGTCTTTATAATTAGAGATTAAGACACAGACAACATACAGACTGAGAGGTGACCCCGTGAGGACACAGTGAGAAGGCAGCCATGTGCAATAAAAGAAGAGAGGCCTCAGAAGAAACCAAAACTGCCAACACCTTAACCTTGGACTTCTAGTCTCTGTTGTTTAAGCCACCCACTCTGTGGTGTGAGGCATTTTGTTACAGCAGCCCTAGCAAAGGAATACACCAAGTTAGACTGTCTGACTAAATGCACATCTCGAAACACAAAGCAATACAGAATTTTTCTCCCTTGATTTGGTATGTATATTAAACTCTTAAGTGAAAAATTGGTTACTAGATATTAACAACATTGCAAAGATAGGAAAATAGATTCTTACTCTATAACTGATTCTGAGAAAGATACGAAATGAAATATCCTAGTTCTAATTTCTTAACCACATAATGAGGCAGAAAAAGGCTATTCTGTTTACATGTTTTACAAATATTAAGTTTCATGTTTTCAGCTTCATAGGATTTTAATGGGCCCATAGAAGCCTGGCCAAGAAACCAAAGTGTAATCTATTTGACTGACATTAAAAAGCAATTAAGTTACAAGCCTGTCAAATATGTTAACATTTGGGGTCTGTCTGTTATACATGTGTATTTTGACTACTACTACTAGAATAGTTTAATGATTTACAGACCTTCAATGTCTAAAATACCTTAACTGTATGAAAGCTATGACCCAGTCTTTCTTCAGATTTTCCTATCATAACAAACTCCTCCCTATTTACTAGAAATCCAGAAAGACGGCCCAATGTTTGAACTGTGTTGAGTCAAACAACTCTGAGACTTTCCCAGAGAGGGGAAAAGGAGAAAAACACAAAGGAAATATCTGGCTAGCTAAGCGTCTAGCATGAGAGTTGGACTTTCCCCTAATAAGATGACATTTCTGAGCCACCAAAGGCAGCCCTTAGCCAGGGAGGCTATCCCTAACTGTTTTAGTCTGTTTGGGTTTCTGTAAGAAAGTATCATAAACTACGTGGCTTATAAATAACATAAATTCATTTCTCAGAGTTCTGGAGGCTCGAAATCTGAGATTACAGTGCCGGCACAGTTGGGATCTGGTGAGCACTGGCTTCTTGGCTCACAGACACTGTCTTCTGACTGTGTCCTCACATGGAGGAAGGAGTGGGGGACCTCTCTTGGATCCCTTTTATAAGGGCACTAACCTCATCATGTAGGCTCCACCCTCATGATCTAATCACCTCCAAGGTTCCACTCGTCTAATACCATCACATTGGGAGTTAGGTTTAAACAAAACAACTCTGGGGGAAATAAACATTCAATCTATAGCACGCTTGAGCCCTTGGTACCATCAGATACTTCTTTTATTTTTGTCCTCAGTCCAAGTAGAAATCATCTGGAGAAAGAGCCTCTCACAGGAGCAGGCAGGCAGCAGAATCCTATTCAAGACCAATGCCTTAGTCTCACTGCCTGAAGGACTTTTTGAGCAAACTGATGGAGCTGCCTCTTGGCTTTTCAGAAATCTGCAAAATTAGATAGTGCCATGAGATAAGGTTTTTTTTTTTTTTTTTTTTGGTCATTCATTGGCTCCTATTTTTTTAAAGCTCCTCTTTTCTATGATTCCTTTATGACTCTGACATAATTTCATGTTAGTAATTCAATAAAGTCTTTTCTACTTAAAATACATGACATAATGAGTAAGCTATACCAAATGATCCACGTTGTACATCTTCTTCCTGTTCTTAAGGTTCCGAATATATTTGGGAATTATTTATTTGTCATTCTTAGAAATGAAGTCAAATAAAATAAATATCAGCTTTATAAAGGTTGGTTCTATTACTGAGCGATCATGGAAATATCCCAGATACTTAGATACCTAGGCATGGTTACAGCTATTCCTTCAATTCCTTCACCCCTACTCTCTCATCGATTTTGGGGGTTAATGACTTTTTGCTGGCCATCAGTCTCTAAATTAATAGTAACATGGTATACAGAGTCACTACCCCTCCTTTCCAATTCTATGACTGCTTTCATCACCAACACCTTGTAGTCAAGCATTTATTCATTCAATAGACAGTTTTTGAGTTTCTTCCATATGTCAGATATGATGCTAGGTACACAGCTATAACAGTGTGACATAGGCCCTGCCATTCATATTTATAGATGTCTCAGTTCAGTCATTTACCCAAGGTCTGTGAGATGCAATTAGCTGTCAGCACAAAGTTATGAAGGAAGATCTCCTCAAGTGGCAAAGTAGTCACCATGGCTGACAAAGATAGCAGGTCATACCTAATACCAGATACGGTCTCTAAACCTTCAAGTCAGAAGGAGATGGAGAACAGAGAAAAAGTTTAAGTACAAATCAAGAAAATCTTTAATATGGTCTTACATTTTTTGGGAGAGTATGCAAAAAATTATCCCAGGGAATATTCCAAATAATATTTGAAAACAAATGTAATCACTAGATTTTCACTGAACTACAAGAGGTTATAAAGACACAAGCATTAAAAAAATTAACATTATTGTGGAGGGATCCAAGATGGCCAAATAGGACAGCTCTGGAGTGCAGTTCCCAGCAAGAACAACGCAGAGGGCTAGTGATCACAGCATTTACAAACAAGTTATTACTGGCCACAGACCAGGAGATTCCTGGGCTGAAAAGTGCCACGAGTTTCCAGCACAGCTGTTTCAGCCCGCATAGTGGGTCTCTGCACAAAAACTCACACAAATCTGAGCGGCCGTTTCAAATGGTGCCTGGAATGTCTGGGAGACAGAGCCACCCATTCAACTGGAAAAAAAGGGGGCTGAAACAGGGAGCCAGATGATCTGGCTGGGAGGGTCCCACCTCCACAAAGACCAGCAATCTGAAACAATCTGGACTGAGAGTTTTGCAGCAGGCTCAGCTGGACCTGGGATGGTCCACTTCTGCTGGGGGGGAAGGGCGTCCGCCATTACCGTGGCAGTCCACCATTACCGAGGCAGTCCACCATTACCGAGGCAGTCCACCATTACTGAGGCAGTCCACCATTACCGAGGCATTCCGCCATTACTGAGGCAGTCCACCATTACCGAGGCAAACCACCATTACAGATGCAGTCTGACATTACTGAGGCAGTTCTAACTATATCTCTATAAACAAAACTGCAAGGAAGTTCACACAGCAGCTGGGCAGAGGCCACAGCAGCTCAGCAATGCCTCTGCTGGCAGACTGTGACTAGGCTACCTCCTTGCTGGGCAGGGCATCTCTGAAAAAAGGCACCAGCACATCAGGAACTTATAAATAAAGCCCCACCTTCCCAGGACAGAGCACCTGGGAAAAAAGGCGGTTATGAGTTCCGCTGCAGCAGACTTAAACGTACATGCCCAGCAGTTCTGAACAGAACAATGGAGCTCACAGCTCAGCCCTTGAGCTCCTATAAGGGACAGACTGTCTCCTCAAGCAACTCTCTGACCACCATATATCCAAAGAGACACCTCATAAAGGAGAGCTCAGGCTGACATCTGGTGGGTATCCTTCTGGGACGAAGATAACAAGAGAAGAAACTGGCAGAAACCCTTACTGTTCTGCAGCCACTGCAGGTGATCCCCAGGCAAGCAGGGTCTGGAGTGGGCCTCCAGCAGTCCTACAGCAGAGGGGCCTGGTTGTTAAAAGGAAAACTAAAAAACAGAAAGAAATAACTTCATCATCAACAAAAAGGTCATCCACTCAGAGACCCCATCCAAAAGTCACCAACTACAAAGACCACAGGTAGATAAATCCACAAAGATAAGAAGAAACCAGTGCAAAAGGATGAAAACACCCAAAACCAGGACACCTCTCTTCCTCCAAGGGATCACAACTCCTCACCAGCAAGGGAACAAAGCTGGATGGAGAATGGGTCTGATGAATTGACAGAAACGGGCTTCAGAAGTTGGGTAATAACAAACTTCTCAGAGCTAAAAGATCACGTGCTAACCAAATGCAAAGAAACAAAGAACCTTGAAAAAACTTTTGACAAAATGCTAACAAGAATAAACAGCTTAGAGAAGAATATAAATAACCTGATGGAGATGAAAAACACAACACGAGAACTTCGCGAAGCAAAGACAAGTTTCAATAGCCAAATTGACCAAGCGGAAGAAAGAATATCAGAGATTGAAGATCAACTCAATGAAATAAAATGAGAAGGCAAGATTAGAGAAAAAAGAGTGAAAAGAAATGAACAAAGCCTACAAGAAATATGGGATTATGTGAAAAGACCTAATCTACATTTGATAGGTGTACCTGAATGTGATGGAGAGAATGAATCCAAGCTGGAAAACACTCTTTAGGATATTATCCAGGAGAACTTCACCAACCTAACAAGGCAGGCCAATATTCAAGTCCAGGAAATACAGAGAACACCACAAAGTTACTCCTCAAGTAGAGCAACCCCAAGGCACATAATCGTCAGATTCACCGTGGTTGAAATGAAGGAAAAAAATGCTAAGGGCAGTTAGAGAGAAAGGTTGGGTTACCCACAAAGGAAAGCTCATCAGACTTACAGAGGCTCTCTCGGCAGAAATCCTACAAGCCTGAAGAGAGTCGGGGCCAATGTTCAACATCCATAAAGAAAAGAACTTTCAACCTACAATTTCATAGCCAGTCAAACTAAGCTTCATAAGTGAAGGAGATATAAAATCCTTTACGAACAAGCAATTGCTCAGAGATTTCGTCACCACCAGGCCTGCCTTACAAGAGCTCCTGAAAGAAGCACTAAACAACAACTAGTACCAGCCACTCTAAAAACGTACCAAATGGTAAAGAGCATCAACACAATGAAGAAACTGCAAGTAATGGGCAAAACAGCCAGCTAGCATCAAAATGGCAGGATCAAATTCACACATAACAATATTAACCTTAAATGTAAATGGGCTAAATGCCCCAATCAAAAGACACAGACTGGCAAATTGGATAAAAAGTCAAAACCCATTGGTATGCTGTATCCAGGAAACCCATCTTACAGGCAAGGACACACACATAGGCTCAAAATAAAGGGATGCAGGAAGATCTATCAAGCAAATGGAGAACAAAATAAAGCAGGAGTTGCAATCCTAGTCTCTGAAAAAATAGACTTTAAACCAGCAAAGATCAAAAGAGACAAAGAAGGGCATTACATAATGGTAAAAGGATCAATGCAATAAGAAGAGCTAACAATCCTAAATATATGCGCACCCAATACAGGAGCACCCAGATACATAAAGCAAGTTCCTAATGACCTACAAAGAGACTTAGACTCCCACACAATAATAGTGGGAGACTTTAACACTCCACTGTCAATATTAGACAGATCAATGAGATACAAAATTAACAAGGATATCCAGAACTTGAACTGAGACCTGGACCAAGCAGACCTAATAGACATCTACAGAAATCTCCACCACAAATCCACAGAATATACATTCTTCTCAGCACCACATCACACCTACTCTAAAACTGACCACATAATTGGAAGTAAATCACTCCTCAGAAAATGCAAAAGAATGGAAATCATAACAACCAGTCTCTCAGACCACAGTGCAATCAAATTGGAACTCAGAATTGAGAAACTAACTCAGAACTGCACAACATCATGGAACTGAACAACTGGCTCTTGAATGTTGACTGGATAAACAACGAAATGAAGACACCAACGAGAATGAAGACACGATGTACCAGAATCTCTGGGACACATGTAAAGCAGTGTCTAGAGGAAAATTTATAGCAATAAATGCTCACATGAGAAGCAAGGAAAGATCTAAAATCAACACCCTATCATCAAAATTGAAAGAGCTAGAGGAGCAAGATCAAAAAAACTCAAAAGCTAGCAGAAGACAAGAAATAACTAAGATCAGAGCAGAACTGAAGGAGACAGAGACACAAAAAAAACCCTTCAAAATATCAACAAATCCAGGGGCTGGTTTTTTGAAAAGATCAACAAAATAGACAGACTGCTAGGCAGATTAATAAAAAAGAAGAGAGAAAAATAAACTAGATGCGATAAAAAACAATAAAGGGGATATCACCACCAATTCCACAGAAATACAGACTATAATCAGAGATTACTACAAACAATTCTATGCACAAAAACAAGTAAACCTGGAAGAAATGGGTAAGTTCCTGGACACTTGTACCGTCCCCAGCCTAAACCAAGAAGTTGAAACCCTGAATAGACCAATAACAAGGGCTAAAGTTTAGGCAGCAATTAATAGCCTACCAACCAAAAAAAGGCCAGGTCCAGAGGGGTTCACAGCCGAATTCTATCAGATGTACAAAGAGGAGCTGGTACCACTCCTTCTGAAACTATTCCAAACAATCCAAAAAGAGGGAATCCTTTCCAAATTATTTTATGAGACTAACATCATCCTGATACCAAAACCTGGCAAAGACTCAACAAAAAAAGAAAACTTCAGGCCAATATCCATTATTAACATAGATATGCAAAAATCTTCAATAAAATACTGGGAAACTGATTGCAGTAGCACATCAAAAAGCTTATCCATCACGATCAAGTAGGCTTCATCCCGGGGATGCAAGGCTGGTTCAACATATGCAAGTCTATAAATGTAATCCACCACATAAACAGAACGAAAGACAAAAACCACATGATTATCTCAATAGATGCAGAGAAGGTCTTAGACAAAATTCAACAGCACTTTATGATAAAAACTTTCAATAAACTAGGTATTAATGTAAAGTATCTAAAAATAATAAAACCTATTTACAACAAACCCACAGCCAATACCATACTGAATGGGCAAAAACTGGAAGCATTCCCTGTGAAATCTGGCACTAGACAAGAATGCCATCTCTCACCACTCCTATTCAACATAATATTGGAAGTTCTAGCCAGAGCAATCAGGCAAGAAAAAGAAATAAAGGATATTCAAATAGGAAAGGAGGAAGTCAAATTGTCTCTATTTGCAGATGACATGATTGTATATCTAGAAGACCCCATCGTCTCAGCCCAAAATCTCCTTAAACCGATAAGCAACTTCAGCAAAGTCTCAGGATACAAAATCAACATGCAGAAATCACAAGCATTCCTATACACCAATAACAGACTAAAAGAGAGCCAAATCAAGAACAAACTGCCATTCATAATTGCTGCGCAGAGAATAAAATACCTAGGAGTACAACTAACAAAGTATGTAAAAGACCTCTTCAAGGAGAACTGCAAACCACTGCTCAAAGAAGTAAGAGAGGACACAAACAGATGGAAAAACATTCCATGCTCATGGTTAAGAAGAATCAAAATTGTGAAAATAGCCATACTGCCCAAAGTAATTTATAGATTCAATGCTACCCCCATTAAGCTACCTATGATCATCTTCACAAAACCGGAAAAAACCACCTTAAACTTCATATGGAACCAAAAGAGAGCCTGCATAGCCAAGACAACTCTAAGCAAAAAGAACAAAGCTGGAGGCATCACACTACCTGACTTTAAACTATTCTATAAGGCTACAGTAATCAAAATAGCATGATACTGGTACCAAAACAGAGAGAGAGACCAATGGAACAGAACAGAGATCTTGGAGGCAATGCCACACATCTACAACCATATGATCATTGACAAATGTGACAAAAACAAGCAATGGGGAAAGGATTCCCTGTTTAATAAATGGTGTTGGGAAAACTGGCTAGCCATGTGCAGAAAGCTGAAACTGGACCCCTTCCTGACACCTTACACTAAAATCAACTCCAGATGGATTAAAGACTTAAACATAAGACCTAACACCATAAAAACCCTAGAAGAAAACCTAGGCAAAACCATTCAGGACATAGGCATAGGCAAGGACTTCATGACTAAAACACCAAAAGCACTGGCAATAAAAGCCAAAACAGACAAATGGGATCTAATTAAACTCCAGAGCTTCTGCACAGCAAAAGGAACAATCATTAGAATGAACTGCCAACCAACAGAATGGGAAAAATTTTTTGCAATCTACCCATCTGACAAAGTGCTAATATCCAGAATCTACTAAGAACTAAAACAGATTTACACAAAAACAAACAAACAAACAAACAAACAAACCCATTCAAAGTGGGTGAAGGATATGAACAGACACTTTTCAAAAGAAGGCATTTATGAGGCCAACAAACATGAAAAAATACTCATCATCACTGGTCATTAGAGAAATGCAAATCAAAACCACACTGAGATACCATCTCACGCCAGTTAGAATGGTAATCATTAAAAAATCTGGAGACAACAGATGCTAGAGAGGATGGGAAGAAATAGCAACACTTTTACACTGTTGGTGGGAGTGTAAATTAGTTCAACCATTGTGGAAGACAGTGCGGTGATTCCTCAAGGACCTAGAAATAGAAATTCCATTTGACCCAGCAATCCCATTCCTGGGTATATATCCAAAGGATTATAAATCGTTCTACTATAAGGACACATGCACACGAATGTTCACTGCAGCACAGTTTACAACAGCAAAGACCTGGAACCAACCCAAATGCCCACTGATGATAGACTGGACAAGGAAAATGTGGCACATATACACCATGGAATACTATGCAGCCACAACAAATGATGAGTTTGTGTCCTTTGTAGGGACATGGATAAATCTGGAAACCATCATTCTCAGGAAACTGACACAAAAACAGAAAATCAAATACCACATGTTCTAACTCATAGGCGGGTATTGAACAATGAGAACACATGGACACAGGGAGGGGAGCATCACACACTGGGGTCTGTTGGGGGGAATAGGAGAGGGACAGCAGGGGTAGGAAGGTGGGGAGGGATAACATGGGGAGAAATGCCAGATATAGGTGATGGGGGGATGGTGGCAGCAAACCACATTGCCATGTATATAACTATGCAACAATCCTGCATGTTCTGCATATATACCCCAGAACCTAAAGTGCAATTATATATATATATATATAATTAACATTCTTGTTATAGCATCACTGTAATGCATAATATATCTTGATTACTTCACATGTCACACGAGTGCCTTCATAACAATTCAACCTAATGATTAAGCCTCATATCATCTTACATTTATAAGTAAGATATGTGCAGAGACTTGCATAGTGAAATAAAAATTCTACCTTAAGAAAACTACACTGTGAGGCTACGTATCCACAGGAAATCCTGGGGAAGGAAAAGATCACCAAGTAAGACTTAAATCTACTTCAAGTAATCTGTCTCACCAGCTCTGATTGTCAGAGTATATGTGTTCATTATATGAGGAAATTTTCTTCCTGGTTTGATATGATTGGGTATGAAATCTCAAGGGATTTCAAGTTGAATCATAAGGAATAGTGGCTTTGAGTATATTTTATGACCAAAGTATACACACTACTATTCAGAGCAAACATACAGAATTCAGAGCTAAAAACAAAACAGTACAAGAAGGGTTTGAAGACATTTATAGATAGTTGAAACAAATGGAACTGTTAAGCAAAGTCATTAATATCTGGGTGGGACCATGATTCAAGGCTGCCATATGTATGGCCTGATACACAAAGATGAGGCTTGCCAACCAGATTTCCTCTCTCAATAATTAAATGAAAAGCAAAACAAAGCTAAACAACTTGAGCTAACTATCTGGGGCTGGGGCAAGGGATGAAAAGAGGCTCTCTCATACCGTAAAGAGAGACAGGCTAGGTGGCCGGCAAGAACATGAAGGGAATTCTTGAGGAAGTCAACACCAATCCTTCAGGAAGAGAAGTTACGGATCAGAATAGTCAAAAGATGTGCAGAGAGATACAAAGTCACTGTGAAAGAGACAAAGAAGGCCAAGTGGAGAAGAGAGAGAGAGTAACCCGTTTCTAATGCTGTCTGAAATCTGAAGAGCCTTCAATTTCATTTCATGGATATCCTTAAAGTAAACCTTCACTTGATTATCTTCACTTTGGTGAGTTTCTGCCCCTGTGACTACAAGCAATCTAGAGAATGAATGGGTTCTAGGATCAGCAACAGACCCTCAGAGAAGGCATGGGATGGGCTATGAAACCTTCACAAGGTGGAGGGCAATGAAGATGTTCCCAGCCCACAACACTGCTTACTGAATCCTCCAGTGGTAGCTGAAACTTCCTTTGCTATTATTCCTATTAAGATGTTGAGTCTAATTTCTCTCCTCTTGAGTCTAGGCTGGTCTAACTCGCGTGTCTCACCAATACAATGCACTGGCAGTGACCTTTAAAGTCAAGTCATAAGAAGTCTTGTTTCTGCCCAGGACTCTTAAGATGCCTGCTCTTGGGAGGCTCCCTCTCAGAATCAAACTGTTAAGGTTTGCAAAGTCCAAGCTACACAGAGAAGTCATAGCAGGTGCTCTGAGCTGCAGCCCCAGCTGCTCAGTTACAACAGTGAGCTGCCTTGGATATCTATCCTGGTTGACCCTTCTGATGAATCTGACCCCAGCTGCCACTAACCCATAACCATGTAAGGATCTCAAGTGAAAACCTCCCAGGGTGAGCCTAGTCAATTCACAGAGCCACAAGAGAGAACAATAATAAATACTTATTTGAAGCCACTAAAGTTTCAGATTATTTGTTATGCGGTAATAGATAATCAGAACAGCTCTCCTCCTCAATGATGGAGAAACACTGAAATCATTCCCATTAGGAAGAAAGCCTTGGGACTGGGATTGGCATGCACTGTGGACAAGGATGCAATTAAAATCATTTTTTGAAGAAGGATGCTATGCTATCCAGTAGAGGAAATCAATCAGTAGAGAAATGACAAATAAGCAGGTTCACAAAGAAGACCAGAGATTTCAGGAGCACCTGAGGTAGCTGAGGTCCATATCCAACTGCCGTATCCAAATTCCAATATACCTATTTCACTCCCCTCCACCCAAAAAGCCTAACTAAAACATTCATTTTCATAAAATCCTATATATAGACACATATTGGAAGTTTAAAAGTAGATGCTAGAAGAAGACTAGCATTTAAGTCATGATTTAATTATTTCATACATATTATCTCATTTAATTTTTCCCACAACCAGGCAAGGTGGTGCATTAAAGATGGCCGCAACAACACTGTCATGTCTCCCATTCAGAGGTAGATTATTTTCCCTGCCACTGAATCTGGCTGGCTTATAAACTGTTTCAACAAACACACTGTGGCTAAATTAATGTTGTATAATCTCAAAAACTGGACCTGAGAGTCTTCTTGGCTTCTTATTCTGCTCTCAGAACTCACCTTCTTAAGTCTGATACTACAGTACAAGGAAGCTCACACAGCTATGCCATGTGGAAAACCTGTCCCCACCCCAGCCCTGGCTCCAGCTGAGCTCTAAGCTGGTTGCCATTTTTGTGAGGACATTTTTGACCTTCTAGCTGCCTCAGTACTCGAGCTGAAACCATGAGAAAGAGGCAGAAACCACGGGAAAGAGGCAGCATTAATGAAAAAGAATAAACTATTGTTTTAAACCACTAAGTTTTGGCGTGGTTTGTTATACAGCAATAGATAACTGAAAGAGAAAGTTGCTATCTCGATTTTATAGACAAGAAAACTGCAACTCAGAGAAGGCAAGTAAGTTGTCTAATCCTTGATTTACATCTGGCAGGTGAAGGCCTTGGGACCCCCAAACTGACTAAAAGCCCATGTTCTTCCCAGTGAACTGGACTGCCTCTTGTTAGATGTGATTATTTTTACTACAAATGGCTATGATTTTCAAAAGGATTAACTTTCAAAAAAAAAAATTCCTGTTGGCAATTTTCAAAAATTATAATGGCAAGTTTTTAAAAGGAACAGTTTCACTTTGTAAAATGATCTCCATCTATATGCTTTCTATCCTTGGTGATCTGGGAGTCATCGTTACGTATGGCTTGGAGAGAAAGGTGATAAGTTTTATCGTTAATGATGGGAAGGGGTTTGACTAACATTAAAGAAAATACATAAATGAGTCCATTACCAGATTTGTCATTGATTGGCTGTGAAGACTGATAAGATCACTTTTGAGTGATTTTAGCTTTAAAATTCTTTTATTTAACCAATATTTTCAGAGTCTACAGGTTACCATGCAATGCCCACAGTCCCTGGGATACATCAATGAATAAGATCCCAGCCCTTGGAGAACTTTCACTCTACCGTGAAGGGGATAGCAAATAAACAAAAATCATGAAAAATAAGTTATATAGAATGCTCGAAGGTGGTAAGAACCATGGGAGCGGGGGAGGAAGTTGGGGAGGGGAAGGAAGGCTGACAGGCAGATAGGGAGTATTTGCTGGCAGTGGGGAAGGTTAACATTTTAAAACTCACTAAGTATCGTGTATATGTTTAAATCATAAGACTGAAGAAATGACTGTCGTCTAGGGAGAAACCCCAAGTAACCAAAAACTTGGTTAAATGAACACACTGTTCCAACCATAAGTCCATCTAGAAACCCACACATCTGTAACAGACATATGCAGTATCTGCCACATTCCAACACTTGAAAGTAATACTGCCATTTACTATTATTTTCTGACAAGCAAAGCACATGAGTTGCACTGATGGGAAAAAAATGCAAAGGCATCAATCAGGGAATCATGTGAGTTGTTCCTATAGCATTGGGTTAGGATGAAGCATTCAAAAACAAACATTTATACGCTTAGGATATTCATAGGTAATTAAAAAGTAGAAATACATGCTTAGAATGAAAAACACCAGTGTCAGGACAGAGTTTTCTCTTGGGAGATAAGGGAGTGAAAAGCAATTTGGGTAGGCACATGAAGGCCTCCAACTGCACTGTCAAGTTTGCCACCGATCAAAGCGGTAGGCACACTCGTACCTGTATCTTTGTGTTTTTCAAAATTTTTCAAAATAAAAATTAACTGCAACTGAATTTAATGTAAGAGATGAGTAACAAAAACTTGGTTTAAAAACAGTATTTGATACGTGGCTGGACAAACCGGCATAAATATATCATGCATATGGGAATCACCATCATAGTAAGAATCAGGCAGGCAACAGCATTAGGGTCCTACTTATTTATAGGGGAGGGTAATAAGATTACTCTTCATTCCATGTTTTCCCAACAGTGTTATTCTCATCAGTCCCTTTCAGAACCAGTGACATAAGCATATAAATTATTTTTCTTACTCAAAATGCACTCAGAATGAATATAAACTTCTATAAACACCAAACATATTTACAACCTGCACACTCATACACACACATGTGTGCATCACAATAAAGAAATATCCTGGACCCATTGTCAAAGGACAGTAGTTTAAAACATGTTAATGTCTTTCCAAAAATTACTACACAATACTATTACTTTCTATTGGTGTATAAATAGTATTTACTAAATACGGCTTTATAAGACATGTTCATACTTTTGTGACTTTCTTTCTACGTAATATTACATTTATTTTCATGTCAAATAAATTAATTGTCATATTTATATTTCTTCCTTAAAACTTGTCATCACACCACTCGTATTCCTTACCTGGTGACTTTGTTTTAAAGATCAAAGGATCAAAAGCTAAAGATTCCAGACTCCTCAAGATTTCAACCTAGATGCTGCATATTACACTAGATGTATAAAAGTCATACACTTATTTTGTGGAATGAAACACTACAGCCTACAGATCATATTGCATTACATATGCTATTTTTCATTTTTTCTTAAACTAGCAGCAAAAAAAGCAATAAAAACAACATATTCAGAGATAATACGTCAGTTTTCAGAATCCTTGGGAACCTAACTGGAAGTGGCTAGTGGTAACAGAACCTCTCTCCTCTGCCACACTTACTGAGAGTTTCCATGGTCACTAACAGAGATTCTCAATCACATCCCTCTAAAGGTGCCAAGTTTTTGATCCAAGAAGGGAAAAGATGGAAAAAAACAGAAGGTATACATATATTTCATGCAGGGAAGACTGAAGGTCCAGGTCTCCGTCAGAACTCCCACAACTACAAGCCTAATTTATAATGCAGAAACCCAACTTACGGAGAAAACACAAACCACAGAGAATTCTTTCAGATTTAGAGTTTGTAAACGCCAGTCTCAGCATCGAGTTGTCTTAAACCGTGCTGAATGTAACACTACTGTTAAAGTGTGAATCTATAAAAATGCTCAGAAAACTAAGTCAATTTTTTAACAGTGCTCTAAACTAAAACTAATCTCACATGCAAAATATAAGTTTAAAAATAAAGTTAGATTTGCCCTTTACCTATGTCAATGAAACAGGAGAGTATTTATTAATCTCTTCAGTTACAGGCTTTATTATACCAAAAATGATAAATGAGAAATGTGATAAATTTTATTCCTTTTTAGTCACAATGATTTTTTCCCCTCCAAATTTACTAACACTTTCATTTTTCTAAAAAAAAAAATACACAATGAAACAGACTGTTTAGCTAAACACTATGAAGTTATGAGACAAAGCTCTCCCTGTGTACTTTCCTCATTTTTGCAGAAAACAGATCATAAAACAGAATAAGCCTGGTTCAAAGAAATGAGCAGTTTTGGTTACAAGTGCAAAAGTCAGGCATGTGTACTAATTCTCAGTAATAATGAAGCAAGGTGAGCTCCCCGGGGACATAAAAGTCAGCACCTAGCAATGCTTGGATGAACTAAGATGAAGAACCACTCATGTGACACAACCTTACAAAACCCTTTGTATTCCCAATAGGACAGATGAGGCTATGGAACTCACAACAACCTTCCAAGGTGTGTGACTGACTACAATTACAGGGAAAACTTTTCCAAAGCCAGCAAAAAAAAAAAAAAAAAAAGATGCTGCTGCTACTTAAAAAATGCATGACCAGGCGCAGTGGCTCACGCCAGTAATCCCAACACTTTGGGAGGCCGAGGCAGTTGGATAGCAAGGTCAGGAGATGGAGACCATCCTGCCCAACGTGGTGAAACACCATCTCTAGTAAAATACAAAAAAATTAGCTAGGCATGGTGTTGGCGGCCTGTAGTCCCAACTACTCAGGAGGCTGAGGCAGGAGAATCGCTTGAACCCAGGAGGCAAAGGTTGCAGTGAGCCGAGCCACTGCACTCTAGCCTGGGGACAGAGCAAGACTCCATTGCAATAAAAAAAAAAAAAAAGCATGTGAGTGCATGCGTGCACGCGCGCACACACACACACACACAGAGACAGAGAGAGAGAGAGAGAGAGAGAGACAGAGAGAGAGAGAATGGAATCATCCATCCCTCTACTCAGAGATCTAAAGGGACCTGGGTTGTCTGCTACCTACAGGATTGCTTACCTGAAAATAAACTCTTACTTCTTAAAGTAATGACTGGGGGAAAAAAGGCAAAGGAGAAGACTTGAAAAGCTAAGGACCACTGTCTACCTCTTTGAGATGAATGATGGCAAACCTCATTTCACAGATATTTTAAGTAGCTGTAAAGCCTAAGTGGCTCCAATTTTAAGCCTGTGTTTAGATCAGGTTTGAAAAGGGCTACATCTCTACATAACAAGGCATCACTTTTGATGCCAATGTGCTTTGTGTTTGAAATGGGCAACCACATATGCAGAAACAAGACCACCTACAGATGGTACCTAGAAAATACGTGCCACAGCCAATCTCTTTGGCACCCAGAGGCATGTGCAGGCAAAATGCTTTCATTAAAAAGAAAATAAACTTCCAGGCATCATGCCATGATGATTGCCAACATCTTGAGTAGTATCACATAATTTTACATTTTAATTCTTACAGAAATCTATAATCATAGGTTTAAATCTATCATTTAAACTTTTCAGAAAGTTTAAAATGTAACTTAAAAAAAAAAAAATCTCCACCTGACCTACCAAAAAGCCCTGCTATATCCTGGGCCCTGCAACAAACTGAAGGACTAGGCTAGACACAGCCTGTGGATACACCTTTTCAAAAATCAGAAAATCTACTTCTCAAATGGAAACTGCAGAGTTGTTTTAAATGGAGAGTACTTATGGGGAAGAGCAACTTCTAAAATTCTCTTTGATTATTATTGTGTGCCCTTTTTATTTAGGACATTAAAGGCTCCTTTTTTCCATCCTGAATGCTCCTAAAGTTACAGAACAAGGGGATCCTGCCTGGCCATCTCCGACAGGTCAGTGATCAAACAGAGAGTCAGGCAGTAGCCAAATTCCATCCATCTCTAAAGAATACCAGGAGCTAGGACTTCTTAGCTCCTGCTACATTTAAGGAACCATCATTCAATGTAGAAAGGACAATAACCCCTTTCCATACAAACATTTAATATTCTCAGGTGTTTTCCCAATGTCTAAACTCAAGGATCTTCAAGAAAAAAATTACTTTAAGAATACTACTTCCTGCCTAGAGTAAGCCAATTAAAAAAAATGTGACTTCATCTTTTTTATAAGAAATATGTTTAAATAAAAAAAGTACCAATATTGTATTGCCTGAGTGATCAAAGCCTGGTATTTAACCAACCTTATCTTTAAATAGCACTAGTCTTTGTATAAGAGTTTAATTTACCTAAAGTATTTACATTCACATGAACAAACCAGTACATGAGATAAAACGAGACACAATGTTTTGCTGAGCTTCAGAACAAGATGCAGGTTGTTCATCCATATAAGGAAACAATCATTCCAAGCGTTTTTGACAATGCAGAGCGCACTCAGCCAGTTATTTCCCAGCATTGTTCTCCCAAAAGCAGTGGAAGCTTGAACAGTTGCTGCCACTTGTAAGGCAAAGCCAAGCAGACAGCTATGGTTGCTGACTTCAAACTACAAATTTTAGTGCCTGACCCAGCAGAGGGTGCCATGAGGAAAGAATGTACTAAAAATTAACTTTAGAAAATGTTAGCAAAGATTTTTGAAAGGCCAAACACTTCTGCCATAAATGACTTCTACTGCAGAACAAACCACAAGCAATGATGAATTTAACAGGCATGATTTAACAGGCAGTAAGATCAGAAACATTTACCCTTCCACTTCTGGAATGGTTCGCCTGTCTAGGAAAAGCCGAGGTGCCCTAGTAGACTCTGCCCTTGTGCAGGATCTGTGGTTAAACAGAAGCCTTAGTCCACACCTGTTGACCATGGCAGTGATACATATGTGAAACAAGTCTTTTCAGCGTAGAGATCTGCAAAAGGTACTTACGCAGCCTCCAGCAAGAATTTCTGCTGCAAGTGGGACCGAACCGTCTTTGTGCATAAATTTATCCCTTACAAAATCATTCACCTTGAAGAAAAATATTTATAGAAGCTGATGAAAAATATAAAGAAAGTCATTAAACACTTATAAATATGCATCTGTCAATATATGCTATTTTTTTCTATCAGTCTATTGGAGTAATCATAAACTGTACAAATTAAAAGATCTTAGAATAGTTTGAGAAGTACTCTAAATAGCATAGTACAGTTTTAAAAAATGAAAAATGTACATGCATCACTGATGTTTCAGGAGAAAAAATTAAAAGATAAATGGCTTACAAGCCAAAAATATGTTCCGCAATTACAATAGCTTAAGAAGGGAGACATACTGACAATAGTGACAAAATAAAAACATGTCTCTCACAACCTGTCTCATAAGCCTTGATTAAAAATCACTTTCAAGTCTTCTAACAAGAATTAATCTAAAATAATACTCATCATGGAGAGAAATTTGGCTGAGCAGATTTTTTCAGCTTAGAAGAAATTCAGTATCTAAAAATTTCTCAAGATTCTCAAAGAACATAAATTACATTAATTAATTAATATAATATATTCTTAAAATGGTATGTCCTAGTAGAAATTTTAAGAAACAGTCATATGTTCTTGGCAGACATGTGCCAAAGAAGATTAGCTATCCCAAGGTCAGATAATAAAATGGTAAAATAAGAATCTCAAGGTCCAAAGCTACATAGTCCAATCTAAAGCTAGAGTTTTACTTTCTGGGGCTTTATGGCCTTAGTGATGCAAATATTTGCATATTCCACAAACACTTAAACTGAGTATCAACCATCTGTCAAATGTGAGCGAGGCACTGGGCAAATAATCTGATGAAGGATCAACTTCAACTAGAACCCAGATCCCTCAACATTGGGTTTTATAGAACACACCATAACCATGAATCCTATTGAACAGCAGGTATAATAGAAAGACATGCTCTGGAGTCAGACAGGTTTGACTTTAAATTCTAGTTTTCCCACTCATGATTTGTGTGAACACAGGTAGGCTATTTAAGCCCAATAGGCCTCACTATCCTTATCTGTAAACTGTGGATCATGCTTTGTTTGATACGAAACCAGTAAGAGGTAATATATGTCATGTGCCTAATACGGTAGATACTGAAGGGAACTTAGCTGCTGCTGCTGTGATGATAACAATGATAGCAGCAACCACCAAAAGTTTTCAGGTTTATTATCACATTTTTGGAGGTTCAATGTTAAATGGAGAATAATGAAAAACTGTGTGTGGTGAGTTCCCCTGCTTTCAAATTAGCTAGCACCTCTGAGCAAACAAACCTGCTCTTTCCTGTAAGAATATCTGCTAGATTCTTGAGTATGTGCAAAATCCCTTAATAAGAAGCACCAACTCAAAAGACTTACTGTAAGTTTTATGGCCTTCTCTGGGGCAACTCCCAATAACTGCGGCAACAGACCTAAAAATCAACAAAAAGTAGAAGTATATTAAATAAATTAGCATTAACTAAACAAATCAACAGTTCTACAGAGGGGATCACCACTTAAAAACTACTTAATCTCTGCTGCAATTTTCTGCTATTACCCTTAATGAGAATATTTGAAATGGAATGTTTAAGTACTAACTTCTAACAGCCGCATCAGGCCCAAGTACATTCCATCTCACATTCTGGATCGTTTGCACATTGGGTAAATCAACAGTATTAGTGATATAGGAAATCTCATTATTCCCCCGAAGTCTGCTCCTTCCCTTCTGCCTTCTAAATCAGTGGACCACTTGATTTTCTAAATCAAGAGCCACTTTGGGGAGGGCAGTTAAAACACTTAGTGGAGCTACATATCCGAACTAAAAAATGTCATCATTTTCATTTGTTCTTCCTGAGGAAAAAAACCTTTTTTTAAATCACAATTATTTTTTCTTGGAAATACACACTAAGCTAACTATGAGGGTAGGAGCATGTCCTACCCTGTGTCATATATTGAGAGAGGTTCATGGTGCTATTCTTCATTGGGAATACAATTTTCTAATTTATCTATGTAAGAAGGTCTACTGGTAGCCTCTTCTGAGGGGCCAGCCCTGCCCACACTCTCTTCCTGAATGTCGTGTGTATCCAACCTATAGGTATGTTTTATTGTGTAATAAAAAGTTTCAAACATAATCTGACCTCCTTGTAAGAAAGATCAATGAGGCCAGGCACGGTGGCTCATGCCTGTAATCCTAGCACTTTGGGAGGCCGAGGCAGGTGGATCACCTGAGGTCGGGAGTTTCAGACCAGCCTGACCAACATGGTGAAACCCCATGTCTATCAAAAATTACAAAAATTAGCCCAGCGTGGTGGCAGGTGCCTGTAGTCCCAGCTACTCAGGAGGCTAGACAGGAGGGTGCTTGAACCCAGGGGGGTGGAGGATGCAGTAAGCTGAGATTGTGCCACTACAGTCCAGCCTGGGCAATGGAGCAAGACTACGTTTGAAAAAAAAAAATCAGTGAACTGACTGACCTAACAGTCAGTTCATAGGTTCATTTCTGACCTAACTGACCCTGGGCCTCTTTCTGACATCTCAGCCATCTGCTCTATTGCATGAGGCTCCATCCTTCAGAGAGAAACCATGCAAGGCGGTGCCCACCCTGCCCTGATGCCCGCACCTCAATGAGGACAATTGCCAGTTTCCATTTTTATTGCTCTATTGATACCCTCACAATTAAGAATTTTTTTTCTTTGCTCATAGCCTTATAAAGGGGGAAAACTAAATAGATGAAGGCAGCTTCATGTTTTAGGAAAAATGGGAGAAAGCCCATTTCATCGTAGAACTAAACAAGGATAAGAATGGTGATGCTAATGAAAATTTTCTTTAAAAGTACATCATGTTTATTACATGCCAGGTACCATTTAAAAAACTTTATTAACTCATTTAATCCTCATAACCACTCTACAGAGAGGGAACCAAGGCATAGAGAGATAAAGTAATTTCTTCCAAGTTACCGAGCTGGTAAGTAGTGAGCCTTAGCCATCCTGTTCAAAAAATCTATACCTTTACACACCATTCAATTCTATGTGTTAATATGCAAACGTGTATCTGCATCTCACACCCAGCTGCTTTTGTTCACTTATATAACCTACCTGGATCCTATCAGCATTTGAGTTTGCTACCTTTCTTTTTTTTATTTTTTTATTTGTAATAAAGTGACAAGGTCTCACTATGTTGCCCAGACCAGTCTCAAATTCCTGGCCTCAAGCAATCCTCCTGCCTAGTCTTTCCAAAGTGCTGGGATTACAGGTGTGAGCCATCTCACCCGGCCTGAGTTTGCAGCCCTTTTCTAGGCAACCATATTACCTAAGCCTGCTTCATCCCCAGGGCCACAACTGACTAGACAATGTAAAACGGCTAAAAGATACACAACTCAGGAGTTCAGCAACCTGAGCCTGCTACCAAAAATGGATCTGAGCAATGAGGATGCCTTCCCCAGGAGGATGACTGGCAGTCCCTAGAGAGGAGGAGACAAGTTAGCACAGAGGTAACAAAATGTAAAGATGCCATGGGTGGAGCCAGGAAAGCAGCTAATTGGAAGCCATGCATGTGCTAGTATCACAAGGAAGCAGAAACCACGAATAAGCAGAGGAAGTGTGTTGGTGGACAGATGAGAATGTGGAGCAAAAGGAATGGAGACTTGAAAGAGAGAATGCACACAGCCCATGAAAGGCACACAGCAGGGAGAGCCAGTCCTGATCGCCCTCGGGTGATCCACTGAGGCCAGGCTCCAGCGCAGCTCCTGCTCTTGGATCCCTGAGATTTCTGTCTTCATTCTCTCTTGTGTTAATGCTTATCAAAAGCTCCCCTAAGCTCTTGCTAGCTTGAGTGGGGCTGTGCTCTTTAGAATCTAAATGAGCTGAAGTAGCATATGAGAAAAAATGGGAATATGGAACACTTTGGGCAAAACAAGCGCTCTTACCCAAAGCAAGTATTCTCTCCTAAACTATACTCATGACACTCACTCACTGATCTTTCAATAAGACATCTATAATAAGAGAAAACTTGGTTATTACCTAATCAAAGTACGACATTAATTTCTACTAGTAATATGAGGGCATATGCCTGTTTAAACTACATCTTCACATTTTGAAATTTCCATCTTACTCCCTGCATGCAGGTGAAGTACCAAAATGTTTAGTTAAATATTTACTTGCTAGGTGTATTTTTCTCATAATTAAATTGTAGACAAAACTGTGGAAGGGTTGAAAACAACGGTGATTTAAATGATGATCTCTTGTCTCTATAACTATCCTGTGACAGGCTTTTTAAATGACTGATAAAAAAACAGCCCACAGAGCCAAATGACTATGGTGTTAGATACAATCACTTCAGCCAGCCTTTCAAACTACTGAGATTTATCTTTCTCGCCATAAATTTAGTAATGCATTGTGAACAGCAAAAAACAAAAGAGAAAACCCCGTATTTAAGACTACAAAGAAGGCAACAAATAGCTATTTGTTCAGCAAACATTTACCAAATCCTTCTCTGTGTGGCTGGTACTGGGAGGAACTGGGATGAACGCAGTAAGACTAGTGCCTCCCCTTAAATTCAGAGTTTAGAGGGAAAGGGAACCTTAGTTGTCTTCACCTGCCAGATGGGGGGCAAACCACCTAACAACAGCATGTGCTGCATACCAGACCCCAGGGGCATCACAGGACTATGAGAACCCAGTGGGCAGAACCAGTTCTTCTCCCTGCAGGAGGGAGAAAAACATCAAAGAAGAGGAGGAGATATTTGCCCTGGGGCTTCAAGGGTGAGCAGAGGTTCGCTGGAGAGCAGAGACAATGAGCAGAATGGAGGGCAAGGGATCCAGGCAGAGGAAACAGCTGGTGTGCAAAGGCACCAACATCTCAAGGCTACGGCATGGAGTCAGGGCATTGGAGGCTGTGCCTGGATCACAGAAGACCAGATAATAAATAACAGTATTATTAGCAGTAGTGATTGTCAGATCTCCATATGCAAGAATGAAGCCTGAAAGTCTGAAGTCCTGCTTGCCTTGCTGATTTACTCCCACCACCCCACCACCCACCCCCGCCTGCATTCGCCATTGTCCCTGATTGCCCAGCTTCCCTGGACAAGCCCCTCACCCAACCCTGCCGTCTTAACTGTTCTTATGATAATGTGAATACCTGTCACCCATCCTGCCATCTTAAGTGCTCTTCTGCCTCACCCCCACCCGCCATTGTAACTGAACTTGTGGTCATGTTTACTCCTCGCCTCTACCTCCCACCACTGTAACTGATCTTACTCTGCAACACCCCTGCCCCCCCAAAAAATACCCCAACCTATAAAGCCAATTCCCACCTTACCCCCTTTGCCCGTCCTTTCTCGGATTCGGCCCGCTTGCACCCAAGCGAGAAATAAAATGGCCTTGTTGCCCACACAAAGCCTGTTTGGAAGATCTCTTTATTAAATGCATTTAATATTCAGTAGTATTGGACAAGAATAACAGTGATAATGCCAAGAGTCAATATTTGGAGGCATTTGCTACGTCCACATACTATTCTGTGTGTTTTATGTGAATGAACACATTTAATCCACAGAACACTTTACTCAGATAGTGGCTTTTGTTTTATCCACAGCAACTGAAGAAGAAACTGAGGCCGACTTCGAGGGAGCTGCCCGTGGTGGCTCAGCTGTTTGATGGGGGAGCAGGGTTCGGCCCAGGCTGTCCGGCTCCGGCCTATGCGCTTACCTGGTACACTGCACAACTTCTCTCCCAGGCCACACTAAGGAGCATGCACCAAATTCCGTAGATGCATGGGGTGGGTTTTAGGGCAAAATGTTCAAAAAGTAAAACGTTCTGGAGGCAGGTGAAGGATAGTTTGCAAAAGCAGAGACGTGAAGCAGTTAGCGAAATTAGGAGGTTAAAGTAGTATCATCAGAGGCCCCGATTTTCATTATATTAAATGATTAACTTCAACTTAGAGTAAAACAAAAGCACATCCATTCCTAAGACCTAGGTCAGATGTTGGCACTCAGGGAGTTGCTGATAAGAACCATTCTTGTGGTGACTACCCTGTCTGGTTAAACAGGAAAACGAAGGTGGCTATGGATTATAACCTGAGACCCACTACAGATGTGGGCCTTGAAAACATGAGTCTTGGGTAAATGCTCTTTGTAAGAAGGTCATGACCCATGAAACAATGAAAAGCAAAAGAAGTGGGAATTCCAATAACCCTCCTTATACCTTGACCTCAGAGGGAGGAGAGGTAGCATCGTCCAGTAATGCCTAAAGCAGAGAGTCTAGGTGAGGCACTTCATTGCGAGCACATTTAAGTCTAAAGTACATATATATCTGACATCTGGGTAATTCAGCAGAAAAATTAGGTTTCTAATATAAGATGTTTCTGTTGGGTCCTGGAAATTCACTTTAACCATCTGAAACAGAGAATGGATGTGTGTGTTGTTTCTAACCTGTCAAAACAGCAGTCCATTTTCCAACTGCCTCAAATGAAATTTATTAGTGTGGTTAGTTTTCTAATCTTCTCCTTTTAGTTTAGCTCCATCAGCACATATGGCAATGCTTCCTTGGCAACTCGACTTTACCAGAAGGCTGCTAATGCGAGAAAAGATTTACAGGACACAGTATTAACATAGTATTTTGTCTTCAAATTTCATGGGTTGGAGATATAAATCACACTATCCCCTCTGAATCCAGTCCCTTGTGCAAACCAAGGAGCTGGAGGTATGGGGACCAAGCCCAGACCGGGAGCCTCCGACTTGAGCTTCATAGGACATCCCCAAAAGAGGTTCCTGGGACCACTGTGCTCAACTATAGGGCTAGCATGCTACTCTTAAGAATCTGTTAGAAATACAACTGGAGTTTCAGGGTTGGAAGGGATCATGAAAGAAACTCATTAATAATGCTGGCCCAAATTTAAACTAATTTTAGGCTATTTCCAATGGGCTGGCAGCAAAATGAACAGCCTGGGGCATGGGCTTTGGAGGTGGGATGGACCTTGGCTAGAATCCTAGGTCTGCGCCTCTTTCATACTGAGTGATCTAGGGTAGTCATTCTTTGAATTCTAGGATCCCCATTAGTAATTAACACGTCTATTGGTTTATTTTGGTAATTATATGAATAAGTATACAAAGAATCAGTCATTCTTTACCTCATATATTATGCATTCAAAAAGATATAATGCTTCTTTCTACCTATATTTTCAAGACACAGCCTTGGTTTCTTTTGTTTGCAAGAGGCAATTCAGCCTGAATCATGTTCACGGTCCAGTATTAGGTAAGGAATATCATGCTATGCTCATGACATTACGCCTGTCTTAGAACAGCTGTCCCCAAGCAATGAGAGCACATGTGGTCTGAGAGTCCAGGGGCCCTGTATTCTTTGGGCAAGGTGAAGTAGTAGCATAGACAAAACAACCTATTTCAACACGTTTTTAAGCTGAAATGAAATGTTTTAGTTAAAAACTTAAATGATCCTCAACCTCTCCTGATGAGCAACTTTTCACAGCGTAATTTCTACCAGGTGACAAACGAGCCAAATGATTAGGAACACGGGGTTGGGGGCCAGGATGCCAAGCTTCAATTCTGACTTCGCTATTTGTTAGCTGTGTAATTGTGGACAAGTTACCTAATCGCTTTGTATCTTAGTTTCTACATCTGTAGAATGGGAATAATCATGATACCATTTTCACAGGGTAGTCGTGAAGATGAAATGAGTTAATACTCACAAAACCCTCAGATCAGTACTGAGCACAGAGAGTAAAGACTACAGAAATTGATTTTTGTTGTTGCTGATCTTCAACATCACTATCACTTATTCCTCCTCCTTCTCCTTCATGGAAACTGGGATCCAGAGAGACTAAGCAGCTTGTTTCAAGTCACTAACTTGTGAGTGACTATGTTGTAGCACTCAGAGTTGAATTCAGGCCTGCCAGGACTCTCCAATCAGGGGTCTGTGCTCCTTAATTCTCTGAGGTATCCAGTTTTCTCTAACACAATTTTTGTTCCAATGTCCTCCTCTGCCCTGGAGAGGCATTTCTTCCAGACTAGACTGTTCTGAAACTTTTCTCTGGGCCTCAGCTCTGGCTGGGCCAGCACCCTACACTGACAGACCTTTTCACACAACAACAGGATGGTGGCCATGTAGCAGGCATCCACATCATGCTTCCCTGTCTCTCCAGGTCATGAATATTAGACTCCTTAAAGCCCCAAAGGCACAAAATGTCAGAGACAAGCTGCAGGTTATAACTCAGTGAACCAGTGAGAGCAGGAATGTACTGGGAAGGAGGCGCAGGGTCAGGAGCAGGCTGGAAGCCAGGCTGAGCGGCCACTGTAACCTGGAGTGGCCAGGGTGCCAAAGGACCATGCCGAGCAATGTTAGCAGGGCCACAGAGGTGGAGGGGCCACTACCAAGGAAGAAACTTGGTAACTAAGGCAGGAGTTACCATATCTGTCTCAGCATAGAACTGAGACAGGGGCCAGCCCAGCCCAGAGAAAGATAGCTGAAAGCATATAACACAGGGTAGAAGGTATTCAGGGCAGAGATGAGCAGTAAACTTTGGTAGGAAAAACTAATCCCGAAGACACCCCTATTCCTATAGCTGAAGCCACAGCAGGCATACTGTTGTGTTATCTACTTTCTACCGGGTAGCAACCCCTCCGATGTCAAATTCTTACCCTTCTGACCTCACTATTGAAACCAGAACACTTGCCCCCATCTTCCCTGAGAACCTACTTTGCTTTCAACATCAGATTAACCTTCATTCTGCAGCTATCAGCACTCTGTGTGCCCTGCCTTACAGCTTTTATTCCTGCTCTTGTTGCCATACCCTTCTCTCTTCACTTGCTCAAGCATTCTTTCCTCCCTCCTCCTCCTCCCATTTGTCTGTCTGCTTTTGACTCATATTGCCCCTAGGCATGAGGCATTTCCACCTTCCTAACTATACTATTCCCTTTCAAAGCCCTCATTTCAACTCACTTCTGCACAGGCTCTTGCTACCCCAAGGTGGCCGTACAGTGGAGCTGGGGAATTAGCGAGGGACAAAGGCAGAAATGAAGATTTAAATGCCACTTTATCTAGGTTGAGTGTACTGTTATCTTAGCTATGGCTCAGGATGCCTTTGGGAGACAAAGTGCTAAAACGTAAAATGAGTGATTATGATTATGGTCTAGAAAAAATCAGTTCCTCAACTCCTCTATTCTGGGGCTTTCTAGAAGCGAACAGCATTGGGGAAAATGATCAGATACTCCTTCAGTTTTTCACCATAGTATATGAGAACTTTGAGGATCCTGGTTATCTTTTCTTCCATCTAAATTATGTCCCTCCTGCTGAGGTTTAATCTATCTCCCTTGTTTTAGTCTCAGCCACAGTCGCTGGTTATAAATTATCATTCCTGAGGTGTGGAACTAATTCATTCATTAATCTTCTCTTCTCTAGGATATCTATACATCCATCTTTTTGTCGTCTTTTCCAGTCTTCTAAGGTCATCAATTGTTAATATAGCACTCTTAAGCCTCTAAGAAAGAATACTCTTACCCATCTTAGATCCCGTGGTCACGTTAGTCTCAGATTACAATGCCCTGTGCTCACTGCAGTGGGCTCACTATAGATTTCTGGAGGCTGGATAACCCAACACGTGATCTGTTTAAGTCTTTTGCTCATTCTTATGTGGCTTCCTATAACCAAATACATGTCTTCTGATCTTTTTACAGCTTGGTGCTTTAAATGAAAATGTGCAGAAATTGGCCAAGAAAATAAGACTCCAACCTATCCATATTGCAATCATTAAAAGTTGGTGGACATGGATGGACATGAGTGCAGTTCACAGATTTACTGTGGTTTGTTCCAAGTGCATGTGTTCTTAAGTAATGCAAAAACAGTCATGGAAATTTCAATCATTTTATTTTGGTGCCAGAATTTTAAAGTTTATTTTTATCCATATGAATTATGCAAGCAGGAAGAATCTCACTGTGAATCTAAAGAATTTGGATACTCCCTTTTATAGTAACATCAATGATAGGAGACCTGGCTAAAACTAGCTGCCTGCTAAAACTTCCCTCTCCAATACAAAATACAAATCTATCAATAACTTCCTGAGATATCACCACAACATCCTCTAGATGTCACCTTGAGAACATTCCAGGATGGAAGATGACTGCTTTGCACTACACAGACAACGTGAAATAGAAATATTTACAACTCTGCAAGCTTGGATCAATGGGCTGATTAAAAAACGCTTTTTGCCAATTTCCTCAAAGGTTAAGCACTGCTCCAAATTAAGCTTAATTCATAAAATGGTATAATTACTCTTTCTGGAAGAGTTTCTTTAGGGCTTCTCCCGTCAACAGAAAACAAAAATCTTCCTCTTAAGAAGTATTTCTGATGGACCCTGATTTCTCTTTTTGTTTTTTTAATTGAGACAGAGTTTCACTCTTATCTCCCAGGATGGAGTGCAGTGGCACAATCTCGGCTCACTGCAACCTCTGCCTCCTAGGTTCAAGCGATTCTCCTGCCTCAGCCTGTAGCTGGGATTATAGGCGCCTGCCACCATGCCTGGCTAATTTTTGCAGTTTTAGTAGAGATGGGGTTTGGCCATGTTGGCCAGGCTGGTCTCGAACTCCTGATCTCAGATGATCCGCCTGCCTCGGCCTCCCAAAGTGCTGGGATTACAGGTGTGAGCCAGTGCACTCGGCCCTGATTTCTCTTAATACATTTTCTTTCCCCTAAGATTCTCCCAAAACATTTTCCAATGTCTAAGGCTGCTCATCTCATTACCTGAAGCATCTGAGGGAGAAGACTGCAACAAAGTTTAAAAGCAGAAATTAGTTATTCCTGGAACATTAAGAGTATTTAATTATGGCTGATTACCCAATCAATTGTTTCTCTTTAATATGCCAAATCTATAGCAGGCCAATCACTGACTCATTTGGTCATGGTGGTCATTCAAACCCAATGAGTTGTCAGGTAATTCATTAAGGATTTCAAATACCTGAGCACATTAAATCACTCTGAAGACTGGGGAGGAAACAGAAAGAATTTTACAAGTGACTTCAGGAAGACCTGGATTATCTCAGGTGTGATTTCCCTTAATACAAGACAGGCTTAGCCTGGGGGTTAGATTCTCAGAAATTACACACACACAAAAAAAAGACTAGAAAAATTCCCCATTTTCTAGGAAAAAAGTAGTTTGCATTGCAGAGAAGCTTTACAGGGCCAGACTTTCTCAGCAACTAAAATTTACACAAAAATAGGAGATAGGCTCCTGGAAATAAAGAAACAGAGTTATACCAATACATGGAGAGCAGGAATTAACCAACTCGTAATATTACCTCTCATGACTCTCTGAGGCACATTTCTGTTGAAGAGTACTGCTAGATATCCCTACAGCTTTGGTATCAGCCTCCTCGGGACTATGGGGCAGTGATTCAAATGTGCTCTCTGATAACTACCAAGCAGCTTCTGCAACTGTGTTCTGATGCGGACAGCTGCCAGGGAGGCAAAGAAAAAAACAATTTGCCGTGGAGCACTACAAGAGTTCTTTAAAAATAACCTTCATTCTAGCTCCACGGGGAAGGGCTTTTAAATATAAAAACAGCTTCTGATGTTCTTGTTATAAGAAAAAGAGATATTTATTAGCCTTATAGTAAGATCACATGCTACAAAAACACCTTCTTTGAGAACAGTTGCCAACTTTTTTGCAAAGTATACACAAAGGTAATTTTAATATAGGAGAGTGATCTTACAAATGCAACATTCCCAAATTGTCCCATTCGGAAAATATGAGCAATTACATGGGCCTTGATAGAGAAAAATTACACGTTAAGCAAAATTCTAGAATACTAAAAAATATGCTCAATATTGGAAAACATGTTTAGAAATTAAAGATGTACCTTCTCAAATATTGCTGGGTGAAAGCATTAACAGCAGCAATATTATATTTTCCTAATTTAAACTTAACAGTTATCCCCTGGAATAAAATAACTTTAAAATAAAATTACATTTTATGAAAAATGCACAAAGAATCACACATAGGTATTTCATAATTTGACTCTGTACACAAAGGTGATAATACTGAGTCTCAGAAATATGTCAGGTCTTCTTTACTTATGTTGTAAATTTTAAAATTAACAACGTGAATTACCTACATTATCATCTGATCTCTCTCTTCCCCAAAAAGCACTTACAAATATGCAGTTACATACAATTATTAATTATTGATGATATACAAGAAGCTAGAGAGAACTGATCCCTGGCCAATCAAGAATAGGAATAAGTCATTTCCATGGCAAAGTTATATATCATTATTATGTTTAACCTCAACTGTCAGTCATCTCTTTGCTCTCAAGATGATCCAAATTACAGAATGGGACTAAACAAAAATTTTACAGTAAATCTTTTGTTTTAAAATTGTTTACTAGAAAAGATATCAGGAAGAAATGAACACAAGTAACTCCTAGAACTAATCTTATATTCACACTCTACTTGTCATCCTGACAGACAGTTCTGTCTCTTGCCCTTAGGGTTGGGGCACCCAAAGATAAATGGCCATTTCTAAACCAGGAATAGTGTGAAGAGCTGCCACTTGGGTGCTTACAGTGAGCCTCTGTCTGTATCTAATATACTGACTTACTACTTCTTCCCTGAGACATTAAAAGCAGTCACTCCCATCTTACAGATATAAGAACTGAAAGGGCAAGAGTAGAAGCCTCTTTTCAAAGCCCATATTAGCCCAGCACTCAGTACTCAGGCACACTTCTAGCTGACAACAGTAGAAGCTGCAAAAGCGAAATACAGACATAATCAAAAACCAGACCTCCTAGATATGGTCAAAGATCATGAAAAAAGGGACTCAAAGTAAAAAACAAATCAATTTAAGCAAAATGAAGACACTCATCAGTGTTGGGAAGGGTTCTTACAATTCTAAAGGCACCCTTGACATTTAATCTAATACCAAGACAAGCTCCTAAAAGTAGTTTATGAAGCAATGCTCAGATGTCTGTCCAGACTTGAGGCTCAGAGATTTCCCTCCCAAAAACCACCCATATGGACAGGTAAGGGGGTCAATTTTGCCTGACTCACTGCAAAGTAGGAACTGTGACATTAACCTTGTACTACTTGGAAGCCATTTCATTTGCAAAGTTGTTGTCATCAGGGAAGAAAAGTATTTCAAATGGAAGGCAGTGACCCTGAAAGGGTCATCATCAATCACCTGAGGTCAAAGACCTTCCAAATTGTAAGAAGAGGCAGGGGATAAGAAAAAGAGGGCAGAGCAAAGATCAAAAGGCCTTTGATGGGGGCTATCTACCTACACAATAGGACCTGCAAAATGGAACTTCTCTGGAGTTTGAAACTTTCTGGCTTCTAAGATGAGAGGTTTCAAGAAAGGTTTATCTTTTTTGTTTTTTTAACTTGGGTGATTAATTTAAAGACTGGAGTCAGCAGATGGCAGAAGAGGCCCAGAGGCACAGGTTTCCACGTCTGCCAGTTTCACTGTCCCCCTCGGTAGAGCACCAGTAGGGGACAGGAGGGAAGACTGCCAGCTTTGCAGTTGCCAAATTATAAAGCAGCTGAGCTTGAACTGCCTTGTGATACTGCATTTTAACTGATGCAGAAACACTTTTTCCTTCTTGTAGAAGGCAATCACCAAAAGAAGAGTTGAGAGGTCTCCTTCAGCCAAAGCCAGCAGAAAAGCAGTCAGGGTCTGTGGGATCCTTTTCATCAGTGATGACATGACGTACTCTCTGCTACTACTTCCATTGCTTATTGAACCTTAGAGGTGGTTAAAGGAAAAGGTGGAGACACAGGACTACCTGGCTAGAGGGGTGTATGAATCAACTCCTTTGGGTTGAGAGTCAGATGAAAAGGGGCAACTTTAAAATTAGAACGAAGCAGTAAAAGAGCTCTACGGAACCCTTGGTTACCTGCTTGACAGACTTTTTTATGGTATATTCCAGGAAAATCATGAATCCTGAGTAGGCTTTGTCCTGGTCCCAGGATGCCTTTCCCTATTGACTGGAGAGTAGAGTACTTCAAGGATACAAACAATATGACCCTTTCGAAAACTCACAGAAGATGCTTATAAAAATAATTTATTATTTTAAGAAATAAAACATACAACAGAGCAATAAAATAAATTTCAGATTATAGGCTATTTTGATTAGCCAAGCCCTAGATGCCTCCAGCCTAACTCCCATTAGCATGGATAACTGAGAATCTGCTGTATTTCCATTTTAATCCTGTCTCCCTAATTCATGTCAGGCACTCAGATGAGAAACCAAACCTTCGAGCATCATTTCACCTTACAGGTAGGGAGTGCTTGGCACTAACCTCTGTACAGTCCAAAGAAGCCTTCATAGCGTAGCACTTTCTTAAAACAGTCAAAGCTGTTTTTATACATGAGTTCTCCCACAAAAGAGCCAGTTGATCGTTGGTTCTGCATTCGAGTTTTTACAAGATCGATAGGATACACAGCAGTGGCTCCAACAGCTAAAATTAAACAATATCAATATCTCAGAAGGAAGTAAGGTAGGTTAGAAGAAAGGAGAAGGTGGTTAAAGTCAAGGAAAAGACTGAGAAAAGAAATGTGTTTTGAATTTCAAATACAGATTTTAAAACAGTACTATCCTTCTTATATCTTTAATAAACAATTGTGGATTTTCATTCAAGTATCCCTAATAAAAGGATGTCACAGACATTTTAAATTAAGGCACATTGCCACAGCCCAGCCTCATTACTAACCTGTCTTTGGAAGGCCTGGTCTGCAGATAAGAGAAAAATGCCACTTCTAAGTCCCTGATCACATACGTGCAGGTTTGGGAAAAAGAGTTTCCTTTGCTCTTGCCCTAACTCATAGGTAGAGACTGATAACTGGTATTGGGAAGACTAGAGAAGGCTTTGTCCTTTAACATTTCAAGATGGAAAATCAGAGAAAAGATAATAGAAATAATAAAAGTGAAAATTTTGCTCTCATTCATGACTAACCTCCAGCAACAGAACCCAGACCAAACCTGTAGGCCGACTCTGCAACTTGTAAAAGAACTGGTCTAGCTGAGTCACCGGAGGCCTTCTGCTTCGCATGCACAGGAATCAGAGAGCAGGAAAACAGGTGATAAAAAAGAAGATAAATCAAAAAGGAGCATACATTAATTTTAAACGTTACTCACTGGGTTCTAAATCCATGATACAACAAAATGTCAAAGAAAAAAGTAGGAATGGATTTCATAAGTTCTTATTAATAAAAAGAGTTTAGTGCTATTAATGTTTAAAGTCAAATTTCAACATAATCAAAACCATCCTTTGCCAAAAATGATCTTATGAGCCTATTTTCAAATTCTCATCTTAAAAAAAAAAAGCACACTTAAAAACATCAATGAGGTCAGGCACGGTGGCTCACACCTGTAATCCCAGCATTCTGGGGGGCCAAGGTAGGTGGATCACTCTGAGCTCAGGAGTTCAAGACCAGCCTGAAACAAAGGCTAAAAGAGCATGGTAGGTAGATAGATATTTGTTATATGATTCTCTTTACCTATTTAAGTGTTTGAAATATTTCCTGGTAATTTTTTAAGAAACAATTTTTAAGACTATGTGCAAAATGATGTCTTTTTTTTATTAAAAGTACTTGTAAAGGGCCAGGTGCAGTGGCTCATGCCTGTGATCCCGACACTTTGGGAGGCTGAGGCAGGTGGATCATGAGGTCAGGAGATCGAGACCATCCTGGCTAACATGGTGAAACCCTGTCTCTACTAAAAATACCAAAAATTAGCTGGGCGTGGTGGCACATGCCTATAGTCCCAGCTACTTGGGAGGCTGAGGCAGGAGCATTACACGAACCCAGGAGGTGGAGTTTGCGGTGAACTGAGATCGCGCCACTGCACTCCAGCCTAGGGGACAGAGCAAGACTCTGTCTCAAAAAAAAAAAAACAGTGCTTGTAAGATGTTGTAAGATGTGTACATATATATGCATATAGAATTAATACTAACATTCTGTCTCCCTACCACCCAGAAATACTCAAAATATTTACAGTAGCTAAAACATGGTGGCTGTATTACAGTTAATTGTTAATTTTTCTCTTTTTTTGTCCAGCTATTCTAAATTCATACTTCAGGTCAGTCAGCCATTGTTTTGCTGTTCTTTTGACCTATTATCCTTACAGGGTTTTTGATGCCAGAACATTCCAGAGTGCTGCACTTCTCTGTCTGCACAAATAAAACGGTAATTTTATGTCACAGAGAGTTGTCAAATGAGGGTGACATATAGTCAGTGCTTAATAAATACCTGTTGAATGAATAAACACATTCAATAAAATTTGTTTTTCAGAAGTCATGATAATTAAAATCAGTGAACAATGAAAATAATCACCAACCCCAGCTACCAACCCACTGAATTTTAGTTGCTGTCAATGTAACACAATTCTAATACAATGAGATCATTTGGAATCTCCTTCAAAGTCACTTAACTGAAAATAGCTTTACATAGAAATATGCCTCTTTAAGATACAAAACATTTCTTCTGCAAATTCTATGAGTTGCTTCCAACTCTAGCCCTATATAGATGTAAATCAATAGTACCTTCATTTTGACAGACACATTCAAAAGAGAAGCAATATTTTATTTACAGGGATATAAATATGCAATACTTAGAAATGTTCCGGCATCAAAATAATGAGTGAAATTAATCTGAAAATAATAGGGGTAGGGGAGGAGGGACCTACCACCACCACTAATTCCTCTCCTAAAAGACAAATGAAATCCTAGACTTTTTTTTTTTGAGAACGGAGTTTCGCTCTTGTTACCCAGGCTGGAGTGCAATGGCACGATCTCGGCTCACTGCAACCTCCGCCTCCTGGGTTCAGGCAATTCTCCTGCCTCAGCCTCCTGAGTAGCTGGGATTACAGGCACGCGCCACCATGCCCAGCTAATTTTTTTGTATTAGTAGAGACGGGGTTTCACCATGTTGACCAGGATGGTCTCGATCTCTTGACCTCATGATCCACCCACCTCGGCCTCCCAAAGTGCTGGGATTACAGGCTTGAGCCACCGCGCCCGGCCGAAATCCTAGACTTTTATTTAACTTTTCCAAAGCCAGAACTATAGCATGTTCTTGAAATAAGCCAAAACTCTACTCCTTCACCCCTCTGTCCAGAATAAACGCTACAAGTGCTGCACAGTGCTGGAAGAGGCAGCACCGTACCCACAGGTGGATGACCTCCCTTGCTTGAATTTGTTGGGCCCACTAGGGTTCATGCAGCAAAAAGCCTATTCCAGGTAAGGCCATTGTGAATTGCTCTAAACCTCTAAGCAGCAGCCAATCATTTCCTGCTGTAAATCTCATCAATCTAGTCTAACCCTTTCATGGCCAGTATCAACAAGCACCCATCATAAACTCTCAAAAGCTGCAAAGAGCATAAAGGAAAAATTGTGGGAAGCCGCTGCCAGCTGGAGAGTAAGAGGAATCTAAAAAAAATGTCTCTGCTTCCCTTAATCCCCAAATTTCTACAATAGCTGGTGGCACACAGACGAAGAGATAATCATCTCCTAAGTAGTGTTAAAAATCAAAGGGAAGGGAGAGCAGTGCTGCTTCCACCTCTGCACGTGATTATACAGTTCTTTCTCCTGCACTCAGAGAAATCGGCTTCCTCTTTTAACCAAGGCCAGCTGGTTTTCCAGAGGTGCTTGTTAGCATTTACTGAGCACACACCCACTACTTTGACTTACATGCTACACACAAAACTCACCACTGCATTTGGGTGGGAAAGAGCTAAAAGGAGGGGGCCTTGGCTCAAGGCCTGACAGTCCTAAAAGTGTAGCCCACATCAACCCATTGTGGTCACACTGGCGTCTCTGCACAAACCCAGAGCTCCACGCCAGAAACTGTTAAGTCTCACAGGATTCAGAGATGGCTCTGTCTAAAAGGAGGTATTTTTCTAAAAACTACGCTCGCCTGTGAGTGGATTTATTTTACAAACACCACGTAAGCACAACACATGCTATGAAGGGTTTTCTTCTCTAATCCTGATGTACAGAAAGCTGGGCAAGAGTTAAAAAAGGAGGTCCCATGTCTTAAGTTTCTGACTCCCACAACTTCAAGAGATTGGTTTCTGTTAACCAAAAAATAAAATTTAGCATTCCTAAAATTGTTTCCACATAACTTACGAATCCTTTCACAGAGAAAATATGTCTGAAAGCCTTTAAACTATAACTCTAGACTAAACAAAATTATCTCATTTTGATATTCAGAAAAACGGAAGGCATGGCAGTTAGACGATGCGCTGATGAAGGGCTGCTCCACAGAGCAGAGCAAAGACATCTTTCCTTTAGCAACGCGCAGCTGCCGACAGGCACAGTGACACCAACACGGGGTTCCTTCGCTACATCTCTCAACATGAGACTTCAAGAAGGAAGGATAAAGGACCTCCTCCATGTTTTTGGAGCGGGCTTCTGGTACAGTTAGGAAATCACCCCACCTTAGCAAAAAATTAGCAAATGCCAAATACCTGTTCATCACACCATTTTTTTTTTTTATTTTGGAGACAGAGCCTGTCACCCAGGCTTGAGTGCAGTGGCATGATCTCGGCTCACTGCAACCTCCGACCCCCGGGTTCAAGTGATTCTGCCTCAGCTTCCCGAGTAGCTGGGACTACAGGCGCCTGCCACCACGCCCAGCTATTTTTTTTTTTTTTTTTTTTTTTGTATTTTTAGTACAGGGTTTCACTATCTTGGCCAGTCTGGTCTTAAACTCCTGACCTCATGATCCACCTGCCTTGGCCTCCCAAAGTGCTGGGATTACAGGTGTGAGCCACTGTGCCCAGTCTCTCATCACACCATTTCTGAGCAATTTCTCCTCATGGCCTTTAAAATTTGTCCAGATTTTTGGCACAAAACAGAAAAATGGTTAAGTCAGATACCAATGCCACAAAGGCAACGGCAAGTGGAACTGGGTTGGGGCATCCTGCCAGGGAAACACTGGAGTGCAAGTTTGCTCCTCTTTGCTCACCTGCCTCTGGGCCTCAGCCAAGTTAAAGGGCAGAGTTCCCTCTTCCAGAGGAGCAATCCGTTCAATGTCTGCTAAGGTCATACGTCTGTAGGGGAAAGGTAAACATAAGCAACAAAAATACCAATTTATTACAATTTACATGATAGAATTCAAAAATGTTCCTTTTTTCATTTCCCATATTTCAGCAGGGCCCTCAATTTGGCTTCTTTTTCTCCTGAATGCTGCCCTCCTCCTACCCCCACCACCTAACCTCCTTTTATTAAGCTAATTCAAAAAAAAAAAAAAAAAAGCCAACTTACCCCCGTGGCTCATATAAATCTGCTAACTGAAACAAGATGTCAACTTCCATGGGTGTAACCTGACCAAATTTCTGAGCTGCCAGAACAAACTCCTCTGTATGGAAGAAAAGTAAAAAGGGAAAGATTCAAGAAGAAATAGCCACTAAATTCAGCATTAACTCAAAACACTGGAATGAGTGAACTTCACAAAACTTTATTATGATCAGTTGTAGAATTCAAGTCGATCCAAATAGGGTAAGAATGTTGCAGTTCTTGCATCCATTTGGAAAGGGTATGCAGAATATGTTCTTGAACATATAGTTGAGAAGCTTGGTGTCATCTGATGTTGTTCATATTGCCAGTCAGGAAACTAAGGAATCATATATGAAACTTCATGTGCATAGTTCCCAGGAGGTTATATTAATGAAGCTGTAGAATTCCTAAGGGAATTCTGTTGTTGTTTTTTAAAATCCCATTAAAATGCTTATAATATCCTGTTCCAATCCTACAGATCAACTTATACTGTCACCAATACAACTTCGTGGAATTCCTCATGTATATCTGAAGGCTTCCTTAGAGGTTGCCAATGTAGTTCCAGTTGTAGCAAGATTTGAAAATATTTAAGAAATTTTACGTTTTCCTTATTCAAAGGCTGTCTTCAGTTTACTTAAAACTTGGTGAAGATTGTTTTGTTTGCTTTTGTTTGATCAAAGGATGAAAAACACACATTACCATATGGTTTATATGTGTCAATGGGATAGAAAAATCTATAACAAAAAGTACTCAGTGCCTTCTTCACCCTAATAATAATACACCACAATACTAGCAGGCAAGAATTCAGATATACTCTCACTCACCCTTAGTCACCTCAACATCTTTCCTGTTGCCAGCCAGAGTGCTGTAGATCTTTCTAATGAGTTCCATGTTGTTAAGGAGCGAATTAAATCCATTAAAATAGGAGAAACTAACTTGACGGGATGTGGTACCTCCAGCAGCCTCAAATAAATTGAAAACAAGAGAGAAGAAAAATATACAAAAGATTTATAGATGATTCAGAAGTACATACATCTAATACCAGTTTGAAAGTAATCAGGAATGCATGTATAAGAAGAAATGACCATAAGTATTTTCCTTTCGCATTAAAAAAAAAAAAGCTATAAATGATTTTTAGAAGCAACTGCAACTAATCATGACCAGCACTTGGATTCTACATACACAACTCCTAGAAAACTAAATAAATACATGTGTAGGATTATAACAGGACCAGTAGTAATTTAGAGTTCAAATTTCAATTGGAAATGTTTTATAAGTTGGTTTATTTCATCTAATGAGCAAATCGTAAAGGCTTAAATATGCAAAACTATAATGTACACATGTGTGTGCTTATGCATGCAAAACTGTATTATATCAATGTAAACATAGTATGAAAAGTGGTCAATCCAACATTAATATCAAGATTTGTCAAGTTACTTATAACCAGCAATAAATAACCATTTAGGTACAGACTTTACATTGGTAGGATTTCTAGCAAACAAGCATGTTATGGTAAAATTATGAGATGCCATATGCTTTCATGGGGGTTAAGTCTAGTAAAAATTCTGATAATCAGAATTTTTAAGAAACCACATTTCTTCACAGGGGACAAGGGAAACAGACAGAATGTCCATTATGAATGGGACTTCAGTTTGGAGTTTCAAATTCTATCCTTCCCTAACAAGGCAAAACATTTTTATTAGGAAAGCACTTCTTTATAAGGTAACAACCACATAAATCTTCACATAGTAATCATCTAAAATAGCTGACACGTAAGTTTAGAATGGAGTAGAGAAGGGGGGCGGCAAGAAAAGGAGTTAGATTAACACAGTGCCAGATGGAAAAGGCCTTGTCAGAATGCCATGTCTCCAGAACTAAGCACCCAGGGGAAGAAAGGAAACTGAAAGGTTACTCTGAGTTCCTGCCTATGGTAAGCATTGTGGGAAACCCAGATGATGGTGAAAACAGTATTCTCCCTGAGATTAACAAAAGGAGAGTTACCATTGGGTACTGGTCCTAAAACTGAGTGATTACCAAAATCACCCAGAAGCTTTACAAATTAGATTCCAAGACCTCACCGCCTGTAGATAGTGTATGATAGGCCTAGAAGAGATCTCAGAATCTGTATTTCTAATAATTATCAGTGGTGGTTCTGGTGCTCCATGAGCAGGGCTTAAGAACCACCACCACAGAATGTTGCAGGACATCCCCAGGGTCCATGAGGGAAGGACAGCAGCTGACACCAAGGGAAGGGAGGCTCGGCTCTGCTGTCACATGTGCCCCTGTGGCCTCAACAGATGCAGGGTGAAAGGGAATCTAAGGTTCGGAGTTTCTGTTGTGCTGACTACTCTAACAAATGATTTATATGTGCACTCCCTTTTTTGGTGGTGGTGTTTTTTTGCCTTAGAGCATCACAAGATTAGCAAAAATCAACACTGAATATACTTCAAAATCTAAAGCAAAATTAACATGAGATCACAAATTTGTTTTTCCTTTTTTCTTTAACCAGTTAATATAGTTCTGAAAGATATTCACACTACCCAGACAACAAATTGACCTACCCACTAAAACTAGCCAAAACACACTCTTTGTTTTAGTTTAGTAACGTGTGTGATCACATTAAAATGTTAGTGTTTGAAACAGAAAAAAACACTACATAACTTATAGGAATTGTTTTTATAATTCCTTATTTGCTGAGTTAAACCACTTCATTAGGGCAAGTTATGACTTACAGCTACTAGACATTCTTCTACAAAAGGAGTCAAGACATGGGGGCGGATGGTGACCATGATATCTCGGAAGTCGATGGCTGTGACTCTCCCAGTCCTAGCATTGTCCCGTTGCACAAAGGCTTGTTTTGCATGCTCTAATTGTATTTCCTACAAATAAACAAAGTAAAATAGTTTATGCTTCTCATTTAATAATTACTACAAATGACTGCTCATTTTAAAATGAGACTGAAGAAAGATTACATCTTGATCTAACAAACCCCCACCTGCCTGTTTATTAGCACCCCAAGCTACCATCTCCTTCCAAGGGAGAGAACTTTGCTCAGACCAATGAACACGTCTTGAGAAAGTTCACTCCACCTTACTCTGAAGTCCATGAACACAAAGAAAATGAAAACTGGAATGAAGTTTGCTAGGTTCAAAGACCTGGCCAAACCCAGCTTAGGTGATGCAGATGATCAAAGGAAAAAACAGTACCAGGGACATTAACTTCTCTCCAAGGAAAAGAGAAAAATTTTTAACCACAACCTGGTACACAAACACGTGATATAACAATAGACAGAAAAGAGCAGTGGTTCTCCTCTGCTATTTCTCTAACACAGGGCTTCCCAGCCTTGGTACTACTGGCATTCTGGACAGGGTAAGTCTTTATTATGGGGGGACTGCCCTGCTATGTACCCCTATTCTCTTCCCACTAGATGTAAGTATCCCCTTCCTTTCAAGGTCATAACAATTAAAAATGTCTCTAGATAGAGCCACATGTCTTGGTTAAGGACTACTGTTCCACATAGCTGGATGGTACGTGGATCAGAGGAGGTAAAACCCATGGTGGTATCACTGCATATGTTTAATTAAAATGATCTAAAGACAGAAAGTCCAATCACAGATCTCTGTTGCTATTCCCAGGGGATAAGTGTATGCACAAAAGAAGTCACAGCCTCCCATCAAAACTCTTGTGCACCATATGGGAGAAACATCCCTCCTGCAGACAGCCATTTTACCATCTTCCTTGCAGTACTCTGCCCATTTCCCAAATGGGCCTTTGGAGTAACAGCTAACTTCTTCGCAATTAAAAAGTAACACCGGCCAGACACAGTGGTTCATGTCTGTAATCCCAACACTTGGAGAGGCTGAGGCAAACGGATCACTTGATCCCAGAGGCAACCCCGAACTACCATGTGCCCAGCCTGGGCCACATGGCGAAACCCTGTCTCTACAAAAAAAACAAAAAATTAGCCAGGCATGGTGGTGCGTGCCTGTAGTCCCAGCTACTTGGGAGACTGAGGCAAGAGGATCACTTGAGCCTGGGAGGAAGAGGTTGTAGCGAGCCGAGATCATGCCACTGCACTCCAGCCTGGAGAGTGGAGTGATACACTGTCTCGAAACAACAACAACAAAGAACACCAATAGGCTTTCAAAAACTTCAAATTATTTGAATAAAATGGAGGCTTTTTAGATGATATTGAGAAAATTTTTAACTTTGGTGAGATAATGATATCATATTTATTCAAGTTGTGTAAAAAATAATTGTCCTCATGAATTTGTGCAAACTAAAGTGTAAGGGAAGTGACATGAGTCTAATACTGCTTTAAAGTACTCTGTCTTCCTTTCCTTCCCCAGAAAGGCAGGGAGATGAAAGAAGACATTCAATATTTACAATAACGAAAGCCAAATAACAGTTACATGATGGGTCATTATACTCTCCTCTCTACTTTCAAAGTTTGGAAACGTCCACATTAAAAAAATTTTAAAGTTAAGACATTTCATAGTAAGAATCAGAGTTCTTATCCTATTTAAAAGAATCTTCTCGTTTATAGCATCTGCCAGTTTTAATCCAGCCAGTCTCAACTGAAGATCTCTTCTGGGATCCCAGTCTTTCTGGAGCCTCCACCACTGGCTCCTTAAATGGGAAGCATCTGTCGGCCCTCTGTCTTCACATCTTCTCACTCTACTCTCCTAGGCAAAGTGCTTGCTCCCTTAAGGCCTCACGGATTTCTTATAAGCTAAGGCTTAACTCCCATATCCAAGTCTCACTGCTTTCTGCTGGACCAGAATTTCTGTTTAAAGAATATATCCACGTGGGTATCTCGTAAAGGCCACAAAATGACACGTAACTAACCCTGCATTATAGGTCCCCCAACCCAGTGCTCAAACCTGTTTTCTCTTCTATGTTCACAGCTTAATTATTAGGCATGTAGTTTTATTGGCCGACTCACCTAGAAAGCTGTCATTCTGAATTGTTCAAGCTTCCTTTCTCCCAGAGTAAACCAGTTACCAAATTCTGTCACTTAGGTCTTTCAAAGTTTGCCCAAATGCACCTTTTCCTTTTCATTCCTGATGCTACTGGTTCAGGCTTTCCTCAGACCTCACAAATTATCACGATGGTTCTGACTGTCAGTCTGGAGCTTGGGTTTGCAGTCTGGATCTCTGCAGTCTACCATGTACACATCAAAAGTCGCTTTTCAGAATTAAAGACCTAACCTCCCTCTCCCTCCAGAGAAATCTCCAATGACCATTTATCATACAAATCATCTCTGAAGCAAGGCATACAAGCCCCTGGAGGAAGTACTTTTAGTCTCATCTCCTACCACCCATGCCCACCCTTGCCAGACCTGCCACATACCTGGGCTTTTGCACACATAGTTCCTTCCACCTAGTGTAGACCGCTGCCCCTCTATCCAGCTCCTGTTCCTGCCATTTCCTTTAAGCTTAGCTCAAATGGGTACCACTCAGGCAAATACAACCAGGCCTTATAACTGGAAATAACTGATGTCCCTATGGTGGCCCCTTGTCTGAACATCAATTCTAAGACTTGTCTTATTCGATCGTACATCATAATCAGTTATTCACTTTTCTGCCTTTACCCTACCTTACCAGAAAAAAGACAGTGTATCTTGTTGAAGTCCTATAAACATCTGTTTACATTTATACATGCAGCTCAGCAGAATGCTTTAGATATAGTAGGTGCTCAATAAATGACAGGCATTCTCATCAGTGAAAAGTATTTTGTAAAACCAACTGAATGAACAAATCATGAGCTACTGAATAAAGGGAGGGTCTCTATACGAGTGCTTCCAATTCAGGAGGAAAGAAGAAACCAACTGTTAAACACCCTGTAGTGAAAAATGACCACAGTATGTATTCAATTGAAAGTAAATGAAGTCTCCTATTGAGTTACCAGACCCATTGCTAAAGTTAGCCATAAGCCAAGATTACTCTCAACAATAGTAGAAGGTATGTTCAGCTATTCACCATTTTCCCTAGTTTATAACTCAACATCTTAGGGATCCCTCAGACAATTATACCAAAAATGGCATCGCTTTCTCTGGCAACCCCATCCCCTTAGAAAGTGGGAAGTCAGAATGCTCAGACCAACCTGTCCAGAATTCCAGATTGGGAACAGATGCCAAGGTGGGGGCCAGTGCTCATGCAGCAGGACAGGGGACACATCTGTTATGAGGACAGTGTCACAACACATCTCTGTGCCAACGCTTCCATGATTAAACACCTAAGAGCAGGGACCCCTTAAGCTAGAATAAGAAAGCTCTTCTAAGCCTGATGATGCACAACTTGAGAATACATTTCCAACAGCTCTTATAGAGTGGGGGCGTTACAAGTTCCACATAGAACAAAATGCTAGATCTATGTCATTCTCTAAATAGTAGGACAGAGTGAAAAAAAATGCAGTTAGGTGGCTCCCCAACTTTAAAAGCAGGTTACTGAAGATGTGGGTTGCCTTCTGAAGACCATCTGTTTATGTCGTGACTGTTTCTTCTTCTGGGTGAAGAAATAAAACCATGACCTCAACCAATACAACCATACAATAGCACTTAGCGAGCATGTGTTATGCAGCAGACACTGCTGGAAAGCATTTTACAGGAATTAATTCATGGCATGCTTACTCTAAGCCTATAAGGTAGGTACTAGTATTAACCTCACTATAGCACTTGAGGAAATTAAAGTCTCACTGACAAGAAAGAGCAAAGCTGGAATTCAAACCTCAGCAGTTCTGTCCCCAGCCCCCAGCCCCCAATCTACCCATGCTCCTAATACTTCACTTAACTGCATGGGGAGCCTCACAAAGCTATTGTCAGGAATTTGATTAAACAATAGATTTGACACTAAGGAATCTTAAGAGCTATGGAAAGGTAAAAACTCCATTTGCTTTTAGGTAATTTAATGCTCTAGATTTTACTGTTGCCTATTTTCATGGAAAAATAATAAAATTCCCCAAAGTTTTCCATTAAGGCAAAGAGCTTCTGTATACTCAGAGCATCAGGATTGTTTTATCAATAGTAGCAGAGACCAAGGAGGAGAGAAACCAAATCTAAAAGGGCCTCTCCTGGCCTTACTCACTTTTTGCTCTCTTTCCCACAGCCCCAAGAGACAAAGGAGGAGAAAATTAAATCAGGAGGCCAGTGGGAGCTAACAAATAGGTTACTCCACAAATATCAAAGAATTGTGTGGTCTTTGAAATAAACGACCAGGCTCACACTACTCATGACAGAATGACTTAAAATCGAAGCTCCTGCTTTACATCTCAAAAGCTATTTAATGAAAATCTAAATGTATACTATGGGTTGTCAAGAGACTGGCAGCTCCTAGATCTGAACCCAGAAGGGATAAAATTGAGACAGAGAGCTTTTCATATGAATGATTTATAGCATATACAAAATAATATTTATTTCTAAAATGAAGGGGATCAGAAGTACACGAGTCATCTGTGTAGAGGAGAACAACATGGGCAGTAATCATTATATTTATATATTTAAAGGTTAAAAGACTACCAAGTTTTTATATATATATATATATATATGTTAGGCTGGCTGTCTATTTCTTTTGAAAAAATGGAGAGATGCTATAGGGGTCAGGGTTTATTTAGCATAGTACACAGAAGAAGTCTTTAACCTACAGAACTATTCAGCAGTAAAATGGGCTATCTTGCAAAGTAGCCGGTTCCCTGACACTGGAAATACTTGTTCAACCACAGGCTGAGGAACGCATGTCAAGAATTTTACCTTATTTTTAATAGAGAGAGTTATGGAAGCAATACATTATGATGACAATATGAAATCTGGAACAGGCATGGGTAGAGTGCAAACAGCAGTCATGACATTACTACCCAGGAAATCTCAGGTGATTGTTTGCATCTTAGAGCCTCAGGTTTTCTTCTACAGAATAGGCACAACATCACCTACTGTGCAGGGTTGTAAAAACCAGAGGTCATGCATGACAGGCATTTAATAAATGGTGGCTTTGATTTTTGTTCAGGTGAAAGGTTTGAAAACCTCCAAAGCCTCTTGCAATATGAAAGAGCAGTTCTGCTCAATCATTCTGAACTAGCCACAGGAACGGAAAAATGAGCATGAGCCAGGGTGGAGGATAACAACAGCTAAATGCTTCAACACTTACTACAGACCGGGGCTATGGCAAGAACTTCAAAGACAGTATTTCACTTAAGCCTCACGATAATTCTGTGAAGTAATGATTATTATCTTCATTTTACACAGAGGCACCTGAGGTTCAGAGGGCTCAGGTAACTAGCCTAATGTCACACAACTAAGAAGTGGAAGAGCTAAGATCCACAGCAAGGGGCATCACAAAGCTGAGATTCTAACCTACTAACTTATGCTGCCTTGGGCAAAATCATAAGTGAGGAGGTCATAACTAGATTTGGGCAGGTAACAGGAAAAGAGATTTTAAGAAAATTTTGATGATGACTTAAATATAGAAATGAATGAAGATAGATCTCAAAAATTCTCATTTCAAATTTTGGGGAAGATAAAGACTCTACCACAAAGGAAAATACTTAAGGGGAAAGAGATGAGATGAGGTGGCTGACCATGATGAAAAACTTGGAGTGAAGCGAGTTTCGGTTATAAACAAAAAGTTAAGATATACACAAAAGAAAGCTGGAGGTACAGGTAGAAATGTAGATCTGGGAAATTTAGATAACAGGGTTTTAGAGAAAACATCACAAGGCGAATGTTTACTAAGTTATTAAGTGTACGCTATGTCCCAAGGGCTGTTGTGTTTTCCCTACTTCATCTCTTTGAATCCTCTCCACAACCAAGGCGGCCCTACCATCACCTCTGTTCTGAAGATGGAAAAATGAGGTAAGAATGAGTCGAGGGTGACATGGGCAAGAATGAAACTGAATAGGCATCCAGGCATTTGGCTTCTGGAGCTATGATCTTAGCCTACACAGACTGCCTGTTGCTTTTAGAGAGGGCCTACCAAAAACCAGGAAAAGAAAAAGATGATTGTAGAAGTAGGTGAGATCATCCCACAGTGCATACAAAGAGCAGGCAGACGACAAAAATCAAACTGATACCTAAATAAGTGAGTAAAGAAAGTAAGACAGAGGACCTGACACCTCGTAGCAAACCCAGAGAGCTGAGAAAATAAAGTGTGTCTGTAAAGAGAGCTCTTAACAGTACCAGGTGATGGGTGCTTTCTAAATGCTGTTGCCAAAGACAGTTACCAACTAAAGAGAAACGGCTCCTTCTATCACCTAAGGCTGGAAGGTCCAAGAGCAGGAGTTCTGCAGCTATCTCTAAGGCAGTTCCACTCAAGTACATGAAAGGAGGCCCAATTTCTCTTCAATATGTGCCAGGGAACTATCTTCTGTTCCCTCTATTCTGGTGCATGATGATTAATGGAATAGGCTTTTATTGCAGCAGTTTCCAACGACTTCAACACACCCATTCAGATTGCTATAGAAAAAAAAAAATCAAACTCTTCAAAATTGCTGGTTGTACAGAAATAAACATATATAGGGGTTACACCACTTTAGGTCTAACATTCGTGCTTCTAATAGTTCCAGGCCTGTCATTTCCTTAATAATCTCCAATTTTCCAGTGGGTATATTTTGAATGTAAAATATTCTCTCCACCTCTATTCAGACAAGCAAGTTTGTGCTTCAGCCTAATAATTGAGAACAATTTATCACAAACAACAACAAAAAACCCAAAAAACCCAGCCCCTGAAAACAAGCAGGAGATCCAGGTGATTTATATTATAAAGCCAAAAACACACACACAAAATTTTTTTTGAACCCAGGGTAATTTGCATTCATGTGTTTTGAAATTTTAACAAAATCTAAACTATTAATAAAAGCAAAGAGCTAATAAGGAAATTATTCAAAATAATTCCTTTTTAGATTTAGTGATAGAAGAATTCTGGGCAAAATGCAGCTAATTGTTTATCAAAACAGGAAACAAAAAGTATAAAGATGATTTGCCTAAAAAATACAGTATCATATTTAGCCCAATTTCAAACAATTTCTATATTACATCACCTATCAGTACCTGTATACTAGTTTGCATATAAATATCCACTTTGTTTTCATAATCTCTGCTAACCTGAAGAAAAAAATTCTAATTAAAATGAAGATCCACATATTTTTTAACAAAGTAAAAATGAAACGTAGCAATAAAGTAGGTAGACAGATAAATAGTAGTTACCATTCTTAATTTTGTTCTATGCGTGCCTCCCCCCAGTTCGGCCATGCAGTCAGAATTTCAGAGTTAAGGGTGAAATTTCATCCCCAATTCACTAGGTGAGGCCTTTAATTAAAACGATCATCGGAAGCAGTGTCACATGTGGCTCGGCATGCACCGCAACACCTTGGTAGAAACCAAATACAGACCTTCTCCATCTCAATTTCCTTGCTCTTCTGATTTAACGTTAAACTCCACAGTGGGTAACAGCTGGGGAGATGCTGTATAGAGTGCTCGTTTTTACCAAGATGTTACTGTAAAAACCTGCACAACAGGCTGCTCAACAAAGCAGCAAGCTGACTAACACCACAGACACAACACCACAATGAATCCTGATTTCCATTGCCCAGAGAGTAGAAAAGTGTGTGTTGTGGTTGGAACCTGTCCTGCATCTTACTGTCCAAGTGACCAGGATCACATCTCTAGTTACTCATCACCAAACTAGCAATGGTTTTCATTTCACCCAAGCAGAATCTCATCTAGTGGAAGAGTCTAAGGCAAACAACAATAACGAGCTCTACTCACTATTTCATTGAGAACACCAGATGATGCTGTATTTATCAAACAGTACCAAAGCTACCTCACAGACCCAATCTGATACAACTTAGAATCAACATAAAAGGCACTCACATAGTGAAAATTAAAATACAACTGTGTTCTTGGGCTACTAAAAATTCATGGTCTAGATACTTTCACTAATACAGACAAGACAATTGGGGGACAAAACGGAGGGGCAAATGGCTCAGGTTACTCAAACCTCAGCAACGACCTTGTTAAATGTCCACTCATCTGTAAAGAATTATGGCTTCAGCTAATTCTACCACAGGTATTATTTTTTATGAATGCATGAAATTGCTTATTCTAAAGCTAGAAAATTTGGGGTTGCTATGGTTGAAGGTATGTTTTGCTTGCTGGTGGTTGGGCAGGGGTAGTAGCAATTTCATTTTTAACATATATAGTCTCTTGTGTTGAAATTTTTGCCTTATACCAGGATGCTATGACAAATATAGTAGCAAACTGTAACTGACGGTGAGTATAAAGCCAAGACCTCAGCTGACCAGCACCAGTGAATCTCTGACTTGTGGAGGGGCATGTGGCAACTACCAATACCTGGGAGCAGCAGACTTTAGAGTTCTACTCCCTAGGGCCCAGGAACTAAAGAACGAAAATGTCCACGTTACACAGAAAAAAAGTGGGCTGACCTCTACACTGTGCTGACCAAGAAGCCAAAATAATGGTCAATCTGATTTATTAAAAATAAAATTGTTCAGCTACATTATTAGCATGGGTATGCTTTAGCATCCAACCAGGTTATCACGGGACTCTTGATCTGAGAACAAGGATCCTTACTAATATGAATGGCCAGTCTGGAAAGCCAGACACAGCTTTGATCCCAGGTTCTATTCCTAGCTTTATTTACTATGATTCATGTCTTTGGGTTTCATCATCCTCTTCTGATAAAATGAGGATCAGAATAAAACTATGATAAAATACTCACACCCTTGTGATTAGAACTCTCTGATGGGTCACATAACCTCACTCATATACTCTATTTAATAGGAAGACATTAGATAGGATTTTTAGCCCCATTCCCTCTCCAGTCAGCTATCCTGTCTCTTGGCTAACCAACAGAATAACCAACTTCAAAATCTGGCCTCTCCACCAATTCAGAGTATTGCTAATTTCTGGATGATGCTTTTAGAGCAATAGGTAATGGTCCCAGGAAACAGAAGAAATTTCCGGGCTACATAAAGTGCAGAACAAAATTCCTTCAAAAAGCTCAAGTCTATAGGGCCCATAGGTAGGGCTCCTATGGTAGATCATCTCAACACCAAAGAACTGAAAACAGACGGCAGAGCCGATTCGCCAGCAAACATGTGAACAGTTCTTACATATAAAGCACTACTCTAGCCCTTCCTTAAAACCTCCTCTTCTTCCTGTGCTCCCTATCTCAATGAAACATCACCATCCTCCCGCTAGCCCAAACCTAAAACCCAGGAGTTAATCCTGAGTTCTGCAAATCCTTGACTGTCCCCGTCCCATTAAAACATGAAGCCTTGTCTGGCCTACCCCTGTAAGTTCTCTTGACTCCATTTACTCTGGCCCATCACTGTTACCATCCAACCGAGACCACAGTTGTTTGACTCTTGGGTTACGAAGTAACAAACAGGTCTCTCTCTCCTTGGTCACGTCCCTCTCCATTAGATTTATCACACAATAGCAGAGTGATCCTTCCAAAACACAAATCTGATGAGGTTTGCCTTGACAGGCTTCCCATTACTCCAAGGATAAAGAGCCGAATGTTTACCTTTAAACATTCAGGGTTGCCTAGTCCAGACCAAAGTTTGCAAAATCTGGTTCCTGAAACATCCAGAGCATCGCAATTCAGGATGCTTATTGGCAAGGCAGCTTCTTAGGCCCTATTCAGAACTACTAAATTTGAGTCTTGGGTGGGGAGGAATGGAGACAGGCCCGGGACCCTGCATTTTTAAATAAGCACCTCAAATAATTTTTACACTAAAATTAACAAAAAACTGCCAGAGATTTAGAAAAATTAATTTCAACTTCAAATTCACCTGTCTGACCTCGAACGGATCCAGAAAACTTCTTTAGGTTTCTGTTCACTCAGCTTTCACAGGGAAACAACACCAACTGCCTTACTTAGCTTTACACCTAAGGTGACTATAAGGACAAATACTAATACAAGTACGAGAACTTTCTTAGCTGGAAAATGCTATATGAGAGGTAGCTAATAACAATGTTGTTCTAGTTAACAGAAATATTGAATTTGGTGGTAATCCTAGACTTTTCTATCCTGAGATTGGAACCACTGGAAACTCCTATGTGTAGACTGTTTTCAAATTAAAATAATTACACGTAAAATATATACCCAAGATTATAAAACAGTATCAAAAAAAAAAAAAAAACCTGGAAGTGATAGTACCATGCACCCCTACTAAGAACATGTTGATGATAATATCTGGCAATTAATGGGTAGGGGTCAGGAATGCTAGATATTTAGCAATGCATGACTGGGTACTGCCATTCAGATGCATGGTACCTTCCAGGAACAGAAAATAACTATCTATAGCCTTAGGCCTGGAGACGGTGCAATAGAGTGGGAACAGCATCATATTCTTGAATTCATCACATACCTGTCGTCTGACTGCAGAAGCTAAGCTCTGGAACAGTTGCTCTTTACCACTCTTTTGGAATATTTCTTTGGAAACACAAAGCTACGGGCCATTTCCCCGGAAAATTACTAATAAATGCAAAATTTTACCCTAGAGTAAGTTTATTCTTTTGTGTATAATAGGGGATAATAATAATTACCCTTTAGGGTATTGGGAGGATGCTATTATCAGAAAGATAATATTTAAAAGCACCTTATAAATTATAAACATTATACAGATATTAGTTATTGTAACTTTTTTGAAAGTGACTCAGTACTCACTACACAATAATTTGGCAGAAAAGTTTTAGAAAGCTTTCATTCTGTGCCCTCAAGTGCCTACAACATTCACCCAATAAAAAAAAAAAATGGCAAAGAGGGCTGGGCACGGTGGCTCATGCCTGTAATCCCAGCGCTTTGAGAGGCCAAGCTGAGTGTATCACTTGAGCCCAGGAGTATTAGACCAGCCTGGGCAACAGGGGGAGACCATATCCCTACAAACATACAAAAATTAGCCGGGCAAGGTGGGTGTGCCTGTAGTCCTAGATACTCTGGAAGACTGAGGCGGGTGAATTGCTTGAGCCCAGAAAGTCAAGGATGTGGTGAGCCATGATTGCACCACTGCACTCCAGCCTAAGTGACGGATTAAGAAACTGTCTCAGAAAAAAAAAAAAGTTGGCAAAGGGGCCAGCCATGTGACTCACACCTATGATCCCAGTACTCTGGGAGGCCACAGCAGGGGGACTGTTTGAGGCCAGGAGTTTGAGACCAGCCTTAGCAACACAGTGACACCCCCTCTCTACAAAAAAATTAGCTGGGCATGGTGGTGCATGCCTATGGTCCCAGCCACTCAGGAGGTCGAGGTGATATGATCACTTGAGCCCTGGCATTCAAAGTTGTAGTGAGCTGTAATGCACCACTGTACTCTAGCCTGGGTAACAGAGTGAGACCTTGTCTCAAAAAATGAAAGAAAGAAAGAAGGAAGGAAGGAAGGAAGGAAGGAAGGAGGGAGGGAGGGAGGGAGGGAGGGAGGGAGGGAGGGAGGGAGGAAAAAAAAGTTGGCAAAGGATCTGCATACCTGCCATGAGGTTTTATGCCACAAACCTTTAAGTGTTTTTGCTACAAAACAACAAACTCATAGGGCACACATTTTATACTTACTTGTAGTTGCTCCTTTTGGACTGTCAGGTACAATTCCTAGATTTTCACATTATAAGTGTCTCAAGAGTTACAGTCTCTGCACCTTTCAATCCTTTGCACAAGTCCTCTTGACAAACCCAACATGCTCAGCAAATATTTGCTGAATTGGATGGTTTGCCTGACATGAGTAATAATCACAACACACAAAAAATACTGAGATTTATGTTAAAACTGTTTATGAACTGCAATTCCATCAGATATAGAATAGAAAAATTTCTCCAAATTATTTTCTAAAATACAAAGAATATTAAAATTTATTTTAATTTATTTTAAAACTAACAGCTATAAAATTAGAGCTTTGCTCTTGGAGTTCAGAGTAGACACATGTGGAGATATTTTTAAATACACATACCCACATATAAAACTGTATTCAAATTCACACATACCATCAGTATAAATCATGAGGTAAGGGAAATATGACCCCACTCCCTGCTGAAATCTTTCCATTCCAATGAGGAAGAAGACTACAGGAAGGAGGCTTTGTATCCTTGCCACTTGCTTAATGTTATTAGATGCAAAGTACAAATCAGTCAAGTTTAGCTCAAATAATACCAAATTGATTCACCACTTTATGACTTTTACAACCAAGGCACAGAAAAGGACATAGCAGTTCACCATGCAAGCAATGCCCAGGACTGCCAACACCTTAGTGGGTGGGGACCTGCCCAGACTCTACATAAACACATGACCCAAGTAAGATCCTCACAGCCACATAGTGGTTTCTAAGAAACTCACACTTGCTTGGATACAGTAAAAACATTTATTAAATGGAAAAAAAAAAAATAGAACTTGCAGAGAACTGCAATGCCCCACCAATCACACACATGTATACACACACATAAACACAGGTAACACATGTGCTGACTGGAACCAACCTGAGCTACCTTCTAGGGTTCCTCAGTGGAACAGAGGAGTGCTGTCTCTACATGCTGCTCCCCTTCCTCATCATGTGACAGGTAGCAGCATGCATGGTGGCAGCTCGTTCACATTTCAAACAGCCAAGCATCTGCCTTCACAGCCTTGGCACCAGCCAGGGAGCTAGTGCCTGTTTCTGAGTCCTGCCCTAGAGCAGAAAGGCGGATACTTGCCTAACAAAGCAAAAGTCTGAAACACAGGAGATTAAATTCACTTTTATCTTTAAGAAGTTACCTGCATTCAGAAAAGAGTTCAAAGGAAGCAAACAAAACATTTGAAATGGAAGGAAGGAACCCAATGGTAGACATTAAAACTGGCACTCAGGTAAAGCCTATCACGGTCCGTCCATTTATTCCTGTAAATCCGGGTCTGGAGTAGGACACAAAAGCAAGGCCCTGACTGAGATCATTAAGCACTATAACCACTGTAATTTAGTAAAAATTCAGTACTTCTATTCTGACTACAGAGACAAAAATTATCCCATGCAGGACACTGTGGTATGTTTCCATTTACCATTATAGAATGAAGTCAAATTTAAGTGAATACCCTACAAATCGTTTGGAAACATAACCATAATCCCTGAGTCATTTAATCCTGGACTCTGGCTTTCCTGTATCTGGAGGAAGGCCTAGAGGCTGCTGTGAGCAGTTAAAAATCGACTCAATTCAGTATAATTGACACTTGCTTAGAGGAGGAAACGCGATCATCCTTACTACTGCTAACATCCCATTAAGACTAAAAGTTAATTAGGCTGTGTTCCATAAAGTCAATTTGAGGCATTTGTCTCAATAACATTACTGTAATTATTCCTCATCAAAATGAATACTGCCTCCTACGGCATAACAATGTCCTATGGAAACAGCAGCAAAAATCCAGCAACTTACATTACATTCTCCATCTCAGTTAGGTAAGTAGGTTTATGTTTACAGAGAACTGAAAACAGGGATTCACTAACATTAACGTATTTTTAAAAAATACAAAGGCAAGTTTAGCTTGTCTTGTTTTATGTTTCCGAAGGCCTGGAATATAAAAGCAAACTAGACAGCAGGACAAATTATATGTATCACAACAATACCATTACAAGCCAAAAAGAGAAGCGTCTATTGAAGTTAACCCATCACAAATGCTAGTCGCTAAGAATGAGCACCACAGCCCATGCACCCTCCACCTCCAACCAGAACAGGATTCCAACCACTCCACAGTGGGTCTGGTAAGGTCTGGAATACACCAAAAAGCCAGGGGCACCAGGATACCCACTAAGGACATTTCTAGTAACAGAGAATTGACATTTTCCTCGAGACCCAAAATTTAAACATATCAAAAGAATCCCCTTATGTGAGTCTTTTTAAATATATTTAATAAAGTATAAATAAAATTTAACTGTTAGAAGCAAAGCAAATGCATAAACATCTACATAGTATATAGATACTGATCTCTAGTGACTAAATGATAATGTTGTATTTCAAGTATTTTGAAATAACGCTGCAGAAGGAAAACTAAGTTATAATCTTATTTTGTGAATACTCTTCTGGCATCATCAGTGGCACAATGATGGGTGGAAGAAGGGGGTCAAGAGAGAAGGGCAGCAGGGACTGGGTTAGGGAAAGTGCATCCCAGAAACTAAGACAAGTCCTACAGCAATTAACCAACAGGAAGCAAGTGCGCAGGTGCCCTTAGCACAGTAGTTCTCCATTAGGGCCCCGAGAAGCTTTAATAGGCCCCAAATGCCCAGGTGTTCCCCCTGCCCCCATTGAATCTAACCTCTAGAGGTGGGCTGAGGCAACAATCGTTTTTAAAGCTTCCAGGTGATTCCAATATGGAGCCAAGTTTGAGACTAGTGCCTTGTCTATAAAAGGTGTCAGATGAAATGATTCTGAAGCTGATGACAAAGCTACCCATTTCTCAGGTGAAACAAAATATTGGTAAGTAGTAACAGAGCCAGTCACAAGCCAAAATTTTAAGTTGTAATTTTGCCCCTCCTGACCTAAGTGACCTTGAGGAAATCACTTGATTTCCCGGGGCCTCAATGTGTGTTCCTTCTAAACATGGAGTTCTACGTAAATCTGTGGACAGCCCATTTAATTCTATGATTTCAACATATTAATAAAGAAATACTTCTTAACAGAACAGTTTTGCCAGGCTAGAAAGTGTGTAGCAAATCACAGTTCAAGACTCAAATCAGGATTTTTACACACAATTTGATTCCAGGTTTACTTATTCACCTTTTTAACTTTTTAAGAGCTAGACCCACCAATAAAAACTGAGTAAATTCTGCATATGTCAGGTGTCTTTTTCTTTCTTTTCCAAAATGTAGTTGTACAAATTCTGAGTCCCAGTTAAATGGAATATGTTGATGAATTGTGGTCTGTCCAAACACTTCCTTAACATCCTCTGAAAAGAGAAAAGAAAGATTGATAAGTAAATCAGGTTCTTTCTGATAAGATCTGTTGTTAAATGGATATTGCTTTTTCTTATAAAAAAAGTAATTTTATTTTAAACAGACACATAGATTACAAAACTATGGCAGAAATAAAAGAATTCTCATGGAATTAGTTAAGAAATCCAAGTCAAGAATCCCACCAAACAAAACAAAGGTGGAAAAAATCAAGAAGACACACACACACACACACACACAGACACACACATACACACACACACCCTAAAGGCTATAGGAAACCCAAGTAGTAAGCTAAAACTATTATCATCTCATTTGTTTTTGTTTCAATAAATAATGATTATTTTCTAGGTACAGAGGACAGAATTCAATCTTAGCGGTAGGAAACATACATACACAAACACACATACCACAAGATACAAGTGTTACATACAGCCTTTAACAGTTACTTAAAAATTTTTGGAAGATTTAGAAATCCATTAGGAAAAAATCTGACACACATATTTAACACCCCTAAGGCTGTTTCTGTGCTTGAAAAAGTCCAACAATGTATTGAGCTGCACTTGAAGACAAAGAAAATGGGGAGAAAAGCCAGCAGCAGCCCAAGGCTTTGACTTTCCACTGCACTCTTCTGGCTTGACCCAAGAGTTCTCAAATTGTTCAAATAATCCCATTTAAGATGGGCCACTGAATGTGCTCGTCCTGGCTTATCATCTCTTTTTGGCCTCTACAGCAAAACTGTAAGAGGACTGACAGAGAGAAAAGAAAAGAAAAACATATATATATGAAAAGCCTTACTTTTCTAAAGCTTCAAGTTTTTATTTTTAGCCTCCCACCTCCTCTTGACAAAAGTGTGTGTTTAGAGGGTGGAGGATATACAAATTATTACCATATTAATATTTTTTCCTGACTTTCACAGCTTTAAATATATCTACCAAACCTGCTCATTTTTATGAGCAAACTGTGCTTGATACCTTTTTTCTGTTTTGCTTCTATTTTTTTTTAAAAAAGAAACAAGAAGAAAGTTATTTAGCCCTCTGAAAAGTGCCAAAATTTTTGGCATATGTGTCTATGGCTCCCCCCCACCGTTTTCCTACTTCCACCCCCGTTATACCCATAGTTTTTATTCCACGTTATTAAAGTTTCCAGAAAGTTTTAAAGCCTTGCCATGAAGAAACAGTAGTGCCACCATTAGCATAAGGTTGGGAGTGTATTTGCACAGAGAAGGCAGTAAAAATGAGGATTACGCTGGGCACAAATTTTATAAAAGTTGGCAGAAATCCTCAGGTTGGCCTTGATGAGAACAATAAAAGTTTTAAAGTACAACCTTAATTTCTCTGAATTTATTCTGTCTTCTCTACTTTTAGGGAAAAAAGAGATAAGATATAAGGAAAATGAAGTAAATCCAGAATTAGGATTTAAAGAAAAAACAGAATAAAAGATTCTCAGCAGGTCACACTGGGGTCAATAAAAGGAATTGAGTAGAAGAAGATTTCTGAAAAGAAATCACCAAACTGAAATTCAAATGACTTGGATTCAAATGCTACTAAGAGCAGCTAAACTTTCTTGGGCACTCACCATGTTCTAGGTATTGTTCTAATGGCTTTAAATCCCTTAATATCTTAAAACATGACTTTCTTCAGTGCAAAATATACTAACCGAATAATGTATGGCTCCTTTCTGGGTGTAAGTGTCTGTATCTCTATAGGAAGCAGGCCCAGTAAAGATTTAATAAAGGCTCCCATAATCTTCTAACCTAGATGAATAAATCATCTAATGAGAAATAATGTTCAAATGATAAAGATGTGACTGAAAGAAATTTTTTCATACTATAAATTTTATACTAGAATAAAATTTTTGAGAAATCATATACAAGAAAAAATGGTTTTCTAATTTATCCTCAGTTAACTTGAAGATTCCTTTCTGCCAAGCATTCCAGTGAAATAAAGTTTTACTGTAATAATCATTGGATAACTGTCAAAAATAAAATCGTTCCCTTCTTAATCTCTCCTTCAATCTTTCTTTCCCATAGAAAGTAACAGAAGGTATTAAATAGTTGGTATATAAAGCAAAGGCACTCATTATCTATTTTTATATTTATGTGGTCTGAAATTATAAGTATACATAAAAGTAAGTTTAAGTTTTTCTAATGTTAGTGAATGAATTTAAAATGTCTCATCATAAACAACAATCTTATTTATCTATAATTAAAGTAATTACCATTTACTGCTTACTAGAGCTCACATTTTTATCCAAAACTTTGAACATTACAGTTTTTTGTACTATTCCATAGAGTGTGTGTCTCTCTCTTTAGAAAACGCCTGGCTAATGTACTGATATCTTCTCTGCAGGATAGAGCTATTATCCTTAAAATATGTCTCAGATCTAAAATCTGAAAATCCTATAGGCCTGTACTACTACTACTAATTTGTTTGAAAAAAGATCTCTCTATAGATCTTCTAGAGTATAGTATGCTAGATTTATATAAGAAAGATTTCCAGATGATCTTACATAAGTCACTATGTATATGTATGCGCATACATTAATGTATGTGTACATACGTATTGTACATGTTTTATTTCCTAGTTATTAGCCCCTTGACAGCAAATACCCTATTCTTCACATCTGATTCTACTACTATAGCTGGCATCTGATTCTACCACTATGGCTGGCACAGTGGTAGGCAGAGAACAACTGCTCACTAAGTAGTTGCTGACTTTAAATGAGCCAGAAAAGGTTTACAATAGATAATGCAACAGGTTAAGGACAGCAGTATTAACTCTTTGGGGCACTACAGTTTCCCTTACTAAGAAACTATTCAACAATCATTTCTCAACACTTCAGGATACTGCATATAAATTATCAGTCAACATAGTTTATCAAAATCCCAGCCCTGGTCCTAAACTGATTTAAACATGTTGAGGGGCTGAAAACACTGCATTTTAGCCAGCACTCCAGGTTTTTCTAATGCCTGCCAGGATCCAGGACCTCATTCTGAAAACGTTATCTTGGCGTACAGAAGGGTTAGAGTCACTCTTAATTTTTAACTTCTCATTGAAATGGACAAAAATTTCAAAGGAAGGAGGTAGAGAATACTCCAAACCAAGAAGTATAATGCAGGAATATATAAACACAGATCAAGTGTAGACCTAGGACACTCAGGGATGCCATGCCGTACAACTCCAGTGGATGGCATTTGCTTCATGTGACTGGTGCCTCCTGGAGTTGGGCAGTGTACCAACCGCATGACCCTGAGAATGTAGCCCCAATATTAGCTTGGTGGCTGTTCCAATATGCTGGCTATTGTAGGAATGTCGGGGCTTGGCCAGCTAGCTGGCAACCTTTTAAGTAGCACAGCTTGGGAGCACTGTACTAAGTCCTGTGGGAAGAGGAAGGGTAGTAAGAGGTATGAGGTTATATCCAAGTCTTAATACATGAGAAATAATTCAACAGCATATTCAAGGAGTACACTGTATCAGCACTAAACCACAGGGTGTCCTCGTAGCAAGGAAATAGAGATTTAAGAGGAGAAGAGAGAGAGAAAAGCTTATTGGAGCAGATAAACCAAGATCTGGACCCTGAAAGCAGTCAAGGATTTACTGAGACGGACCTTTGAGGGAGCTCTTCAATGGAGATCAACAGCATGAAGAAAGGTTCATTTCTTTTGAAGTGAATAAAGGTCCAGTTACAGTGCTTTGGACCAAAGCCACCTGTGATCACTGAGACATGATAGATCCTGCTCCAGGTAGCCACAGACATTGGCAACACCTGCCAGTAGCAAACATTATTTTAAAGCCCTCAGGGCATGATGGTATGTTTACAGTGAAGAAAAGTTTGCTATGCAAAGAACAGTTGGCCATAGGATTCTGGAGGGGGGGGGAAGGCCTGAAGTTGTTTACCACTTGGCACAATTTCTACAAAATTTATTTTTTACTCTCTTGACCTACCTAGCAGGATTATGTACTCAAATAGCAAAAGATTGCCAAGCCATTCTAATTGGATGAGCCAAATGATATGCAAAAGATGAAAGGAAAACTACCAATATTTCTATTCATTTCACAGCTAATAAAGTCTTTAAAACAAAATATTAAAAACTGTTCCTCTGGAAAACTCACACATTTTCTCCAAAAATATTTTATAGGCTCATAAGTTTTTGAATATTTCATTCTGCTCTAATGAATCATCCTGGGGCATTTGTTTTCCGAAATGTTTGGTCCCTATGTTTTCCTGCAGGCTCATGAATAGAAACAACATCTGTAAACTCAATAATCACTATGAGTTCCTTACATTTCTCCCTCACTCTGGAAGACATTATAATATCATCTCAGGTTAATATCCTTTTCTCCTTTTAGGAGGCACAAATGGCTTTCTCATTTAACATTTGATTGTTTAAGATTTCTCCATGTCTTGTAAGGCTCTGAGAGGTAAGAGGAACAAGTTCCAGCTCTCATTTTACAGCTGAAAAATCAGAAATGAAAATCCAAAGTGATTTTCAAGCCCAGTTCTGCTCTATACTCTGGCTCCCAAGGGCAATTCCATGTGTTTTACCATGAAAGACCCTAGGAGTCAAACTTAGACTTGCCCTTTCACCAAACCCTGACCATTCCAAACCTAACTTGCAATCCTGGAGAGGAAAGAAGAAACTCAAAATATTTTAGCCTTTTTGGTTGCTTACTTGGTTCAGAATAACTCATAACTCAGCCACGGAGAACTTTCAAATAAGAACCACCTGCTAGATCTATCTCAAACATAAAAATAATTAGAATGAGGTCTCTCCCGGTCTAAAATACAAGGCCTTAAACTCTTATATCCAGGTTGAAGTCATACAGGCAAAGAAACAAAACTGAATTAGCATTGAAATGTGCATGTAGCACCAGTATATATTTTGGATATATAAAGTCATATTTTTCTTAGTTCAGCCACTCCTCCTAAAAGTAAAAGCAAATTAGAATGCTTATTTTTTAAAGTATAATTGTTGTTATTTCAATCTATGCCAAACAAGCTATGTTTGGAGGGCCTGTAGTTCCCATAATATCACCAAATAATAATGATATTATTTAAAATCAGACCTCACCAAATAAAGTCAAGGATCCTTTTATTTGTGGAACTTTGCTTTATCCACAAAAGTTTCCATCTTGAAAGTCTGCTGCATTCATCTATATCATGAGAAGACAATTACAAAGTGGCAGTTGTTTCCTTCCTAAAGATAACCTCAAAAAGTCAAAGGTATTTCCCCCGAATTAATAACTTTCCCAGGCTACAGGGTATGGTTGTAGTGAAAAGAGCTGAGACCTTTAAAAGTTGGGTCAGAGATGACATTATCTTATATATAGAAAAGTCCTAAGAAATCCACTAAAAAATTATTAGAACTAATAAATAAGTCTAGCAAGGTTGGAAGACAGAAAAATCAACGTACAAAAATCAATTGTATTGCTACATATTTGAAATAAGCAACCCAAAAATGAAATTTAAAAACAACTCGAATAGGCACAGTGGCTCACGCCTGTGATCCCAGCACTTTGGGAGGCCCAGGTGGGTGGATCATTTGAGGTCAGGAATTCGAGACCAGTCTGGCCAACATGGTGAAACCTCATCTCTACTAAAAATACAAAAATTAGCTGGGTGTGGTGGGTGGGCACCTGTAATCCCAGCTACTTGGGAGGCTGAGGCAGGAGAACTGCTGGAACCTAGGAGGCGGAGGTTGCAATGAGCCGAGATTACACCATTGCACTCCAGTCTGGGTGATAAGAGTGAGACTTCATCTCAAAAAAAAAAAATCAAAAAAACAAAAAAAGCCAAAACTCAATTTACAGTAATGTCAAAGACAATAAAATACTTAGAAATTAATTTAACAGAAGAAGCATAGATACTCTAAAAACTACAAAATATCATTGAAAGAAACTAAAGAGAATCTAAATAAATAGAAACACATCCCATGTTCATAGATTAGGACTTGATATTGTTAAGATGGCAAGATTCTCCAAAGTTAATTTTAAAATGGCAATGCTTCCTAAAATGATCTACAGATTCAATGTAATCCCTATCAAAATCCTAGCTGGCTTCTTTGCAAACGTTGCCCAACTGATCCAAAAATCCATTATGAAAACTCAACCGATTCAGGAGAGCCAAAACAATCTTGAAAAAGAAGAACAAAGTTGGATTTCAAACTTACTACAAAGCTAGAGTAATCAAGACTCTGAGGTACTGGCATAAGATAGACACAGAGTACAACAGAATGAAATTGAGAGTCAAAAAATTAACCCTCACATTTATAGTCAATTGACTTCCAACAAAGGTAACAAGATAGTAAGAAAAGACTGGTGCTGGGACAATGTCCATATGCAAAATAATGAAGTTGGGCTCCTATCTCACCCTGTATACAAAAGTTAACTCAAAATGGATAAAAGACCTAACTATAAAACTGTGAATAGTTTTAGAAGAAATATAGGCACATTTTCAAGAAAATTTTAGAAGAAATATAGACATAATTTTTGTGATGTTAGATTAGGAAATGGTTTATCTGATACCAAAACTACAAGCAACAGAATAAAAAAAAAATTGTACTTCATCAAAATTTAAAACTTTGTATTCCAAGGATACCATTAATAAAGTGTTAAAACATAATGAGATACCATCTCACACCATTCAAAATGGCTATTATTAAAAAGTCAAAAAAAAACAGATGCTGGTGAGGTTACAGAGAAAAAGGAATGCTTATGTACTGTTGGTGGGAGTATAAATTAGTTCAACCACTGTGGAAGTCAGTGTGGCAATTCCTCAAAAACCTAAAAACAGAAATATCATTTAATCCAGTAATCTCATTACTGGGTATATACTCAAAGGCATATACATCATTCTGTTATAAAGACACATGCATGTGTGCATTCATTGCATCAGTATTCACAATAGCAAAGAGGTGGAATCAACCTAAATGCCCATCAATGATAGAGTGGATAAAGAAAATGTGGTATGTGTGTGTGTATATATATATATATATATATATATATATATATATATATATATATATAATGGAGTACTATGCAGTCATAAAAAAGAATGAGATCATGTCCTTTGCAGGAATGTGGATGGAGCTGGAGGCTGTTATCCTAAGCAAACTAATGCAAGAACAGAAAACCAAATATCTCATGTTCTCTCTTTAAGTAAGACCTAAATTATGAGAACACGTGGACACACTGAGGAGAACAAAAGACACTGAAGCCTACCAGAGGGTAAAGGGTGGGAGGAGGGAGAGGATCAGGAAAAATAACTAATGGGTACTAGGCTTAATATCTGGGTGATGAAATAATTTGTACAACAAACCCCCATGACATGAGTTTACCTATATAATGAACCTGCACATGTAGCCCTGAACTTAAAATAAAAAAGAGAAAAAGAAAAGAAAGAGATGAAACAGCCTATAGACTGGGAGAAAAACTTTCCAAATCATATATCTGATAAGGAACTCTAGTTCCTTATCTAGTACCACACAGAACTCTCACAATACAATAAAAGGATAAATAAACCAATTTAAAAATGGGCAAAGGATCTGAATATTTCTCCAAAGACAGCATACAAATTGCCAAGAGGTACATGAAAAGAGGCTAAACATCATTAACCATTAGGGAGGTGAAAATCAAAACCATGATGAGATAACTACTTCACCCTACTATAATGGCTATCATCAAAAAAAGATAATAAGAAGTGTTGGTGAGGATACGAAGGAACTGCAACCCTCACACACTGCTGGTGGGAATATATTTAATAAAATGGTGTGGCCACTTTGGAAAATAGTCTGGCAGTTCCTCAAAAAGTTCAACATAGAATTATCATATGACACAGCAGTTCTACTATCGGGTATATACTTAAGAGAAATGAAAACATATGTCCATGCAAACTCACATACGTGAATGCTCACAGCAACACTATTCATTATAACCAAGGACTGGGAACAACTCATGTGCCTGTTAGCTGATTAATAAACAAAATGTGACTATCTAGATCTATACAGTAAAATATTATTTACCAATAAAAAGTGATAACATATGTGCTACATCATGGATGAGCCTTATGCTAAGTAAACATTATGCTAAGTAAAAGAAGCTAATCATGAAAGCCCACATTTTATGATTCCATTTATATGAAATGTCTAGAATAGACAAATACATATGGACAAAAACAGATTAACAAATGCCAGGGGATGGAGGGACTGGATGGAAGGGGGTGGTGACTGTGAAGGTGTGGTATGGGGTTTCTTGTTGGGGTGATGAAAATGTTCTAAAATTGAACGTGGTGATAATTGTACAGATCTGTGAATATATTAAAAACCATTGAATTATATACTTTAAATGGGTAAATTATATCTCAGTAAAGCTTTCCTTTAAAAAAAACAAACCTGGAACTGTCAGACATATGCCTCTTACTAATGAGTAACACTGGGCAAATGACTTACTCTGACTCAATTTCCTCCATCTTTAAAATTCTATCTTAGACAGTTGTTCTGGAGCTAAGCATATCTAGGTACAATGTTCTAAACATAGTAGGTGACCATCAAAATCATAAAACTCCAAAATGTAAAGTCTTAATTATAATGAAAATCATTATCTGGGCACCAAATATTTACAAATACTATTTTTTAAATGAGCACAGTGTGATTTGGAAGTATCACAGCTTTTAATTTCTCAAAAAGCAATAATTTTCCTCAAATATTTAAAATCCATCCTTCCTTGAGCTCATATACTAAAATTTTGAATGAAAAGTGATCAAAAACTAAGTAATTTTCCATTATGTTTCTTAAAGTATAAAATTAAGAAAGATTAAGAACCTCTCTGAAGATTGTTCAGACACTAGAAATATTTAATTGGCAAATTACTTGCATATGCCATTAAGTGGTTAGACTGAATTTGTTTTTACAAATTCTATGGACTCTTATTCCTTAACCTCCACCACACTATAATCTGAAATCATCAAGGTCTTCACTTATGCAAATTTTAACTTTCCATGTTTTTGTTTCCATACAGAATAACTTAATTAATGCACTTTAATTTCTAAAAGATTCACTTTTGAAGCAATGTATCTATGAAAAAGAGTTACCCATTAAAATAAAAAAGATTCATCAAGCTATATTATTTCAAACACTAAACCATAATCTCTCTCTTTCTCATGGATTTTTAAAATTCTGTTAATACCATAAACACAAAAGGGATGTTTGTGTTAAACATGAAAGTAACCCCTCTTGGAGGCAAAGAGAGGACTGCTGAACAGCCCAGCGCTTTATCTCTGAACAGTTTCATGCTTTTTCTAATGCATGCTAACTCCTCAAAGAAAGTTGTGGTTTTCCTCTAAGGGAAGTAATATTCCATCCTGCTGATATGGTTAACAACCAGCTTCTATGGGCATCATCTTTTAAGCAGGGAGCAAAAGACAAATTGTTGAACTCGTACTTTAAACAACATAATGGAGTAAGTGGATGCAGACCTATCTCTACTGCCATATGCTCCAATATCAAGGTTACCATTTCAAACCCTTCTGACAAGTGCCTTTTTACATTAATCACAGCTAAGGGTCTGAAGAGGAAAGCATTCTGGCTACAATTCAGAGTCGCTCAAGAAACTTCTAGGTGGAAAATGGTTGCCATTAAAACATAGTAAGTAGAGCATACGTACTTCACATTAAAATTGAGTTCTCTGTAAGACCCTGTAAACTTTTTTATTATTATTATTCTGAACATGTAGTACAATGGTGATAAGTATCTTTCAAAAAATAAGCACACATACAGCCAAGCTGAGCCAAATATTACACTAAAGTCATAAGTGGTGTTGGTGTATGTAAAAATTAGGGCTAATTTAAAACTCTTCCAGTTCTGTACTTAGGGATGGAACCAACCTGATTTGAGCTCATGTAGCATTCAGAAAAGAATCCTGTCCTTCTAGTGCCAGAAGACAAAGTTGTGATTCTTATGAAACTAGTCACATTTTCCCCTCTGGGCCTATTTCCTCATCCATGAAAGAAAGCCATAAAGTATACCCAGCCATTGTTCAACTGAAGTATGAACTATGTTCCCTTGGAGAGCTTGTTTAAAACACATTCCCAAGCCCCACACCCAAAAATTCTGAATCAATAGATTTGAGACAGAGCCAGGGAGTCCACAGTTGTAACCAACATTATACACTATTACAATAAGAACCCGTGATCTGCCTCATTGATAAGAATCCCTCCTCCTCTATAATCTGACAGATCCATCAATTCTCAAGATTTATACACTATTTAAGTCATTGCAGTGACTGTGAGTCAACAACAACAAAACAAAAAAATGGCTCAAGGCTGGCAGGTATTTAGCATAAGATATTAACTATCTGTCACACGCACTAACTAAATCAACAGAGGGGCCAACTGAGATGTTTCCAATCTATCTGCTAGAAAAAGTATTTTCAACTGGGTAGAATAAATCATTATTAGCCTTTCATAATATCAAAAGTAGGTCAATTAAAATGGTGTTTAGAGGCATACAGCAGACTGTGGTCACTCTGCAGATGTGTAAGCTTGCTTTAATCATCTGTTGTGTGTTAATTATTAACTTTCATTACTACTAGAGAATACAACACTTTAAAATTCTTAAAGTATTACAGAGTCCTAATTCACTCTCTAAATGCAAATATAATATCTATATTCTTTTTAAAAAACTATTTCCTGAGCCTGTTTCCTTAGACGGATGTTATCAAAAATTTTCTTGCAAAAGCATTAACATACATTTAACCCTACTTAAATGCTTCAAGAGCAGATGTACTACAAATGTACACCCACAGTGATCCCATATTAGTATAAAGCTGTTTTATTTCAATTAAAATGTCTAAGTATCCACCCCCAACATATACCTAAACTGTAATTTTCTCTGAGAACTTCCAATATGTTCTTGATTTTGTTTCCTTTATCAACCTATCAGAGCAAAAATTGCCTTGCAACTGTTAGAAGAAATCAGTCATTAGCAAGATTACAGCAAATTTTCCAATTTAGAAAAACTGTATTTTTATCTCTCTCTTATACTGAAAGAAGAATGGTATAATTTTACTATTTTAAAATGAACAGTACAGTTTAAAATAGTCAAATTTTCCTAGGGCTCTAAGTTTTAGGATTTTCTGTTAGCTTTCTGTTCTCTACACCTTCTTTCCTATTCACAAGTTCTCGTCACCCTTCATCATGCATGCACACGAACATGCACACACACAGTCACAGATGCAAACACACTCACACATGCACACACACACAGGTGCACATGCACACACAGGGGCAGCAGCCCCCAGTCCGGCCTCTCCACACACTGCCAGTCTGCTAAGGAACAGTTAACCTTCAGGCAGTAGTTAACTAAGGAGTGGCATCACATGGTTATTGTGATTTACTCTCCAACTGACATTCTTCCACCTTCTCAACAGGTCTGCCTTTTTTCCCCCGTCCCTATTTTTAAAATGTAGTGATGAAGTAGCAAAAAGTGCAATATTTTAGCCATTTGAGCATGGGCGATTCTTAAATTATCCCACCAACTGGAAGTGCTCTCTGATACTACTATCTTTCAAAATTGAAGCCATTATGGTCAATCGTGCAAATCCATATTTAGCTTTTCGTAAATAGTGGATTTTTGACCCAATGAACTGGAACAGTTTCTGAACAGTGTCTAGGATCTCTGAAAAGATACTCAGTACTCAGGCATGCCACAGTTCTTATCAACATCGACGTTATTTACTTTCAAAACTCACACTGTTCTTACTCGAAATTCTTACTCTCTATTTGGAATGTGAGGGTGTATAAGAGAATATACTCAGCGCCCTCTTCACCTCTTATAAAATAAAGTCTAATGTAGGGCAATATTTTTCTTTCACCAAAATAACACATTATTTTTGTGAAACACCAAAATCAGAACCAATATTAATAAAGAACTTTCCCCAAGTTATGCTTCCTCTGATTCTTCACCATTTCCCCCTTCAGCTATCTTTTTGAATATTTCATTTTCCAAGTGTATTACAAAGATAGTAACAAATGACATTCCTTTCCAGCAAGCTTAAAAATGATGGGTAAAGTCTGCCCTCTTCCAGTCCAATACTAGCACTCCTCTAGCTTTATATATTTAATATTAAATTTGAGTACTTAACTTCAAAACTTCTCATTTCCATACTTTTAACTCCCGTCATTCTCTGCAACCTGAATCTAAATGACTGAGTAGATGTTTCCACGCATTTCCTAATGTTATCTAGACTACTCATTTTCCCAAAGCACACCAATTTCATCATAGCAGGTGTTCCTGGATACAATCTAACTTGAACTCAGAAAGGGTCCCTCCAAACAATAACATCCACGTCACAGAATTAACTAACTGAGGACTAGCTTAGAATTAAGAATTAACTAGCTTAGAAATCGCCCTGGGCCTGTGGGTTTTGTTTAGTGGGACAGACACAAAAGAAAAGTTGGTACGAACATAGTAAGTTTGCTAAACTCCAATTTAAACAAAGTTAAGTAGATTTATTTTTCCACAGGACTTCTCAGAGCCTTAATAAACTAAAAGTTTTAAGCTTTATGATTCTCTTTTAGGAGAGTCCTTTTTCACACGCCACTTATTAACAGAAACAGGAAACATTCCTCTATAGTAACTAAACTTACAGTATATTTCAACAGTGAAGATTAAAGGACAAAAAGCCACTGTCATTTCCAATAAAGGGCAAGACTGGACCAGTTCCTTTTGGACTCCATGCTAACTGGCAGAACTGCAATGGTGAGCCAGTCCAGGCCTCCCAATGTAGCATTGGGTGTAGACTAGTTTCTTCCATTTTGGTCTTTATGAGAATCAGAGGACTCACTAGCCAGCCAACCAAACAGCAATTTCTGTATTTTTGATAATTCATTAGTTACTCTACATTTACTTCAGTTACAGAAAAATGTATTTTCCAATCTGTCTCTTGTATTATATATGGTAGTCTGATACATTTTGCTTCTTCATATATCCAAAATGAAAAGGCATCCAAAAACTGATTATCATTACATTTTCAAGTCATATATAAACTATCCTACAATCAATGTGTTCAACAGCAATGCTGTAAAAATATTAAATAAGATATATGTCCACTAGTTCAACTGCCCCTCTATAAAAAGCAGCTTTTATCTTTAAAGGGCAGGTCACTGACCTCTGCGAGATTTGCTATTTTTCCCCAGAAAAAAAAATGCTCATTTAGACAAAATATTACAAACAATCATAGCCATTCACAGACTCCCTGATATTTATTTAGGCAAAGAATTGAGAACTCTTGACTTTAAAGTTCAATTAAAAACTGCAGAACATAAACATGCATACACCGTCATTACTACCAACACTTGGATAATGAAATTGGGTTACACTCACGTATTAAGGATAACTTTAAAATTGCATGAAAAACATATTCATGAAATTTTGTTCAGTGCACTAAAAAAGTAATTAAAAAGTCAAAGGAAGAGAAAAACATGTAATAGCATAAGGCAAGAAAACATTTTAGAGTTTAACCTAAGAAACTGGCATTGTATAGAACACACTTTGAATTTTCAGGGGGTCTAATTGTGACTTTCCTCAGACAAAAGTAGTATTCAAGCTCTCTGCTACTGTGGAGCTAGGCGACTAGTGTGGTCTACTAGAGTACAACAACTGAAGAAAAACCAGTAAGTAGGAATAGGTAGTGTCTTAAATTAGCATCGTAAGATGGATCACTGGTATATATGCCAAATATTTCAGATCAACAGTTTCATTAAACACACCCACATATCCACACAGGTACTCTTTCTTAAAACCCACAGTGGAAATGCTTTGCTCCCCTTGCAACATTAAATAAGAAATAGAGTAATAGGAAAGTGTCTGAAAAAGTATCATTCACAACATGTCTGTACCAACCTACTCACACAACAGGTAAGTACTTCCAAAACTTGACTTTCAGCTCCTCCACTCACAAAGTGGGATGACTATCCACGGGCTTCACATAGATACTGTGAAGCCTGAACAATGATCACTGGCATGGTGCCTCTGGCTTTGTCCCACTCTAATCAACTCAACAAAAATCATCTCTTCCAAGCATGATTCTGATCCTATCCCTGTTCTCCAAAGACCTTGCGGTAACTCCTAATTGCTTCTCATATGAAATAACTAATCTTGCTCAAGGGCCTGGCCCTGTCATTGGTGCCCTGACAACTGATCCCCCAAGCACTCAGGTCTCTTAAGCTACACCCCTCAATCAAGGGCCTCCTCTACTATGGTTCCCCTCTATCCTCAACCTGTACACAGACCATCTCCTCACCCCTCCCTAACATCCTGTGATTTTCTCCTCCATTCAGAATTCTGTTCATATCAAAATATAAAGCTTGGCCAGGCGTGGTGGCTCATGCCTGTAATCCCAAAACTTTGAGGCCAAGGCGGGTGGATCATGAGGTCAGGAGATAGAGATCATCTTGGCCAAAATGCTGAAACCCTGTCTCTACTGAAAAAAAAAAAAAATTAGCCAGGCTTGGTGACATGTGCCTGTAGTCTCAGCCACTCAAGAGGCCAAGGCAGGAGACTTGCTTGAACTCGGGAGGTGGAGGTTGCAGTGAGTTGAGATCGCGCCACTGATCCAGCCTGGGTGACAGAGCAAGACTCCACCTCAAAAAGTGTGTGTGTGTGTGTGTGTGTGTGTGTGTGTGTGTGTGTGTGTGAAGCTTTTCTGGGTAAAACCCACATCATGTGCATCTCAACAAATTATCCAGATAGGTGGAACCAAGGCAAATTTTCCAGTTACATTCTCTTTCTTATAATTACTTTCCACCACAGTGAAATAAAATTTTAACTAATGCATTTTCCTATTGTTCTTTACTTCATGAAAACTATTAAATCCTTCTAATGTCTGATACAGACTGAGACCACAATGGGCTAAGTGACACCTCTCTGGATTATGACAGGCTTACCCAAAAGCGTGAGTATCCACACCAGAGGGAGGCAGTGTTGCACAGTGAAGAACAGTCAGCCCGGCTCGGGCTGCTGTCCCCACACCACCATGACAACACTATGTCTGTGGCCACTTACACAACCTCCCCATGCCTAATCCCTCTTCAGAAAATGAGAATTATAATAGTATAGACCTTCTAGACTACAATAATTAAATACTAAGCTATGCAAAAAGTACTTAGCCCAGAGGTTAGCATGTATTTAAAGATAAGATAGTGGTTATCTTACTTCTCTCATGAGATTATGTAAAACCACATGTCTTGGGAACAGAACAAGACCAGTAGCTACTACCTGGTCCCTCTTCCTTTCCTTTGACCCCTTCCTCTCATCCGATGGCCAATTGGGAGCCAAGTCATACAGATTTGATCTCAGGAATAGCCCAGTGTGCAGTGGCTCATGCCTGTAATCCCAACATCTTGGGAAGCCAAGGTGGGAGGACTGCTTGAGCCCAGGAGTTTGAGATGAGCCTGGGCAACACAGTGAAACTCATTTCTACAAAAATAAAAATAAAGTTAGCACGACATGGTGGTGCCAACCGTAGTCCCAGCTACTCGGGACGCTAAGGTAGGAGGATAGCTTGAGTCAGGGATGTTGAGGCTGCAGTGAGCCCAGATCACCCTCTGGTCTTCCCTGCAGACCATGGAAAGGCCACAGGTGAACCTCTGTAGAGTGTAGAAAGAATGTTCACCCATGATCATCACAATTGACTGAGCCAATCTGGGAACTAACAAAGACACCCTGCTTTCAATTGCCATTCCATGTCTATTCCTCCCAAAGATACACATTAAGGTAGACAAACTTTTAAAATACTAAAGAGTCATTCTTAGCTGAAGGATTTATAAGGAGCTAAGGAAGTAAGTAGAGGTAAGATTGCCATTGGGTTTACAGCCTCATATGGCCAGCTAGCCAGGTTAAGGTTGACAATGTAAGTCTTCTTTCCTGTCCTACTCCAGGTTGTTTGTTTTTGATATCTTCAACTCTGTGAGGAGTTTCCTGGAAAATGTACTTGTTGCTAGCTTCTTCTAAAGGTACCTGCTGTCAAAATACTCCCTAGGCTGCCACGCCCCCCTATAAGATTTTGTTTACTTAGGCGAAAGACTGCTACTCACACCACCTACATTTAATGAACCCAACCAACCCTATAAAAAATGTTAGAAGTCAGCTATTAATTTGCAAACTGATGGTCTTTTTGGTATCTTAGACCTAGGCATTTCCTATTCAGTTTAACCTTAAGTCAGGAGTAATGGCTCAGAAAATCCAGGCTACATTTTACGATACCAACAGAGTGAAGATTCCCACTGGCTCATCATACATGCATACAGGGCATATATACAACGTGTTGTTTTGTAGACTGGAGAACCCTAGAATAAATTACCTGTGAAAGGCAGGGTATTGCTGGAGGAGTTGTACATTCTTCTACAACAGTCATACACAACTAAAGACAAAACCAGAATATTAGCTCCTTGAAATCAGGGCTTCCTGTCTCTTATTGGACAAGATAAGGATGCCCTCTCTTAGCACTCCGATTCAACACAGTATTGGAAGACCTGGATAAAACAATTAGGTAAGAGAAAGAAATAAAGTCCATTCAAATAGGAAGAGAGGAAGTCAAACTACCCATTTGCAGTTAAATTGATCCTGTATCTATTAACAGAAAACCCCATAGTCACTGCCCAAAAACTCCTTAAGCTGATAAACAACTTCAGCAATGTCTCAGGATACCAAATCAATGTACAAAAATTACTAGCATCCCTATACACCAACAACAGTCACACTACAAGCCAAATCGGGAATGCAATCCAATTCACAATTGTCACAAAAAGAATAAAATACCTAGGAACACAGCTAACCAGGGAGATGAAAGACCTCTACAAAGAGAACTACAGAACACTGCTCAAAGAAATCAAAGAATACACAAACAAATGGAAAAACATTCCACACTCATGAACAAGCAAAATCAGTATCATTAAAATGGCCATACTGCCCAAAGCAATTTATAGATTCAATGCTATTCTTATCAAACTACCAATGATATTCTTCACAGACTAGAAAAATACTCTTTAAAATTCATGTGGACCTAAGGCCCGGGCGCGGTGGCTCACTCCTGTAATCCCAGCACTTTGGGAGGCCGAGGCGGATGTATCGCCTGAGGTCAGGAGTTTGAGACTAGCCTGACCAATGTAATGAAATCCCATCTCTACTAAAAATACAAAAAATTAGCTGGGCATGGTGGCAGATGCCTGTAATCCCAGCTATTCAGGAAGCTAAGGCAGGAGAATCACTTGAACCTGGAAGGCAGAGGTTATGGTGAGCTGAGATCATGCCATTGCACACTAGCCTAGGCAACAACAGCGAGACTCTGTCTCAAAAAAAAAAAAAAAAATCATATGGACCTAAAAATAACCCAAATAGCCAAGGCAATCCTAAGCAAAAAGAAAAAAGCTTGAGGCATCACACTACCTGACTTCAATCTGTACTACAGGGCTACAGTAGCCTAAATAGCGTGGTACTAATACAAAACCACAGAAAGATCAATGGAACAGAATGGAGAGACCAGAAGGCCACACACCTGCAACTAACTGATCTTCAACAAAGTTGACAAAAACAAGCAATGGGAAAGGATTCTGTATTCAATAAATGATGCTGGGTTAATTGGTTAGCCATATGCAGAAGACTGAAACGGAACCCTTCTTATGCCATATACAAACTTCAACTCAAGATGGATTAAAGACTTAAATGTGGCCAGGCATGATAGTTCACTCCTGTAATTCCAACACTTTGGGAGGCCAAAGTGGGTGGCTCGATTAAGGTCAGGAGTTCAAGACCATCCTGGCCAACATGGTAAGACCGCATCTCTACCAAAAAATACAAAAATTAGCCAAGCATGGTGGCACATGCCTACATTTCCAGCTACTTGGGAGACCGAGGCACAAGAATCGCTTGAACCTCTGCCTAGAGGTTGCAATGAGCCAAGATCACACCACTGCATTCTAGCCTGAGCAACAGAGGGAGATTCCATCTAAAAAACTAAAAAGATTTAAATATAAAATTCAAAACTATAATCTTGGAAGACAATCTAGGCCATACCACTCTGGCCAGTGAAACAGGCAAAGACTTCATGACAAAGATGCCAAAAGCAATTGTAGTAACAACAAAAATTGACAAATGGGATCTAATTAACTAAAGTGCATTCTACACAGCAAAAGAAACTATCAACAGAATAAACAGAAAACCTACAGAATGGGAGAAAATTTTTACAAACTATGCATCTGACAAAGGCCCAATATCCAGCAACTGTAAGTATCTTAAACAAACTTACATGAAAAATACAACCCCATTAAAAAGTGGGCAAAAGGCCGGGTGCAGTGGTTCATGCCTATAATCCCAGCACTTTGGGAGGCCAAGGAGGGTGGATCACCTGAGGTCAGAAATTTGAGACCATCCTGACCAATATGGTAAAACCCCATCTCTACTAAAAATACAAAACTAGCTGGATGTGGTGGCATGTGCCTATAGTCCCAGCCATTTGGGAGGCTGAGACAGGAGAATTGCTTGAACCCAGGAGGTGGAGGTTGCAGTGGGCTGAGATCGTGCCACCTGATTCCAGTCTGAGTGACAGAGCGAGACTCCATCTAAAAAAAAAGTGGGCAAAGGACATTAACAGCCATTTTCATAAGAAGACATATGCGGCCAAGAATCATATGGAAAAAAGCTCAACATCACTGATAATTAGAGAAACGCAAATCAAAACTACAATGAGATACTATCAAACTACAATGAGATACTATCTCATACTAGTCAGAATGGCTGCTATTAAGAAGTCAAAAAATAATTGGTGCTAGCAAAGTTGCAGAGAAAAAGGAAAGCTTATATACTGCCGGTGGGAGTGTAAATTAGTTCAACCACTGTGGAATACACTGTGGCGATTCCTCAAAGACCTTCAACCCACAATCCCATTACTGGGTATGTACCCAAAGGAATATAAACATTCTGTCATAAAAACACATGCACACCTCTGTTCACTGCAGCACTATTCACAATCGCAAAGACATGGCAGCAACCTAAATGTTCATCAATGATAGACTGGATAAAGAAAATGTGGTACATATATACCGTGGAATACTATGCAGTCATTAAAAAATGAGATAAGCCGAGTGTCGTGGCTCATGCCTGTAATCCCAACACTTCGGGAGACTGAGTGTAAGGTTTGTTAAGTTCTTGCCGAGTTTAAAAGGAAGAAACTGAGGCCAGCACAAGAGGATCCAATGCGAAGGATTTATTCGGCTCCCGGGAGAGGTTCTGCGGTCCAACAGAAGGGGGCTGGAGAAGTCGCATGGACTCCTCTCAGATGTGGGGTTTTATAGGGAGTGGAGGCGTTCGATTGGTTGTGGGAGAGCAGGGTGTGGGTAAGACAGGACTGCTATTGGGTAGGGTTACAAGCCTTTGTTTGCATACAGGACTTGACTGCTATTGGTAGAGTTACAAGACTTCGTTTGCATACTGGCAGGGTTTTTTTAAGGGAAGGCTAGGCTGTGCAAGGGGGTGGACATGTCCGAGCTCTAGGGAAAAAAAGGGGGGCGGTGTGCATCCGAGCTCCCAGCGAGGCGACTGGCCTTACACCGAGGAGGGCAGATCACGAGATCAGGAGATCGAGACCAACCTGGCCAACACTGTGAAACCCCATCTCTACTAAAATACAAAAAATTAGCTGGGTATGGTGGTGCATGCCTGTACTCCCAGTTACTCAGGAGGCTGAGGCAGGGGGATTGCTTGAACCTGGGAGATGGAGGTTGCAGTTAGCTGAGATGGTGGCACTACACTCCAGCCTGGCGAAAGAGCAAGACTCCATCTCAAAAACAAAAACCAAAAAACAAACAAACAAAACAACGAGATCATGTCCTCTGCAGGAGCATGGATGGAGCTGGAGGCCATTATCCTGAGCAAACTAATGTGGGAACAAAAAATCAAAAACCAAATGTTCTCATTTACATATGGGAGCTAAGTGATGAGAACACATGGACACAGGAACAACAGACATTGGGGCCTAGTAGAGGGTGGAGGGTGGGAGGAGGGAAAGGATCAGGAAAGGTAATTAATGGGTACTAGGCTTAATATCTGGGTAATGAAATAATTTGTACAACAAACCCCTGTGACACATACCTATATAATAAACCTGCACATGTACCCCAGAACTTGGGTTTAAAAAAATGCAATAATTAAAAAATAAAGGGCTTCCCAAAATACAAAAATGGAAAAAAAAATTAGAAGATCCTTTCTTCTTTTAGGCTATTTCTTTTAGTATCATTATTCGTATAAAGGTCTTGGTTTTCCAGATAGCACCTCTTTATGCAGTGGATCTTTTAATACTTACATAGTCCTGTAAGGTAGTTATTACCCCAATTTTATAGATGAGGAAAATAAAGCTCAGAGGGTTTAAATGACTTGTCCTTCAGCTAGCAAGAAGCAGAAACAAAATTCTTATTCAACTATGCCTTCTACAATTTAGATAGCTCTTGTTTCCTACATCCTGCATCTTCACACATCATTTTCTTTTAATGACACTAACAGACTTTACCCTGGAATAGTGGAAGTCTCCTATGTCTTTCCAGGACCAGTGGTAAACCCGGTGTTACCAATATCCCTTGCCACTTCACATGTATGAAGGGAAAATGGATCTGTTTCAAAGAAATACCTGCAGCCCATTTTTCAGTCCTCTCATCTCTAACTGAGCTCTCTTCCATTCCTCATATCCAAACTTGCTGGGGAAAGCAGGAAGATAAGACAGAACATACCTGTGTTGCACATGCTTGCACTCACAGGCTTTCCTCCGTTCATCCCAAGGAAACACTGTTACCAAACTCGCTTCCCCGGGGTTAATCAATAACACCATGAGCTAGCTGCTGACTCATTACTTGAAGATATTAATGGGAACTTTTTTTCTAATTGGTATTCCACTGAAAAGTTTTGGTTGCAGTGGTGCTAAGAGGAATTGGGTGATGGAAATAAATTTCATCTAAGGATATGTACACACTAAATAATCCTTATGAAGTGTTAATGGAAAGCATCTGATCTTCTAGAAACAAAACCAGGCAAATATATAATGGTTTGCCTTTGCTCAAGATGATTTAACCTTTAATTCTGTCATGCCAAATGAGTATGATGGAATGGCGAAGCAGTTTGGCACAATAAATCTATTAAACTATCTTACCAATACTTTATGTAATTATTACCTTCATTTCTTGATAGGATACATGAGGACTGGAGAGGATCACTAACTTGGCTCAGAGACAAAAGCAGCAGAGCTGGAAGGAGCTAAGCTTATCTGATTCCGGAAGCAACACTCTCTCTTGCACCATCTGTATTTTTCCCACATCTGTATATTCCCCACAATACATCAAATAAGACAAGTCCTAATGGTCTGGATGAATCGGAAACTATGAATAAAGACACTTAAAATGGGCAAGTGTCAGGCACAAGGCAAGCAAAGCTCTTGTCTGGCTCTCATGTTCTATGACTTTGAAAACAGTCATGCCACATTCTCCCTAATCTTAAAACTAAAGCGATCTCTCATGAAAGCACAATCCACATGCCTAAAGGGCTCCAAAATTCTTCATGAGCAACGTTACTGCAGATTTGCATGAAGAGATAACATATGCTCGCCACCGCAGAGTCCAAGGGAAACACGGTACTTTCTGTTAAATCTGTCCTCAGTAGCCAGTTTATTTTTAAAAAATAACTTACCACTGTCCCACCACTTCCAAGTCTTCCGTTTCTTCTAATATCTGAAAAACATCAGGGTTTTCTGCAGCTTTGTAGCTAATCCCCATGATGATGTTTGTGCCTTGCAAAATAAAGAGGGCCACAGCAGAGAAGGCACCGCCAGCACATCGGTGGCGGAGAGGGGGTGTGTTGTTTAGAACAAGGTCCTTCATGTACCATCCTGAACCACCATCTTGCGTAACGGCCCTGGCCGTGAAATACTCCACGGGAACAAGGTGAAGACACGAAGTACAGGGTACATCAGTAACTTCTGTTTGTAGGCAGTTTATTCACTTCTTTGTTCTATCCATGGAAAGCACTACTGATGGTGCAGGGAAGAACGAGAAGTCCTGCCTGGCTTCTCACATGGTACGTCTACGAAAACAGGGCCACTCTCCCTCACCTTAAAACTAAATCAGAGTACCAAAACTACTAAGCCAGAAGTTTACTTTTTTTCAAATAGGAAGACATTTGAACTGGAGCCCCTAAACACTGAAGTATCTTCACTAAAAGGGATATACTAACTTCTGAAAAGCATTACCATATACTTTATTTCGTTCCTAGAAAAAAGAAAGAAAACGCTCACACAAGTCCACACGTACATAGATGTGCACAGAATCGTGCTCCTTACCAAAAGTTACTTCTCCTTTGCCAGCTTTGTCAAACAGCTGAAAGGCTACCATAAACAAAGCATCAGGGGCACACAGGACAGATTCAAAGGCAACAAATTCTTGAAAAGATATTAATCTGCAACATAAAATAAACACAAAGCATAAAGTCAGCAACATGCAGAAAACAGAAGCATACACAAACATACACTGAGGGAAAAAATATCACTGCCAAAACACAGAATTCAAACCTGAAAACGTAGAAACATTTAGCATTCACTTTTACATATAGTGGATGGAAATAATAATGCACAGAATCTAAAAGACATGACAGCATTGACCATGTAGTGACACACTAAATACATTATAATTTCAAATGTAACTGTTTTATCCAGAATCATATATGTTTTAATATTCCTTCAGGCATGTTTTTGGGTTCTATAATTAAAGAATTAGATACTTTAGGCTAAGATGTGACTGCCTAATAGCAAAAGAGAGCAACTTTGTTATTCATTAGTATCTTTATACACCATGCAAAAATGGTTCACAGATATTGATTCATTACCAATATTTACAGGAGAAATACAGATAAATGACACATGAAACACGACCCCAAGGAACTTGTAGTCTGGTGAGGCAGATAGCACTAATCTAGAAATAGACTAGCGTATACAGGAAGGACACATCATAAAACAAGAGCTAGTATAGTAACAGAAAGTTTTGTGGCAGAAATGGCATTTGAGCTAAACCTTAAAAAATGAGTACAATTTGGATATGCAGTAATGAGTGTACAAGAAGGCATTTCAAGCAGAAGGCTAATGCAAGAAAGCTAAGGAGTATATAAGGAAAATTATGAGTGACAGATTTTGTCCGGACAGTGGAGTGCATAAAAGAACAAGGTAAAATTAGATTAGAAATATAGGACCAGAGGTGGGCTTGAAGCAAGAAAAGGGACTGGTCATTCTTCTTTAGGAAAAAGGAGTGACTTTAACTTTCTGAAGGTCAAAATGTGGGTCAAATATAAGCTTTAGGAAGAACATCAGAGTCCAAGGACGTTTGACTTTCAAAGAGGAAATGGGTCCCTAACGCTTTCCTATATATATTTTTAACAACTGTTACTTTAAGTATCTAAATACTTTAATAATACATTGAGATACTCCAAGTCTCAGGATATAGAAGGAAGAAGAAAATAAGAATGCTTTTTATACCTTTCACAGAAAACCTAGTTACTTCTAAACAACCTACAGAGAAAACACATTTTTATAAAAACTGTTACAAAGTGAACTTAGCTGTGTCCCAGAATGTCACCCAATTACGATAATGCTACAAAGAAAGGAAAAAACTCAGTGTATTCACTATAACATCTCTGTATCATTAACCATCCAAAACACATCCTTCTCAATGCCTGGGAACACTCAGGAAAAGCATCTGTTCCCAGAGAATACTTCCTGAGGACATTTTATCCTCTACTAAGGTCTCTCTCACCAAGACTCTCTGTATAAGGAAGACCAGGGGAAGACAGAGGCAGGAAGAGAAGCAAATAGGAGTCAAGCATTCCTGGCTGAACTCAAGGAGTTTACCATCTGTAAGGAGGAAGGGGAAACAGTCATGAGTACACATAACCACTAGAAATTAAGAGTTAATTGTAATAATAACAATAATAATAAAGCACTAAGGGGCATAAAAGGGGTGAACTACTCTGCCTAGAAGAGTTAGGGACTGCTTCATGGAGGCATGGTTTTGAAGAACAAATTTTAAAGCTAAAAAGATCGTAGAGATTATCTATTTCAACCTCCTCGTTTTACTTGTGAAAAAACAGAAACTGGAAAAAGTTAATGACCTGGGTTAGGCAAAACAATTGGCTTCTAAATTTTGGCCTGAAAACCAGGTCTCCCAGCTTCCTTTTAACCTGGGTAGAATTCCAACTGCTGTGGGAAGATGGTGAAACCATGCCCCACAGGGTTAGAGAATTTGGTAAGTAACAAAAATGTATTGAGCTTGTCTTGCAGAACAGTGGAGAAGAAAACCATTTGTTATAGTTCTCGCCATTTGCCACAAAATTGGCTGACAGATGGAGGCTGGTTGGAGCCAACATGGCTGACTAGAGTCTGTGCAGAATAGACTTCCTCTCACGGTGAGTAGCGTTTTGACATCAGAGGGTTGAAAACTCACCCTCAATTCATGCTAATGCCACCATTTCCCAAAGGTGTAACCCATGAAGCAGCATGTAAAGGCACCAGTGCATGCCCAAGACACTTTCCAAACCCCGTTTCAATTCAACACCTAAACTGCACACTCAGAAGCTCTCCCTTAATCTATGGCTATAAGGCTGGTAGAGAAAGTTAAATTTGAGCCTGACATCTGTCTCCTTATTCAGCTCCCTGGCAATAAACCTTTCTTGCTGCAAAAACCTGGTGCTTTGTGTTTGGTTTTCCATTGTGGGTAGGCAAATAGACCCACTTTCGGTTGGTGACAATGGAGAGAGGAGGGAAGAGTAGAGAGAGGACCTTCTACACTAGAGAAGCAAAGTACAGAGGTGAAAACAAATGGATGTGCTGTGTTTGGAGAAGGATGTTGGAGTTACCAATTCTCCATCTAGCAGGTTATGAGGAGCAAAAGAGGGCCGTGAGCAAGATGTCAGCCACCTGGTATGGACCTTAAGGGCCAAGCAACAGAATCTTTTTTTTCAGACAGTTAAAAATTACTCAAGATTTCTGGATTAAGAAATGTCAGGTTCAAAGCTTTGTTTTAGGAAAAGAACTGATGTGGAAGATGAATTGAAAGGAGAGAAGAGATGTGGGAAACAGCCTGACAGCCAGGGATCGTAGGGCTCTAAACCTGAGTGAGAGCCCTAGGAATGGAAGCAGGGGAAAGTTAGAGAAATACAGTGGAGGCAGAAATCACAAAACCTGGTTAGGACTGGATGTCGGAGGCCAGGGCCAAGGAAACAGGCCAGGATGCTCCCAAGATTTCCAACTTGGATAACTGAGTGGAATGATGATACCATCACCAAAGGTAAAGAAGAAAAAAGAAAAAAAAGGAAGAACTGGAAAGAAGGGACCTATGGGAGAATGTAACCAATTGTGACTGTGTTAAATTTGAGGTACCAGTGGGACATACAGAACAGGGTCCAGTCAGAAGCCAAAAGAGACTGAATGGAATAAAGAGAGATGCTGGTATGGGCAGAACTGTGTCCCCTGTCCCCTAAAATCCCAACCCCTAGAACCTCAGAATGTCACCTTATTTGGAAATAGGATGGCTGCAAATGGAACTAGTTAAGATGAGATTATAGTGGAGTAGGGCAAGCACCTAATCTGATATGACTGGAGTCTTTATAAAAGAGAGAAGTTGAAAAACAGACATGCAGCACGAGGAGAAAACCAAGTGAAGATGAAGGCAGAGATCAGGGTGATGCTTCTTCAAGCCAAGGAGCACAGGTTGCCCGCCCACCACCAGACGACAGGAAAGAGGCAGGGAACAGATTCTCCCTCACAGCCCTCAGAAGAAACCAACCCTGCTGAACTTCCACCTTGGATGTCTAGCCTCCAGAACTTGGAACAACTAATCTGTTGTTTTTTTTTTAAGCTTCCCAGTTTGCGGTAGAGTACTTTGTTATGTCAGCCTGAAGAAACTTATATAGAGGCCAAGATTGGAAACGTATCAGGCAGTTTTTAAAGAAAAGTTACTTAAAGCTGCAAATAAAAGTACCCACAAGCATTTCATTTAGAGCTGTTTCCTTTTCCTCTTAAGACATGCTCTAATAAAAGAAGACCTTGAGGAATTCACCAGCAGGCCTGCCACATTCTAGACTTCTAAAGTGGGACAGAGGATAAATGTGTTTCTGGACCTTTACTTCCCAGTCACCACGCCTCCTCATATCCCCATAGCCCTGCTGAGCAGGCACCCACAGCCACGCAGCCACACAGTGCTGGTGCTCTCCAGGGGAGCTTGCTGGCCATTTGTTGAGGCAGAAACCAATCATATTTGCTTAATTACCCCTGTACAGACATTAGGTTCATTAAATAGGATCACAGTATGCATTACCTAGAAAAGGGATGTTTTTGGTTTCATGGTCTGAATAAAGAAAGCCTTAATATATATATATATATATATATTTTATATATATATATATAATATATATTTATATATATATTTATATATATAAATATATATATATTTATATTTTTATATATATTTATATATTTATATTTTATATATATTTATATATTTATATATATATATAATATATATTTTATATATATATATCAAAGACTTATATAAAGAAAGACATATATATATATATATATATATATATATATATATATGACAGACTATATACATATGCAAGGCTTATAAAGGGATATATATATCCCCTTGTCTGGCAATGTCAACATTTCATAACTGAAAATGGCCAATAAATACTCTGGTATTTTAGCCATGTTATTGATACCAAAAGGTATGTAATTTGGTAATCCTGTTAGATACGACTATTATACATCTATGCAGGAAGTATATAGATGAACTATGAAATCATAATGTATTATTGTTCACCAAGATCATTTTGGATTTTCAAGGTAATCTAACTAGAAGGCCATCAGAATAATTATATAGTACTATATTCCTTTACAGCATTATACCTAAAAAATGTTTATATATGTATTTTTTGAACAAACAGTACTTCCGTCTTGCTCTACAGATTTAATGAGTATTAGCATAAGTTACAACAAAGAATTCAAGCTTAATCAAGTTCAGATCTGGCTGGTGAACTCACTTAGTTCCTTTTCCACCCACAACTCCCAGAACTTCTTTGACAATGTAAGATTCCCTTTAAAATGAATTACACAGCTCTGATTAACTCTATGACTAGAATCTAAGGAACAGTATTTGACACCACACTCATCTGCAGGAACTGATAGAACATGGGTCAGGTAACATGAAAGCAAATGTACAAGTCACATTTTCACAGGGCTATACCACTCAGAGATTAGGGGAGGGTAGATTTCTAACTACTCTATTTCATGGTTCTGATGCTACCAGATATTTTTTGTAAGCAAGTCATTTTTGTTTAACAAAGGACTAGAGTTGCTTTCTCCTTCTGGAAGCCATTTATAACATTAGCAACTTTATAACTCCTTTTTAGTCCAGGTAATAATAAAATAGCCAAAGCACTGCACAGAACTATAAAATACTGGGCCAAAGAGGAAAGGGTTGAAAAGTGAATTGTAGGTGTATGCTATGCTTACAACAATGTAAAGATTAATCATCTATCACATATGAGGAAAGATACTACAAGATATATACCAAAACGATGATGGTGCTTCTTCACTGTAGCATAACTTTATGTCCCTCCTCCGCCAACTTTGCAAGGGACAGCACTTAGCTTGGAGATATTTGAAATATAATAGAGAATGCAGACTGAAAATTATGATATTATGGAAAAAGGGTTAAGTAACATAAAATAACTATAAATAAACGACTCAATGAATTCAGAGGAGGGAAAGATTACTGTCATATTGAGTGAAAGGAGGAGATGGAGAAAGCCTTACTGAAATTTGGAACACATGACATCAGAGGGAAGATGTGTTCACTGAACATGAGATCAGTCTTGCAATAAAAGTGAGACGGATCAAGTGAAGATGGGAGATGGGGGAGGAGAGTCCACCAACTGCAGTTTGACTTCAGTGCCTACTCTACATGCTGGGCAGAGGGCAGTTCTAGGGACACAATCTCTGTTCCCCAGATCTGGTGGTCCAAAGGGGCAGAAGGTAAGCCAGGAACCAAGGAAGGAAGACCAGAGATGAAAAATCAGAAGAAATGCATATTTGCTGGAGAAAAACTAAAATAGAAAATACAGTGCCCAGGCTGGGTGTGGCAGCTCATGTCTGTAATTCCAGCACTTTGGGAGGCTAAGGCAGGAAGATCATTTGAGTCCAGGAGTTGAAGACTACAGTGAGCTATGATTGTACCACTGCATTCCAGCCTGAGCTACAAAGTGAGACACCATCTATGGAAGTAAGGAAGGAAGGAAGAGAGGGAGGAGGGAAGGAGAGGGGAGGGGAGGGGAGGAGAGGAGGGAAGAAAGAAAGGGAAGAAAGCAAGCAAGCAAGGAAGGAAGAAAGGAAGGAAAAAAAAATCACTAATTTGCTCACATCCTGATCATGAGGTCCTGTGATGGATGAGGTCCTGTGATGGTAGACCTGATATTTTTAGTGATATGATTAATTTGTGCATTAGAACATTTAATCTGACAGAGGACTGTTAAATGAACTGGAAGGGGAAGAGACCAGAGTTGAGATGTGGTGGTAGAATCCAGGGTAGAATCTAGGAAAGTCTGAATGAGAAAGAAAGAAAGGCTCTTTATATCAAGGGCTGGGGGTGCACAGTGCAGCATCTCCAGAGGACAATTAGACAACACAGCAAGAATCTCAAAAATGTCTTTATGCCCACTCTGGGTAGCTATGGGTTAGCCCTGCTCAACAAGAAGCGGTTAAAAACAAACAAACAAAAAACCACCTCTTTACTCCTTGACCACCACAATCCCACTTCTAGGAGTTTATCCTAAAAAACAACTCATGAGGCCAGGCGCAGTGGCTTAGGCCTGTAATCTCAATACTTTGGGAGGCTGGTCAGGCAGATCACAAGGTCAGGAGATCGAGACCATCCTGGCTAACACAGTGAAACCCCATCTCTAGTAAAAATACAAAAAATTAGCCAGGTGTGGTAGCACACGCCTGTAGTCCCAGCTAAAGGCTGAGGCAGGAGAATCATCTGACTCTGGGAGGCGGAGGTTGCAGTGAGCCAAGATCGCTCCATTGCACTCCAGCCTAGCAACAGAGCAAGACTCATCTCAAAAAACAAAAATTTTTTTTCCATGAATGCGTTCAAACTTTAAACTTTTAATCTACAGGGATGTTCATCCTGCACTGCTGGTAACAGTGAAAAAAGTACAAACAACCTCAATATACAGCAATATGTGACAGACTGAATAAAGAATATTCATATGCAGATACTATCCAACCACTAAAAAGTGTTACAAACAAATCCATGATATTAAGTAAAAGATCATTTACACAAAGATGTGTAGAAAATTATGTTTCTTAAAAATGGACAATAATATTTTGCACACACACAAAGTCTGAAGGATGCACACCAAAGTGTCGGCAGTGGGTATCACCTCTAGGTGGTTAAATTGTTAACAATTTAAGCGTTTATTTCCTGCTTGCCCATATTTTCTAATCTGTTCAATAATATACATACTGCACTGTTCTTATAATAAGAAAAATAAAAATTCGTATGAAACAAAATAGCAAAGTCCTCAACTTAGAAGTGGCAGGAGGACTATATAAGAGATTTGGGGAGAGGAAGGCAAAATTGAAAAAAGAAACGAAGGATCTGAAAGAATCACACTAACGGATAACCTCCAGTTTTTCTCTTCCTCTCTGCTCTTGTTTATTCTTGCTCAGCAAAGGTTTAGACCCCATGTGGTCACCCTTTCATTCCCTGCCTGGCTCCTATCTCCAGGCCAACTCTGTGGCTACGAAAGTTTAAGCAACAGCACATAAGAATTGGTCTGTTCATACTTCGGGAAGTTTGGTTGTAGACAGTGTACCATCAAAATCCAATTACCACTTTTACGAAGGTTCCTAACCACAAGAGCACTTCACAAAAATAACTTCTCCTTATAACCTTGTTCTGTGTGTTACAACAGAAGTCAATCAATTGTCCAAGGTCAGTGGCAGAGATGAAAGTAATATCCAATTACAAGAGTTTCTAACCATCAGACCACCCATATTTAAGTATAGGTGGGTGTTAAGAAAAATCTGGAACTGGGCTCTCCTGTGATCACCAATTTATCCAAAGAGCTTTGGTCCATGATTTTTAACATCTTTTAATAGCTTTTGGCTTTTACAGCTCTTCTCTTTCCCACCCATAGTCCTTGCAAATACATATTATTCAGGTAACCAAACTGTAAACCAAAAATAAAATTCTAAGGTCCTTTAGTGGACTTCCTTCTTGGCCAGAGCACTCTTTTTTTTTTTTTTTTTTTTTTTTTTTAAGATGGAGTTTTGCTCTTGTTGACAAGGCTGGAGTGTAATGGCATGATCTCTGCTCACCGCAACCTCCGCCTCCTGGGTTCAAGTGATTCTCCTATCTCCTGCCTCCGCCTCCAGAGTAACTGGGATTACAAGCATATACCACCAGGCCCAACTAATTCTTTTGTATTTTAGTAGACACATGGGGTTTCTCCATGTTGGTCAGGCTGATCTTGAACTCCTGACATCAGGTGATCCACCCACCTTGGCCTCCCAAAGTGCTGGGATTATAGGCGTGAGCCACTGTGCGTGGTGCCAGGGGACTCTTAAAATTTAACCTAAAATATTGTTTCTGCCCATGACAGGAAGTGGGGGTTGGACGTGCCTCATTATACCTTAAGTCTGATAAGAAATATTTATAATCTATTATCTCTGAAGCCTGCTACCTAAAGCCTCCATCTGTACAATGAAAACTTTGATCTCTACAATCCCTTATCTGAACCCAGACACTTCCTTTCTATTAATCCCAGGTCTTCAGATGAACTCCAATCTATTGTCAACCAGAAAATTTTTAAATCTACCTGTAACCTGGAAGCCCTCACCCTGTTTCAAGTTGCCCCACCTTTCTGGACAGAACCAGTGTATTTCTTAAACGTATTTGACTTGGCCGGGTGTGGTGGCTCACGCCTATAATTCCAGCACTTCAGGAGGCTGAGGCAGGTAGATCACGAGGTCAGGAGATCGAGACCATCTTGGCCAACATGGTGAAACCCCGTCTCTAAAATAAAAAAAATTAGCTGGGCATGGTGGTACGCGCCTATAGTCCCAGATACTCGGGAGGCTGAGACAGGGGAATGGCTTGAACCCAGGAGGCGGAGGTTGCAGTGAACTGAGATCGTGCTACTGCACTCCAGCCTGGTGACAGAGCAAGAATCCGTCTCCAAAAAAAAAAAAAAAGTATTTGACTGAAGTCTCATGTCTCCCTAAAATGTATAAAACCAAGCTATACCCTGATCACCTTGGGCACATGTTCTCAGTATCTCCTGAGGGATGTGGCACAGGCCATGGTCATTCATATCTGGCTCAGAATAAATCTCTTCCAATATTTTACAGAGTCTGACTGTTTTTTTTTTTTTTTTTTTTTGAGATGGAGTTTCACTCTTGTTGCCCAGGCTGGAGTAAATGGCATGATCTCAGCTCACTGCAACCTCTATCTCCCAGGTTCAAGCCTCAGCTTCCCAAGAAGCTGGGATTACAGGCATGCACCACCACACTGGATAATTTTTGTATTTTTAGTACAGACAGGGTTTCACCATGTTGGTCAGGCTGGTCTCAAACTCCTGACCTCATGATCCGCTCACCTCAGCCTCCTAAAGTGCTGGGATTACAGGCATGAGCCACCGCGCCTGGCCTAAGTCTGACTCTTTGACAACAAAGCAAATGTGTACCCTGCTCCTACTATATGCTAAACCATGCCCCAGGTACTAAGGATACCTTGAAATTGACATCTATGTCCTCAAGGAACCACATTTGCAGGAGGGCGGAGGATGAGCGCAAGCATACATAAAAATTCCAGAATCATGAGACAACTGTTGTGTAGAGTAAAATAGAGCAACGCCTTGGAATCATGCTTCTCAGTCCCAGATACTCTATTTCATTGGTCTGGAGGAGCCTGAACACTCATTTTTTTTTTTTTTAAACTTCCCAAGTGATTGTACTACATAGTCAGGCTTGAAAATCAACTCCTGGAGAGCAATGGGGTTGGGAGATGGAGCTGCTTTGCCCAAAGTGGTCAGGAAAAGCCTCTGGTGAGGAGGTATTGAGATCTGAAAGGTGAAAAGCAGCAGCCAGGAAAAGAGCTGGAGGACGGGGATGTGAGGAGAAACATCAGTGCCAGCGCCCAAAGCAGTCTACCCTTGGCAAGTTCCAAGGGGCAGGAAGACCCCAAGCAGCTGGAGAGTAGAGAAGGCAGGGGAAGGGAAAGGGGATGAGGATGAGGAGGGTGCAGGGCATAAAAGGATATACTAGGGGAATCAGCTGCTGTTAGAGGGTTTTATGCAGGGGAATGATGTGACTTGCCTCGGAGTTAGAAAGGTTACAAAGAACACTCAAGCCACTGTGGAGCATGGACCTCACGGTGAAGCAGTGAGCTCAGTTAGAAGCGGCTGCAGCAGGCTGAACCTGGGTTGTAGCAAGAAAACCAAGGAGCAGTCAAATCCGGAATACATTTTCTAGACAGCTGTTAAGGCTTAATTACATGGGGTCTGGTGGGGCCTGTCCTGGAAGTCACAGCAAGCAGTTTTTAAAGCTCAGGAGCTGGTCAGCCCCTCCTTCTCAAGAGGAGGCCTGGTAGCCAGGGCTGCAGGGGCTTTAGCAGCCACAAGCACAGACTCTCAGGCCTGGAGGTCACTGAGGATATGAAAACTACCAGTTAGGCAGATGAAGAGGGCTCTCCTAAGTAAAGATTTTTATTTAATATGCTAGTTGATGGTCAACAAGCACACAAATGAAGACTCATGGCCCCAATTATGCAAATTCGTGACAATGGTTTCTAACCTGCTTTGAAAAGAGACGATGAGTTATTACCTAATCTTCTAAAAACCATCGGAATAAGGTGGACAGAAGAGTACTAGTCTTACCTTTGCCTAACTGGCTGAATGACCTTGTCAGACAAGTTGGAACAGATACCCTTTCTTGTTCCATAAAAGGTGCTTTTCTCAGATGCCTTTCATTCTAAAATCCTGTCTTCTTCCATTTTAGGTTGCAGGCAGCCATTCTGTGCCCACCCTGACTCTAGCAAGGACCTTGGCATTCCCTGGAGTGCATCTGTTCTGAGGCCAGCAGGGCTTTTCAGCTCTACTATGTACTCTGGTTCAAATCTCACTGCAGTGTTTGCCAAAGGCCTATTTAAATTCATTGGCTCCAATGAAATCTGGCAGATGGAGTATTGTTCAAACAAGCAGGCCACTGCCTGGCTTTAAAAACCTATTAAAGATTTTTATTGGCAATTTTACTGTATTGTTATCATGAATTTGGCCCATAAATATCACCTCTGTATATATTACTGCCTACATATTGGCAAAAGAAGATATATATATATATGTATATATGGCTCTCATAATTGTGAGGTAAACTCAGTAAGTGATCTGTGCATACTGCCAGCTCTACTTGGGAGCTGACTACTTTGCAGCTGACTCCAAACAGCAGTCAAGTTTCCCAAGGCTGCCTGTGCCAACCAGGGGGACTTACTGGGGTATTCTTACACCCCCAACATTCTCTTTCTTATCAGATGGATCAAACACATTTGACAGGTATGATTCATCCCTCTCCTAGTTCTCACTTGCTAGTATGTAGTTAATTCAACTAACACTAGAAAATGTCTTTACTCTTCCTATACACCCTTTCTTCTTTCCCTCCCTATAAAATAACCACTGCCCAATGAGTTGAGGAGAACCTGCCCAGTGTCCTTGCCACCTCCCTCCCCTCTCATCTTTTAACCTTCACGTCATAAAAATGCTCCAATCATGGCCAATCTCTATCAAGATGATATTGTGTCAAGGATAAGAACCACTACAAGCTTTTAAAACTAGAAGCAAATCATATTCCCTATCTCTACACTTCTCTAGATAAATATCCTTTATTTCTTAAATACTAGTAGACATCATTTTAAAGCCCAACAAGCTATCTTATTATACTACATTGTTCTATTTTGTATAATTACCAACACTGAGAGCAGAATTTAATAATGTGCATGACAAATAGTCTGCATTTTAATTATATCATGGATATTTTGAGATCCATCCAGAGACTTTTTTTTTTTGTTAAAGGAAAAGTGTACTAAGTTTAAACAAACAAAAAACACCATAAACACCTCATTTTAAATTAGGTATTGGCCGGGCGCGGTGGCTCAAGCCTGTAATCCCAGCACTTTGGGAGGCCGAGGCGGGTGGATCACGAGGTCAAGAGATCGAGACAATCCTGGTCAACATGGTGAAACCCCGTCTCTACTAATACAAAAAATTAGCTGGGCACGGTGGCGCGTGCCTGTAATCCCAGCTACTCAGGAGGCTGAGGCAGGAGAATTGCCTGAACCCAGGAGGCGGAGATTGCGGTGAGCCGAGATCGCGCCATTGCGCTCCAGCCTGGGTATCAAGAGCGAAACTCGGTCTCAAAAAAAAAAAAAAAAAAAAAAAAAATTAGGTATTGCCTTCTAAGCAGGGGGAAACCAAAAGAGGTAAAGAAAGACCATTGAGGAAAAAAGGGAAAAGTAACGTAAACCACGATGGAAAACTGATTTAGGCAAATAAAGCAGATTTAAAAATCTAGGTTTCCTAAATCTTTCCTTGTTCTGCTAATTAAGGCTGGATAAAAAGGTCTCAACTTTATTAAAATGGCAAATGCAGAAGGCTAATAGGGAAACAAAGCACAAATAAGAAATCAGTAACTGAAAAGCCAGCAGGGGCATGAATTTGTCAGTTAGTATATACCAGCCTACACCATATAAAGTAGGATGTCATTTTATTCTGATTACCACTTGGATAACAAGGTACTTTGAATGTACCCAAGGACAGAGAGACTGGCCTGCATGCAAGGGCACACACTGGCAAACTCTTTGCTTCTCTAACTATAGTCTCCAGTGTGATCATTCCCTTGATTGGGGTTGAAAAACACAAAAGTCCCTACAGGGTACCTGAGGCACACAGCTGGAGGAACAGAATTTTTCTATATATGCTTTTAGGCAATGCCCATATTACCTATGTTTGTTCTCGGCTCAAATAACATTTTAAAATATCAAAAATTGATTGAGTTAAATGATTTTTTAATCGGAACACAATGCCTTTCTCAATACGTTTTTCTGAATCTCTGAAGAAAGGTATGATTAAAACAATATTCAAAAAAATTTCAAAAATAAAAGGCACATATGCATAGGCACACCAAAAGTGACACAAACAAACGTGCTACTTTCTTGCATCTGCCATTGATCAATTTCTGGTTTGCCACTCTGTTAACAAATAAAAAAACATCAGCAGTAAACAAAAATTTTTAAAAATACACGAAATCAAAATTATAATGATTCCTCTTTGAGAAACATTATCAATTACTTGGGAACATTTTAGCATTTTCTTTCATTCAACTATAATTCTTACATTTTGGAGATACACAAAACCTCTCTTGATGTGATTGTAATATAAGCCCTTGGCAAAGCAAAAATTGAATGACTGAAATAGCCCTTATCATTTTAAGAAATAAAATTATTCATGGTGTGGGCAAGAAGAAATAAAAATACCCAGGCTTGAGCCAGAATATCACAAAAAAACAGCCAACATTAATATCTGCTGTGCCAGCTGAATTCAAATTAACCCAATTTTTACATGTTAATTAAACCAGCTATTTTCTTCTTATTGTATTTTTGCTTCTTAAATAGTAGAGTCTACAAGTGATTCCCAACAGACTTGTTCCAACAACAATGACGTATTCATTTACTTCTATTATAACCATACAATACAGTAACTGAGCAGTAATTTTTCACAGTCAATTACATGTGTAGTTCTTTATGCTTAAAGATGCTGAAATAATGTGTACTATAGAGCCATATGCCTGGATCTCTAGTCTGCCAGAGGCAGTTGCCTGGGTAACACATTTTCTCTCCGGTTTAGCATAACCCTTCATTGAATATCATTAGGTGTCATTAAATAGCAAACATTAACATGAACTTCAATATACTAGTTAGATAGAGTCATTTTACCCATGTAAACAAGTGTTCCATCATTTATCTAAGCTTAAAATAGATTATGATTTTATGGTATTTAAGACCATAGAAAAGAAAAAAACAGTACCCATGTGTTGATTTCAAATTGAATTTGCAGAAATTTTTGATGACATAAGAGAACTCAGACCAAGTTTCAGAATAACATTTCACAATATTATGGTCATAATATTCAATGTAAACAAAGAAAGATTAGGTTTTAAAGTAAGCTCAATCCTATAAAATAATTCCATCAATCGTAACTCAGACAAAAGATTATTGCACCCTCCTTAATAAGGAGGAGTGGGGAGAATGTACTCAAATTCAGCAACAAAATGAACTTAAAGAAAAAGTGCTTAAAAATCAAGGTATATAAGAATCAATACAAAGTATGAGATCCACTGTGCATTATCTAAACATTTTTACAGCTTTATTGACATATAATTGACAAAACTGTATACATTTAAAGTGTACAACGTGTTATTTTTATATACATATACACTGTAAAATGATTATCATAATCAAGCTAATTAACACACGTACCATATAGTTGTCTCATATAGTTAAAATATTTTAAATGTTCAAAATTTAATAGATATGTCAATATATAGTTTCTACAAGGTGTTCTAGAGCAATGTCTTCATTAAGAGTAGCAGCTGGAGAATTAACAAAAAAGAGTAGCCGCTCTCTCAAATACTCTCCATCAGCCCTCTACCCGACACCACGCCAAACAAGCATCCACGTCTAAGAAAAACAATGTGTTTTTCTACGGTCTCAACAGTCCTAATCCAATTACCACTCCTAAACCAAGGAATTACGATGTTTCTGAGATGATCATAATTTCAAATGAACCTAAACTCAGCCTATAAGCAATCACAACTTTTCTTCTATCATCCATATTACAAAAAGCCTCCAAATTGTCAATGTTAGTTTTAAAGGACACATGAAAAGAAAATGAATCATCAAATGGCACTACTATCCCAATGTATTTTCTTCCCACTCCTAGTACAGGAGAAAAGTAGATTCCAAAATCCTGGCAGTAAGCCCAGGGGAACTCATGGAAGTTCAGGGGGCAGCATCAAAGCTGTCCAGAGTCAACTTAGAGTAACGAGAGAGGTTGGCCAAGAATAAATGAGTTCTTGGTTGTGGGGAATGAGATCCTAGACACTACTATGATGATGAAGTGGATTTTTCTTTTTCTTGCACCTGTTTCCTAATCCAAAATAAGAAAGAAATAGCCACACAAAATTGTGCAAGTTGGACTTGGGTACTATGCTCCTACCTCCACTGCTCAAAAAATATTCATCTGTTTGTAAAAGTAAATAAAACCTTAATCATGAATTTAGTCCAGGGGCTGGGAAGCAGTTGGTTGGCAGGAAAAAAATTACTTGGTTTTAATTGTATATTCCATTTTGGTTTCAGCACTGTTTTGAATGATTGTTTCTCTAAGGCAAATTATAAGAAACAAATTGACAGCAAGGATAAATAAATCTTTAAGCAAACATTTTCAAGATATAGTGGTATCAGGAGAAATTAGGTTGCATCTCTGATGCCTCCATGACAATTCACATTCTAAATGATTTAAGACATTCTACACTTTCAAATAAAATTTTAAGAAATTAAAACTAAAATGTATAAATGGTAATGACTGGGAAAAGTAGCCTAATACCTTATGAAATGTTATAAATAAGAATTAAAATAAAAAGTAATTTCTAAAGCCAGGCACAAATGCCCGTGCCTGTGGTCCCAGCTGCTCGGAAGGCTAAGGTGGGAGGTTTACTTGAGCCCAGGAGTTTGTGGCCAGCCTGGGCAACACAGTGAGTTCTCATCCCCATTTTTTTAAAAAAAGGTAAGTGATTTCTGCTTACAATATTCTGATTAAGTAGCATTTCTACATTTTATCCCAAATTCACAATAAACAGAATTCTACTATGCTCACCTCTATTCCCAATACAAATTAAAATTTTACTACATGAATATAATTTACTTGCTTAAAAACAGGCAGAAGATCTGGTAAAGAAAAAGACATACACATTTTTCATATTTAGTCATGTTTTGTTATACAACCACCCAAAAGACAATGAATTCACCTACTAACACAGGCTACCTGTGAATGTAGATTTTCACAAAATAACCAAAAGAGTTTATTATGCCTATTTGAGCCCATTCTATTTAGGTTTATCTTTTATTTTACTTTCGGAAGAAGCTATATAAATGCTGAAAAACAGTTAAAAAAATTTTTTCTGTCCCAACTGATCTGGCATGTTTCCCCATTCTATGCCATGCTGTCTCTGCACTTCTTACCAACTTCTATTTCTAAAGGTATCCTAACAATTTCAAACTTTTTAAAAAAGCAGGTCATTATAACACAGAACCGCAATTGTAAAAGATAATCAAAATCAGAAACTATTAGAAGTGTGCTATATTTTTGCAACAGCAAATTAAGCTACACAACTTTTGAGACTCTCTTGCATTTTCTAGGTATAAGTATTGCAGAAAAGCAACATCAATATTTTACTGCTTTTTCCTTCAGAAGTTGGTGATTGTTTTATTTCTTAACTTTGAAAAAAAAAACTTTAGGCCAGCACGGTGGCTCATGCCTGTAATCCCAGCACCCTGGGAGGCTAAGGCTGGCGAATCACCTGAGATCAGGAGATTGAGACTAGCCTGGTCAACATGGTGAAACTCTCTCTCTACCAAACATACAAAAATTAGCCAGGTGTGGTGACACACGCCTGTAATCCCAGCTAATCGGGAGGCTGAGTGAGGCAGGCAAATAGCTTGAACCCAGAAGGCAGAGGTTGCAGTGAGTTGAGGATGCAGTGAATTGAGACTGCACCACTGCACTCCAGCCTGGGTGACAAAGCAAGAATCTGTATCAAAAAAAGAAAAAGAAAAAAAAAAACTCCAGAAAGAGCACTGAATCAGAAAATCATAAAGTGATAGAAGAAGGGTTTCAATATGAATTACATGTTTAGCCAATCTTTAGGTGCTTTCAGGATTATCCCCAAGTAGATGCAATACCCTCAGTGAATCTAAAACATTATATTCTAAATAACTTGAATAATAATGCGAACAAGCAAAATTCACTAAAAGAGACATGTCTGTCTTTACTTAACCCTACTCCAGAAGGCAGTAACTTACCAGACCATAAGCCATAAATGAGAGAGGACATGTCAAATGGGTGGAATCCACCAACACTTAGGTACATGAGTCTAGTCCTTTGCAGGGTAATGAAGAACAGTGCAGGATTCTCAAAAATCTGACTATCTAATCCTAAATATAGGTGGTTTTCTCAATACAAAGAATCCCTCAGAATAAATTTACAAAAACTAGAACAACCCCAAAATACTGTGGAAGCAGCCTACTTGGGGAGGAGAAAAGTGAAGAAAGGAGAAGAAAAAAGATTTGCTAAAAGTTTTAGACCTGTTACAAGAAAAAAAGAGGCTATATAAAATATTACAGTGGTCCTGGGAGAAAAATGACAGCAGAGATTTTAACATGTAAAAATTCAAAGAAAGAACCACAAAGGGAAATCTGAGCATCCCACCCCTTCTGGATAATACGTTACATGTGCATGGCACATTACGTGTTCAATCCATTCCAATTCAACAAATATTTGTGGAGTGCCACTATGTGCCAGTCATATTCTAGGATCCACAGACTCAGCAGTGAAGAAAACAAAAACCCCTGCCTTCATAAAGCTTACAGTCAAGTGTGTGTGTGTGGCGGGGAAGAGAAGGAGACAATAAAACAATTAATGAAACCCACATGTATTATACAAGATAACCACCATGAGAAAATCTAAAGGAAGTGAGTTAGCTTCTTAAGGGAAGCACCTTACAGAAGGAAGAGGAAGCACAAGGTCTCTAGATGGGAACAAGCATGGTGTGTTCAAGGTGTGCCAAGAAGACCGACATCACCAGAACGAAGTAATTAAGGGGAAGAGCAGCAGATGAAATGAGGGGATGAGGAGGTAAGGTAATGAGACAGCAGGTACCACAAGGACTTGTTGGCCAAGAGCAGGGCTTTGGCTTTTACTCTGAGTGAAAATGGAGAGTCATAAATAAAGGGTTGTCAGCCAGAGAGTGACATAATCCAACTTAGGTTTCAACAGAATCACTCTAGCTGTGCAGGGAGACTTGGTAAGAGGTTATTACAATAATCCAGGTGACAAATGGTCATGCCTGGCTCTGGATATGGAGTAACATCCCTCCATAAGGCTGAGTAGAATTTTTAAAAAGTTAATCAAGTAAATTGCAAGGTCACATCATTGCGTGTTTGATCACTCACTGGGAATGATTCTAGAGAACTAGCCAACTGGAAGCCACACGCCAAACACCAGTTGCACTGCATCTAAATTTGCACTGATATAGAGTGAACTAATCAAGTTGTACTTTTTTTTTTGTTTGCTTTATTTAATAAACTGTTCTTGAAAATGTACTTGCAGAGAAAATAAAAATGAAGCAGAACTGCAGGAGTGTGTACACTTGCTATCTTACTGTGCATTCGAACCATCTGCAGCAGCAGTTGGTGTGGCACCATCTTTGCTATCTTGGGTACAGACTGAACGTGGGCTATGTGTTGGAAATCAACTTGATGAGTCTTTTACTAAGTACTTCTTATTGGGCACCCTGGTCAGAGAGCCTCAAACAGATGACCACAGCAGTTATGAACCACAACTAGAAACTTCTTTACATATTTTTTCTATATGACTTTATGAAACAAGACCAAAAACAGAGCTTGTCTTACAGTTTGCCTTTGAATCTTTTCTTATTTGGGGACTTGCCTCCAGACTTATTTATTGGGTCTCTTTCTTGGTCAGCTTTCCAGCGTCTTCCTTTTTTGTATTCTCCTTGCTGGTATCATGAAGCCTGAACAGAAGTTGCTGCTACTGTCACCTTTCAAAGGAATTGGGCAGAGGGAGTACTGATGGTACATGTACTGATAGTGAGGCCAAGCAGATCGGATGTAAGATTGGAAGGGAAGTGTGAAAAAAAAGAAGGAAGCAAGGATGTCTCTAGGGTTTGGGGCCTGAGCAACTAACTGTAAGATGGAATCTACTGAGAAAGCAATAGGAAAGAATGCTTGGAGAGAGAAGGCTCAGGAGCCTAGGTCAGGACATGTGACGTTTGAGGGGCCTATTAGAAACACAAATGGAATCTCACAGAAGCAGCAGGAAGGAGAGGGCTGCAGACATAAAAGTAGAAGTTATAAAGTATTTAGCACCATGAGATGGGACAAGATCACCCAAAAAGCAGTTAGGAAAAACTAGAGATGTGAGAACGTGTGAGGTCAGAGGGATGCAAGGGAACATGATGTACTGAATGTAAAGTGAGTATTGCAAAAAGGGGTAAGAAGCAAGTATGTTAACCTGAGAATTAACATTATTATTGGATTCTGCTGTGAGGATCTTAACAAGGGCATGTTAGAGTGCAGAAGAGCAGCAGAGGAAACCTGGGGAGAATGAATTCAAGAATGAATGGGCAGGCCGGGCGCGGTGGCTCACACCTGTAATCCCAGCACTTTGGGAGGTCGAGGTGGGTAGATCACTTGAGGCCAGGAGTTTGAGACCAGCCTGGACAATATGGTGAAACCTGTCTCTACTAAAAATACAAAAATTAGCTGGGTGTGGTGGCAAGCACCTGTAATCACAGCTACTCAGGAGTCTAAGGAAGGAGAATCGCTTGAACCCGGGAGGCAGAGGTTGCAGTGAGCTGAGATCGTGTCACTGCACTCTGGCCTGGGTGACAGAGCAAGACTTCGTCTCAAAAAAAGAATGAATGGAGAGAGGAATTAATTGTAAGAGCCAGAATAGACAGTGCTTTTGATGAGTGTTGCAGAAAGAAGAGAAATGGGGAAGAATCTGAAGAGGAAAGTGCAATCGTGAGAAGTTTTTCTTCAGAAGGAAGGTCTGTGTGCTGCCAGGAAAGATGCCAGGAATTGAGGAAGGGAAGTAGGATGTGAGGGAAGGAATAAGAGAGGGAAGATGAGAGGAGGATGGAATGTTGGAACAGTATCTGTGAGTAAATTAAGAAGGGAAAGTTAACTAAACTTCCCTGGAGTTTATTTCATTGGGTGACAACATACAAGCATTTACCGAGCAAGTGACAACCCCATTTAATCAGATGAGAAAAAAGGCTCAGATAGGTTAGCTCACTTGTCAAAGATCCCACAGATTTTAAGAGAGCTAGTAAAATGTGTTTTTTCAACTACTATCAGTGATCCTTCCACTATTTAATGCTTTTCCCATGCAAAAGACCCATTGTTATCAGGATAGCAGTTAGCAGAAGGAGGAATAGCAGTGACTCTATAACATCAAAGCCCTTTCCTATATGAGTGAACAGGGAAGCAGACAGCATAGGAAGTGTTTGGTGCAGGGAATGTAGAACATAGGAGCAAGTGAGAAGGCATTCTGAGAGAAAAGTTCATCATGTCATTAGGGTTTGTACATTGCTCTTTGAAAGCAGTCCTAAAATGGTTTGGGAATAGATACTGATGACCCGGGTAATGTAAACCTTAAAAACAGTGGTCTGTAAATTTTAACAGACATTGGAATAAACTGGAAAAATAATTTTAAATGTGTATGTTTACACTATACAGCCATAAAAAGGAATGAGGAAGATTTCTTTACATATTTATAGAATGATCTTCAAAACAGATGGTTAAGAGATAAAAACAACTGTGTGTCTGTCAGTCTGTCTGTTCCTCCTGGAGACTAATATTATACACATGCTGTGATGGTTAATTTTACGTGTTACCTTGATAGCAACGTGTGGTACTCAGATTAAACATTGTTTCTGGGTGTGTCTATACGAGTATTTCTGAATGAGATGTGCATGTAAATAGGCAGACAGGGTAAAGTAGATTGCCTTCCCAATGTAGCAGGTATCATCCAACCCACTGAGGTCCTGAATAAATCAAAAAGGTGGAGAAAGGAATAACTTGCTTTCTCCACCTGAGTGTTAATTGGAACATGCACCTACTTCTGCTCCCAGACTGGGAATTACACCATTGGCTCCCTGGTTGTCAGGCCTTTGGACTCAAACTGAATTACATCATTGGCTTTCTCAGATCTCCAGCATGCAGACAGCTGATACTGGGACTTCTCAGCCTCCACAGTCATGTGAGCCAACTCCTTATAATAAATATACAAAAGTATTTTTTCTCTTTATATATAAAAAGATATATCTCTTTATATATAAAATATGTATATTTACATATGTATATTTATATCATACATGTGTATTTGTATTTCTTTATATAGATATATACCCATATATGTGTGTGTGTATATAAAACCTATTGGATCTATTTCATTGGCAAACCCTGGTACACATGCACATATACTACATATATTCACACATATACACACACTCTCTCAAAGGAGCATATATATAGTATATAGGTTGATATGACTGCCTTTCGGATATGAATGGGAAGAGAAAAATGAACTTAAATACACACAACAGTTTACTTACATTTGGGGGGAAAATATCCTGTGAGAGGAAAAACCACAAAACTAAAACAAGAAAGAATGACCTATATAAAGGAAGGAAGAGACAGGGTGAAAAGGATGGGCATGTGAAGACAGACTTCCCTGAGCATACCTTCCTTCTATTGTATAGTTTTGATTTTGGAAACATATGTTTTACATATTCAAAAATTAAATTAAGTTGAAAATTAAAAAGTCAATCCCTAAAAACTGAAAACAAACTGAAAAAAAATGAATCTAACCATATACATCAAGTTGGTGGCAAAACCACACAGAATTGAATGAAATTTTTCCAATAACTTTAGAACACAGTGTTTTAACTATATATACTTTTTGGAACACAGTCAAAGTACAAGAGACCTGAAAAGAAATCTTAAACTTTATTCAATATCTAATTGTTAGCAGCAATAAAGGTGTTACTATTTTGCATATATCCTACACATGGCAAATATGTAATTATGTGAATATTGCTGGTAACCAAGATTTTCAATGAAAGAGCAAAGAGAAAAATCAAAAAAAATTACTTTGTATTTAATTGTGTCAGTTTAATTTATCTTTACATTTGAAATATCAGCATGAATGGAAAATTTTTTCGCTGATGAATTGAAAAGGCATCGGCTGGGTGCAGTAGCTCACACTTGTAATTCCAGCACTTTGGGAAGCCAATATGGTGGGATAATTTGAGCCCAGAAGTTCAAGACTAGCTTAGGAAATGAAAGATAGGGAAATCCCAGCTTTACAAAAATTAATCCAGGCATAATGGTATGTGCTTATGGTCCCAGCCACTTGGGAGGCTGAGGCAGGAGGACCACTTGAGCCAGGGAGGTTGAGGCTGCAGTGAGCCATGATTGTGCCACTACACTTCAGCCTGGGCAACACGGCAAAACCCTAACTCAAAATAATAACAAATAAATAAAGAGAGAAAAGAAAAGCAAAAGGTCTCAAAGCAGTGACAACTCACAAAGAAGGAAGCACACATAACACCGGACTGTGGTCTTTAAATATAACTGCCTACTAAAAAGAAGAGCTCCAGAGAGAAAGGTCAGGTTACCGACAAAGAGAAGCCAATCAGACTAACAGCAGATCTCTCTGCAGAAACCCTATAAGCCAGAAGAGAGTGGGGGGCAATATTCGACATCCTTAAAGAAAAGAATGTTCAACCCAGAATTTCATATCCTTTACAGACAACCAAATGGTAAGGGATTTTGTCACCACTAGGCCTGCCTTAAAAGAGCTCAAGAAGGAAGCAATAAATATGTAAAGGAAAAACCAGTACCAGTCACTGCAAAAACAAACTAAAATATAAAGACCATCAACACTATGAAGAAACTGCATCAACTAATGGGCAAAATAACCAGCTGGCATCATAATGACAGTATCAAATTCACACATAACAACATTTACCTTAAATGTAAATGGGCTAAAGGCCCCAGTAAAAAGGCACAGACTAGCAAATTGGATAAAGAATCAAGACCCATCGGCATCCTGTATTCAGGAGACCCATCTCATGTACAGACACACATGGGCTCAAAATAAAGGGACGGAGGAAAATTTACCAAGCAAATGGAAAGCAAAAAAAAAGCAGGGGTTGCAATCCTAGTCTCTGATAAAACAGACTTTAAACAAACAAACATCAAAAAAGGCAAAGAAGGACATTACATAATGGTAAAGGGGTCAATGCAACAAGAATGACTAACTATCCTAAAGATACATGCACCCAATACAGGAGCACCCAGATTCATAACGTTCTAGAGACCTACAAAGAGACTTAGACTCTCACACAATAAAAGTGGGAGACATTAACACTCCACTGTCAATATTGGACAGATCAACAAGACAGAAAATTAACAAGGATATTCAGGACTTGAACTCAGCTCTGGACCAAGCGGACCTAATAGACATCTACAGAACTCTCCACCCCAAATCAACAGAACATACATTTTTCTCAGCACAACCTAGCACTTACTCTAAAATCAACCTCATAATTGGAAGTAAAACACTCCTTGGCAAATGCAAAAGAACAGAAATCATAACAGTCTCTCAGACCACAGTGCAAATTAGAACTCAGGATTAAGAAACTCACTCAAAACTGCACAACAATATGGAAACTGAACAACCTGCTCCTGAATGATTACTGGGTAAATAATGAAATTAAGGCAGAAATAAATAAGTTCTTTGAAACCAGTGAGAACAAAGACACAATGTACCAGAATCTCTGGGACAAAGCTAAAGCAGTGCTTAAGGGAAATTTACAGCAATAAATGCCACAGGAGAAAGAGGGAAAGATCTAGAATCAACACCCTAACACCACAATTAAAAGAACTAGAGAAGCAAGAGCAAACAAATTCAAAAGCTAGCAGAAGACAAGAAATAACTAAGATTAAAGCATAACTGAAAGAGATAAAGACACAAAAAACCCTTCAAAGAATCAATGAATCCAGGAGCTATTTTTTTTAAATGACTAACAAAATAGACCACTAGCCAGACTAATAAAGAAGAAAAGAGAGAAAAATTAAATAGACACAATAAAAAATGATAAAGGGGATATCACCACTGATCCGACAGAAATACAAGCTACTGTCAGAAAATACTATAAACACTTCTACACAAATAAACTAGAAAATCTAGAAGAAACAGATAAATTCCTGGACACATACACCCTCCCAAGACTAAACCAGGAAGAAGTCGAATCCCTGAATAGACCAATAACTAGTTCTGAAATTGAGGCAGTAATGAACAGCGTACCAACCAAAAAAAAGCCTAGGACCAGATGGATTCAGAGCTAAATTCTACCAGAGGTACAAACAGAAGCTGGTACCATTCCTTCTGAAACTACTCCACACAATAGAAAAAGAGAGACTCTTCCCTAACTCATTTTAGGAGGCCAGCATCATCCTGATACCAAAACTTGGCAGAGACATATCAACAAAAGAAAATTTCAGGCCATTATCCCTGATAAACATGAATGTGAAAATCCTCAATAAAATACTGGTAAACCAAATTCAGCAGCACATTAAAAAACTTATCTACCACAATCAAGTCAGCTTCATCCCTGGGATGCAAGGCTGGTTCAACATACACAAATCAATAAATGTAATCCATCACATAAACAGAACCACATGATTATTTCAATAGATGCAAAAAAGGTCTTCAATAAAATTAAACACCCCTTCATACTAAAAACATTCAATAAACTAGGTATTGATGGAACATATCTCAAAATAATAAGAGCTATTTATGACATACTCATAGCCAATATCATACTGAATGGGCAAAGCTGGAAGCATTCCCTTTGAAAACCTGCACAAGACAAGGATGCCTCTCTCACCACTCCTATTCAACATAGTATTGGAAGTTCTGGCCAGGGCAATCAGACAAGAGAAAGAAATAAAAGGTATTCAAATAGGAAGAGAGAAAGTCAAATTACTTCTGTTTGCAGATGACATGACTATATATTTAGAAAACCCCCATCATCTCAGCCCAAAAAGAAAATTTCAGGCCAGCATCTCTAATGAGCATCAGTGTGAAAATCCTCAATAAAATACTGGCAAACCTTAAGCTAATAAGCAACTTCAGCAAAGTCTCAGGATACAAAATCAATGTGCAAAAATCACAAACATTCCTATACACCAATAATAGACAGAGAGCCAAATCATGAGCAAACTCCCATTCACAATTGCTACAGGGAGAAAAAATACCTAGGAATACAACTTATAAGGGATGTGAAGGACCTCTTCAAGGAGAACTACAAACCACTGCTCAACAATATAAGAGAGGACACAAACAAATGGAAAAACATTCCATCCTCATGGATAGAAAAAATCAGTATTGTGAAAATGGCCCTACTGCCCAAAGTAATTTATAGATTCAATGCTATTCCCATCAAGCTACCATTGACTTTCTTCAGAGAATTAGAAAAAACTACTTTAAATTTCATATGGAACAAAGAGCCAATATAGTCAAGACAATCCTAAGCAAAAAGAACAAAGCTGGAGGCATCACGCTACCTGACTTTAAACTACAAGGCTTCAGTAATCAAAACAGCATGATACTGGTACCGAAATGGAGATATAGACCAATGGAACACAACAGAGGCTTCAGAAATAACACTACACATCTAAAACCATCTGATCTTTGACAAACCTGACAAAAACAAGCAATGGGGAAAGGATTCCCTATTTAATAAATGGTGTTGGTAAAACTGGCTAGCCATATGCAGAAAACTGAACCTGGACCCCTCTTTACACCTTATACAAAAATCAACTCAAGATGGATTAAAGATTTAATCTTTAATTTAGGTCTTAAACATAAGACCTAAATCCATTAAAATCATAGAATAAAACCTAGGCAATACTATTCAAGACATAGGCATGGGCAAAGACTTAATGACTAAAACACCAAAAGCAATGCCAATAAAACCCAAAATTAACAAATGGGATCTAATTAAACTAAACAGCTTCTGCACAGCAAAAGAAACTATCATCAGAGTGAACAGGCAGCCTACAGAATGGGAAAAAAAATTTTGTAATCTATCCATCTGACAAAGGGCTAATATCCAGAATCTACAAGGAACTTAAACAAATTTACAAGAAAAAAACAAGCAACCCTATTGAAAAGTGGGCAAAGGCTACCAACAGACACTTTTCAAAAGAAGACATTTATGCGGCCAACAAACATATGAAAAAAAGCTCATCATCACTGGTCATTAGAGAAATGCAAATCAAAATCACAATAAGATACCCTCTCATGCCAGTTAGAATGGCAATCATTAAAAAGTGAGGAAACAGATGCTGGAGAGGATGTGGAGAAATACGAAAGCTTTTACACTGTTGGTGGGAGTGTAAATTAGTTCAACCATTGTGGAAGACAGTGTGGCAATTCCTCAAGAATCTAGAACTAGAAATACCATATGACCCAGCAATCCCATTACTGGATATATGCACAAAGAATTATAAATCCTTCTATTATGAAGACACATCCACATATATGTTTATTGCAGCACTCTTCACAATAGCAAGGATTGGAACCAACCCAAATACCCATCAATGAGAGACTGGATAAAGATAATGTGGCACATATACACCATGGAATACTATGCAGCCATAAAAAAGGATGAGTTCATGTCCTTTGCAAGGACATGGATGAAGCTGGAAACCATCATTCTCAGCAAACTAACACAAGAACAGAAAACCAAACACTGCATGTTCTCACTCAGAAGTGAGAGTCGAACAATGAGAACATATGGGCACAGGGAGGGGAACATCACACACTGGGGCCTGTCAGGGGATGGGGGGCAAGGGGAGGGATAGCATTAGGAGAAATATCTAATGTAGATGATGGGTTGATGGGTGCAGCAAACCACCATGGCATGTGTATATCTATGTAACAAACCTACTTGTTCCGTACATGTATCCCAGGACTTAAAGTATAATTTAAAAAAAGAAGAAGAAGGGTGTCAAGAAGAACAGCTGATTCCAGGTTTGGGGCAGAAAATATATAAAATAACACCCTATTCTTCCAGAAATCAAATCCTATTCTTCCAGAAGCTACCAAATACCAATAGAGCATATCAAAAAGGACAAAAGAGAAAACATAGAAGAGTTCCTATTGACCAAAGACGAGACATTGTAATTAATTAAAACACAAACATAAAAACCTGTAAGTTCATAATAATCAATATAAAAAAGACCCCAATTCCCCCACCCTACAAAACACAACTCACTGAAGTCACAACAGCACCAGCTCCTTACGCTGAAAACTGGCTCAGACCTAAGAAGTAATTACAGTGCCTCTCATCTCTAAGCATACATCTCACAGGCTGCCTCTCTAACTGCATGTTTAATGGGAATCTCAATATTCAAAAGTCCTAAAGAGCTCTTAATTTTGCTTCCAAACCTACTCTTCCCCCAACATTCCCTTTCTCATTTGCTTAGATTCCCCTTCCCCATATTTCATATTTAATCCATCAATAAAATCCCCAATCCAATCACTTCTTACCATTCCACAGGTAGCGCTCTAGTCCTGCCATCACCTTTTACACAGATTACTGCAGCACAGTCCTGATTTCCCTTTGTTCCACTGTCACCCACTTCATCCCATTCTCTCAAATCAGCCAGACAAAACCATTCAAAATGTAATGCAGATCATGCCATTTCCATGCTCAAAACCCTCCAAAGACTTCTACTCTCAAAATACAATTCTACAGCATCTACATAACCTGATCCCTGGATACATTTTTTACTTCTTTCACTCTCCTATCAACACACTCTACTAGCTGGTCTCTTTGCTGCTTCTCAATCATGCCGAGCACCCTCCCCTCTCAGGCTCTTTGCACCTGCTATTCCCTCCACCTAAAAGGCTCAATCCCTAGAGTCTTCCATGGCTCACTCCTTCATTCAAGCCTCTGCCCAAATGTCACTTTTCAGAGAGCTCTTTATCTGACCTGACCACTTTATCCACTTTATCAACCATAGATAACAATCTACCTCTATATCATACATATATATATATAAAAATATATATATGTAACTTTTGTTTACATTATCTGTTTGCTATATAAAAACTATTTAAAACAATGCCTGGCATATATTTGGTGTCAATATATATTTGTTAAATGAATTACCAACGCTGAAATTAACCTATATTTTTCAAGTATCAAGGTTCTCTCAGATTTGTAGCAGAAGGCCATTTTAACTTATCATATATCATTTATTTCAGAGACTTACTCTACAATTTCTGAAAATTAAATTATTTCACGAGTTATCTTCTTTCACCTTTTGCTTGTTCTGGACTGAAGATCTCAAAAACCTTCATTAAAATCTGTGAATCTCACTAGGAAGTGACTCAGTGACAATTACGCCACAATCAATGGGAAAGTTAGGCACTATATCTCCTAACATTTTTGTCTCAGTCCATTTTATGCTGCTTGAACAGAATACCTGAGACTGAGTAATTCATTTTAAAAATTTACTTCCTCGGCTGGACGCAGTGGCTCACACCTGTAATCCCAGCAGTTTGGGAGGCTGAGGCAAGCGGATCACAAGGTCAAGAGATCAACACCATCCTTGCCAACACGGTGAAACCCTGTCTCTACTAAAAATACAAAAAAAATTAGCCGGGCGTGGTGGCATGCGCCTGTGGTCCCAGCTACTCGGGAGGCTGAGGCGAAAGAATCGCTTGTGGGCTGGGCGCGGTGGCTCACGCCTGTAATCCCAGCACTTTGGGAGGCCGAGGTGGGTGGATCACAAGGTCAAGAGATCGAGACCATCCTGGTCAACATGGTGAAACCCCGTCTCTACTAAAAATACAAAAAATTAGCTGGGCACGGTGGCGCGTGCCTGTAATCCCAGCTACTCAGGAAGCTGAGGCAGGAGAATTGCCTGAACCCAGGAGGCAGAGGTTGCGGTGAGCCGAGATAGCGCCATTGCACTCCAGCCTGGGTAACAAGAGCGAAACTCCGTCTCAAAAAAAAAAAAAAAAGAATCGCTTGTACCCAGGAGGTAGAGGTTGCAGTGAGCCAAGATTGCACCACTGCACTCAGACAGAGCAAGACTCTGTCTCTGCACTCAGACAGAGCAAGACTCCGTCTCAAAAATAAATAAATAAAATAAAATAAAATAAAATTTACTTCCTCACTGTTCTGGGGGTTTGGAAGTCCAAGATCAAGGCAGTGGCACTGAGGACTTTGTTGCTGAGTCGTCCTATGATGGAAGGCATCACATGGGCAAGGGAAAGAGAGAGGGAAGAGGACAAACTCATCCTTTTATAAGAAACTCACTCCTGAGATAAAGAACCCACTCCCATATAACACACACCTGTGACAACAATATTACTATATTCATCTCTTAAAGGTCTCCATCTCCCAACACCGTTGCAATAGACACTAAGTTTCCAACACATGAACTTTGAGGACACGTTCAAACCACAGCAGTTTTGCTTCATGAATTCCTCACAGCTTAGGACAAGATTGTTTTAATTTAAGCAACTCCACATCCTGTACCTCTAATTCTGACATTGATAACGAAGCAGATTTGCAAGTTGCTAGGAAACGGAGCTTACATTTGATTTCCTTTCCTTTAAAATTTTGGATTTATGTTTTAAACACCTATAGTCTAGATCAAGCAAACCAAATAATTAACGCAGCCTATCTTTTTACACTAACAATCAAACAAGGAAAGAGGAAAGGAACAGTATTTGCCCTTTCAAGCATTCACTGAGCAACACGATATGCTGGGAAGAATACAGAAGTATTGGTATTTTAACATGGCCTAGTAAAGATACTTATTCTGAGAATATGATATTCAATGGTAGCTCAAGGTTCAATATAAGAATAGTAAAAAAGGAAAAACTGTTCCAAAAACTACTCCTCAGTTAAAAAAATAAAAGAAGAAAAAGAATAAGAGGTACGTGAGGCCAGTTTTTTCATACGTATGGGTATGGGTGATAAAGAGGCTCTCATTGAAGTTTTAGGTCTACCTCATGTTGGCCAAATATGAGGGCTAAGTGACTAGTCTCGAGGGCAAAGAATCTTGCAAAGAGCATCAAAACTTCTAAGCAAGGACATATGCAAAGTTCTCGTGCAAAGCTCAATTTTAAATATTCTTCTCTATGCATAGAAAGTTTCATGGCAGAGCAGATTGGGCACAAGCCACAGAGAACTGGGTCCAAATCCTGGGTCTACCACTCATTAGCTATATGACTTTGAGCAAATTATTTAGCCTCTCTAATTCTCCACCTCCCTTTGTAATATGGGGGTGAAAATAACTGTTTTAAGGTCTTGTATGAAGATTAAATAATAAAACAGGTGGAAATTGTTGGCACTGGATCTGGAACCCTATATATGCTCAGTAACTATTCATTTCCTTCATCCTTTGGTACAACCATCTAGGAAAAAAACATCAGCAGAGCTACCGCTCACAAGATATTTTTATTTTAAAAGTTCTTTAAGTAATAAAAGTTGCCCCTCCCGAAGCTTTCTTGCCTCTCTGCAAAGATCCCTATCACCCAGCAGACAAAATCTGGAGTGTATCAGGACTAATTACAGTTTTCTTTTTATTCTGTGAATGTCATCCTTTACCAGCAGTCCCAGACACCCGGGTTATCTTTTACCACTCACATCTAATCCCCAAGAGGCCCTGGACTTTTCTTATTCTGGCATCATCTCCCAGAAACCCTCCAACTGTGTCCTCTTGAATTCAGTGCACAGTGACCAAAATCTCCTCTTCAATCCCTTCCATAAAATCTCTCTTCACTTTCTTGCTCTAACCAATACCTGGCTGTCCCTTGAGGACAATGCTTCCACTGTAGACCCCTCTTAAGTAGAAATGAGCTTTTCTCGTGCAGTCCTGGGTTGCACCAGGCCTATAAGCAGGTTGGATAGGTCCCATACCCTCCTTCCTAACCCCTACCCCTTCAAATATTTACATCATCTGACTATACCACTCAGCATCCCTCCTTGTTTCTGTAACCTAATAACCCTGGATTCCCCTGTTACCCCGTATTTTAGCTCCTGGCTCCAGGACGCTATCTCAACTCCTATTTTAATTCTCAGTATTTTCAATATACTTATCCTTCAATATACTGATCCTTCAAACACTAAGGCATCCAATTACATTAATTCATCTCTTCCTATGGCTTTTCTTCCATTCTTCCTCAGCCACTCACTCCCATGGTCAGACTCTAGACTTTATTTGCCATTACCAAAAACTCCTTCTTCTCAATTTCATGCATCTCACTTTCTGGCCACTATCTTCTAGTCTTCCTGTTCAGTCCCTCATAATCATATCCCAACATCAACAACCTTTGACCATGCTGAAACCCACAATTCATTAAGCTTCTCACCACCCCTCACTGCATCCTACCCAATGTCCTCTCTTTGCTTATTGCCCAGACTAAATTGACAGTCTATCATCGTAATTACTCCCTTGCATGCCTGTGTACTTCCATCCCTGGAACCTTGCCTACTCTGGATTACTCAATGGCCAAGACCTCAACCCTAGCTATATCCAACCCTTGCTACCTGGACCTGAACAGCTGACCTTACCTGAAAAACACACAGCCACACTAACTGGTCTCACTTTAAATTTCATGACCACTAATCCTCAGGTGAGCACTCAAGTGCGTCCCTCCCAGCCATCGTGCTGTTCCTTACACATTCACCCTCCCACCTCTAGATGACCATGTAGTATACAAATCTCCCTCCACAAACTGCCAATACCTCAACCCTCCATCTCATCTATTTCCTGGAAAAACATCAAAGAAACCAAAAGACAACCCATCCCCAAATCTCACCCACTACATCTACAGTCTGCTTCTACCCTAGTCTCGACCTTCTCTTCTATTCTTCTAGCTCAGCATTTCTCAAAATTTTTAGGTCTCAGGTCCTCTTAACATTGTCATAAATTGTTGAGGTCCTGAAAGAGCGTTTATTTATATGGATTATATCTAATATATTTACTGTACCGGAAATTAAAACTGGGAAATTTAAAAATATTTATTAATTTCATTATAAAGTAAGTCTATTACATGGTAATATAAATACATTTGTATGAAAAAGAACTATACCTTTTTTTTTTTTAATTGTAGAAACAGGGTCTTGCTATGTTGGCCAGGCTGGTGTCAAACTCCTGCCCTCAAGCAATCCTCCTACCTCAGCCTCCCAAAGTGCTGGGATTATAGGTGTGAGCCAGCACACCCAGTCAAAGAACTATATTTTCTAAAACAGAAAATTTAGTGAGAAAAGCAGTTTTATATCTTTGCAAATCTCTTAAACGTCTGACTTTAATGGAAAACAGCTGCACTCAATCTGCTGTAATATGTTGTTTTGGTTGAAGGATATGAAAGGATTTCAGCCTCACACAGATTCATAGTTAGAAAAGAAAGAAGTATTTTAATGGTCTTTTTAGATAATTGAGGATGTTCTTTGATACAACACCAAATCACAGTAAGTACAGTTTCTTAAAGACTGGTTGCAGTGTGCAATCTGAAACTCTATCAGTGAACTTTTCTCCACTCTGTTACCTTAAAATTCATGGGTCTATGACCCACTTTTGAAACTGTCTTTTACCGTGCACAATTTTGTAACACCATGCACACCAGTCAACTAGAAAATACTGTTTCTCTACATTATGCAGATCATCCAAATGTCAGGAAACTTCATTAAACTATATTTAAAAGCCACATTCATTAACATCACCACCAATTACATCAGAAAATCTTTAAGTATTAGGAAGGTGTCACATGAAAATTTTAATTCTTTCAAATAAGTCATTCTTTCAAATAAAAATGGTATCCCGTATCCCCTGGGAGAAGAAAGACTAGCTCAGCTAGCAACTCAAAACAACTGCTCAAGTGCTTTTCTTCAGACAACCACCATACTACATTAAGCAGGTCTTTATGCATACTTACCATTTAATTACTCAGAATTTTAAAATGTAATCTTATGTAATCAAGAGCAAGATTTAATAAAATCAATGATTTTGACTGCTTCTTCAAGGACATTCTGAAGCAGAATCAGTATGACAATGATGATGATGAATGTGTAATGAAGAAAATAATGACTACTTACTCTGTTTGGATTGGTGTCTGTCTTATTCTGTTCAGGCTGTTAAAACAAAATATCCTAGAACTTGGTAATTTATAAAGAACAGAATTTACTGTTCACAGTTCTGGGGGTTGGGAAGTCCAAAGTCAAAGTGCCAGTAGGTCTGGTGTCTGGTAAAGGCTTTCTCCTTCATAGATGGTGCCTTCTTGCTGCACCCTCACATCGCAGAAGCAGCAAACAGGTTCGCTCGAGCTCCCTCACAAAGGTACTAATCTCATCTGTGAGGGCAGAGCCCTCAGGACCTAATCACCTCCCCAAAGTTCTACCTCTTCTTATTATCACCGTGCAGGTTAGGTTTCAACATGAATTTTAGAGGGACATCAATATTCAGACAAAACTTTATTTGCTGTTAGGCCACCAGGAGTTTTATGCACTATTGCTTTTAGAAATATTAGCTCAAATATCAACAAGGTGAAAAAGGTAGATCATGCTTTTACCATTGTGTAAATACTTTTGACCTCCTGGATTTCTGAAAAGTTCTCAGGGACTCCCAGGAGTCCGATGGCTACACTTGGAGGTCAGGTATTCTAGACGCTCTTACAAGAGGCCAACCTCCTAGACACTAGACAATGCTCCATGCTCCCGAACGTCTTTTTTTTTTTTTTTTTTTTTGAGACAGAGTCTCCCTCTGTTGCCCAGGCTGGATTACAATGGCACAATCTCAGCTCACTGCAGACTCTGCCTCCCGGGTTCAAGCCATTCTCCTGCCTCAGCCTCCCAAGTAGCTAGGATTACAGGCATGTACCACGCCTGGCCAATACTGGTCAGGCTGGTCTCGAACTTCCAACCTCAGGTGATCCACCCACCTTGGCCTCCCAAAGTGTCGGAATTAAAGGCGTGAGCCACCCGCCTGGCCCGGAATGTCTTTCTTTTCTCTCCTACATTGTCAATGTTATCTGCTCTGGAGTGAGTCTTTCCCACTGGCAGACATTATTTATTCACCTAGAAAAGACCCTCCTTCAACTTCCCTTTTCCCTCCAGTTATGGCCTTATTTCTCACCTTTCCTTTTCAACAAAACTCTCCAAAAGAGGGCTTGGATTGGTAAGCAGGAGGAGCCCTGTAAGAGGAGGAGCACTATCTGTACATATGAATGAGAAGCGAAATCAGCACAGAGTCAGTAATCAACCCTTTCCGAAATTAAAAAGAAAAAGAAAACCCAGGCACCTGACATTCCTAGAGATTTTCTAATACATCAGCAACATAATACAAACCTTTTTAAAAATTCTTTTTAATTTACTGCTTGTAGACAGTGTCTAGCCACCACATTGCATGCACCCCCCTATGATTTCAGACATCAAATATTAACACAAAGTGAGTAATGCAAAAAGAAAGGGGGTTAATCAGACACTTTGAGAGAAAGGAAAAAAAAAACCACTGATTCAATGAGAGCTGTTAATGAGGCTTTTTGTTTTGGTAGATTAATTTGGGAGTCTGATGACTAAGAAGAAAACCTAAGCTTCTCAGGTGACTGCTATTGATTATTATCAAGGATTTTTTTTTAACTGAATAGATGCTTTTGCTAAATTCTATAGTTTATGAATTTCAGGTGTGTATCTGAAATCTGTGTAAATCTATGTCTACCTTAACAGTATAGAAAACTTTCCTCATTAGCAAATTGCAAGTCCTCCCTTTATTGATTCCGTATTATAACTTGACAGATGATGAGCATTTCAGGCTGTGAACTGCTGATGTTTAAATACATTACCCTAATACTCTTTAGTTATTGCCAATTGTAAACCTCATTAACTCCCAGCATGTGGCCAAGGCCTGGATTTCGTCGCAACAACCTCACAAAGTGAAAACAGGTATATAAAAATGACTTTATCATCAACATTATTATATCCTCCTTCACCTTGTGAAATCTTTAAAAGGCCATATATATTTTTTTTTCAGAAAAAGAATAGCAAACCTAGGAAAGGCAGAGAACATGCTTTATTTATATAAGCCACACATTTCTAAGCTTTAGATTTCTTTTTTATCTTTTCTTCTTTGATGTCCTTATTCCTCATGCATCAAAACAGGAACTGTCCCAGGACTCAATCTCTTTACTCTTAACAGAAAGGAATTAATTTAAGGCCGGGCATAATGGCTCATACCTGTAATCCCAGCACTTTGGGAAGTCAAGATGGGCGGGTCACTTGAGGTCAGGAATTGGAGACCAGCCTGGCCAACATGGTGAAACCCTGTCTCTACTAAAAATACAAAAATTAGCCGGGTGTGGTGACACATGCCTATAATCGCAGCTATTGGGGAGGTTGAAGCAGGAGAATTGCTTGAGCCCGGGAGATAGAGGTTGCAGTGAGCTGAGATCACACCACTGCACTCCAGCCTGGGTGACAGAGCAAGACTCTGTCTAAAAAAAAAAAAAATATATATATATATATATATATATATTTGAGGGTGTGATTATATTGCTGTCATTTTGGCAGGGGGAGACTAACAAGATGGTATGGTGAATCTGTCAGCCCCATCACTAGCAGATTGGGATATCTAACATTCCTTTTCCAAAAGAAGCTCCAACTTCTGTTTGCTCATGGAGTGCAAAGAGGTTCCACACTGGAGATGAAAGACATGTGTGGTAAATTCCTATGTGACCTTAGCAAGCCAACTGGATCCCTGAGCCACCCAGTGCCCACCCCACAGACACTGAGTGCCCTCAGTGAGCCAGGCACTCAACAGCTCCAGCTTATTCTAGTCCCACGTGGTCTTCCCAGGTGACAAGATGAGTTAAAAGTGAAGATACTTTTTTAGCCTCCACTCCCTCTAATAAGACAACAGCCACTAACAACGACAAATAGAATGTTTGCAAAGATCAAAGGAAAATTTTTCACCTTGCTCTTAATAGATAAGTTGTGTGAACAATGTACAAAAATCATACTTAGAAAATATATGAAGTTTTATTCTCATTTTGAATGAAAAAATAATAATAATCACAACCAAATCTAAAAGGTACAGTTTAGTTATGTGGTTCAATATCAGTAATAAGTTCTAGGCCCTGAGAAGTCCTTAGAGTCCCACCTCCTCCTCAAACCTGGGACAAACCCTCTTCACTCATAAGGCCCATCAAAAACAAAAGGCTTCCAGCCCTAGACACTCAAAGTCTCCTCTCATCTCCCTTAAAAAACTTCAGAAATTGATTAAACGCATCGTTAAGTAGATTAAAACAGTGGAATGCAGGGAGGTCTAAACACAACAAAGAGTATTAATAGCAAGTATGCTGTTACACAGGCGAATCATGCCAATCCCCTCATTCAAATTAGCCTTTGATGGCTCTCCAACACTCTCAAGATAAAGAACCGCAATCCTTAATATGAGGTACATGTCCCTACACAGTCCGGGCACGGCCCACCTCTTCCACCACCATGCCCTGCACTTCCGTGCTCCAGGCATGCCAGCCTCTGCATTTCAAAACACAGGGACTCTGCAACTGCTGTTCCCTCTGCCTACAACTCTCTGTCCTCTGTACTCCCACCTCCAACTCCCGCAGCTCAGATGTCACTTATGGAAAGCCTTCCCAACTTCCCAATCCAAATGAAGCCCCTATTTGGTGTTACTCCCACCATCTCTCTCTTTCATAGCAGTATTGCAACAGCAATTCACATTTATTTCAGGTTTCCTAAGGAACACCTGTCTGCTTCATTAAATTAGAAGCTCCAAGAGGGCAAGCACTGTGGTTTGTTTTTTTTTTTTCCATTCACCATGTTATCCTCAATATACACAACTGTGCCAAGCACAGAGACGAGGCTCCCAAAACACTGCTGAATGACTGGAGAGTGTTCAGAGAGAAGCTCCAACATGGAAGGCTGACCAAGGCACCAGCTCATGCATCATTCCATTAGAAACAAGAGTGCTACAGAAAACAGGATTCCTCTCTCAGAAAGCTGGAGGTGTTAAGGCCCTAAGTTCATGCGGTGCACAGGCATTTAACTTCCCTGCCCGGAGTTCCACCCAAACCCACACATAAGTGAAGTCTTTAGGAAGCGGCCATGCCCTCACAGAGACAGTTGACAACAGGGGTCTCTGACTGGAAAAGGTCTGGATCAAGCCAAAACTACCACTAGAAAAAGTTTTTTTTTGGATCAGGCCAGCCCTTGGCAAAAGAAAAATTTTCACAACTATAAGCTTTCTAATTTCCCGGAAAAAAAACAGCTACGTGAGTGTATTTGTTTCCTGGGGCCGCTGTGACAAATTACAGTGGGAAAATAAAACTGGTACACCAAAGTGAACCTGCACTATTCACAACAGCCAAGATATGCAATGAGCTCAAGTGCCCATAACAGATGAATGGATGAAGAAAATGTGATATATGCACACAACAGAATACTATTAAGCCTTTAAAAAGAAGGAGATCCTTTCACTTGTGACAATATGGATGAACCCGAAGGACAATATGTTAAGTAAATAAGCCAGGGGCAGAAAGAGAAATATTGCATGATCTGACTTACACATGAAATCTAAAAAAGTAAAACTCATAGAAGCAGAGAGCAGACTGGTGGTTGCCAGGGCCTAGCCTGGGGCAGGGGACAAGATGAGGAAAGGCTGTAGGGTGATGTTGGTCCAACAATACAAAATTTCAGAAGAGTAAGCTCAAGAGACCTATTGTACAACACACTGACTATACTTAATAATCATATATCGTATACTTGAAAATTGCTAAGAGTAGATTTTAAGTGTTCTCACCACAAAAAGAAGTATATGAGGTAATGAATATTCTAATTAGCTTGCTTTAGCCATTCTACAATGTATACATATTTCAAAACATCATGTTGTACATCATAAATATATTCAATTTTTGTCAGTTAGAAAATATATAAATACCTGGGGCTACACTGGGCTCAGGCCTATAATCGCAGCACTTTGGGAGGCTGAGGCAAGTGGGTTGCTTGAGATCAGGAGTTCAAGACCAGCCTGGCCAACATGGTAAAACACTATCTCTACTAAAACTACAAAAATTAGTGGGGCATGGTGGCAGATACCTGTAATCCCAGGTACTCAGAAGGCTAAGGCAGGAGAATTGCTTGAACAGGTAGGCAGAGGTTGCAATGAGCTAAGATTGCACCACGGCACTCCAGCCTGGGCAACAGAGCAAGACTCCATCTCAAAAAAAGACTTCCGCCAAATGGCCAAATAGGAACAGCTCCAAAGTGCAGTTTCCAGCAAGAGCAATGCAGAAGGTGAGTGATCCCCGCATTTCCAACCAAGGTACCAGGTTCATCTCAATGGGAGTGGTTGGACAGCAGGTGTAGCCCAAGGAGGACAAACTAGGGCAGGGTGGGATGTGGGCCTGAGAACTCCCCCTCCTACCCAAGGGAGGCCATAGGGAACTTTTCTGGATACTATGGCACTCCAGCTCAGATACTGCGCTTTTCCCATGGTCTTTACACGCCCAGACCGGGAGATTCTTGCCTATGCCAAAACACCAGCACCGCAGGTTTCCAGCACAAAACTGGGTGGTCATTTTAGCTGGCGTCTGGAATGCTCATTTCCCTGGGAAAAAAGGGGGCTGAAGGCAGGGAGCCAAGTGATCTGGCTTGGCGAGTCCCACCCCGACAAAGACCAGCAAGCTGAGACCCACCAGCTTGAGATTTTCACAGCCAGCACAGCAGTGGGGGCAGGGGCATTTGCCATTACTGAGGCAGTTCTAACCTTGCCTATGTGAACAAAATCGCAGGGAAGTTCACACAGCAGTTGGGCGGAGCCTGCGGCAGCTCAGCAAGGCCTCTGCAGGCAGACTGTGACTAGACTCCCTTCTTGATGGGCAGGGCATCTCTGAAAAAAGGCAGCAACCCATCAGGGACTTATAAATAAAGCCCCACCTTCCCGGGACAGAGAATCTGGGAAAAGGGGTGGTTGTGAGTTCCACTTCAGCAGACTTAAAAGTCCCTGCCCAGAAGCTCTGAAGGGAGCAATGGAGCTCCCAGCACAGAACTTGAGCTCTGATAAGGGACACACTGCCTCCTCAAGTGGCTCCCTGACCCCCATATATCCTAAGAGACACCTCATACAGGAGAGCTCTGGCTAACATCTGATGGGTACCCTTCTGGGACGAAGCTACCAGAGAAAGGAATAGGCAGCAATCTTTGCTGTTCTGCAGCCCCTACCAGGTGATTCCCAGGCAAGCAAAGTCTGAACTGGACCTCCAGCAGTCCTGCAGCAGAGTGGCCTGACTGTTAGAAGGAAGACTGAAAACAGAAAGAGATAGCTTCAACATCAACAGACAGGATGTCCACTCGGAGACCCCATCAGAAAGCCATCAACTTCCAAGACCAAAGGCAAATAAATCCACGAAGATGGGAAGAAACCAGCACAAAAAGGCTGAAATCCCCAAAAACCAGAATGCCTCTTTTCCTCTAAGGGATCACAACTCCTCACCAGCCAGGGAATAAAACTGAATGGAGAATGAGTTTGACAAATTGACAGAAGCAGGCTTCAGAAGGTGGGTAATAACAAACTTCTCCAAGCTAAAAGACCATGTTCTAACACAATGCAAAGAAGCTAAGAACCTTGAAAAAAAGGTTAGATGAAATGCTAACTAGAATAACCAGCTTAGAGAAGAACATAAACGACTTGATGGAGCTGAACAACACAGCTGGAGAACTTCACAAAGCTTACACAAGTTTCAATAGCCAAATTGATCAAGCGGAAGAAAGGATATCAGAGATTGAAGCTCAATTCAATGAAATAAAATGAGAAGGCAAGGTCAGACAAAAAAGAGTGAAAAGAAATGAACAAAACCTCCAAGAAATATGGGATTATGTGAAAAGACCAAATCGACATTTGATCGGTGTACCTGAATGTGATAGAGAGAATGAATCCAAGCTGGAAAACAACTCTTCAGGATAGTATCCAGGAGAACTTCCCCAACCTAGTAAGGCAGGCCAACATTCAAATTCAGGAAATACAGAAAACACCACAAAGATATTCCTGAAGAAAAGCAACCCCAAGACACATAATCGTCAGATTCACCAGGGGTGAAATGAAGGAAAAATTGCTAAGGGCAGCCAGAGAGAAAGGTTGGGTTACCCACAAAGGGAAGCCCATCAGACTCACAGTGGATCTCTCAGCAGAAACCCTACAAGCCACAAGAGAGTGGGGGCCAATATTCAACATCCTTAAAGAAAAGAACTTTCAACCCAGAATTTCATATCCAGCCAAATTAAGCTTTAAAGTGAAGGAGAAATATCCTTGGTTTGTAGCTGCATCACTCCAATCTCTACTTCTGTGGTCACCCTGTGTCTTCCCCTTTCCTGTTTCTGTGTCACCTCTCCCTTTGCCTCTGTCTTCTAATGACACTTGTGATGAAATTTAGAGCCCACTCAAACAATCCAGAGTAATCTCTTCATCTCAAAATTCTTGATTTAATCACATCTACAAAGACCCTTTTTCCAAATAAGGTAACATTTACAAATTCCAGGAAATTGGACTGGATCTCTTTGGGTGGCTATTATTCAGCCTGTTAAGGTAACATAGAATTTGAACTATGACTTCCATTTCCGGGCTTTCATGAAATGCTTCTTAGTACATTTACCTAAATACAGTCAACAAATTGATATGAAACCATAATTTGATTATTATACATTATATATATGTACTGAACTATCACTCTGTATCTAACATGTACAATTATTACATGTCAACTAGAAATAAAAAAAATTACTGAGATGTTCACGGTTTTTGCAACTAAAAGGTTTATTATAGGGCAAAGGATTAAGGCCATCTAACATTTCCCTGTCACAGTAAAACTGAGATTTCAGATAATACAAAATCTAAAAGAAAATGCCAAGCAAAAGAGGACTGTGAGATTATGAGAAAAAACAGCTCAGAACACAGAAAAGGCCAAGGACTTTAGAACCTGACAGGCTTGAGCACCTTTTAGCTACAAACTGTTTAAATACCAAGAGCTTCAGGTATCTCATTTACAAAACCAAGAAAACAAAGGCAGCCTTTCAAATCTGTCAGCTTTTGAGAAAATATACATATTATGGTATATTATATATATAAAATATACATTACATTGTTGTCATCCAATAAATGTAAGACTGTATTTTTGGAGATTATATGTTTAAAAAAAGAAAAAGCATGTCTATTAATGGGAAAGGGGATAAAATAAAAGGCAAAGTACATCAGAAGGTATTCCAATTATTTATTTATTTTTTAAAAATAGTTTTGCTCTTTCGTATGATACCTTGAGAGGCCTTCCAAATCTATCAAGTAAAGGCCCATATATATGTTAATGTACATAGGAACCAAAATTTTCAAAGAGAGAGATACAAAATTTAAAAAACAAAGAAAAATCCTGTAATGTTAAATTTAAAAGGAAATGTCATTATGAACTTTTACTTTTTTAAAGTTTGTATACTTCCCAGCTCTGTTCACTGAAAAGTCAGAGAAGCAGTAATACCCTGGTAACAATTAGCCAGTGCCCAGAGCTTTGTTTCTAAGCACCATTCCCAAATAAAAGGAATCAGAGCTTCATGGTAGGGAAAAAGTGATTTCCAGGTCAAAGCCAGGAACAGTCCAAGGTGAGCCTGGAACAACTAATTTGCCAAAAACAAGGAGTATCTGAAAGCTGAGAATAAGAAGCCAGCTTGAAGCCCTCCCACTGACCAGATTTGAGACAATTTGCATGTAAGAGAATAATGGTAATAGATTATAATATACAGAATTAAAATAAATAAATCCAGGAAATTATATTGCTATAAAAGATTAAAAGAAAAAGAAAAGGAGGAAGAGGAAAGAAAGTTTCTGTTTACCAAAGAATGCTGGACAATAAACATAGGAGAAATTATAGGATTAGAAAAATAGCTACCTTTTAAACATCAGTATAACAACTGGGTGAAGAATCATCACGGATGCTAAAACCATTAGGTGAAAGGTTGCTGAAGAACAGGATATCCATGTGATCCTAACGTATCATCCCACAGACTATCTACTCATGTGACAACAACAAAATGGAACCTTTACAATAGAAATATCTGGTTAATGCCAACTTCCTCAAGTGACCAAACAGCATCACCAACGCCTGGACAATATCCCTCCTGAGGAGATACAATTGGTATACAGAATAGCTCCTAACCAACCCAAAATGTACCCTGATCGAATCAGACAATGAGCAAACAATCAGGCAAGTCCAGAATGCAGAACCTTCAACAAAATAACTGGCCTGGATTTCAAAAGTCATATAATGAAAAACAATATAATGCAAGGTTCTGTTTTAGAGTGAAAGAGACATAACTAAATGCAGTATCATCTTCAATAAAGAAAGAAACAAGAATAGGCAAAGAGCCATTTGAGGTAGAGAAGGGAGGTGAAGATATCAGATCTGCAAATACACTTGAAAGTCCTAGTATATTTAAATATGGACTAGATATTAGCTGATATTTGACATGATCATTAATTCTAAGTGTGATAATGGCGTGGGGGTTATGCAGGAGAATGTCTTAGTCTCAGAAGATAAATGCTGAAATATTGTGATGCATACAATTTATACTTAAGTGTTCCAACCAAAATAAGAAATTATGTGTATACATGTTTGTGTGTAGAAAATGTGTACGTACAAAGAGAGCACAAAGATGATAAAAAAATGTTAATAAGTCAATCTAGATGAAGGGTGTAGATTGTGTGCTCACTGTATTCTTCTTTCAACTTTTTTGTAGCTCAAAATTTTTTTCTGTAGTTTAAAATTTTTCAAGTTAGAAAAAACTGATCTCAAATATTAAGGCTGATAACTCGTGGTGCATGTGAACTTGGTCACATTTCCTCTGAAACATAAGCCATTATAGGGGGTGAAAAAACAACCAAATTTCCCACAGAAAAATGCTTGCTGGGATAAATCTATGTTTTCCATAGTTTCAGCTTCAATGAACTAGTGTGAAATATACCCCAGCCTTTTCCTGTACCACCCTGCTCATACATTACATTTTCCTACCAAGCAAAAAATCCACCTTGGGGTAAGGTTAGAAAACAAAGGTAGCAAGGTTAAAAAGGAAACCTTCTGCTGCTGGAATAGAGAGAGAAGGCATAATCCAACAATCCTCCAGAATACTGCAGCAAGTAGATCACCTAATTCCCTGCCTGCTCTCTCCCAGTCATCAAGACCTTCATTTTATAGGAGGCTCTTTCTATTTAAAAAAACGGGGTGACAGGTGCATAAATAAGAAAAGGAAAGTGCTAACGAAAACGGAGAGTATTTAAAGTACATAAAGATGTCATAAATGGGTTATATCTCAAACCGCTGCATGTGGGAAAATCAGACACATGAAGATTCCAATAAAGAGAGAAAATTCAGAGCTAGAGAACACCGCAAAGTGGTAGGTAATGGCAATCTGTCAAAAGGATGCCTGCAAGCAGCAGGGGCAGAGGGCAAAGCCTCCTACAGTTTACCTAGAGAAGGGAGAAGGCAAGGTCCTTTACAGTTTACCTAGAGAAGGTTAGTTCTCGTACATTATACTTTGGCTATTAACAGACATTGGTGTTTGATTAGCAAGAGTTCAGAGTTCAAAATTCTGTGTTTAACAGTACAAGCCACTGCAATCTGATACAGCTTAAGAAAAACCCATTTTTAAAATGTAAGCAGAAGGTCCGATGCAGTGGCTCATGCCTATAATCCCAACACGTAGGGAGGCCGAGGCAAGCAGATGGCTTGGGCCCAGGAGTTTGAGACTAGCCTGGGCAACATGGCAAAACCCCATCTCTACAAAAAAATACAAAATTTAGCTGAGCACGGTGATGCACACCTGTGGTACCAGCCACTTGGGAGGCTGAGGCAGGAGGATCACTTGTGCCAGAGAGACAGAAGTTGCACTGAGCCAAGATCATGCCACTGTACGGTGACAGAGTGAGGCGCTGCCTCAAAAGAAAGGAGAAACAAAAAGTTCCAACAAAATGTAACCAGAGAAGACTGGTAGAGAAAAAAGAATCTAAAGGGATTTTGTGATGTGTCCTAATCAATTCTATATGGTACAGTGTCTCTCCTCTAGCTTTTGCAGAGTGCCTTTCTTCGGGCTTTGGAGTCACAGGTCAATTTTTAAAGGCAATTTGATCAGAAAGAAAGATTACAGAAAAGTCACATTCATAGAGCTATGTTGTACATTTAGTCACAATTTTACAGCTGCCTTGAAAAATACCAAAGGCATAAAAATACTCTCATATATCTGTACACCACCACCTTGATGACAATAATAGTTCTCCGAAACAATAAAGCATTCTTTAAATGAGTCAAATATATACACATTAATCCCCAACTTGAAACGATGATTAAAGGAACCACTAAAGGTATTATTACTCGAATAATGTATTAATGATAGTAGTAAGTACAGAAAATGCTCCTAAGAGATGGGAAGGTATATATTAAATGACTTCTTGGTCATTAGAGCAAAAGAAAGCTATTTCAAACAAAAAGAATTAGATAAGATAATTAAAAATAAACATACCCATCTTTGGTCTGATCCACCACTCCACTTAAAAGTTCCACAGTCTTTGGATTAGGCTGGCTTTCTCCAAAAATGTTCAAGTATCGAGTGACAAAGTCATTGGGGGACATGAAAAATTCACCGTTTTTCTCAATGCTTGCATACTGTTTAAAAAAAGAGAGAAATGATATTTTATGTATTTGATATTCAAAAGTATATAATCATGGGATTGATTTGTGAAAAAGCTGAAAATATCCAAATGATAAAATATCAGATATGATCATGTACTCTTCACAATGGCCATTATCTCCCAACACATCAAAGGAAAAACAAGTCAAGTTTTATGTTTATAAACTTAACTGGGACCAGTGTTTTCCCACAGGGACATCTGGCAATATCTGATGGCAATTTAGATTGTCATAACATACGAGGAAGGGTGCTACTGGCTCCAGCCGGTAGAAAGAAGCCAGGGATGTTGCCAAACATCCGACAATGTGCAGGATGACTCCCTGCAACAGACGCTTCTCCAGCCCAAAGTGTGGGCAGTGTCCAGGATTGGAAACCCTGGTTTACAGAAACTTGGAAAGACAAACTATGTCTTGCTTTTTAGCAAAGGCACATAGCTTTTTTTTTTTTAAGCAGAATTACGAAGTCGTGGAGCCAAATGACCTAATTATTTTGCCCTGTTCCTGCTTTAAGAGCATCAATGACACAAGAAAGGATGGCAAACAAGCTAAGCTGGAAAGCAAACCAGTAAGTGTGTGTCGTCTTGGGGAATCTTACAGAGGGAGGCAGTGAGTGCTGCTCTAGTTACTGTCCTCTCCATTCTAGGGCATTATGATGCAGAAATGCTTAGTAAGAATTAAGTGGCATACAACGCTTTCTCACAGTGTTCTCCTAGGTCTGGTCTTCAATGTGATACACTCCAGCCAGGATAAGAGGGAGCCCACTAATTTCTGTTGCATGGAGCCCCAAGAGCAGAAATGCTGAGAAACAACATAGGATCATGTAGTGTCCTTATGGAGCAGGAGACGGCCTCTTGATCCTGGGGACAAAACAGTGATGTGGGGATGGGGAGGCAAGGGCAGTGCATCTGCAAGAACAAGCCTAGCTGAGTGACAAGAACCACACTGGTAGCCATAGTGACGGAGGGTGTGCAGTGAAGTGCCGGGGCAGTGTCTCCCGTCTCTCTCTAATCTAAGTTAAGCCTGATTAAAACTGTTTTTAAAAGTAACTTGTCATTTCTACATTTTAATTCCATTGCAGACTAAGGCTTTGCTCAGATACTCAGTAATAATAAGGTTTGGAGTCCCCTTGGACCTGGACTGTGCCTCTTACCACCTGAATGGCCTCAGGTAAGTAATTAAAGCTTTTGGTGCCTCTGGTTTTTCATTCATAAAATGGGTAGAACAACATTACCAGCTTCATAAGACTGATGCTAGAAATAAATGAGATAATCAAGTCCTATACTTAGCACAACGCCCTATACACAGTAAGTACTTTATACTAAATAAAAGTTCTATAGTATTGTCTTATAGTTAACATTTTTTTAGCACACCACACGGGAAAGGCTCAAAGAAGGCCCAGTGATCCTACTGTTCTTCAGTTAGCACTTAATTTTACTTTTTAGACATGTAATGAATTATATTTTGATTTTCCTGAGCCAAACAAGATGAAAATATAAAGGAAATATCACTACTAATTACAGCAATCCTGTGACTTAGGAGTTATACCTAAGTTTGTCCCTGATAGTGAATAATTTATTTTAATATATAATTTAACTTTTCTTCTACCAGTAGATATTTCCAGCTTTTTTGTATTTTTAAATAAAGCTAAGGTAGCAAGCTTTATATATAACATTTGTCCAAATTCCTGGCAATTTTCAAAGGCTAGACTCCCAGAAGAGAAATTGTTGAGTCAAAGGAGAGGAACTTTTGGGCTCTTGGTACTTATTATCACACTGCTCTCCAGAAAAGATTGTACCAATTTACACTCCCACCAACAGTGTGTGAACATGCCCTTTACCCACTTTGGTCTATTATATTTATTGCAAATATTTTTCCAGTTTGACATTTTTATATAATTGAGTCTATAGAATTTTTTCTCCTTTCAAATTTCTTCCATTACTTTTCTAAGCTTAGACACTAGTTGTGTTAGTCTGTTCTTACACTGCTAATAAAGATATACCTGGGACTGGGCAATTTATTAAAAAAAAAGAAGAAGTTTAATTAACTCATAGTTCCACATGACTGAGGAGGCCTCACAATCATAGTGGAAGGCGAATGAGGAGCAAAGTCACATCTTACATGACGGCAGGCAAGAGAGCTTGTGCAGGGGAATTCCCATTTTAAAACCATCAAATCTCGTGAGACTTATTCACTACCAAGAACAGTATTAGGGAAACCGCCCCTATGATTCTATTATCTCCACCTGGCTCCATCCTTTAACTGTGGGGATTATTTATTATTTAAATGTGAGATTTGGGTGGGGACACAGCTAAACCATATCACCAGTCTTTCTTCATTTCAAGACTAAATATCAGAGAGTTTCTCTGAGCTTTTTAAAAGTAGGTTTTATCCTTACCTTTAAGTTTTAACATATTAGTACTTTATCTTTGTGTGTGATCTAAGGTAAGAATCCCCCAATTTTAATTTTTCTACTTAATCTCTTGGTTGTCCCAGGAACACAAAGCAAATCATTCTCTCTTCCTGGTCTTTAGGATGCCATGTTTATTACATACTCATTATCATATGGTCACCAGGGAAAGGCATGACAAAATGGCTCCATCTGCAGTACCAGTTCTCCCATCCAAGTACTAACCAGGCCCGACCCTGCTTAGCTTCCGAGATCAGACAAGATTGGGAGCGTTCAGGGTGGTATGGCCGTAGACTGCAGTACCAGTTCTGAGGAGCTGGCGAAGGCTTCCTAGGGCCAACGTGTATTCTGAGGCTGACCCACACTCCATGGGAGAATGCCAGGACCAAATGACAGCTCTTGCCATCACTGCAGAAATATTTCAAAACTATCCTGTTCTTTTCTTTTGTTTGAGACCGATTCTCACTCTATCAGCAGGCTGGAGTGCAGTGGCTCGGCTCACTGCAACATCTGCCTCCCAGATTCAAGCGATTCTCCTGACTCAGCCTCCCGACTAGTTGGGACTACAGTGTGCAGCACCACGCCCAGCTAGTTTTTATATTTTTAGTAGAGACAGGGTTTCACCATGTTGTCCAGGATGATCTCGACCTCTTGACCTGGTGATCCGAGTGCCTAGGCCTCCCTAAATGCTGGGATTACAGGTGTGCGCCACTGCGCCGTACCAGGACTATCCTTTCAATTGACTTGTCTACTCTTGCAAGATTACATGTGTTTTAGTTGCTACACCTAGAGGGAAAGTTCAGTCGGGACAGATTTTTTTTCCTGTCTTTTTCACTGCTTCGTCCTCAAATTCCCAGACTGGTACCTGACAGATAGTGGAAAATGTTCAAATAAATATTTTTTAAAAGAATGAAAGGTTTAAGAAAGATGTTGAATTATTTTACTCTTGGAAATTTTCTTGGCCATGATAGCTCCTTGATTTTCCACAAATAACCTTTAGAATCATTATCAAGTTGCTGCTCCCTAAAAAAATTCCTCTGAAAAGCAAAATAAAACAACGCAAGGCTGGGCACAGTGACTCATGCCCATAATCCCAGCACTTTGGGAGGCCAAGGTGGGCAGATTGCTTGAGCCCAAGAGTTTGAGAACAGCCTGGGCAAGATGGCAGATCTCCATCTCTACAAAAAATACAAAAATTAACCAGGTATGGTAGTGCATGCCTGTAGTCCCAGGGGGAATGAGGCATGAGAATTGCTTGAGCACAAAAGATTGAGGCTGCAGAGAGCCATGTTTGCACCACTACACTCCACCCTGGGCAACAAAGTAAGAAAGACCTTATCTCAAAAACTAAAACAGAAAACCTACAATGCAAAACCATGCCATACTCTCAAGATAACGAAAAAGGATAATAAGCAATGGCAAAAATGTGGAGCAAATGTTTCTCACACAGTGATGGTATGAGAATAAGGGAGTAAACCATTGTAGAAAAATGCTGGGCAATATCTGCTATAGATGAACATACACACAACCAGAAGCCCAGCAATTTCAATGAGAAGTATATCTCCAACAAAGTGTGCATATACAACAAAACTATAAGAAAATGCCCAGAGCAGCATTATTTGTAATATCCAAAAACCTAAAAATAACACAAATGTCAACCAATAACACAAATGTCAACCAATAGGATACATCAACGGCCTGATGAATTCACACAATGGAATACAGCACAGCAATAAGAATAAACTAGCTCCAACTACATACGACAACACAGACAAACCCTATAAATAAAGAGTAAAAGAAAAGAAACATAAGAAAACTTACAGTATAATTCCATTCACACAAAGTGAAATCAACAGGCAAAACTTACATACAGTTAGTTTTAACATACAGTGACCAGAATTCAGACAACTGGTTGTCCTTGGTGGGTGCTGATCAGAAGGGGCATCAGAGGGCCTCTGGGATGCTGGGCCAACTCGCTTTCTGAGTATTCATGGGGCTGTACATTTGTGATGTGTGCATTCAATTTATATTTCAACAGTTTACATTTTAAAAGTCATTGAGAGATATTATCAGCTTCATTTTTTTAGATGTAATAAAGAAATTATTTCTTAAATATAACAGCGTGTTAATCTGGGCAAGAAACAGTTTTCTTCCGTTTGTAAAACCAGCTCATTACCACAGCTGGGCAGTCTGCTCTGTGATTTAAGTAAATATGTCAGAAGTTCCTCCTTAGGATTGATGGACAGAGGCCGACCACAATAAAAATATGTACGAGGGTACTAACAAACGCAGCTCTACTCTCCCTGCAGCAGTGGGCAGAGGGTCCCTGCAGGGGGAACAGACTACATCCTTATAGCCACCACATCTTTAAAATGGCATTAATCTTTCTTTGGGAATATTTTTCACTAGCAACCTGAAGCCTCCCTCCCTTGCAATTTTTGGGAGTTTTGATATGATTAAACACACACTTAGAAAATGGGAAGACTTTCAGGATTCCTTGTACAACCCTGTATAATACTTACCATCATCACCAAATGCCACCACACCCAGTGAAGATGATAGCAAAGAAAACCAGAAGGAACCTATCACTACAAATGCCCCTTCCCCGGGTCCTATCTGGCCTGCTCAGCATCAGTCACAGTAAATTGATAAAGGTTTGTAAGCTGTCAATGAGCCTGGGTAGAACTATAATCATCCAGCTGCCCATTTTGCCATGAAGCACTCACATCCTGGGACTGAAGGACAAATTCCCTATACTATTTTCCAACCACTGAGAAGGTGCAGACAACAGGCCATTGCATCTGCCCATCTTTTACTTCCATTCCCTATTATAGGGATGGAACACAATATAATTAAGGATTAGAACCTGGATTGGGTATTTTATGTTATTAGGGAATTATCATTAATATTTTTAGGTATACAATGGTATTATGACTGTGTAGGAGACTGTTTTTATTATTTGAAGTTCTATGTTAAATTATTTAGGCTGAATGATAGTGATATCTATTTATGTTAACATAAATCAGTTTAAAAATGTATAAACTAATATGACAAGTATTACTTTAAATTAGATGGTGGTTATGTGGGTGTTTTCTATTTTCTGTATGTCTGAAAATTGTCACAATAAAGTTAAAAATATATTTAAGAAACACAAATGGTTAATAAATTTATTGCTCTGTTTATTTAAAAAACAAAAAATTTTAAATAAGATACAATTTTTCAACCAACAGGTTGGCAGAAAGTCTTTTTGTTGCTGCTACAGTATTTTTTTCAGAATAATCTGAGTTGGTATAATGTAGGAAATGTATACTTCCATGTTCCCACCCAAAATATATATTGAAACAACCTTCATGAGAGCAGTCTGCCAAGAGGAATCACAAGCCTTAATATGTTGTAAACCTATTCTAACCCAATGGTGCCACTTCTAGGAATTTATCCTAAGAAAATAATGCTAGCTATATGCAAAAATGTAGGTACAACACTATCATTACAGTGCTATTATGATAGCAAAGCAGAGGAGACAACTAAACATCCAATCACAAATAGGACATCTAAACATCCAATCGATAAATTAGGGCAAAACAGAAACAGCCATATGTAGGAATATTATGCAGCATTAAAAATACTGTAGAAGGCTGGCAGGGTGCAGTGCCTCACATCTGCAATCCCAGCACTTTGGGAGGCCGAGGCGGGCAGATCACGAGGTCAATCATTCAAGACCAGCCTAATCAACATGGTGAAACCCCGTCTCTACTAAAAATACAACAATTAGCCAGGTATGGTGGTGCACGCCTATAATCCCAGATACTCAGGAGGCTGAGGCAGGAGAGAATCACTTGAACCAGGGAGGCAGAGGTTGCAGTGAGTCAAGATCGTGCCACTGTACTCCAGCCTGAGCGACAGAGTGAGACTCCGTCTAAAAAAAAAAAAAAGTTGTGGAAGGCTTTTTTGGCTGGAACCGTCATCTTCCAATAATTCGCAAACATGACAAACAAAGAGAAAGAGGAGAGGCACCCAATATACGTTCTCTAGGCCTTTTAGAAAACATGAAGTTGTCCTTTGGCCACATGTATGTGAATCTATAAGAAAGGTGATATTGTAGACATCAAGAGATGGGTACTGTTCAAAAAGCAATGCTTCACGAGTGTTACCATGGCAAAAGTAGAGGAGTCTACAATGCCACCCAGCATGCTGCTAGCACTGTTGTAAACAAACAAGTTAAGGGCAAGATTCTTGCCAAGAGAATTAATGTGTGTGCTGAGCACATTAAGCACTCCAACAGTCGAGATAGCTTCCAGAAATGCATGAAGGAAAATGATCAGAAAAAGAAGGAAGCCAAAGGGAAAGGTACCTGGTGTCAGCCTGCTCCACCCAGAGACGCACACATTGTGAGAAACCACGGGAAGGAGACTGAGCTGCTGTACGCTCTTCCCTACGACTTAATAGATGTTAAAAAATAAATGAAAGACCTCTGGAGTAGAAAAATGTTTCTCTTCATTGAGTACAAGTATGGTATCCTCTCCTCCAAAGAAATATTTAAAGCAAATTTTAATTGTGTCCTAATTCATTGTATAATGTATTTACTATTCAAATTTAATGTATTTCTTGCCAAAAGACATGAGGTAGCTTATTGTGCAAGAAAATTACATAATTGGTTAGAAAATGGCCAGATATTGTTTATGACATTTTTGTACTGGTTTAAAAACAGTCCGTCTAAATCATCGTGGAAAAAATAAAATCATTCACACACCAAAAAAATGTAGAAGCACATTCAATTATAAGAAAAAGTATTTGTAACACAGCAGGTAAGATAAAAACTAGATATAAAACAGTATTTTTTTCTCCTAAGGGGAAAAAAACTATATACATACAGTGACACATACACTGAGAGAAAAATAAATATACATATATCTGCATATATCTTCCTATGTAATGATCACAATTTACTTTTGTTTATATATCTGCCTTTTAAATTTTCAATGAATATAAAATTGATGTGATAAAAAGAGTTTTCCAAAAAAAGAATTAATTGTTTTTCAAAATTTGCCTACAAACATTTTAAAGGTGGATATCATGCTTTTGTTAACAGAACAATTATAAAAATCCAAGTGCAATTCACTATGTTACTCTGTAGTACGTCTTGTTTCTCATCCAGCCTTTTTTCCCAATTTTCCCATCTTTCGCTACAGAGAGTAAGTTACTTCAGACTATATACTTCTAAACAGTTGATGTGGTCTGGCTGTGTCCCCTCCCAAATCTCACCTTGAACTGTAATAATCCTCATGTGTCAAGGGTGGGGCCAGGTGGAGATAACTGAATCATGGGGGTGGTTTCCCTATAAGTCTCACGAGATCTGATGGTTTTATAAATGGGAGTTCCCCTGCACAAGCTCTCTTGCCTGTCACCATGTAAGACAAGACTTTGTTCTTCATTCGCCTTCCACCAAGATTGTGAGGCCTCCCTAGCCATGTGGAACTGTGAGTCAATGAAACCTCTTTCCTTCATAAATTACCTGGTCTCAGGTTTGTCTTTATTAGCAGCATGGGAACAGACTAATACAACAGTACACCACATCATCTCTTTTCCTTCCAGGAGCTACTGGCTCCCTCTCACTTTCTCTGTTCTTATAACTGGCACCTCTCTGCACCCAGGCTGTATTTTCTCTCTGCTGTCTCTCATCTATTTTAAAAAATCGGCCATCTCCATCAAATATTCCTTCAAAGTGACTCTATCTTGCCATTCTCCATTCCCCTGCTGCCACAACCCTAAGGCTGCCTAACTTGTGGCCCTGATGCACCAATCAAATCTCACACCCACCTCCTCATTGAAAAACCTGGAATGCTTCCTACTGTTTAGTGGAATGCCAAACTCCCAATTACCTTTGTCACCCACACCTTGTGATACTTCGCATACTTTGAGACACAGAGCTGTATCTAAATAAACATTTAAAGGGTGAACAAGACTCCTTCGACCTGGAGAGGTTGTTTTCTCCCTGACTGATCTTCAGGCTTTCCCTCGAATGTGTTCTTCTCCCACTTGTCCCTGAAACTCCCCAAGTTTTCTCTCCTTGGGGCCGTCCCTGACCACTGCCCACAACAGGGGGCTGCTCCCTCCTTCCATCTCCTATAGCATTTGCTTTAACCATAACGCGGATCCTGGAAGTATTCTGACTTACATTCTTTGTTACCTCCTGTGTGCCTATCAATCTGGTTTATATAAAATCTGAGCTCCTTTAAGATGTGATCATTGTTATATACCTCCCACTCACGATGTTTTATTTAAACTGTAGGCACTCAATATACACCTGTTTAAACTAACAGGAAGCAACACCAAAAGCACTAGGCAAACAGAAAAACGCATGTCAACATTTAGGCTAGAAACAAAATTGACTTCCTAAACTTTAACTTCTACATGTAGATGAAACATTACCTGCCATTTGCCACAAGAACATCCTGCATAAGAAAATATCTGTCGTATGCCTTAGCCTGGAATGTTTTATACCAAGTCCTGTCCTGACTACCACCACCCAGGACCCTGTGCCCTGAGCCAGCCCAAGTGTTGAGCCATTCCCTCCACACATGTGGCACTCTGACAGCTCTTTACTTTGTATGTGTTGTTTTCTTTGCCTAAAAAGGTCTTCCTTTGCCAACAAACCCTTCTCTACCTTCTCCATCTGGTAAATACATACACATCTTCAAGCACAGTTCAACTATTACCACCTCTCCATAACTTAATGACTCTCCATAGAAAGATATAATTAGTCCACATCATCCTCCTGCTAATTAATGCTGTACAATACTTATCAATCATATCATGGCTTTTGGGGTTTTTTACACTTACACACCGTTCTCACTCTGATATTTATGGACAGAAGCCATGATGTATGCACTGATATATACCCAAATCCATGGCACTGTACCTAGGTACCTTCAAAAAAAAACAGTGGAACTGATTCTAAATTCTCAAACAAACGAAAAGGTCAGAATTGGGTTCATTTTAATCCTCCAGGAACTCTCTTTCCTTATCTGGCTCAGTTCCACTGGCTGTTGCTGATCCTTAGTGCTGTCAACATTCCTGCTACCAGTACACCTAGTGTGCAGGGTGCAATGAAGCTCCCTTCCACCTCCCAAGCTACAGAAGAATTCTCTCTTTACATAGGTTAGCAGGGAGAAGGTTGGGATACTTCACATGGAATTTTTACTAAGAAGAAAGTCAAGTCAGGAAAAAGTCACAGAAAATCAGCAAAGTAGACAGGTTTACAGAATGCTTACTGCTGATCCATAATTAACTAAAAAGCTTGGCCTGGCACAGTCCCTGCATTGCTGTGTTTCCCGTTCTTCCCCTCACCACAATACCATCTGTGATAAATGGTAAACCTGATATCCTTAGCATGCTAAGCCAAGGCAGATTTGTGTTAGTACCACACTATCCAGGCCTGGTGAGATCACCAGAACTTTTGCCAGATCCACAATCCCTTCCACAAACTGCTGACTCCTGTTTTCTTCAGGTATGGTCCCCTCAACGTCATCTCTTAGGACTCTAAGCCAAATAAACCCTTATTCAAAAGTCACATAGTCCCAGCCACCCCAAGGGAAGAGAGTACTTCCCTATGTGTCCCAAAGATTCCACCACGGCCTTCAAGTGCACTTAAACAGAAACACTACATACAGATGTCTCTCCAGAACTCTGCATGGAATTCTCACCCTCTCTGGGTCTACCTGATCAATTAGACTCTCTCCCAGTAGAGTCCTGCCTGCTGCTGAAAGTGGATGTAGAAATTGACAAAGATACGTTGTTCCAAACTAAGGTCTCAGCCAAGCTTCTCCAGGGATCATATGGCCTCAAAAAGTGGACACAGCCTTTAAGTGGAGTCTTATCAATGGATCACACCAACCAGTGAGATTCTAAGATGCACCATCTATTGAGCCACCCTCTAAGGTTTTCCCACTTCCTGTTAGAAGGATGCCAGCCACTCTTGCTTGCTTAGAAAACAGAAGTAACACATAGGTCCTGAGTTCTAAGAACGATGATAACTTTACCAGCTTAAGTTAATGAGCTACTTTCCATTTTTCTAGGCTCTTTGACACCCCATTTAGTGGCTCTTCTACAAGCGGTCTTTCAGATTTCTATCACTGGAGTTTTACAGTATCAACAGACCTTAAACACACATACAAAGAACTTCTTCGTTCTCTCATACAGAGAATGGGACCACCTCATTCCAACCACGGTGGTCCCAATATGTACAACAATAGACATCAGCTTAGGTAAGGAACAAATGCTTTTCTGTTTTCTGGACTTTCATGCTCCAGAATCCTTTTCCACCTTATAAACTCTATACTCTATTGTGGCCAGATGCGGTGGCTCACGCCTGTAATCCCAGCACTTTAGGAGGCCAAGGCGGGCAGATCACTTGAAGTTAGGAGTTCAAGACCAGCCCGGCCAACATGGTGAAACCCTATCTCTAGGAAAAATGTAAAAATTAACCAGGCATGGTGGTGCATGCCTGTAATCCCAGCTACTTGGGAGGCTAAGGCATGAGAATCACTTGAACCCAGGATTGTACAACCTACACTCCAGCCTGGGTGACAAAGTAAGACCCCGTCTCAAAAAAAAAAAAATGCTATACTGTATTGTCCCTTCTGGGCTAAAAACAAATTTATAAAGAGACTTGCTTTGTTTTAAAGAGACAGGGTCTCACTCTGTCACCCAGGCTGGAGTGCAGTAGCATATACATAGCTCACCGAAGCCTCAAATTTCTAGGCTCAAGCAATCCTCCTGCCCCAGTCTCTCACTGAGATTACAGGTATCCAGAATCCTGATTTTCTATGTATAATTCAAGTCTCCTTACAAATGTATCCCTTTTTTTCCTCCCCACAAAATTATTCCTGCTTTTTATCATTTTCTTTTGGAGTCTTTATTCCTCCTTTACTTAAATTATTACTTAATTTCAAGCATCTGCTGAAGCACTATATAACATATATCAGATGCAGGACACCTTTCATATAGGTTACCTCATTGAATCGTTACAACTTTAAAATAGGTTTTATTATAAAAATGTTCAGGCTAGGCACAGTGGCTCATGCCTGTAATCTTAGCACTTTGGGAGGCTAAGGTGGGCAGATCACCTGATGTCAGGAGTTTGAAACCAGCCTGATCAACATGGTGAAATCCTGTCTCTACTAAAAATACAAAATTAGCTGGGCTTAGTGGCACATGCCTATAATCCCAGCTACTCGGGAGCCAGAGGCAGGAGAATCACTTGAACCCGGGAGGTGGAGGTTGCAGCGAGCCAAGATCGCATCATTGCACTCCAGCCTGGGCAACAAGACTGAAATTCTGTCTAAAAAAAAAAAAAAAGAAAGAAAAATAAAATTTTCAAACATATACAAAGTAGAGAGAACAGTATAATAAACCCAATATTCCCTTTCCCAATTTCAAAAGTTATCATCATGCGGCCTACTCATTTTCCTCACCCGACCAAAACTAGATTATTTAAAAGCAAATCTCAGACATGGTAATCTCAGAGCTATTCGGTGTATATCTCTAAAACATAGCCTCTATATTTCCCATAAGGAGAATATTATCAGCCTAAACATCAATTAATAACAACTCCTTAATATCAAATATCCTGTCCACGTTCAAAGTCCTTGACGTCTCAATTAGTTTTGATAGTAACACACTGTGATGAGGTAAGGGAGGCTCACAGATTTAATAACTTTCTACACCATATTCAGTACACACCAAATTTCTCATTTGACACTTTGGTCCTCTTTCTGTCCAACTCAGGTGCCATTTCATAATGTTTAGAAAGACAAACGTATATATATACATAGTATGTGTGTGTGTACATATACACACACACAGACACATACATGTAAAATCTTACAAAAGGGACCTTTTCTTTTTTGAGTACTTCAGTTTCAGCTGAATAACACAAAGGTGTTTCAGTGTCTGGAAACTGAGACAGACTTTTATTAATCATTCACTGCCCAGTATCACAAAATACGTAGAAATATAAGATGCCAAGTATAAGACACCAACCACTATGGTGTCTGTGGCGTTCTAGTATCTACTGTTATCCATACTGGAGCCTCCTCCCAGAATACTGCAGTCATGATAAAGTGATGAAAATGATGATGATAACAACAACAACAGGCTTCTACCAGGGAGAGACGGGACAGTCCCACAGATGAGTGAAGGGTTACTGAGATGTTTACAACGAGCTCTAAACTTTTTAGGAGAAAAACTGTACAGGTCAATCCTGAAAAAGTAAATGGGCTGCAAAACTCAATACCTCAGCAACTGCTTTTATTTGCATACCTTACACCACGTGAGATAAAAGAAATTAAAATATAAACCATGTTGTCATCACAATCATCTACAAGTTAGTTTCCTAAACATTTTTAAAAGCAGATGTATTTGTAAGGCTCTCCCCTCTTAAGACACGTTGGGATTTTTTTGTTTATTTTACCAGACTGAGTCTCGCTCTGTCACCCAGGCTGGAACGCAGTGGCACAATCTCGGTTCACTGCAACCTCCATCTCCCAGGTTCAAGTGATTCTCCTGCCTCAGCATCCCGAGTAGCTGGGATTACAGGCGTGCGCCACCACACCTGGCTAAATTTTGTATTTTTGGTAGAGACAGGGTTTCACCATGTTGGCCAGGCTGGTCTCAAACTCCTGACTTCAGGTGATCCACCAGTCTCAGCCTCCCAAAGAGCTGGTATTACAGGTGTGAGCCACTGCACCCAGCTGACACCTTGGGATTTTTAAAAAACATAACAATGAAATAAAGAGCTATTTGAAAATAATCATTAAAAGTTATAGAACACAAATCAAATAAGAAACAAAATAGATTCCTTTATACTGACCTTCAAAAATATTGTTCTAAGCTCAGCTGGATCTGCTCTCTTGGTTAAAGCCACCTATAAATAAACATAAAATGTTTATGTTATTACAACAAAGCTGAGAAACCAAGCTAGCAGACTAAACGAAAATAAACCCCAGGTTAGAAATTAGTGCATTTCGTTTCTGTACTTAAATACCACATTGCCCCCGTGCATACTATGCCCCCTCTGCATTTTAAATCAGACTCTTTATATAGCTTCCAAAATGATAACATTTTATGCAAGAAAACAGTAGTAAAAGCTCTTGATATCTAATGTTGACAGTGTATCATTTCTTAAAAAGAAGCAAGAAAAGTTGAAACATTGCAAACACCTGGCATTTTTTAGCTATACTCCAGCATCAACTATGCCCTTTCACAGGAGAATATTAAGTATACAACTATCTGTCAACTATGCAAGAGAAGATACTTCTTTTTTTTTTTGAGACAGAGTCTCTCTCTGTTGCCTAGGCTGGAGTACAGTGGTGTGACCTTGGCTCATTGCAACCTTCACCTCCCAGGTTCAAGCAATTCTCCTGCCTCAGCCTCCTGAGTAGGTGGGATTGCAGGTATACACTACCACTCCCAGTTAAGTTATGTATTTTTAGTAGAGTCAGGTTTTCACTATGTTGGCCAGACTGGTCTCAAACTCCTGACCTCAAGTGATCTGCCTATCTCAGCTTCCCAAAGTGCTGGGATTACAGGCATGAGCCATCATGCCCAGCCAAGAAATATATATATATATATATATATATATATATTTTTTTTTTTTTTTTTTTTTTTTTTTTTGAGACAGAGTCATGCTCTGTTGCTCAGGCTGGAGTGCAGTGGCGCAATCTCAGCTCACTGCAACCTCACCTTCCAAGTTCAAGTGATTCTCCTGCCTCAGCCTCCTGAGTAGCTGGGATTACAGGTTTGTGCCACCACATCTGGCTAATATTTGAATTTCTGGCATCTTGGCCAGCTGGTCTTGAACTCCTGAACTCTTGATCTACCTGTCTCGGCCTCCCAAAGTGCTGGGATTACAGGTGTGAGCCACTGTGCCCAGCCAAGAACATATTTCTTAAAGAAGTCAGTGAACTAGGCAAATCATATTAACTGAAGGGAGTTACTTCTCAGCTTCACCATGAACAGGCCTGTATACTTCACTACCTGGTCATGCCAAAGAACTTCTCCTCCTCTCCCCAGCTTTTAATTTAATAAATCACAAGTCTCCAAAGGTATGATATTATTCTACATATTTTAGAAATACAAGGGACTGTGGTTACCTTTGAAGAGCAAAAATTGACAGATTAGCTCAGAATGGGTGTTGTGCCTAATTCTCCAGGCCACAAAGTACAAAAACATCATTGGGGAAAAAGCAAGACAAACTTGAACATGGCTTCCCCAGGCCAACACAAAAGAGCCCTTATGTGGAACCAAACAGTGGGCTTATTCAATGTCCGAACACCCAATCCTGCTGGCAAAAACCGTCATGAGACTGAGTTCTCACCAAGCACAGAGTCACCCCATGATACAGCCAGGGAGAGGTTCCTGGAACCATCCAACACTGGAGCATGTCTCTATCCACAGGGAGACTTATGCAAATTGTCCTAAATCCCTTCTGTGTGCTAGCAAAGGCTGTTCCAGATCTTTGGACAATGAGTTCTCTGTCTCTAGATATGGAACTGCCTGAGCTCCTAGGCTCTCCACTGTCAGGAATAATTTTATTAACTAATCGCTACAATGGGAGAAGTAGTCTTTCTGAAACCAGATGGTTGGTCACCTTGTTTCCCAAAGCAAGAATGATAACTCTTCATTTCAGCTGAATACTTGTAACCACCAAGGCTATTTCTATTCATAAGAATTTGTAATCCTTTTTTTTTATTTTTTTTAATTGTATTTTAGGGTTTTTTTTGTTTTTGAGATGGAATTTCACTCTTGTTGCCCAGGCTGGAGTGCAATGGCATGATCTCAGCTCACTGCAACCTCAGTCTCCCAAGTTAAAGCAATTCTCCTGCTTCAACCTCCCAAGTAGCTGGGATTACAGGCATGCACCACCACGCCCAGCTAATTTTTTATTTTTAGTAGAGACGGGATTTCACCATGTTGGCCTGGCTGGTCTCCAACTCCTGACCTCAGGTGATTCACCCGCCTCAGACTCCCAAAATGCTGGGATTACAGGCGTAAGCCACTGTGCTTAGCCATGAATATTTAACCTTTTAAAAAATCCAGAATTAGTAAGTGTTCTCTGCTGTCCAATAGAAGGGAAGAAAATGGACTGCTAGTCAACCTAAGATGAATGACTCTGCTGCCCCAAAAGCTTCGGAGAGGACTCCCTCCTCTCAGGTCTCTATTCTGAGAAAGGTAGGGTAGGATGAACACAAGAGATGGGACAGCATAAAAATGCCTCCGTCCCCCCACTTTAAGAGCAGAAAAATCCCCTTCTCGATGGAAAGAGTCCCACATCTCATGAAAATGCATAAGTAACACTTTTTTCAAAAGCATATGGTACCCTAAGTCCTTAACTGTTTTCCTCTTAAAAGCAAAATAAACTTTCCACAAAATGAAGTATTTTTGCTGTATCTGAATACCACATCCTTTAAAATCTAATTAATTCTTTATGCCGTGAACTTTGTAAGATCTTCCCTGGGCAATGCTATTTCAGAGTAAACTTCCCCTGCTCTAAATTCACATAGCTCATTTCTGCTTAAGGATCCTGAAATGTATATTCAGTGCTCTACATCAGAACTACATCTCAGAGGGCCAAAAAAAAAAAAAGTGTTCCCTTTGTAACCCTCTCAAGGTCTAGGGCAGAGAACACAAATCAAAACAAAGTCAGAGAACGACCCAACACTTATAAGGCATGTCACCTAACACACGACTATTATCTCATTGGATTCTCACTGCAAATCACAGTCAGGTAGGATGGATATTACTCCCCTAACTTTACAGAAGAGAAAACCAAAGCTCAGAAAGCATCAATTATTTCCCCTGAAAAGTCAGATTTAAGTGCCAATCTGTACTGATATTTCTAAATGTTTTCTGAGCTGAGATCAGATCCCAAATACTCCATTTCTTACTGTAGTACCCTTCCTACTGACCCATATTACAGGCCGCTTCAAAGTGATGATAACTTGCATTAACTGGCAATATAATACAGTCACACACTGCTTAACAACAGGGACACCTTCCGAAAAATGCATTGTTAGGTCGTGTCAACGTCCTACAATGTACTTATACAAACCTAGATGGTATAGCCTACACATACCTAGGCAAACGAGATAGCCTATTGCTCCTAGGCTACAAACCTATACAGCATGTTACTGGACTGAATACTATAGGCAACTGTTAAATAATTGTCTAAACATAGAAAAGCTATAGTAAAAATATGGTTTTAAAAGATAAAAAGTGGAACACCTATACAGGGCAGCTCCATTATGATTTATGGGACCACCATCGTATATGCAGTCCTTCACTGACGAAAACATCCTTACATGGTACATAATGCTATATAGTACATGCCTAGAAATGAAAAACTCTCCTAATTTCTCCCAACAGTGTGTAGTGTCTATTCAATGCTGTGATTAAGGACATGATCTTACAGGAATGGTGGCTCATGCCTATAATCTCAGCACTTTGGGAGGCCAAGGTGGGAGGATCACTTGAGCCCAGGAGTTTGAGACCAGCCTGGACAACATAGTGAGACCCCATCTCCATTTAAAAAAAAAAAAAAAGAACATGGCCTTATTGTCAGATCATCCTCAAATAGGGAGCAAGACCGACCTCATAAACTCACTGGCTATGTGACCTAGAGGCCCTGACCTCTCAGCCTCACTTTCCTCATTTATAAAATGGGAAGTCCCAGACAGCTAGAAGAGTAATATGAGATGATTACATAAAGTGCTTAGCACCAAAGAGGCCATACTGTTAAAGTGCTTAATAAATAGTGTCTATTACTATTTGTATTATTTATCCAAAGATGTTTATGCTCTACCATGTTTACTCCTTAAAAAATATAAATGATAGGTAAACTGGCTCATCATTTAGAGAGGAGAAGTTAGCAAGAGAAGGTAAAGAAACTCATGGGTCTTCAAACACACTCAATAACCACTAAACATTGTGGCCATCCTAACTTATCATCATCGCAGCTATCCTACCCCCAACCCAGAGTTCCAGGTACAGCAAATGGTTAATGACCACCACAGGATTTCCCTGAGGCCTGCTGAAATTTGTATCAGGTCCTGGTACATTCTATTTAAGCATAGATAAGTAGGTTCAACAGGGGATGGATTCAGAAAAATTACTACCAGCCTCCTGGGCCTCATCTCTACAGTAATTCCATCTATTATTCACCAGTCAAGTGCTCTGTGGCTGTTTGGAATTTCCATTTCTACTGCCACCTCCCATTCCCATCTTCTTGTTTAAGTGTCATTTGCTATCAACGAAGAACACTTAAATATAACTTCATCGAAGACAATGCAAAGTTACAATGAGATGTACCAGTTTTCTGAAGGCGTATTTCAATGAATTCTACCTGGTGGCAAAACCAATACCCAGGAGGTTCTATGAGCTGGAAAAAGGAAGCCACAAAAATGTAGCCACCCTTCTAAAGTCAATTCAGAACAGCTGTTCAGCATGCATACTTTGTATCACATAAGCCTGGAATTATTAGACTTAGTTCATTCTTGGACTTTAGAAGCCTGGAATTATTAGACTTAGTTCATTCTTGGGGTTTAGAAGAGTCATCAAACTTTAGATTGCTTCCAGAAGGCTTATTTTCACTGTTACATTTTTTCTCATATATTGATAGCATGTAAATACTTACAGCTACTATTCTTATAACTGTCTGATTTTCTTTATTATTATTATTCTGAATTTGCATTTGTAAGAATAGATTCCAACATTAAAACAAAATTTTTATATCAAGAATTTTTAATCAAGTAGTTTTATTTTTTCAAACATAGAGAGTAAATCACTAAGAAGAAAAGGGTCATTTACAGATTACTATGAATTTCTCACGCCCATCCCAGACCCACAGAAACTGGGTAGGTCCCAGAAATCCCCTAGGGTTTAACAAACTCTTCAGCTGACCCTGATAGAGTTAACGTTTAAGAACCACAGTTTTAGATAATGTCCAGTTTTAACGTACTGATTACCAGACTTTGGTTCTTAGCCCTAGCTGCATATTCAAGTTCCCTGAAGGACTTTTAGGTTTTATAGAATCCAAACCATCCCAAAGGTCAATCAAATGAAAATCTCTAGAATGGGTATCTTTAAAGCTCCCTCAAGAAATTACAACACGTGAGTGGGCTGAGAACAACTGCATTACAACCTAAGGCCCAACCTCAGCTGCTACGTCACCAACTGTACAGTACAGCCCTTCCTCGCCAATACTTCCCCAATCACCCTCCCAAACCTGAAACATCTGAAAGCCAAGGCAAGCACAGACTTACACTGAAAATTCTACCATCCTAAAGTAATTATTTGCCTTAGATAAGAAATACAAACTCAAAGAGGTAGCTCATCAAAAGCAAGCTTCTGGGTGTGTGGGTGAGTGGGTGGGTGTAAATAAGCATGCAGTGACAAGCAGGAAAGGGAGACACAAGGACAAACAGTCCTGCATAGTCTTTGGACCTGAGGAAATAGTGCAGTAGGTGGCCCTGAATCCCAAAGAAAAGTATCCTTGGGTGTAACCTAACCACTTAGAAGCTGGGGCCCATACTCCTTCTTCATCTTCCTATACTAAAGACAGTGGAAGGCTAAAACTACAATTCCCAGACTTTCTTGCTGCTATGCGGCCCATGTGCTGTCAACTAGATGAAATTGAGTGAGATTTGGCAAAGGTTTGGGAGTTGGGGGCCACCTTCTGCTGTTTCTGCCAAGCAAGCACCCTTGCTGGAAGTGTCTAGTTTTCCTGTGGCAACCTCCTGCCCTCCCACGTCAGTGGCCACATGGTCCTGAAACACTCTGCACTTGGCAGGCAGCGTTCTGACTGCACAGGAGGTCACTGTTGTCTTGGTGGCCTGCTCTACTTGAGACTCTAGATGTCATTCTTGAGAGTTCAACCTCAAGTCTATTTTTTCACCTTCCCAACAAATTGTCTAAGCCATTTAATACCGTGTAATAAATCTCTCTCTGCTTAAACCAGCTAGAGTAGATTCTGTTCTCCGTAAGTGAGCCCTGACTGATACAATCAGTAATTGCAAAAGAAAGTTTGGAATTCCCTAAAACCACACAGTTACCATTAACTTGGGAAGAAGAAAAAGGTATCTCAAATTTAAGAAAATAATTTTTTACTGAAACCACTGAGTCACTCATCCTTCAGCCTACAGTTTCCGTAAGTCCTAATGAATGAAGAGCAGTCATTATGAAAAAAGTTACTGAAATATAAATTAGTATAGAGACAAGATGCCATGTTAAGCATTCTTCAAACCACAACATTTCTATGTAATCAGCTGGCAAAACTTCATTTCACTCAACAGTTGACTTATAAAGTATCAGACACCACAAATGTTAATCCACTGGGTAATTACACCAGCAAGTCATTTCGGAGGTACTAGAGATGTTTATCAGAAGGATTCAGTAGGTTGTGATGTACATTAGATTTAACTCTGCTCTGCTGTAGACAAGCATAAACTATAAAGCCATCATCATTAAAATTCTGATATTAAGAGGCAGAGTATAACAGTTAAGAATGAATGGTGAAGACTATACTTTCAGGGATCATTTCTATAGTTTGTTACTAGAGAAGTTTCTCTGAACGTGTAGAGAAGAATAAAAAAAAAAAAAAGAACGAATGGTGGTGTTTTAGCTGGGTTCTTTATGCCAAAAGAGCCTGAAACATACTAGTTCTGGATTTTACTATTATTGTTATTAAGCTGACCTCTACCCACTAGATGTGAGTAGCAACCCCTTCCCCCACAAGCTGTGACAACCAAGAAACTATCTCCAGACATTGCTAAAAAAAAAACAAAAAAAAAACCCTTGGGGGCCAAACTACCCCACCCTCAGCTAACAACCACTCCTTAGATGGTGATGCTCTACTTGCTCATCCATTCAACACAATCACCTGTGGGAAGGCTACAGTGTACCTGGCCCAGCACCAGGACAAAGGAGAAAACACCCAATAAACCAGAGACCCTGCCCCAAGCAGGGAAAGCTGACTTATCGACAAGTGGTTGGTATAAAAGGTATGATGCTACATGCTATCATAAGGTAGAGTGGCAGCAGAATAAATACCCTAATTCTGCTAAAGTTGAGGGTCACAGAGGTGGTCTTTGGAGCTGGATCATTTATTATTAATTATAGCAATAACAATGACCAGCTAACTTTTACTGGGTCCTTAACTCTATGTCAGGCATTGTGCTAACGGCTTTATATCTTATTTCATTTAAATACTGTATCATTAAAACTTTTTAAGGGGAAGAGTGAGTAATGTCCCTATTTTTCAGATAAGGAAGCTGAGGCACAAAAGAGTCTTAAATGAATACTAGTAGATCATGCAGCCAGAAATGACCCCTGAGCTCAGGTTATTTAGACACTAATTATAACACCTGGAGGATATTCTCAGAGTTTATTAAGTAAAAAGGGGGACTTTAAAGCTACCTTCGGGAATCAAGCCACTGGACAACATTGTAACTGAAACCAATTTAAACTAAAGTCTTTTTAATTTGGCATTATGATTCAGAAATGCCCATGGTTCAGTAGAAGGCAGACCTGCCTAGTGCAACATACTATGTCAGGCTCAATTTTTTTAAGCATCAAGGTTACAGTATAATTAGGAACCAGCTGCAACTGTAATTACCATGCCCAATATAATTTGTTACATATTAGCAAGTGTCAAATTACTACTACTCCTTAAATGAATAAAAACTGATTGTGCTGTTCTGAAGACTGGGATGTATGTTCCTGATGGGAAACAACGGAATATGAAAAGCATATGACATATTTATAAAGTGCTGAAAGGCTCTACTTCGGAGATCACAAGTTGCTGAAGCCCAGACAATGCCATAAAAAGTTAAGCACTTCTGAGAGAGAAGAGCAAACTTAATAAATACAGAGGAAGAGAAAGCCAACAAGGAAAGGACAATAAAGAAGTTGTTTCCACTAAATAATGCCTTACCTGTCCAAAATTCTGCTGTGTATCAGCCTCATCTAACTGAAGTATAGTCAAGAACCAGAAGGAAGCAGAAAGGAAAAAGAAAGGAGCTCTCTGCACAGTGGGGGACTCATCTCAAAAACAACACAACGTCGCACTTGAGTGAGCCCTCCTGGCCCGGCTCACACAGCCCATGACTCTTGACATGACTCTAATGCTTTGCAAACATTAGCTCATTGACACTCTCAACAGCCCTGAGGAGTAGACATAGTTATGCCCATTTTACAGATGAGGAAACTGAGGCACAGAAAGGTTGAGTAACCTCACAGTTGGCAAGTAGCAGAGCCCTAATTTGATTGCAAATCCTTGTCACATAATGATTTAAGCCATTATGTGACACTGCCTTTCAGAGGAAAAGAGAGCACAGGATTGAGCGGGCAAATGAATCCAGAGATCAAAAGAAAATGAAGACACAGAGTCTGATTTCTGAGCATCCCTGGGTCTGACCTTCAGGGCCAGGGCAGGGAGCTTCCCATTTCAGATACAGTTGTGGTTATGGAAGCCCAGTGCTTCTGGCCCACCTTGCTGTTCCCGGTTCTCCTTCTTTCTCCCAACCTTCTCACTGGTGTTGCTGGGTGTGGTACTCAACACAGAAAAGAAAGCCTTGGGCCTGTGTGGCGAGACTTCCCACCTCTTGGGCAACAGCTGGATGGAGACTGATTGCCTTTGAGTCTCAGCTCTCTTCTCTTGTTCTCCTAGGGTGGGAGTACAGCAGCCAAACATTGAGCTTAGTCCCAACCACTTCCATCTTCTCCTCTGTGCCCTTCATCCCCCTGTATTTTGTTCTTTTTGCCCTCTGGTACTTCTCAGTGCCCCATCATCTTTACCCTCCAGGACTCAGAGATCATGCAGCAGAAGGCAAACAAGAAGAGGGAAAAACCCAAGTAGCTTTGTAGCTTCACACCAATCCCTCTTGCCCTTCACTTGTGTGCCTGGAGCCAGTCCCACCACACTCAAGCTTCCTCCTGTAATGACCACAGGGCCCAGCACCGATGGCTGCCCTTTGCCGTGAGTCTGCAGTGGGTCCCTTTGGCGCTTCCATCCCCTCAGGTAGCCTCTCTCCCTCTGGACCACTCCTGGGGGTGAAGGGGTTAGCCCTTCCCAGTGTTCTTTATTCTTGTGGGGCTCGCCCTAAAGTATTAACAGTAGCTTTGTAATTAAAAAAAAAAATTAAGACACATCAACCAATTGTAATGCATGCACCTTATTTACATGACAATTCAACAAGTATTTTTAAAATTTTAAGACAATATGGGAAATGTGTACAATGTGTAGAGAATACATACTTGAAGATATTGAAGAATTACTATAATTTTTTGAGGTGTAATAATGATATTGTGATAGTGCTTTGAAGAAATCTTGTTTAGAGATACATAAAATATTTATAGATACAATGATATGACGGATGAGTTTGCTTTGAAAAGCATGTGGGGATAAATTAGCCAGGCACAGTGGCATATGCCTGTAGTCCCAACTACTCAGGAGGCTGAGGTGGGAGGAATGTTTGAGCCCAGGAGGTTGAGATTGCAGTGAGCCATAATCACACCACTGCACTCCAGCCTGGATGACAGAGCAAGATCTTGTCGCAAAAAAATTTTTTTAATTAAAAAAAAAAACATAGAGATGGAAGGAGGAGAGAGGTATGGTATAAATGAAACAATTATTGGCCATAAGTTGATAATTACTACCGGCTAGAAAGGGAGATGAAGGTTCATTATAGTATTCCAGTTTTGTCCTTTTTGGGAAATATCCATAGTTAGAAGTTTAAAAATGCTGCTGTTCTTTCAAGGACTAAGTCAAATGCCTCTTTCTCCAGGATTCTCCGACCAGATTCCCCTCATAGAACGTTTCCTGTTTTACGAACTTTGCAATGGAACAGTTAAATCTGACTCCACCGTTAACCAGCAGCATGACCTCTTATTTTCTCATCTGCTAAGAGAATAAGGACTGAATGAAAACAGCACTACTTGAGATAATCTAGCAGCGCCATGCTTCCCAGTTACTCTTCATATTCAGAGCAGCCTAGCTGACTGAGGCAGCAGCAGACAGCTGAGCCCTGCAGGGAGGTGATCTTGGCTTTCTGAACTAATCAGATTTCCTCTGAAGACTGAACCATTAGATTCAGGCTGAATTAGCAGCAGGTCTCTCTGGCTGATGATGTGGCACTAGTGAAGGGTCATGAACTCCCGGGGTTGAAAAACAAAAGTTAAACTGGCTCCCTACCTTTCATCTTATACCAAAAGAACTGCATCTGAATCAGAGTTAATATTTAAAAGGAGAGAAAGAGAATTATAAAAAGTACTAGAAGAACGCACAGGCGGTTTCTTACGTAATATTAAGTAGGGAAGCTGATTTCAAACACAACAAACTCAAAAGCCATATAATCCAGAAGCCATAAAGAAAAAAATGATAAATATTTGACGTAACAATTTAAAAAGTGAACATAAATCAGTTAAACAACAACTGAGAAGAAGAACGACAACAAAACATTTGCAACAGATAGGACAAAGGGGCAATGTTCTTAAAGCGCTCTTAGAACAAATCAATGTGAAAAGGCAAATAAACCAATAGAAAATTGGGCAAAGGTCAAGACCAGGCTCTTCTCAAGTTGCTGTTGGACACCACAAATGGAGTAACTGAAATCTCCATGAACCACCATAAAAAGAGAATCTGGGACTGAGCTTTCACTTCTGGAACTGAGCTGGAGGGCAATGGTGGCATCCTCAAACTCAGAATCAACATCGACCTGCAATAAAATGAGTGTGTGAATTCTCAGAAGTGAATGAAATTCCTTGCCAATGGGCACAGCAAAGTCAAAGAAGAGACAGGATATCACCAGTCTTGTCTTTCAAGCCACTTGATGACCCAGGGTACTACTGGTACTAGCTGAGCTGAAACATCAGCAATGGAACACACTGTTTGGACCTGCCGGGAATTTTGCCCTCTGATATACCTGGGCTTTTCTAATCAAAAGGGAGAGTGTTTCTCTAGGCGGCTCCTTTCGAAGCAGCCTTTCTGTAGTCATAGAGATTTATCTACCTTGGGACAGCATAATCCCTGCCAAGGTCTGTTCTGATGTTATGATTTTCCATCATGTGCTCACCTGGAGATTACCCATGGACAATTCCTCAAGTATTTCCAAATTCTCATCATATATTTTGTTGGGGGATGGAGAGAATTGAACAAATGGCTTATTAGTAAAAGGTTTACACCAAACCATACACATGCAGCAGAAAATCTCCTTCTCCCTTTACTTTGCCACGTGTTGGCATGCCAAGTAAATGGACAATTCAACCAGCAGTGTCTGAATGCCATGCAACAGTTACTCTGAGGCATATCTGTGTCCAGAGAATATCCTTGTCCTCAAGAGTTTAAAATCTTGGAGGAAACATAAAACAAATCAGCAGTAAAGATCATTCCCCTTCAGAACCTTGACATCATTATCTCACCCAAGACATTTTTAAATGATTCAATAACTGTTATGGGCTGAACTGTGTCCGCTACATCTGATTCATATGTTGAAGTCCCAACCCTAGTCCCTCAGAAGATGACTGGCCATATATGAAGACAGGGTCTTTGAAGAGGTTATTAAGTTAAAATGAGATGATAAAGGGGACCCTAATCCAATAAGACTGATGTCCTTATATGAAGAGGAAATTAGGATACAGACACAGAGGGAAGTACATGAAGACAACCATCTACAAGCCACAGAGAAAAGGCCTCAGGAGAAACCAACCTTACTGGGGTTTTGATCTCAGACTTTTAACTTCCAGAACTGTGGAAACATAAATTTCTGCTATTTAAGTCGTCCAGTACAATATCATTTAATATGCAGTTCCCATATTATAGCTGCTCCAATTCTTTTCTTTACTTGTTTGTAACCCAGGCTCAAGCATTGCATTTGGTCCTCAGGACTTTTGGGGAGTCTCCTTTACACCAGTCTTCTTCATTCATAACACTGACATTTTTGAAGTCAGGCCAGAGGTCTTGCAGCATGCCCTATTTTCTGGATTTGTCTGATTGTTTCCTCATGATTAGATTCAGATTAAATATTTTTGGCAAGAACTCTTTTAGGTTCATGTGGTACACTTCCCATTGCATAGTATCAGTCAGTACGTAATGCTAGTTTATCCTATTTCCTGATGATCATTTGGTTGAAGCAGATCTCTCCATTCTAAAGGTACGTTTGTCCCTTTGTAAATAGCAAGTAATTTACTAGGAGATGCATTGAGGCAATGGGAATTCCAACAGTCTTATACTGAAAGGCTTCAGCATCCAATGACAATCTATGCCTGAATCAATTATTACTTGTAGGTGGCAAAGTCATTTTTTTTTTCCTGTTTCTAATTCTAGCATAGCTTCTACCTTGATTAGTTATCATTCTTCAGTAAAGAAAGTTTTACCAATCTACTCTCCATCTCACTTTGGCTCCTTTTAGGGAGCAATAATTATCACTCATTATGTTGTGATGGATTTTTTTAATTCTTGTATTACAATCTACTTCCGATTGATTTGTCTTCATTGTGGTAAGATATACATGCCATAAAGTTTATCATTTTAACCATTTTTAAGTATACAATTCAGTGGCATTAAGTACATTCATAATGTTCTATAACTATCACCACTACCCATTTCATCATCCCAAACACAAACTCTGTACCCATTAATTAATATCCAACTGAATTTTAACTGCCATTATTTTTATAACAATTATGATATATACTCATATATATAATATACATATACATAACTAATATAGATACACATACATAAGTGTGTGTATTGAAAGAATGAAAATCACTTTTAACACCAGGAAGGCCAAATGTCAATATCTGAACTTAGCAAATTAAAACCATTATGCAAAAAGCTGGGAGATTTAAGATAACAACATCTGAACTCACTGACCAAAATATAACATCACAGGAAACAACCAAGAATTAGGTGCCTCCTCATGTGAGTACCTAGTACAAGTACCCAGCATTCTGATGGGAAGTACTCAGCACCATCTAGGAAGTATTCTATCTAAAACCGACTCTGACTTGATCAAGTGTTTAGATCAAACTGTCACTTGCAGGAAATACTGAGGCCAAGGAACACCACAAAGATGTAATCAGCAAAGTTCAAATTGTGGGAAATTACAGGAAAGATGACCCAATTCCCTCATCAAATAAACTGCAAGGAAACGAACCAAAAGGGGACAGGAAAACCTATAGATTAACAGGATTTAAAAGCTTATCAACCAGCCATCTGTGGACCATAGCTGAATATTGATTAGAACAAACCAACTATAAAAACTGTAATCTGGCCGGGCGCGGTGGCTCAAGCCTGTAATCCCAGCACTTTGGGAGGCCGAGGCGGGTGGATCACTAGGTCAAGAGATCGAGACCATCCTGGTCAACACGGTGAAACCCCGTCTCTACTAATACAAAAAATTAGCTGGGCATGGTGGCGCGTGCCTGTAATCCCAGCTACTCAGGAGGCTGAGGCAGGAGAATTGCCTGAACCCGGGAGGCGGAGGTTGCGGTGAGCCGAGATCGCGCCATTGCACTCCAGCCTGGGTAACGAGAGCGAAACTCCGTCTCAAAAAAAAAAAAAAAAAAAAAAAAAAACTGTAATCTTAGGACATGGGTTTTAGCATTCCTACAGGGGCTTCGAGAAATGGGAAAACAGAACCACAGCCCCTTCTGAAAATTGAAGAGAAGAACTCAGGCAAAAATAAATAAATATGTGTGTGTGTGTGTGTGTGTGTGTGTGTGTGTGTGTGTGTGTGTATCTGCCCACCAATATGGAGAAATGAAAGAAGTATTTCTTTCTGATAAAGGCTAAAAAAAAAAGAAAAGAAAAAGAAAAAAAATTTTCTGTCTCTGACTGAATTCTATGTTAAACAAATAAATAAACAGGCTCTCTTTTATCCTGCTACCCTGTTGCCATAGCTTTATGGCAAGAAATATGAACAGAGGTTGATATGTCCCATTCACAAACTGCTATGAAGAATATGAAAATTGAATGAGTATGAGGTAATACTGGGAAAGTATTAAAAGTATTGAAAATACAGCCAAGACCAAGGAGACTTTTGCTGCCTAAAGAGTTTAAATTTCATTCTGCAGGCAACAGAAGCCACACTACATAGGAAGGTAAATTAAAGAGGACAGTGTAGCAGAGTGGTTATGTGCTTGGGCTCTGGAGCCAGGCTGCCTGTGTAGCTCTCCTATTTACAAGCAGTGTGACCTTGGGCAAGTTATGTAATCTTTCTGTACCTCAAAGAACTTAACTAGGACAGACACAGTGGCTCATGCCTATAATCCCAGCACTTTGGGAGGCTGAGGCGGGCAGATCACAAGTTCAAGAGTTCGAAACCAGCCTGACCAACATGGTGAAACCCCATCTCTACTAAAAAAAAAATTCAAAAATTAGCCAGGTGTGGTGGCATACCCCTGTAATCCCAGCTACTCAGTAGGTTGAACCTGGGAGGCAGAGGTTGCAGTGAGCCAAGATCGTGCCATTGCACTCCAGCCTCGGTAACCAAGCGAGACTCCATCTCAAAAAAAAAAAAAGAGCTTAACTACTCTGTATAGATGAGTTTCCCATCTATATTATGAAGGTAAGAGCACTTACATGTCATAGGATTGTTACGAATATTACATTAGTAGATATAAATTGCTTGGAACAGTGTCTGGCTTTTGTAAGTGTTATATAAATGTAAGCTAATGTTATTATTATCATTTGCATAATATTTTTGAGCCTTAGGTTTCTTTACCTGACAAATCAGGTTATCAACACCTGCCCTGCTACCTTTAGATGATTATAAAGATCAAATAATGAAGCTTGAGTCTTTATATTATCTGGTTATATCAATCACTGAAGACTTTGAGCTTCTTGAAAACAAATCTAGTAGCCTACTTGTTTTTGGAAGCCCAGCACAGTGTAGGTGCTGACAAATAGGTGCTGTCACTTATGCACTTGAATGCATTTTTTAAAGCTGCTAATATTGTACCCATGAACACAGTACAGCTATTATCATGGCAACAAGAGCCAATCTTAGAAAAGTCCTTTGGCAGTCTGGACAGAATGAAGAGGGAGTTGCAGGGACGAGATTACAGCAATGGCACAACTAGAAAACAATGAGGACCTGAATTTGAATGGAGAAGATAGGACATAGATGCTCTAGGGATGTAGAAGGCTTTCACTGATCCACTTCTTTTCCCACATCCAATTACTGCTGATGATGTCTCTCTTAGGAAACTTTAACTATTAGGAAAGTGAAGCTGCAGGCTGAAGTCAGGAATGACCAAAAAGATGAATACAGTTCTAGGAACTAGTGAGTTCTAGGTCAGCAGAGTTTGAAATATCTTTGAGACAGACAAGTGGGTTTTCCAGCTAAAAATGCAGGGCTAGAGCTTGAGAGAGCCACCCAGGCTAAGCAGCAACATGGAGCCAATCGCCATTAAGGAGGCAGGTAGTGCAGCAGGAGCTGGAAGGAACTCAGGCACAGCCTTGGGGGACACCAACCTTCCAGGTGTCCAGGCGGAACGAAGAGAAGCCCACAAAGCGCAGTACTATTCACAACAGCAAAGACAGGGAACCAACCTGGGTGCCCATCAGTGGTGAATTGCATAAAGAAAACGTGCTATATATCCACTATGGAATACCTTGCAGACATAAAAAAGAACAAAATCATGTCCTTTGCAACAACATGGACGCAGCTGGAGGCCATGACCCTAAGTGAATTAATTCAGGAACAGAAAACCAAATACCACATGTTCTCATTTATAAGTGGGAGCTAAACAACGGGTACTCAAGGACATAAAGATGGCAACAACAGACACTGGGGACTACTTGGGGGGACGGAGGAAGGGGGACAAGGGTTGAAAAACTAACTATTGGGTACTATGCTCAGTACCTGGGTGACGGGGTCAACTGGAATGCAAGCCTCAGCATCATGCAATGTACCCAGGCAACAAATCTGCACATATACCTCCTGAATCTAAAATAAAAGTTGATTTTTTTTTTTTTTTGAGACGGAGTTTTGCTCTTGTTGCCCAGGCTGGAGTGCAATGGCGCGATCTCGGCTCACCACAACCTTCGCCTCCTGGGTTCAGGCAATTCTCCTGCCTCAGCCTCCTGAGTAGCTGGGATTACAGGCACGCGCCACCATGCCCAGCTAATTTTTTGTATTTTTAGTAGAGACGGGGTTTCACCATGTTGACCAGGATGGCCTCGATCTCTTGACCTCGTGATCCACCCGCCTCGGCCTCCCAAAGTGCTGGGATTACACGCTTGAGCCACTGTGCCCGGCTGAAATTATTTTTTAAATGTAAATTTAAAAAAAAAAGAAAGATCCTTGGTTAGATTCAGAAAAAGTGAAAGATTTCTGGATTTTAGCTAAAGTAATGCTTCTCAAAAGGTGCAGAATTCGTGCTGGACCTAAATATAACTGACCTGTACAGGGAAGAGAAAAACACTGCCTTTTTGGCCAAAATTCCTAATTGGTAAATTAGTACATTCTGTTTTGAAGACTAGGGTAAAGTATACTATCACTCTATATGCATATGTCATGCTGCTAAACCCTAAAATAAAAACATATTTTTGCTGGTTAAAAGAAGAAAGGAGGAGGAGGAGGAAAGAAGCAGCAGCAGCAACAGCAGCCGCCACCTGCAAAGGAGAATAAAGGGGTCATACGAGGCTAGAGGCCAATGAAGAAAGGGGACATCACGAAAGCAGATGATGAGAGAGGAAGGGTGGGACACAGGGTCACACGAGCCCAGAAATGAGGACAAGCCAACAGGTTGAGAATTGACATTACTGGTCACTTTTAGGAGAAGGGCATTTCATTTAGTTCATTTCCACCCAATTAGAGGTCTATCTGGTTAAACAGGCCGTGAAAACAGGGTTTGCTCAGTGGTTGTTAAATACTTTACTAAAGGAATTGTATTACTACACAAAGTCATATCCCCCTCTTTACCCCAAAGCAGAACCAACACATCTCAGCCTTACCCCAAAGCAAAACCAACACATGTCTCAGCATCACACATTCCTCTGTTCCAAGATCCACCCTAAGGCAAACCCTAGAGTCTTACGAGGAAACCTGTTGTTGCTTATGAAGCAGCAAATGGCAGAGAATTGAAAGCACTCAGCAGGAATGCTATAGCAGATAATCCTCATAGATAGTGGAGAACAAAGGGAGGAATGGTTTCCTCTAAGAATTCATCAAAAACAGAGACTGGTCATTGGACTAAAGGTCTAAGAGGCCAAAGCACCAAGGAGTCAGAGCTCCTCTGACAATCTTCTAGAAGAACTCAGTATCCAAAAAAAGACCTGCTCCCTGACTTTTTTACACTATACATCACCTTTCAACTCTCCTCATACCTTCCCAACTCTCTATTTGCTCTAAAGCCTAAGCTGACCTAAGTGACCTAAACACTGGCACCACATGGCCCTGGATGAGGTTAGCCCAGGAGAGGGCTCTGAAACCAGGTTTACTCTTTGTAATACTTCCCTCCTCCAGCACCTTCTCTGATCACAAAAAAACCACTGAGACTCTGAAGGAGACGAATGGAGTTTTCGATTTTGGGAATAAAACCTATATTCTAAAATTATCACAAAACTGTATAAATTGTATAAGCACCCAGGAGACACCAGGCAGGACTGAAACAAAACTGTCAAGAAAGAAGAGAATTTGGAGAAAGCTGTACATACCCTTCCTCTGAACTGATACCCCAGGGACTTTAACTTAATCTCACTGCATTCCTTTCTTATTCCAAGAAGGAGCCAGCACAAGGTCTCCTGAAGGACATGCACTAAAATGACAGTGGTTGTCAAGCTTTTAAAAATCCTGAGGCTCAGGCCACACTCAAATTCAATCATGATCTCTGGAGTGAAACCCAAGCATCAGCAATATTTATACCAGTCCAGAAGACTTCAATGTGCAGGAACCACTGGCCTAGAGCAGTGCTAAAAGCAAAGGCATTCCAGGGAATTTGGACCAATTACAAATGTTTCTAGGACTCCATTTCCAGGACTCTCCTGGTAAAGGGTGACACAACTGAGGAGGGAAAGAGTAAAGATCACTGCGTTAACAACAATTCCAAGGCCAGCCAGCTCCAACAAGTTAAGAACCCCTAAAACCCAAACAGTGGAACCACAGAAACTTGTTGTTTTAATCATCATCATCATGGTAGCATAAAAACAACTCCAATCTTCTTTCTTCCATTCCTAGCACAAAAACTGATTTGCTTTATTATATCACCAATACCTAGTAGAGTTTTTACCACAGGGGAGAAAAAAATCTGCCATTTGAAGAACACCTTTAATAACGTCAATATATTTTATCCTGAATGACAAATCAGGATAAGTGATGATGATTAGGTATGGTGATTTAGCAGAACACAGAAAAGCAAGAAAATGTGTCACACTTATACCAAATCAAGGATGTTGAGTTATGTTACTAATGTATGCAACTTTAATTTTGTTTAACACTATCTACCAAAATAAACTTTATTCCCTACAACTTAAAGTGTGTGTGTGTGTGTGTGTGTGTGTGTGTGTGTGTGTGTGTGTGTGTACAAAATAGATTATGTACAGCTAATTCTACCATTTTGGCTGCAATTAAATTGATTTTGACATAAATGGAATGTTGAAAAAAAAACCTTTGAAAGAGGGTTTCATGATAGATGAAAAACGTGGAAAACATGGAGGCTAAATATATAGCCCAAAGCCTGGGCAACATAGTGAGACCCCCATCTCGACAAAAAAAAAAAAAAATTTAATTAGTTGGGTGTGGTAGTGTGTGCCTGAGGTCCCAGCTACTCAGGAGGCTGAGGTGAGAGGATCTCTTGAGTCCAGGAGGTCGAGGCTACAGTGGGCAATAATCACACCACTGCATTCTCATCTGGGTGAGAGAGTGAGACACTGCCTCAAATATATATATATTATAGTCCAAGTCCTAAGTAATGGAAACTGGATTAAAGTTTCTACAAAGGTATAAGACAGTGGTGACAGTTACACAACTCTGTGCATATATTGAAAACCAATAAATCATATGCTTTAAATCGGTATATTTTATGTCATCTGAATTATATCTCAATAAAGCAATTAAATAAAAGATATATGACAATTCCTATCCTGCAGGAATCTGAGATCTGGTTGGAGAAATGAGAAATACACTTAATAAATAAACACTGAAATGAAGCAAATACAGAGTGACAAAGATGTTCTAAGATAAGAACTACTGTACTGGGATGACCAGGAAATATACACATCCATAATCGATGGCATGTGAACTCTCACACATATACCTTTGCAAATGGAACTCTTTTTAAGGCCTGGGAAAGCAGCGCAGGGGTTAAGAGCAGAGACTCTGAAGACACTGACAAAGTTCCAGTCAAGGCTGCAGCCCTTACTTGCTGTACAAGCGTGAGAAATTACCTAACCTCTCCTAACTCAGTTTTCTCACCTGTAAGTTGAGGTCAAGAACAGAAAGCACCTACTTCTTGATATTACGAAAATTAATTGAGTCATTATTTGTAAGGCACTTAGAAAATTATCTGGCATACAATAAGCACTAGGTAAGGCAGTTCTCAAATAAAAGTCTGGTTTACACTGAGACACCTAGCTTCCCCTCCGAAGTCATCTCCATACCTCTCCCATAAACTTTACTCTCCACCATGTTAAACTACCAGGAAGACATGGTGGACAGGGTAAGACCACAGCTCCTGGAGCCAGATTGGCAGGATTTGAACTCTAGCTCCATAATTTCCTAATTATCAGGTGTGTGTGTGTGTGTGTGTGTGTGTGTGTGACAGAGTCTTGCTTTGTGGCCCAGGTTGGAGTACAATGGCGAAATGTTGGCTCACTCCAACCTCTGCCTCCTGGGTTCAATCAAATTCCCCTGCCTCAGCCTCCAGAGTAGCTAGGATTACAAGCATGTGCTACCACGCCCAGTTAATTGTTTCTTATTTTTAGTACAGATGGGGTTTCACTACATTGGCCAGGCTGGTCTCGAACTCCTAACCTCACGTGATCCACCCATCTCTGCCTAGCAAGTGCTGGGATTACAGGTGTGAGCCACCACGTTAGGCCCTAATTATCAGATCTTGAGCCACTAACATCACCTCTTGGTAACTGAGAGCCTTCGTCTATATAAAAGGATGATAGTAACTAACTCAGGCTAAGGCATTAACTGAATCAACAACGAAACACATTCAGAACTGAATTTGATATCTAGTAAGCGCTCAGTAAGTGTCAGCTGCTTTTAGCTTTTATTACCTGCTATTACCTAAATGTTGCATGTGCTCTCACCTCCCTACCCTTCACTTATTTCCAACCACTGGATTGGATCTTTCTTCTTCCCCATCCATTCCTTCTGAAATACTAGCACTTTTCAAAAGACTTCCTTCACCTCCTCAGAAATGGGCTCTTCCCCTACTGCTCCCACAAACCTCTTAGTAGGACATTTCCATCAGAGAACTTAGTCCCCTGGAATTGTTTTGGTTTTCTTCAACACCCAAATGGAGACAATTCATTTTATTTTATTTCATTTTTTTGAGACAGGATCTCATTCTGTTGCCCAAGCTGGAATACAGTGGCGCTATCTCAGCTCACTGCAACCTCTGCCTTCTGGGCTCAATTGATCCTCCTGCCTCAGCCTCCCAAGTAGCTGGGACCACAGATACATGCCACCATGCCCAGCTAGCAATTCACTTTAGTATCCTAAGTTTAGATCCATATGCAACACTGGAAAGAGCACAATACACAATAAATGAATCAATGATCACAGCAACAACTCATTCAAGAATGGAAAGTCAGTATTAAGTGTACTAGTCCTACAGACCAAATTTTCATTATTATTAATTCTTTAATGTGCCCCCAAATTTCCGTATTTTAGTTCTAGGCTAATTTCACCCAAATTATTGGCTTGTGTTCAGTTTTACCCTATGACTTACCTCAGATTCGAACTCAAGGGAGCATATTCTAACTTTTAGTAGGTTCATATAGTTTAGTTACATCATTCTTAATAAATAAATTTCACTAATGACGAAGAAGAAAGCTCTCCTTTAACTAAAAAAAGGGCAGAAGAGAAGAAAAGTGTGACCTCTCAATTACCTCCTTTCAAAAATTGTTTTTTTGGCTGGGCTCGGTGGCTCACACCTATAATCCCAGCACTTGGGAGGCTGAGGCAGGTGGATCATGATGTCAAGAGATAGAGACCATCCTGGCCAACATGGTGAAATCCTGTCTCTACTAAAAACACAAATATTATCTGGGCGTGGTGGTGCAAGCCTGTTCCCAGCTACTCAGGAGGCAGAGGCAGGAGAATTGCTTGAACTCAGGAGACAGAGGTTGCAAAATTGCCCCACTGCCCTCCAGCCTGGCGACAGAGCAGGATTCCGTCTCAAAAAAAAAAAAAAAATTTTTTTTTTTTTTTTAAAATGGAGCTATCAGTTTTGGGAAATGTTTAAAAGAAATACTCAAACAACCCAAATGGTACAGGCAGATCTAACAAGGGAACTCATAAGGAGTATTTCTACAAAAGTAGGCAGCAAAAGAATGGACACTTTTTGAGTTAATCTCAGAATACTAGGAGTTTTAGATTAATGTTCATTCACAAAAAAAAAAAAATTCTTGAACCATTAACTAGTAATCGCCATGGCAGAATTCAAAATAAATACAGCCAAAGACTAGATTCTCAGTCTCCTCATTAAAACTATTTAAAGGAAGGTCATAAATAATTAGTTGTATTTAAATAAGTATACGGACCAAAGAAAGAAAGAGGAGATCAGGAAACTAGTTGCTAGTGGTGGCTACATCTATCCAGAAAATATCAAATCTGTTTAAATATTCAATTTGCCACTGTGAATGTAGTGAGTGTTGGAATTTTCTACAATTGCTGAGTCCCACAGTCTCAACCCAATTTCCTAATACTCCATTGAGGTGAAGTCCTCTCCTATCCAGGCTCCTCAACTTTTAAGAGGGAATGTGAACCCTACCCCTATGGCTTTATGTTCATCTGGCAACATGGAATAGCTATGCTCCAGGGAAAAAGCAAGGAGCACAGCCTTTAACTCAGGCTGCCTGGTGCCAACAGAATCAATCAATAAAGGTGATGACCAAAGGCAGCTCAAAGAAGCTGCTGGTCTAACTTATTCTTGGAATAAGACCAGCAGCTTCTTTGAGGGGCCTTTTAAGGCCACATTTACTGCACTGCCATTGAGTTATAATGAGCGATATGATAAGAAACGGCATTTTGTAACCCACAGATATATAGCTATGGTGATCAGGTAGTTTCAAATGCAGTTCACCCACAGCATATAAAAGAAACTGCTCTCAGAGAGCAATATAAGAAGACTTCTCTCCCAAGTAAATGACCTCACTGATCACTTCCTTTTTGCTTTGGCTGGGAGAAAATGCAGTCACCTCTTGTAAGCACATAATTTTCCACTAACTTTAGTCCTGGCTTCGTCTTACCTTCCCATCTACTCAGACTTGATTTTTATATATCTTTTTGGATTGCAAATATAAGTATATATGAAGTGAGCTTTCAAAAATCCCAGAAAGAGGTGAGTGAAAATGAAGACATAAAAACACAAGCTCCCAAGTAGTAAAAATGAACATTTCATTTTCCCTGACTCGTTACTTAGCTAAAAATCAACCGCCCGTGATATATGACACTTCTACTATTATGTAGAAATATAACCAAAAAGTTGAAACAACTTCTATAACACTTATTTTACTTTACTTTTTTTTTTTTTTTTTGAGACAGGGTCTCACTCTGTTGCCCAGACTGGAGTGCAGTGGCATGATCTCGGCTCACTGCAATCTCCGCCTCCTGGGTTCAAGTTATTCTTCTGCCTCAGCATCCTGAGTAGCTGGGATTACAGGTGCCCACCATCACGCCTGGCTAACTTTTTTTGTATTTTTAGTAGAGACAGGGTTTTGCTACGTTGGCCAGGCTGGTCTCAAACTCCTGACCTCAGTTGATCTGCCTGCCCCAGCCTCCCAGAGTGCTGGAATTACAGGCGTGAGCCACTGTACCAGGTCACTTATTTTACTTATTATTGCTCAAGTCTTATACTCCATTTCTATGCCCAAGTCTCAATTTATGTTCCTCAATTATTTTACCTCCAAATAAAGTAAAATTATTTACATCACCTGCAGATACAAAACTAACAGTAACAAACGGGTACCTCATCCCAACTACTTTAGGGAATTCATACCAAGCCTTGTACTATGGTTGCATGCAAATTTAGTGCAAAGAAAAGGTCAAGGCCTATTGGACTTGAAAGAGTTAAGTTGAAGGATTCAAAGCTGAATCCTAGTGATGCTTAGAGAAACTGCTGTAAACAGTTATAGATAGATATGTATACACACACAAACACCTGTGTGTTCATATGCACACATACATAAGCCCAAACACCCAGAGTACTTTCCTAAGGATGGAACTCGGAGTAATTACAGAAAAGAGAAAAGCCACTTAGGCCACAGAGTCTAACAACATGAAGAAGCCTACGGATTTGGGGAGCCTGGAGAAACTTAAGTCATAGAACAGCATTTAAATATATTTGTCTGCTTACAATTTCCATTGCAAATGTGATTAGTTTGCTTGAATAAATAGGAATATGATGTGTTGGCCATGTTTTCCTCTTGAGGGTTATCACAGAGTTTTGATTAAGGACAAATGTTTGAAATGTTAGGTATATTTAAGTTCACTGCACTTAAAATGAGCTAAGAAGTTGTATAGGCTTGATTAGAGGGCTGCCTTCGTGAACTTAAATTAAAAGCAATAAATTCCAAATGATTCAAGTGATTGGGACTAAATATGGTATTCTGCCAGAGAAGTTGAAATGCAGTCCAAAGAAACTGAAATGGTGTCCAGGTTTCAAGAAATGGTGAAAGAGGAAAGGTCAAGTGTTGGAGTTGCCTTTCCTCTGGGTTAGTGAATGATTCACATTACACAGAATCCCTTTCAAGTATAACTTCACAGGAGTGACAGGCTCCCAGGACAATCTGTTTCATCGTTTCCAAAAAGAAGCCTCTCAAATGCTCTGAGGCGGGTATCTAAGTGTTGTCAGATGGGGAGAGGGAGGGGGAAGATGGGAATGATGGGAGGCGGGGAGGGAGAGAGTCCCTGGACTTTTTATTCACAAAGGCGCAGGCCGAGTTTCCCAGACAGTTTCCAAAACGGAAGTCAAAGTGATTTCCCCACCCGCGGGAGGGCGGAGCCCTTGAAACGTAATAGGATCAGGCTTCAGCCCCGGCTGCGGCCCGGGTGAGGAGAAGCCCGGGTCAACAACCACCGGGGTCAGAAGCAGGAACTCGCTGGGGAGGTCGGGAGGACCGCCAGAGCTTCCCTGCCCGGGGTGCACCAGGCCCCAGTCGCGCTCACTCCTCCTCGCGCGTCCTGGTTCGGCCCCATCAGGCACCAACAACTCCCCTCCCGGGCCAAGTGGGAGTGTCCGGCCCGCAAAGTTTCCAATACGAGGTCGGGCCTCGGTCTCCGCACCGTCCGCCTGTGCTGCCCCGGAGGAATGGCCCCCTCCCTTCCGCAGCTGCAAGGTGGAACGGCTGCCCGGCACCCTATTCTGCTCCCCCTGTGGCACCAACCCAGGCACGTGAGCGCCCATGCCTCTCGCGCCCCCAGGTTGATCCGGCCGGCGCGCTCCCCTCGGCCTCGCGCCCGCGCTTACCTTGGCGGCCGCCATGCTTCGCCCTGGGTGCGTTCGGCTGCAGGACCCACTCACTGGCTGGATGGCGCTCGGGGCCCAGGCGGCTCACTTCCAGTCCCGGAGGCGGCGGGGCGGCGACACGGCCCGACAGCGTGCGCGCCTGGCCTGCCTCCCCACGCCCTCCCGCCGGCGCGGGTCATGCGGGCGCCGCCAGCCCATTGGCTGGGCCCAGCCTTGGCCGCCCGGGTGCGCGTGATCCAGCGGCCTCTGCCCTGCGGCCGGGGAGGGCCCAGGGCCTCGGGCAGTGGCGGGACACGGACACGTGACCCCCGCTGCGCTGTCCAGCAGCGGCGGCCTCTGCGGCTTGGCAAGCCTGTCAACTGAGGGCAGGTGGCCCCACCAGGGAAGCTGCTGGCTTCTGCTGATGCCAGGGGCTACTGGGCCCTCCGGCCGATGGGAGGGGCAAGTAACGGATAAACGGTGCACATACGTTCTGGAGAAGTTGAGAACTCCACTAGGACACCTGCTTAACTGGGTGTTTTGTTTTGTTTTCATTTTCCCCCTGTGTGTTCTCTTTGAAGGGGCTCCAGTTTACACTGGATCCAAAAAGCCTTTGATCCAAAAGCATTGACTTAGAATGAGAGATTGCAAGTATTGCTGGCAGGCCTACTTTTAGATCAAAATCGGTAAACTCTAAGAACCCAACAAATGAATGTAGTGCAGAACATATATTTATGGGACTACTTCATTTCAGCCCTACCTGTTAAAACAGTACAGGTCAATAGCCTGACCAACATGAAGAAACCCTGTCTCACTAAAAATACAAAATTAGCCTGGCGTGGTGGTGCATGCCTGTAATCCCAGCTACTCGAGGCAGGGGAATCGCTTGAGCTCGGGAGGCAGAGGTTAAGGTGAGCCGAGATCACGCCATTGCACTCCAGCGTGGGCAGCAAGAGCGAAACTCTGTCTTAAAAAAAAAAAAAAAAGTACAGGTCATAAGAGCTGGGATCAAAAGACAAAAGACTTCCCCCCAAATAGACCCTACTAAAAATAAACCAGAATTTTAATTGAAAATTTGCTTATATGACCTCCAGGCCTTCTCCCTCTTCATCAGGATTTCATTCATTTGTCCTTGTAATCAAAATTTATAAGACAATGGTGATCAGGGAAAAGGACTTTCAATGTGTTGTAGGTTGTGGATGTAATATGTCAGCAAAAAGCACTTATTACTAATCAGTTTAATTCATTAACATTGATTGCCTGCCTACTATGTGCTAGGCCCTGTGCTTGGTGCTGGAAACCCCAAAATGACTTAAGAGCTGGTCCCAACTCTAAAAGAGCTTCAGGGCTATTGGGAAAGAGTCACATAAATGTTTACTTCAGTATAACCTGTTAAGGCAACGTATTGTTTCCAGGGCACGATGAGAATACTGAGTACTGGGGAAGTCTCCTAGAGGTGATGCCTAAGCTGAGTGCAGGAAAGTGGCTGTGTCCAGTGGGGAGGAAAAGGACACAGTATTCCATCCTGAGAAAATGAGGAGAGGCAGGAGGCTCAGGAATTGCTGAGGAACCACAATTGGTCAGTCATGAAAGATGTATTAGTTCTCACACTGCTATGAAGAAAGACCTGAGACTAGGTATTTTATAAAGAAAAAGATTTAATTGACTAACAGTTTCACATTGCTTGGGAGGCCTCGGGAAATTTACAATCATGGTAGAAGTCACCTCTTCACAGGGCTGCAGGAGCGAGAATGAGTGCCAAGCAAAGGGGGAAAAGCCCCTTATAAAACCATCAGACCTCATAAGAACTCACTATCACAAGAACAGCATGGGCGTAACCACCCCCATGATTCAGTTATCTTTCACCAGGTCCTGCCCATGACACGTGGGGATTATGGGAACTACAATTTAAGATGAGATGTGGGTGGTGACACAGCCAAATCATATCAAAAGGTAACTTGAGCTTGAGCTATGGGACTGGTGGAAGAAGTCTGGGCCAGCAGGCAGGGGCTGTGTCATGGTGGGTCTTAGGTGCCTTGCTGAAGGCTATGTACCTTAACTGAAGGGTTTTAAGTCAGGAAGCAGCATGGCTAGGTTTTCAATATAGAAAGATCTCTCTATGGTCTGAATGTGCCCCCCAAAATTGATGTGTTGGAAACAACCTCTAATGTATCAGTGTCGGAAGTTTGGATTCTTCGGGAGGTATTTTCGTCACAAGGGCTCTGCCCTCATGAATGGATTGATGCTGCCATAAAAAGAGATTTAGGGAGTGGGTTCGCTCTCTCTTGCTCTTCTGCTCTTTTGCCATATAAGGACATAGCATTCCTCACCTTTGAAGGACACAACATTCAAAGAGCCATCTTGAAAGCAGAGAGACCAGGCCATAACCTGCCAGCACCTTGATCTTGGACTTCCTAGCCTTCAGAACTGTGAGAAATACATTTCTGTTCTGTTATTTTATTCTCAGGAATTCCCTTACAGCAATGCAAAATGGGCTAAAACACTCTGCTTGCTGTATGGAGGATGGGTCCCAAATGAACTACCGGGATATACAAACAAGATAGGCTGGGGAGGGACTAGGACTAGAGGAATATATAGAAGGTAAAATTAGTGGGCCATCATGACTGCTTATATGTGGGGTTCGGAGGGAATAAGGGAGTTGTCCCATATTGCACATAGACTTGTGGTATGGGTATCTGGAGAAATACTTGAGATAGGTAATACAGGAGGAATGTTTTGAGATGTGTGTGTCTGTCTGTAAGGACAGTGTATGTGCAACATACAAATTATGCTCTAGAAGCCAAAGAAAGAAACATTACAGAAAGAAGCAACTAGTTAATCTACTCTCAAGAGGTTCGACAAAGCCCAGAAGACTTGAACATGTTCATAGACAGAGAAGAAAGATCAGCAAAAAGTAAAAGAATAAAGACAAAACAAAACCAGCAGAATTGTTAGAGAAAACCATAACAAGGGGACAAGTCTAAAGCTCCTGTGGAGGATGGCCCCAGCTGCTACAAGGGGAGTTAAAAGGTGCCGAGAAAATACAACCTCGTGTAAAGAACAAAATCGCATCATGTACCACGTATTTATTCTTAAGGGCATCACTAAAGCTCTCCTTTTATAATATAAATGAACCACAAAATTTTAATATAGTAAAATATACATAAAATGTACCATCTTGACCATTTTAAAATGTACCGTTAGTAGTGAGATACATTCACATTGTACAGCCAATCTCCAGAACTCTTTTCATCTTGCAAAACTGAAACTCTGCACTCATTAAACAACCACTCCTTTTTCTCCATCTCCCAAGCCCCCAACAACCACCATTCTACTTTTTGCTCCTATAAATCTGACTACCCTAGGTACCTAATAAATGGAATCATATGATGTTTGTCTTTTTGTAGCATAATGTCCTCAAAGTTCATACATGTTATAGTGTGTGTCAGAATTTCCCTCCTCTTTAAGGTTGAATAATATTCCATTAACTTTTTTTGATAGAAAAAGAATCAGGAGCCCATTATATTTTTTCTTAAAATTTTTGAAAATTCAGAAAATTATAGTAACGGCCAAAAAAATCACTGATAATCCTATCAACAGAGTTAGCCATTATCAACATTCTACCGTGTTTTTTTCATGTCTTGCCATGTTTATGTGTATATATTGAGACATATTTATTTTACTTTATATTTTGTTTTTGTATTTCTTGAGCTAGGGTCTCACTCTATCATACAGGCTGTGCAATGGTATGATCTCAGCTCATTGCAACCTCCTACTCTTGGGCTCAAGGGATCCTCTCACCTCAGCCTCCCAAGTAGCTGGAACCACAGCTACTTGGGAGGCTGAGGTGAGAGAATCCCTTTATACTGCCACACCCATCTAAATTTACATTTTTTGGTAGAGATGGGGTTTTGCCATGTTGCCCAGGTTGGTTGCAGAGTCCTGTGTTCAAGCAATCCTCCTGCCTCAGCTTCCTAAAATGCTGGGACTGTAAGCATGAGTCACCGTGCCTGGCCTATTTTATTTTATTACTTGTTTTAAAGACTCTTTTCCAGGTTGGAGTAAACTAGTGCGATTTCAGCTCACTGCAGCCCTGAACCCTGGGGCTCAATCAATCCTCCCATTTCAGTCGCCCAAGTAGCTGGGACCACAGGCACACACCACCACGCCCAGCTAAGTTTTGTATCTCTCGGTAGAAATGGGGTTTCACCAGACTGCCCAGCCTCATCTTGAACTACTGCACTCAAACGATCCACCCACCTTGGCCTCCCAAAATGCCGAAATCATAGGCATGAACCACCCACCTAACGTATTTTTGCATTTAAAACAATGAATTACACTCTTTGTTAGTTTCTTGTGGCTGCCATAACAAATTACCACAAACTTAAGAGCTTAAAACAATAGAAATTTGTTCTCTTACCATTATGAAGGCCAAATGTCTGCAGTGAGTCTTGTGGGGCTAAAATCAAGGTGTCAGCAGGACTGTGCTCTCTCAGAGGCTTTACAGGAGAATGTTTCTTTGTCTTATGTAAGGGCTCATGACATTTTCCTTCACCTTCAAAGCCTGTGGGCATAGCATCATATCTCTGACTCTGCTTTTATCACATGGCCTCTTCTCTTTTTCTTCTTCTTTTCTTTTTTTTTGAGATAGAGTCTTACTGTGTCACCCAGGGTGGAGTGCAATGGCGTGATCTCCGCTCACTGCAACCTCCACCTCCCAGGTTAAAGTGATTCTCCTGACTCAGCCTCCTGAGTTCCTGGGACTACAGGCGTGTGTCACCACACCTGGCTAATTTTTGTATTTTTAGTAGAGACAGGTTTCACTATGTTTTCACTATGTAGTCCCAAAGTGCTGGGACTACAGGCATGAGCCACTGTGTCCAGCCTCTACCTCCTTTTTATAAGGACATGTGTAATTGCATTTAGAGCCCACTTAGATAATCCAAAGTGCTCTCTCCACTTCCAGAACCTTAATTTAATCACATCAGCCAAGTCTGTGTCACATACAGTACCATTCAAAATCTCTAGGGATTAGGATCAGGATATGGACATATTTAGGGGGGCTATCGTTCAGTCTACCAAACCTATCACAATATGGATATATATTGTAAAAGTGTATTTCAATTTACATTTGGAGTCAAACTTAGTTGATTAAGCTCCCTTCTTCATTCTAGAATTTCCCAAAATATGAAATTTTAAAATTGTTAAACTGTCATGAACCTAGAAATAAAGAAGTCAAAGCTGCACCGTGGCTTCTATTTCACCTGTAAATAATAGCATGATGCAAAACATCATCTAAGAAGATAAAGTATGAACTGGCTGGGCATCTTCCATTTTGTCTTATCCTGACAGATTTACATGCAATCCTGAATTTTGACTGAAAAGGTCCTGTTATGGATTGAATTCTGTCACTCAAAAGTCTTAATCCCTCAGTACCTCTGTGTTAGTTTGTTCTCATGCTGCTAATAAAGACACACCCAAGACTGTGTAATTTATAAAGGAAAGAGGTTTAATTGACTCACAATTCAGCATGGCTGGGGAGACCTTAGGAAACTTACAATCATGGTAGAAAGGGAAGCAAAAATGTCCTTCACGTGGAGGCAGGAAGAAGTGCTGAGCAAAGCGGGGAAAGCCCCTTATAAAACCATCAGCTCTCATAAGATCTCAGTCATTATCATGAGAACAGCAGCATGGGTGTAACTGCCCCCATGATTCTATTACCTCCCACTGGGTCCCTCCCACAACATGTGAGGATTATGGGAACTACAATTCAAAATGAGATTTGGGTGGGGGCATAGCCAAACCATACCACTGAGGTTTCAGGACATACTTTGTCCTGAAAATGTTACCATTGTCTGTAGCAAACCTGAGAGAAATATTAGTTCATTGAATAGAATATTTGGTATCTTTAACCACAGTCCTATATGAGCTCAGTAAAGTAAAATTGACTTTTCAGGGGAATGACATCGAAAGCCTTTAAAGAGGTCAAATCCAGTTTCTTTGGCCCAGTTTTGATCTTATTTGGAAGTTAAAGTCGTAATTAGCTGATTTTGTACTATTAGCAGGGTGGGCCTTAATCCAATATGAACTGCTGTTCTTGTAAGAAGACACAGAGATACACTGGGAGAGTCCCATGTGTTAACAAAGGCAGGGATTAGAGGGATGCAGCTGCAAGCCAAGGAATGTCAGGGATCAACAACCCCCACCCTCTCACCTCCTGCCCCGAGAAGTTAGCAGGAGGCAAGAAAGAATGCTACGCAGAGTCTCAGAGGTATCGTGGCTCTGATGACAACTCGGTTTGTGATTTCTATCCTCCAAAACTGTTAGAGAATAAATTTCTGTTGTGTGAGGGCACCCAGTTAGTGGTACTTTGTTACAATAGCCCTGGGAAACTAGCACAGGCCCCAAAGCCACCTGTGTTTTATAGCACCATATGCCAACCTTGTCAGCTGGGAAAGCAGCCAACTCAAATCATGGGGAACGCTATATGCTAACAAGGCATACAGCTTGAGCATGAGCCCAAACCATGGGAGTTCAGAACAGTGACTAACATGGTCTGCTCTAAGCTTTCACCTTTTCCAGAATACCTGTGCCTTGTAGATGCCCTTTGACCATACTCTTACACTATCTGATTCTCTTCAACTCCATTTAAAACAAACAAGAAAACAAAGGCACCATTACTACTACCAGCGTGCTTCCCAGATTGGACTGCGAGAAAGGGTATCCAGCAACAATGCTTGCCAAGCACATCGTCGACAAGAAATTTTAGACAACTAACTATGGATTGCAATAATGATTCTTTATGTGGATAGCAGTTGCAAAGGTAATGCCAGGGCTGGTAAAGGACATAGTGTGACAGAGTTAAAGGAGCACCATGTGAATAAGAACCTCCCAAATTCTGACCTTACAACTGAGACTCTGCAACTGAAGAACACAGAGGGGCCCTCTGATGCATTCATTTGGGTTTGGAATCTTGCCGAGTGTCAGATCACACATGACAGGTCTTCCCTAAGAGTGGGCTAAAGGTAGATCAGAAATGAATGTGACCCAGCTTCTTAATAGATCCAAAGGAGAGAGTTGTGTCAACATTTCAGAGTTAAGAGAGAAGGAAGGGGAGGTAGGAAGTGAGTCAGGATGAGGGAACATAAGACACCTTGGGAAAGTGTAACTGGAAACAAATCCCCAAAGCTTTGAGATAAAATGCTCTGAGAGCAAAGGCTTAAACAGCTAGTTCCTCAGAGCAGAGCAGAGCTGTGTTGCTTTCTGGAAGCTCAAGGAGAGAATCCCTTTTCTCTTTTCCTTTTCAGCCTCCAGAGTCAATCCACATCCCTTGGTTCTTCACCCTCTTTCTTCATCTTCAAAGCCAGCAACAGAGGGGCTAGTTCTGATATCACATCACTCTGATCTCATTTTCTGCCTCCCTCTTCCACATCTGAGGATCCTCGTGATTGCACTGGGCTCACCCTGATAATCCAGGATAGCCTCCCAATGTTAGCGTCGGTTGGTTAGGTTATCAGTTTGCTAGAGCTGCCAAAATAAAATTCCAGAGACCAGATGGCTTAAACAACAAAAAATTCAGTCTCACATTTCTGGAGGCTACAGTCTCAGGTCAAGTGTCAGCAGGGTTGCTTCCTCCTGAGGCCTCTCGTCTTGGCTTGCACACGGCCAGCTTCTTCCTGTGTCTTCCCTCTGTGCATATCTGTGGCCTAGTCTTTGCATGTAAGGACATGAGTCATATTGGATTAGGATCCCTCTTAATGACCTCATTTTAACTTAATTACCTCTGTGAAAACCCTATCTCCAAATAACAGTTATCGTTCAAGGTACCGAGGAGTTAGAACTTCAACACAGGAATTTTAGGAGGACACAAGTCAACCCATAACAATTAGTAGCTTTAAATCTATCTGCTATCTTAATTCTCATTTGCCATGTAGTATGACATATTCATAGGTTTCAGGGATTGGGACATGGACATGTTTGGGAAGCCATTATTTTGCCTAACACATTTTGTCCTGAAAATGTTACCATTGTCTGTAGCAAACCTTAGAGAAATATTAGTTATTTGAATAGGATATTTGGTACCTTTAACCACAGTCCTATATGAGCTCAGTAAAGTAAAATTGACTCCTCAGGGGAATTACATTGAAAGCCTTTAAAGAGGTCAAATCCAGTTTCTTTGGCCCAGAAGCAGAATCCCTCTTGGTCTTGCACCAAGCCCAAGTCTGTGTTTATGAATCTGGCTAAGGTCCCTGGGCCTAGCAATACCACTCAAGTCAGTGACAAATCAAGCTTAGGCCACCCTGGTTTCTCAGTGCACTCAGAGGTGTATATCAGAACTGGCAGGTGCTTCAGCAGCCCAGCATGTGTCCAACAAGAAGGAGCAGCAGCCGGGGATGTAAATAGTGAGCTCTTGGACCCTGGCCATCTCACAGCAAGGAACATTTAAGTACAGCAGTTCCTTTTGTAAGCATTTCTGAAACTCTTTATCACAAGTCCTACAATGTTTCAAGAAATTAAGTGTTAAGTAAAATAATCTTACCAAAACTGGTTTAAGGAAGGAGACCTGTGTTTTTATGAAAACATTTTATTCAAATATTATTTCTCTCTTTTGTATTCTCCTTTACACTAATCATGATGTTAAAAGAGAGAGAGAGAGAAAGAGAGAGAGAAAGAGACTGGCTCGTATTATTTCCCCCTCAATCTCTCTCTGATTGTCTGTCTAAATAACCTAAGCTAGCATGGTGAAATAGAAATCAGACAGATTTTTATTTGAGTCCCATCTCTGCTATTTAAGGCTGTGCAACCTTTGGTCAGTTATTAACTTCTCTGAGCCTCAGTCTTCTGATTTGTTAAACAGAGATTAAAAAAAATCAATTTTGCAAAGTTGCTCTGATATTGAATGTACATAAATATCTGATACATAGAAATCTATTATAAATACTACCAATAATACTAGAATGAGAGGGTCAGAACCGCTGTTTCTTAAGATGCCTTCCAGCTAAGCTTCTAGTATTCCACTACACAGATGAAGAAAATTTATACCTACGTTGCTTTCCCAGGATCTTTCTAAAGAAGAAAGGGGAGGAGGGTAGAGAAGAGGAGGGAGGTAGATCCATTTTAGAAGTGAAAAATCTCCTTTTGAAGCTGGAAATTTAAACTCAGATAAAGTAGAGAACTTGAAAGCACTTGAGTATTTAAGAACAACCTATTAGTGTTAGCTGTAGGCTTCCAATTTGGAGGTACTGGACCAGACTATTCGTGTCTGAACTTGTGTGTCAGTTGGATACAAGCACAGCTCCAGCCTCAGGGTCACCAGCCTCTGCAGCACATTCGTCTACTTCCTGCTGCTACTGCCTGAGTCCATTAAGGACCCATTGCTAGAAATGGATGCAGCACATCCAGTCTCCAGTGACTCTTGCAGGTGGCAGAGCTAATTCTTTTTAGGTTTCAGTGCAACAAAGAAGATTTCAAAACAGCAAAATTTAAGATTGAAATGAAACTCACTATTATATCAAAAGAGAGAGAGGATGCTCGCTTTGGCAGCACATACACAAAAATTGGAAAGAGAAGATTAGCAAGGCCTCTGCCCAAGGATGATAGGCAATCTGTGAAGTGTTTCATATTTTTTATTAAAAATTAAGCATAAAGAGACTCGCCAGGTGCGGTGACTCACATCTGTAATCCCAGTACTTTGGGAAGCAGAGGCGGGTGGGTAATCTGAGATCAGGAGTTTGAGACCAGCCTGGCCAACATGGTGAAAGCCAGTCTCCACTAAAAATACAAAAATTAGCCCAGCACGGTGGTGCAGGCCTGTAGTCCCAGCTACTTTGGAGGCTGGGGCAGAAGAATTGCGAGGTTGTAGTGAGCTGAGATCATGCTACTGCACTCTAGTCTGGGCAGCAGAGTGAAACTCCATCTCATAAAAAAAAAAAAAGAGAGAGAGAGAGAGAGACAGGAAAGAAAATTCTAACTGAATGTCCAGCTGTCTTCTGCAAAACTCCACGTAATATCGACCCAGCTGCCTCTCAGGCCCTCCTGTCCCTTACTTCTGTTCCTTCAGTTCCTCTGCAGGCCAATCCCTTCCTGGCCCCAGGCTTCTGCACTTGCCAGCACCTCTGCCTGGAGCCCCACCAACCCCTCTGTACATCATCTTTCTCATCTTTCAGGTCCTCGGGGATACCCTCTCTGACTGCCCTTTCTAAAGCAGGAGCCTCCTTGTCATTATCCCTGCGTCCCATTTCTGACCTTTTCAGCACTTATCACAGTGAGTAATTCCTTTTGGTTGATTGTTTACTTAGCTTTGCTGTTGGGAGACGACATTGGAAAGCGAAACTGGGGCTAGATGGGGAAGGTGAGTGGCCTGTCCTTCTGGAGTAGCTCCTGTGACTTTGTATTGGTAAATGACCTGAATCATTAGCTCTGTCAACATTGTCAGAAGTGACTTGAGACTTGATGGAATGGACTGACCTGATTCTAGTTCCAACCCAGTTCTGGCAACTATCTAACCGTGGGCAAATCATTTCTTCTCTCCAAAACTCAGTTTCTTCACCGATGAAATGAATGCAGTTGATTTTAAAGAGGCTCAGTTAAATAACTAACATTCTGTTTTCTTCTCCTGATTCACTTAGTCAGCCAGCCAACTTCAGACATGAGGTGGAATAGGAAGTCATTCACTTCGGGGACAGGGTGCCATGTATTAAGGACAGTGATGGCCCTGCACTGAAGTTGCAAACTGCCTTTTCTTAAGGGGGCAGACCTCTGCTTGATCCCATCTACCCTGGTTGGACTCACAAGCCAGATAGCTAAGTGACTGCCTGCTGCATGCGGTAGAACAACAAAAGTTACCGATGTCCCTCATTCTGGATGTCACAATCTGTGACAGGCAGTTTTCCCCAAAGCCCTTGGTTAAAGGTAAATAGCTCTCCTGGTGGAACCAGCCCAAAAAGCCACCACTAGGCAATCACATTTTTGGAAGTCCAAGGCTATGGGGACATGGAACAGAAGTAGTGGAAAAAAAAATATTTCTCCAGCCTGTTCTGTCCAATACTGTAATTACTCTCTACATGTGGCCACTGAGCATTTGAAATATGGCCACTGTGATTCGAGGTGTGCTGAAAACATAAAACAAACATTGAATTTTAAAGATTTAGTATAAAAAAAGAGAATGTAAAACAACTCATTAACTACATTTATATTGATTACATTCTGAAACAGCAATATTTTAGACATGTTGGGTTAAATAAAATATATCTTAAAATTAATTTTGTTACTTTCTTTAAACATTTTTAATGTGGCTACTAGAAAATCTTAAATTACTTAATGGTTTACAATATTCTGCTATTGGATGGTGCTGATCTAGAGCTAGAGGGCCGTGTGTGTTTGTGTGTGTGTGTGTGTGTGTGTGTGTGTGTGTGTGGAGAGAGAGAGAGAGGATGAAGGAGTTGATATAGCAAAGGAGGAGCTTGATGGAGATGGGAGTGACTCAAGAAAGCATTTTGCCTAATTTATCCCTAGTTTGGATTCAATTGCACTATTAGGCAGCAGACTAAGAAACATTCCATAATGCCAGGGCACTAACTGGAGTTCCCAGAGGTAAAAATTGTAGGGATTTTCAGGTTATGTGCTTCACAAGAAGCTTGGGTATGATGAATTGAGTCAGAGGGGCAGGATGGAGTAGGAGGCTGAGGGAGCAAATCAGATCCTATAACCCAACCCCACCCTTCAAAACTACATCGCACAGTGTAGTTTCTCACTGGTGGAGAAGAGAGTCACAAATGAGAAATAAAAAGGCTGAAATGAGCCCCATCGTGGATTAAACAAAGATTGAGCCTTTTCACTTTAGTGTAAGTTACTTATTTAAGTATAGAATTTTTGTTTTATTGCAAAAGGGATAATTTTTAAAATTTCTGATTAAAAAGAATTTTGGCAACACAGAAATATGACAGCAAAGAAGAAAAATAAAAATTATCTGTACACCCCTAACTCAGTTATACCTAATTTAATATCTTAAAGTAATTTTTCTTGTTTTTTTCTTTATTGACATGAATGTGCATTACAGTGATGTGTTCTGTTACTGAGACATCCAATTCTTAGATCTTACAGCTTCACTTAACAATATGTCATAAGTATTTTATTATATCATTCTTGAACAAGATAATTATGAATGGCTAGCTAATATTATATCATAACACTGTTCCAACAATTCAACCATTCTCTAATGGATGAGTGATTAAGTCATTTATCATTGTTATCTATCACAAGTAAAATGTGATGAATACCTTTGTACACCAAATGTGTTCTGAGTTTTTAAGGAAAGTGGAAGAAGTTTATAAAAGCCATTATGGAGAATGCAAAGGAACTCAATGTGAGTTAGTTCTCAGATTACTTATTTTTTTAATGGAGGCAAACAGTTTAAGCAACTGATTTTTAAGTTATCTTTCTACTATGAAATTTTATATTGACTCACTCCTTAGGAAAATATTATTCCATTTTTTCATTCTTTGTACTTTTGTCATTTATATATATAGACAAGAATTTTATAATTTTCCATACTGTAGATAATTTAGAACATGTTATGACTACTTAGCTCTTAATATCACTTTCAGAAATATATTCCCTTTGTACTGACTATTGGTCTATTCTCTATCTTAAATTTCATTTTAGAAGGAATGAAGCACAAAGGTAATTTTTTTTTTTTTTTTTTTTGAGATTGAGTCTCACTCTGTTGCCAGGCTGGAGTGCAGTGGCATGATCTCAGCTCACAGTGACCTCCGCCTCCCGGGTTCAAGCAATTCTCCCACCTCAGCCTCCCAAGTAGCTGGGACTACAGAAATGCACCACTCCACCCAGTTAATTTTTGTACTTTTAGTAGAGAAAGGGTTTCACCATGTTGGCCAAGATGGTCTCAATCTCTCAACCTCGTGTTCCGCCTGCCTTGGCCTCCCAAAGTGCTAGGATTACAGGTGTGAGCCATCGTGTCTGGCTCACAAAGGCAAATTTTTAAGCTAAAGAACATTAAATGTTAAAATAACTCATAACAAATATTAGACATACTGAAATTCAGTGTTAAGAACTGTCAGAGGTCTGAGATTTTACCCTGCCTACCTACCTACAACCTCACAAGCTTTATGGATGCTCACACAGACATGAGACATGAGATGCCTGGTTCAGAGACAAAGGACAGTTTATTACTCATAGCAATATCATCAGCCAGAATATCACCTTGGGTTCCTTAAGTCCCAATTTCCACAGGATGACAGAAAGAGGGACAGGTAATACCTGTACATGCAGGAGGTCACAATACAGGAAAGGAACTCTGAGTGTAGGGAACCTGAATTTTTTTGGGGGGGCAGAGTCTTGCTCTGTCACCCAGGCTGGAGTGCAGTGGTGCAATCTTGGCTCACTACAACCTCTGCCTGCTGGGTTCAAGTGATTCTTCTGCCTCAGCCTCCTGAGTAGCTCGGACTATAGGCACCCGCCACCACACCTAGCTGATTTTGTATTTTTAGTAAAGACAGGGTTTCACCATGTTGGCCAGGCTGGTCTCGAACTCCTGACCTTGTAATCTGCCCACCTCGGCCTCCCAAAATGCTGGGATTACAGGCATGAGCCATCACACCCAGCCAGAACCTGAATTTTTTATAGTGGACATTAGGAATGCTGTCCTTTTCAGGAGTGTCTAAGGCTGTTTGTTATGCAAACATCCTGTTAAGATAATTTGGAGTAAAGGCCATCCGAGCTTCTACACATATGATACAAAAAAATGCAAGAGATCTGTGGAGAATTATCTTTAATATGAGAATAAATGCTGTATTAGGAACTAATTAGAATACATCATATATTTTGACTATTTGGCAGATGCTCTTTTCTTCATGACCAACCTAAGATTTGTTCTTGCCTGGCATATCTACTTTCTTTTCACATTCCTCAGCCATAGAGGTAAATGTCTACATTTATAGTCTGCAAAGCAGCCTATACAACAGTTTATCAGTAGAGCTGTCTGCTTTTATCTGGAGAGGATAGCTGTCATGTCCATTTCTATAAGCACAGATCAGGGAAAACCAACTCTGCTCTTCCAGCAAGATTGTAAGTATGCATGAGACAGAGTAAGGGGCCCACTCTCTCCCTCTTGGGAATGAAATGGAAGAATACCCCAGAAACCCCCATATGCTCTCTACCATAATCTACAGCCACCGCACATGGCTGAAATACCACTGATTGCCAAAAGGGATATAAAAGGAGGTCTCACCCAAAAGGAAATTTTGTTCCCTAAGGGAAAAGTCTTCATAACATTGGCATGAATAAGTTATGAAAAGCCTTCACAACTGAAAAAGACATAATCATCATTCATGTATAACAGATTTGTTTATTCATTTCAGTTGATTAATTATCAGTATATGCTGATGGTGGGGGTAACAAGGCTGCTCTGATGAGAGAATTATTAAAGTACATGCTTAGAATATTTATCACTGAGCACATATTGTATAAACTTAGCATATTTATTATGTTCTTTCTATATGGGATCTTTCTTCTCCAACAGAGATTAAACAGTACTGCCCATGCTTGTAGGCAATTTTCCTTCCAGACATAATACTTAACTCTTTATAGAGAAATTGACCATTTTTATATATAATACCGATAGACCCTAATGTAAATAAGGGTGACTCTGTTGGTGGTTCTCATGTCTTTCCCAGCCTTAGGCAGAACTACTTTAAAATATAACACAAATCGTCATCTCTGGCCACAACAACTTTGATGTTTGCTTAACCAATTCCCAATAGTACAACTACTGTTTAAAGGAAAAGTGATAATTTGTATAAATTAATATTAAGCATTAAGTAAACATTAAAAGTGACAAATTAAATTTAAAATATTAAAATCAATATTCTCCAACATGATCTATATGTAGTGGTCTTCAAAGAAACTTTTTGTTTATAGTAAGAACTACCATTTATTGATTCCCTACTATATGTCAGACACTAAACTGGATGCTTTAGATATGCCTGCTTTCCATCTTTCTTTTTCTTTTTCTTTCTTTCCTTTCTTTCTTCTTTCTCTCTTTTCTTTCTTTCCTTCCTTCCTCCCTTCCTTCCTTCCCTCCCTCTTTCTTTCTTTCCTTCTTTCCTTCTTCCTTCCTTCCTTTCTTTCTTTCCTTCCTTCCTTTCTGTCTTTCTTTTTCTTTCTTCTTTCTTTCTTTTTCTTTCTTTCCTTTCTTCTTTCTCTTTCTCTCTTTTCTTTCTTTCCTTCCTTCCTCCCTTCCTTCCTTCCCTCCCTCTTTCTTTCTTTCCTTCTTTCCTCCTTCCTTCCTTCCTTCCCTCCCTTCTTTCTTTCTTTCTTTCTTTCTTTCTTTTTTTTCTTTCTTTCTTTCTCTCTTTCTTTCGACTTGGAGTCTTGCTCTGTCACCCAGGCTGGAGTGCAGTGGTGCAGTCTCAGCTCATTGCAACCTCCACCTCCCAGGTTCAAGCAATTCTCCTGCCTCAGCCTCCCGAGTAGCTGGGATTACAGGTGCCCACCACCACATCCAGCTAATTTTTGTATTTTTAGTAGAGACAGGGTTTCACCATGCTGACCAGGCTGATCTCAAACTCCTGACCTCGTGATCGACCCCCTTGACCTCCCAAAGTGATGGGATTACAGGCATGAGCAACCGCACCCAGCCTGCTTTCTTTTAAAAAAAATTTTTTATTTTTTGAGACACAGTAAAACTGTGTCAACCAGTCTGGAGTGCAGTGGTGTGATCCTGGCTCACCTCAAACTCTGCCTCTGGGTTCAATCAATTCTCGTGCCTCAGCCTCCTGAGTAGCTGGGATTACAGGTGCATACCACCACACACAGATAATTTTTAAATTTTTACTAGAGATGAGTTTTCACCATGTTGACCAAGCTGGTCTTGAACTCCCGACCTCAAGTGATCTGCCTGCCTTATAATCCCAAAGTGCTGGGATTACAGCTGTGAGTTACCATGCCCAGCCCAAATATGCTTTCTCATTTAATCTCTACAACATCATTGTGCTGATACTGTTATTACCTCCTCATTACAGCTTAAGAAAGTAAGGCATAAAGAGAATAGGTCAACTTGCCCAATATCACTTAGCTTATATGTGTCCAAGTTGGCATTCAGACTGCTTTCTTTCTGCTCTCTGAGTCGGAGCTCTCAGCTATTATGCTGGGATTCTCCCTGCAGGTTCTTAGGTAGGACCACTATAATAGCAGTCAGAAGACCTGGGTTATCATCCCAGCTCCAGTAATACTAGCTCCATGACATTTTAAAGCTCAGGTCCCAGTTTCCTCATATTCTCATCTCATCTACCCCCACGGCATCCATGTCTGACTCTCAAGTCTTTACCACTTTCCTTATCTCTATTCCTGGACTTCAGACTCATATTATTTATGTATTTGCTTTATGGACATTTAGACTTTGACGTGTCCACATTAGACATCATCCCAACCAGCTCCTCACATATTGATCTCTTTCTCAATGAATCGTGACACTAGCCACCTTGTTGCCTAAGGAGCATAGATTCCACCATCTATGTCTTCTCTCCACCTCCACCACTGTGCTAGTGCAAGCATGATTGCCTATCCTAAGAAATTCTGACAGTCTCTGAACTGTTCTCCTCACCTCCAGCCTTACATTCCTGCACACCATTTTCCATTCTTCACCCAAAGTGAACCCTTAAAACCAAACCTCATCAGGCCACTCTTCTGCTCAAAATCTTTCAATAATTCCCCATTGTCCTTCAGATATATTTCCAAGACCTTAACATTGCTCCCTGGCTCCTGTCTACCACTTCATCCTCATCTTTTGCTGTTTTCTTCCCTCGAGCCTCTACTTTACACAATCTGAACTCTTTCTGTTTCTTAAACAAACTCTTTCTCAATATCTTGCCTTGGCTTTTCTCAACTTTTTATCATTCCAACCTGGAGAACATCTTCCTTTCTAATGTCTAATGTCTACTCAGTCTTTGAGTTGGAAACCTCGTCTGTACATTCCCACGATGTGTTGGCTACTCTTGCCATGTGATCTCATCATACCGCTCCTTCCATTGCCTCATCGCAGCATTTCTCATTCCTTACTGTTACTGCTTGTCGCCAGTCACAGGTAGATTGTGAAGACTAAAGTCAGGAACCTTGGCCTTGATTGCTATTGGTCAGGAGCGCTTAGACTTTTTATAAATTTCATTTATTAAGTGGAAATTATAATTCCTGCCTTGCATACATCTCAGAGGTTTTAAAGATATTTAAGAAAACATTTTAAAGTCTATAAAACAATAAACAAATGTTAGTTACTTTATTATAAACTTAGCTCTACTCCTAAATTTAAGGCAGGAGAAATAAAACTGAATTTGAGTGACTAGGATCTAGTTGCATTCGAATCACTTTGGAATATTTTTCTGATTCTGTTAGGCCTGGGATAGGGCCAGGGAAGTTGTGCTATTGCAAAATTCTTCAGATGACTTGGAAGCACAGACAAGTTTGGAGAGTGGTGCCTTAGAATATTTTTCCTGATCTGAAAGGTTATGGTCCTCATGAATCAGTGTGGAGAAAAATATGGGCAATTTCCTTGGTCAGATTAACCCTACAGAGATAGATCCAGCATATGCTTCTAGAATAGAGTCTATTGAAGTCCAATAATAAAATGAAAATTGACCAATCCAGCAAGTAGGTCATATTTAACTTGTGAAAGTCAGAAACTAGTTACTAGGAAGCAAAGCTTTTGCAGAAAAGTAACTCATGACAGAGAAAAAGAGAACTAATCTCCTATAGCCTTAAGAATAGAAAGACCCTGACACAAGAGTCAAAGAGTGAAGGGGACTGGATTGTCCCAAAGGGAAAGGGGAATGGTGCAGAGAGTAAGGTAAAGGGACTGTAAAGTAACATTTCCTAAACTGTGTCCTATAGGACATTGTTTGAGGGAATGTTAAAAGGAGTGCCTAGAGAGTTACAATGTAAAAGAAGTATACATACCATATTCCTTTTGCACATTAATATATTATAGACTGAGACTTTTGCAATAGAGTTAAATCCTTTTAACATTGTTAAAATTCACATTTCCTAAACTTATTTACGAATGAATGAATTGTCTTACAACTGTTCTGCGAATAGAGCATTTTAAACTAAAAGTTAAGGGACTTACTTGTAGTGAAGAAGGAAATTGGGAATCAGCCCTATAAGAGCTTCCTTGAACCATCATCATCATCATTACAAAATATGATCTGCAAAGACTGTAGCCCTTATAAGCAAAATCTCTTACTTACCTAATTTTTTCATTTTCGGCACCTAATGTAGAGCTGGACACTAAATACATGTGGAACTGAATTGCCTTCTGTCACATTTGAATGAATAATGTAACAGTGAAGTCTTTGAAGAAGAATTTAATTATTTAGGCATATTTTCTTATTCATCAGATATTTCCTTAAGAACTTATGTATGCCATTCATATAATTGTCACTGGTTGGGGTTGAACTGTTAAAGTGTATAGCAAACTGTTAAGTGAAAATGCTATATAAAAATAAATAAAGTGGCCAGGTGTGGTAGCTCACACCTGTAATCCTAGCACTTTGGGATGCCAAGGAGGGTGAATCACCTGAGGTCAGGAGTTTGAGACCAGATTGACCAACATGGCGAAACCCCATCTCTAAAATACAAAAATTAGCCAATGTGGTGATGCTTTCCTGTAAAATCCCAGCTACTCAGGAGGTTGAAGCAGGAGAATCACTTGAACCTGGGAGGTGAAGGCTGCAGTGAGCCAAGATCGTACCACTGCACTCCAGCCTGGGTGACAGAGTGAGACTCCATCTCAAAAGATACAAATACATACATACATAAATACATAAAAAGTGTATAGCAAAGAGATCTCATAGCCTTGGAGATTTACTATACCCAATTATTTATTTTCTTCCTATGAAAGTATATGCTTACTTTCAAATATTAACCACCTGATATGCTACGAAAAAGCTGTAGGGTATCAGACACAATTCAGATTATTAATTAAAGAAAATGATATTTTAAAGTGCTTTGAAATATCCCTGACACATTTTATTATCAGTTGCCATTAATTCTTCTACTTCCTTCCATTAGCATCACCACTCCCCTCTTCCAAACTGTTATCATCTCTCACCTGCACGATTGCATTAGACTAGTGGTCCTTAATTCCTGGGCCTTGGATTGATACTGGTCCATGGCCTGTTGGGAACCAGGCCACACAGCAGGAGATGAGCATTACTGCCTGAACTCTGCCTCCTGAACTCTGTCAAATCAGCAGTGGCATTGAATTTTCATAGGAGCGCAAACCCTATTGTGAACTGCACATGTGAGGGATCTAGGTTAGGGGCTCCTTATGAGAATCTAATGCCTGATTATCTGAGGTGGAACAGTTTTATCCCAAAACCATCTCCCCCAACCCAACCCCCCCTGGCCCCAGTCCATGGAAGGATTGTCTTCCATGAAACCAGTCCCTGGTGCCAAAAGAGTTGGGGACCACTGCCTTAGACTCCAACCTGACCTCCACGCTAACTGGTTTCCATGCCTCCATTCTTAACTCAGTCTTATTCCATTCTCCATGCGGCTGCCAGGGTTGCCTTCCAAAACGTAAACTGGATCATGTCACTACACTGCTGAAAGCCCTCCAACGGGTTCCCTTTGGGCACTCCTCAATATAGCATATAGCACCCTAATTCTCCATTCTCATCTCCTGGCTGTCTCCCTTTTTTCCATGTGATCTATCACAAGAACATTCTTTCTGTTTCCTGAAAATGCCAATCTCTTTTCCACCATCAGGCCTTTTTATGAGTGTGTCCTCTAGCAGAAATGCAGGCCTTTAGGTCTGGGACCTGCTGCTGCTTTCAGATCATTCTGGTCTTGATATTTCCTGATTTCCCTCTCAAGAGTAGCATCTTTCCCTCTTTTGCTCCTACTCTCTGTCACTCTATTTTATTTTTTGCATGAGACATTTCACTATCAGAAACATCTTGCTCATTTAAAGCTTTCCTTGATTATGGCCAAGTGTGGTGGCTCACATCTGTAATAGGATCCTCGCTTTGGGAGGATCCTTTGAACCCAAGAGTTTGGAGACCAGCCTGGGCTACATAAAGACCCCATCTCTATTAAAAATAAAATGTAAGTGAATAAATAAATATTTGTTTGTTTATTATATCTCTTCCACTAAGCTCGAGGTTTTTCTTTCTGTTTACTAACAACTGGAACAGTGCCTGGCACGTAGTGAGCCTTTAATAATCATTTATTGAAGCAATAAAGGAAAAAATTAATTGTAATCTACAATGTTAAAGCAGCTGAGCACAGTGGCTCATGCTTGTAATCCCAGCACTACCTGCGGAGGCAGGTAGATTACTTGCACTCCGGAGTTTGAGACCAGCCTGGGCAATATGGTGAAACCCTGTCTCTACTAAAAATACGTAAATTTGCTGGGTGTGGTGGCGGGTACCTGTGGTCCCAGCCACTTGGTGGGGCTGAGGTGGAAGGATCATTTGAACCCAACAAGGCGGAGGTTGCAGTGAGCTGAGATGGTACCACTGCACTCCAGCCTGGGTAACAGGGGAGATTCTGTCTCAAAAAAAAAAAAAAAATGTTAAAGCAGCTAATTTCTTCCTCCCATTAGGAAAAAAAAAAAAATAACCAGAATTGGCATTCTAATTTCTTAAGACCTCAGAGAAGGCTAAAATAGGACAATCAGCTGTCAAAAGGTTTAATTCTAACATTTGTTGTTATATCTTCCTATAGCCCAATTATGCTTTTTTTTTTTGTCCTTTTAAAAAAGTGTGGTAAAATATACATAATCTAAAAGTTTCTATTTTGGCCATTTCAGTCGCATTAAATACATTCATGTGTTCACTTCAACAGCACATATACTAAAATTGGAACGATACAGAGAAGATTAGCATGGCCCCTGTGCAAGGATAATATGCAAATTCATGAAGCGTTCCATATGTTTAAAGAAAAAAAATACATTCACAGTGTTATGTAGCTATCACCACTATCCATTTCCAGAATTTTTTAATCAGCCCAAACAGAAACTCTGCATCCATTAAACAATAACTCCCTGTTCCTCCTACTCTCCAGCCTCTGCTAACTACCATTCTATTGTTTGCCTCTTTGAATTTGCCTATTCTAGGTCCTTATGTAGGTGAAGTCATATAATATTTTTCCTTTTATGTCTATCTTCTTATTTCACTCAGCATAATATTTTCAAGTTCATGCATGTTGTTGATGTATCAGAATTTCCTTCCTTTTTAAAGATGAATAATATTTTCCCAGAATTTTGGGAGGCCAAGGCAAGAGGATTGCTTGAGCCCAGGAGTTCAGGACCAGCTTGGGCAATATACTGAGATTCCTGCTCTAAAAATAGAAAGAAAGGAAAAAAAAAGAATAATAGCTCATATTATGGATATACTACATTTTGGTTATCAAGTCACCTGGTGATGAACACTAGGATTATTTCTACCACTTGGTTTTTGTGAATAACGTTGCTAAGAACATTGGTGTACAAGTATCTGAGTCCCTGCTCTCAATTCTTCTGGGTGTACATATACACCTGGGAGTGGTATTGCAGGATCATGTGGTAATTTTTTGTTTAAGTTTTTGAGGAACCAGCCCATCTATTCTTACTGCCTTCTCACATTTCTTCCAAAATAGTAGCCTTCTAATGCTACATAGAAAGAAAGCAGTGCTTTTGGGATCTAGTCTCATTTGAGAGTACCCCATGCCTTCCTGATTTCCTATCAGGGTGGCTCAATTTCCTGGTGCCTACCATTCTCAAATAAACTAAATCCCTTTATTTTCTTCTCTACTGAACCTCTAAAATATTTGAAAACATAATTGGATAACAAACATAGAAAGCAGCCCTGAACATTTAAACCAGCAGTATCCTCATGGGAAAATTGATCTCTTATTGATTAGGATGATTGATGATTTGTGGTTGGGTGTAGTTGGCTCAGCAGTCGCCATCAGACCCAAGCGGCACCGGACTCATAGTATCAAGTGCTACCACACCACTGGAACCTACGTACATATTAAATCAGCGGCTACTATTTGCTTTATTGCTTTTAAACCTAGAAATTCATTATGCTCCTAAAACTTGTCAGTGATTCTCAGACACATGAGGCTTGATGTAGCCACATGGAGCTATATGAAGCCCCATTGTTTATGGATCACTTTCTTTTCCATTTTCTCCCTCTTGTGACTTTTTCTATCGTTTTCTTCAGCATGAAAATGCATTCAAAAGATTATAAACAGCAGTTGGTAATCAGTGCATAACAGCTTTCTGTGTATAATACAATCATTAGGTGTACATTAGACATTTGGCATAATAGGCATACTGTCGCCAGAATAGAACTCTGTCAAAGTACCAATGCCTCCTGCCTTGAAAATGCACAGATCAATTTTGTATCCCCCTACGGATGAGGAAATGCATAACAGCTGCACAGAATTACTCTGTCATAAAGTTCAACTGATTTTGCTTATCAAATTCTGAATAAAGACAGTATACATGTAATGTATTAATATCACTTTCTATCACATGCCACTTAATATTCCCTAATCTCCTCCTTATTAAAGCTGTATTCTTGATTTTAAAGCTAAGTTTTAGTATGATTTTAAATCATATCCATAGCTGGTACTAGAGTATTAGTGAAAGATGATTTATGATGTTGAGTTTTGGCCATACCCCAGTTAAAACTAAAATGTATTACTTATATAAAATGTCCAGGAACTGTAAATCTATACAGACAAAAGTAAATTAGTGGTTGCCTATGGCTAGGGATGTGAACAAGGAGTGACTGCAAATGGGCGTGAAGGATCATTTGGGGGTGATGAAATGTTCTAAAATTGGATTTTGGTAATGATTGTATGACTAAATTTACTGAAAGTCATTGACTTGTATACTCAAAATGAGCTAATGTGATGCTATGTAAATTAAATCTCAGTAAAGCTATTTTTTTAAAAAATCAACTATATGTCAGTGAACATCATTCCATTTGTATCTTTGTGATCCTGGCTGTATAAGTGTATCCATAGAGTACCTTCTGAGATATGGAATGGTGGACTTATTCAAATTTTTAATACAAACCACCAAAAGATCCTTTAGTTTACCAATATAGACTTTTATCAACAGTGTCTGTTACTATACATTTTTCCCCATTGTTATCAATACTTGACAATATTCATCTTGTATGTTTTTGTTACTGTGGGAAAATGCTTGCTGTAGTTATTTTTTTATTACTGTACTGTTTAGTAATTAAAAAACACTTTTATTGTCTGTACTTCTCTGTGAATTACTTTATCCTTTATCCATTTTTTAAAAATGGGTTATTTTCTTGTTGAATTGTATATTCTTTATTCTGCATATTCATTTTCCCTATTGTGTATATTGCAAATGTAATTTTCCTATTCCAATGGTTGAAAACCTATAGCTCAGGAATCAAATCTAACCCACCATTTTTCTTTTTTTTTTTTAAGATGGAGTTTTGCTCTTGTTACCCAGGCTGGAGTGCAATTGCATGAACTCAGCTCACTGCAACCTCTGTCTCCAGGGTTCAAGCAATTCTCCTGCTTCAGCCTCCTCAGTAGCTGGGATTACAGGTGTCCGCCACGATGCCCAGATAATTTTTTGTATTTTTAGTAGAGACAGGGTTTTATCATGTTGGTCAGGCTGGTCTCGAACTCCTGACCTCAGGTAATCCACCCACCTTGGCTTCCCAAAGTGCTGGGATTACAGGTGCGAGTCACTGCATCTGGCACATTTTTTTTTTTTGTTTTTAACTTTTTCTTTTGAAATGGTTGTAGAGTTACATGAAGTTGCAAAGATAGTACAGAAAGGTGCCATGTACTCTTCACCCAGTTTCCCCTAGTGGTTACATTTTACATAATGAGACATTTCACTATCAGAAACATCTTGCTCATTTAAAGCTTTCCTTGATTATGGCCAAGTGTGGTGGCTCACATCTGTAATAGGATCCTCGCTTTGGGAGGATCCTTTGAACCCAAGAGTTTGAGACCAGCCTGGGCTACATAAAGACCCCATCTCTATTAAAAATAAAATGTAAGTGAATAAATAAATATTTATTTATTCAAATATTGTCAAAGCCAGGAAATTCATATGGGTACAATATATTTTTGTGTCTATGCTATTTTATCAATTGTGTAGATTCATGCATCCTCCACCTCAATTAAGATACAGAACTATTCCCTTATCACAAAAGCTCCCTGATGCTACCTCTTTATAGTCACAGCCATGCACTATATCCAACCATGCCTAACTCCTAACCACTCATTTGTTCTCCATTTCTATAATTTCATCATTTTGAGAATGTTACGTAAATGGAATCTAACAGCACATGACCTTTGAGATTGGCTTTTTTGACTCAACTTAATGTCCTTGAGGTTTGTCCAAGTTGTTGCCTATATCAAGAGTTAATTTCTTTTTATTGCTGAGTAGTAGTCTATTGTACGCCTTTTTACATGACCTATGAGCACATTGTTATTTTTACATTTTAAATGGTTGAAAAAAGTTAAAAGACTATTTTATAATGTGAAAATCATACGAAAATCAAATTTCAATGTTCATAAATAAAGTTTTGTTGCAATCTAGCCATGCCCATTTGCTTATGTATTCCAGTGCTGCTTTCATGTTACAACAGCAGAGCTAAGTAGTTGTGACAGTGACCGCTGTGGTAATGACAGTATGAAGGCAGAGCAATGGAGGGCCATTCTATGATTTTTTCTAGGCAGCCTTACCCACCTTGGCAGCCTCTCTGCTTGGTCTGCTGAACTTCTCCCCATAGTTCAGTGGATTTTCCACTTACTCAGAATATTATTATTATTATTTTGGTAAGTGAGAGCTCTTGAGCTTCTTACATTCTCTACCTTAAATAGGTTTTCTTCACAGCCTTGTTTTCTTTCTGTAAAGGAGATGAGCCAGGATCAGTAGCTCACACCTATAATCTCAACACTTTTGGAGGTTGAGACAGGAGGATCACTTGAGCTTAGGAGTTTCAGACCAGCCTGGGAAACACAGGGAGACATCATCTCTACAAAAAATTTAAAATTAGCCAGGCATAGTGGTACATGCCTCTAGTCTTAGCTACTTAGGAGGCTGAGGTGTGAAGACCATTTGAGCCCAGGAGGTTGAGGTTGGATTGAGCCAAAAAAAAAAAAAAAAAAAAAAGACAAAGAAGGAAGGAAGGAAGGAAGGGAAAAGGAAGCAAGCAGGCAAGAAAAAGAAGGAAAGAAAGAGAAAGAAAGAAGAAAGAAGGAAGGAGGGAAGGAGGGAGGGAGGGAAGGAGACACAGAAGAAAAAGAGAGAAGGAAAGAGAAAGAAAAAAAGAAAAACTACAGAACTTACTGTGGAAATGCACATACTGATTCCAGACTGGCAGGAATAGCTCAGACAAAAGTCAAAGCAACTACAGCACAGTATTACAGAGAGGCAGTGGAGTGTAGTAACGCCTGTGGGACTTAGAAAGGTTTTTCAAGCTATATGATTCTCAGTTTCTTAACTGCAAAATGGGAACATCATAACCACTTACATTCTGCAAGATCTAGGTCATTTTCTTTTCTTTCATATAAATGAATTTCTGCTGTTTGGCTGGGCATTTAGCTGCCCATGCTAAAACCTGTATTTCTCAGAAAGATTTGGTCATGCAAACAGGTTGTAAGCAGAAGTGATGATTGCAGTGGGAGAGACTGTGGGTGAGGGGAGTGCCATCTTGGGCCGTGTGGCTGAGAGCAACACCTCATGAAGGCTGAGCTGGGTCCCTGGAACAGGGCTATCATACTAGTCCTGGGCACCCCACTTCTGGACTCTTAGATGGTAAAGAGAGAAATGTATACCTTATTTAAGTCAGTATTTTGACTCCACTACATGAAGCTGGACCTTTCATTTAAACTACACAGCCTTTCAAGGTTGCTCTGAGAAGTGTTTAAGAAGAAAAAGTTAAAGCACATAGACAGAATAGACTTTGTGTAGCCTATTTTTCTCACTTCATTTCTCCTTTTTGTATTTACTACGGAGTAAAGCACAGAGCTAGACACAAAGAAAGCATTCAATAGTTATGATGAGCTGAATTTAGTATGCTGAGATAGGACAGATTCCAGTCTTCACAAAATTTCTTGGCAAAATATGTACTACGGTTTATATTTCTACATGAGGGAGGCTGACATTTATTCACATGCTTCTGTTAGAAGATCCCCACTGTTAAACAGCCTGAATTCTTTTAAGGGTCTGAAGTTGGCTTCTGTTGCCTTCTTAGAGCCCAGGAATTACATCCAGCCTACTGTGCCTACCGAGGTTCCATGTGGGTCTCAACAGGCACCAGAAGGCCGACTCAGTAGTCATTGTGGTCTCCCAGGCAGAACATGCTGTGGTTAACAGCAGTCCCGGCTACCATCCGTTAGAAATCATATGAGTCCTCCCAGGGGTCTGTCCTTCGAAGCATGACTCCAGTGACTACTCTCCTAGAATTTCCCACCTCTCTAAAAGGAAAATGACCCTATTACAGATTCCTGAAGAGCTGCCATATTTGGCGAGAGAGACACCATATTTGCTGAGACCCTCCATTCAGTGGCAAGGATTCTTTGTACCATGGGAAGGTTAGATTTTCTGGAAGACTGCAGCATATGAGCACATTACAGATAATAAACCCCATTCAATAGTTCCAACTTCAGGACTGGGGCTGCTACCTGATTTTTTAATCTTTGGAAATCAATCTGTTTCCACATTGTAATAATGCACCATTTAAATTCCCAAAGAATCAGTGGACTTGATCATTCTTATTCATCCCATTAGTTAGTGAGTATTCAAAATATGAGATTAAGTTATTTGTGTGTGTCAAGTTACATGGGAGAGAAATAAAACAAAGCAATTTTATGTGTTAATAAAAATAAAATCTGGCATATGTGTATAACTTCACAATTTAATCTTTAAGAAGTAGGATTACTGTCTTTCCCATCTGCTTGGCAGTGAGGTGTTGAAAAGAAAACAGCAAATATCTCATTGACAAAACTCGGTTGTAGAAAATGAATAATGAGAGATTTTATGCTAATACATAGTGTTTTTTTTTTTTCAAAAAAGAACATAGGCAAACAAAATTGTCCTAACAAATGTAGCTGATCCATTTTGACCACAAAGAAAGAATCATTTTGTTCTTATATTTCTGCCTTTTTATGGTGCCCTCAAAACCACATTTGTGTTTTTATTTGGAGAGGCTCCTAGCTAACTTCCAAAACCCTTTTTCTGGCTGGGGTCCATCCTTTGAAGGAAAATAGGCAGAGGGAAACCTTAGCTGACAGAAGCTGGTTTGGCACATCATTTCAACACTAAGCAGAAATTACGAATTTGGGAATGGGGAGAGGAGTGGGGAGTGTGGGAAGTGAGGCTCTTCAAAATAAGATAACTCAGCTTCAGTGGTTCCTGATGAGGGAAAGTTGGGAAATCATCTAGTTTCACAAAAATTGCTTCTGCATATTGAGGAAAGAATCAGATTCTATGTTATCATTTATTGAGTGATTATTTTGTGTCAGGGCATTACATTAAAATCTCTTGTATACATTTTCTTATTGAATTATCACAATCTTGTGGCATAGATCTCATTATCCCCATTTTATTTTATTTATTTATTTATTTATTTATTTATTTTTGAAATGAAGTCTTGCTCTGTCACCCAGGCTGGAATGCAATGGTGTGATCTCAGCTCACTACAATCTCTGCCTTCCGGTTTCAAGTGATTCTCTTGCTTCAGTCTCCCGAGTCTGGAATTACAGGTGCATGCCACCATGCCTGGCTAATTTTTGTACTTTCGGTAGAGATGGGATTTTGCCATGTTAGCCAGGCTGGTCTTGAACTCCTGACCTCAGGTGATCCACCTGCTGTGGCCTTACAAAGTGTTGAGATTACAGGCATGAGCCACTGCGCCTGTCCCCGATTTTCCTCATAAGGAAATAAGGTCTGTGGGAATTAAGTCACTACCCCAGGTCACACTGGGTCAAAGCAGTGGCAGAGTCAGGATTCTCAACTTTGAGGCTCCTGAGTTCAAAGCTGTTGCTCTTAACCACGGAGTCCACAGTGCCTCCTTTCTATAACACTGACTTGCAAAACATTGCTATTCAATTAGCATTTTAATTTCTCAAAAACAGTCTTACATGTAGTAAAATCTCAGAAGTTGATGTAGTTTGCATATGTATCCATGCCCAAATTGCATGTTGAATTGTAATCCCCAGTCATGGAGGTGGGGCCTGGTGGGAGGTGATTGGATCATGGGAATGGATCTCTCATGAGTAGTTTCGCACCGTCCTCTTGGTGCTGTCCTCGCGATAGGGAGTGGGTTCTTGTGATATCTGATCCTTCTTTTTTTTTTTTTTTTTTTTTTTTGAGACAGAGTCTTGCTGTGTTGCCCAGGCTGGAGTGTGGTGGTACGATCTCGGCTCACTATAACCTCCGCTTCCGAGGTTCAAGCGATTCTCCTGCCTCAGCCTACAAGGTAGCTGAGATTACAGGTGCATGCCACCACGCCCAGCTAATTTTTTGTATTTTTAGTAGAGACGGGGTTTCACTGTGTTAGCAAGATGGTCCCGATCTCCTGACATTGTGATCTGCCCACCTCAGCCTCCCAAAGAGCTAGGATTACAGGCGTGAACCACCGCGCCCCAGAGACGTGATCTTTTAAACACGTGCGGCCCTCCCACTTTCTCTCTCTTGCTCCTACTGCCCCCACGTGACATGTCTGCTCCCCCTTTGCCTTCTGCCACGGTTAGAAGCTTCCTGAGGCCTCCCCAGAAGCAGATGCCCTATGCTTCCTGAACAGCCCGCAGAACCGTGAACCAATTAAACAGCTTTTCTTTATAAATTACCCAGTCTCAGATATTTCTTTATAGCAATGTGAGAATGGTCTAATACAGAATTATAATCAGATGAGAACATCTTTGGGGAGACATGACTCTACCTATTAAGACTGATGAGAAGTTCCACAGATTGTTCCCTAAATTGTTACTCTGTGTTACTGGATTGAGATCTCCTAGGTGTCAGGACCTGCATTTACAGCTCTCTCTCAAAACCCACCATCTCCCATGTTGCCTGGCACAGAGTTTAGTCCTAAAAACATGTCAGAATGAATACTTGTTCATGATCTCTGGTGTCATTTACTAATGTTAAAAAAATTTCAGCAGCATTATTAGCAATTCATGCATGCATGCAAACACAAAGAAATTCATGTATTTATTGGGTATCAGGTGTCACAGGCAACGGGCTCAGTCTGAGAATCCACCTTGTTTTGTAGAACTTTTATTCCTGGAGGATAAAATACAGTGATGAGGAGAAAACTAACAAATAAATTAAACAACAGCATTTCAGCTAGTGATTAGCATGAGAAGAAAATCATAGGTGACTTGATATATTTGTTTCCTCCAGTTGCTGTAATAAATCTTAGTAGCTTAGGCCAGGCACAGTGGCTCATGCCTGTAATCCCAAAACTTTGGGAGGCAGAGGTGGGTGGATCATGAGGTCAGGAGTTTGAGACCATCCTGGACAACATGGTGAAACCCCGTCTCTACTAAAATACAAAAACCTAGCTGGGCATGGTGGCCCGCACCTGTAGTCCCAACTACTTGGAGGCTGAGGCAGGGGAATTGCTTGAACCTGGGAGGTGGAGGTTGCAGTGAGCTGAGATGGAGCCACTGCACTCCAGCCTGGTGACAGAGCAGGACTCTATCTCAAAAAAAAAAAAAAAAAAAAAAATCGTAGTCGCTTAAAGCAACACACATTTATTACCTCCCAGTTCTGAAAATCAGAAGTGTTCAAATTGGATCTTACTGGGCTAAAATGAAGATGTAGGCAGTGTTCTGTTCCTTCTAGGGTACAGAAGGACAGGTCCCCAGATGACCTTGGTTTAATCAGCAATTCCTCTCTTGCAATTCTCAAGCAGACTGTACTGAGAATGCAACAACCTGAGATAAGGAAGAAACGTCCAGAACAACCTGGATTGTGTCCTCATTCCTCCTAGAACAGGATGTTCTGCAATGCTTGAGCTTAGTGAGCTGAGTGGCGTCCAGGGTATATAAACCCAGGGTGGAGTGCCACTGGAGTCCCTCAGTTGCAGTACAATAGGCAGCCTGTGCAGACAAAACTTTATCTGCCTTTCGCAGCTTTCTTGAGCCTTGAGGAGGGACCAGTTTGTCATGGATCCTTGGCTTCTGTTTATCCTTGCTGCTTATCTGTGAGTAATAAATCTGCTTTGCCTAACTTGTGCAAGGATTCTCTCTCACCAGATTCATGCAATAAAGACAGAACCTTTGCACAGGAGAGACTCTATTTCCTTGGCTTTTCAGCTTCTAGAGTTCATTTGTGGTCCTTGGCTCAAAGTTCCTTCTTCTATCTTTAAACTCAGCAGCACAGTATCCTCAAATCTCTCTTTGACTCCTACCTCCTGCCACCACTTATAAGAATCCTTATGATTCCACTGGGCTCACTGGGATTATCCAGAATAATCAATCCATTATCTCAAGATCCTTAATCCCATCATATCTGCAAAATCCCTTTGCCTTAATCTCATCATATCTGCAAAAAACCTTTACAGGTTTCAGGAATTTAGAAGAGAACATCTTTGGAAAGACATGATTCTATTATAATTGGTAAGAAGTTCCCTAGATTAGGTGGACAGGGCAGATGTCAACTTGGAGGTGAATATTATCTTTTTTTCTTTTTTTTTTTTTTTTGAGACAGAGTCTCACTCTGTTGCTCAGCCTGGAGTGCAGTGGCGTGATCCTGGCTCACTGCAACCTCTGCCTCCCAGGTTCCAGTGATTCTTCTGCCTCAGCCTCCTGAGTAGCTGGGATTACAGGTGACTGCCACCATGCCTAGCTAATTTTTGTTTTTTTAGTAGAGATGAGATTTCACCATTTTGAGCAGGCTGGTCTCGAACTCCTGACCTCAGGTGATCTGTCCACTTCAGCCTCCCAAAGTGTTGGGATTATGAGCGTGATTATCTTTTATCATTGCCAATATTATCTTTTATCTTGAATTTTAATTAGCTGTAAGCCTCCTACTGAGACAGGTCTTTAACGACCTTTGTGACTTTTGTTTTTGGTCTGGTGAGAAACATGTAAATTTGTTTTTGGTCAATGATTGTAACTGGGAAAAGAATGAAAAAAGATGTGGAATACTTAAGAATGAGAAGTAAGGGCAGCAATTCATTTGAAGACATATTAATCTTTGTTGATTGATATCCTTATAAACTTCCGTTATTTCCTTATACACTCTCTTTTATATGAAAATAAGCTATATTCCACACAATCCTCAAAGACATATGTGTAATTGTTTTCCCCTTCTTATCTAGCAAGACTCTGAGTGACAGACCTATTATTAATTAGCGGATCCAGGACTGAATCCTGGCAGCTTGGCTCTCTAACCTTCATCTCTAAACACTGTTATTTATTGTTGCTGTTCTTCTATATTTCATAGACCTTTTAAACCACCATACTTATTTGAGTGATTTCAACTAATATGTGTGTCCAAAGATGATCAGCCTGCAGACAGGGGTGAATTATAAAATTTTCCATGATAAAATAACTCCAACTCAATTCTTAAAGCATGGCTTCCATGAATCAGTTCCACTTCCTGCCTGATCGAATGTTTTATTTAAAAATTACGATTTTGTCTGGCTGGCCACAGTGGCTCACACCTATAATCCTAGCAATTTGGGTGGCCAAGATGGGTGGATCGCTTGAGCCTAGGAGTTCGAGACCAGCCTGGGCAACACAGTGAGACCTTATGTCTAAAAAAACCCAAAAACCATGATTTTGGTTTGTAAATAAAACTTTTATTGATGAGCACTTTATTCATCAGAATTCCAAGGGCAGGCCAGGTGCAGTGCCTCATGCCTGTAATCCTGGCGGACTTGAGCTATGATCACACACTATTGCACTCCAGCCTGAGCAGCAGAGCAAGACCTTGTTAAAAAAAAAATAATAATTCCAAAAGTAGGGAGGATTTTTTGATAAGCACTTTATTCATCTTTTTTATCACTTTACATCATTTATGATGAGCGCTTTATCGTCTTCAGCTTTTATTGATGAGCACTTTATTCAACAGAATTCCAAGGGAACTGGGGAGTCCTGGGGCAGGGAAGTTGGTCTAGTCCAGCTGGTCTAATAGAGAGATGAAACTGTGGAATGAATTAGACTACACATCTGAGGATGTGCACACAGCTGCAAGATCATAGGGTGGTAGGGGACATTTTTGGATGGCAGTGGAATGTGATGGGGGAAACAGTGGAGGGTTTGGCAATGCTTGGTGAAGGTGTTTCCCCTACTCTTTGATTCTTTTCTTAAGTTACTAAATTCTAAACCATGAGTGTGCTGAGATTTCTTGTGCAAAGCAGCAGAGTGACTCTAGGCAGAAACGAGGTGGTTTCTGACGATGGAGATGCAGAGAAAAACAAGATCCAAAGGTCAGATATTAGCAGAAATCATGAGGAAACTCTGGATATGCAGAGGCCCAGGAAATTTTAAGAATAATTTTTCTAAATATCCAAAGTCCAGTGAGGTCCCAAATTACAGTTGCATTGTCATGCTTAGTCATAATTCTGTTTCCTGAACAGTGAAGTCTTTAGTGACAAAGGCTGTAGAATTCAGGTTTTCCTTATCTTTCTATTTGCAGCAGGAGAAACTACTCTACTCTCTTTAAAACCTACTCCCTCATTATTGACTCACGAATTCTAACAGTGTCATTTGGCTCTTAGATTTTAACAGTTTCTTTTATTATCCACCTTAAAATACATTTAAAAATTAGAAAAGCAATAATCATTTCAAACAGGCAAGAAAGTTATAGAAGAAAATTACATTTGGAATCCTCGAGGTAATCACTGTTTACATTTCTTTTTCATCTTTTCAGACACTGACCAAACACAACACGTGTGTGTGTGTGTGTGTGTGTGTGTGTGATATATATATTTCTTTAACCAAAGGTGTTCATACAGTTCAAAGGTCTGCAACTTCTGTTTTTCATTTAACAACACATTTTCATATGAATACAGACATACAGACATTTCTTATTGTGTTTACTGTTTTTGTTGTGAAATGTATCTTATAAGAACATATCCAATGTATGTGAAAAATAAGTTTTTCCAAACCTAGTTTTCTATATTCCAACTTTGTCAGTTGTCCCCATTATGAGTTTACAGCATTTTACCCTTACCAGTACAGAATCCAGTCCAGGATCACATACTATATTTACTTGTCATGTCACTGTGTTCAACTTTAATCTGGAATAACTCCTAAGCCTTTCTTGACATAAAGAATTTGGTGAACATGGACCAGTTAGTCTATAAATATTCCTCAGTTTGGGATTTTTTACTTTGAGGAGACAAGTTAAACATTTAGCAAGGGGCACATATTTGGTACCTGAGTAATTAGACATAATAAAAATGGGGAATTGGATTACGAAGGAACAAATTCATCGAACTTAAAATATAGAGTATGCTCCTAACTATCCATTACATTGACCCCAAGAACTATTCTGTTTAATAACAAAGAGAAGGCTAGCATTTATTGAGTGCCCATTGTTTGTTAGAAACAGTGATAAAGATTTTATTTTAATTATTCCTCCGAGCAACAGAACAAGACAGCTGCTACTGCTTCCATCTTACAACGTAGGAACCTAGAATTGATGTGGTTACTTGACTTTCTCCAGATCACACAGCCAATAAGCGGTGGAGCTGGCCTTCAAATTCATGTTTCCAACCTTCATTTTCCATTATACTGTGGCCTCTAAAATGCTTTTCCTCTGGCACAGTTGTTATGGGCTGTTAATCCTTGGAACAAACACTACAAAGAATTTTCTGGGAAATAATTGTTCCCAAACACAGTCATTATCAGCTGCATTTGACTTACCATCAGCAGATCATAACTTCTTTTGTTGCTTGGCCTCCACAATAATCTTATCTGGTGGCTATATCATTTCCCTGATCATGATATGTAGGTGGGACCCAGGGCCGACCTTGGATTTCTGCTCATATGTATTCTCACTCTTATTGCTCCCATCTGGTCTTATGGATTTACGTGCGATCTACATGCTCACGAGTCCCAGCTTTACCTCAAACTACTCCCTTGAACTCCTGAGTATATCCAAGTGTCAAATAAACATTTCTACTTTGATAGAGGAGAGGCATCTCAATTTAGCATGTCTAAAAATGAGCACCAAATTCTGTCCACCTTAAATTTGTTTTTCTCACAGTCTCCCTCAGAAGATGACAACTCCAATTTTTTAATTGCTCAGTTAGAAACTTCTGAGTTACTACTAACTCTTTCTCTTACATCCCTCATTTAATCCAGAACAGCCCCACCTTCAAAAGTACACCCAGAGGTGGCCGGGTGCAGTGGTTCATGCCTATAAGCCCAGCACTTTGGGAGGCCAAAGCGTGAGGACTGCTTGAGCTTAAGAGTTCGAGACCAGCCTGGGCAACATGATGAAACCCCATCTCTACCAAAAAATACAAAAATTAGCTGGGTGTGGTGGCATGTGCCTATAGTCCACGCTACTCAGGAGGCTAAGGTGGCAGGATCACTTGAGCCCTGGGAGTTGAGTCTGCAGTAAGCCATGATCACGCCACTGCACTATAGCCTAGGTGACAGAGCGAGACCCTGTCTCAAATATATATATATACATATATAGAACCAAACTGAGGTCTGCTTGCCTGGCACACTAAGACCCATATCCACATCGAGTTTGCAGCAGTACAAAAAAAGGTGTTTATTTGCAGGGTGCCAAGCAAGTAGGACTAGGCAGCTAATTCCCAAATCTTGACCTCCCCCAGGCTTACAGGTAAGGGGTTTTAAAGGCACAGGTAAAATCAAGAAAGTGGAAGTTGTAGGCAAAATCGTAAATGAATACATGGAGGTTACACATTTGTTTTAGAAAAGTGCGAGCTATCTTGAAGGGGAAAGGCTTATAGGGCATAGGCCGATACAAAGATATTTTGATTTACAATTGCTTAAGGAAGAGAAACTGTTCAAAAATTTGGGATCAGCAGAAAAGAATACTAGCTCAACCTGGGGAGAGGGAGTAATTCACTCCAGGACTCTCAGGAAGAAATTCAATAACAAAGAACAGTGGTCAGAGTTCAGCCTTCAATTCTCTCTTATCTGAGGTCTACCTGCCAGCGAATTCATTTGATGGGTGTATTTCTCCATTCTCACACCACTATAAAGAACTGCCAGAGCCTGGGTGATTTAAAAGAAAAGAGGCTTAATTGACTCACAGTTCCATTTGATGCCTCAGGAAATTTACAATCATGGTGGAAGTCTAAGGGAAAGCAAACACCTTCTTCACAAGGCAGCAGGAGAGGGAAGCCTGAAGGAAGAACTTCTAAACACTTATAGAACCATCAGATATTGTGAGAACTCACTCGCTATCACAAGAACAGCATGGGGGAAACAACTCCCATGATCCAATCACCCCTGTCCCTCAACACGTGGAGATTACAATTTGAGATGAGATTTGGGTGGGGACACAGAGACAAACCAGGGGTCCAGGTTTCTGAAAAACAACTCGGGACATCTTTTAAGATGTTATCTTGGCCAGATGTGGTGGCTCACACCTGTAATCCCAGCACCTTTGGAGGCTGAGGTGGGAAGATGCAGGAGTTGGGGACTAGTTTGGGCAACAAAGGGAGAACTCATCTCTATAATAATAAAAAAAAAAAACAATGAAAGAAAGTAAGACAAAAAACGTATTGTCTTTAGTTTCTATAGGAGAATAAAAATTCTCCCGACTCTAACTTTATTGGCTATTGTTTTAGGCTACTATTACCTTCTTACTTATCAAGTTGCTTCTTTACTTCTAGGACTAGCTAGTTGTCTGGCATTTCCCTTGAAGGAACACAAGATTTCCCTTTATTTCTATGCTTGGGGCCCACAGGCCCCTACAAAGGGGGTCCCTGCTCCGTCTCATTTTCTTGTCTTTAATCTATCCCTACCACAGTAGCCAAAATGATCCAGAAACATAACTCAGATCATGTTCTTTGCTCGCTAGCGGTAACTCCTACTCTTTCTGCTGCCCACAATCCTTCAGACTTGGCCACTTTGCTAAACCTAGAACATGCCAGACACACTCCTGCCTCATAACTTTACACTTGCTGCTCTCACTGCCTGGATTTCTTTTCCTTCAGAAACCCACAGGACTTACATCTCACCTCTTTAAGGTCACCTCCTCATTGAGGAGTTCCCTGAATACCCTATGTGAAATGCCTCACCTTCCAAGCACTCTATTCCTCCTTGCTTTATTTTTCTTCTAATCATTTAGCATCGTTTAACATAGTATATTTTACATACTGTGATTTTTAATTTTATTTTACTTTGGTCTGTCTCCCACTTTAGGATGAAAGGTCCAGAGACAGGAATTTTTATCTGTTCTGTTCAGTGCTGTGTTCCAAGTGCCTAAAACTGCCTGGCACACAGTAGGTGCTCAATAACTACTTGTTAAAAGAATGAACAAATGCCTGAAGGAATTCTTTAGCTGACTCAAGCTAGTTTTTTATAAAGAACGTTCATTCATCAGAGGCAGTTTCAGGTATCTGTCTGTCCAAGTATTGAGTTTAAGAAAGTTTGAACTTCTTTCTTTTGAATAGGTTGGGAATTATATACAGATATGGATGAATTGCATAATTTCTTTTTATAAAAGTAACACAATTATTGTAGGAAATGTGGAAAATGCAGAAAATGAAAATAAAATTAACTTGTAATTCAGCCACCCAGAGACTGGTAATATTTTGGTATGCTTCTTTCCAGACTCATTTAATTTCAATGATATTTTATGTTCAAGTTTCCTTATCCCCATGACAAGGAATGGAACAAACAAACTGAGGACTGTGGTTTCATGCTTCTAGCAAAATGCCATCCTCACAGTTCACTAACAGCCACAAGCACTTCCATGGAATTTTTGGGCGCTACTATTTTCCTTTTCCAAGAAAGCATGCTATAATTTGGATATGTAGGTTACCCAAACTTCCACAGCAGGAACTCCTTCTAAAGTGACCTCAGAATTCCCAGAAAACTAAATATTTGGAACTTGAGAGATTCAAGTTGATTAATATTATCACAAACTCATTGGACTCAAGGCAGAAGCCTGGGCATCTAGTTCCAGTTCTACAGCTTCCTGGCTGTGAAGCATTGGGGAAGTCACCCCTTTCCAGTTATGGGTTCCAGAACTGGAAAATGGAGACAATAATACAGCCTCGCTAGTTATTGCAAGGATCAGATACAGTAATAGATACATGTTTTAAAAACCTATAGGCCAGGTGCTGTGGCTCATGCCTGTAATCCCAGCACTTTGGGAGGCCGAGGTGGGCAGATCACGAAGTCAGGTGTTCGAGACCAGCCTGACCAACATGGTAAAACCCTGTCTCTACTAAAAATACAAAAATTAGCTGGGCATGGTAGTACACGCCTGTAATCCCAGCTACTCAAGAGGCTGAGGCTTGAGAATTGCTTGAACCTGGGAGGCAGAGGGTGCAGTGAGCTGAGATCGCACCATTGCACTTCAGCCTGGGCGACAGACAGAGAGACTCCGTTTCAAACAAAACAAAACAAAACAAAACAAAACTTATAAAGGGCAGCACAAGTGTTAAAAATTAACATTGTAATTAAAATGAGAGAAAAGAAAAATAGTTCAGAGCAGAGCGAGACATGTGAGGTAAGCAAAATGTATCAGGCCTAGAGAGATCCGGGTATGGAACTTCAGTCACGCTCCTGTCCCAACCTATGTCCAGGGCAACTATTTGTTTCTGACTAGCTGCATCACCCATTATCTTTATGTTCCTGGATTTTGTGATACAAAGAATATCACAAACAATGTATAACCCATCAATAACTTATGTTATTTTAGTGTAAATTTTTGATGAACAACTTACGAACTTCTTTTTCTTTGCTTGCGTGTATTTATTTAGTTAGTTATTCATATTGAGACAGGGTCTCACTTGATCGCCCAGGCTGGGGTGCAGTGGCACCGTCAGGGCTCACTGCAACTGCGTCACTGCAACTTCCACCTCCCAAGCTCAGGTAATTCTCCCACCTCAGCTTCTGGAAGCTGGGACTACAGGTATACCACCAATGCCCAGCTAATTTTTATATTTTTAGTAGAGATGGGGTTTTGCCACGTTGCCCAGGCTGGTCTTTAACTCCTGAACTCAAGCGATCTTCCTGCCTCGGCCTCTCAAAGTGCTGGGATTACAGGTGTGAGTTACCACATCTGGTCTCTTTTCTTCTAAAAACCCACTTTCAACTGCTGCTAATCAAAGTGTCCATTCAGGAGAATTTGAATACTTGGCCCAAATAGACTGTCTACTTACATTAATTTTGCCTCAGGTTTTTTTTAGACAGAGTCTTGTCACCTAGGCTGGAGTGCAGTGGGGCCATCTCGGCTCACTGCAACCCCCACCACCCGGGTTCAAGCGATTCTCCTGCCTCAGTCCCCTGAGTAGCTGGGATTACAAACATGTGCCACTAGGCCCAGCTTATTTTGTATTTTAAATAGATACTGGATTTTGTCATGTTGGCCAGTCTGGTGGTCCAGACCTCAGGTGGTCCACCCACCCTGGACTCCCAAAGTGTTGGGGTTACATGTGTGAGCCACCGAACCCGGTCCAGTCAGGTTTTTTTTTTTTTTTCCTTTAGATTGACAATTGTGATAGACCTTAGGATAGCAATGACATATATGGGACATGCCACCACTCTCAACAAGCCAAGGAGAAAGTCTCATCAGTACTAGCAGAATGTCTCATTCTTGCCCTGGAACATTTTCTAATTACGGCAATATGATTTTCCTACCAGAATAATGAACTCCAGAATGAGAGAAACTTTCTTCCCCATTGATGTATCCCTATTCCTTATCACAGGAATTCTCAACATAAAATAGTTTTTAAATGTCAATTTAAAAAAATGATATGCCATGCTAAAATTATCAGGTGGTGTTGTGAGTGCTTTTACATAGGTTAATACTGATAAAGCAATACATAGTAGAGAATGCTCAGATGGAGAGTCAGGAAAACTGTGTCCCCATTCAGATTGTTGTTAACCAAATATGACATTGGCCAAATCAGTTTCCTTATCTGCTGGATAGGAAGATAACTAAGGTCTCTCCCAGCTCCAAAATTTCATGAACTTTGACCCTTGCAGTGATAGATGCAGTTTCTGATGAAATTAGTTGTTGAGAAGAGGAACTGAGTCAACCATTAGCTTAATCTACACTCACCTTTGAAAAATAAGCTTCAGTTCTCTGCACTGTAGGATAATGTTTGGAATTTGTTAAATCATTAACAGCTGGTTGTTTACAGTTTAGAGTATAAGAATACTCTTTGATCTTCCCTAATTATCATGCAAGTTTTAAAATGAGTTCTAAACTACTTCTCTGCCTAATTAAACCTCATTGAAAATTTGTTGAATTTTAAAGAAACATTTGATTTGCAAAAATAAGTGATATATTCAGTAACTTTCGGTATTTCGCAAAGGACTCATAAAACATTTTGACACACGATAAGATACTGTGAATAAGATAGGTCTTGAACTAAATAGGAGAAAATTTGGAAAGCATAATTTTTCAAACTACTCTTTTTGCTCACAAATTCCTGTTGATGTTTTTTTTTCCTGCTATTTTTAACGGCCATTTGCTCTCCTATTTGAAAGTCTATGAAACATCTATAAACCCTAAAAATTAATTCAATTGCTTAGGAAATTGTGAATAAATCATTATGTGGTAATGTCAACTGGTTAAACTCACCCTAAAAGGTGGTAAATTAAAAATAGAGATGTGTTTTTAAACAAGGACAAGGTTCATTCAAATTTATCTCTTCATACTTATAGCCATTTATTTGAGGATGTATACTCTGGATAATGTCTTAAAGTTGGTAAGCCTGACTTATACATCATTGGTATATGTAATTCATGGAAACATACTCTTCCCTTTTAAGAATTTCTCCTACAGATATAATTACATAAGTGTGGATAAAATGGATGCTCATTTAAATATTATATTAACAAAACACTGAAAATAACTTCTATACACATAAATGGAGCAGGGAATAGACAGATTAAATTAAGGTACATTCATACAAAACAATAAAATGCAAATGTTAAAAAGATGTATGTACTAATGGAAAATTGTAACTGCCAAACAGGTTCTCTAGTTTGTAACCCCCCAACAGGGTCTCCTTGCCCACTGCCCAGATACAGCCGATTTATCAAGACATAGGAATTGTAATAGAGAAAGAGTTAATTCATACAGAGTGGGCTGTAGGAGAGACTAGAGCTTTATTATTATGCAAATCAGTCTCCCTGAGAATCTGGGGACCAGAGTTTTTAAGGGTAATTTGGTGGGTAGGGAGTCAGTGAGTTAGGAGTGCTGATTGGTTGGCACTGAGATGAAAACATAGGGAGTGGAAGCCGTTATCTTGTGCTGAGTCAGTTCCTGGGTGGAAGCCACAGGACTGGTTGGCAGGTCCAGGTGGGGTTATCTAGGAGCCAGAAATGCAAAAACCTGAAAATTGAAAATTTCAATTTCAGTTTTAATCTCAAAAGGTCAATCTTAGGATCTACAATAGTGACGTTATCTTCCAGAGTCATTGGGGAAGTTCCAAATCTTATAACCTCCAAAATAATGGCTGGTGCTGATTTAGAATTCAGGCCCCTCTCATGCTAACTTAGTGACCTTTTGTTAGTTTTACAAGCACAGTTCAGTTTGAGGGAAGGGCTAGTATTTAAACTATAATGTAAATTTCTCCCAAAGTTAGGTTGGCTCAAGCCCAGCAATGAGCAAAGACAGCTAACCTGTGAGGCTTGAGACAAGATGGAGTCAGCCATGTCAGATTTCTCTTACTGCCATAATTTCCTAAATTATAATTTCTGCAAAAGTAGCTTCAAAATAATCTCTAAAATATTTTACCAAGTTAAAAAAAGAAAGGTGCAAACACTATGTTCCCATCTGTAAACAAATGGTTTATACCTGAATGCGTACATTATCTCTTTAACGCTATGCAAGGTATCCATAGTGATAGTTGCCTCATTTAAAGAAATTATTTTTATTTAATACGTTTTATTTTTTGAGCAGTTTAAGATTCATAGCAAAATTGAGAGGAAAGTACAGAGATTTCCCATTTACTCCCTGCCTCCCACACATGCATATGATCCCTATTATAAATATCCCCCACCAGAGTGGTACATTTGTTACAACCGATGAGCCTACATTAATATCATTATCACTCAAAGTCCATAGTTCACATTAGGGCTCATTCTTGATATTATATATTCTGTGGGTTTGGACATATTAATAATGACATGTATCCACCATTATTGCATTGTACAGAGTATTTTCACTGTCCTAAAAATCCTGTGCTCCACCTGTTCATCTCTCCCTATCCTCCTGGCTCGTGACAATCACTCATCTTTTAACTGTCTTCATAGTTTTGCATTTTTAAGAACGACATATAGTTGGAATTATATAGTATGCAGCCTTTTCGGATTGACTTCTTTCACTTAGAAATATGCATTTAAGTTTCTTCCATGTCTTTCAAGGCTCGATAGCTCATTTCTTTTTAGCATTGGATAATATTCCATTGTCTAAATGTACCATAGTTTATTTGTTCTTTTACCTACTGAAGGGCATCTTGGTTGCTTTCAAGTTTTACAATTATGAATAAAGCCGCTTTAAACATCTGTGTGCAGATTTTTGTGTGGACATATGTTTTCAACTTCTTGGGTAAATATCACTGAGTGTGATTGTTGGATCATATGGTAAAACCATAGCATATATAGTTTTATAAGAAATCACCAACCTGTCTTCCAAAGTGGCTATAACCATCTTGTATTCTAGTTTGTTTGTTTGTTTGGAGAGCAGACTTGATTTGTTGCCCAGGCTGAAGTGCAGTGACGTGATCTTGACTCACTGCAAACTCTGCCTCCTGAGTTCAAGAGATTCTCCTGCCTCAGCCTCCTAAGAAGCTGGGACTACAGGCGCATGCCGCCATGCCTGGCTAATTTTTTGTATTTTAGCAGAGATGGGTTTTCACTGTGTTGCCCAGGCTGGTCTCAAACTCCTGAGCCCAGGCAATCCACCTACATCAGCTTTCCAAAATGCTAGGATTACAGGCGTGAGCCATCATGCCCAACCTAACCATCTTGCATTCTAACCAGCAATGAATGTGAGTTCCTGTTGCTCCACATCCTCACCAGCATTTGGTCATCAGTGTTTCTAATTCTGACCATTCTAATAGGTGTGTAGGGTTATCTCATTGTTGTCATAATTTGTATTTCCTTGATGACATGATGTGGACAATCTTTTCATATTCTTTTTTGCCATCTGTACTTCATCTTTGGTGAGATGAAGGGTCTGTTAAGGTCTTTGACCCATTTTTTAATCCAGTTGTTTATGTTATTACTGCTGAATTTTAAGAGGTTTTTGTATGTTTCAGATAACAGTCCTTTATCTATGTCTTTGCAAATATTTTCTCCTACTCTATAACTTGTCTTTTCATTCTCTTGACAGTGTCTTTGCAAGCAAAAAATTTAAAAATTTTAATAAAATTCAGCTTCTCTATTCTTTCTTTTATGGATCACACTTTTGCTGTGGCATCAAAGGAGATCTAGATTTTCTCCTAGGTTATCATTTTATGTTTAGATCTATGATCCATTTTGAGTTAATTCTTGTGAGGGATGTATGTAGATTCATTTTTTTTTTCATGTATATGTCTGTTTGTTCCAGCACCATTTGTTAAAAGACTATCTTTTCTGCATTGCATTGCTTTTACTCCTTTGTCCAAGATCAGTTGACTATATTTGTGTGGGTTTTTCTTCTGGGCTCTTTATCTTTTTCCATTTTGTCTATTATTTTGTCAATATTACACTCTCTTGATTGCTATAGCTTTATAGTAAGCATTGAAGTCAGATAGTGTCAGTCTTTCAACTTTGCTGTCTTTCAATTTTGTGGCTATTTGGTCTTTTGTCTCTCTACATAAACTTTAGAATGAGTTTGTTAATATCCACAAAATAACTTGCTAGAATTTTAATTGAGATTGTATAGAGTCTGTAGATCAAATTGGAAACAACTGATATTTTAATAATACCAAGTCTTCCTATCCATGAACATGGAATATCTTTGCATTTATTTAGTTCTTTGATTTCTGTCATCAGAATTTTGTAGTTCTCCCATCTATATCTTGTACATCTATATCTTGTGCATTTATTTTTATTTTTGTTATTATTCTTTGAGACAGTCTTGCTCTGTTGCCCAGGGTGGAGGGCAGTGGTGTGATCATGGCTCACTGTAGCCTCAGACTCCTGGGTTCAAGTGATCCTTCCACCTTAGCCTCCTGAGTTGCTGGGACTACAAGTTCAGGCCATGCCTGGCTTCTATTGTATATTTCTTATTATGATTAAAATATTTAAATATAGTAGCTCCTGCATTTGAGTGTACATACTCAAAGAGATTATTTGCTATTGGCAGAAATCATTGTGGTTAGCACCGCAACATCTCTTTCATCCTAGATCATTAATCTAAGTCAATCATGAAAATTCCATCCCCTTTTCCAGTGCTTGGTTCAGAAATGGGCATGTGACACAGTTCTACTTGATGATGTATAAAGGGCTACCTGCTGGAATACATCAGGGAGTTTCCCTGCTTCTAAGAGAAAATTGGAGGAAATATCTTTTTCTTCTTGAATTTGCTATTTCTTGTCTGAATATGAGTTCTGGAACTGCTGAATCTCTTGTTATAAGCATGAAGCTTGACTCAAGAGTGAATAGTGGAAAAATTGAGTCTGATAAATGTCACTGGGCTGCTGAATCAATCTAACTTGAAGACTATTGCACTCTCTACTTCTATAATAGGGCAGAGTAGGTTATGTTTATTCTGCTAAATAACAAACACATCCCTATATCTCAGTAGCTTAAACTAACAAAGACTTAATTCTTGCTCATACTACATGTCCGTCATGAGTCAGCAGGGACATGTTCTCAATGTCTTCTTTACTGAGGTATGCAAGCTGATGTATCCTCCTTTATTTGAAATGTTCTCTTTTGGATACTGTGGCAAGCAAATGGGAACATGATAAATTGTGCATCAGCCTGTAAAGGCTACTACCTGAAGTGATGAACATTACTTTGGCTTACATTTTATCATCCTAAACAATTAATATAGCTATCTCTAACCTAAAAGGGGTTGGGAGGAACATTTCTGCCATGTGTTTGGAAGGGAAGAAGCAGTCAATGTAAGTTAAAAGGACCATAAATAAAGATATAAAGATCTAAAAAGAAAATAGTTAATAGGATAGATAAGATACATATATACACATATATTTCTCAAAATCTGTACTCTTAAAATATAAAAAATATCTTTTTAGTTGCTTTCTCAATATATATAAAAAAGTAACTGTGATGTTAGGTTAGTTAAAAAAACCTCATTAAATTCTAAAATGCAGAAATAATACAACCAACACTGTGTAATACAATGACTAAGATTATAAACTACAAATTAATTCATGAAAAATTTAAGTTCTTTTTTAAACAACTGGGTTAACAAGGAAACACAAACTAGTATCATAGAACTTCTATAAAAGAACAATAATGGGAATAGTAAATATCCGTATAAATGGGATAGAACTAAAGCAACATTTAGAGGAAAATTCAATAGCTTTAAATAATTTTCTTAGAATTCAAAGAGTGAAAAACTGATAAAGTTTTAGCATCTGGATGAAAAAGAAAAAAATAAGCAAAGCAAATAGAAGAATTAAATAACAAAATAATTTGTAATTTAGAACATGGAAACGTAATACTAATAACTAAATATAAACAGTTCCTTAAAACAACAATAACATAGATAAAATACTAAGTCAGCTAATCAAAAAAGCAACAAAAAACCCAAATAAAAGAAGATATAATAGGGAAATAAAGACAGAAACAGGAAATTAAAAGAATCATGAGAACTTCACTCAGCTCCATGATAACATATTTGGAAATCTGAATGAGAAGAATAACTTTTTTCTTCTTTCTTTGAGACAGAGTCTGGCTCTGTTACCCAGGCTGGGAGTGCAGTGGCTCAATCTTGGTTCACTGCACCCTCCACCTCCCAGGCTCAAGTGATCCTCCCACCTCAGCCTCCCAAGTAGCTGGAACCACAGACACCAGCTACTGTGTCTGGCTAAGTTTTGTATTTTCTGTAGAGATGAGGTTTTGTATACTGCCCAGGCTTTTCTCCAACTCCTAGCTCAAGTGATCCTCCCACCTCAGCCTCACAAAGTGTTGGGATTATAGGTATAGCCATGACTCCTGGACAACAATAACTTTTATCTAAGAAAATATAACATATCCATACTGAAATCAGAAAAGACATAGACAAATCTAAACAAAACGACCTCCTTAGAAGAAATAGAGAAAATTAATAAAGAAAAGCTTTAGACCCATTTGTTTCTATGGAAAGTGATACCAAGTTCTTAAAGGGAAGACAATATTAGTGCTATTTAGACAGCCCACAGCATTTTAAAAAGTACTATTCCAAATTATTTATGACATGAAGATGACATTGATTCCAAATTCTGACATACTGTTTTAAAGAAAGGACCTACAGATCAATCTGACTTGTAGCTATTGATACTAAACTCCTAAATAAGTTCTAAGAACAAATTTTAAGATTCAAGCTTTGTTAGCAAGGAGAATTCATTTCATGAATCAATGACACTTCTATATTAAAAATTATTAAATTGGAAGAACTAATGAGAAAAATCACACCATCATCTCCATAAATGCTGAACAGGCACCTGCCAAAACTCAGCAATCATTTTTGACAAAAACACTCAATTAAATAGCAATATATGGATACCTTTTTTACCATGATATAAATGTATATTTCAGCCCAAAAACTAGCATCATGATTAATGGGAAACGTTCCACTGAAGTCAGGAAGAACTGATCTCCATCACTATTCTATTGTAACTTTGTAAAGGAGGTAATAGCTCAATCAAATAAGGTGGTTGAAAATATGGAAAAGAAGAGATGAAACATCCATCAACACAAAAATGGATAAATCTTGAACTACCTGTTCAAATGAATACTATATGGCAGTGAATATAGAGGGATTACTGCTGCATATATTTACATGGCTACATCTCAAACATATAAGGTTGTACAACAGCAACAATAAACAATACACAGAAAAATGCATATGTGTTATTCTATTCATATAAGTATCTAAACAGATAAAACTATAGTGTTAAGCAGCAAAAGCATGTAGTTCTGCAAAGAAATGGTTAGCTCAAATTTCATCATACTTCCAGGGGCAGTGATGGGGAGGTTATTTATATGGAGCCCTCAAGATCTTCTAGGGGTCCTCATAGTATCCTATTTCTTAAGCTGGGTGATGGATGCACAGGTCTTCATTTTATTGTTATTTTTTAAGCTATACATTGATAATATATTCTTTTTTCCCCCAAGGATTGTGGATTTTTATTTCATGAGCTGGACAAGATTTTTCATGACATTATGCACCTGGATCCAAGGCTATTATTATAATATACTCTTTATATGTGATATTTTCACAATTAAACTAAATTATTTTTTATATTTTTGCTTGTGATTAAAACAGAACTTATATTGATTATGTGTGTGTTTGGTAGTTAAGTATTTTGACATCTTAAATGTCAAAATAATAAAGAAATCATCACGTGTACTTTGAATATGTCTGGAAGACATGCTGGCACCAACAAAAAAGGATTTTTTTTTTCTTCTTCAGATAGAGTTTCGCTCTTGTTGCCCAGGCTGGAGTGCAATGGTGCCATCTTGGCTCACTGCAACTTCCACCTCCCAGGTTCAAGCGATCCTCCTGCCTCAGCCTCCCTAGTAGCTGGGATTACAGGCATACACTACCATGCCCAGATGATTTTGCATTTTTAGTAGAGACAGGGTTTCATTATGTTGGTCAGGCTGGTCTTGAACTCCCAACCTCAGGTGATCCACCCACCTCGGCCTCCCAAAGTGCTGGGGTTACAAGTGTAAGCCACCATGCCTGGCATCATAAAAGGATTTTTTTGGTTGTTGTTTTTTCAGACAGGTTCTCACTCTTTCATCCAGGCTGGAGTGCAGTGGCACAATCCCAGCTCACTGCAACCTCTGCCTCCCAGACTCAAGCGATTCTCCTGCCTCAGCCTCCCCAGTAGCTGGGACTAAAGGTGTGTGCCAGCACACCGAGCTAATTTTTGTATTTTTTTGTAGAGACAGGGTTTCAGTGTGTTTCCAGGCAGCTCTCAAACTCCTGGACTCAAGCAATCTGCCTGCCTTGGCCTCCCAAAGTGCTGGAAGAATTCTCTTTAAAACAAAACAAAACAAAACAAAACAAAACTAACACATCTATAAAAGTAATAATTCATCCAGTCTACTGCCAAATTTCTAATTTTCTCTTAAATGTAATAAATACTTTTAAAAAAGGAATGTTAAATAAGAATCTAGAATTTTACATATTGCAATTGATTGGCATATCTTTTAAATCTCTCTCTCTCTCTTTTTTTTTTTTTTTTGAGACAGTCTCACTCTTTCCCATAGGTTGGAGTGTAGTATCATGATCAGGGCTCACTGCAGCCTCAGCCTCCTGGGCTCAGGTGATCTGTACACACCATCACACCCTGCTAATGTTTTGTATTTATTTGTAGAGACAGAGTTTCACTGTGTTGCCCATGCTGGTCCTGAACTGCTGAGCTCAAGTAATCCACTTGCCTTGGCCTCCCAAGGTACTGGTATTATAGGCATGAGCTATGGGGCCTGGCCTAAATCTTCTTTAACATATGTATTCCCCTTTCATCTTTATTTAAATTGCAGCTTATTTATTTAAGACACACAGAGTGTGTTTTCTTTTAGACTTGCCCACAGTCTGGTTTTGTTGACAGCATCCCCATGGTATTATTTATCATGTTCCTCTGTCCTTTGCAGTTTCTGTAAATTAGCAGGTTAATCTATTATATTTGCTCTCAAAAGGTGATTATGGAGTAGGCTCAGCACTCCCACTTGTTAGAAATGAAAATGATTGGACTTTATCCTAAACTTATTTAATCAGAAATTCTGAACTTGCAGTCCAGCAATCTGATTTAAAAAGCCTCTTAGGTTATCCTAATCCTGATGCTTGCAAATGACTAATCTAGGTTTTTGGTCAATTTTAGGTTTGATTTTTTGACAAGATTACTTCATAGTAATGGTGTATTCTTTAAAAGGCATATAGTATCTGATTATCTTTTATTTTATAACCAGTGATGCTCAGCACTTAGATCTGTGAGGGTATAGTAGAAATTGCAAAATGGAGATAGTGTATTGTCCCTTCTTCACTTATTACCAGAAACACAGAGAGTTACAGTTCTTACAGAATTTGTCTAGCAGGTTTTCTGGTCTTCACAAGAACTTCCCCTTCCCTCCCCCAAAAAAGAGACAAATAGTCCTCTTTTACTATTTAATAACCTAGTGTCCTTAAACAATCTCAAACCTACTCAGGAGTTGAAAGACTAGTACAATGAAAACCCATATACTAGAATTGTTTCGTGGTTCTGCAGGTTATATACAATGCATAGTGTCAGCCACTGCTTCTGGTGAGGGGCTCAGGAAGCTTACAACGCTGGCAGAAGGCAAAGAGAGAGCCAGCACATGAGAGAGAGAGAGCACAAGAGAGAAAGAGAAAGAGAGAGAGAGAGAGAGAGAGAGAGAGAGGTGCAATATTCTTTTAAACAATCAGGTCTCACACTAACTTAGAGAACACACTCATTACCATGAGAATGGCACTAAGGCATTAAAGAGGGATTCGCCCTGTGATCCAACACCTCCCATTAGGCCCCACCTCTAACTTGGGGGATTATAGTTCAATATGAGATTTGGAGGGAACAGACATCCAACCCGTATCACATTGCATGTGGTTGTCATGTCTCTTAGTTTCCTTTAATCTAGAATAATACCCTCTCCTGTTTCTCTTTCATAGCATTAACATTTTTGAAGGGTTAGAGCAAACTGTTTTAGAGAATGTTCCACAACCTGGATTTGATTGTTTTCTTGTGCTAATATTTAGGTTAAACATTTTTGAAAGAATACAATATAGATTATGTTATATACTTCCAATACCACCACATCAAGAGTCATATCATGACTGTATATTCACTGTATAACTACACTGTATACAATTTGTTCCATTACTGGGGATCCTATATTTGATCACTTCATTAAAGTGATAACTGCTAGATTCTTCTGTTGTGAAAGAAGAAAAGTTTATTTTATGAACCTGATTTTATGTAGCTTAATTAACACCATGTAAGGAAAAACTTGAAGTGACTTATCACTATCATAAAATGGATTTAAAATCCAGTTATAACTTTCCAAACAACATTAATCTACAAAGAACATACCTTATTCTAGTTTTTCCAAGCCATCACGAAATTCACTCTGGAGATCTTTTCTTGGCAAAAATACCTCATCTGAAATTTTTGTTCTTGTTCTTTTTTCTCCATTAAATACATGTTTAATAATGTGAACATTTACAGTTCCCTTTTAAAAAACTTTGCAAGAAGATTAAATTATTTCAGGCTCTCGAGATGAAAGAGATAAAAGGAATTTTACTTATAAACCCACGGAATATATATATATATATATGTATAAGATCATATATATAAGATCATATATATACACACACACACACACATATATATATAAAAGATTTTCAGCCTTTGGAGGAAATAGCTTTACTCTCCTTGAATTCTCAGTATTCAAAACCAGAATTCTTTCCTTCATTCTGTATATGTTTCAAGTAATTTTTGTTATGACTAGAAAGGAAGACTAGTTGTGTGTATATTGTAGTTATACAGTGAAATGATTCCCTTATTCTACTTGAAGCTTTGGCAAATGTCTCTGTTCTTGTATTACTTTGATATTTGAGTGCCCTTCTTTGGCTACTTTATTAATCACATCATTTCAGATGTAATTCTGTTTTGATTTTCAATTCTGCCTTACTTTTTCCTTAGTTGTTTTTCCTTACTCATCTTTCTCTTTTCAGTCCTTCTTTGGGTGCCATGTGTGTGTACATGAGTGCACATGCTAGAGAAGAGAATGACTGCTTTCTAATTGAATTACCAGCCAAGAATATTTAGAACTAATAATACATTCATATATGTAGCGACCTTAGTTTACAAATATTTCTGTTAATAATGAATATACTACAAGATATGAGACTGGTTTCTAACCATTCTTAATAAAACAAACTATTAGTTAATTAGTATAATTAATTTTATAGGCAATATAAACAGAGATTATATGTATCATTAACCTCACCTCACACTTTTGTGTCATGGACAGGCCTTGACTATAACTGAGTGCCCTCAAGAACACTTGAACCACATCTTCTAATTAGGAACTTTCTCTTCCCAGGTACTTCCAATCTCTCGTGTCTCTGTTCTCTACCACACTGTAGTCTATACCACTCCATCCCGTGGTCTTTTGGGTTTTTTGCAAGTCTGCAGCCAAAGATTTGATATTACAAGCACAATTATTTTTTATTGAAGGTTACCAGATCATTCCTTTCAAATAGAGTATGTTATTTGGCTCACAGTTCTATTTTTCATGCCCCATCACACTTTTCTACACAGCAATGGAGAAAGGAAATGTAGCAGGAAACGATTTGGGCCAAAACTACCATGGGACAGCCATGGGAGGCCTGAGAAGCAGTTCTCTGGGAGGTAGGGCCAAGTGTTGAGTGTCTGTGTCTTGGCTGTCTGACAGGGGCATGGCAGGGGATCCCAGGGTTAACCTGATTGGGGGTGGGGGGTTGTGAGACCTTGCTGATCTGGGATCCTCAGCACCCTAGCGGGGATCTATGACCAGACTGAAGGCGGGTGTGCACAGTCAAGCTTATGTGGCCCCTGAGACCATCTAATTCTCAGAAGCCACTCCCTCAGATCCCACAGAGTGGCTGGCCTACCCTCCTCCAGCAACCCTTGTGGTGGTCTTGAACTACATATGACCCCAGAGTGTTTGCTCAGCTGCTGTGGGACTCCTTGCCCAAGAGATCTAGCCCTGTGAAAAAACCATGTGACAGTTTGAACTGATAAAACATCTTGGTTCTCCATGGCAGAAAACAAACTTGGGTTCTATGAATGTGAATAGCATACCTTTTTATCTTCTAGGCTGGTAAATATGCTACTGAATAAATTGACTTACTTTTCATCCCTCAAAGATGAATGCTGATCATACTTCAAGTCAGATCTTTAAAAAAGCCATAGACCTTTAAAAGTATTTCATTCTTAGCAGCCTTCAAACTTTTTAGAAAACTGTCTTTCATAGTTCACCATAAAAATAAAAAGTCACCACTGTCTCCTTGCTTATGCCAACCCATTGTTGTCTTTTTATGTTTTCTTTTTGGTCAAAGTCACTACTTAAAAAAAAAAAAAAAAGTTTTTTATTTTTGTTCCGAACAAAAATCCAGTGTCAACAAAAACAGAACGCAAAAGAACACATTCCTTTGTATTTGGAAGTTTAGTCACTGCTGTAGAGAGAAGAGCCTGATATTGGTGTATTGCAAATAAGATGTTGGAAAAGGTAGAGCTTTACTATCGATCCTCGACATCTGTCAATGGACAGAAGAATCATACATACAGTACAAGGAAATCTTCAGATTCTCTTATTCCTTCAATACAACCTAAAAAAATGAGAATTGTATTATATTTTATTAACAGTTCACCCACTACATATGATGGTATAAAAGTAGTCACCATGCCATGATTTTTTTAAAAAGAGAGGCAAATTTATAGGGTGAAGAGGTAAGAGGATTTGTGGATCATATTTTAAACTACAAACTGATAAAATTACCAGTTTGTGGTCGATTTTTAAGCTCATGTGTGGAATTTAGGTTGTTACTCGGGAGTAGATATTGAAGATAGCTGAGCCACCTTTACCTTGGGTTTCTAAATGGTCACTATGCAGCAGAGGTATCAGCTGGCGACATGTATCTCAGGCTGGGGCATGATCAAGAAGTCAATTTATTTGTTTATTTAAGCCTGTAAGCTTTGGTTGTGGGGGTTTCTCTTTGATGCAGCAGTTTACCCTGATTAACATATCTGTGTACAGGTGCCTCTACTGTGCAGGACACAAACTGATTGAATGATAGCATTACAATCTCATCTTGCAACAGGAATATTTTATGTCCTTTAATAGAGAGTTTCACGGTATTTGTGCTTTTGTGTGTAGAAAGAATATCAACTAGGAAATAATTCCTCCACACACACACACACACAAAATGGAAATTTAGATCTTTGTTTCTCACATTGAAGATGATCATCCTGATAAGGATGAAGACTCAGCTCAGGGTAGGTATACTGTGACCTACAACAGAAATGTGTTATCATAAAGAATAAGTGGCTTGAAGAATCATTCTAGGTGCCACAAGATCCTGAAAGTGGAGGAAATAAAAATAGTAATGCGGAATATATACTTTATAGTTCAGTAAAATTTGTATTCTTTGGTTCTCTTTGGAGGATGAGTTTGATCATTCTTTTTTTTTTTCTGTTTTGATATAGGATCTCACCCAGGCTGGAGTGCAGTGGCGCGATCTCAGCTCGCTGGAGGCTCAACTTTCCGTACTCAAGCAATCTTCTCACCTCAGCCTCCTGAGTATTTGGGGCCACAGGCACGTGCCACTACACCTAGCTAATTTTTTGTAGAGATGGGGTTTTGCCATGTTGCCCAGGTTGGTCTCAAATTGCTCGGCTGAAGTGATTGGCCCACTTCAGTCTCCCAAAGTGTTGGGATTACCCACGTGAGCCACCATGCCTGGCTGGTCATTCTTCAAAAATCATTTTGTTGCTTTCATAAAGCTTATATAATACAAAAAAATATATATTATGCCTTTTGGCTCTTACTCTATTATCATAAAGAGTCTGATGGTATGTGTGAGAAAAACAGCAGCATCTCTTAAGGATTTCCCTTTTAACCTGGTTTATTTTATATGAAGCATATTCCAGTGAATCCCAGAATCATTACTCTTTTAGGTGCAGAAAATATGGGAAAATCTGGGGCACTGCCTTCCCCACTTTTTCAATTTATAGTTGAAGAACCTAAGGCAGAGAGAGAGGGGGCAATTTGCCTGACTCTCCTAGTTCACCATCTGAACCTAGTTTCTTATCTACTTTAGGAGCACAGATGAGAAACACCTCAGTGTGTGCTACCAGGGCAGGATTTATGCCCAGATAAAATAGGCAGCTGCCAACGTGGTACCATATGAAGTAATCTTGGAAGAGCCAATATTCTCCTGCCATTTTGCCAGGAGGGCTGAAGTAGCTGCTCCTAATGAAAGACACGCACCACCCAGGAAATATCATGTAATATAGTAACCTGCTGATACCATGACCACATACGCAAAGTTTTCAGATTGGCTTTGTAATGTTGAGGAAGAATATAAGATAGGAAAAATAAGTTGTGATGATGAAGAGGCAATAGTGGCAAATGCTCAGAGTCTGCAGTGAGGATGAGAGAATCTTCAAAACTAATCATGTAAAATGTACAAGATTCTGTGAGGGCTTTGGGCTCCTGGAAGTTGAGACCCCCTCAAAATAGAGTAGCACTGATAAAAGGAGGTTTGAATGGCAGCAAATAGGAAACGTGTCACTTATACAATTTTGCTTAGAAATGGGTTTTTGCATAAATAAAAGACTATTAGAGTTTGTATAAATGTGCTTTCTGCACTTCTCATTGGACACAACATAAAGAGAAGGTATGGGATTAACCATGGTTTAATGGTACTAGTGAATCCAATTTATTCACTTTCATAGGACTTACAAGTTAATGAATGATTTCAAATAATTCTTTCAATAATCTTTGAGGAAAGCATTGTAATTATAATTATTCGTATTGCATATATTCATTTATTTGTTAAAGCAACTAATATGTTTTGAACACCTTTCATGTGCCAGGCTAGAGATACCTGATGAACAAAAGAAACAATAATCTCTGTCCTTGAAGACCATAGAGAGGTATGGGAACCTTCTTGTATATAACTTTGGAGAATATTCAGCTACCTAGAACTCAAAAAATATCAGGGCATTTGAAAAAAGAGGTTGAGAGGAGACTTTCTTTTAGAAGACCACATGAAGTCTAGTTGGGAACATATGTCATTCAAGTACATATCTGGAAAGTTTCACAGTTAGAGGAAGTGGGTGTGGGAAATGCCAGCGAGGCTGAGGTCTTGAATTCAATTCTGTCCAAACTAAGATTATTACCCTTGAAACAGATTTGTTGCAATATGGCTTAACTCATATGCCCATGCTAATAATCTCTGATAGCTCCCTATTTCTCTTTTATTATTATTACCAAACTTATGTTACCATTCAGGAGCTAGTGTTACATTATAGGATTGTTTGTAAAGCCAAGCTGAAGGCTTTCAGACACACGAGACCTAGGAATGTGAAAAGCCAATCCAAGTCTCCTGGAAGCAAGAAAAACCCACAACTGAGGTCAACTTTGCAAAACCCAGCAAGCTGAGCAGGCATCCCATATCAGGGAACAAGCCAAGCACATTTCCCAGACCTGCAAAGAAACCAGTGATCATCCACCAGCAGAGAGAGAGTCTTTGGTTAAAAAGGATGGCGAGCAAGCCACAGGAAGATCTCAAACAAAAGAACAGCATCTCTAACTATACAGCCTAAGTTCCTGTGTGACTGATTTACTGAATAAAATGCATTTCCTAGAGTAGCCCACTTTAATAATACAGTTTAACAACAGCAGGCTTCTGTTTTGTTCTTGTTGTTGTTTTCTTCTTTCTTTTTTTTTTTAACCAAGACTCAGTCATTCCTAGTCACTGAAACTAGATTTAACTGCAGCACCTGAGAGGCTGAAAGAATTAATAAGAGTGCCTCAGTGACAGTTACAGACTGACAAGTGCCAGGTGGCCACAAATAAACATTTAATCAAAAATTTTTGAGGAGTCTTTTGTCTTGCCTTCTCCTTCATTCCCCTCATTTGGTTCAAAAGTTGGTGCATGTATGTGTGTGTCTGTGTGCGTCTATATGTGTGTGTGTGTGTGTGTGAGAGAGAGACAGAGACACATGTGCTATGAATCCCTTTGTAGTCTTATGATGTCTATGGAAATCTCAGAATAATCTTTCTAAGTTTGTTAAATAAAATATCATTACAAAGATAACCAAATATGATTAAATATAGTTATTGAAATATTAAAATAAAAGAAAATCCATGATAATAGTGTTGTATATGCATCTTCATTAGTATATTACACAACAAGATCTAGGGTAGATACACAAATGGCCCATTTTAAAGGGAAGATGAGCATAGAAGATATTTTGAGACACTGCAACACTAGTATAATATGAAAATATTTGTGATTTCTATGGGTGATATTTCCAGGTATTCCCAATAGTACTGTGGTCTGTGACTGATGTTCATAAATAAGGAGATAGTAAATTTCTGTTAGAGATTAGTAAAATAAAGATATAGTATTTATTTTCTATGTTTAAATATAGAGATCTATAAATAGATATATAAATTATGTTACATAAATGAAAATAAGATACATCTTTTTTTCCCATTCAGATTCATAGACTCCTGAATTCTATTCCAGACTCCAGGTTAAGAACCACTGATTAATTAGTGGTTTTTCTTTGTCTTAAACTAGAGTTTGCAAATTAGTAGAATGTGGGCCAAATTGGTCCACAGAGGTGTTTGATAGGAGTTGCAAGTGTGAAAGTTTTTGATTCTTTATAATAAATATCCAGATTTGCAGCTCCTCTTGAAAAATTGAAATATCTAACAACTCTGGGCTAAATATTACATGGCAAAAACTGGCTGGAGCTCAGTTGCAGCTTCCTCATGTACACAGGGCATGGGCCCTCCTCCTGCCCTATGTCCTAGCTGGCTCACTTCACTCACAGGTACCACCTCTGTGGCCATTTCGGATGTCTGACCTCCAAAATTGAATAAATTTGTGTTGTTGGTTAGGCGTGGTGGCTCCTACCTGTAATCCCAGCACTTTGCGAGGATTGTGTGAGCCCAGAATTTCAAGACTGGCCCAGGCAACATGGTGAAATCCCATCTTTACAAAAAAATACAAAAATTAGCTGGGCATCGTAGCACATTCCTACAGTTCCAGCTACTCAAAAGGCTGAGGTGGGAGCTTTTCTTGAGCCCGGGAGGTTAAGGCTGCAGTGAGCCATGATCATGTCACCACACTCAAGCCTGGGTGACACAGCAAGTTAAAAAAAAAAAAATCTGCTGTTTTAATGTGCTAAATTTCAGTAATTTGTTGCAGCAACAATTAGAGACTAATACAAGTGCTGACTATAGCAGGCACTGTTATAGGAAGCATCTTGAAGTTGTCTATTCGGGACGTTTTTCAACACAAGACTATAAACTTCCTGTGGCCAAGCACTAAGTCTTATTCAATTACAAATTCAGCACCTACAAGTGCCTAGTTCAAAAGAAGAAATCCAAAACACTTGTGGAATTCAAAATTCATATTTATTTATTTTATTTTATTTTTTTGAGATAGAATCCTGCTCTGTTGCCCAGGCTGGACTGTGCAGTGGTGCAATCTCAGCTCACTGCAGACTCTGCTTCCTGGGTTTAAGTGATTCTCCTGCCTCAGCCTCCCAAATAGCTGGGATTACAGACATGCACCACAACACCCAGCTAATTTTTGTATTTTTAGTAAAAATGGGTTTTGCCATGTTACCAGGCTGGTCTCGCACTCTTGACCTCAAGTGATCTGCCCGCCTCAGCCTCCCAAAGTGCAGGGATTACAGGCATGAGACACAGCACCTGGCCTTGAATTAATATTTCTTAAATCCTATGTGTCATAGTCTGCATGATGATAGTGGTGGGCAGTGGTTTAACTCTCTGTTTTGTTCTTGACTTTCTGACAACATAACTGTGATCACAATCGGACAGTCTTAGAGATGGATCAAACCTCAAAATATGGAGTACTTGGGGGGGGCTGCTTAATAAATTTACAAGCATTAAAAAACCCATGAAACTATTTTATGCAATAATTTGCTTTAAAAGTTACCTGAATTTTACTATTCCTTTGGGGACATCACTGTTTCATTTGTCAATCATTTTATTTGGTAAAGAAATATTTCTTATCTAGAACCAAAAATTTGCTTGTAATTTTTTTTTCAAGCTCCTAGTTAAGCTATTTTAAATTTAGCTTAGTTGAGCTAAGCTAGAGCTACTAAGAAAAATTTGAATCTTGCTTGCAGATAACAGCTTTTGGATATGCAGAGGTAGCTCTCATGAAGAATCCCATTAACACCCCTACTCCTGCTCAAGTTTCTGAAAAACAGGCCATGTGCGGTGGCTCACACTTGTAATCCCAGCAGTTTGGGAGGCTGACGGGGGCAGATCAACTGAGGTCAGGAGTTCAAGACCAGCCTGGCCAACACGGTGAAATCCCGTCTCTACTAAAAATACAAAAATTTTCTGGGCATGGTGGTACACCTCTGTAGTCCCACCTACTTGGGAGGCTGAGTCAGGAAAATCGCTTGAATCTGGGAGGCAGAGGTTGCAGTGAGCCGAGATCGTGCCACTGCACTCCAGCCTGGGTGACAGAGTGAGACGTCTGTCTCAAAAAAAAAAAAGTTTCTAAAAAATAATCTGAGCATATAATCCAAATATCTCTACCTATTTCTTATAGGACTCCCTTGGCATTATGGTCTCTTGATTAATGATCCTTTTTAAATGCAGTGCCTAGCATGAAATACAGTTTCCAGATGTTATCTAAACAGTACAGAAGCCAACAGGCTATGATCACCGTTGATCAGCACATGACATTCTGTAATCTAGATTAATTTTGTAGGAGAAGGAAACGGTCTATGAATTCATATTCAGCCTGTAGTGCTAACTTTTTAAAGACATGTTTTAGTTTATATGTTAAATCGGGCTTTCCAAGTGCTATAGTTCTGCCATTGATTATTTGACTCCAAAAGCACAAAATTCATTTATCCCTTTTCAATATCATCGTATTTGTATTTTGACTTTCAGCCTAATGAACTCATTTACAATTGTGATTCGGTCACATAAAGTATCAACAGTTTCGCTCCATTAAACTCAACAGCATTTATTGAACAATTACTAAGTGCCTAGAGTTGCACTAAATGAATTGGGTCATTTGCACAATTAACAGCATATGTTGCTAAGTGATTATACATTTGAGGAACAGGAAAGGGTTAAAATTAGAGCCCTTCCCACAATACGACAGCAATTCATTAATCAACACCTTGTAGATACTGTCAGATTTGAATCATGCTAGCCATACGACCTTATCCAGTCCTCATTTCCTCACCTTATTCCTTATCCTGAAACTTTGCCAAATACTTTGTTGAAATCCAGATGCTAATATATAATATTGCTATTACTCAATATATGGTGTCATATGTTTTAACAAAGAAATGAATGTAGATTTGGTACTTGTAAGCTTCATAGCACCTAGACCTGAGTAATATATTAGATCAGACGCATCCTTTCTCTTTCCCTCTCTACTTCTTAGAATGCTTTTCAAACAAAGAATAATTGCAAACGTAGTCTGAAAATATCAGAAAATAAAATCTAGTTGGACTGGAAAGTCCAAGTTTCCTTTAGAAAAGAGAGAGTTTGGGGTGGAGAAACTGGTAACAAATAAAAAGGTTTCTAGAAAGGGAGATCTAAGTGGCGTTTCTGGAAAAGATAAGTGAAGTGGCATTTATAGTTTAGGTTTGTAATTTTCCAAGCAATCCCCGCAGGTTTAAGCAGAGGGCAGGCAATGTGGAGGGCCTTGGATGGAGTTGTCTTAGCAACGAAGCCCTTTTCCTTCCTGACTCAGCCAGGCAGGGAAGTGAGAGCAGCTTTGAGGAATGTGCTGAACTTTGCAAGAAGTTAGTTTCCAGCTCTTAGGAAAGCTAAATTAAAATTTCCTCAATGTATGTGATATTCTTGTTCCTCAGGCTTATGGTTTAAAAAATTGGCTCAAGTAATGTTCTGACAAACAAGGGGTGGCGAGAGACTTTAACGATAAAACCAGGCAGTTTGAACGTGGGTTCTTTCTCCAGCTCTTCGGAACAAGCTTTAGTTATACACTTGGCTAGGGGCCCCCACCATGCTTTGGCTGCTGACTTGTCTCTTGGAATGCTGACTGGTCTTTCTGCCTTCAGTCTGCCTACGTTATTACTTGTCACTTTTTCTTCCACCTGCCAGAGAGATTTTTCTAAAGTGAAAGTCTGATCCTTGAATAAAATGCTTTGATAACTTCCATTGTCTTTAGGATAAGAGCTAAACTTCATGTGGTACGTGAGGCCTTAGAATATGTGGCTCATACATCATTATGGTCACTCCTCTCTGTCAACCCTCCTGTACTGCAGCCCTTCACAACTACTGGCATTTCTTGATTCCATTAAATTCCCTGTTGCCCCCTTCACTTGCTGCTCTCTCTGCTTGGGATATCCTCCCTATACCTCTCTATGTGCCCTCCCTATATCTTATTTTTTAGATCTCAAGGTCATCATCTGCTTCTCCAAAACCCTAACACAAACCCTCTCTTTCTTTCCCCACATTGAGGGAATAGTACTCACATATAATGTTTGTAATAATGATGCTTTTAAAAGACAAAGCCTTTATTTGAATGCATGGAATATTTCTCAGAATTCATAAATTTTCTATCCATCATAACAATTAAATAAAAGATAATTGAACAATCACAGTTAATTGACTGGCTCAGATTGCTTCTGTGATCAGACTGCAAGTTAATCCAGAAGCACCCACATCTCTAGGAGTTCTGTGCTGATCCTTCACCAGCATTAAAAATAGAGCTAGGACATTGATCTTCCCACTTCCATCTTCTCCAGTCCCTGTCCCCCATTCAAAATCCACTTAAATGGGTATTTTTCACAAAGCTTTCTATGTTCCTTTCAGTCAGAACTAACTCTAATCATCAATGTTTACCTAAGCTTACCCATATTTTTATTTAAGGAAACTCAGTATGTTTTTGGTTCCTCGAATCTATCTATTAAAAAGAAGACCCCTTAAGGAAAGGGCTCAGCTTAGCACTTTGCATTGGCTTAAAGCATTTAACCTGGGTTAAACTGGATGAACAAAAATATCATTTATATTTATTCAGGAACCTTACATAAGTCTACAAAATAGCTTGTTTTGGATGTTACAGCTTCCACTAGCTATTGGCTAGAGTTGTGATCTCTAAGTGTGGTACGCACTTACAAAAACAGTACGAGCATTTGTTATAGCCTGTTTCTTGGATGAAAGCCATTTTACTGGGATGAGATAATATCTCATTGTAGTTTTGATTTGCATTTCAATGATGATCAATAATGTGGAGCATCTTTTCATGTATCTGCTTGCGATTTGTATGTCTTCTTTTGTGAAATGTCTATTCAGATCTTTTCCTCATTTTAAAAATCATATTACTAGATTTTTTTCCTGTAGAGTTGTTTGAGCTTCTTACATATTCTGGTTGTTAATCCCTTGACAGATGGGTAGTTTGCAAATATTTTCTCCCACTCTGTGGTTTGTCTCTTCACTTTATTGTTTCCTTTGCTGTGCAGATTTTTTAGCTTGATGGAATCCCATTTGTCCATTTTTGCTTTGGTTGCCTGTGTTTGTGGGGTATTGCTCAAGAAATCTTTGCCCAGTCCAATGTCCTGGTGACTTTCACCAAAGTTTTCTTTCAGTAGTTTCATAGTTTGAGATCTGTAATTTAAATCTTTAATCTATTTTTATTTGATTTTTTGTATATAGTGAGAGATAGGGGTCTAGTTTCATTCTTCTGCTTATGGATATCCAGATCTCCCAGCACCATTTATTGAAGAGACTATATTTTCCTCAATGTATGTTCTTGGCTCTTTGTCAAAAATGAGCTCACTCTAGATACATGGATTTGTTTTTGGGTTTTTAATTCTGTTCCATTGGTTCACATGTTTTTATGCCAGTACTATGCTGTTTTGGTTATTATAGCTCTTTAGTATAACTGGAAGTCAGGTAAAGTGATTCCTCCAGTTTTTATTCATGCTCAGGTTTGCTTTGGCTATTCTGGGTCTTTTGTGTTTCCATATAAACTTTAGAATTGTTTTTTTCTATTTCTGTGAAGAGTATCATTGATATTTAGATAGGGATTGCATTGAATCTGTAGATTGCTTTGGGTAATATGACATTTTATATTGATCTTTCCAATCCATGAACATAAAATATCTTTTCATTTTGAGGGTCCTCTTTGATTTCTTTCATCAGTGTTTCATAGTTTTCATTGTAGAGATGCTTTCACTTCTCTGGTTAACTCCTAAGTATTTAATTGTATTTGTGACTTTTGTACATGGGATTACTTTATCATTTTCTTTTTCAGAATTGTTTGCTGTTGGCATAGAGAAATGCTACTGATTTTTGTATGTTCACTTTGTATCCTGCAACTTTACTAAATTTATCAGTTCTAATAGTTTTTGGTACAGTCTTCAAGTTTCTCCAAAAATAAGATAATACCTTCTGCAAACAAAGATAATTTGATGTCTTTCTTTCCAATTTGGATACCTTTTATTTCTTTCTCTTGTCTGACTGCTCCAGCAAGAACTTCCAGTAATATGTTGAATAATAGTGGTGAATGTGGGTATCCTTGTTGTGTTGCATATCTTAGAGGAAAGGCTTTCGGTTTTCCCCCATTCAATATGATACTAGCTGTGGATATATCATATATGGCTTTTATTATGTTGATATATGTTCCTTCTATCCCCAGTGTTTTGAGGGTTTTTATAATGAAATGATGTTAAATTTTATCAAATACTTTTTTAGCATCAATTGAAATGATCATTTTTTTTTTCTTCATTCTGTTGATATAATGTATCATATTGATGGATTTGGTGATGTCAAACCATCCTCGCATCCCAGGGATAAACCCCACTTGGTCATAATGAATTATCTTTTTGCGTGTTGTCAAATTCAGTTTACTAGTATTTTGTTGATGACTTTTGCATCAATTTTCATCAGGAATATTAGCCTGTAGTTTTCTTTTTTGATGCATCTGTCTTCTTCTGGTATCAGGGTAATACTGCCCTCATAGAACGAGTTTGGAATTATTCCCTTATCTTCTGTTTTCTGAAATAGTTTGAGTAGGATTGGTACAGTTATTTTTTAAATGTTTGGTAAAATTCAGTGGTAAAGTCATAGGGCTCCAAGCTTTTATTTGCTAGAAAACTTTTTATTATGGTTTGAATCTCATGACTTGTTATTTGTCTGTTCAGGTTTTGGATTTCTTCATGGTTCAACCTTGGTAGGCTGTATACATCTAGGAATTTATCCATTTCTCCTAGGTTTTCCAATTTATTGGCATATAGTTGCTCATAGGAACCTCTAATGACCCTTTGAATTTCTGCGGTATTTGTTGTAATGTCTTTTTTTTTTTTTTTTTTTTTTCTATTTCTGATTTTATTTACTTGGATCCTCTTTCTTTTTCTTCTTAGTCTGGCTAAAGGTTTGCCCATTTTGTTGATCTTTTCAAAAAAAACCAGTTTTTTGTTTTGCTGATCTTTTGTATTGTTTCTATCATTTCAATTTCATTTATTTCTGCTCTGATCTTTATCATTTCTTTTCTTCTACAAATTTTGGCTTTGGTTTGTTCTTGCTTTTCTGGTTCTTTAAAATGCATTGTTAGTTTGTTCATTTGATGTAGACACTTATAGCTATAAGCTTCCCTCTTAGTACCGTTCTTGCTGTGTCCCATAGGTTTTGGTATGTTGTGTTTCCATTACCATTTGTTTCAATAAATTTTTCAATCTCCTTCTTAATTTCTTCATTGATTCACTGGTCATTCAGGGGCATATACTTTAATTTTCATGTGTTTGTATAGTTTCCCAAATACCTCTTTTTATTGATTTCTAGTTTCATTCCATTGTGATCAGAGAAGATATTTTGTATTATTTTAGTTTTTCTGAATGGTTTAAGACTTGTTTTGTGGTTTAACATAAGGTCTATCCTCAGGAATAATCTATGTGCTCAGAAGAATGTGTATTCTGCAACCATTGAAAGAAAGGTTTGGTAAATATCTATTACTTCCAGCTGGTTTATGGTGTAGATTAAGTACAATGTTTATTGATTGATTTTCTGTCTGGATGATCTGTCCAATGCTAAAAGTAGACTGTTAAAGTCTTCAGCTATAATTGTATTGGGGTCTCTCTCTTTAGCTCTAATCATATTTTCTTTATATATCTGAGTGCTCCCATGTTGGGTGCATATATATTTACAATCATATCCTCTTGCTGAATTGACCACTTTATCATTATATAATGACCTTCTTCGTCTCTTTGTGTAGTTTTTGTTTTGAAAACTATTTTGTTTGCTGTAAGTACAGCTACCCCTGCTCTCTTTTGGTTTCCATTTGCATGGAATATCTTTTTCCATCCTTTTAGTTTCAATCTACATGTGGCTTTATAGGTGAAATATGTTTATTGTAGGCAATATATCTCATTGGATCTTTTTAAAAAATCCATTCTGCCATTCTTTTAATTGGACAGTTAGTCCATCTACATTCAACACTATTAATGATAAGTAAAGACTTACTCCTGCCATTTTGTTATTTGTTTTCTGGTTGTTTTGCGGTCTTCTTTCTTTTCTTCCTGTTTTCCTTTTAGTGAAGGTGATTTTCTGATTTTCTCAGGTAGTATGTTTTAATTTCTTGCTTTTTGTTTTTTGTGTATCTATTGTATGTCTTTTTTATTTGAAGTTACCATGAGGCTTGCAAATATTATTTTATCTCATTATTTTAAAGTGATGCCAACTTAGCACTGATTGCATCAACAAAGAAAAATCTAATAAAAACTACACTTTAACTTCATACAATTGCTTTTTAGCCTTTTGGTGTTTCTATTTATATCTTCTTGTACTGCCTATGTCTTGAAAATTTGTAATTATTATATTTTATTGGTTCATCTTTTCCTCTTTCTACTTCAAATATGAGTAATTTACACACTGCCATGTTACACTATTGTTTTTCTATGTACTTATTACCAGTGAATTTTGTACGTTCAAATGATTCCTTATTGTTCATTAATGTCCTTTTTTTTTTTTTTTCCAGATTAAAGAACTCTGTTTAGCATTTCATTGTTGGGCAGGTCTAGTGTTGATAAAATCCCTCAGCTTTTGTTTGTCTGTGAAAGTCTTCTTTATTTCTGCTTCATTTTTGAAGGGTATATTCACTGGATACACTATTCTAGGATAAGAGTATTTTTCTTTTAGCATTGTAAATATGTCATGCCACTCTCTCCTGGCCTATAAGGTTTTCATTGAAAACTCTGCTGCCAGATGTATTGGAGCACCATTGGATGTTATCTATTTCTTTTCTCTTGTTGATTTTAGCATCCTTTCTTTATCCTTGGCCTTTGGGAATTTATTGATTAAATATCTTGAGGTAGTCTTCTTTGGGTTACATTGGTTAAATCTGCCTAGTGTTCTATATAACCCTCTTATACTTGAATATTAGTATATTTCTCTAGGTTTGGAAAAGTTTCTATTATCCTTTAGAAAAGACTTTCTACCTCTCTCTCTCTCTCTCTCTCTACTTCCTTTTTAAGGTCAATAACTCTTAGATTTGCCCTTTTGAGGCTGTTTTCTAGATGTTTAAGGTGTGCCTTAATCTTTTAAATACTTTTTTCTTTTGTTGCCTCTTATTGAATTGTCAAATAGCCTGCCTTCAAGCTGACTAATTATTTCTTCTGTTTGATAAATTCTGCTATTAAGATACTCTAGGCTGGGTGTGGTGGCTCATGCCTGTAATCCCAGCACTTTAAGAGGCTGAGGCGGGCAGATCACCTGAGATCAGGAGTTGGAGATCAGCCTGGTCAACATGGCAAAACCTCATCTCTACTAAAAATATAAAAATTAGCCAGGCATTGTGGCACATACCTGTAATCCCAGCTACTTTGGAGGCTGAGGCAGGAGAATCATTTGAAGCCAGGAGGCAGAGGTTGCAGTGAGCCCAGATCATGTCACTGCACTCCAACCTGGGCAACAGAGTGAGACTTTGTCTCAAAAAAAAAAAAAAAAGAGAGAAACTCTGATGCCTTCTTTAGTATGCTAATTGCATTTTTCAACTTCAGAATTTCTGCTTGATTATTTTTAATAATTACAATTTCTATGTAAAATTAATCTGATAGGATTCTGATTCCTTCTCTGTGTTACCTTGAATTTTTTTTATTTTCCTCAAAACAGCTATTTTGAATTTTCTGTCTGAAAGGTCACATATCTCTGTCTCTCCAGCATTGATTCCTGATACCTTATTTAGTTTGTTTGGTGAGGCATGTTTTACTGGATGATCTTGAGGCTTGTGGATATTCATCTGTGTCTAGCATTGAAGAGTTAGGTATTTACTGTAGCTGTAGTCTTTGCAACTGGGATTTGTACCTGCCCTTCTTGGGAAAGATTTTCAGGTATTCTAAGAGACTTTAGTGTTGCAATCTACGTTTTTGGTCTCTGCAACCATATCTGCATTAGGTGGCACCTCAAACCCAGTAATGCTGGAGTTTTTGCAGACTCATAGAGGTACCACCTTGGTACTCTTGGATAATATCTGCAAGAATTTTATGGATTACCCGGCAGAGACTCTTGTTCTTTCCCCTACTTTCCCCTAAATGAACAAAGTCTCTCTCTCTCTTCCTTGGGCCACCCGGAGCTGTGAGTGGGGTGACACAGGCATCCCTGTGGCCACCAACACTGGGACTACACTGGATCTGACATGAAGCCAGAACAGCATTGGGCCTTGCCCAAGGCCCATTTTAACCACCATCTGGCTACTGCCTATGTTTGCTCAAGGCCCTAGAGCTCTACAATCAGCAGGTGGTAGAGCCAGTCAGACTTGTGTTTTTCCCTTAAGCATGCCAAGTTCCCTCAGACCAGAGATGCTGTCTAGAGGCCAGGGCCTAGAGTCAAAATTTTTAGAAGCCTACCTGGTGCTCTATTCTACTGCAGCTAAGCTGCGGCCAAAACCACTAAAGTCTTTTCCATTCTTCTTTCCCCTTTCCCTTGGCAAAGGAGTCTCTCCATGTTTCCGCAAACACCAAAGGCCCACTGGGAGTACTGCCAGGGTACCACCAACGTTCACTTAAGGCCCAAGGGCTCTTCAGTTAGCTTGGGTGAATGCTGCCAAGCCTGAGACAGCCCCTTCAGGGAAGCAGGCTTCCTTATTGCCCAGGATTGGTCCAGAGATGCCATCCAAGAGCCAAGGCCTAGAGCTGGGGACACCAAGAGCCCTCTTGATGTTCTTCTCCACGGTGAATGAGCTCATACCTAAGCTCAAGAAAAAGTCCCCCTTACTCTTCCCTCTGCTTTTCTCAAGCAGAAGGGGTCTCTCCTCATAGCTACCACAGCTGTATATGTACTGGGTCACATGTGGAGCCAACATGTCTCAGAGTCTCAGCCAAGGCCCATTGCATGTACTACCTGGTTACCACTGCTGATTATTCAGGGTCCAAGGGCTCTTTAGTCAGCAGGTGATAAATCCTGCTAGGACTGGGTCATTTCCTTCTGGCCCAGGCTGTACCTAGAAATTTCATCTGGGAGCTAGGGCCTGGAATGGGGGCCTTATGACTTTGCCCAGTACTGTATGCTACTGTGGCTGAGCTCATATCCAAGCTGCAAGATAAAGACCTCTTTGCCCTTCCCTCTCTTCTCCTGAAGCAGAAAGAAGGTGTCTCTTTTCAAGCTTCAAGCTGCACTGCCTGGGGTTGCGGGAGGGGTAGCACAAGCACTCCCTTAGCCACCCTAGCTGGTGTCTCACTAGGCTGCATCCCCTCCAAGTCCAGTGGTTCTGAGCCCAGCACAACACTAGGACTTGCCTAGAAGTTGCAGTCCTTGTGGTCTAGACAGCTGTTCAAGTTTATTTAGACCCCAGGGAACTTCAGCCCACAGTAGCAAGGCTTGCTGAAACTCAAGCACTTGGTCTAGCCTTAGCCAAAGAAGAATCACTCCACTGGGATGGGTGATTCTTCTATGGCAAAGGCTGGACCAAATGCTTCCTCCATGGGTGCTGACTGAGTTCTGCCTGGTGTGGGCGGCACTGCATTCCATTGCAAAGTCCCACAATCGCTGCATTCTCTCGCCCCCAAGTGTACAGATTCTCTCTCTGTGTGTCACATGGCTACTGCTCAGGGGATGGAGGAGGGGTGGTGTCGACAATTCAAGATTGTATTTTCTACCCTCTTCAGTGCTTCCTTTAGTGATGCAAAGTTAAAACTAGGTACTGTGATTGTTTGCCTGATTTTCAGTTCTTATAAGGGTACTTTTTTTGCATAGATAGTTGTTTAATTTGGTGTTCCTGTGGGGAGGACAATTGGTGGAGGCTTCTATTCAGCCATCTCGCCCTGCCTCATCCCAATAAAAATTTTTGACAAACAACTTTTGTAATCTCTCTTCTTCTGATTTGTCCTTTTTTCTTTAAAACTGAATCTCTATTTTATCTTCTGGAGCACTCCCCAAGGCAATTTGAAGTATGTCTTGGGCTGCAGTCTTCAACTTTAGCCTCAAAAAACTCTATATTAATTTTGTCCTCAGCTTCTTCCTTTTAGGTTGACATTTCAGAAAAATGTTTCCTTGATTGGGTTTTTCCATTAAATAGTATGCATTGATATTATAGAGAGAAAAAGGGGTGAGGAAGGTAATTGTACAAGTGAGGGGAAATAACTAGGAATGTCAGCAATATCGGAGTGAACTAGATCTTTGTAATTATAGAGGATCTCAGGGTTTACTCATTTGAACAAAACTCTTTGTCTCAGGACCAGAATGTCTGCTTCTATGGAATGTGCACTTGCCGTAATTGCAAACTAACTTAAAGATGAGTCTAGTAGTACTTTCTGCTTTCTCTGTTTTTTTTTTCACTTCACTAAGTTGCCGTACAGAAATATATACCACATCTAATGAAGTAAAGACAACATTCCTGGCCCAGTCCTCTTTCTGCAGCTGTGAGGATTTCACAGCTGGGTTCACTTTGCACTTTGTGATTCTTTTTTTTTTTTTTTTTTTTGTAGAAATGGAGTCTTGCTATGTTGCCCAGGACAATCTTTTTTTTTTTTTGAGACGGAGTTTTGCTGTTGTTACCCAGACTGGAGTGCAATGGCACGATCTCAGCTCACCGCAACCTCGGCCTCCTGGGTTCAGGCAATTCTCCTGCCTCAGCCTCCCGAGTAGCTGGGATTACAGGCGCGTGCCACCATGCCCAGCTAATTTTTGTATTTTTACTAGAGAAGGGGTTTCACCTTGTTGACCAGGATGATCTCGATCTCTTGACCTCATGATCCACCTGCCTCGGCCTCCCAAAGTGCTGGGATAATAGACCTGAGCCACCGCGTCCAGCCTGCCCAGGACAATCTTAAACTCCTGGCCTCAAGTGATACACCCACCTTGGGGTCCCAAATTGCTGGAATTATAGATGTGAGACACCATACAGGCTCACACTGTGACTATCCACCTGTACACTTTGGGTTCATGAACTTTTCTGTATTTATGCTATATTTCAATAATAAAGTAAAAAAACAAACAATATTAGGCTGAGCAGAAGAAAGGACAAAACTAAAGAGCTAAGTGTAGTGAGTTAGAAATTGGCACCAAGTATTCCATTCTTATAGAATAGAGCACAAAGGAATAAATAGAAATATACAAGAGAAGTTAAGAAATCTGGATGAAATGTCTGCAAGTTTCGAAATCTCTTTAATGACATATGGTTTCCCAAGGTGGTTCTGGAGGGATAAAATAGAGACAATGATGCAGATCCTTAAATAAATAAAAGAAATAACACCTACAGAATGAAATGAGCTCTCAGAGTGAAAACTAATACTATGTGCCACACAGAATGAAACAACTTCACAAATGCTCACAATTTTATGATATTTTGGCTCACTCAAGAAAAGAGAAAATTAAAAAGCTACTCTAGATAATTAAACTGAAAATCTACAGATTTTTCATCTGCAATACTGGATGGAAAAAGATAATGAAGCAAAATCTTTAATGTTGAAGGAAAATAACTTTTGAGTTTAAAGATTTGGTCATAGTTGGTGAGGGTTTCAAGCATCTACACCCCATGGTCCAGACAAATGAGTATTCTCTGCTGCTAGTAGAGTCCTCTTTGATCGAGGTGTACATTCTTTCCCAATGTGATTCAGGGATGAGGCAAGACAAACTCTGTCACACATCCCAGTACTTGGCCCCTACTTCCTTAGACATCCTAGCAAACAGGCTGGCTCACCAGGGAGAGCTGTGAGGTGGGTGCTGATTTTAATCCAAAAGACACAATTCTGAACACCAAAACCTTGACTGTTGAAATTCTGAAAAATAAACATCCCCAAACTATAATTCTGGAAAAAAAAATTTTTAAAGATATTTATTTACATTCTTAAAATGGGATTTATTTGAGAAACATATAAAAACATGTCAGACCACTTCATAGGCCAGTTTACCCAGTAAAATAGGCAACAATAACATACATATTTTTGCAAGCATTAACACTATGGTATATACCAATGACAGTTGCGTGAGTATAACAGTTATGAGCAGATAAACTGTATTCATAAATACAGTTTATCTACTGTACTGCATATCATTGTAGTGCTAGTTGTGGATACCCACTTTTATAACTGCAGTCGGAACAACCTAAGTATTTTGATGAGATTGACCACAAATCATGATGGGTCTCCACTGGTTATGCAGTTGCCCCAAAGCTGAGATCTTGAGAAATTTTCTCTTTCACTGAAGATGTACAAAAACGATAGCTCTTCATTTATTGAGGAAGTTTCAACATTTTCCCATACATACACAGTGTTACACACAAAGTCAATATTGTAATAATGCACTTTCAAGGAGTCAAATTTGCAAAAAATGCATAAAACATGTTAGAATTCTCTATACGTTTCTACAAGTTATAGTTTCAATATTGGAAATAATGTGAAGATTAAATACATAGCATAACAAATTGTAAAAAATAGTGTTGACAATTTAAAATAGTGAAAAAACTAAATAAAGAAAAAAACTAAGGACAAAATATGACATATGGAAAAAAATGGTGCAAGGATAGATTTTGGGGAATTGCACAGTTTATAAGAACTAACCTTACATGAGACAACTATTCTATAACAGTGATTTCTTGGACTTAAGATATTAGGATGTTTGGACTTCAGAAATTTTGATCTTTTGGGATTTCAACATTTGGGAGTATGGTGTTTGGAATTTTGTCTTTTGGGACACCAGAACTGGAAAGTAAACTTTCCCTAGATGGCTGCTGTCCAAGTTCCACATATTCTCACCAGCAAGTCCATTCCCCTGATGGGAAACTCCTATTGCTACAGGACTGGTTAAGTATTTCTGTGCTGCCCTAGCTTCCCCATAAATGTGAACACAGTCTGAGCACAAGCTCTCTGTCCCAGGGCACTACCCATGCTGCAGCCTGCTTTGCCTGGTTCAAGCACAACTCTCTGTAGAGACTAAGTGTATTCTGGAGAGCCCTTCATAGAAGTGCTGTCCAGCCAACCAACCAAGCATAATCCATATTCTAAATTGATAGTGGCATTTGTCCCCACCTTCTGGCCCAATAAAAGGTAAATTTTAATTAGGCTACTCTAATTGTAGTAATCCCTTTCCTTTTTGACAGTAATTGGTTATGAGAAGGGTTGGGTCACTTAGTCCTGGCCAAATAGATGAGAGAAGTCTAGCAGAAGGCTTATATGAAAGGTCTCCTTTTCTTTAAAGAGATAAGAGAGGAAGAGGCAGAGTCTGCTTCCACTGGACATTGTCATGTCTGCCTGTGATTCCTGGGACTGTGGCATCCATTGCCAAGAGAAGACTTAACCCCAGAGAAGAACAGAAAAGTAGAGGATGTCAGGGTGGGATGATGAAAAGGACCTTTTCTTTATATGATATCTTTGTGCATGGAGCTGCCTTTTAGAAAACATTTGAGTATGGATTTCTCTGTTACTTGTAACAAAAATTTTTCAAATGGAAACATATAAGACTTAAAAAATTTACCATACACAGACCCTCTCACAGATAGTTTACTCCAGAAAGCAGAAAAATAAATTCAGTAATAAGTAATGGGATACAGGAACACTTGTGGGCAAAGAAATGAGTGAAACTTAGTGTTACATATAAATAAGAATGAATGCTGGGAGTGGTGCCTCATGCCCATAATCCCAGCATTTTGGAAGGCTGAGGCAGGAGGATTGCTTGACCCAGGAGTTCAAGACCAGCCTGGGAAACATAGTGAGACTCTGTCTCTATAATAATAATAATAATAATAATAATAATAATAATAAATAGCTGAGTATGGTGGCACATGCCTATAGTCCCAGCTACTCAGGAGGCTGAGGCAGGAGCCATGACTGAACCACTGCACTCCAATCTGGCTGATGACAGAGCAAGACCTTGACTCAAAAAATTTTAAAAAGATAAAAAATAAAAATAAATAAGAATGGCCGGGCGCGGTGGCTCACGCCTGTAATTCCAGCACTTTGGGAGGTTGAGGCGGGTGGATCACGAGGTCAAGAGATCGAGACCATCCTGGTCAACATGGTGAAACCCCATCTCTACTAAAAATACAAAAAATTAGCTGGGCATGGTGGCGCGTGCCTGTAATCCCAGCTACTCGGGAGGCTGAGGCAGGAGAATTGCCTGAACCTAGGGAGGTGGAGGTTGCGGTGAGCTGAAATCGCGCCATTGCACTCCAGCCTGGGTAACAAGAGCAAAACTCCATCTCGGAAGAAAAAAAAAAAAAAAAAAAGAAAAGAAAACAACAAAAACAAAACGAAACAAAACTGTGGTATATATATATACAATGGAATACTACTCAGTCATAAAAAGGAATGAATTAATGGCATTTGCAGCAAACTGGATGAGACTGGAGACTATAAATATTCTAAGTGAAGTAACTCAGGAATGGAAAACCAAACATCATATGTTCTCACTCATAAGTAGGAGCTAAGCTATGAAGATGCAAAGGCATAAGAATGACACAGCGGAATTTGGGGGCTCAGGGGGAAAGGGTGGGAAGGGGATGAGGGATAAAATACTACAAACTGGATGCAGTGTACACTGCTCAGGTGATGAGTGTACCAAAATCTCACAAATCACCACTAAAAAACTTACTCATGTAACCAAACACCACCTGTTTCCCAATAATCTATGAAAATAAAAATTAAAAAAAAAAATAATAAGAAGAATGAATGTAAAGGAAACGTTTGTGAGCAATTAACTATAATATCCTACAAATTAAATAAATGCTAACAAATTTTAGAAAATGTGCAATGGGTAAAATAAAGGAATTATGTTAAAGGTTCAAAAAAGGCTTTATAGATGCTATGGTTAATAATATATGTCAATTTGACCAGGCCACATCATGCCCAGATATCTGGTTAAACATCATTTCTGGGTGTGTCTATGGAGGATGTTTCTTGAAGAGATGAACATTTAAATAAATAAATAAATTTGATTAAGGAAGATTGCCTTTCCCAATACAAATAAATATCATTCAATCCAACTGTTTCAAAAAAATAAAAAAGATAAAACCTAAAAGTAAATAAACAAGAATGAATATAAAACAAACATTTGTGAGCAATTAACTATAATTTTCATTTGAAGGGCTGAGCAGAGCAAAAATATAGAGGAAAGAATAATTCTCTCTGCACCTGACTGCTTGAGCTGGGACAGCAGCATCAGTTTTTTCTTGTCTTTGGACTGCGACTTATATCATCTGCCCTCCTGGTTCTCAGGCCTTTGGACTTGGGTTGGAACTTATACTATTGGCCCTCTAGTTTTTAGGACTTTGGACTTGGACTAGAACTTACACCATTAATTCCCAGGGCTTCAGACTCAGACTGGAATTATACCACTTGCTTTCACAAGTTTTCAGCTTACAGATGGCAGATCATGGGACTTCTGACTCCATAACCACATGGGCAAATTTCTCATAATAAATTTGTGTGTGTTTGTGTGTTTGAGTGTGTATAATTTCCTATTGGTTCTGTTTTTCTGTAGAACAACAACTAATACAATGGAGGAGTCTGCATTCAAGCTAAGCTTTGAAATTTGGTGAGATTTCAGAGTAGGGGAAGGGGTCTCAAGTTCAAGGTGCTCTTTAGCCTATGATATGCTTCAGAAAAAAAAGGGGAAATGTTATGGGACTTATGTGCTCAAATGTAGGACATGCATATCTCTTAGTGTGGCAACTCTGGTTTCTCCACATCCAGAAAAAATGACAATGGTAGAAGAGGTCAAAGGAAGGGTGCCTTTAACCATCTGGGGGGGGCAGAGGCACTTCTGGGGATATGATGATAGACCAGAAAATGAGGGACTTTCCTACTGTATTGCCAAAGAAAAAAAAAGAAGAAGAAAAAAAAGCAGGAAGGCTTTCTGAGAGACTAGCTAAATCTCAGTCAAGTGTGGAAAAGGTAAATATAAATTAGTTCACCAAAAAGACTTTTATTTTAATAGAGTTAGTGAATGGATGACTGAAAAACCTACTGAGTAAGAGTAAAAAAATTAAAATAAAAACAAATAAGCAAACAGAAAACCTGTTATTTTCTGAGTTGTGCAGCTCATTAGCTGTGTAACTTTGTTTTGTTTTGGTAAAGACGATAATATTGTTTGGTTCTGTGTTCCCACTCAAATCTCACGTTGAATTGTAATCCCCAATGTTGGGTGAGGAACCTGGTGGGAGGTGATTGGATCATGGGGGCAGATTTCCCTCTTGCTGTTCTCATGAGAGTGAGTTATCATAAAATCTGGTTGTTTAAAAGTGTGTAGCACTTCCTCCTTTGCTGTTGCTCCTGCTGGCCATGGGAATATATGCTTGCTTCCCCTCCACCTTCTGCCATGATTGTAAGTTTCCCGAGGCCTCCCCAAGCCATGCTTTCTGTACGACCTGTGGAACTGTGGGCCAACGAAACTTAATTTCTTTATAAATGACCTGGTCTCATGCAGTTCTTCACAGCAATGTGAGAATGGACTAATACACATGGGGTCTCACTTGTTGCCCAGACTGATCTCTAACATCTGGTCTCAATCAGTCCTCCCACCTTGGCCTCCTCAAGTGCTGGGATTACAGGTGTGAGTCATCATGTCTGGCCCTAACTGTAACTTTGGCAAATAAATAAATCTCTCTGTACCTCAATGACCTCATTGATAAAATGTCACCTCCTTGATCTACTTTGCAGGGTTTTCTTGAAGATCTTAGAAGATAACTTAAGTGGGAGGAGATGGAGAAAAAATTTAGACCCTATGGAGGCATCTAAGGAATCTGTTCTTTTAGAACATATTTTTGAAATTTGGTGAGATTGGCCTCTCAGAAGGTGTGATTAAGAAGCTGCACTGTCATATTGAAGAACTCAATTATAGGTGATTATGGCACAGGATTCAGGAAGCCAGCAGGTTTGGTTTAGGCAAATTTCAAGAAGAGTAGCATGGGCATGGAACCAGGATAGAGGTGGGATTGGAGACACAGGTAGAAAGGAATTATTGTTTTTTTTATAGTTTGGGAGCTATGCCCAAATTTGCAGCTTTGGTCAAGAAGCTGCATTTAAGGGTGAACTTAGAAGGGAAAAATGAATGGAAGAAAGAGCTTAATCCTTTTCTGAAGCTTTAAAAATGCCATTTGAATATTCAGACCATGAGCGTCCACCACACCACAGTCAAATTGTTCATATACTTTCCTACATTCAGGGAGCTTGGCATAGGTGGTGCATGAAGTGTCTCAAGAGGAAGGGAGAGAATAAGATCTCAGGTCCACAGTGTGGGCAAGAATACAAGAAAATGACCCCAAAACTGCAACCATCAGAGGAGCCTCCATGCCAGATTTGTCACTAGGCTTCTGTCTCTTCAGATTCCACCCCAGATAGGGTGTGCATCAAAACACTTTGGAGTTCTTAGAAGCACTTGGAATTATCTGCTGGCTTCCCACCTCTAAAGAGACTGAACAGGTTATATATTCCCCTCTGGTCATTTTTTTTTAAATTTGTGAGTTTATTTTTTGATTATTACTCTAATTGAGGGCCATCATTAACATTTACTGGGTGAATATCAGGGAGGTCAACATTATGCACATTTGGGAGAGTCTTCTGCCATGAAGTATTGTTCTGTGTCCCATGTGACTTTTGTATGTCCAACTAGGCAGTTGTGAATTTGGAAAACCTCATGTATAATTATTCAGATCCAAAGCCTAACTCCATTTTACATACAAACACAACGTATTTATTACACAGTTTTAATACACCTTAAATTTTCTAGGAATAAAACTTTGTACTTTGTTCAGAACTTTTTTTTAAAGTAACTTGTTCATTGTCTTAGAAATTTGCATAACTGTTAGAAAATTGTTCAAGGAATTTAGTTGTCTAAACAGCACATAAATCTTGGTTTGTATTTGTAGTTGCTGAATTCAAAGGCAATTTTCCATCTAAAGCCAGCTTTTGACTGCTTCATTATGTCTTCCAATGTAGTTATTTCTAAGCATTTACATATTGAGATACCTATCATTTTACTAAAAATCGTTTTCTTTTTTAAAAATTTACACTACGCTTAAACCATTATTTTGGCTTAAAAATTAATGGGTGTCTTTAGGTTATATTGTCTGTGAATCTCATTTAGGAATAAATAAATGAGGCTTAACAAAATATTAGTTGTAAAAGGTGGCATTTGATCCCACGAGGTTGAGAAATACTGAACAAAAATGTGATTGAAAAGGCAGGAGTTGCAAGTATAGGTTGTGCTAAATGCCCACTGCCTATACATTGTACCTCTCCTCAATTTAACTGAAGGAAAATTACAACAAATAGTTAGTCAAGGGAGACCAAAAAAAACAAAGAATGCTTTTGGGGTTAGCCATAAGTGCTTCAATGTAAGATTTTCAGTTCTTTTGTTTTAAGACAGGAGTTTGTCAATTCACAATACCAGAAGATCTGAAAGAAAAATAAAAACAAAACCTTTGGGCTTCTCAGGCAGTAGGGAAAGGCTTCCATGTACTCAGAAGACCATTATCAGTTAACCAAAGCCAGGTAAGACCAAAGAGATCTGTTTCCCTCGATGGAGATATAACAAACTCTAGAGAACAAGGGCTATAAATAAGAAGAAAACAGATCCAAATTTTGATTCTTTACAAATAAAACTTTTCCTTTTTTAGGAATGAAATTTGGATATATGCTACAACATGGATGGACCTTGAAAATATTATGCTTAGAGAAATAAATCAGACACAGAAGGATGAATATTGTGTGATTTCAACTTATATGTGGTACCTAGAACAGTGAAATTCATAGAGAAAGAAAGTTGAATAAATGTTAGCGTCTGCACGAAGGAGGGAATGGGTAGTTTATTGTATAATGAGTACAGAGGTTTTGTTGGGGAGTATGAAAAGGTTTTGGGTATAGATAGTGGTGATGGTTATATAACATTATGAATGCGTTTAATGGTACTAAATTCCACACTTAAGAATGGCTTAAATGATGAATACTATGTTATGCATATTTAATCAGAATTTTAAAATTAAATGAAGAAACAAAGTTTTCCTTTTTTTTTTTTTTTTTTTAAAGCTCAGCCTCCAAATACAGTTCTATTCCTGGAGTCTGTAGATTTTCTTTTTGCTTTCCTACTTACATTCTTCCTTTCCAACTCTGTGTATTAAGCTATAAACACCATTTTATTAGGAGGGAACGAGAACAAGCAAGCCCTGTGAAGGAAACTTTCACATCATTGTTTGCTTTTAGATCTTCAAACGCTGCTCTCAAAATAAAGCAGAAAAGATGACTGTTTAACATACACTGAAGATTTATCATTCTTTAAATAAATTTTAATGAATTCAAAAGGCCTTAACACCCTTCCTGGATTTTCTTGCCTGCTAGTCCTTTTGAAAGCAGTTTAATTTCTGAGAGCAGTTAGAGGCTGGAACTTGTGCTTGCCGACACAATCATACACACAATCACTTCTGTTTTGGCAAAATAAAAGTCATAAAAATAAGTCAATCTGCTTCAATATTGAATTTGGGGGTTCGATTTGAGTTCCTAGCTATTTTTTTAAAACTGAAAGTTTTCTAATAATTATTATTTTTCCAGGTACATTTCCTTATGATCTTTCATTCTAAGAGCAGATTTCCACCATGTATCCAGATAATCAGGAAGACACAAGTATAAACTGGGTCTGTAAACTCTTCTACCAGATTTAAAAGGTGGAGAGCCAGGCTGATTCATCCTCCTGTGATGCCCTCTCTCATGGAGCCACATTATATTTTTAGATCTCTTATTTTATGGTTGAGAGACTGCTTGGAATGAGACATCTATTTTCATAGTTCTATTACTCTGTGAAGGAAAATGCATGTCTCTAAAATGTTAGTCAGGGCTGTTACATCTCTGTGCTGATAGTCAAGGTGCCAGTGGACTATTAAATACAGACAGATGGTTGATGCTGAGTATTGCATGGAGCTGCCGACCTGGGCATTTCTATCACAGGTCAGAGGCCAACAGAAGCATATCAGCCTCTATCAGCCTCTAAATCATCTGGCTACAGCAACAGAAACGTAAAAAACAAAAATAAAAACAAAAAACCTGACTTCTTGGAAACATCAAAGTATTTTTTCTTGTTTAATTTTATGGATATGGCAAATAATAGTGTCTTTGTATTTTATCAGAAAAGTTAATCAGGTTTACTTCTTTAGAACTTGAGTGAATAGTAAACAAAATTAAGCTGTCACTTTCCCTGGAGTACATCCAGTGCTATCACATTAGGGAAACTTACTTCTCGTGAGAACATAGCACTTGATGGCTTGTGCAGGCTGAAAGAGCTAGAGGATGGAATAACATGATGCATTTGGAGCCATGTGTGATGGGAGAGACAAGCAGGATCAGCTTTGTAAGTGTGTGTAATTTTAAGAATTAGAACAATGATTTTGGGGCTACCCTGCATGTCACTGGGGATGGACTTAGCTCTGAGAGAGACTCTCAGAGGGAGAGGACAGGTGTCTGGGATAGTGAGGGCAGGGCCTCACTTCTTGGGGAGGCAGTACTAAAATTGGAGGTGACTTTGGGGAACCTCATCTGACCAAGGCATGCTTGGCCTGAACTGAGCAGATTTAATAAGTGCACAGGAGGAGCCTCGTTAGCACAATAACAATACATCTCTCTCCTTCCCGGATTCCATTTCTCTGCTGCTCCCTGCTTCTACTGACAGTTTCAGGGAGCAAAGTCATTGCAGAACACAAGGACTAACTGCCAGCAGCAGAAGAGGTGATGGACCCAGCTAATCAAACACCCTAACCCAGAGTTTGGAAAGCTGTCGCCAAAATAGCATCAGGCCTTTGGGGTAAACAAGTTAGCTCATTTGGAGGAAGAAATATTTATGATCAAACATGACAGGTATAAAATGCTTGGAGAAACAACTTTATGGGCTATGAGAAAAAGTGGGACAGTTTACCCATGGGCATTGAAACGTTTTTTCTTCTCTTGCAGTTGTTGGCAGGAGATGGTTCTCACTGGCAAGACTCAGTTGTACTGTCTTCCCCTCATCCCTAGCACAGTTGCTCTGGACTCTGGCTGGCGCTCTGTTGGACAGTCACCACTGACTATATTTCAAGTGGCATGTGGGGTACAGCTGGCAGGAGAACCAAGTTCTCTTGTGGTCAAGGAGCATTCAGAAGAGCAGGAGAAAGAACAGCCACGTCAAGGCCCTGGCTTGTCCATGGGATGTTCCTTTGCCAGGAACCACGGGATGCCCAACCCCCATACAAGGAAGGCCACTTGGAGGAGCTGGCAGAAGAACCAGCCATCGGCAGACCAAAGGAAGCAGCTTATGTGGGTTTTTGAAGTGGTCACACTGCCAGTGTTACACAATGTGATACGACGGGCAAAAAAAAGTGGTTTCTCATGCTCTTCCAAATTAAGATAGCATTTCTTTGACAAATTAATAAAAAATGAGTTTTTTAGAGTGAAGAATGATCTGGAGCAATGTGCCTATTAGCTGATGAAATAAGAGACACATGGAAGTTTGAAAAGGAAATGGATAAATTGCAGTTTCTTTCACTCAGCTCACTCTAAATGCTGAGACAGAGAAGCCTGTTTCATCCTGGTCAAGAGCATGTGGTTTGATGGTCAGGGGATGGGCGAGGGAGTCAGAAAGTCTGGGTTGTATTCCCAGCTTTGCCACTGACTTACTGGGTGACCTTGACCAATAGTTGCACCCTCAGTATCTCCATCCAGAAAACAGGGATTTAATGACAGCCCCCAGAAAGGAATGTTTGAGCAGTTTCTAGGCATATGGGGCACGATACTTTGAGGTCTCAGGCAGGCAAAGATGGCAAGACTTCCAAATTTAGTTTTCCTGCACAGGGAAGCATGGTTGAGAGCTTTTGGAAACAATTGGAGTAGGGAACAAAATAAATCCCCATAACTGTCAAAGGCAACCTTTGATACATGGCTTCAAAAACTCTCAAATCTCCAAAGCCACCTTGTCACCTTCCAAAGTTACATGCTATTGGATCCTGTAAATTTATTTAAAAACAATTTAAAATTAAATTCCATGGCACTGAGTCATCCCCTGCCAGCTACTAAATACTAAGATGAAAATCTCCTGTGACACTTAACACAATGGCTGTTCAGAGGTCTTGCATTAGATATTTTAAAGACTTTTATATTTTGGTTTGCTACCTTCCATAAGAACCTTAAGAATCCGAAACACAGTTACACTTATTCTTCAGCCAGCAAATGAATAGCTCAGACTGGGGACGAGGACATTCATCTTTCCTTGGGTCTGATCTTTTGTCTGTCCTAAAGGGGTTCTTTCTTGTGAGAATCCAGGATGGTGCTGGGTAAACAACAACTAACAAAGCAAGTGTCAGGAAACTGCATTCATCCTGGCAATTCCATCCTGGTGAATAAGTAATTTAGTCTCTAGGCATCAATTCTCCTATTTGCAGGAGAAGGGTGTGTCTCGCAGCTTTGTTTTTGCTGCCATACAACCCTTCTTCCAAAAGAAATGTTATACATCATTCTAGGATGAAAAAGCCAGAGGAGAGGGATCTCAGCCCCTCTCTCCTATGCTGACAAGTCTGGTCAGCAACTTTGTGAAACCCAGCATGAATACCACTGGTTAGAGTCCTTGAAGTCATTTTTGTATATGAGAGAGTTTGTGGGTGAGGAGAGGGTGGAGGAATTCAGTATGTTTACAGCCAAGCAATGAAGGTTAGTGACTACTGTGCTGGATTGAGAGACGCCTGTTTTTGGTTTTGGTCCAGTCAGTAAAAATAGAAGGTCTTAAAAGTTTGGATGAAAGCCACTTTGTAGTGTTTGATGTGACCTTGCCTTATACCCACACAGAGTTGGTATCGTTATTTTTGATTAGCTATAATACTCTATTTCTTAATCATTCTTGATGTATAAAATTAACTGTATTTTGTGCATAGAATTTTTTCCTCACATGAGTAGTTTTTTTTGAGGAAAAGAAAACCCTGATAAAATATTTTCTGTATTTATGAGCTACTTTTTCCTCTGAGTAAAAACAGCCCTTTATTTAAATAAATAAATTTTATGTATGTATGTGTGTAATGTATGCATATATGTGTGTATATATGTATATGTCTCACTTTGTTGCCCAGGCTGGAGCACAGTGGTGTGATCTTGGCTGACTTTGGTTTCTACCTCCTGGGTTCAAGTAATTCTCATACGACTCAGCCTCCCAAGTAGCTGAGATTACGGGTGTGCACCACCATACATGGCTAACTTTTGGATTTTTAGTAGAGATGGGGTTTTGTTATGTTAGTCAGGCTAGTCTGAAACTCCTGGCCTCAAGTGATCCACCTATCTCAGCCTCCCAAAGTGTTGGGATTACAGGCGTGAGCCTCCATGCCCAGCCAGAAACATCCCTTTAAAACTATGAAAGGTATATATGCTTACTGAAAAAATTATATAACATATAAAGTAGGCTGGGTATGGTGGCTCAGGCCTATAATCCGAACATTTTGGGAGGCTGAGGCAGGTGGATCACTTGAGGTCAGGAGTTGGAGACCAGCCTAGCCAACATGGCAAAACCCCATCTCTACTAAAAATACAAAAATTAGCAGAGTGTGGTAGCGCACGCCTATAATCCCAGCTACTAGGGAGGCGAGGCAGGAGAATTGATTGAATTCAGCAGGCAGATGTTGCAGTGAGTCAAGATTGTGCCACTGCACTCCAGCTTGGGCAACAGAGCGAGACTCTGTCTCAAACAAAACAAAACAAAACAAAACATAAAGTAGAAGGATGCATTCACCTGTAATCCTAGCCACCAGTTAACACCAATAACTGCTGTTAACATTTTGACATATTTCTTTGAAAGCTTTTTCTATGTATATACTCTCTTTACCATAATAGAAAACCATTTTTAAGCTGGTTTGCTTATTAAGTAGCTATTCCTTTATTTCTTTACTCCCTTAATAAATTTGCTTTCATTTTACTCAAAAATACAACCATTTAAAAAAATGGCTCATACATTTTAAAAAATGGCATCATAATTTATGTAACTATATATATAGTGAAAATACCCACACACACACACAAACCTTATTCATAGAGAAAAATAGATTTTATGATTTTTCAGTGGTCATACTGTATTCCAATTAATGAAGATATCATCAATTCTTTCACTGATAGACATTTAGTTTTCTCAACATTCACTTTTATAAACAACAATGTGATGAACATCTGTGCGCAAATATTTTAGTGTATGCATCCAATGATTTCTATTGATGATATTTCTTTTTTTTTTTTTTTTTTTTTGAGACGGAGTTTCGCTCTTGTTACCCAGGCTGGAGTGCAATGGCGCGATCTCGGCTCACCGCAACCTCCGCCTCCTGGGTTCAGGCAATTCTCCTGCCTCAGCCTCCTGAGTAGCTGGGATTACAGGCATGCGCCACCATGCCCAGCTAATTTTTTTGTATTAGTAGAGATGGGGTTTCACCATGTTGACCAGGATGGTCTCGATCTCTTGACCTCGTAATCCACCCGCCTCGGCCTCCCAAAGTGCTGGGATTACAGGCTTGAGGATGATATTTCTTATAGTGAACACCTTAGTCAAAAAATACACATTTAAATTTTTAATATTGGCCATCAGAAATGATGGTAAAATCTATGTTAGTAAAATGTGTTATCTGACATGGAAATATAGAGAGGGTTTTGGGTTTCACTAGAAAACCGAATGGCATTGCCTGTTATAAATCCTTGTTTTTTAACTTTAAAATGCTTGGTCTTTGTTGGTAAAGATGCAAACTGAATGCTCTGAAAGAGTAATTATCAACCAGAAAGGCTCCTTGAAGAAAAATGTTTAGACAGCCAAGTAAATGGATTTCCAGCTGCAATAGTGGGTTTCCAAGATTCATGACTATTTTAAAACTCAAGGAATACAGATCCCTTATCCTTGTTCACTGGGAATAATTTCCTCCCTCTGATTTTTTGGGGGCTTTAAATACTCACATGACCTCTATTTGAAAATATGATTGGATACAGACAAAAATAGAGTAAAATTGATGTATAGCAGTAAAATGGTTAACCAGGAAGCAATTACACCACAACCTATCCCTCTTCTGTTACATTAGGCTCAAGAATGACTTTGCCTCTGAAGGATGAAATTAAGTTGTTTGAGACCCTCACTTTGATTTTACTCAAGCGGATAAGGAAGAAATACTATTATTTTTGTGCTGAAAATTGATGTACTGTACTGTACAAGGCTGGCCTGTCACTCATGGTGACAGCACAGACAAGGGGCCACTTTGATCTCTAAAAAGTTAAGGTTGCTGGCAGGAGTCAGCATGGATGATAGAGTTGCTATTCTAGATTTTGGGACCCAGACACTCCAGGCAAGAAGGAAAACGAATCCTATGAAATATGGTAGACGTAGTTTCGGCAGAAACTATTCTATGTAATAAACACTGTTTGAGGTTCATGGGTGACTGTTTCTTATTTCTAGAAACACTGCTATCATTACCTCAAAATTTTATATCCTTTGTAGAAATTAGAAACCAAGGACTTCCAGTTTAACTTGAAACTTGTGACTCTTTTAATGATGGAAGTCAGTAAACACATTCACAAATAGCTACCCACAAATATTCAAATCATGCATCATTCTCTACTGAATACATGTAAAAGACAACAGACAAAGCCCAAGAAGCTGCTCTGTGACTGTAGATGCCACGCACTGTGAGTTATTAACATTAACACATTTAATGAAAAATTATGGCTCATTTGAAACAAGTTATCAATCCGGAATTGCCGGTAGTGGGAAAGCAATATTTATAAATGGAATTAGACTTGGGCTTCAAGAATACACGTGCTATTCTAAGGAAGAAATTGATTAATTGTTGCTCTTCCTCCTTACTCCCCCTCCTCTCCCCTTCTCCACCTCCTGGGAAACAGGTTTAAGTTTAATCTGGGGCTTTAAATTAACATTAGAAAAAACTTTTTGATGATGGGTATATTTTAGCTACTAGGATGGGGCTCTAACAGAATATATAAACTCATTTCCCTAGACAATTTTAAACAGTGAGATTGGTATAATTGGTCTGGGTTGGTTTGGCTTTGCTTAAAAAAGAGAGATGAATGAGGGGATTCCAAAAACTTTTTCAGTCTTTTGAGTCTGTGACTGTACTTTGGGCTTTGCCTCATTGGACCGTTAGAAAGTCTTGGGCAGTGATCACCTGTCATCCTGACAATAATCTCCATCAAGGAGAATATTTGTTCTAATAAGGAATACATTGGGCTCAGTTTCTACTTTCCTTAATTTTACCAACAGCCACAGAGAGGCCTCTTGCTTCATTAATAACATTATTTATTTTCTCTTCCTGGTGATATTACTGTGGCCTACTTCATTTTAAAGGCATGGCTATATATTTTACAAATTCATTAATAATGGAAAATAAAAAAGACATTCATACCAAATAATTATGCCCAAGGAAACTCAAGTTTTCTTTGTATTTTAACCTGTTGGCCAGAGCCAGCCATTTGTGTGTATTAAAAAAGCAGCTACCAACTATAATGATTGGTTGAGGGACATACATCAACACCCCATTCCTCTTTGACTTCCATGTATCTGTCAAATTGGCTAAAGATCTTAACATTAGGATCATCCTTGAATAGTCATTCTAAGGATTTAAGAGTTTGAATTTACATGGGACAAGAAACATTTTACCTGGTTAATGTAGGAGCCTGGTTAATTTACATGGATATACCAATTGTCTTTTGGCAGCGAGCAGGGCTCAGAGGGGAACTGAAACAAAGAACAAAACTAAAAGGAAGTCGATAAAAAAAGACTTGTAACAGGAATTCCTGCCCAGGTCCAGTCCTGGATGACTACGGAATGGCTTAAGGATGCTAGGTCTTACTTACTATACCTTGAATGCCGAGCACAGGACCTGGCACTGAATGAATGAATAAAGGAATGAATGCAGGGGTGTCAAGGTGAGAGGGTATTTAATAAGCATTGATAGTGAAGGCAGCCTCATAAAAATGACAGTAGATGAATGGGGGTTGCAGTGGTGTATAGGGAATAAATTTTTAGAAATTTTTTTTAAGAGCAACTCTCAAGGCCTGGAATTTGTTTTGTGAACAGTCCCACAGAGCAGTTGCCTCTCATGAGATTCACTATGTTTAGAAAGGGCCAGGTCCTCTTTCATGGCTTTTCTCCCTGCACCCTAGCCCAGAGTGTTAGCCATATTTTCCTCATGGCCATTGCATGGAACACCATCAATAAACTCAGCCTCTGTCCAGTAGACGGTGCTGTTGTACTCTGGCCCTGCTGCTGATGGCATCCTTCTTCCTCATTAGTGGTTCATCACAGGATTTTATAATGAAAAGTTTCTCAGACATTTGGGCAAAGGATTCCCTCATGCCGTGCCACCAAACTAGATGCAAAAATATATCTTCACACAGGGCTAATCCCTCATGTCTTTCCAAAAAAGCACAGGGAAAAAAAAGAGAGAGAAAATATTCATGTTTTTCCTGTTCTGGGAAACAAAAGAAAACAAAACAACAACCCAAATCTCTCAGGGATGAGGTCCTGACACCTTTGGCTGAATTAAGCAGCTGGGAGACAAGGAGGAGGTACTGTTGGTCAGGTAATCTCAACACTCAACCGCCATCCTGTTTTGGTGGAGGGCCCCAAGTAACACACTTGGTGGGAGGCCTGGGCTGAGCAGGATGGGTCTTCCTCCCAGGAGCCCAGGAGAACACAAGACCAATTGTGAGGCAAGGTGCAGGGGCTGCTGCAGGAGGGCTCAGGCAGCAGCTGTCCCCAAATGCCCACTGCCAATGAGTCTACAGAGCAGCACTGGCTGTGGCCTCAAAGGGACCGAGGAAGCTGCCACCCTGGCCTGGGGTCAAACTGTGTGTGGTGACAGGGAAAGGAATGTGGACTTTGGCGGAGTGAAGAGCGGAAATATGGGAACCCAGGAGAAAAGCCACCTGGCCTTGTTGAAGCTTTACCACCAGCCAGGGAGGGCAATGTTTCTTGTCCCTCAAGATGTGGTTTAGGAAGCCCCAATCTGTTAGCTGCTTTGAGAAGTCTCCCTCTCTATGAGGTACCATCTCACTAAATAAAAGGAGCTATTCAGTGCAGGGGAAAACTCACTGTTGGGTGCATTCCACAGAGAGTAAAGGCACATCAAAGAAAAAAGTGCTTTCACAAACACACAGATTTCTTCTTGCCTTGGATTGTTGTAAAACCAGTGTGCAACTAGGAATTACAGAACATTCTCAAAGGGAGAAATTACTTAGTGAAAATTTTTCATTACAACTGTGAATGGTGATAAGCAGGTTGGATTAGGGATGGGTATATCTGGGTCTTTCACTTTTCCAGGTCTCATGAATTTGGATACGTCACAATATCTCTGAGTTTCAAGTTTCATTACTATAAAACGGGATACTCATTCCCGTCCTATCCCCCTCACTAGGTTGAGCATTCTGAGACTCAGAGAAGTTCACTCATGTGGAAAAACAGCTTGTCAATTCTAAAGTTCCATGCAAGTGTGAAGATTTATATTAGCTAGGAATTAGATCCTTTTCCTCCCATCTCCAAAACACCTCCCTGCCACAGTGCAGAATACAGAAGTTTTACACACAGTAAATATTAAAATGAACAAACAAAAAGACAAAAACAAAAATGCATGTGGTTATTGAGCAAACACTGCAATGGAATGATTTCACATTGCAGTGAACAAAGGGACATTTCCAGTAGTATTCCCAGTCCTACACAGTTGGTGTTCCAAAGGCCAGGTAGTTGCATGTTACTGTAAAGCCGTGCATTCAACAATCTTCAACATTTAGCTTTTTCATAGCTTGACCTATTGTTTGTTAGCTGATTAGTACAGAAGTAAACCAGAAAAGACCGGTCTGTGACCTTAGAAGGCTGAACAAATAATGCTCCATCCAAGTTGTATTTACACAAAAAATGAAACAAAGACACACGTGAGCCCGTTTATAATCCCTCAATGCTGATATGAAACTGTTCATATCAAACCGATTTCTATAGAGAGCAGAGCAAATAGGAATTAAAATATTATATAACTATAATATAAGATTCTAGGAAATATAATTAACTTCTACAGCTGACAGAAATGCTCTAGAAACTGAAAAAAAGCAGAAAAAAATGTAGTTAAAGTCCTTAAGTTTTTCAGAAAACCCCCCAAAGTGAGCTGCTTTAAATTCTTTTTATAACAAGATAGGGTATAACCAAATGCTGATAGGCACCCATTAAAATAAGTCCAGAATTCTTTCCTGTATGTATTTTTAGTCGATGTCTACCTGGCCAAAAGGAATACAGAATTAGAATAACTGGCTGGTGAAATAAATTCACATAAGGGAACCAAATAATCATGCAGTTCAATAACTGAAAGCAGATATAAAAACCAGGTTTTTTGGTTTGTTTTGTGCTTCCTCTGCTCCTCATTGTCCCCCTGCCCAACAAGAGCAGTTTCAATCACTTATCTCCTGTCTGTCTCTGCTTTATGCATCATTGCTATACCCTGCATGACTGAAATGGTCACTGGGACTGGGAGTGCAAAGGAATTTTGAAGGTAAAACTATAGGAGCTATTAAAAACAACCTCTGAATCACAAAATTCAATTCAACCTCCAAATAACGTGTAGAGTTAGGAGGAGAGTTAATTAAACAGCCAGCAGCATGATGAACTGTTCTGCAACCACTTAAGTCAATGCAAATGTTTACAACACAAAGCAAGGAAGAATTAATAGAAATCAAAAAAGGATTGCACATGATCTGAAATTTATGTACAAATAGAAGGTAAAACATAGTTAGAAAATACATGGATTATGGTGTACTTTCTGATAACTTACTCATTTTAATAGTTTTTGAATTGAATTTAAAAACATTAATGCTGCTTTTATTCAGTTAAAAAAATTATTGTTCAGACTGACATTTTGATCTTCATAAAAAAGAAAAAAATGTAGGACCTCTTTCATGTTCAACTTCAGGATGGGTTTATTTTCTAGTACATGCTGAAAGGCTTTATAGTCATGCCGTTTAATGTTTTTCTTGGATGATGTCCGAAGTTCTGCTGCTGCCCTCTTAAGTGCAAAGTTGCCTGAACTGGACAAATATTTAATATATTTCTCCTGAATAAATTTACCTTACTCAGCTCTTAAAATGTGCATACGTAATAAGCAGCATCATAACATGCTCCATGATCTCATTTAAATTTGATTTTTAATATGAATTGGGCATTTCTGTAGCATACTATTAAATGTGCTGATGGTACAAGAAAAGAGAAACCAGAGCAATAGTGAAGGCAGGTATGGCAAACAAAGCTCTTATGATCCTGAAAATCCTCTGAGTTCAGATGCAGCAAACGTGGAGTGGGATCCTATGTGCCATGACTGGCATCACACCAGACTCAATAATGACTTCTCACTCAACTAGCCTACTCTATGTTGTTGATTTTTTTTTTTTTTTTTTTTTAGATGGAGTCTCACTCCCATCACACAAGCTGGAGTGCAGTGACATGATCTCGGTTCACTGCAACCTCCATCTCCTGGGTTCAAACAATTCTCCTTCCTCAGCCTCCCAAGTAGCTGGGACTACAGGCATGCGCCACCACGCCAGGCTAATTTTTGTATTTTTAGTAGAGATTGGGTTTCACCATGTTGGCCAGGCTGGTCTTGAACTCCTGACCTCAGGTGATCAACCCACCTCAGCCTCCTAGTGCTAGGATTATAGGCATGAGCCACTGCGCCCAGCCTGTTGTTGAATTGTCATCTCTATTTTACAAATGAGCATTCTAAGACTCAGAGAAGTTCAGTCATTGGCAAAAGTTAGCAGGTGAAAGGCTGTATTTGAACGCGAATCTTCTGATTTCATATCTAGGGTTTTTTCCACTGCAGCTTGCTCTAATAAACTGAATTTGATAAATTTATATTTTTTACATAAAGTGTTTTTGGTGTTTAAAAAAAATTAAAGTAATATCCCTCACTCACATCTTAAAACAAATAAATATGAGGCACCAGGAAGGCCAAGAAAAGAAAAAAAGAAGATAGGACTAGAAAAAGATGAGGTTGATAAGACACTAACATAACCATAAAGGATCCCAATAAAACTAATTTATTTGTAACAAATCAAACGGTGCTAGAGTGAGCATAATGTCACCTGACCTGCAGGTGGCACATTAGCTTCTACTTGACCAACATAAGCCTGGGCATGATCTCTTAACACTGCTAGACAGCAAGGAACTCAAGACTGACAGACTTAACACAAGGATCATCTTTTTGTCTAAGTAGGGAAGGTGATGTTGCCCAAGGATGTGAAACAAGTGCCTTCTCTCTTGATGGTGACCTCTTGGAGCCTCGGGGACTGACACTCGTAGCTCCAAGTGGCCCAGCGCTCTGGATAGGCATGAGAGCAGGACAAGGAGCCAAGCATGCAAACTAATTTAATAAAAACAAGAACTAAAATATCAGCAGGACTTACTTTCTTTACAAGAGGCAGTTTGGGATGGTGAAAAAAAGAGAAGTTACCTCAGAGGACTGGCAGGCAGGACACCTGGGTTTTAGTCCAGGGTCTTTAACCAAGAGCTGAGTGAGTCTGGACAAATTACATTGCTATTTTGGGCTTCCATTTTTTTCATATATAAAACGAGGAGATTGAATTTCCTGATTTACTCTCTTTCCCAACTCCCATCTCTCTCTTTAAGGCATGTTTTTCCAGGGGTCCCTAATTTGCTAGTGGATCCAAGATTCAGGACTGAGGTAAATCTAAAACCTTTGCTTATTGGGGCATTCCAAGGTTTTGGGGACAAAAAGGTACCTCTGCCTCAAATGTTGATTGGCAAGTTTTCTTTATCCAGATGATTCTGGTTTGACTGGATCACCAATACCGTTTTTGAGAGAACTGAAAATTTTATGAGCTTTCCCTCAAGACGGGCTCAAGGAATGCTTAACATAAAGGCAAAAATATTATGGAGCTGGAGAAAGAAAAAAAGGGACCTTCTATAGACAAGACTGACAAAAAGGGACCTTCTGTAGACAAGACTGGACTGACGTCCATCAGAAGTCCTCTGATGAAGATAGAGGGGTCAGTGGAAACCAGATAAAGATTACCTCTTTATTCAATAAACTGGATGCTTGTCAAATTCAAGACTTCATGCTGGTTAGAGATAATATCCTATTACAGATAACTCTCTTCAAGAAGTTTTAAGTTCAGAGGTGATATAAAAATATACATAAGTACAATAATATAGGGTAAAAACGTTGTTTCATTAGAAATAGAGTAGAGATAAAAGTGCTACTATGACTGTAATGATAAAGGCACAACACCTGATGACGATAAAAAATGTTAGAAAAGGGAATTTGAACTGCAAGTACAATAAAAGTGTGCAGAAGGGAAGCCAGGTGAAGGAAGTTAAAGATAGCCCCAACCATAAACTGTATGAATTGTTGTGTTCAACCTCGAGAAAAATCAGAATTTAAAGATCCTCTAATCTTCCTGGGACCCAGATCACTCTTTTTATTAGTTTTCTTTTTAAAATTTCACCAGCTCTATAATATTTGTGCCATTATGTTAAGTATTCCTTGAGCCCATCTTGAGGGAAAGCTCATAAAATTTTCAATTCTATCAAAAACGTTATTGGTGATCCAGTCAAACCAGGATCATGTGGATGAAGAAAAATTGCCAGTCGATACTTGAGGAAGAGGCACTTTTTCCCCCAAAAGTCTTGGAATGCCCCAATGAGCAAAGGTTTTATTTTTATTTTATTTTATTATTATTTTTTTTTGAGACGGAGTTTCGCTCCCGTTACCCAGGCTAGAGTGCAATTGCGCGATCTCGGCTCACCGCAACCTCCGCCTCCTGGGTTCAGGCAATTCTCCTGCCTCAGCCTCCCTAGTAGCTGGGACTACAGGCGTGTGCCACCATGCCGAGCTAATTTTTGTATTTTTTAGTAGAGACGGGGTTTCACCTTGTTGACCAGGATGGTCTCGATCTCTTGACCTCGTGATCCACCCCCCTTGGCCTCCCACAGTGCTGGGATTATAGGCATGAGCCACCGCGCCCAGCCGGAGCAAAGGTTTTAGATTTACCTCAGTCGTGAATACTTGGGATGCAGCCTGCCATTCCTGAGTCCTGGATTGTTTTGTGGGTGAAAGCAGAGCTTCTATTCTGCCACCATCTAGCTATATTGGTCATTTGGTCATATCAAGGTTTTATGAAAGATAGCTAAATAGTGTTGCAATGACATACTGAAATGATTAAATGTTTAAACATGTCACACAAATTCTAATTTACCTTGGGAATATGTTTGAATGAAGGCTTTGTTTTTTTTCTGTTGTCTAAAGATGGACCAGATGCAGGTATTATAGTGGTAAGAATCCAGGATTTGAGATTACATTCCAGCTCTAGAGCTCACTCAAATTAAACTTGAACACATCACTTACCACTTTGAGCCTCAGCTTCCTTATCTGTAAAATTGGGTTTATAAAACTTGCGTCTTCCTACTGGATTCTATGAGGATCAAATTAAATGAGGTCACATTTAAGTCAGCACTTTCCTCTTCATGGCAGAAAAGTGTCTTGTGCATCTTTATTTTTTTAAACCCTAACCCATAATGTTGCATATCCCAGACACTTGATAATTTATGTTCAATTGTGTTTCCCTTTAAATAAGTCACACTGGGCATTGCTGTGGCCTTTTATGTGAATGTGGATTTGACTGCCCCAGTGGCTATTTATTCCTTCGGCCCATCACACCAGATCAAGGTGAGCTTCTCTGATGAAGAACAGTATGGTCTTCCTCAGCTGGAACCATTGATGTTTCCATTATATCACACCATTTTTCTGTGGTCGCCATTCATCAATACACACACAGTGTCATTTGTCATATAAAAGGACTTTCCATTCAAGAGCCTAGGGTCTGTTCTGTGTTAGCTAGGCACTATCCGCCATGGGACGGCTTAGAACACTGCTCAGCAGGAAATCATGTTGTAAATGATTTGTTTTATTTCAGTCTTGTCATCCTGTGTAGCTCTGCACTGCTTTATCCAGGAGGTGGAAAAAGCTTTGAGAGTGAGTGGCCAGAATCAAGCGGCGTTCTCTCACTTCATCCTTTTTGGCACATTTTCTCTTGGACAAATGCAGTGGACATTTTGCAGACCTGCTAATCTCAGGAAGACTGAAGTTTTTAGAAGATCACTCTTCATATTTAGGGGTAAGTGGCAAGGGGGAGGAAATGCTCACTACTGTTTGGGTCATGTTTTCTTAGCTTGGCAAAGAATTATAACTTAATGGGATTGATTAATGACTCACACAGGAGACACAGTCCAGTAGTTTGGGCTTAACGAGAAAGAGTGCCTATTTTGCTTTTCAATCTCTCAAGATCTTTAGCAACTGTAAAATAACTACTTCCCTAGTTTACTTTTGGGAGTAGATTACACCAAAGAAATACTATTTCCATGGTCTTCTGGAGAATGTCACCTCCCAAAGAATAGTATGTCTGATTTCATAGAGATAGCGGGCCTTGAGCATTTAAACCCTCTTAAAATGCTTTCTGAAATTCTATCATTTTATTTGATATTTGCTTCTAAAACATTTCATCAGGGAAGAATAGACTGTTAGACTCACTTGATGGAGAAGTCTGCAGATTAGACTCAGGGTGGAGCACCCAGAGGTTTGGTGCCCCTCATTCAACCTTGGCATACTCTGTCATGACGATTAGGTGGGTTTCTAATGACCCTTCCAGAGTCCCTTCCTAGCTAAAGTATGTCTCTTTAAGAGTAGGAACTAGATCTTACTCATATTTTGGTCTCTCTATTGAAAGTGGTTCCATATGTTAGTTGCCACTGTCAATGAAATGTTTTACTCATCAATATATACATTTATGCAACAAACAACTGAATACTTTCTAGGCAAAAAAAAGCTACATATGTGAGCCAAACCAAGCCCCTGTCTTCATGGAGCTTGCTTCCTAGTAGTAGAGAAAACAATCCATGACAAATCAAATGAACTTCAATATTGCATTAGGTTGCTATGCATGCTATGAAAAAAATGAAGCAGATTAAAGGGATAGAGATCCATAAGGAGTTCTGTTTTAGATCAGGCAGCAAAGAAGTGTCATTCAGAGGAAGTGATATTCAAGCAGAGGTCTGAATGGAGAGGGGAAGAGAGCTGTGCAGATGGATATCTAAGGGAAGTGCATTACAGACAGATGGACACAGCAAGTACAAAGACAATAGGAATTCTGGCTAAGAAACTGGTCTCTGGAGTTGGGCTGGCTGGGTTCAAATGCTGGCTCTGCCACTCCCCTCTGCATGAACAATAGTCATGATGATAGTTGGTGTTCATTAAGTATTTACCATGTGTCAGTTAGAATGCTAAGTCCTTTACATGGTTCTCTTATTTAATTCTTATTTATTTCTTGTTTTAATAAATAGAGGCAGGGTCTCACTATGTTGACAAGGCTGGTTTCAAACTCCTGGCCTGAAGCAATCCTCCCGCCTCAGTCTCCTGAAGTGCTGGGATTACAGGCATGAGCCACCATGTTTGGCTCTCTCTTGTTTAATTCTCACATCAATCCTACAAAATTAGGATAGTTATGAATCCCATTCTAGCAACAAGAAAACGAGGCAAAAAGAGCTCAGTGAAGAGTGGTGCCAGGATTCAACCCTTGCAATTTGAATCAAGAGCCAATAGTTTTAACACAAAATAAAATGTGGGATGAGCATAGCCAGATGTGGGAAAGTTGGGACATTTGCCCTTTGTAGTTTTCCCCCTCTCCTGCCAATGACCTCCTCTTCTCCAGCCCTGCTTAGCCTTCTGAGGTGGTTTGGGAGGGGTGTACCCATGCATTACCACCTCTTGTTCTGGACCTTTCCCTACAAAAATCATTCCTGGTTCCCACCCCTTCTTTGGAGAACAGCCATTTTGGTCTAAGGAAACTGTCAAGGGAGGCTCAGCAAAAGTGCCAGTAAGAATTGTAACTTAGTAGAAATAGCAAAAAATGATAAGTCTTGGCTCTGCAAATAAGTTGTGAGATCTAGGCCAAGTCATTGACTCTCTGAGCCTCAGTTTCCTCCTACATAAAATGGATTGATATTATTTCTACCGCCTATCTCAATACTATTTCTCCTGTGCAAATCAAATGAGGTCATGTGTGGTAACATAAAATATACAATAAAATATAAGTCATATACACAGCACAGCATATTATATAGTATACATCAAATATACAATAAAATATAAGTAATATTTATAGCACAGCATATTTTATATATTTTATAAGCACAGTATATTGTAACAGATTTGTAAACATATCCTGTGATATTTAACATCTTGATTATCAGAATGTATCACTGTGACAAACTGCTGGCCCTATTTTATATTTCCATCTCTGGCGTCATGACCTCCTATGCCTTCCAATTTTTCAAATTTCATTTCTCAGGACAGTAAAATGTTACTTGGACTTTCACCAACAGTTTACTCTAAAACCGTTGCTTCTCTAAACTAGATAAATTAGAGCAGTTTGTACCTTTTGGAATGGAAGATATTTGACTGTAATTTCTACCACATGTATTTATTTTATTGTAGGAATAAAATAACAAAAAAATCTCAGTTAACCAGAATGCTAGGGGGAACGAGAGGTTTTAAATAACGAATTCTTGGTTAATTAAAAGGCAAAAATGAATTAGAAACTGCTTCCTCTTTTTATACTGTAGAATACATATTTTAAATCCATCATTTACTGCTCTGACTTAGCAGGTAGGGTACGGTGAGGGTACTGTCTGTGTGTGTGTGTGTGTGTGTGTGTGTGTGTGTGTGTGAGAGAGAGAGAGAGAGAGAGAGAGAGAGAGACAGAGACTGAGAGACAGAGAGAGAGACTGTTTTATGGAGAACAGATTTGACATTTCGAGCATCTCTGCGCAGTTTACAACACTTACGCAGTCATAGGCAACTGTGTTAATGATAGAATGACCTTAGGACAACAAACACTTGGAATTGGGAAGACTCATTACAAATTAAAAGGATGTTAAAAGCTACATAGTGGTTAATGGCTCAGGCTCTAGGCCAGTTCACTTAGGTTGGAATCCTAGAGTGGTTACTTAGTAGCTCTGTGACCCTGGAGAAGTTACTTAACTTCTCTGAGTCTCTAATTTCCTTAAGGGTAAAATGAGGATAATAATAATGATACCTGCTTCATAGAATTATTCAAGAAAAAGCAGTACCTCATACATAATAAAAGTACCCTATGAAGGTTGGAATTATTGCTGTTGTTGGTTGTAATGAACACTTACTAGGTCTTTAACATAGTCATTTATAACTCCATGAAGCAGGTACTGTTATTATCTCTGTTTTACAGCTGAGCCAATTGAAGAATAGACATAGTAAGTACCTTGCCTGAGATGCACTGGTACTAGTGGATGTGTACCCAACCCACATATGCCTGGCTCCAAGTACATGGTTCTAATCGCTATCCTAAACTGCCTTTCTTGTTCTCAATCCTTATCATAGACCTTATTTGTCATTATTTACCTTACTTCCTTGGTTTAGAAAGAACAATAAACATTTATGAAATGGAATGGTCCTGAACAATCAAACTCTGAGATGGGATTGCTTGATTCCATTTAATTGAGTTTTTTTTAGTATGATATATTAGTAAACATGACACTTTAAATAAATCACATGTTGGGAGTGGTCTTGAATAAATTATTCTAAATTTAATATTTCTTTGGCCTCAAACCTGCTAAAGTCATCATAAGATATGTCTTAAAGGATTTTATTCTGTTGGCTTTGGAAACCTTTTTTTTTTTTTCCTGTTAATGTGCTATTTTCTTGGAGTGCATTCTTCTAGAGGTCGAGGGTAAACTCTGAGTGAGGCTTAGAACAATTCACTCCCACCTGGGTGCCTACTGACATTATTCCATGTGGATAATGAATCACTTGACACATGGCCCATGAAGGTGGGAGAATATAGTAGAGAAAGACAGACACAATCAAGTCTACCTTTTGCAGCAATGGCAATGGGTCATGGCTGCATTTTAAAGAGAAGGGGAACATTACTTTTTCATTTAAAAGTATAAAACTGTGACTCATGCTGGAATTGGTCCAGAATGTTGGTCAAATAACCAGATTGACATCTAAAGCTAAAAAATTGGGGTAGAAAGCTGGAATGCAAGGACAGACATATAGGAAGTTTAGGTTCATTGGAAAAATGTGAACAAGTTAGAGAAAAAGAATAAGAAAAACAGAGTATATCATTAAAAAAAATGAAGTGCCTTTAAAATGACTCTTCTGATTTCCTAAGATAATCCTAGGAACATCATACTCCCAACCCAGCAAATTGATGGGATATCCAAAGAAAACCAACCCCTCCTTGTAAACAAAGTGGAAATTTCCTTCTTTCCAAAAGGGCCCCAGTCCCAGCCATAGAAGCAGCAAAGAGGCGAAAACACATTTCTGCCTGAAATGACCTCCTATTTTAAGAAAAACAACAGCCCCAAAAGAAGGAAAGAAAAAACAAAGATCCACCCAGAAGGAAATTGTATGTAAACAGCCCAAAAAGAGACCAAGACCTAGAGGGTTGGAATACTGAAATAAGCTATGAGTGAAAGGCATGATTAGCCTCTGACAATGTCAGATTCTGAACTTTGCAACGTTGCTTTGTGATTGACAAAAAGGGGTTGGGGGTGGGAGGAACCAGACAAAAGCAAGCTGGTTGAAAAGTCCCCTCTGCAGCGTGAAAACTTTGATCTTTGAAGTTTGCCTATATTTTTCAGGCCTCTGCTAGTGTGTAACCCAGGGAAGATCAGCAACCACAAAATGTTGGCTATAATTTTCTGCAATTTGTCACATGCCCTCTGCAAGCCCTGGTGAGATGATTTTCTTTTGTTTTTAAGCTTCGGATAGTGGCAAGGTGGTTCAGGCAAGACAAGAGCAAAGTGAAATCTTCCTTCAATTCTCCTAAGCCTGGGGGCTACATTAACAAGCAGGTGCCTTTTTATTTTTTTCTGCATATCTATTTTGTTTGGCTTAGATGGCATCAATTTCTCCCCCTTTTTTGGATCCAGCATTTAAAAATCAAGAGATTCCAAGTAAAAATTTGGTTTCATTTACTCTTTAAAAAAATCTGGTGACACAAGTCCCTGATTCCTGTAAGGTAACATCTCTGAAGCTGAGCACCTACTGCCCTGTGCTGGTAGGGCATGCACTTGACATTCCTCCCCTTCCCATTCTGCTGGCTCCACTCGCTTTTGCCACCTGTTTGGCTTGTCTGTGGGAATTTGTGTTGGGTTCTTATTTTTAAATTAATTAATTAGTTAATTATTTTTTTTTTGAGATGGAGTCTCACTCTGTCTCCCAGGCTGAAGTACAGTGGCATGATCTTGGCTCACTGTAACCTCTGCCTCCTGGGTTCCAGCGATTCTTCTGTCTCAGCCTCCCAAGTAGCTGGGACTACAGATATGCGCCATCATGCCTGGCTAATTTTTGTATTTTCAGTAGAGATGGGGTTTCACCATCTTGGCCAGGCTGATCTCGAACTCCTGGCCACACGTGATCTGCCTGTCTCAGCCTCCCAAAGTGGAGGGATTACAGGCGTGAGCTACCACATCCAGCTGTGTTGGGTTCTAACCTGATTCATGTACATCTTTAGGGCTATCTCCTGTTGAATCCAGGATGGCATCAGCCCGTGAAGAAAGATTCTAAGGCTGTTCTGGGCTTGGCATGTGAGTTATGATTGGTTTCTGATGTTCTCTTTAGGCACAGAAGGAGTGGGTGGCAGCACATATGCCCTGCATCTGCCTGGTATGATTAGTTAGATCTCTGTTTAATCCTGTTTTAACCTTGCCTTTAGATATTCTTAGTGTACCTTTTTTTTCCCCAAACATTCTTGAAATCTGGTTGTATTTATTTCATCTCAAAACCTCTGAACAAAATGAGATTCCATATGTAATCTTGTAGACTTTCTAGAAATTTCAATATGCCCAGCCTCTTTTCAGGGTCACTCAACCATTCTATAAGCAGTTCTTGGTAGAATACCAACAAAATCCCAATATGTGAGAAGGAATGCATTGATTAGTAGTAGCACATGTTTTAAGATGGTATGTGAAGCAGTAGCCACTACTGTGGCCTCTGTTTATCTATATAATCTAATCTAACCTAATGTAATCTATCCATCTATCTATCTATCTATGAATCATCTATCTATCTATTTTATCCATCCATCCATCCATTCATCCATTAGTTTTGTAGCCATTTTTTGGGACTCCCAGCTGCCTGTCGTAAGAATGAGGCCTACAGGTATCCTCACCTCTTCTGTAAGTGGCTTTCACATCCTCATCATAGTTCCCTACCTACTGCCCCTTGGCCAGCCCCTCCATTTCAGTAGAAGCCAGTATGCAACCAACACTTTCACATAAAATGGCCTGCCAGAAGTCCAGAGGCAGGAACCTCAGTGAGCTGCTTTTCAAAGGTCTCCGACCCTTAAAAGAAACCTCTTTGGTGGTTTTAGGGATTCTGTTGTTGGAGCCACAAGGACCCTTAAGAAAAATACTTGGAGCCAGCTGGTCCCTGCCATCATTGAAACCCAAAGGGAGGAGCTCCACGGGTGAGGAGCTGCTCCCTAGATGTCTTGAAGTTGCTTGTATTTCAAAAGAATTCAGCTTACCACCACTGTGGCTTTTAGCTTCTCTAATAAAGCAGTTTTTAAAAAGCTAAAAACGTAATCTGCCTTTTAAATCTGCTCTTCCTGCTGAGTCTAAATGGGGTTGCAGCAAAATGCCTGGCCAGCATTAGAGTTCTCTGAAGTCAATCAGCTGAAATGGGGTTGCTTGGGGGTTTAAAATATATTTGAAAACACTCCACGGGTGGTGAAAAATAACTGAACAAAGGCAAATTACATGAAAGGAAGAAGCAGGTGGAGGTTTATAAATCTAAAGAATCACTCGTATATTTTGGAAACATTAGAAACTGAGACAGGCTTGCTGACCATAGAAGTTCATCTATCTGATCATAAAAATGTTTTTCATTTGGCATTAGAAAATGATTATGCTAACGAAGATGGTTTCAAATACGCAGCCAGAAATAGCCATGGATATGCAGAATACTCGGAAAAATACCCAAAGAAGAACTGAGGCTAAAACACGTAACAGGTGAGGAGGTGCATTACTGGGATGTTTTCTCAGCAGCTTTGAGTAAGGCAGCATCACACATTTTCTTCATTTTAATGAAAAGGCGGGAGAGTTCTCTAAGAGTTGACGTTTTTTGTGAGGCCAATTCTAGTTTTGTATCTCTTGGAAAAAAAATCAAGATGAAAACTACCATGGAAAAAGAAATCTACAGATGATAAATTGCAGTATTTTTATGAAGACAAGATTAAGATTGTAGCATGCAGTGCATTATATTCTTAATATGTTAACATCTATGGATTAAGGTCACTTAGAATAAGGATGACCTGTGGGGAAGTAAGTGTAAAATGTGAGTTCTGCAACAAAAATACAACATATCTGATAGGGCAAGTTTTGCTACCCTCCACCCCCACCCCGGGACAGTTCTCTAAGGCACTAAGAAAGGAATAAGACCAGTTTCCCAGTAAATTTGCTGGTTGGATTATATGAGCTGCTTTAAAGTTTTACTTTGCCAAACTGAATTCCACACTTAGGAGAGAGGATAATAATTTAGTAGTGTAAAATATACTGCCAACACATAAATCTCTATGCAAAAGGGTCTTTGACATTACCCTTCCTATACTTTACTCCATATGGAACGTATAGAGTGGATAAAATTGCCAGAAGTTCTTGTTCTCTTTGTTGGATAATGAATTGAAGGCTTAAACTTGAAAATACAGCTTCTGCCAGCACACAATTTCTTGTTACCCTTTGAAGGCCAATGTGTGTGCTGAAAGAAATGCCTCAGAACACTTGAGAAGGTGGATGCATATGAGTAAATTGCAAGGGATTGGAGGCATCGGTTTGGATAAGAATGGAAAAATTCAGATATTTCGCCAAGCAGTTCCAAACAACTTTGATCTGGATATCTCAGGAGAATGAGCTTGTGCCATTCCAGCATTTTCTGGTTTTGGCCAGGCAAAGCATATAGTAAAGAAATAAATACAAAATAAAACCCAAAGTTTTTAATGAGTTTTTAGAACTTCCACGTCTGGCTGCAAATGGGAGACAAAAGGCAAATAGATATTGTTTTAAAAATGCTAAGCCAGGCTTTTTCTAACCTCAAAAAAACATTGGGGTTTGATTAGGTTCACATTTGGGGCAAGTTTCAGGATAGTGTTTGTTATAGCAACTTCCTCCCCATCTCTGTGGAAAGTCTGTTGGAGTTTGTTGTGGTTCTGGAAGCCACGCTCTGAAGGCTCTAGGCTGGGGCATCCAATGTTATTTGTGCCTCTGCCCACACTTCCTTCGCTGTGTTTCTTGGAACTGGGCTTCCCTCCACTGCAGGAGCTTGTACATGACTGAGAGGAACCCAGATCCCTTCTCCTCCAACCTTTTATGGTAGAGCCTCTTTGCTTATTTCTTACCTTCAAGCATCTCCAGGGTGTCCTGGGTCCCAGTGCCTTCAGATGGGTGGCTGTCCAATTCCTGCCTTTAGCTGAGCTTCAATCTATTGCTCTAAGCCTTACCTTGGTTCTGGGGTATTTCTCATGTTCAACCATCAGGTTCTTTTGGTTGCATCATTCATTCAGCTCTGGAAATCCACCACTTTCTGGGATATATCTTCTAGAAGGAAAAATTGTGATGTCTGCTGTGAAATAAAAGGGAGACCAAAATAAAATTAATGTTTTGTGAGAATCTAGTTATGTTCTAAGCACTGTACCAAATGCTTTATATTGTATTTCACTTAAAGTTCACATTAATATCCTAGTGTCTTGAAGATAAAAAGAGATCATCCACATATAACACTCTCTACAAGGCATGGCACACAGTAAGAACTCAATGAATTATTATTATTATTTCTTAAATTCCTTCGTAGGAAGGAACTTATTAATCTGTGCATTTTAATTAGGGTCTCCAAAAGGTCTTGCTATTTATAGGGCTTGATAAATGTTTGTTGAATGACTGAATGAATGGACTTTTGCCAGAAGCATCTTACTACTCTTGTTGATTTTTTGGTTAAGAAGATATATTTAATAAATTAATTTATGTCTCTTTATAAAACCATAGTTTTGAGGACTCTGATATCAAAATTGTCCAGATAAGGCAACAATTTTCCCTAATTTTATCTTTGTTTATTTTTCTTCATTTTGTGTTATTAGCTCTAAATTTTAATGAGCTGTATACTTCTTATGCTTGGATGAAATACAAATATATTACTTAGATATCATTTTTGATAAACCCAATCAGAAAATACAATGTTTTGCAGACATAGAAACTAGCTTAAAATCAAGCCATGGGAATACAAAAGTAAGAGCGTGAGAAAACAGACTGTTTCTTGAACAAAAAAGAAAAATTATAATTGAGAAAGCCAACTTAGGCAAATAAATAGTGCAGGGACAGTAATACGTTGGAATGAAATTATTTTTTTGAGATGGAGTCTCACTCTGTTGCCCAGGCTGGAGTGCAGTGGCATGATCTCGGCTCACTGCAACCTCTGCCTCCTGGGGTCAAGGATTTCTCCTACCTCAGCCCAGGCACATGCCACCACGCCTGGCAAATTTTTGTATTTTTAGTGGAGATGAGGGTTTTGCCATGTTGACCAGGCTAGTCTCAAACTCTTGACCTCAAGTGGGCCACCCGCCTCGGCCTCCCAAAGTGCTGAGATTAGGTGTGAACCACTGCGCCTGGCCTGGCAATTCTTAACTGTCAATGGGGTAATATAGAATAATGGAAAAGCTCAAATCTTTGAATCTCTAGCACTTCACCTCTCTGGACCAGTTTTCTCATCTGTGAAATGAAGTCATGTAAGGTTATCTCTAAGACTTCCTGGCCCTAACACTAACATTGTATGATTTTATTTAATAATAATAACTTACATTTATATAGCTCTTTAAGCCTTCAGAAACTCTTTTATACTGCCCTATTTAATACAGGGCTATTACACTAGCAGGTAAATGTAGAATATTTGAGAAAAAAGAAACACAAAAGTCTAATCTATATATTATTTATAAAAATGTGATTCACCTAAAGCTGTTGAATAGTCAATCACAAATGCCAGAGTTAAACTTATTACTTAGTCTCCCAGAATATGAGAATGAAAGAATCTCAGAAACCATGTAGTCACCTTCTTCATTATGGATGATGAAAGGTGAAAGAATAGGGCCAAGGTGGCTTGGCTCCATGCTGAGATCTTCAGACCTCCAAATGGGTGCTCTTCACATGACATCAATTTCACTGGGTTGATTGCTTGCTTGATTATACTGACAGTCCATGCAACCCAGGCAATCTCCTGGGCAAAACAGAGAAATAAAAGTAATGATGAAACATATTAAGAGTCAAAGAATAATTTTGCTTAAAAAATGTTTAAGAAACATAAGTGATTGCTGCTTAGTATCATTTTTGTCTTACCAAGATTCTGGATCGTTTATCATTCACAATCAAGGAAAAAACCTAGTCTTTACGTTTCTTTTTATTGCCTCTTTTCTCCCCACAAATCTACTCCAAGAATGTTTAGTATTTACATCTTTATCTACGTTCTCTTGACATACATGGTAACTTTGTAAAATGGATTATAGAATTCTGTTTGTCCTAATAAATTAAATATTAATTTTAGAAGTTTTTAAAGACTAATGTTACACTACTTCTGAATTTATCCTCCAGAGAGGCAATGCTAGGGATCAGAACTTTTTAATCCTTCATTTATTTTTATGCTAGAAAACTAACATAGTTTTATGTACTGACATTTAAAGTTTGAATGGCAGGTTAGTGTAATTTTCAAGACTTCAACATAAGAATCTATTTCATATTTTTTAAAAAGACTGCAAAATTACTTCTCTTTTTGGGTATGATATATTCTCATTGCAGCTTGGAGTTTCTGTTTTAAAAAGTCTTTCATAGAATTCATGTGCCAAATATCAAACGAAGTGTCAAACTTTGTAAAAATACAAAGAAATTAGTTTTTTCAATTTTATTAACATATAGAAACAGAAATCCTGTGGCACACATTTGAATAGTAAAAATTTTACAGAGGTATTAATGCAAGAGACACTTATCAACTCTCTAGAATGTACAAATCACCAGGCTGGGTGCTGTGAGAGATTACTTCTACTTAGAAGCTTATTATGATCCAGTACATCAGGGGTCAACAACATTTTTTGTAAAGGGGCAGTTGGTGAATATTTTTCGCTTTGCAGGCCATGTAATCTCTGTACTCAGATCTGCTACTGTAGAATGAAAGCAACCGTAGAATAGGAGTAAGAGAATGAGAGTAACCATAAGGTAATACAGCTATCTGAATGAATACTGAAACGTGTCAAACTATTTTCATGTACAAAATATTATTCTTGTTTCAATTTTTTCAACCATTTAAAAATGTAAAAAACAATTCTTAGTTTGTGGGCCACACACAAAAAAGCAGTGGGCCAAATCTAGTCGGCAGGACCTAGTTTACTGACCTCTAGATGTGTATTGAAAACTAAATAGAACACATGGGATAACATGCCATGATGGAAGGAACATATGCTGTGAGAGTATAAAATGGGAGAAATTAATTAGGAAAGGTTGTAATGCTAATATCTTATGGATATGATCATTTTGTTTTCATATTTTTTTGAAATGAGATTGTTATAACATAAAATTTACCATTTTAAAATGAACAGTGGCATTTAGTCTTCACAGTGTTGTACAACTGCCTCATTTTATCTAGTTCTAAAAGAGTTCCATCAGATGGAATTATCCCAAAGGGAAATCCCACACCCATTTGGCGGTTGCTCCCCATTTCCCTCCTCCACCAGTTGCTAGCAATTACCAATCTGCTTTCTGTTGCTATGAATTTACTTATTCTGAATATTTTTCATAAAAATAGAATCATACAGTATGTGATCATTTGTGTCTGGCTTCTTTCACTTAGCCTAATGCTTTCTAGGTTGATTGGTGCAGCATCTATCAGTACTTCATTATTTTCTGGCTGAATCATATTCCCCTGTACGCACATACCACATTTTGTTTGCCCATGAGTTGACAGAAATTTGGCTTTTCCCAACAGTTCCCCTATGAACATGCATGTACATGTATGCAGTTTTAAATTCTTTTTGATATATACCCAGAAGTGAAAATGCTGGGTCAAATGGTAATTCTATGTTTAATGTTTTGAGGAATCACGAAAATGTTTTCCACAATAGCTGAATCATCTTATATTCCCTCTCAACATATAAAAGTTTCAATTTTTCCACATCCACAAGAAGAACTGTAATTTTTATTTTTTGAAATTATAGCTATCCTAGTGGGTGCAAACTGGTATTTCATTGTGGTTTTGATTTGCATTTTCCTGATGATTAGTGATGTTGAGCATTTTGTATACATCTGTTGGCCATTCTATATCTTCTTTTGAAAATGTCTATTCAAATCTTTTGCCATTTTGAAATTGGATTATTTGGTTTCTTTGCTATTAAGTTGTTTGAATTTCTTATGTATTCTGGATATTAATTCCTTACCAGATACAGAGTTTGCAAATATTTTCTCCCATTCTGTAGGTTGTATCTTTACTCAGTTAATTGTTTCCTTTGCTGTATGGAAGTTTTTTAGTTTGATGCAATCCCATTTGTCTAGTTTTGCTTTTTTTGTCTGTGCTTTTCAAGTTCTATCCAAAAAGTCCTTGTCCAGACTAATGCCATGAAACAGTTCCCTGACATTTTCATACAGTAATTTCACAATGTCAGGTATTGTATTTAAGCCTCAATCCATTTTGACTTGATTTTTGGTACATGGCAAGAGATGGGGATCTAATTTTTTCTTTTTTCTTTTTCTTTTTTTTTTTTGCATTTGTATATTCAGTTTTCCCGGCACCATTTATTGAAGGGACTGTCTTTTCCCTAATGTGTGTTCTTGAAGCCTTTGTCGAAAATCAGTTGGCTGTAAATGCATGGATTTATTTTTGGGTTTCTATTCTGTTCTGTGGGTCTATGTGTTATGTGTTTGTTTTTATGTCAGAACCCTGATGTTTTGTTTACTCTAGCGTGTAGTGTACCTTTTGTGGTTCCACATGAAGCTTAGAATTCTTTTTTTTCTATTTCTATGAAGATGTCATTGGTATTTTGGTAGGGATTGCCCTGAATCTGTAGCTCGCTGTGGGTAGTATGGAGTCTTTTTACTCTTTTGATGATGTCCTTTGATATATGAGGGTTTAAAAATTTTTTTGAAATCCAATTCTTAAATTTCTATCAATGTTGGGTACATATTACTCTTTAAAAGCCCATTTTAATATAGCATATTATTAACAAAGAGCATGAAAACCAAATTACTAACTTTTATAGGCTGTCTGGTTAATAAGATAACTTCAATGGGATCACAATAGCTAATATATATGAAGCATTTACTATGTGTCAAGTCTGTGTTGAGTACTTGACATACATTATCTTATTTAATTCTCATAGCATCAACTACTAGGCACAGAGATGTTCAATGACATTACAAGGTCACACAACTATTGCATGGAAAAGACAATATCCAACCAAGGCAGTCTGGCTCCAGGACCTCATAAATTTGTCGGGTTTCTATTTTGAATGTTTAGGTTTGGATACACTATCTTGTGGCATAAATATATATATAATATATATATATAAGAGGCTAATGTTGATATCATATACATGGTTGACATGTAGAGGAATAGGAAATTGAGTTTGGCATTTCAGAAATACCAGTTAAAGGGGAAACCAAATCACACCAAATCTCTTAGGTAATTTGTCAATAAGGAAAAGCTCTGATTGTGTCATTCATTTGTCCAAATTTCTTCTATGACTAGACAATGTCTTTTGAATAATGAAGAAACAGTATTAATGAAATATAATATGTGGCAGTGCTTTTCAAAATGTTATTATGTTAGAACTCTGAGAAGGAGGTACTGATATTTTAATTTTGCTAAAGAACTAGTTTCAAGGTTAGATTCGTCCATGAGACCCACTCTGGATCTGAGCACAGGCTTGCACACCTGCCTCCCACAATTTCAACCACTGAGCACATTCACTGGCTCCTGGGATCTCAGTGGATCATTCTATCTTTATCTTCTTTACTCCAATTATTGTTATTCAAGGTAGAATATACTATTTTTATTGTTTCATGGCTTTGTTTTATATATCTCTTTTGTGGGCAATTTTCTTTTCCACATGTGTACTTATTTTTCAATGCATAATTGAAACACCAATGTATCCTTTAAGTCTTCTCTGATCTTCCCAACAAACATTCCTTCTCTCTTCTGAGTCTTCACTACATGCTCTGTCTTCGAATTGCCACTTGACTACATTTGTATGATCAGATGTAAATTTTATCTCTCCTAATAAACCAAAGTTCCATTAAAGTTTGAATCTTATTTTAACCACATTTGTTTCTTTCACAATATCTGGTCTAGTGTCTTATATCTAATGGTTCTCTAGAAATAAGAAACAGCCTCCTGAATAAGAGCCAAGTTCTAGCCTAAACATTCAGATTTAGTTCTCATTAGTAAGAGCTATCATCAGTGCAGTTGAAGAGAGCAGTTGTTGGGCCAGGTGCAGTGGCTCACACCTGTAATCCCAGCACTTTGGGAGGCCAAGGCAGGCAGATCACTTGAGGTCAGGAGTTTGAGACTAGCTTGGCCAACATAGTGAAACCCTGTCTCTACTAAAAATACAAGAAAAAATTAGCTAGGCATGGTGGCAGATGCCTTTAACCCCAGCTACTCGGGAGGCTGAGGCAGGAGACTCACTTGAACCCAGGAGGTAGAGGTTGCAGTGAGCCGATATCGCACTCCAGCCTGGGCAACAAGAGCAAAACTCCGTCTCAAAAAAAAAAAAGTAATTGTTGTAACTGTATAATTACATATATTTTGATAAAGTTTGCAATAAAGTATTTATGAAATGTACTAATTCATTCATTAAGTCATTCAACAACCACTTGTTGAATAGGATAAAACCACACATTCTTGTTTAAAGAAGCTTATAATTGTGTGTGTTTGTGTGTATGTATGTGTGTAAGAGAGAAAAACAGAGACAGAGAGAAAGAGATGTTACACGAGACAGTGAAAGATCTCTACCAAGGAGAACTATAAAACACTGTGGAAATAAATCATAGATAACATAGATAAGATGGAAAAACATTCGATGCTCATAGATTAGAAAAGTAAGTATCATTAAAATGGCCTGTGTTAGGCCATTCTTGTGCTGCTATCTAGAAATACTGGAGACTGTGTAATTTATAAAGAAAAGAGGTTTAGTTGGCTTATGGTTCTGCAGGCTGTACAAGTATGGTGCTAGCATCTCCTTGACTTCTGGGGAGGCCTTAGGAAGCTTTGACTCATGGTGGAAGGCAAAGCAGGAACAGGCATGTCATACAGCAAGTAAAGAGCAAGGCATGTGGGGGAGGTACCACACACTTTTAAACAACCAGATCTCATGAGAATTCACTCACTATAATGAAGAAAGCATCAAGCCATGAGAGATCTGCCCCCATGACCCAAACACCTCCCACCAGGCCCCATTTCCAACATTGTGAATTATACTTTCATATGAGATTTGGGGAACAAATATTCAAACTTTATCTTGGCCATACTACCCAAATCAATCTACAGATTCAATGCTATTCTTATCAAATTATCATCATTTTTCACAGAATTAACAAACATTATTTAAAAATTCACATGGAACCAGAAAAGAACCTGAATAGCCAATGAAATCCTAAGTGAAAAGAACAAAGCTGTAGGCATCACATGATCTGACTTCAAACTATACTGTAAGACTACAGTAATAAAAACAACATGGTACTGGCACAAAAACAGACACATAGACCAATGGAACAGAATAGAGAACACAGAAATACAGCCACACACCTAAAGTCATCTTATCTTTGACAAAGTCAACAAGAATTAGCAATGGGGAAAGGACTCCTTATTCAATAAACTGTGTTGGGATAGCTGGCTAGTCATATGCAAAGAATGAAACTGGGCCTCTACCTTTCACCATATACAAAAATTAGCTCAAGATGGATTACAGATTTAAATGTAAGACCTCAAACTATAAGAATTCCAGAAGAAAGCCTAGAAGACACACATCTGGACATGGGCCTTGGGAAATAAATTATGACTAAGTTGTCAAAAGCAATTACAACAGAACAAAAATGGATAAGTAGGACCTAATTAAACTAAAGAGCTTCTGCACAGCAAAAGAAACTATCAACAGAGTCAACAGGCAACCTACAGAATGGGAGAAAATATGAGCAAACTATACATTCAACAAAAGTCTAATATTCAGATTCTATAAGGAGCATAAACAATTCAACAAACAAAAACCACATAACCCCATTAAAAACTGGGCAAAAGACATGAACAGGTATTTTTTCAAAAGAAGACATAAAAGCAGCCAACAAACATGAGAAATGCTCACCATCACTAATCATCAGAGAAATGTAAATCAAAACCACAATGAGATACCATTTCACCATTCAGAGTGACTATTATTATAAAGTCAAAAAACAACAAAGGGAATTTGTATACACTGTTGGTGGGAATGTAAATTAGTTCAGCCATTGTGGAAAGTAGTTTGGAGATTTCTCAAATAACTTAGAACTACCAATTGACCCAGCAATCCCATTACTGGGTATATATCCAAAGGAAAATAAACTGTTTTACCAAAAGACACATGCATTTGTATGTTCATCGCAGCACTATTCACATGCAATAGCAAAGACATAGAATCAACCTAGGTGGCTATTAACAGTGGATTGGATAAAAAAATGTGGTCTATAGCTCCTTCTACTTTCATCTCACACCAGTTAGAATGGCAATCGTTAAAAAATCAGGAGACAACAGATGCTGGAGAGGATGTGTAGCAGGAATGCTTTTACATTGTTGATGGGAGTGTAAATTAGTTCAATCATTGTGGAAGACAGTGTGGTGATTCCTCAAGGATCTAGGAATAGAAATACAATTTTATCCAGCAGTCTCATTACGGGGTATACCCAAAGGATTATAAATCATTCTATTATAAAGACACATGCACATGTATGTTTATTGTGGCACTGTTCACAATAGCAGAGACTTGGAACTAACCCAAATGCCCATCAATGATAGACTGAATAAAGAAAAAGTGGCACATATACACCATGGAATACTATGAAGCCATAAAAAACGATGAGTTTATGTCCTTTGCAGGGACATGGATGAAGCTGAAAACCATCATTCTCAGCAAACTGACACAAGAACAGAAAACCAAACACCACATGTTCTCACTCATAAGTGGGTGTTAAAAAATGAGAACACATGGACACAGGTAGGGGAACATCACACACCAGGGCCTGTTGCAGGGTGGGGGCCTAGGGGAGAGATAGTAGGGAGGTAGGGAGATAGGGGAGGGATGGCATTAGGAGAAATATCTAATGTAGATGACAAAGTAATGGATGCAGCAAACCACCAAGGCACTTGTATACCTGTGTAACAAACCTGCACGTTCTGCACATGTACCCCAGAACTTAAAGTATAATTTTAAAAAATGTGGTATATATACAACATGGAATACTACACAGCTATTAAAAAGTACAAAATCATGTCCTTTGCAGCAACATGCATGCAGCTGGAGGCCATTATCCTAAATGAATTAATACAGGAATAGAAAACCAAATATCACATGTTCTCACTTATAAGTGGAAGCTAAACACCGGGTACACATGGACATAAAAATGGGAACAGTAGACACTAGAGACTACTAGAGGCAGGAAAGAAGAGGGGCAAGGGTTGAAGATACCTATTGGGTATTATACTCACTACCTGGATGATGGAATCATTCACACCCACAAATCTCATTATCATGCAATATACCCATGTAACAAACTAGACATGTACTCCCTAAATCTAAAAGTTGAAATTATCAAAAAAGGAGAGGCATATTTTTAAAAAGTGTGTAACATATTAGTTAGCAGTTAGTTAGTAGTAGTGCTTGAAGAAAAATGAAGCCAGGTACAAGGGTTAGAGAATGATCTTGGGAGGTAAGTGGTGGATAGTGTGGACAGGAAAGCCCTTTTAGCTAAGAAACCATTTAAGGAGAGATTCTAAAGAAAGTGAGGGATTGAACTATGGATTTGGTGAAGAACACTTCAGGTAAAGAAATGAAAGTTCAAAGTCCTGAAGCAGAAACCTGGGAGTACTGGAGCAGTGGAAGATGAGGTGAGAAAAGTAAAGGAGGCTATGCTAGGAGGGTCTTCTAGGTCATAGTAAGGACTTTAGAGATTACCAGGAATGAGATAGAAACCCCAGTGGACATTTGTTTGTTTGTTTGTTTTGCAGAAGAGTGATGTGATTTACTCGATATTAAAGGATTATGTAGGCTGCTGTGTATTCCTTGATTAATTATATTTTCTCAAGGGCAGGTGACATGTCTTATTTACCTTTTTGTTCTCAGTAGCTGGTGCAGGCAGTCTCCTATTCAGTAGCCGTTTAATAACTACATGTTGGGTAAATATTTGCCTGGGATACTGACTCTTATAAGAGTTATAAAAAGAACTTAAAAATAGAAAAGTTCCCTCAGTTATTACAACTCCAATGATACAATTTATTTCAGTAGAACATTGTGAGGTCTTTTGTATTTATTTATTTAGTAGAGAATTGTTTTGCTTTTCTTCAACATTAATCCCCAAACTAAGACTTTTGCCATAATCATCAGGAAATAATCAGCTCGTACAATGATAATGCCACACAAAATCTGAAGAATGAACCAAAGGAAAGACACTGGATTCTAATTTTGGCCCTGTGAGTCATTAGCCGTGTGACTTTTGAAAATAATCACGCATCCATTTCTTTGTGGAGCACCTATTGCACTGAGCACCTGCTCACTGTCCCCGAAATAAGACTTTCACGGTCTGATCAAGAAAGACAGAAATGTAAACAAAGATGAAGAACACAGGGCAGTGAGTTTGCTACTGTTGAAGAATACATGGAGGGCCCTGAGAATAACCATCCCATTCTGAGTTTACTAGGCAGCTAACAAGGAAGAGTACTCAAAGCAGAGACCAAGTGCAAAGCCCTGGTCATGTAGAAGAGTGTGTGTGTTGAGGGAATACTAAGGCACACGGGAGGGGTCTAGGGTAGGGTAGTCTTAGAGGACATGTCATTTTTATCTGGTGCATCTCTTCATTGGGGATGCCATCCTTCACCCATTCCATGTGATCTTCATGGTTGTTTACTGTGTCTTGCTTGCCAGCCATAGGATTAGATAGGTCATCTAGGATGACCATTCACAGTGAGTTATCACAAGACAAAGCTGCAGAATAACTTTCGGTTTTCTAATTAAAAAAAAAAAAAACATGAAACTTTGGTTGGTGTCTGGCAAAAAGAGTTTATTGTCAGGATATACCTGTCCTGAATTTAGAACTGGGACATTGCTCCCACTGAAGGTAGCTTTAGGGCCTGTATTTATTCCTTCTCAGATTTGGGGTTATTTCTGCAATTCTGTTCATGTCTTCTTTCTCCTTTACATGTGCATAATTTTTATTTCCTCAGCTTGTATGTGGTCCCTCAGGTTGTCCCAATCTCTACTATATCTAAAAATTTTTAAATATTTATTTGACTTTTTCTCTATTCTTCATTAAAAGAAAAAAATATTTAATACCTATTATGTGCCAGGAACTACTCTATGTGCTAGGGCTAGAGTAATAAACAATTTAGACAAGGTCCCACTCTTCATGAAACTTACATTTGATGGAGATAAATGGCCAATGAACAAACAGAGACATAAATAAGACAGAGTCTGGTACATTCTATGATGGGAATGAATGGGAGCCAGACAGAAAGTAACAGGGTTGAGAATTACTTTGGAGGTGTTGGGGGAACATGATCAGTGAAGGTTTCCAATGTGGAAGTAATAGTTAAGCTAGTCCCCACAAAAATGATTTCAAGATACGCATTATAAGATCCCTGAGGTGGGGAGAGCTTTATTGGTTCAGGAGCTAACAAAGGCCAGTATAGCTGAAGGGACTGGCATGAGGCAGTTAGAGAAGAATATAAATTTCCTATCATGCAGAGCTTTCTAAGTCAGGGCAATGAGTTTTTTCATTATGAAGAAACTGAAAAATTTTAAGTATGTCAGTGGTATGATTTGAATTACATTGTATAAAGCTAACAATGGCTATTGTGTAGAAAATGGATTACCAAAGGGGAAAGAATGGAAGCAGGGAGACTAGCTTTGAGGCTACTGCAAAATTAGACAAGAGATAATTATAGCTTGGTCCAGAGGTGGTCAGTGGGAATGAGCAGAAGCAGATAGACTAAAGCTATAAATAAAACTTGCAGAGCTTGCTGAGAGATAGGAGGGAGGGAAAAGGAAGGAATGAGGGTGATTCTTCATCTTTTGCTGAACAAATGAGTGGCTGGAAATGCCTTTTACTAAGATGGAGAAGACTAAGAACAAAACAGTTGGGAGAATGTCTCAATAGATCTATTTAAGAAATGTGAACAGTCTGAGCTGTACAAGGAGGTCTGTATTGGACACATTATGTTCTCTCTTTGAGAGACACATCCAGTTGGCCCATTTCATCTTTTCGAGTCTGGTCACACCAGGCCATTGTCTAGCTTATGTTCTGATTTCCCTTGCATTAAGTGTTTCCACCTTTCCAGTCAGCTGAGGTTGTGGGGGGAATGTAGGTCCATGCAATCCAATTCAGAGCCCCGAGAGGGCAGGCCTGGTAAACACACCGATACATAAGGATATAATGCCCACCTATCTTACTTCACAGGGTTATTATGGGGTTAAAACACTTTGTAAACTAAAATGGTCACAAATGTAATGGGTTTAAAGGACCCTAAAAGCTGTTTAATTTACTGAACCTGCATATTTATACCAATTTTACTAAATTACTTGAAAACTTATAATAAACTTTTATTTAATCATACTGGTTGTTGCCAGATGCTAACAGAAATGTAGGAAAAACTCACATACTTTTGTGCTCAATGGAAGGTAATTTAGCACAAAGGCTAAATTGGGTCCATAAAACTTGAATGACAACAGGCCAGGGGCTGTGGCTCACACCTGTAATCCCAGCACTGTGGGAGGCTGAGGTGGGCAGGTCATCTGAGGTCAAGGTTGAGAGTTTGAGACCAGCCTGACCAACATGGAGAAACCCTGTCTCTACTAAAAATATGAAATTAGATGGGCGTGGTGGCACATGTCTGTAATCCCAGCTACTCAGGAGCCTGAGGCAGGAGGATCACTTGAACCAGGAGGCAGAGTTTGTGGTGAGCCAAGATCGCACCATTACATTCTAGCCTGGGTAACAAGAATGAAACTCTGTCTCAAAAAATAAATAAATAAATAAAATAAACTTGAATCACAACTTAATTCCTTTGAATTAATTGAGTATTAGGGTAAATAATCCCTAATACTCTAAATAGCAATTGCATATACCCTGGTGCCCTAGTGGTACAAGGCCTATTTGTTGTTAGTATTCTTACCTCCTGGCAAAAGTGAGGGGAATCGCTTAAAATAAGGATAGAGGGTTGGCCATGTATGGTGGCTCACATCTGTAGTCCCCATACTTTGGGAGGCCCAAACAGGCAGATGTCCTGAGCCCAGGAGTTCCAGACCAGCCTCGGGAATATGGCGAAATCCCATCTCTACAAAAAATACAAAAATTAGCTAGGTGCTGTGGTGTGTGCCTGTAGTCCCAATTACTCAGGAGACTGATGTGGGAGGATCACTTGAGTCTGGAAGGCAACAGTTGCAGTGAGCTGAGATTATGCCACTGCACTCCAGCCTGGACAACAGAGTGAGATCATGTCAAAAAAAAAAAAAAAGGGTGTGTGTGTGTGAGGTTGTTTCAACACTTGTTCCTCTCTTTCAGTTGTTCACTATCCTGGAATTCAGGCTTCCCTGATGATAACCTGTGGCCCAAACTTTCTCAGGTCTAATCCTATCCCCTGCTCAGGGCTGGCTTCATGGGCATGTGATCTTTTTTAACGGGCATGTGACCTATGTTGTTTAGGGCATATGATCTTCATGAGCATGTGACCTGTGCCATTGCACATGGTCCTGTGCTCAAAAGTGTCCTACACTCATGCTCTGCTGCCTCTGTTTGGAAATTTTTAATAATTTTATCTTTGAACTTGTGTTTCATAAATAAAGTATGATGGGACAATAAAGCTTGCATCTGAGCAGAGGAGATCCATGCAGTAGAGCTTCTCCAATCTTCCTAGCTGCCCCATCTGCAGATGGCATTCCCAAAGCCCCAAGCACACAGAATTCTGATGGACCCATGAAACAAGCGAGCTCAGCAAGACTCAAAGCAAGTACAAGGTGAGCATGCTACATCCAGGACCTGTGTGTGTGTGTGTGTGTGTGTGTGTGTGTGTGTGTGTAGGGAATGCAAATGATCTCAAAAGACCATTTCTATTCAAACCAGAATTTGTTTTAAACACAGGAAAAATGCAATGTTCTAAAAAACATATGACCAAGGAAACTTGTCACATCTTTTGTTTTATTAATTCCCTGTATTAGTCAATCAGTTGTGTTGAAAATAACAGAGAAGGAAAGGGAAACATGGGGCAACCCACAGTTCCTTTTCTTTTCAGTCTTTCTTTACTCATCAGCAAGTTGAAGGTAGGGCATGTTGGTAAAATATGTGCATGTTGAGAAGTAAAATTGAAAACTGACTTTTGTGCATCATTTCCACTGTTCTGGTAATAACAAAATACATATGCATCTTTAGCAACTTTAACAGCTAAAAGTGTCATACATTTAGCATGATCCCTTTTCATTTAAGGGGTATGGTAGGCCCTCCATGTCCTAGGTTCTGCATTATGGACTTAACTAAGGATTGAAACTATTTGGAAAATAATTGTACTTGTACTGATGCATATAGACTTTCTCCATATCATTATTCCTTAAACAATACAGTATAACAACTGTTTACATAGCATTTACATTGTATTTGGTATTATAGGTAGTCTAGAGATAATTTAAAGTATATGGGAGCATGTGCTTGGATATATACAAATACTATATCATTATATATAGGGAATTGGGAATCTTTGGATTTTGGCATCCTCAGAATGTCTTGGAATCAATTCCTCACAGATACTTAGGGCCCCTTTCTTTTGCAAGGTCTTAAAATTAATGTTATTTGCTTAAGAATTAAAATAATCTCTCAAGAATTCTGTAGAAACTATTAATTTGCCCAATGGATTACTTATTGCCAATGTAAAAGTTAATTGCTTTAATTTTCAAATTAATAGATTTAACTCAGATTTTATTGTACTTTTAATTTCTTAATGAATCACTGAAAATATAACTATATAGAAAGCTTTTGTCTGTAACATTTGTTAGGAGGAATAGTTTTTCCATACTATAGTGCAGGAAATCCTACTTTGAGAATGTGTCTGTATTCTTGCCCCATCCTGGCTGCTTCCTTGGAGGAGGAGAGACTTAATTTGGTTACTGAGTTTGGAAAAATAAGCTGGGCTTGTAAAGCCAACTCCTTTCTCTTCAGCAGGCAGCCACCAGCAGGAGCACACCTTCTGCTTAGCTCCTTGGTTCACATAGACAGTTTTCCCATGAGATGTGGTCTAGCAGTCCAGGCATTGAGTGGGTAAATTTTAATTCTAGTCTAAGTCCTATCAGGAAACCTGTGATAGAAGCCACATTCTTTGATATCAACCACATTCTCTAATATGATGTTTAATATAGTTACTTTTTTTTTTTTTTTTTTTGAGAGAGAGTCTTGCTCTGTAGTCCAGGCTGGAGTGCAGTGGCCTGATGACAGCTCACTACAGCCTTGACCTCCTGGGCTCAAGTGATCCTCCTGCTGTGGCCTCCCAAAGTGCTGAGATTACAGGTATGAGCCACCATACTCAGCGGGCAGTGTTACATTTTGATTTCTTCAAAATATGGAGGTAATTTCTCTTGAGAATACAGTAAAATCTGAATTGAAATTTACCTATTTAAAATAAAGGTGATATGGGCTCCCATTCGCCTTACCTTTTTGTCATGTTTTTCATTTGGTTCTGAACTCAGAGGGGAAGAAGGTGGAGATGCTATTTATTAGGTCCTTTTAGTACCAACGAGGTCAACACCATTACCTCTACTATTGGTGACAACTTCAGCAAAACTCCATGATGAGATGGGATTTGTTACCTTCATTTTTATTTCTACTTTTATGTTCTTTTTTATATCCTATGTAGTTGCTACCATGGCTTAGGCTTAGAGGAGTTTTTTACAATATTCCCAAGGAGAAAAGTAAAGGTGAGGTAAATAAAACTCTGAACATGTCATGTGGCAGAGAGACCATGGCCTGCTGACTGGGCTTCCAAGATCCAGGGCTTGCACTTTTCTGTCCTAGACTTTTCTAAGAATGGAGACAGGGAACAGCAAATTGGTCCAGTGAAATATCTCAATCTGGTCAGATGCAGCTCTAGTCTAGACGTGAAGGGAATGTTCTGCACTGAATTTCCACTGAAAATGGGAGGTCCAAGATTAGAGCAATCAATCAGAGGATTTTGGTTTAAATTATTACTTTTTGGCAAGCTTGTCAGGCTGTCCTAAGAGCTTTCTCTAAGATCTTTTATGATAAATAACTACCATGCCAGTCTCACTCCCCCCATCCCCTACCAAATGGCTACAGATGAATTACCTAATTCCATTGCTTTAAAAAGACATTTCTGTTAGGAGAGATGGAAACAAGAGAACACATTTCAAAATCATCCTCCCTTGTCCCATTAAATTGAAGTTTTAAACAAAACTGCCTTGACTCATAACTGTCTTATAACAAAAAAATTCACAACCAACTTTTCTTTGGCAGAGAAAGCTCTGTGGACTAATGAGCTCCAGATAGCTTTCGGGGTGGTCAGCAGACCTCAATGGATTCTATGAAGTCCCACCTTGGGTTTCCTTGTTTAATGATGTCCAAAATAGATCCATTCATCTATTTATAAACTTTCTAAAATTAGCAAGAGAAAAACAGACTTGTAAGCTGAAGCCATGGGATACTTCATTACCTCAGTTATTAGCCTGACAAAATAAGTGACTTTCCATTAAACAGCAGTGACAGAAAAGGAGGAGGGTTTAGAGGTCAATAGCTCCTGTGATACGAATCCCTAAATGTAGCCTTTCTCTAGGGACTGTCGGAATGAACCGCTGACAAGCTAATTGCTCTTATTCCCTAATTAACCAAGCCTGGCTTCATTATTAGTTTGTGGCAACTGGACAACATTTTCAAGGATCTAAAGATCTACCCAACAATAATTAGTAAACAACTGAAATGAAACTAGCTTCCACTTGTTGACAAGATTAATTGAATAATTATTGTTTCACTGAGAATAAAAAGAGCAAAGAAATGTAGCTCGGGAATCTGCAGCAGTCTTTCCTTGGGCAAAATTTCCTCAGGAACACACAAAAGCTTTCTATTAAGAAGAGCTGCTGGCTGAGAGTGGTGGCTCACACCTGTAGTCCCAGCACTTTGGGAGGCTTAGGTGGGCAGATCACGTGAGGTCAGGAGTTTGAGACCAGCCTGGCCAACATGGTGAAACCCCATCTCTACGAAAAATACAAAAAATTAGCTGGGCATGGTGGTACGTGCCTGTAATCCCAGCTACTCAGGAGACTGAGGCAGGAGAATTGCCTGAACCCAGGAGGCGGAGGTTGCGGTGAGCCGAGATCGCGCCATTACACTCCAGCCTGGGTAACAAGAGCAAAACTCCATCTCAAAAAAAAAAAAAAAAAAAGAGCTGCTGAATCTGATCTATCTAAAGAATCCCAACATGGAATTTAATATTGAATTTGTTATGATTTATTGAGTCTTAACTATTTTCAATATACTTTTTCATATATACACTTAACATCTGTATATATCGTTTAAAACACTAACCACAAGGATAGATATTGAACAGGCATCTAACAAACGCTTTACACATATATAACTTTGCAAAAACTAATTGATTTAGCAAAGCAAATTGTACTCTGAAACAACTTGTGGCAAATAGAACAATGTGTTTGGTTTAATTTGGCTTAATAGCTGTGATTTTTAAAATTGTTTGGTTTTTCAGTATGGAGTGCAAAAGACAAAAATGTACATCAAATTTCCATGGAAATTCATTTTTGTGTGTCATAATTAAGCACTAGTGAGGATTTTGAAGTTTGAAAATTGGTCACTGTGGATGGTCCATGATTTCATTGTACTGGAGCCTGTTTTTTTCTTGTCAAAAATGATTTCAACCACACAGCTCAAACTGTCAGTAATAAAGGATCCTGGCTGTCTTAGACACGATAGTTCCCTCTGGAGACTTGATAGACTGTTAGTAAAAACCCATTTTAAAAGGTCTGGATATTTGCCGACCCCTCTATCAGCACGAAATAAGATCTCTTGGGTGACCACAGGGATGTCTACTCGTCTTATTAGAGAAGAAGGAGAGGAGTCTATCATTTTCTTTCAGAATGGACTGATATTACTGGGCAAGCTTGAAAGCTGAGGGGAAACTCTGAACACAGAATCTAGAATTTGTGGTGCTCAGCCACCTCCATGTGACAATATAATGAACCTTAGGGGAATCTACTCCAACAAATTATACAAAGGTGAGGAAATGGTGATGATGATAATCATAGTGGCAGCAATTGCTAGTGCTATGTACTATACATGCATTATTGCATTTAATCCATCCAAGGATCTTCCCTTCTTGCAAGGGAAGTTTTCTTTTCTCCCCAGTTTACAAATGAGGAAGCTGAGGCTCAGAAAAGCCAGGTCTCTTTTAGAGGTTTATATAGCTGATCAGTGGAGGAGGAGGACTCAAACCCAGATCTCTTTGGCTCCCTAAGCAGGATGGCAGCCAAGAACTTATCTACTAGAATCATTGTTATACATGTGGTTATATAGAATATAGATGATCTAAAATCAAACAATACAATTTGGAAAGAAGAAAAAAAATTAGTGTATCGGGGTTAGTGAATTGAAAATCACGTTTCACTGAGAAACTACATTGGTCATAGCCCAGAAGTTAAATTTGTGCTTACCATAAACTGAGAAAGTGCTGGAGATATCTTCTCTGTGGGTAAATTAATCTCGTTCTCAGATGGAAGAGCCTGCATGGGCCCCACAATAGGAACAGCATTAGGAGGAGTAAGGTCTGGCAGCCTCAGAGTAGTAGAAGCAGAATTCTATTAGACAGGGGCCTGGCTGTTAGGACGAAGCTCCAAAGGGCCGAGGGAGGAAAACATGGTAGCTGGCAGGAAAGTCCACATGTTGGAGAGAAGAGATAGGCTGGGAAGCAGGAAACCTGGGTTTTTCTTGGCTCTGCCTTTGACTAACCCTGGAAAAAATCACTCCAGATCAGGTGGTTCTCAGCCCAGGTGGAACAAGAGCCACACTCTCTCTCAGTATCTGAGTTCAGTCAGCACCTGTACTTAGCTGGGGCCAGGGGTGCTAAGTGACTACTATGCATCTGCCGAGCTTGTGTGGTAAACACTGCTTCTGTCCACAAATGCCAGGGATGTCCCCACTGAAAAACTCAGTCCACCCTCCAGATGCCTCATCCATAAATGGAGGAAATAGAATTTCTATCTTAAAGTCCTTACTGGGAAGGGTAAGTCAGCCCCTCAGGTGGGCTGTTAGCCCCCATTCCCTCCATGACCAGAGCACATCCAAACGACTCTGTTTTATCTCTTAGGCTCTGGGTGAGCCTTAACTTGAAGGAAGAATTCTTTGATTATGAAGAAAACTCAATTTTGAGAAATCAGTGGATTAGAAGACCTTTAAGGTCCTTCCTATTCTGGGTGTTGCTGAGTAGAGGAAAATTGAGACTGAAAGTGAGAAAGGAGAGTTCTAATGTGAAAAGGAGTCAAGCTTGATAAGATCTGAGAGAACAAATGACCAGGCCCAGCTGCTTACTGAGTCTTTGATTGGCCGGCAACCCCAATGGGTCACAGCTGTAGAGAGGTCTGATGTCACTCATTCAAATGCAGATGCAATCTGACTGGATTAGTGGCCAGGGTTGGAAGATTCTCTCTTAGGCCTCCTCATTATAATTAGCAGAGGATGTTGATAGCAGGATTGGTTTTTCTAATTGCTGTTCATATAGGTTTTTCAGTGTGGGGTCGGTATTTTCAAAAAGGCCTTGAAATGCAAATCTTTTGCCAGTGAAGGAGTCTGTGTGGCCCAACTCTAAATCCTGGTGTAGGGGAAATTATTGTTATAGATGTGTCTCTCTTTACAAAAAGTTTCATACAAATCAAAATTTGAAAGTTCAAATTCATGTTCAAATGCAACACAGGAGCTTGCACTCATTCCTCCTGCAAAGTAGAAAATCTTTCTTTTATGCATGTAATTATCTGCTGACTGCTTTATCTATTTATGTTGTATTTCCTTAAAGTGGTGGATGGCCATATTGCCTAGGGAGGCCCACACATTGTTGGGTCACCCTTTAGATAATTCGTTCCAAACAGACTACCTGAGAGGAATTATGTCTTTTATTTTACCTCAGAAACACTTCAGAAAAGAGAACAAAACAAACAGAAGTGGCCTTAAAAATGGATAAATACAAGGAATAAGAAAAAGCATTGTATTCATTTACTGGACAATATTTTGGTTATGTTTTTATTGTAAATCTCAGTAACAGGATATAAGTGATCAAAATGTCCTATAAAATTGATCAAATATTCTGTTTCTTGCAGCTGTCCACTAGGATTAAAGAAGGCTAGTTCCATGTAGGTGCTGGTGTGTTAAACTAATAGTTATTATTAGCAGCTGAAAGCTTAAATGGCCCTACTGTACTGAATAATGTAAGTGTAGTAAACATCAACAGGCGTTACCCATCTATTGCCAGTATAGGAAAGCATTAAAGAGTCAGGGTCTTTACAGAAGACTATGAGTATGGTGCTTTGTGAGGACCTGTAAAAGATGTGAAGTATGATATGTTGGCCCTGTGTACAATCCTTATGGAGATACAGGATATAGTCACAAACAAGAAGTAAGAATCAACATGAGACCGAACAGTATTCTTAAGCACACGTATTGAACACCTACTGTGGGCAGCACAGTAGGCTCAGAAGTAGTACTAACAAGTAGTACTACCAATGTGGCTTGGAGGCATCTCTAGCAGAATTTGAGTTCAGTCATGGTGCATTGTGAGAACAGAGGTACACCTCAAAGAGAAACTGAAAAGTGATAGAACATACATGGGTGTCAGATTCTACTCACCTGTTTTTACCTGAAAATTACCTTCTAACATTCAGTTCTTATTCAACCCTACATTTTTGATGCATCAGACAAGAGGTACATAGGGCAAAGCAGCCAAGCTCCAAGTGTCTAGAGTGACTACTGGGTATCCTTCATGTCCCCTAGGTCACCAAGCCTTTCAGAAGAAGGGGATGTTGAGTGTGACACACAGCTCTTGTTGCAAGGCCAAGGTTGTTTAGTTGGCCCTATTGTCCTCAGCTCTGTACAAACTCAAGTTCCTTTGGCTTGTGGACAGATTGTGACATGGACACCCAGCAGTGCATTAGGGACTACTGGTTGTCCCTGGCTACCCCTTCAACTACTCCAGTGTGTGATCCTTTCAGGTCCTACGTGGATGCTCTAAGGGGTTGAATTGTTTACTAATTTTCTAATTCTTTTATTTTTAATTTTCGAATTCTTTACACAGGGACCAGAGATGCACACATAGCCCTCTATTCTGGGAAGACCTTGAAATAAAGTAGAGTCGTAGCTGCATTTTTAGGGGTATGGAGAGAGCCACACTATATGACGTCCTCCCCCAGGCTCTCTAGAAGGGCAATCTCCCTTTTCAGCTCAGTAAGTCCAAAGATTTATTTTCTAACATTATAGCTTTTTTCCATTTAACTTAAGACACTAGTGTTTATCAACAAAAAAGTTTTGGTAATACAAGTCTTACAAAAAGAAGTATCATGTGCAGACTTAGCTTCACTGTGAGGCCATATTTATCATTTAGACCTTAGCAAGAACTACTTATTCTTTTCTATTAAAGCAGGTGTCCTCTTGTCTCTCTCTCTTTCTCTCTCTCTCTCTCACACACACACACACACACACACACGCACACACACCTTAGTTTTGCTGATGGGTTACTCAGTGCATAGTTACCAGCTCTTTTGCCACCACCTTTACCTCCTGAATCCAAAGCCATTTCCTGGGCTTTTTTTTTTTTTCTGTCTATTAAGACATGGGGAATAGAGCCAAAAGTCACAGGATGGCTTTTGCCTGGGGTACAGAAAAGGCTGAGGTTGCCCTGATGTGTTTCAGCCACGAGTATGCTTGCTTGGTTCCTAAGATGCTGAATGAGTTGGGAATCACAGACAGAAATCTAAGGACTGAGGGACTCCAAATTAACATTTTGATTTCTGTGGTGTGCTTCAAGATATTTGTGTGATATTGTTCAGAAAATAATATTTCTATTGAAAATTGCATGGAAATATTTGTATAGTTTAACAATACAATTGATAGGTTTTAATGGAGGCTGTTCTGGGAGCCTGTTCTCTTGGCAGGAGTATGGTTGAAACATGAGGCATATTTCCAAAAAGATTGCTAGACAGTACTAGAACTTGTAACAGAAGCTGGATATATTAAACCAATATGTGTATTAATGATTAAGACCCAACATACACATAGGCCCTACTGACACAAACATATACACATTTCCATATTGTGTTAATTTAGCCACAGCACCTTGCTTAAACCTTACTTTTTCATAAGTTTCTTGCTGCAACTCCTAGGTGGGTTCCTGGGACCTGTGTAAGCGGCATTAACTGCATTCCCATGGCTTCCACACAGCAGGACAATCTATTATTTTATCAGCCCTATTCAACCTTACAAAAAGATCTGTTTTTACGTGGGCTGATACCGTAAGTGCTGATTTCAGACCAAGGCCTGCTGCTCTATTAGCTTTTTCTTTCTATGCCTGAATGTAGATCCCCTCGGAAACAAGGAGATGAATGGAAATGCAGACTCCCAGCTCCAGTAGATACAGTGATTGCTTCACAAGTTTCATTTGCACAGAGTTCAAAAAGAAAGAGTAAAGGTGGGCCTTTAGTGAAGAAATATAAACGTGTATCGTAGACGTAACCTGGACTAACATGAACATATATTGTTCTTACTGATCTTTAAAATAAAATTTTTAATGTTTAACATTTAACTTTCTTAAAATTCACATTTATATGCTGTAAGACAGCTGCCTGAACTTGGTTGTATCATGCTTTCCAATGGATATCTAGCTTTTGAATATACTTTAATTTGAAAAATAATTTCATGGATCTTTGACTTATTTGCATGGTGACCAGATAACTGGAGCTCACGCAATAAATGTCCACCATGTACATTCATAATTGTTCGAATCTGTTTCCCTTCCCCCGATCAAGCTTAACCTGTAATTGAAGGGCTTCAGAGTGGAGATGGGGAAGTTTAGCTGCCTTTTCAGTTTTTCTCTCCTTGTAGCAGTCCAAAGTAAAAGGAGGCAAGGTTAGATTAAGAGGGCTAGTTCGGTGCCTCCGAACAAACCCAACTGTGTCTGTTTGCAGCTTTATTTAGAATTTGGGCCTGTAATCCCTGTACTTTGGGAGGCCTAAGCAGGAGGATCACTTGAGGTCAGGAGTTCTAGACCAGCCTGGCCAACATGGTGAAACCCTGTCTCTACTGAAAATACAAAAATTAGCCGGGCATGGGGTTGTGTGCCTGTAATCCCAGCTACTTGGGAGGCTGGGGCAGGAGAATAGTTAGAATCTGGAAGGCAGAGGCTGCAGTGAGCTGAGATCAGACTACTGCACTGCAGCCTGTGTAACAGAGCGAGACTCTGTCTCAAAAACAAAAAAGTATATAAGAATTTGGGTACTTGATGCTTCTATATAGTGGCCAATATAAGGCCAAAAATATGAGGTCATCTTTTTATGCTGTGGAATAATTTGGGAAACTTTTCATTTATCTACTTTCAAAAATTAGTACTTTTTTTTTTTTTTTTTTGAGACTGAGTCTCGCTCTGTTGCCCAGGCTGGAGTGCAGTGGTGTGATTTCTGCTCACTGCAACCTCCGCCTCCCAGGTGTAAGAGATTCTCATGCTTCAGCCTGCCGAGCAGCCACCTCGCCTGACTAATTTTTTTATTTTTAGTAGAGATGGGGTTTTGCTGTGTTGGCCAGGCTGGTCTTGAACTCTTGGCCTCAAGTGATCTGCCTCACTCTGCCTCCCAAAGTGCTAGGATTACAGGTGTGAACCACTGATCCTGGCCTAAAGATTAGAACATTTTAAATAGCATTAAATATATTTGTACCTGAGAGTTTTGCTGGAACTTTAACTGTTTTTGTTCTGATGCTTTTTATAGAGGAAGGACTTATTCTTGATCTTCTTTTTCAATTTTCTTCCATAGTTAGGCTTCTGATTTATTAATTTTTCTTCCCTTTTTAAGACTCTTTCTATTTTTGAACATACAGCAAAGTGCAAAAATCCTAAGCATACAGCTTGATGATTTTTACATACATATAAACACAGGTAACCTCCACACAGAGCAAGAAACAGACATTTCTAGTGTCCCAGTAGGCTCTCTCATTCTTCTTCCAAAAGTGACTGTTATTCTAACCTCTATCACATATGGCAGTTTTGTTTGTTCTGGAGCTCCTATAGACAGAATCATCCAGCATGTCCTCATTTGTGTGTCTAGCTTCTTCTGCTCATTGAGTTTCTGAGATTCATCTACAGGAGTGCAAAAGCATTTTTCGAATATACAAGGAATTATTGAATATGCTATTATTGTACCAAATCAAAGGAAAATATCTGAGAAGAGACTATAACCAAAATCACATTAATCAGAACAGAAAACTCAAGATAAGGAAAGATGAAGAAAAAGAAAATAGGAACAAAGGAATAGGCAATATCTACCAAATGCATTCACTCCTCTACATGCGTAATCATTATCTCGGGGTACATAATGCAGGGCTAGGGCAATGATCCTGGAGTAAAGTACATGTACTACAAAATAATAGTAATAATAATAATAATAGTCTGGAACTAAACAAAATACTAAATTTTTGTTAAACCTAGGCATATAACAAGAGAAACAGAAGGGAAATGAAAGCATAGCAAAAGTCGCATTTGGGATGGTGGGATGGAGAAAGTGTGTTGAATAGAAAATGTGTTCTTAAAAGCTCTTCTTATGGAGAAAGAGTAAAGGAATGAAAGACCAGTGCACTGTTGGAGAGAAAACAGTTGATACCTACTTTTTGTGTAATAGTTAAATGAAAGATGCTCACTTGTGACCTTTGGGAAAGGAAAAATAAATATTTGTGAATTGGAAAATTACAGCAGCATTCTCAAGTAACAGGGGATGGGGGAGGGAATAATAAACAATATAGATAAAACAAATACTAAAAAAGTGCAATAAAAATAAACATAAAAATGGAACAAATATAATCAAGAATATGATCTTTATGTAAGCAGACAGAATTTTCCAGTTTAAAAGCAAACTAATAGATTGGATGTGCTATTTACAAAAAGCACTAACAAGAGCGATAGACTTCTGGTGCCAGTCAAGATGGAGTAAGCTTTCCATGCCCATTTCTTCCACTGATTACAATGGAAAATCTAGGTAAACTGCAAAAAGCAATGAAAGCAACTGTTGGAAGAATCTGAAAAGTATAACAGCAGATGTATGAGGAGGAAAGTGAAGAATATCCAGTAGGGGATGAAACTTCCAGTTTTCTCCTCCTCAGCAAAGTATTAACAAATAGAATCCAGCAATATATAAAAAGGAAATTTCACTATTGAGTAGGGCTTATCTTAGGAATGAGAGGCTGGTTCAGTGTTTCACAATCCATCAATGTAATTCATCGTATTAACAGACTACAGAAGAAAAACTTCATCATCATCTTAATAGATGCAGAAGTATTTGAGAAAATTCAACATTCATTCATAATAAAAAAATTCTCAGAAAAGTAGGAATAGAAGGAAATGTCCTTAACTTCATGAAGAACTAGATACAAGTTTATTAAAATTAATTCAAAAAGAAAAGGGAAGGAAGCTTTAATGGAACAATTATCATAGATGAAATTGGAAAGGTGACTAAATAGTGTCCATTGACAAGATAATGTTAATAGTTAAAATTATATTTATTCTTCTGAAGTTATTTAAATGATTAACTGAAATTCAATGAAACACAATTCTAGATACCCATTAGAATCACCTGTTTGTTTTAATGTAACTTAACTAAAAAAAAAAAATCTTTCTGGTGAGCCCCAGATCATTTGAATCAGAATCTCTAAGAGTGAGGCCTAAACAATAATATTTTCCTGAAACTTCTCAGGTAATTCTAATGTGCATACTAATTGACAACACTTGTTCTAGTCTACTGACAAAGATGGAAAGTGCCCCAGATTATTTTATAAAACTAGCTATAATTTAAAAACGTCAAACAAATGAAGAAAACTGGAGACTAATTGATTATGTATATAGAAGCAAAAATTAAAATATTAGAAAAATAGGATCCAGTAATATATGAAAACATACACTTACTTTATTGGTATCATGAGTTGAACCATTTGTTGATATAATGAATTAATTGTTATGCCATCAAATTAGAGTAGGAAAACTATATTATCATATATATATAAAGAAATTTGAAGACAAATAGTCATTCTTAACTTTAAGAATTCTAAGACAGCAATGAAAGAAAAAGAGGTGAATAGAGAGGAGACTCACCAATCAGCCCAACTATAGATTCTGGGGGCTTTCAAATTTCTGTGCAAATCCATATTTTTGTTCTTCATGGTTCCTAGGCATCTAGAGTATGTCATCAGTGCTCCATGACAAGTAGGACTGAGGTCAATAATTCAGGCAAACTCAAGATAAATTTGCATGTGTGGTGCACAATTTTCCCTCCCCTATTAGAAGCTGCAAGCTGGATTTTTTTGTCTGCTCTCTCTGTGGTGAGCTGGGAGGAATGGCTATGGTGACTACTAACCCAAACTGCATTGTTTGTTTTCACTGGTCCTTGGTAGCTAGAGTATGCCATATTCTATCAGTACTTTAAGACAGGCTAGTAAGAAGCCAGATCTCTGTGTAGCACTTGGAATAGTTGGAGTATTGGACACATGGTGTACCTCTTTCCCTCCCCAGGGAGAGTTTGGAAGCTTAGGGTTTTGTCCAGACTCTATGGTACTGTGCCTGGGGTAGGGATTATTGCAAGAGGGTATCTCAGATTTCCCTACTGGCTTCATTTTGACTGATTTTACACTTGCCCGCAGTGCCGAAGCCTCTTAACTAGTTTCTGAATTTCTCAAAAAAGAAATTTGTCTCTGAACTGTTACTGAGTTGGTGTGTCCATGTCAGACAGGAAGGGAGAGCCAGTGCTTTCTATTGCTCCATCTTGCTCACTGGTCTGGACATCTTTCTGAAATACGGATTCTGATTCAATGTGTGTGAGGATGAGATCTAATATTCTGCATTTTTAATGAGCTCCTAGATGGTGCCAGCGCTGTTGATTTCACATGTTCAATAGTAGCAAGATTAGCAAATGCAATAAGACACGAATTAAATAATAATGTAAAATTTAGAAAAGAAAAATAAACTAGCTTTTTGCCAAGTATTCGAATTTATACTTAGAAATCCAAGACATTCTACTAAAAGACTAGTCAAATTTAGTAAAAGCCTAATATTTGGTAAATATACAAAAATACCTCTATTCTATGCTAGCAGTAAGTACCTAGAAATAAAAATTCTAGGTATTTAAGAATTGCACAAAATCAAAGAAAATATATAATATTGTTGAAGAACAAAAAATCTGTCGGTATAAGATTTAGGGTGAGAAGAAAACAGGTTTTAGACATGTCTAATGTGCAGTGCTGGTCGGATGTTGTAATGATTAACACTGAGTGTCAACTTGATTGGATTGAAGGAAGCACAACATTGAACCTGTGTATGTCTGTGAGGGTGTTGCCGAAAGAGATAACATTTGAGTTGGTGGGCTGGGGAAGGCAGATCCACCCCTAATCTGGAGTCTGGTGGGCACAATCTAATCAGCTGCCAGCAAATAAAAAGCAGGCAGAAAAATGTGAAAAGGCAATACTGTCCTAGCTACCCAGCCTTCATCTTTATCCTGACTAGGAATATATAAATTGTGCTGGATAAAAATGTAGGCTGGGAAGCTAGGACAGTATTGCCTTTTCACATTCCTGCCCTTGAACATCAGACTCCAAATTCTTCAGTTTTGGAACTCAGACTGGCTCTCCTTGCTCCTCAGCTTGTAGACAGCCTATTGTGGGACCTTGTGATCTTGTAAGTTAATAGTTAATAAACTCCCAAATATATATGTATAATATACTCATATTATAATATATATGTATAAATCTGTACTAGGGTTCTCTAGAGGGACAGAACTAATAGGATATACATATATATTTATATATATGTGTGTGTATATATATTTATATAGTTCATATATACATATATATAGTTCATATATATTTATATAGTTCATATATATTTATATTTATATAGTTATATATTTATATAATATATAATATATATTAAATATAATATATTATATAATATATAATAAATAATATATAATATACATTATATAATATATAATAAATAATATATAAATATATAAATATAGTTATATAAATATTTATATAATATATATAAATATAGTTATATATATTTATATGTAACTATATAAATATAGTTATATATATATCCTATTATATATATATAGTTCATATATATCCTATTATATATATATAGTTCATATATATCCTATTTTATATATATGAACTAATAGGATATATATAAATATTCATATATATTAACTGATAGGATATACATTTATATATATTTCATATATATATACACACACACTATTAGTTCTGTCCCTCTAGAGAACGCTGACTAATACAGATTTCCAATTAAAGATATCAAGTAGGCATTCCAATTTTCAGGTCTTGACCAAGAGAGATGAATGCAGATAAATTCTGGGAGTTGTTGGCACAGTGGATCAGGAATACTTATTGACAGGTTCATTAATAAGCTTCAGAGTGCCCAAGAACATTCTAAAATGATATGGAAAAAGTTATGGTTGTGCATTTCTTTTCTTTTTCAGGGACAAGGTACAGAATTTTCATCAGATTTTCAAAGGGGTTCATGACCCAAAAAAGTTTAAGGACCACAGATATAGATGATGGTAGATATTATAGGAACGGGTAAATTACTCAGCAAGAATACGTAGATTAAGCAGATAGCCGGCGATGGGTTCTTATAGTAGAACAATACCTACAGGATAGTTAGAGGAAGATAGAAATGACGAGGGATACATTAAGAAAACCAGGAGAGTGTAATGTTATAGAAAACCAGTGGAAGAGAGTGTCTCAAAAAGGAAGACATCTCGAGTAAGCTAAGTGCAGAACCCCACCCACTGAATAGCAACAAGGAGATCACTGGTTGCTGGCAAGAGTAGTTGCAGTGTATTTGTTATTAATAGAAAACTTAGTTGGAAGTAAAATTAAGAGAGTGGCTATAAGCATTTTTTTCTAAGTGGACTGTGAAGCAAAGTGGGCCACATGGCTAGAGAGAGGGGTGTAAGATCAACTGAGAGACTTAAGCATGTGTATATGCTAATTGGAACAAAACAGGAGAGAGGGAGAGATTGAAGAGGTAGGATAAAAAGGAATAATTGATGGAGTCGTATCTCTGCAGATCTGGGAAATGGGCACCACAGCATAAGTCTAAGAATTAGCCTCAGGAGGATTAAGTCTTCCACTGAGACTGAAAATGACAAAAGGACAAGGGTAGATTTAGCTAATGTTACAGATCTGAGAGTGGGAGACTGAGGAAGTCTCATAGGATTATGTCTTCACTGCTTCTGAAGTAGAAAGTAAGGTCATGCCTTGACAGAGAGATAGGTTTTGAACATGCTACCTGAGAAGAGAAGATTAATAATGTTTTGAAATTATTATTCAAGGCAAGAAAGCTGACTAGGAATATATAAAGGATTTATCGGCTATGCTAAAAACCAAGCAAAAATTAAAGATCTAAAATGTGAAGGGACACCAAGATGCACTGTGAACATGTATTCTCTATTATCAGACAGTAGATCATGGAAGTTAAAGATGGGATTTTATTAGGATAGTGTGACAGAAGGATGTGGGAAAGGGTTGTGGGGAAGTATGCTAAAGAGGGGTGACATGATGGATCATGAGGTCTAGGTTGAACACAGAAGGATGGAGAGAAAGGAGAGAATTGAAATACAAGGACAGGCATTGTGGGAATAAGGGAGTTAAAGCTGGAAAGAGCCTGTTATTAGACAGTGGGACACTGAAATTCATTACTTTAGAGGATGATGGCAATGTCTGAGGTATGATGAGAGTAGGTGATGAAGTGGGATGGGTTTATAAGGTAAGTAAATGTCATATATGGCTATTGATTGTGATAGTTACCTCAACAGGACTTTAGGTAGAGAGAAGTATTACAATTCAGCCAAAATTTTGGACTAAAACAATATATAGGTGGTTAGTGGTTGACAGTTGATGGGGAGGAGATGTTATGGTAAGTGCCATTATTCTCAAACAATAAACACTTTTATTAGACTCTAGGACTGGGAAATATTTGTTTGAAAGATTCACTGGGGAGTGAACACAGGAGCCAGCTCTTAGAACTGTGAAATATGGAACATGGGAATATGGCCCTTGAGAGGGCCACCAAAGCAGTGGCCTTGGGAGATGCATCAAATTTCAGTAAGGCAGGGAAGTGTAGGATGTGTTCTGTGTAGCAGCTGAGGGTAGAGGGAAGTCTGTTTACTCTGAAATAAGTTTCATAAGATTATGTGACGTGATGCTTTGGAAGGAGAGGAGGAATTGGGGCTGGGTCAGAAGAGAGGAAGCACAGAGGAGCTAAATTGACTAAAGAGGACAGCTGTCAGGAGAGGCTTACATTTTGAAGTGGTGACCAGGAATGGCAGGAATGAAAGGCACAGAATTGCTGACCTTCATGTACTTGGCAAAGTCTGCCTTAGAGTAGTATCAGACGCAGGCTGCGTTTCAAGACATGAGTCTCCTGACAGAGAGTAGCTTGCTTTGTGGGTCTTGAATCACTGTATATTTGTCTGTTGTTTTCTTTAAATTATGAATCTCCTTAAAGGGTATCAGTTAATAGATACTTGAGCAAGTTCTATGTGCAAATACAGGGGTTTAAAAAGTAGTAAGTGAGAGGATATGACCTCATGAAACCTACAGACTGTAGATTCTAAGGAGGAATTTATTGTTAAACAAATGTGTAAAATTCTAAAAAATGATTCAACATGTACAGGAGGTATCTTATGATACTCAGCCTTGTGTGGGGTGGAAATGGTCTGCTTATCTTGCTCTTGTGTGTGTAAAATAGGTAGTATAATGAAGTGAGATGCACCTTTAGACAGACTGACCTGAGGTCAAATCTGCTACTCCACCATTATCACTGTGTAAACCTGGATTGGTTTTATTAAACTCTGAGCCAGTCTTTTCATTTCTAAATTGTAGACAGGTTATATCTTGTAGCGTAATAGTGAGTACTAAGCAAGTTAATGTAAATATAGCACCAAGTATAGTGCTTAGCACATAGTAAGTAAGCAAAAGTTTAGTTTCCTTACCCCGGAGTACTTCTTATAGGCACTTTACAAAATGTGACTAACACTACAAATGAATGACTGTATTCTATCATTATTCAAGCTACTTCTTTAGCATTATTATATTTTGATTGAGAAAATTATCTTATTCACTTAGGTGACCACAGTTTTTAGATGAAATTACATATATGGTGAAGGAGTATCTGATGAAACTGACTTAGCAACTAAAAAAAAACTGCTACTCTGTTTTTCTTTTATAAAATTGAATGCTTAAAAAAATCTCTGTTTAGGATTGCCATGGGGTTGTTTCTACTTTTCACTTAAACTGTTGATTTGTCTATATCCACACTGTATTTTTTTAGTAACACAGAGAAGTTTCAAGATGACCCAGTATTTAGTGACTTCACCTAATACGTCCAGTTGAAATGTTTTGCAAGAGAAAGTCAGCCAACCATTTTTATTTTGTTCACAGTATAGGTAGAAAACACCAAAGCAATAAAAAACAAAGTTATTGCCTAGTTTTGTTGTTGTTTGCAAGAGGGTCTTCTGCTCTGTCACCCTCCCTGGAGTACAGTGGCACAGTAAGAGCTCACAGCAGCCTTGAACTCCTCATTGAGGCCACAACTAGAGTAATTGGGATATCTATTACCTCAAGCATTTATCATTTCTTTGTTTTAGGAACATTCCAATTCTACTCTTTTAGTTATTTTAAATATATAATTATTATTAACTATAGTCATTCTGTTATGCTGCTAACACTAGATGTTATTCCTCTAAAAGCATTTCTGTACCCATCAACCACCTCATCTCTATTCCCTCCCTCCCCGCTCCCTTTCCTAGCCTCTGGTAATTATTATTCTACTCTCTGTCTATCTCCATGAGTTCATTTTTTTAGCTCCCACATATTAGTGAGAACATAGCTGATTTCACGTAACATAATGACCTCCAGTTTCATCCATGTTGTTGTAAATGGCAAGATTTTATTCCTTTTTGGGGCTAAATAATATTCCATTGTGTATATGCATGTACCACATTTTCTTTATCTGCTTGTTTGTTGATAGACATGGGTTGATTCCATATCTTGGCTATCGTGAATAGTGCTGCAATAAACATGAGGGTGCAGATATCTCTTCGATATACTGATTTTAAAGGTCATTCATGATTTCCACATTGCCAAATCCAAAGCCCTCTTCTAGGTACTCATCTTTCTCTTCATTCCAACTACACTTGACAAATGGACCACTTCCTTCTTTCTTAACTGACCCTCCTTAGCACTTTCTTCTGTTGGCTCTTAGCCCATACTTTTCTAGATTTTTCCCTGCCTCTTGTTGGTTGTTCCTTTGCCGGATTTTCCTCTAAATCAAAGGTGTCCAATCTTTTGGCTTCCCTGGGCCACACTGGAAGAAGAAGAAGGAGAAGGAGGAGAGGAATTGTCTTCAGCCATACATAATATACACTAATGCTAACCATAGCTGATGAGCTAAAAGAAAATTGCCAAAAGATCTCGTAATGTTTTGGCCAGGCATAGTGACTCACACCTGTAATCCCAGCATTTTGGGAGGCCGAAGCAAGTGGATCACTTGAGGTCAGGACTTCAAGACCAGCCTGGCCAACATGGTGAAATCCCATCTCTACTAAAAATACAAAAATTAGCCAGGCATGGTGTTGGGTGCCTGCAATCCCAGCTACTCAGGAAGCTGAGGCAGGAGAATTGCTTGAACCAGGGAGGCAGATTTTGCAGTGAGGAGAGATCACGCCACTGCACTCCAGCCTAGGCAACAGAGCGAGACTACATCTCAAAAAAAAAAAATTCATAATTTTTTTTGTTTTATTTATTTATTTATTTATTTTTATGGGGTGGGATGGGGGAGAGGGGACAGTGAGATTCTTTTTTTTTGAAAGAAAGAAAAAGAATAAAGAAGAGGAGGAAAAAAGAAGAGAAAGAGAGAGAGAGAATGGGAGTATTGCTTTCTTGCCCAGGCTAGAATGCATTTTAGTAATGGGTATTGAAAACCTCTTTTATACCAATAATTATACTTGATGTAAACAGGAAGGAATAAGGGAAGAAAATAACAAACGAGCAGCCAACCAATATTTCATTTAAACCTATGAAATGCTATGCGATTACTGAGGAGTGATTTACTTCCAATTATGTAGTCACTTATGGAATAGGTGTGAGGTGGTAATGTATGTTTTATGTATTTGAAGTGGAGAGTTCTATAAATGTTTATTAAGTTTACTTGTTCCGGGTCTTAGTTCAAGTCCTGGATGTCCTTGTTAATTTTCTGTCTCGTTGATCTGTAAAATCGTTAGCTCTTCTTGTTACATTGATCCTTTTGCCGTTATGTAATGTCCTTCTTTGCCTCTTTTGCTCTTTGTTGCTTTAAAGTCTACTTTATCAGAGGTGAGAATTGCATCTCCTGCTTTTTATTTATTTGTTTATTTCTACTCTCTGATTGGTTGATAAATCTTCCTCCTTCTCTTTGTTTTGAGTCTTTGTGTATCGTTGCATGTGAGATGGGTCTGGATGCAGCATACCGATGGGTTTGGCTTTTTATCCGATTAGAATATATATAACTTTAATACTGGTATTTGATGCTAGCTGGCTGTTTTGCCCATTAGTTAGTGTAAATTTTTCGTTGTGTTAATGTTCTTTTCTTTTTGATATATTTTTGGAAAGGTGGGGTGTGGGACGTCCCCTCTCCCCCATCCCACCCCATAAAAATAATGTTTTTAAGAAAGTTTATGAATTTGTGTTGGGCCATGTTCAAAGCCATCCTGGGCCACATGCAGCCCGTGGGCCATAGGTTGGACAAGCTTGCTGTAAATGTTGGAATATTGGAATATTCCAAAGCAAAGTCCTGGCCCTCATTTCTTCCTTCTCTAACCTTCTTTGTGAGAATTCAGTCCCTAGGCTTTGCCTACAATACTTTGCTGATGACTTTTACAAGTCCACCTGAACTTCTATCCAGAACTCCAGGTCATCTATGTGGCTTCCAGCTTGACCCCTCTACTTTGATCACCTGTTTTTCTGCCTTCTTGCAACCACCCTATTGCCACCATCATTCCTCTCCCCTCAGCTATTGTAAAAGCCTCTTAATTCATGTCTCTGTTACAACTCAGGGTACTCTCCTCTCCACCACCCAACTCATCCATTTTCCATACAGGAGCCAGAGTGACTTTTATTTTAAATGCAATTCAGAATCTATCTCTTCCTTGCTTAAAATCCTCCAGTGGCTTCTTACAGCTTTTAGGATTAAGTCCAGCTTCTGCCGTGGCCTGCAAGGCTGGCCCTGCATATTGGGCCACAGGCCTTCCCTCAAGCCTTACCTTGTCTGTCTCTCCCCACTCACTGCACCCCCCTTCCCCGACACTGTGGTCCTCTCTTGTCCTCAATTCAGCCCAGTTTAGGGCCGCTGCATTTGCTTTTCTTTCTCTCTGGAATATTCTTCCAATGACTGGCTTGTTTTTATCATTTAATTCATTTAGTCTCCAACTCAAATGTTACTTTTTTTAGAGGGACTGGTTCAAAGAAACATTACAGCCACTGTCTACCATATTATCCTGTTTCAGATTTTTCACAGTGCTTATCTCTTTGGAATATCTAATTTGTTCATCTGTCTGCCTCACTAGAATGGAAATTGCATTAGAGCAGAAGTCGTGTCTGTCTTATTCACCACTACATTTTCTTCATGTAGAACAGTGCTTGGCACTTAGTAGGTGCTCAAAAGGTTATTTTTAAAAACAAAAGAGTAAATGAATAATGATAATAATACTATTTAACTAACATTGAATAGCATTTGAAAGGACACTGATATCCTTTAGTGTCCTTTCACTCACATTATCTGGTTTCCTCTCCATGATAGCTTCTGAGGTAGGAACTATTGTTATGGTCATTTACAGATGAACTAAGTCATTTTGTGCTTTTTTCACCTCTGTATTCAAAAGTGAAAGGAATTGCACTTTTTAAGCCTCCAAAGAAAACGAGAGTTAAAAAACTTTGATAAAATTATTTAATACACTGAGCTAACCATCTGTGAACTTTCGCTTTTTGTGTTTTAACCAAATGTTAGAAATTGAACTACATGTGTTTCTATCCTAAACACTGCAAACCATTCAGAGAAAATGTTCTCCATTATTCCTGGGTCCAGATGCAAGAGGTCCATGGTAGTCAATGCTCTGTAATTAAATGAGATTTTAGGCTGAGCTTCTAATCCCCTGAGACACAGAATGTGCAGCTGTACTAATAACGTGGCCTATTATATGGAAAGCCAGCCAGGTCCTTATTTCTTTATGTATGCACACAAATACACACACACACACTCACACACATACATTCACATTTATATTTTTAAAGCCAACAACAATCTAAACACAAGGTTCTCATTCTGTCTTTAAATATGGGAAATAATATTAGATTAAGTTAATGTAATCACTAACATCATGTTCGGTAAATTGAAAACTAATGCAGCTTTGTTCTCCAACTCCCAGTCTGCCTGAGAAACCAGAATTTCCAGAATGTCCAGACCCACACTTTCGATAATAAAATATATGTACCCCACTTAGAGTAAGGTGCATAATTTAATATTTTATTGTGTTTGATTTATAGGCTTTTTCAGTCCTTATTAAATTTAAATTTTCACAATTGAGGAAAGACCTTAAAGAAAACATATTTTGTGGTTAAAGACATATCCCACATGTGCTGGGTTGGCAATTTAAAAGTCAGGATAATTCCTCTCTGGGCCTTCAGAGCACGGCTGAAAGCTCTGATTGTGGGGCTAAGGCCAGTAGGGCTGAAGGAGAAAGTGTCAGTGTTTAGAACCCAGGCTGAGAGCAGTATCTGTTTCTTTAAAGTCTGATATTGCATCAAAATCCACTTCAAAATCTGGTATAGAACACCTTAAAAAATTATATCAAAATCTGGCTTCTGTCTTTTATTAAAAGAAAGAGACTTTAGGGGGCTAGGGAAAGTGATTCATACTGATACTTTTGGCAAGACCTTTGCTAAGTACTCTTTCAGAGCAGTAATTCCCAAACCGACAAGGACCTGGACATAACCTCAAATATCTACAGCTTGAGAAATGTTACTTGGTGCCGCAGACATTTTCAGGCAGGAATTCCACGTCCTGATGAACAGATGAAAGTATCTTTCCTGAAAGCCACTTCTGACCTGAGGACGCTGGCCACTGAAAAGGATACAAGCTATAGGACTGACATTACTGGAGAGTGGAAATATCTTTTCAGCATCTCCAAACTACCAGTCCCCACTAATCTTAACCAACTCCAACGCCTCCCAAGATGTTTCTGAACCCCTCATCCCTAAGGATTTATTTGCTCATGCCATTCCTGCGTTTTTGCATTTCTATTATGTCAGTGATCATATTCTGTCCTGCCTCGTATTCCATACAACAGAGAACAGGAGTCTTTGTTTCTTACTTCATGTTCTCTCTCTCAGCTCAAAGTCATCTTTAGTTCCTTCCTCTTCCACACTCACTACATTGCATTAATTACAGATTCTTCTTGATTATCTCTTCTCAATATCTCTTGAAACTCTTTTTTTTTTTGAGACAGAGTCTTACTCTTGTTGCCCAGGCAGGAGTGCAAAGGTGAGATCTTGGCAAACTCTGCCTCCCGGTTTCAAACGATTCTCCTGCCTCAGCCTGTGGAGTAGCTGTAATTACAGGCACCCGCCACCACACCCAGCTTATTTTTGTATTTTTAGTAGAGATGAGATTTCACCATGTTGGCCAGCCTGGTCTCAAACTCCTGACCTCAGGTGATCAGCCTGCCTTGGCCTCCCAAAGTACTGGGATTACAGGCATGAGCCACTGTGCACAGTCCCTTCACTTCTTTATATTTCCACTCCCTCTCTGATTCCAGGCCATCTCTGGCTCTTACTTTTGCCCTCATAGCAATTGATTTGGCTTTCCTTGCTCAAGTCTTGCTCCCAGCCCTCCTTTTACCTATTTGTTCCTTACTGTGCAGTCAGAGTGACTTTTCTACAATGCCTGTGTACCTGATCATCTCATTCCCCTGCTAAAAACTTTAGCATATTTCCATTGCCCTTGAGATAAATTCTCAACTACTTACCATGGCTTACCAGATGCTAATAGCATTTCTCCCTCATTTCCCCTCTTGCACTACACCTTACACCTGCAGTCATGCTTCACTCCTACTGCTTTCTCAGGGAATTCCGTGGGGCTTTTGCTTGCTTGGACTGTTCCCTGTACTGTTTCCTAGTGCTCCTCCTAGCTCTTTACTTAGCTAATTCCTACTCATGCTTTGCTCTCAGCTTAGAGTCACTTCCACCTGATCACCTTCCTAGACCTCCTGCTTATCTTGCTCTTCTTTCCCATAGCATTTTGTCTTTCCCTGACACAGCACTGAGACTTTATTATAATTGTGGTTTATTTTTTTCCTCTAGACTAGAAGGTCCCCAAGGAGAGAAACTATATGTACCTTCTCTCTTTTATATCACCATCACCTAGCTCAGTGCCTGGCATATAGAAAGGCATATAATAACTATTGAATAAATATTCATCATTGTATCTTCCACACATCTTGGTATCAAATTGGTATCGCTGAGTGCCTTGCATACAGTGGATGTTCAATACGAATTTGATAAATCAGATCCACTTGACATATTGTTCAAATTATCAGATAGAAAACCCAGGTCTACGGAGACACAGAGTAAAATAATATGCTGGTTTAGGAAATATTAGATTCTTTTCTGAAAGATGCATTTGATTGGCTGACCAATCACATCGGACCACTAAGATGACCAGATAGACCACGTTAAGGTTGCTACTCTTTTTGCAGATGGTGTTTAGTGTTTACCGTCTGGGGCGATTCTATCTATTGCCTGGAAACTGACTGCTATAAAAGTAAGAATTAAAAATGACCCTAATACTGATTATATTAATAACTACTAATCATATTCTTAGTGTGCATCAGCTCATTTGATCCTCACAATGATCCTGTGAAGTATCTACTGTTATTATTCTATTTTACAGATGAATGGTAGAGAGAGAATTTGAACCTCTGACGTCTTACTGAACCTCTGCCGTCTTACTCTGGATTCATGCTTTTAAACATTTCTCTGTATTGCTAGTATTCTTTGCTGTGGTCACTAACTAGAGTCATAGCTTCAGAGATAGATGCATTTATGAGCTATGCAAAAGCCTTAGGAGTCTTTTGCACAGGCAGCAGGCATAACGCTTAGGAAATGAGATTAGCCTCTTGTCATACCTGCTGGACTTGATTTTAATAAAGCTCTGCAAGCAAGTCATAAGAGAAATGGGAACAATCTGGAAATAAATTACTTCCATTATGCTGCAGAATCTCCTATATTTTGTGGCATTTAGGAATTATTCACAGATGTATGTTTACAGTTAAAAAATCAACTATACTGTGCTCAATTATGTGAGGGGAAAACTCTAGTAAACAGCTTTTAATTGGATTGAAATTAAGATAAATTTAGGATAATGAAGGAAAATGTCTTAACAGCAAGATTTATAGACTGTGTGCAAAACTCCCACGGAAGTGAAAGAAGCCCAGTATTTTGAAATGCAAAATTTACATGCACATGAGGAAAAAACATTATGTGTACAATCAGTTTCCATGTAGTCATGAAATTCTTTTGAAACAACAGAGTAGATATGTATTATTCAATAGAAAGATACAACCATTCGCTGTTATAAAGTTCTATATTAGGTACTATGGGAGGTACAAAATTCTCTGAAGTCTAGCTACAGATTTCAAATAATTTATAATCTACTGAGTTATAGGACTTCTTTATTAGAGGGATTACATAGTGTAGCCATAAAATGTTCACAAAATGAGAGAACCAAAGTATAAAATATTCTTTTGGAAGAGAGGCTGTATTTGGCAAAAGAGAAAATGAGATCCTAGAAGCATATTCATCCTGAAAGAAGAGGAAAGAACGAAATTTGTTTTCTTTTCATCTAATTCTAGGATTTAAATGTAATAAAAGGTTAAGGAACATCCTAGATGAAGCTTTAAAAATAGATTATTTGAAAATATTAGTAATATGTGGTGGATTTTGAAAGATGGGACTAGAGCCTACATTTACAGTCACATAAATGACTTGGGACAAAACATGATACATTTTAAACCCTTGCTACTCAAAGTGTGGCCTATGGATCAGCAGCATCAGCATCACTTGAGAGCTTGTTAGAAATGCAGAATCTAAGGCCCACCCACACCTATTGAAGCAGAATCTTCATTTCAACAAGACCCCAGGTGAAACTGTGTGCACACTAACATTTGAAAGCATTGATCTAAATAATAAACCTTTGGCACGAGATATTTTGCATATTTGCTCTTTTTGCATTAGTCATGTGTTGAAGTATTCATCTACCTTTCTAAGATCTTTTCCTTCTGTTTCACTCTCCAAATCATTCTCCCCAGAAGCTATTCTGTCTCTACTGCTTCCTACAAGAGCTTCTCTTTAAAAACAATTTTTGTTTTCAGTGACAGGGTCTCACTCTGTTACCTATACTGGTGTGCAGCGGTGCAGTCCTAACTCACTGTTACCTCGAACTTCTGATCTCAACCAGTTCTCCAGCTTCAGCCTCCCAAGTAGTTAGAACTACAGGTGTGTGTCACCCTGCCCAGCTAATTTTTAAATATTATTTTAGAGATGGGGATGTCACTATGATGCCATGGCTGGCCTCAAACTACTGGCCTCCAGTGATCCTCCTGCCTCAGCCTCCACAGTAGCTGCGATTACAAGTGCATGCACCAGGCCCAGCAAGAGTTGCTCTTGACCTGATTGTTTTCCATTGTATTTTCTGCTTAAGCCATATGGAACAATTTGCATTTTCTGAATATCCTGTGTTCTTTTATGTCCTCCACCCATGTTACCCTCCCTATCCCCACTTGGACCCATTTGGCCTTTGGGACTCAATGAAGCCTTTTCTCCCTTTTTTACTCCACTCCAATTCTTTGTTCACTTCATTCTATTCTCATAATACTTGATATATTTCTGGATTATAGCTCTCATTATATTGCAATATAATTGTTAATGTGTTCTCTTCCAGTACACTGTGAGCATCTCAAGGGAAAAATGTTTAGCCACTATTGCATCCCAAGTGCGCACAAAATGTTTGCTGAATGGATGTTATATTTGCAAGTTATAAATCATGCTACTCAGTCAATCACTGGACAGTGAAGTAAGTGCTAAGGAGAAAAAGATCCAAGTCTCTAAAGTGATGCCAACAAGGCTTACACACACACACACACACATACACACACACACATACACACACCACTTAATCCTAATATATTGACTTATTTTTTAATTACTATTTTTAATTATTTTTAATTTTTTATTTCCATAGTTTATTGGGGAACAGGTGGTATTTGGTTACATGAGTAAGTTCTTTAGCGGTGATTTGTGAGATTTTGGTGTGCCCATCACCCAAGCAGTGTACACTGCACCCTATTTGTAGTCTTTTATCCCTAACCCTCTTCCCACCCTTCCCCCCGAAATCCCCAAAGTCCATTGTGTCATTCTTACGCTTTTGCATTCTCATAACTTATCTCCCACTTCTGAGAACAGATGATGTTTGGTTTTCCATTTCTGAGTTAATTCACCTAGAATAATAGTCTCCAATCTCATCCAGGTCACTGCAAAGGCCATTAATTCATTCCTTTTTATGGCTGAGTAGTATTTCATCAGATATATATTTATATCTACCACAGTTTCTTTATCCACTCATTGGGCATTCGGGTTGGTTCCACATTTTGCAGTTGTGAATTGTGCTGTTACAAACATGTATGTGCAAGTATCTTGTTCATATGACATATTTTCCTCTGGGTAGATACCCAGTAGTGGGATTGCTGGATCAAATGGTAGTTCTACTTTTAGTTCTTTAGGGAATCTCCACACTGTTTTCCATAGTGGTTGTACTAGTTTACATTCCCACCAGCAGTGTAGAAGTGTTCCCTGTTCACCACATCCACACCAACATCTATTATTTTTTGATTTTTTTAATTATGGCCATTCTTGCAGGAGTAAGGTGGTATCGTATTGTGGTTTTGATTTGCATTTCCCTGATCATTGGTGATGTTGAGCTTTTTTTATATATACACTTGCTGGCCATTTGTGTATCTTCCTTTAAGAATTGTCTATTCATGTCCTTGGCCCACTTTTTGATGGGATTATTTTTTTTTCTTGCTAATTTGTTTGAGTTCACTGTAGATTCTGGATACTAGTCCTTTTTCAGATATATAGACTGTGAAGATTTTCTCCCACTCTGGGTTGCCTGTTTACTCTCCTTACTGTTCCTTTTGCCATGCAAAAGCGCTTCAGTTTAATTCAGTCTCAGCTATTTATCTTTGTTTTTATTACATTTGCTTTTGCGTTCTTGGTTATGAAATCCTAGACAGGTTTTCCCAATGTTATCTCCTAGAATTTTTATAGTTTCAGGTCTTAGATTTAAGTATTTGATCCACCTTGAGTTGATTTTTGTATAAAGTGAGAGACAAGGATCCAATTTCATTCTCCTACATGTGGCTAGTCAATTATCCCAGCACCATTTGTTGAATGGGGTGTCCTTTCCCCACTTTATGTTTTTGTTTGTTTTGTTGAAGATAGGTGGCTGTAAGTCTTTGGATTTATTTCTGGGTTCTCTTATTCTGTTCCATATATCTATGTGCACATTTTTATGCCAGTACCATGCTGTTTTGTTGACTATGGCCTTATAATAGTTTGAAATCAGATAATGTGATGCCTCCAGATTTGTTCCTTTTGCTTAGTCTTGCTTTGGCTATGCAGGTTCTTTTTGGTACCATACGAATTTTAGGATTTTTTTTTTCTAGTTCTGTGAAGAATGATGGTGGTATTTTGATGGGAATACAGTCATTTTCACAACATTGATTCTACCCATCCATGAGCATGGGATGTGTTTCCATTTGTTTATGTCATCTATGATTCTTTAATTAGTGAATTGTAGTTTTCCTTGTCTTTCACCTCCTTGGTTAGGTATATTCCTAAGTATTCCATTATTATTATTATTATTATTTTTGCAGCTATTGTAAAAGTGGTTGAGTTCTTGATTTGATTCTCAGATTGGTCGCTGTTGGTGTATAGAAGAGTTACTGATTTGTGTACATTAATTTTGTATCTGGAAACATTGCTGAATTCTTTTGTCAGTTCTAGGAGCTTTCTGGAGGTGTCTTTAGGGTTTTCTAGGTAAACAATCATATCATCAGCTTGCTTGTTGGGTAGAATATTCTGTAAATATGTGTTAAGTCCATTTGTTCCGGGGTATAGTTTAAATCCATTGTTTCTTTGTTGACTTTCTGTCTTGATGATCTGTCTAGTGCTATTAGTGGAGTATTGAATTCCCACACTACTATTGTGTTACTGCCTATCTCATTTCTTCTGTCTATTAATAATTGTTCTATAACTTTGGGAGCTCCAGTATTAGGTGCATATATATTTAGGATTGTGCTATTTTCCTGTTAGACCAAGTTTTTAATAAATATATAATCTCCCTCTTTGTCTTTTTAAACTGCTGTTGCTTTAAAGTTTGTTTTGTCTAATAAAAGAATAGCTACTCCTGCTAGCTTTTGGTGTCCATTTGCATGAAATGTCTTATTCCACCCCTTTGCCTTAAGTTTATGGGAGTCCTTTTGTGTTAGGTGACTCTTTTGAAGGCAGCACATAGTTGGTTGGTGAATTCTTATCCATTCTGAAATTCTGCATCTTTTAAGTGGAGCATTCAGGCTGTTTACATTCAATGTTAGTATTGAGATGTGAGATGTGAGGTATCATTTCATTCATCGTGCTATTTGTTGCCTGTACACCTTGTTTTATTTTTATTTTTTTGTACTTTTGTTTTTTAGGTCTTGTGAGATTTATGCTGTAAAGAGGTTCTGTTTTGAAATTTGTTCCAAGATTTAGAGCTCCTTTTAGCAGTTCTTATAGTGGTGGCTTGGTAGTGGCAAATTCTCTGAGCATTTGTTTGTCTGAAAAAGACTATCTTTCCTTAATTTATGAAGCTTGGTTTCGCTGGATACAAAATCTTGGCTGATAATTGTTTTGTTTAAAAAGGCTGAAGATAGGACCCCATTCCCTTCTAGGTTGTAGGGTTTCTGCTGAAAAATCTGCTGTTAATCTGATAGGTTGTACTTCTTAGGTTACCTGGTGCTTTTGCCTCACAGTTCTTAAGATTCTTTTCTTCGTTTTGACTTTAGATAACCTGATGACAGTGTGCCTTGGTGATTATCTTTTTGCAATGAATTTTCCAGGTGTTCTTTGAGCTTCTTGTATGTGGATGTCTAGGTCTTTAGCAGGGCTAGGGAAATTTTCCTCGATTATTCTCCCAAATATGTTTTCTAAACTTTTAGATTTCTCTTCTTCCTCAGGAATGCCAATTATTCTTAGGTTTGGTCATTTAACAGAATCTCAGACTTCTTGGAGGCTTTGTTCATATTTTCTTATTCTTTCAATTTGTCTTCATTGGATTGGGTTAATTTAAAAAACCTTGTCTTTGAGCTCTGAAGTTCTTTCTTTTACTTGTTCTATTCTATTGCTGAGAATTTCCCCAGCATTTTACATTTCTATAGGTGCATTCATTGTTTCCTGAAGTTTTGATTGCTTTTCATTTATTCTATCTATTTCATTGAAAATTTCTTCCCCCATTTCTTGTATATATATATATTTTTAACTTTCTTAAATTGGGTTTTGCCTTTCTCTGGTGCCTCCTTAATTAGCTTAATAACCAACCTTCTGAATTTTTTTTCAGGTAAATCATAAATTTCTTCTTGGTTTGGATCCATTAATAGTGAGCTAGTGTTATTTTTGGGGAGTGTTGAAAAACCTTGTGTTGTTGTATTATCAGAGTTGATTTTCTGGTTCCTTCTCATTTGTGTAGGCTCTGTCAGAGGGAAGGTCTAGGGCTAAAGGCTGTTGTTCAGATTCTGTTGTTCCATGCAGTGTTTCCTTGATATATTACTCCCCACTCTTGTCTGAGGGATATGGCTTCCTGAGAGCTGAGCTGTAGAAATTGTTATCTCTCTTCTGGATCTAGCCACCCAGCAAGGCTACCACGCTCTGAGCTGGTACTGGAGGTTGTCTGCACAGAGTCCTGTGATGTGAACTTTCTGTGGGTCTCTCAGCTGTGGATACCAGCACCTGTTAGTATTTGGAGTGTCTCCCAGGTCCTGCAGGAGCAATCTGTTTCCTTCAGAGGGTCTGTCGGTTCTCTTGGCTTCCCTGGTTTATTCCTGCAGTTATTCTGAAACAAAAGGTCATGATGCAAGCCTCCACATGCTGCTCTGTCTGTCCAAGTAGGAACTGCATTCTAGCCCTGTCTCCCATCCGCCATGATCTTCCCAAAGGAGAACTGGCTTTTCTGATGCTCTGTTTGGGGGCCCTAATGTATTGATTTGTAATAAGCAATACAGCTTCTGCAGAAAAAGGACCTAATTAGGGTCAGGTGGTCTCACATTTGACAGGTACTGTTCAGATGACTCTGAAATATTTCAGAAGTATTATAATATGGTAAGCTGTAAGGGACATCACAGTCTCTATGGGAATCCATGACACTGGCTTGTTTTATGATCTTAAATCAAATTGACGTCTTTGCAGTTTCTCCATATGTAACCTGCTTGTTCCCCTTTTACGGATATAGTTTGGATAACAACCTCTGAAAACTCCCTAGAAAGATGTCCAAGAGGTCATTGAAAATCATTCTGGAAGATTTTTAATTCTGGGACACATGAATTGAAGAGGAAGATCATTTCTGACAAGTCTTACTAGGAATTCTGGTCAAAATTTTTTTCTTCAATTGTTGCAAGCACTTGCTGATTTTTATGGGATGTTGCTTTAGGAAAATGTGGAAGATTTAAAAGTAGAAATAGCTTGGAGGAGAATGGAGTTTAGGGAGGTAGAAACTAGATTCAACATTTTGTGTAATATTGTTTAAAGTAGAGAGTCTATGAAGATAAGATTACCATTCACGTTCCAGATGTTAGGTTAGAATTTTAAAAGTACATGAATCTTTGAGCAATGAACATGAAGAGAAAAACAGATCCTTGAAAAACGTCTGTTGAACAGACGTAAAATTTTTTTTTGCATGTTCCTCATGAGGCACTTATTCAAAAGATTTGTAGACATAAGGCAAAAAGAAAACTTAATATAGGATAGCAAACAGGTAGCAGATGAACAGTAAAAACTATAACTCTTGGTTTCTATTGCTGATACAATGGTATTTGTAGGTAGCTTAAAAAGTTATGATCAGATATGGTAGAAACAACATTAAATAGAAAGTAATGTTAAAGGCATAGAGCTGGCAAGACTGTAAAGAAAACCTTGGAGGAAAGCAGAAATCCAGTGAGGTGAAGGGGCACTGGAGTACGTAGTTGCCCTGGAAGCCAGAGCTTAGGTTTTCAAGAGCTCCAGTGAAGGATGAGTGACTAAGTCAAGCGCACATCCATGGGAAGTGTGATCTGATACCAATCTTAGAAAGTCTGGACTCCTTAAAATTGAGCGAATGGTGGGGGGGCACCTCCTAGAGAAAGGAAGTGAGTAAACTCGTTTATCTTTTTATCTGGCCTATGTTGAGGAAATAATAAGTAGATATAATTTCACAAGCAGAAGCCTGCCTTCATTTGGATTGGGAACATTATTTATACCATTGAAGCTGATAATTTACTATAAAATGGTCTACATGTGGAAGTGCCTCCAGGGGCCCAGTGGAGGTCAATGTGAACTCTGTTTGAAGAAACCCATCAAAACCTAGGTCTAAAAGAATTACCATTTCAGGAAACACAAGCAAGATTAAAACATATATGAGGAATAAAGTCCCTAGTAGAAAGTTAGCAGAAATAATGAAGACCAAAGCTATTAAAATTATTGGATAAATACATAAAATAACTGTATGAGATACACTTAAAAAGACCATTAAAAATATAACCAAGAAAACAAGAAGTGACTGTAAAAAGTACCAAGCTAATTTTAAAAGGAACCAAATATAATTTCTAGAACTAAAAATATAGTAATTAAGTTAGATATGCAATGGGTTAAGCTGATTAGGAAAAAAGAAAGAAAAAAATGACGAAATAGAAATTCCAACTGAAGAGACAAGCTTCTTAGATAAAGATTAGAAATGTGAAAAATATAAGGGATTAATAAGAAGTTTTCACATATGTCTACTGGATATTTCAGACAAAGGATAGAGAAAAGCCAGTATCTGAAGTGATAATGTCTGAGAATATTCCAGAATTGTAGAAAAACAGGTCACATAAAATGTGGTAAGTTACACGAATCCCAAGAAGTAAAAATTAAAAGTTCTACTTGAAATAAGTCAGAAATGCTGCCAGTGTATGGTTAAGAGTACAGACTCTGAAGCCAGACTGCCTGGATTCAAATCTAGGCTCCATCACTAACAAACTAATTGCCTGAGTTTCTTCATCTAATGGAAATAACAATACAAGTTGAGTGTCCCTAACCTGAAAATTTGACATAGGAAAAAATCTGAAGCTTTTTGAGCCCTACAAGTGGAAAATTTCACACCTGACCTCATATGATGGGTTGTAGTCAAAATGCAGTCAAAACTTTGTTTCGTGTACTTCCTGCACAAAATTGTGTAGAATATCATATAAAATTACCTTCGGGTTATTTGTGTAAGGTATATAGGAAACATAAATGAACTCTGTGTTTAGACTTGTGTCCCATCTTCAATATATCTCAAAACACTTCAGGTCCCAAGCATTTTGGATAAGGGAAACTCAACCTATAATAGTACCTACTTCATAGTATGGACATGAGAATTAAATGACAGTGTATATAAATATAGCCAAAAATAGTCCCTGGTACATTATAACACTATAAAAGAAAAAAAAGCTTTAACTGCTTATTATTGCTATTACTTATAGAGGGACTTCTCTAGAGCACAGTGAGGCCAGAGGAGAGTGGAATGTTTCTACACATTTCTAAAAGAAAAACTGTAGACTGGCTACTGTGGCTCACATCTGTAATCCCAGCACTTTGGAAGGCCAAGTGAGGAGGATCAGTTGAGGCCAAGAGTTCAAGATAAGGCTGGGCAACATAGCAAGACCCTGTCTCTACAAAAAAAGAAAAAGGAAAAGAATTGTATGCCCAGTAAAATAACCTCTTTTGAACAAGTTTGAATTCATCATTTTAAGATTAAAAAAAAAGAGTTGACCACCAACATCTTTTTATTTATTTATTTAAACATTTATTTTAAGTTCAGGGGTATATGTGCAGGTTTGTTATAATGGTACATTACATCTCATAGGGGTTTTGTGTACAGATTCTTTTGTTATCCAGGTAATAAGCATAGTACCCAATAGTTAGTTTTAGATCCTTACCTTCCTCCTTTCCTCCACCTGGTGGAGGCCCTGGTGTCTGTTTTTCTCATCTTTGTGTCCATGTACTGTCAACATCTTACTAAAGAAACTTCTAGAAAAAGTACATTAGGAAGAAAGAATATGGTCCCATAAGGAAAGTCCCAATATGTAAGAATAAATGTTAAAAACATCAGTATATCTAAATAAGTATAAACTGTATAAAATAATAAATGTTTAACATGTAGAGCTAAATAAATAAAATAATAAGCAGGAATTGCATATTATTTGTCTATGGAGTTGTGGTATCATTATAATGAAAGCATTATAAAGTCTTAGTATTCCAAGGGAATGCAAAGACTTGGACTTAAATATTAATGTTAATATTTATATAAAATCATTAAAGAATGAGAATCAAATTTATAATTTTTATACTAATAGAAAAAATAAAATGGAACACTTTTTTAAATTGAGGCAGGAAAGAATGAGATCAGAAAAAAAACAAATCAACCCAAATGATAAGATGGAAGAAATGATAACATGGACTAAATACATCACAATTCACAATAGGAGTAAATAGGTTAGACTTTCTAGTTAAAAGATAATGACTATCATACTGAATTAAAAAATAAATTCTAGTTCAGTAATGTTTTCCCTAAAGGGATGCCTAAAATTTGGAGACATTACACCGGAAATGTTTAAAAGTAAAGAATTAGCAAAATAATATTAGAAAAATACTGCTTAAGAGAAAGCTGGTGAAGAGAAAGTAATTAATATTAGACACAATAAACTTTAAGACAAAAAAAATTAGTGGAGGTAGTCTCTTCATAATGATGAATAATGTAATTCACTGGGAAGATTTAACCATTCTAGGTGTATATTGACTTAGAAACAGAGATTCATTTTATCAAAAGGAATTTCTGATTAAACTATAAGAAGAAGTTGCTAAATTCACCACCATTGTGAGAAAATTAATACATATTTCTATTACAGTAATTAAAAGATCAAAAGTCAAAAATTGCAAAGTATATAGCACCAAACAATATCACCAACACATTTGATAAAATGAACCTATATAAGAACATTGCTCAACAATTGGCAAATATACATTTTTTTCAAGCACACAGAACATTTTTGAAAAGTAATCACGTGCTACAACACAAAAGTCTGGCTTTATACATTCTATACTTGCACAGTTAAGTTAGAGAAATGCATACTTGTAAGTTTAAAAACTTCTCAAATGATTCATGCATCATAGAATTAATATAATGGAAGATGCTTGGAACCAAATGATTAGCAAGACGAAATATCAAAACTTGAAGAAAAGCTGTACTTAGAGAAAAATGAAAGGTAGGGATTAATGAACTGATCAAATGTGAGAAATTAAAAATGGGAATAGCAGAATAAGGTCTTAAGAAACTAGGTCAAAGGAAATAAAAGATCAGGTTGAGAATTAATGAAATAGAAAACATCAATCGATAATTAAGATTGGTTCTCTGAAGAAACTTTGAAAAGGAACAAAATTCTGGCTGCCTGTCTTAGGAACAGAAGATAGATTATATTAGGAATGGAAAAGAGGACATAACTGGAGACAGTGAGGGTTAAAGGGGCTTCGAGACCACACAGCATTTTAACTGAGAGTAGGTTTGGTGGTCAAAGAGATTTGATTTTGAATCCTAAATCTGCCGCGTTCCAGCAATGTTATCTCAGGCCAGTCTCGTGACTTCGGTGCCTCATTAGAACAATGGCCAAGATTGTGAATATAAAATGAAACAGAAAGTAAAGTGCTTGGCACATAAAAGCAGGAAAAATTAGCTATACATTTGATTGTGATTTTTTATTCTTGGTATTGGAGCTCAGTACCCCTGGGCAGCTTTACCGGTTTTTTGATGTATAAATAGGGCACCAAGAGCAAGAAACAGAGCTGGACAGAGACTGGAGGACATTTCATGGGGGGCAAATGTGAGCAGAGGCCTAGAAAGGGATACACAAGGCCTGAGCAATTCTTGTAAGTGGAAAAGCCACAGGGTACAGTGTGTTTTTTAACATTAAAAGCCTCAAACGCACACAGAGAAGTAACTGTACTCCTTGGTAACACTGACCAAAACAATACATTATCATAAATGTGTTTGCAGACACCTTACTCCAAAGCCCATATATCTCTCTCTTGTACTCCCCAAACACATTCACTAGTACAAGCCTCTGTGCTGGGGAATGCTGCTACAGAAGGATTAGATTAAAGCAGTAATACAAGGAAGAAAATCAGGCCAGACCACATTTCCATATTAAAATTTAGAATACAAATTTTAGTGTTTTCAATGGGCTGGGGCATAGAGAAGTTGTTTAAACCCTCTGTCCCCGTCAAAATGGATTTTACTCTATCCCACCTAGAGAAGAACCTGGCCTTGTTTAAACACCTAAAAAAACCAAGGGCTCAAGAATATTGTGATTCTTCACATTCCTGTGCTTGAATCCTCAGGCACTAAGTATTTGATATCAAAAACTCTAAATAAGTTTTTGATAAATAAGGGCAATGAATAACCCAAACACTCATAGTGCCAGACCTTGGACATTTTATGAATACATGCGCATGGCAAGTCAGGGTAGAGTATGCCAGGCTTTCTCAAATGGGTGAGCCTTCAGTGAGGTCTGAGCAGCATTCATTTCTTCAGTATCCAGTAATCCTGTCTTCGTGAATTAAGTCCAGCTTCCCAGATCAATTTCTGACTGGGCGCTTTATGTGAGAATCCAGCACTGTGCCCTTAGAAGAAATCTGGGAAGTCTGAGGAGTCCAGAACATTTATAATTTCTCTCAAGGGAGACACTTCCCAGCAGCATAGTTCCAGAAGAAGATACACATCCATGGGCCTACCCCTGGCTTTAGCAGGGCTTCTCCAGTTAAGTTTTGAGAAAGAAAGTTAAAAAAAAAAACAAAAAAAACAGAGAAGCCCAGCTGTCTTCATCTTAGGGCCTCCCTGCTTAGTAACCTTCCCAACAGGAGCCATACAAACTTCTTCGCTGGCTGCTTGTTTCTCTGAGTATTGTGCCTGGAGATTCCTTCTAAAAAAACGTATCCCAAACCTAGGCTGACTAGGTCTCTGTCATTAGGAAGTCCAGGGAGCCCTCAGACAGCAGAAATCTGGTGTTTTGAGGGATGCCTCAGAGCTTTGCCCCTGCTGGTCCTGGCAGCGTTTATGGCTGGAGATTGCAGTTGGATGCAAAGAGAGCCATTTGAGAATGTTTGCACCTTATCATTTCCAAGGAATCTCTGCTCTTGAGACAACCGGTGCTCTCAACTGTCTGTCAAGTTCAAGAACTTGTTATCTTAAGCATATCTAAGTGTTGGGGCTGAGGAAACTAAAGGAAACTCACCACAAGAGACATTATTTGTAGGGCTCAACTTTCCCCATGGTTGTATCTTTCTTCTACTCTTTTGTACCATGTCAGTCTGGGGACATAATTGGCCCTCTTCCTGTAGAACTGGCTCTTAAAGTACTTTGTAATTCTGGCCTGGAGCTGCTGGGAGGTCTCTGTTTCAGCAAAACCACTGTTTCATGGTGAATCAGTCACTTCCTCCAGACTGCCTTCTTTCTGTCCTGCCATGAGGTCAGGGACACTGCCATTTGGGGACAGTCTGGGCTTTAATCTATATTTTATCTGGCATGGGAGACTGAATGGACACTCCAGTCTGAACAAATAGACCCAAGGGGATTGTTGAAGTTGACACTTGGAGGGGATTTTAGTTCTTTATTATAAACTGGTTTATAAAATATATTTTATCCTCCTACCTTGATAAATATATCCTTATAGTGACAAAAAGCAAAGGATATATGTGAAGTTATAGTTTTTGTATGTCTGAGGGCTGGCAAAACATCTGCTAAAGTTATTATTGCACATATCTGGCTCTTCTGTCTATGGGTTGTGATAGTTAAATGAGTAATAAAGTGTTTACATAACTTATAGATTTGTATTTGTTCCATCAATTAAGTTTTCTTGCCTTTATTTCAGAAAAATTACTTTGTTGCTATAATCAGTATGTTTACATACTTTGTTTTCAACTCGTAATTCTCTGGAGGCTTAGAAACTGCAATTATATTGAAAGTATATGTAAACATATTTTAATGAGAATATATAAATTAAATACAAAAATAAAATCTAAAAGTTATTTTATATGTTTCTAAAAGTCTTAAAATATTCAAAATAATCTATTAACTTTAAAAGGTATAATACAAGTTATAGTTAATATATGCCAAAATTTTATTTCATATATTAACATTTTAATTAAATGTTATTTTTATAGAGATAACATTATTCACATTGTAAACATTCTATGTCCACCTCGTTACCAATAAAAAGAATTGGTACCATGATACACATGTGATACATGCATGCAAATTTAAGGGTAATATAAAATGCTAATATTACAAAATGTTCCTAAATCACCACTGCAACTTTTCTGAATATTATGCTAACGGAGTAGCATGGGAACCAGGAATTTGAAAAAGAAAAGCGCGAAAAAGGATTCTTGGCATTATTGAGAAATGACACTTTGTTGTAAAAGCATCTATTGCATTTATGTTACCTTCAGGCAGGAATTTGATAAGTTTGGTTATTCTCATAACCCAGCACTCTTTTTCTCTTACATCCTCCAAATATTCTAAAGCAACATCATCATAATTCATGATTTTTATCAGTTTTCAAATTAGGTCACCTTTTCTTTTAAGGATACAGGGAAGTGATACAGAGGTCCATTTCCCTAGGACCTGAAGAGTGTGGTCATGAGAGTGATGTTAAGTATTATAGACTATGCTGGGCCAGCTCTGGGTGCCACATCCTGAGTGATAAAGGCATCTGTGTGTTCTTTAATATATTTATTTGTGGGTGACTGGGGTATGTGGAGCCCTCTAAAATATCTCTTGACCAGGACTATGGAAAGTACTATATATATCACCCATCCAACTGTATACATCACACGTTCCAGGAGGAACAACTGCCAACATTTCGGAATATTTCCTTCCAGTTATTTTCTATTCCTTGATTTCACACATGAAAATATAACTGATATACAGTCTTGTATCAAGCTTTCTTGATAAAGTTACCAGTGGAAAGAGATCTCCACTGACTGACCACTCAGTGCAGGAATTCCTGTCAGATGGTCAACCAGGCTTACACAACTGCGTTCTTTAAACATGGGGCAAATGTTGCCCGGTCATGGGGGCTTACACCATCAGCACTGAAGGAAGGAGTACATTGTTTTCCTAATGGAGATGACAGAAGTTAAACATAAGAAGCATTCAAAACAATTAAATAAAGATCCAGAAATATAGCCAAGGCGCTATGTTAGAGGCCATAGAGGATATTCAAAGAAATATAAGACAGTTTCTGTCTTTGAAGAGGCTTGCTTACAAACAGTTAGGCTGGCTTTGTTTTCATCAAAAGATGACTGATAGCTAAACTTAATAAGAAGAATAGGCCATTGGAATGGATTAGCCTGTTCTGCCAAATTATCTACTAATCTTCAGCTCAAACTTACAGAGGAAAGATGGGATTTTTAGAGATAATATGGTCCTAGAAACTGCATTGAGCATGGCATGGCTTTGTCAATTTCCTTTGTGTTAGTAAGACTAACTACCGTTTACTGAGGATATTATGGACTAAATAAATACTTCATAGGCATTATTTTGTTTGAATTGTCATTACAATTCAAAATTTAAATACTCGTTATTTAATTATTTCATTTGATCAATAACTCCATGAGAAAGGTCTTACTCCTACTTTTAAAAGGGAAAACTGAAACCTGGGGAGGTTTAATAGCTGGCTTTATGCCACATGGGTAAGAAGTGGTAGAGATATAACTATTTCCAGAGGCTGCTGCTGTCTAATATTAAGATATAATAGGTACAACTCTGTTCCTCATCACAGTAGAAGTAGAGAGACTCTTCTGTTGTCAGGTTAGTCAATGATAATCATATTAGTTAGGATAGGTAAGGTTGTGCTGCAGTAGCAACAAACCATCAAACCTCAGATGCTTAACCCAACAAAAGCATTTTCTCATTCACCCTACATGTCCATATTGTATCAGCTACAGACTCTATTAGGCTCTATTTTCACTCTGGAATCAGGCTGATGGAGAAGTCACTGTCTGAAACATTATCAGTTCTGGTGGCAGAAGGAAAGAGTACTAGAATATATATTAACAATTAAATGCTTCTAATCATAACTCATTTGTCTGAACTTGTCATATGACCCACCCAGCCACACAGAAAGCTAGAAAGTATAGTTCTACCATGTGCCTCAAAGACAGAGAACCAGGGATATCTGGTATCAGCATGACTACTTCAATAGATGTGGGTACCATATGACCAGACTTTCATCTCTGCTATTGATATGTTGCTAGCAAGTTCTTTCTACTGGGGCCAGATTGTAGAGGTTACCGAATGACAGCAGGGGAGGCAAGAACAATCTTCACAGTGCTGGCATAAAGGATGGTAGGGGGCTCAGTGGAGGAGTGGGAAGAGTTAGGGACCTGTGAAGAATAAATGCTGTGGGCCAGGAATCATTTGATTACACTTCATGCATATTAACTTATTCAATCTTCACAACAACCCAGTGGGGTAGATCCACTTATCCCCATTTTAGAGATGAGAAAACTGAGGTACAAATGTTAAGTAAGTTGGCCAAGAAAAGAGAGTAAGTGGCAATGTGGCATGGAATCCTGGCAGAATAAGAGGTTATGCCCTACAGAGTGTACTCATATTAGCCACTGAGTACATTCTTCTTCCTGCCTGTGGTCTCTGCTCAGAAAGGAATCTGAAAATCATATGCCTGTTTTCAACTTCATCTTCACCACAATTACTTTAACTCTCTATAGAGTGAAGTTCTTTCTCAAAGGCATATTAAACTATAGCATCTCTCTAACTGTCAAGATGAATGAGCAGCTCTTCATATGAACCAGAGAAGAGAGCCAGGAACCATAAGGTAAAATGCTAAGTGTGGCTACATGTGCCTTACTCTAAGTCAGTAAATATCTGAAGAGAATCACAGGCATGGCTTTATGAATTTGAACTATCTGTGTGTGTATAAACCTTGTTGATTCATACTCCACTGGAAAGTATAAATACATCAGTGACATAACCATTATGAACAGAAAGGGCACAGCCACAAGTAGATGCAGAAGCCAGCATGGAACTGACAAGGAGTTATTCCACTCACTTACCAAAAAGTGCCTCCCAAATCCTAACTCTTCCAAATGACTCAATTTCATTGGCATCACTGGGTGCCTTAAAAATCCTGTCACCATATAGAAAAGTTACTCATTTATATCTTTGTTCCATTGCCTTGCCCACTTCTTTTTTCTTGAGGTGGAGCTGTAAATATTAGATTTCATGATTCAAGTTTCTGGAATCCAACTTTCTAAATTGTCTTACCCTGGTGGAAATGGGAACGCCATAACCCACAGTCAGCTGTTATTCCTATTGAGACTGACAAAAAGCGTTTATTAAGTGCCTCATAGACTATAGCACTGTCCTGGGTGCTGCCAAAGTGTCAGGCCTGTGCACTATACCATGTTCAGCTCAAACATACTTTGAGGTCCTCCAAACACACAGCTAAGTAAATGTTTTGCCAGCTTTGAACATTTGCCACCAAATTACTTGCAAGACAAGGTCATTGCTTGTTAAGTCTAGGCACAATTTTTTAAAAGTCAGAATGACCAGTATTAACCCATTACCAACTGTACTGATTGCTACTGTAACAAATCACCATAAACTTAGTGGCTTAAAACAAGACAAATTGATTATCTTACAGTTCTGGAGGTCAGAAGCCTAAAACATGGGTGTTAGCAAGACTGCATTCCTTCTCAAGGCTTCAGGGGGTTCCTTGACCTTTTCAGCTTCCCTCAATCCCTCCAGCCTCTTACTTTGATCTTTCCCACTCCTACTCACTCTGAGCCTCCTGCTTCCATTTATAAAGACCCTTGTGATTGCTTTGGGCCCACCTAGATAAACCAAGCTACTCTTCCCATCTCTGTATTCTTAATCACATCTACAAAATCTTTTTTACTCTGTAAGCCAACATATTAACAATGTACAGGGATTACAATGTGGATTTTTTGTAGGGGGTGAGGGGACATTTTTAGCTTACCACAGCCACCAAGGTTTTTCAGATATGTGATAAGTCATATAACACTTTATTCTAAAAATCATTATGTATGGACCAGGGAAGCATTGGAAGAAAGGAAAATATCACATGTAAAGATCACAGTTGACAATGTCACAATGTTGTTTGTCTTTAGTTTTCGTATCTATTGTCAAAGGCTTAGAGAGTTAACTTTGTTTTCTACCTTTTTTTTTTCCTCCTGTGGCTGTCATCTGCTTACCTGCAGACCCAGGCTCACTCTGCTGTCACTCTGAAGTTGGGCATCTCTAAGTTTGCCTGCTGCTTTGCAAAGGCTGGATGCTTACTCTAACAGATCCAGGGTCCTCTGGCCTGCTGAGCTGGGCTTCTCATGCAGGGTCTCTTCCCCCTTTTTATGCCATGCTTTCTTTCCACTTTTCCTCCTTGTACAGCAAGCACTGCACAAATGTTGGGGTTCTATAAGAGAAGTTGAAGGCATTATCTTAGACCTTCCAGGCTGGCAGGAGGGGAGGAGGTGGGCTGTTCTACCTGGCCCTGTGTCTTCTCATTACTGGATTTTAAGCTGCCTCCTTGAGTGAGGTGGGGAAATCAAAAGCAGCGAAAGAGCAGGGGCTTCTTTCTGCTCAGTAGATCACCCCTCTCCCCAACCCTCAGGCCTCTTGTTAATCATTCCACTCCCTGGTTACCAGCTACCCAGCCTGGGTGGCACTAATTCTTGCCTCCAGCACAAGGGGACTTGCTAGCCTTGGTATACGATAATAGCTTTTGAAATAAAAACTACATATGAGGCAACTTGCAAATTTAAACTTTTCTGGGATGGGTGTGTAGTTGCAGGAGGAGTTCTCCCTTAAACAAAGGCAAATTTTCCAGTTACACCAGTTAAACAGGTTCTCATACCAAATATCCCAATGAAGAGTTCTTCTCCTGTGCCCCTGGGAAGGGAGGCTCCTGAAAAGCACTATGCGCATGCCTATACCTGCCTTATGTTCTTAGGACCACATTCCCACCATTCAACAGGCAGAATTTAGTTAGGATGCCAGCAGGGATTTTGATGTGTGCATGCAACTATTTGAGGAAACCAGGTCCACCCCTGGTAAAAACAACAACCTTCATCTGCACAACCTATTCTAGATTATAGGGTTGGGACTAGGGAGAGACCAGTTAAGTTACTAACCACAGGTGTAAATTTTAAGGGAGTACCATACAGTAATCAATTAATGAAGAAAATAATATTTTGATGGGAGCACTTTTTAAAAATAAAAATTAATGCAAAAACATCTACAGTAAACATCAAATTTTAAAATACATATTAGTAACAATGCTATGCTATACTGAGTTTGAGGCAAAAAGAAAAAAATCAGTAACACTAACCCAAAACATCACAAGTGTTGATGTTTTGTTCATTATAGTCTTTTATGCATTAATTTTTATTTAAAAATATTGCATTAAAATATTATTTATCTTGATTATGAGTTTTTGGGACCCCCTTTAATTTTATGCCCCAAGGTGAGTGGCCTACTCACCTCACTCTAGTGCCAGCCCTGTAGTACAGAGGGCAGTTTTGAGGCTTTAACTCATTTGAGCCTCATGACTGTTCTCTAAGATAGACAATACAAGGCAAGTATTCTTAGCTGCATTTGACTGTAAAGGAATTAAATTCCAAAACAAGAGGCACGAATTGCCCAGGATACATGGCATATGGTGAAGACGAGACTAAAAATCAGGCCTGCTAACTCTGAATCTGGGGATCCTTCCATGATACCAGAGAGTCTCAATCTCCAGTGTACCAAAAAATAATCAGGAGAGTTGTTAAAATTCAGAGTTCTGAGTTCCAACCACTGAATTCTGATTCAGAAGGTCTGGGGTGAAATGCAAGAGTCTACATTTCATTTAACAATCACACTAGCTGATTTTGACATCAATGAGCTACCACCAGTTGGGGCAACTCTTTAAGGACTCCAGGCAGATGTCCCCAAGCTATGACTGCAAGAGCTTGCTGTTCTTATTATCAATTTCCCCTTGTAAGAAGACATCTGTACTTCATGTGAGTTAAAATACTATTGTATCTAGTAAGAGTAACCTAAGCTAATTAATAAATAGCAAACATCAACCCATCATCCCTGATGTTAACCAAAAGAGAGCATGATCTTTTTTTTTTTTTTTTTTTTTTTTTTTTTGAGAAGGAGTTTCGCTCTTGTTACCCAGGCTGGGGTGCAATGGCGCGATCTCGGCTCACCGCAACCTCCACCTCCTGAGTTCAGGCAATTCTCCTGCCTCAGCCTCCTGAGTAGCTGGGATTACAGGCACGCGCCACCATGCCCAGCTAATTTTTTGTATTTTTAGTAGAGACGGGGTTTCACCATGTTGACCAGGATGGTCTAGATCTCTTGACCTCGTGATCCACTCACCTCGGCCTCCCAAAGTGCTGGGATTACAGGCGTGAGCCACCGCGCCCGGCAAGCATGGTCTTCTTAATCCACAAGATCAATGTACTATAAGGCATGACAGAAGAAGAAAAATATGAAAAATGAGGGACTACTCCAATTAGATGGGAGTCCCTGAGCAATCATGGGTCTGCTTGTGGGCACCGGGCATGTGGGATGAATACCCTAAAAAGAAAGGGAAAGGGACTTCACAGACAAACTTGGTATACTTAATAATTTCTCTTGTACTTGTTAAAAATGAGAAGTTAATTCTTTCTGTCAGGGCAGTTTCCAAATCTGGATCAAGTAAGAGAAGGAGTTAGAAGAAAAATTAGTACTTTTTACCTTAATGCTTATGGAAATGGTACCTTAAGTTGACAATGCAATACTGGGACCATAACGGCATAAGAGAAAGTTGAGCTGAATATGTGACTACAAGGCAAGCAACTTGAGAAAGAATCTTGTCAGTGCTGCCAGGGAAGCCTTTCTGTTTGAGGTCAGACGCATGAAAATCAAGCAAACAAATAAAAATATTTAAACTGGATTCTTAAACCATTCATCTCTGAAAAAAATAACATCTAATATTTTCTTTTCTATCAACTGCTAGCCATGTGGATTTTACCAAGGCTTTTCATCAAGGGGCACAGTTTCCAGTTACCCCATCCTTAGTGGTTACTGTAGCCTCACATAGCTTGATTCTGGCAAAGAGCATAATTCCATGCCAGAATGAAATGTATTGGCCTGCTTTGTTCTTCAGGCTGTGGCTAAAAGAAGTGGCAAATGGAGCCAGTTTTCTAATAATTGAAGTGAAAAGAAGTTGGCCTCAATGAAGTTTTCATCTCAGGTGTTCAGATTGCCCTCCTTCTCTGCCTCCTGGGTTATGGGTACAGATACAATCTTAATGTAGAGTTTGGGTTGCTATAGACCTGAATAGCAACAAAATTGTCAGGGCCACTTGCTCATTTGAAAACAGTGTGTCTTCAAAAATTGCACTTGAAAGATGACTGATTGGTAACATACCTCTAAGCAACACCAAGCATGATGTTGAGATTTCCAGATGTACTGTCACAGTACCACCAGGAGAACACATCAACACTCTTTCCTTACTTTCTAAAATATGCCTGCCTATTGCTTTGCTCCATTCCTGTTCACTGATTATTTTCCATCACTTCCTGGATCCCCTATCAACCAGAATGATGGCTCTCAAACATTAGTGGCATCAGAATGACCTGGAGTGCTTGTTAAGCTACAAATTGCTGTGTCCTACTCTTAGAATTATCAATTTGGGAAGCCTATGTGGGGCCAGAGAATTTTCATTTGTGATAAGTTCCCAGTCGATGCTGATGCTAATAGACTGAAAGCCACCAATCTAGAGTTGATGGTCCTAAAACATTAGAATCACCTAAGGAGCTTTCATGAAAATACTGATGCCCAGGTTTACCCCCAGCCAATTAAATCAGACTGTTTGAAGATGGAGCCTGTATTAGTTTGCTAAGGTTGCTGTAACAAATTATCTCAAACCAAGTGGCTTACACAACAGAAATCTGTTCTCTCACAGTTCTGGAGGCTAGAAGTACCAAGTCAAAGTGTTGGCAGGCCACCATCCCTCAAAGACTCCTGGGAGGGGGCTGCTTGTAGCTCCAGCTGTGGCCAGCAATGCGTGGCCTTCCTTGGTTTGTAATTATATCACTTCAGTCTCTGCCTCCATCTTCACATGCACATGGCCTATGTATATCTATGTCTTTGTGCCCTCTCCTCTTTTCATATGGATGACAATGACTAGACTTACATCTTATCCTAATCCAGTATGACCTTTCCTTAATGTATGCCTTAATTACGTATACAAAGAGCCTATTTCTGAGTGAAGTCACATTCTGACATTCTGGGTGGACATGAATTGTTCAGGGCTTTGTGAGGGGATGCTGTTTGATCCTGCACAGAACCCTGACTTGGCTGTAAGATCCTTGAGGGCCAGATCCATGTGTGTCCAACTACCTTGAAGAATCTGGAACATAATGGCATGAAAAAAGCTTTCTTGAATGAAGGAGCCTGTATACTCTCTACATTCAATTCACAGTCATCACAACGTAACAGATGACAAACTCTCCTCATTTGTCTTAAAACCTTGTTAAACTAACTGCAGATTCCAAGGACTTTAAAGTGTTCATCTGTATGACTAATTCAGCTCTAAATTAAAGACCTTTTCCTTAAACAACAAAAGATATTGAAGGTATTTCTTTGCAGAAAGATCTGTATTCTGCTCCTCAGGGCATTTTATAGGGAACATACCTATAGAGAGCCTAGATTACACACTTCTGAGAGCTTTTAATGATAAGAAACAATGTTTTTGAACTTCCCATTATGAACTAGAAATAATATTTTCACATAAAACAAAAATGCTAAATTACTTAACTGCCTCCCTACAGTTTTGAGTTTTGTACAGTGTAAATGATTGTTTTCCAGGAATTAAGACCACAGGGGTGTCTCTAAAATGCCTGGGATGTAAAGCAGGAGGCAGGATGCCTATTGTCTGAACTTCAGTTGGAGAGTTGATTATTCATGGGGTCAGCAGTGGGGGTGGGTGACTAACATGCAAGCCACAAGCGCAATCCAAATGTGGTCACATTGGAAGGTGTGATGTGGATTGTCAGTCAGTTGGAAATTGGAGCCAGTAAGGTTTATTTTGGATGAGGTGGCATCTGAGGATCACAATCAAAATTGTCCAGACGGCTTTATTTTGGATTTGTTATGCCAATATCGGATATGGGGGCGGTTTGTGGAGGTTATTTGAAGACTGATCTGTGACCCCCTGGAGTGGCAGTGGATACAATGGGACATTAACCTGAACTCGGAATTAGGAGCCCTGGATTCTGGTCTCAGCTCCAGCCCATGGGAACTCTGAGATTACTGCAGTTTTTAAGTATACTGATGTTTGGTATACAAATGTAATAAACGTCTAAATTCGTGTATCCTGCTTTGCATTGCTGCATTCATTTTACAGAGGTATCTCTTCTTTATTTCTTTTAAAGCAGAGAAATTTGGTCACTTATTTAGATTTTTGGAAGTATTTTTCTCATCAGTGGATTCTGGCTTTGACATCCTTTTTGATTAAATTAAAATTCCTTCTTATATTAACCAGGAACCTGATAATGTTTAGAAGTTATGAAAATATCTAAGTGTTTTTGTAACTTTTATGATATTTTAAAAATCCTTTCTAACCACACACTAATAGTTATGATAATTTCCAGTTTTGATTTTTAACCAGAGGCAGTGGTAGCTTTTAAACATAACGTTGTCTTACTTCTCCCTTGAACCTCCTTCTCTACCAATGAACTGAGAGGGACTGAAATCATCTGGGCATTTCTGAGCAAGCTGTCAGCTTTCTGAGTACTTGGAAGTCTCCTCACATCTTATTAGTTTATTTAGTCATAAAGATTCTTTAAGATAAAAACCAAACACAGTCAAGTGTATGTGACAGATGTTTCTGAGATTTGGGCAAGAGGCACAGGCAGGAGGGGAAGTTGTCAGTCAAAGGCAGCCTCATGTTTACTGCTGCGTTTTCCTGTTTTTCAGTCTTTGCATAAGGAAAGAGGTACCCTTCCTGCATGAATGAGGCATATCTTTGTTCTCTGACAGCTGCTGCACCTCTTCTTTGAAGTTATTCTCTGGCATGAAAGATACACAGTAATATATCTGAAGTCTAATTCTGTCCAGGGAAGAAGTTCAAATTGAAGAGTAATTTTTTTTAAACTGTAAAGGAAACTAGTATTTATGGAGCACCTACCAAGTACAAGAGAGTGTTACCTGTTATTTCATTTAGTTCTCTTCATTGCACCCTTTTACAGACAAGAAAAAGAGACACACAGTTAGAAAGTGGCGGGTCCTAAGTTTAAATTCAAGTGTACAGATTCTACTTGTTTCTTGGAAGCACTTATTTGGTTTGCCCTCAGGGTTTACACAGTCTTTATGACACTCATTTTTCTATTTGGCAATATACATAACATAAACTACACCGTTTTAGCCGTTTCAGAATATATATTTCAGTGGCATTAAGTACTTTCACATTGCTCTGCAAAAGTCACCACCACTGTCTCCAGAATGTTTTCATCTTTCCAAACCGAACTCTGTACCCACTAAACAATAACTCCCCATTCTCCTCTCCCTCCAACCCCTGATAAACTCTGTCTACTTCCTATCTCTTGGCATTTGAGTATTATAGGTACCACATATTAGTGGAATCATACAATATTTGTCCTTTTGTATCTGGCTTATTTTACTTAGTAGAATGCCCTCAAGCTTCATCCATGTTTTATCATGTATCAGGGCTTCATTCCTTTCTTCTTTTGAGACAGGGTCTCACTCTATTGCTAAGGCTGGAATGAAGTGGTGTGATCACAGCTCACTGGAGCCTTGACCTCCCAGGCCCAAGTGATCCTCCTGTCTCCTTAGCCTCCTTAGTGGCTGGGACTACAGGTGTGTGCCACCATATCCAACTAATTTCTTTTGTTTTTGTTTTTGTTTTTGGGGTGTGTGTGTGTGTGTGTGTGTGTGTGTAAAGACTAGGTTTCACCATGTTGGCCAGGTTGGTCTCAAATTCCTGGGCTCCAGTGATCCACCAGCCTTGGCCTACAAAGTACTAGGATTACAGGTGTGAGATACTATACCTGGCCCATTCCTTTTTAAGGGTGAATAATATTTGTGTGTGTGTGTGTGTGTGTGTGTGTGTGTGTGTACACCCCATTTTGTTTATTCCTTCATCTGTCAATGGACATTTTGGTTGTTTCCATCTTTTGGCTATTGTGAATAATGGTGCTCTGTGAACATAGATGTATAAATATCTGTTCAAATCTCTACTTTCAATGATTTGCAGTGTATATTCAGAAGTAGGAATGCTAGAGCATTAGAACGTTTTGTTTTGTTTTGAGATGGAGTCTCATTCTGTCACCCAGGCTGGAGTGAGGAGTACAGTGGCATAATCTTCGCTCACTGCAACCTCCGCCTCCTGGGTTCAAGTGATTGTCGTGCCTCAGCCTATTTTCAGTAGAGACAGGGTTTTACCATGTTCTTGAACTGGTAAAACCCTGCTGTTCTTGAACTCCTGACTTCAAGTGATCTGCCTACCTCGAGGCCTCTCAAAGTGCTAGGATTACAGGCGTAAACCACCACACCTGGCCTAGAATGTTTTTAATATATATATATAAATATTAACTGAAGCTACCATACTCTCAAATACATTTTACAATTTTTAGAAAATGCATTTCCTATCCGAGTTACCAACTTTCTCGTTTCTCTGGGTAATACCAACATTCTTCCAGTTTTGCAAGCTTGAGATCATGATGTCACCTTGGACAATTTACCAGTGTCCTTCTCCTATAGTTAGTCTGTGATATGGACAGACCATTGTTTGTTTCTTCAAAGCATCCTCAAGATTGGGCTCTTTTCATTAACTCTTCCGTAACCTCAGCCCAAGTCTGATCACTGTGGATCACTTCAACAGCTGCCTGATATAGCTCCGTGTTCCAGACTGTTTTCTACCAAACCTCCAATATCGTTGTCAGAATAATTTTCCTAAACACCTGTTTTCTCATGTCACCCCATGCTCAAGAATCTACAGTGGCATTAAGTTCAAGGTAGTAAATTAATTGATTCTTTCTCATGTGTGCAACGTTATTTTACACGTCTTCCTTGCCTTCTTCTCTACTCCTAGGGCTCTCCTCAATGTTAGTCTTAGAAGCCAAGCTATTTCCCCAATCTATGCCATTGTTTTCTACTCACCTAATCTCACAAAACCATTTCCTGTTGCTCTTCAAAACATGTAAGATCTCCATTTATTTCCTACATTTATTAGTTTTGCTGCCCCCTAACCACATGCTAAGTTTCTTGAGTACTGGATCTTTGTCCTGTACTTTTTGTGAGAATCCTGTGATTCTGGACAGATATGTGCTTGCTGGCTCATGAAATAAGACAAAGTCAGAGGAAGATCCAAATTGCAAAAGATGCTGACAGATTTTATCGGAGCCCTTAGAAGAAACTCCTTTACACCCAGGAAGAAATCTCTTGTAGCGGTTATCAAATACTAGAATAGAAAGAATTCAGCTTAAATAGTTCCTTATGCATCTTTTGCATTGTGGTGTACAAACTCAGGCCAGTGAATTTTCAAGGCAAAATGTTACCCAGGTGAGTCTGTTTCTCATTTTAAATAATTCTCAAAATATGTGAAATACTTAATAAGTGTTCCCGCTCTTCTCCTAAGCATTCTGATTACATGAAAACCTAGAAACACAGCAGTCTAAGAAATTTGAAATGTTCTTACTACTATTAAGTTTGGGAGCTTTTCTTAAAGTAGCTTTTTAGTCCAGTTAATAAAAAGATTTTTTTTTTTCCTTGAGAAGGGCTTAGGAGGAAGAGTTTCACACCCTATAATAATTTCATAAATGGATAATTTGACACTAAGTTGGGAATACAAATCATTTTTCTGTAAGCAGACATGACATCCAGAAAGTTAACCCCAGAATCTGGCATGCCCTCTTCTTGCATTAGGACATGGGTGTTAGAATCACAACATTGACCAATTCAAGTTTAAGAACAGAATATGTCACAGAAGGTCAGATAAGTGAGAGCTACAAAAACTCAGAGAGATAGTGAGAGAGAAGAGGGTGGAGAGAGAGCAAGGGGGAAAGAGACAGGGTGGGAGAATAGCATTGGAAGAATATTCTAATGATATTTCAGGCCATAGGAATATTGTGAAATTTTATAGATAAATACATAAATTAAAGGCAACCAGAATTTTTTGGTTATGAATTATGAATAAATAAAATCAAGCAGCCAAATTAGCTAATTTCCATCTCCTACTTACAGACATTATATTTAGATAGACTTTTTCACAAATAAATACCAAATTTGGAGCTAACATGACTGAGTGCATTTCTAATTTCTGTTCTCTTCTCTTTCACTGCTCTTAGGTGAGTCAAATAAGCTCTCAGGTCCTTTACTTTAAACTGATATTCTTCTAAATCCTATTAATGCAATCTGTAAGAGAGACATTAACAATGTGTTCTGGGGACTCCTAATAGTAAACTGCTGTTCTAGCCACTACAGAAGTTATGAAAGTTAAAATTTAAAAATATCCACCATTGTACTAACATTCAATTAACAATGCTCTATCACTGTTAGTACCAGAGGGCTTTGAATAAACTATTGTTGTGGCTTGGTTGATAGACAGCTTGTCAGGAAATGATCAGCATTGGCCATGATTTAGGGCTAATTTCATGGATGTTTTCCAGTTTCCGCGATCTTCCTTTCCCCTCTTCCAAACAAAAGTGCTTCTGAAAATTTCTGTTTAACATCTTTCACTTTGAATAAAGAAAACACAAAACATTCCCCTTGCAGCTGGTATTGGTGAAATTACTTCTCTGGAGAGACCAGCAGATGAGGGTCTTGTTTGAGAGGCACCAGGCAGAGGTTTCATTCTGTATCAGAGACCACACTCAGAACTGCAACCTGAGATCTGTCTCTCCTCTCTCCCCCACCCTTCACCTACCTACACACACATACACCATCTAAATGAACACAGATGGCTGGCACCCAGAGCAGGCATCTAGGAAAACAGCCGCGGGCCTCTCTGTTTGCTGTCCTTTCATTATACAAACAGAGAGCTTTCGAGATGCTGGTGTTGTTTCTTAATCTGAAATCATTCTTGTTTGGAAGTTTACCCACTTCCTGTTGAGAAATACAGCCAAAGCATCAGAAAGATACTCAGAGCTCGATTTGACTAAAACCAAACATTCCTTTTAACCTGTTAGATAGCTAAAATCATAGTCATAGTACACATATGGTATACTAAGTCACGTAGAGTATTATATTTAATGAAAGCCATATATTGATAAAATCTATATCAGTTCCTACCTGGCAATACCTGTTTTTCCTTCAGAACTGCATAGCATCATCTGATTTATTTGTTTCTCTGTGTGAAATAATTTTTTTCCAAATGTAATATAAAAGAATGTAAAGCCAAACTTCACAAGTGCTGAAAAAAAACCTAAATCTTTATACCTCCCCCGAATCAAATGGAAAATATGTTTTCTCCTATTTATTTCTGTATAAAATATGTAAACAATTACTTGCATTTGGAGGACATAATTATGAAGAGGTTGATATCTGAAAGGTTATTGCTGATTTATAGAGCCCTCTAGTTTAATAGAAGACAGATTTAGGAATAAAAAAAAAATACTGCTTTCTCCAGGAACAATAAATGTCTCAAAGGGGAAATGTAAGATTTAAGAGTAATTTTTATTAGACATATATACTACAGTTCGTGAATCTAGGAGGTATTTCTCATTTGAATGACTTTATGTAATAAAAATTTTGTAGAGCTATCTCACACTTTGTAGTATATTTTATATATCTCAAAATGCAGTGATTAAATTCCATCTCAAGGGCAATTTTTTAAGTCTGAATTCCTTAATTTCCCTTCATGGATTTATAATCCTCAGCCAGAAGATTAAGTGCTATATTAACAAGTATAAAATATTTATTTAAGCAAGAAATTGAGCTTAATTCTCCATGTTGTATATATATTCTTTTTGTGCATCCTACACACACATGCACACATGCACACACACACACACAAACACACACTTTCTCATATGCAAACACACTTTCGACAAATTCATCTAATGCTGAACAATGTAACAATGTTTAATATTAGTATAATGCTGTATAATAAAAATTAAGCCTTGCACGGGAAGGATCTTAATACTTCAGCTTCATAGATATGTTAAATTACAGTTGCAATGTATTTATGTAAGAGTAATCTAATTTTCAATATTCAGAGGATTGCATGCCTCAGGAAAAAACAAAAAAAGAAAATCAATTTTTTTTCTTTTAGGGAAAATTTTAATTTACCAAGTCATTCACAAAGGCCTTAATCATATCTTTAACAGGATTTCAAATTATACAAAAGCTCCCTAATTTGTGGCTTTTCATAAAGATTGGCCCAGTGTCAAGAATTCAAAAGCCAAATGTTTTCAGAAGTGAAAAATAAAATGGTGCATGCTTAAATTAATACATGTATTTAATAACATCCTATAACCACATACATTAACCTGTACAGTCTGTAATGTATCACATTTGCTACTCCTTTTACTCTGACTTACAGTTGAGGACTGCTTTATACCTAAGACTGGCTTTCAGATATAATAATAGCCAAAGACTTCAACTTCTGGCTAAGATGGAATAATGTGGACTGGATTTACCCTCCCACCCTGAGCAACTAGAAAACTGGACAAAAAATGTGAAATGGCAATTTTTAGACATTGGACAGCAGGCAGCACAGGACTCTCATCCCTGAGAGAAGAGAAGCAAACAAGTTGAGTCCCATGATTGCACCAGTTCAATGACCAAAGTGTTTCCAGGCTGAACTCTGGGAGGGGCAATCCAGTGTTGTTGTTCTGGCTGAATGAAGGAAACACGATTGGTGTTCAGAGAGGCCAAGACACCTGGAATTTGTAGAACAGAGTATTAGAGAGGGTGGTGCTAATATTTAAGTTTGTGTTCCCAACAGGGTGGAAAGAACTCATAACACAGGTGGCATCAGGTAGAATCCCCTGTTGGTATTGCCTCAGCAAGGGGCTAAATGAGCTGTGGCTCAAAGGCTCTCTGAGTTCACCCTAACAATGTTTAAAAGCAAGCTTTGAAAAGACCCAACCTATTCCAAGTAACTTAATTGCATGGCAGATCAAAATCCAATACTAATTAAAGGAATAGTGCAACATCCAGTGATCAATGACAAAAGTTATGATGTAATACAAGTTTACTAGTTGTGCAAAAAAAAAAAAAATAGAAGTTTATCAGTTGTGCAAAAAAGCAAGTTATGAACCCTAACTAGAAGAAAATCAGTTGGTAAAAAGACTGGGAAATGACAAAGATGAGGGAACTAACAGATGAGGACTTCAAACGCTTATTGTATTCTCTGTGTACTCAAAAATTTAGAGAAAATCCCAAGCGTGATGAAGAGAGAAATAGAAACTATGAAAAGGGTCCAGTAGAACTTTTAGAGATAAAAATTACAACATCTGTAATGAAGAGTAATAACAGCTACAGTTTCATGAACAAGGTGCCAGGCCCTGCGCTGAGTGTTTTATGTTCAGTATCTCATTTAACTACAGCCTTTCTCCTATAAAGCAGGTGTTACAGACGAGGATGCCAAGGATTAGAAAAGATCAATAATTGTACATTGTAGAGCTGAAACTTGAAACCACATGGCCTGTCTTCTAGGCTTATGCTTTTAAGCAACATTCCTATCGTTTATAGCACTGTTTGTGATAAAATATAATTTAGTCTAAAGAACGAACCTTATGTTTATTGAAATTCCTAGAGAATTGCACTAAAAATGACTGTTTTGTGTTTGTGTCTGTGTGTGTGCGTGTACACGTGTCTGTGTGTAAGTGTGCACACACATGCATTTGTGCATAATGTTGGGATAGATTTGCTAGAGATCAGATAGGTTTTCCTGAGAGTCTTATAAGGTATGCGATGGAGAATGATTGAACTTATTTATATTCTGCTGTTTTCTCAGGAAGATATGATAGAGATGAATTGAGGGATACTTGCAACTTAATGGTAGAACAAAACAATGTAAGATTGTTGAGAGCTTCTTTTTCTTGTTGTTAAAGTATTCTGCAACTGATACCTCAAGTTTGCCAATAATAATAATATAATAAAGAATATAACATTAGCTAAAGTTTATCAAATGATTGTTGTGTGTCCTGCTCTGCTTACATACATTTATTACCATATTTAATTCTTTGAGGTAGCTTCTATTCTTATTTATAGAGTTGAAGAGCAGAGAGGTGTTACCTGACTTGTCCAGGTAACCCTGTAGCCTTGACAAGGTTACACAAGCAAAAGTCATACAAAGTATTTCTTGTAGAGAATTATTCTTGAAGATGAATTTAATAATAGTTTATGTCCCATTATAACTTTTCTGTTCAAGACATTTATTTTAATAGTTTTCCTATGAAACCATTTTATATAAAGATTATTTAATAGACTGGCCTTAACTATAATAGATACTATCCAACTGATAAATTATGAAAGCACAAAGATTTTTCAAACACCAAAATGTCTTAATATTCTGGTATGAATACATCAATGAAGTAATCATATTTATTCTCAAAAGTACCTTAAGTTAAATAATGGGTTCATCCTAAGATTAAAATGTTTCAGCTTCATAATTTTGAAGTCCACAGTTAGGTTAAGAAATTTCTGTTCCTGAATGGTACCTACATACCTAACTCAGCCTAATGTCCTTATACTAACACTATTAAGCAACTACAGTATTTGCCACTTTTTCCTTCCCTGCAAGTAGAATAGAAAGTCCACTTGAGTGACCATGTCAGGTCACAGAATAAGTCATTACTAAAATTGAGACTGAGACTCTCACAAGTAGATTCTTGCTTTAACACTCCATCCCTTTATAAGAGCTACTTTTCACTCACAAAAAGTGAGTAGCCCTGTGCCAGGTGGCAGTTGGCTGAACGTGATTCACAGTGGGCAGGAGGGAATTGTGTAGGGGTTCCTATGTGCCTTGAACAAAGTGAGTCAATTTTATTTCAACAAGCAGTTACCAAATGTGATGCTGTGTATATTCTGAGTTAAAGATGGAACTGCTAAGTTCTGATGCTATCCTAATTGTCTAAGTCAGGTGTCTATTTAACAAATAAGCAAACAAATCAGTTGTGCCTATTTTAGTTCCAACTCCACCATGGAAAATCAGTCACATGAGGAGTCAGTAGGCATGAGTAGTCACATGAGTAGTCAGTGGAAAAACAACCACTGGATCTGATTGTGGCATTCACTTGCAGGCTAGATGCCTTGCTGTTGAGTTGACCAGAAACCACTGGCTGTGGTCCTGAAAACCTTTCTACTCTTACCATCTTTCCCTCAAAATCTGGATCTTGTTCTTACTCTTTTTGCCACAGGTTTATATCCAGCTACAACTGGATTGTGTGAAAAAAAGTCTCCTGCTTATAATGAAATCCCAAAGAACCAAGATGTTACCATCAGTTGACCTTTACATATTACTGTGGCCTAAAGACTGTTGTGGTGCTTCTGCCCTGAGATCAGACTTCTTGAATATCATTGCAAGCTAGAATCAGACCTAAGATCACTCTTACCCTTGTGCACAGTCTAAGTTTAAGTAATGGCCAAGATTCCCATTTACTGAGTAGAGCTAGTCTCTTCCCTCTAGTCCTGACTTATTCTTTTCTCCATCCTGCCTTGCCACAGCAGACTCAGTACGTCTGAAAGTTATGACAACATCCAGAGTTGATGTTAAGTGCACTTCTCTATATGGAAAGAAATGGTCAAGGTAGGTCTTAAAATGTTTTCTCACTGACTTTTAGTAATATTAACTCCTACTTAGCAGGGAGTAGGTCTGAGCAACATATAATTGGCTAGCCTTCTTCAACTCTTCGATTTAGGGCATCATAGTAGTATACAGACCTTTCTCTCTCTCTCTCCTCTCTCTCTCTCTCTCTCTCTCTCTCTCTCTCTCTCACACACACACACACACATCTTTTTTGATTAATCATTAGCTTGAGGCTAATAAAGATTATTCCTCAAAGTTTTTGAATTCAATGATGATAAGTACATCTCTCAATGTTAGAAAAGATTAGAAACTATCCAAATGTAGTAGACATCAAGCTGTCATTGAGCACAATGAACTATTTTAACTGAAATTTATTGGATGTTTAGTAAGTACATAATAGCTCGGAAAACTTGTTATTATCATTATCATGTGTGCCAAACATACTAAGTGCTTTATGTGAATTATTATTATTTTTTGATAATTTCAACTTTTATTTTAGATTCAGGGGAATGAATTGTACCCAAAACCTTGTCATTATGCAAACATGTGCAGGTTTGCATAATGCCGAGGTTTTGGGTACAATTAATCCCATCACCCAGATACTGAATGTAGTACCCAAAAGTTAGTTTTTCAATTCTGACAGTCCCCCTCCCTCCCACTCCTAGTAGTCCAAAGTGTCTATTGTTATAACCCATCTTTATATTCATGAGTACCCAATGTTTAGCTCCCACTTACAAGTGAGAACATGTGGAATTTGGTTTTCCATTCTAGTGTCAATTCACTTATGATAATGGCCTCCAACTGCATTCATGTTGCTGCAAAGGACAAAATCTCATTCTTTTTAATGGCTGCATAGTATTCCATGATGAACATATGCCATATTTTCTTTATCTAACACTATGTGGACTATCTTATTTAATTTTCAAAAATGACCTCTGAGGCAGGTACTATTATCTCCAGTTTAAAGTAAGCTTAGAGAGGTTAACCTGCTTAGGATCATTGGTAGAGCCATAAATCAAATCTTGATTCTAGGTCCTAGGCTCTATACTATTGTAGTATATGGCATCTTTATCACACAGAAAATTTTCCTTGAAATATCCTCTCAAAGTAAATGGAGATCTTTAAATAAGGCTTTTGTTCACATGCTGTGGATAGGTAATGGCAGTCTGGAACACTGGTAAAGACTGCAGATCCTGGAGTGAGTCAGACTAGGTGTGACTCCAGGCTGTGCCACTTACCAGCTAGAAGATTTAGAGCATATTAGTTTAATTCTCTGTGCCTCAGTTTTCTATTTGTAAAAATGAATCATGATACCTATCTCACAGGCTTATGAGAATTAATACATGTAAAATGTTTATAATACTCCCTGATTTACAGTAAATGTTCAGAAATACAAGCTACTGTAATTTGGGTTATGTCAAAATAGCCTAATACATCCTCCATTCCTTTATTTTCTGATGAAAGAGTAAATTCTAGAACAGAAAACCTCTAGCCAACAATTTCATGCTCACATTCACTGATATGTGGTAGTAGTTCATTCAACACATGTTTGAGTTCCTTCTGTATGTAAGGCATTGTGGTTGGGACTGGTCATCTTGTTCTGAGGTAGGGGTCAAATGAGGTTTTGGGTACAATTAATCCCATCACCCAGGTACTGAATGTAGTGGATGAGTTATGTAACTTCACCATAAGAGGTATTCTATAATAGGTGATTTATTCGGTTTCATTCTGAGAAATGGCTTGGATCTCTCCTGGTTTCTCTAGAGGCCTCTCCCTTTATCAGGCCATTCTAAGACCCAGAAGTGCTGATTCCCTTAAATAATGATTCGCAAGTTCTTCTAACACCCAAGCATTGATCAAATGCTGCATAAAATAACTCTGGATGGTCAGCAATAGCATACACTAGCCATTATTTCTCTACTAGAAGCATAAGCTTATCTTTAGAAATGCAGGGTCTCCAAAATGGCTATGATCAGCTCAGTTGTTAAAAATATGCCTATTTAGTGAGTTGTTAAACTCTTTGATCCCCATTATAACCTCGAAGGACCTATCAATCTATATGCTGCTCTGTTTTATAGTTATTGTTATTCTTCAACAATGAGCGTTTGGCACCTGAGAGCTCTGGAACTCTGTGTCTATTTGAATATAATAGCTCAGGCTTGAAAGTAAAAACCTGCTTGCTATTCTGAAAGCCTCTTCTTGCTGGCTGCCCATGTCACCACTGCCACTCTTTTCCCAGCAGGCAAAAAGCCCTGATTACCTTTTGTAGGAGAAAAAGGATTAGTCTAGGGAAACTCACCACTTTTGTTTTCATCTTGGAGACTGCGTATCATGAGTTGCATAAATCACTGAGATGAACAAATCATTGAGAGAGGCTAGTCAATGTCCCTGGAACTTTCTATTTCATCTTCTGTTAGATATCTTGTGTGCTGAAATAACACAGGGTTTTCTAAACCTTAGTCTCATTTTTTTCAGCATCAGAAGGACCCTTAATGACAGTGTCTTTATGAAGCATTAGAAAACTCCAGGACCAATGGATATTCTGAACAGAAAGTGCTAACTTCTAAACTGAGGATTGCTGCTGTTACAGCTGCGTGAGCACTGACAATAGTAGTTGGTAAAGTGCATGGGGTCAGGGTTCACCACGACCTTTTCTTCAGCTAGAAGAGTAAGGGATGACTGACCACAGATACAACTCAGATACCATGGTACTGCCCAAGTATCCAATTCACAGAGATCCTGCAGTGCTCACAGCTGCTCACTTCCTATTGGGTTGGCCATGGAACCCATGGGTATATATTCTTTCTGTTTTCATTTCTCTGCTTCAGGTAGTAGTTCTTAAAAGTTCAGGAGGAAAGAGTTCCCTTCAAGAGTCTGATGAAGCTTTGCACTTTCTTCTTAGAAATATGCACATATGGAGAATATCTTGAGTACAAGTTTAGGGAATTTGAAGACTTTCTGAAGTCCATGTCAGCACCCCCTGGGGTCCAAACATCACAGGAATGCTGTTTGAACATGTACAGTTCTTGGAATTTATTTTAATCGTTTTCAAATCATATCCTTTCCTAAAGTGACCCCTTTTCTTACACAATCTGCAACTCTTGTCTTAGAAAAACTATAAGCAGAGACTTCTAAGCAAAGCTTGGTGTCTAAATTCCTCTTTTCCACTTTATTTTTCCCCAATTAGGTTTTTTCAAAAACTTTTTATTACGGAAAATTTAAAACATATAGAATAGTATAACAAATTCCCATGTGCTCATTATCAGCTTATGGCCAATTTGATTTCATTTATGTCTGTACCTGCTTCTCTCTTCATATTATTTCATATTAGTTACTGAAGTATAACATATGTTCTTTCCTTATTATCTTGAATCAAAACCTATATACTAATTCATTTATAAATATCTTATTATTTACATAAGAACTCATGCAAATTATAAGAGAAGCTACAGTACAATGATCAAACCTAAAAAAAACGAACACTTCCTCATATTATCATACAGTGTCCACATTTCCAATGATTTCATAAATGTCATAAAGGTGTTTTAATTGTTCATTTGATTATATCAGAATTCAAGTAAAGCTTACATGTTATGATTTCTTAGTACGTTTCTGAAGTCTCTTTTAATCTATGAATTCTCTCTCTCTTTCTTTCTGCTTGTAATTTAGTCATTGAAGACACAAGGTTGTTTGTCCTACAGAATTTCTTTGAGTGGAGTTTTGCTGGTTGCATCCCCATGGTGTAGCCTATTATATTTCTTGCATATGTTTTTCTTTTGATTGTATTTCCCATAAATTATTAGCTGGATCTAGAGCTTTCTTGGATTTAAGTTTGATTGGTTTGTTGAGGCTGTTTCATCAAAGTGGTAATTTGTATTTCTATCAGGAGTTTTTGGGTTTTTTTTGACTGTCTTTCTCTATCTTCCAGGCTGGAGTGCAGTGGCACCATTTCGGCTCACGGCAACCTCTGCCTCTGGGATTGAAGCGATTCTTCTGCCTCAGACTCCTGAGTAGTTGGGATTACAGGTGCACACAACCATGCCCCGCTAATTTTTTTGTGTTTTTAGTGGAGACAGGATTTAACCATGTTGGCCAGGCTAGTCTCAAACTCCTGACTTAAGGTGATCCACCTGCCTTGGCCTCCCAAAATGTTGGGATTGCAGGCGTGAGCCACTGCACCTAGCCCTATGAGGAGTTATCTCTATTTGTGGGATATTAGCAGCTATTGTTAATCCATTAGTTCATGAAAGATTGCAAAATAGTAGTATTATAATTCTACCATCTCTTCTTTATTAGCTATAACACTTATTCAAAGAGCTATTTTCTTGCATTTCCTATTTTGTTACTGTTTTGGTCTGTTTAGGCTGCTATAACAAAATACTATATACTGAGTGGATTATAAACAACAGAAATTTATTTCTTACATTTCTGGTGAATGGGAAGTCCAAGATCAGAGTGTCAGCAAATTCAGTGTTTGGCGAGGGTCCACATAGTAGAAAAGAAGAGGAGTCTTTCTGTGGTCTCTTCTAAGGGCACTAATCCACACTCTTGAGGTCAGAGGCTGCTTAACATAATCACCTCACAAAGCCCTCACCTCTTAATACCATCACTTTGGGAATTAGGATTTCAACCTGTAAATTCTGGGGGACACAACCATTCAGACCATAGCAGTTACTCACTGGCATAAACTATATAGGGAAGATAGGATAAATACTTGATTCTTTCCCTTTGCTTACCTATTTGCAAAATTATGAGTCTTCAAAGGTGACTATGGATTTAAACATATTTGATTAGTTTTAATCCATTGAAGTTTTTATCTGAATTGATGTGTTACTTATTCTATTTCTGGTCAGTGGGAGATTCTTTATTTTGGTTCTTGAGTCCTTTTGAAATGACCATAGAAGTCTTTTGATAGTTTATTTGATAGCTATAGGACAAAATGTTCCCAGGTTATCTTTCTTGTCACAGAATCAGCCACTTGTCATATATTTCTTGTCACAGAATCAGCCACTTCTCCAAAGACCTCTGGTTCTTTTAAGAGGGAAATTTTATTTGGAGACATTAGTCTTAACTTCTGGATGTGTTCATTGATTGGACCAAGTCTGGATATGGGCTTTTAACATTCTAATAAATTAATTGATAAGGTTTGGAGTATTGTTTAAATGATAAGACACACCTATCTTTTCTGTGGTGTAATTCAAATATTATGGCCTTTTATTGATCATTATATATGTCAAATTTTATATGATCATATATTCTAGATGAACTATTAGAAAACTTCAAAATGTCACCTATGGAAACTCCAAAATTTAAATGTCAGAGGATGGTCCAGTCCTATAAGTTATTATAAATGCTATTATCAGGTTATGGATCCCACTTATTAAATTTATTTAATATATTTACAATATCTAGTGATGCTGTTGAGAACCGCCATCTTCAACAATTCCACAAGGTCAAGCAGAGTCTACCCATTTGGGGATTTGCAATTAGATAGAAGGAATGACAAGGGAATTAGGAACTTGCACATACAATTGTAAGTATTAAGAAGTGTTAAAAATATTTGATAAAAATTCAAAAACAATGTTGAGTACAAAAGGCACATTTAAAAAGATATATATGGAATAAATCAATGCTTATAAATTTTAAAACACTCAACAGTATTGTATATTAGTTCAGGATGCACACAGATGCAATTAAAACTTAGAAGATGAACAGGAAAGATACACAACTTTGGACTACTGGTTACCCCATAGGAAAGAGACAGGAAAAGAAAGAAATGAGATCAGGGAATGATGCCAAAAGGACTTAATTATACTTGTGATACTTCATCTCATTCTTAAAAACAAAAAAAGATTAGAGGAAAAGAAAAGACAAAAGAAAAAATATGGAAGCCTCTGAATATATGAAATATAGGAAGCAGTTTGACATATTAAACTATGTGATATGTGGTAAAACAGTAATTTTAAGCTTTCAGCCACCTGCCTGCTCCATTGTTTAAGATAAAAAATATATATATAATGTTTTTAAATGTGTGTGTATGTATATATACACATAGTTGAGAATTACTAAACTGCCTGAGTTTTGTGGCAGTATTCAGGTCAAGGAAACATGGGTCTCTATTTTTGCCAACAATATTTTATTGCTGTAAAAATTACTAAGTGATAACTCTATCCTGAATCACTCAGCATATAACTACTGGAACACAAAAGGAACAAAAAACACAATCCCAAACATTCTGGCCAACATAACCAGTCTCCAACCTTCTCTTTTCAGTCTCCTCACCAACATGACCCGGGAAAACATTAAGATTTACCCAGGAAAGGTGACCATACTTAGTCCCTTTCAGCCCAATGCTGGGCCTCTCCAATAATGCTCTTTCTTTCTGTTTTTTTTTTTTTTTTTTTTTTTTTTTTTGGAGATGGAGTCTTGCTCTGTTGCCCAGGTTAGAGTGCAATAGTGTGATCTTGGCTCACTGCAACCTCTGCCTCCCAGGTTCAAGCAATTCTCCCTGCCTCAGCCTCCCGAGTAGCTGGGATTACAGGCACCCACCACCATGCCCAGCTAATTTTTATATTTTTAGTAGAGATGGGGTTTTGTCGTATTGCCCAGGCTGGTCTTGAACTCCTGACCTCAGGTGATCCACCTGCCTTGGCCTCCCAAAGTGCTGGGATTACAGGCGTGAGCCACTGCACCCGGCCAAGTAATGCTCTCTCTAAGGGGGAAGAATGCTGTGGATGATGGCTAGGTATCCCTAATCTTCTGGCAGTTTTAATTGTGGATTTACCTTCTCCATTCTCTACTGCCCTGTTCCTCCTGGTGAAGTTAGATGAGGCAGAAAAGTTTCCCTATGATCTGAAATCAACCTGGGCATCTCTTTGCTGAAAGTAGGGATGACAGCAACCCAGAAATGCAAAGATCTCTGATTTTCAAAGAAACCACAAGTTTCCTTGAGAGAGCCTCTCAGAATTCTCAAAGGATAATTTTGCTAACTACCTACTTGATAGGACGGGATGCATTGAGAGCAGTTTTCAGTTCACCCAGAATCCAATCCTGCAGATCCCTGGTACTCTTCCAGTTTTCGATTCTGTTTCCTAGTTCGCTTTTTGTATTCTCTATCACACTTCACATGTTTCTCCACTTGCCTTAGTGTATTTTAGAGGAATATTTTACGGTGGGAATATTTTATGTGAAATTCAAGCTGGTTTAAGTATGAAAAAGAGGGTGGTGTAGAAATGAGGTGAGTCTCTACAACCAGAAAATGAATGAAATAAAAGCAGATAGGAAAAAGAATAAGATTAGGAACAAGAGAATGAGAGGTGCTCAGGAATAGAAGTGTGAAGATTAAGGGAAAATCAATATTCTCTGTAAGTTTTTTAAAAAAATAAAATGTATGTATTGCTCATATGATACCAATTTAATGTAATTTATTAAGAAACAGGGGAGATGAGGAAAGAGAAATAGAAGGAAAAGAAGAAAGGCAATGATATCATAACAATGTAGTAAAACACTTCTGGTGGCAGGGCAGGGCAGGAAGCAGTTTGGGGTCAACAAGAACAGTGCAATTACAAAATACTCCACTCATGTATACACGGCCTAAGTGATGAAGCCAAGAATAAAACCCAGATTTCCCGATTCCTGGCCCTGGGCCTTATGTATTAAATCATGTTGCCTCTGCTGTCAGATAATCATCTTGCATCTGGAACATAAATACAGCCAATTCAAATATGCATCTTGATCTTATCATGTGGTTAGCAATCCACACTGTTATTACTGTCAATAGGACTGCATCCCATTAATACCATGTTCACTTTTTGGCTATAGAGTTAGTGGCATAAGGTGGATAAATACAATATAGAATGTGGTCAGAGAAAATCACTCTCATTCCAAATACCACAAGATGTAAGAGGAAGCTCCCAGGTAGTGCTACTGTGGAGAATCTTCAGGAAGCCACATTGAAAAGCTGGGAAAGTTTATTTTAAATAAAGATGCATTCAGTAATACATCTTCATTTGATATCTCTAAACCAGGTGGGATTTTTAAAAGTGTAATGATTTGATAATGAATCTATTTTTAAATTAAATAACAATTTTTACTATAAGAGACACAAACTTTTTTTTTTTTTGAAACAGTCTTTTTCTGTCACCAAGTTGGAGTGTAGTGGCACAATCTTGACTCACTGCAACTTCTACTTCCCAGGTTCAAATGATTCTCATGCCTCAGCTGGTCAAGTAGTTGAGATTACAGGTATGCACCACCATGCCCAGCTAATTTTCTTTTTTTGGTGTTTTTTAGTAGAGACGAGGTTTTTCCATGTTGGCCAGGCTGATTTCAGACTCCTAGCCTCAAGTGATCTGCCTGCCTTGGGCTCTCAACGTGCTGGGATTACAGGAGTGAGCTCACTCCCAGTCAAGAGACGCAATCTTCACTATCATATGTGCTCAGGTAAAATTGCCAAAATCCACATTTACATTGCTTAGATTCCCTTTTTACATTAATAAACACTAGTTGTTACAAAGACTGGAGGATTGATGATCAGAATTAGTTATTTGATGTATATGAGTTATCAACATCAGTGTAGATTTTGACATTGAATTAATGGAAGAATAAACTCTATAGCTTGTGCTGCTTCTCCAGATACATTGACCTAATCTCCAAAATGCTAGATTGTCTCAACAACCTACACTACAATTTGGACATCCATGTTCAAAGCAGCATTATTCACTATAGTGAAAAGGTAGACACAACCCAAGTATTCAAGGAGGGATAAGTGGATAAACAAAATGTGGCACATACTTACAATGGAATATTATTCAGCATTAAAACGAAAGAAAATTTTGGGACATGCTATAATATGGATGGACCTTGACAACACTATGCTAGGTGAAATAAGTCATATGCGAAAGGACAAATATTGTATGATCCCACTTAAATGAGGTATCTAGAATATAAGGCAAATTCACAGAGAAAGAAAGTAGGATGGTGGTAGCTAGGGATTGAGGGAGGGGAGGAATGAGAAATTCGCATTTAATAAGTACAGAGTTTCAGTGGAATAGATGAAAATGTTCTGGAGATGAATGGTGGTGGTGGTTGCACAAAAATGTGATTTACTTAATACTGCTGAACTATATATTTCAAAAATGGCTAAAATGATAAATTTTATGTTTTATATATATAGATAGATAGATAGATAGATAGATAGATTACCAAAATAAAAACCACTACACTACATTTTATCACTTTTAATTTAAATCTACTGTATATACCCTTGAGCTCTCCACAGGAAATTGGATTTAGTTATTTCTGATATTGATATTCACATTACAATAGCTTCTTGATTGGTGCATCACCTTTCAAGTACAGCCACATATCACTTAACAACAAGGATATGTTCTGAGAAATGCATTGTGTGTATATCTGTCATTGTGCAAACATCATAATGTACTTACACAAACCTAGAAGGGATAGCCTACTATACATCTAGGCTATATGATTTAGCTTATGCTCTTAGGCTACAAGCCTGTACAGCCTGTTGCTATACTGAACATTATAGGCAACTGTAACACAATGATTATATATTTGTGTACCTAAACATATCTAAATATAGAAAAGGTATAGTCAAAAGACAGTATCATAATCTTATGGGACCACCATCATAAATGTAATTCATCACTGACCAAAACATGGTTATGTAATACATGACTGTACTTGCTTAAGCAAAGGAAACCAAACCTAATATATCTCAAAAGAGAAGCTGTATGTTGGACCAGCTGGTATAATCTGGTGTAATCTGGACTACCACATAGCGTGCCAATATCAGGGAAGGTAAAATTGACACGATATAATGTTGTAAAAGAAAGCCTGCTTTTGAAGTTAATGCCTGAAAATGCTATTTCTGAAGTCCAAATGAGAAATTTTGCAAGTGGTTATTGCAAATAGTTTGGGCATTTCACTCTCTGGCTGCAGCTATATGCATCTCTTCTCATCAAGGCTCCTTTGGGATGTTTTTGGATTGAAAGATTACTTGGATGAAATTATGTCCTGAAAGCTGATTGACCTTCAGTAACTGTAAGTTAGACAGGCTGTCATAAAGAGATTGCCTCTCCTAGAGGTCCTGGCTGCCCCCGAAGCCACTGGAACCACCATCAGTCTGGGTTTGATATAGGCCGAGGAAGGCTGACATTATCTTGTAGTTTTGATTTAAGCAAATGTCCTTGGTAGAGTCTAATCACTGCCTGAGAGTGTTATATGAGATGAGATGTACTACCACCTTAGGAATTAGAAAACATATAGAATCACAGTTTTTAGAACTTAACCAGTCCTCAAGGAATAATTTGATGATGTCCTGACCACAGATTCATTCATTCATTCAGTCAGTTATCCAGTTATTAATCACCTGCTGAATATTTAGGCACTGTGCTAGTCCAATTGAGTGGAGAGAAAATGACTGTCATAAAAACAATCAGTTTAAGAGAGGTATACAATTTTATAAAGATTCCTAGGGAGAGATTCTTTTTGATTGAAGAATTATGAAACTAGTAGTGTGGTTGGGCACAGTGACTCACACTTGTAATCCCAGAATTTTTGGAGGCCGAGGCGGGCAGATCACGAGGCCAGGAGATCAAGACCATCCTGGCCAACATGGTGAAACCCCGTCTCTACTAAAAATAAAAAAATTAGCTGGGCATGGTGGTGCATGCCTGTAATCCCAGTTATTTGGAAGGCTGAGGCAGGAGAATCGCTTGAACCGGGAGTTGGAGGTTGCACTCAGCCAAGATTGTGCCACTGCACCCAGCCTGGCAACAAAGCGAGACTCCATCAGAAAAAAAAAAAAGAAAGAAAGAAAAGAAAAGTCTTCACGGAGATTGACACTGAATTAAAAACTAAAAGAGAGTGTGAGAAGTCTACGCTAGCATGTCCAATAAGGAAGAATTCATGGTGATCCTCCAAGGTTTAACAAACACACTTTTTGGACTGATGTATATAACAAAAATTGGAAGAGGAAGTATGGCTAGAAATTTAGGTTGGAATATAATATAGAATGTCATATTGAGGATTTTGGGGAAATACACAGCATTTGTGAAAAGAGGAGTAATTATAACCAAAGGATAGCCAGGTTCTTATATCAAGGAGAAAATCTAAAAAAAGGGTTAAAAATTTGTGGTAGCATGGAAAGTAAGTGCATAAAATGGACAGTATTGTTTTTTAGTAAATGGTATTCTTTTTGATTGCCTTCTCGCTGGGTCACACAGTCTGTCCACTGATGTGAGCATCACACATGAAACCTACTGACCACTGCTTTCAAAAAACTCCCTTTAAAGCAGGACTTCTCAACATTTAAAAATGCATACAAATCACCTGAGATTCATGTTAAATTTGAGATTCTGATTCAGTGATCTGGGGTGAGGCCCTAGATTCTGCATATCTGAAAAGCTTTGAGGTGCTGCTGCTGCTGTTCCTGGGAGGACATTTTGAGTAGCCAGGCTTTAAAGTCTTAAGTTTTCACAACCATTTCATCAAAAGACACAACTTTTAGAGACTATGCTCCTGGGGCACACGACCATTTCTACTGTCCCCACAACTGCTTCCTGTCCCCAGGATCACCACTCTTTAGGGCCATATCAGGAGAACGAATTGGGTTTTTTTAATTTATTTTTTATTTTTTTATTTATTGCATTTTAGGTTTTGGGGTACATGTGAAAATCATGCAAGGTTGTTGCATATGTGCACACGTGGCAGTGTGATTTGCTGCCTTCCTCCCCTTCACCTATATCTGGCATTTCTCCCCATGCTATCCCTCCCCAACTCCCCACCCTCCCTCTGTCCCCCCCACTCCCCCCCAACAGACCCCAGTGTATAGTGCTCCCCTCCCTGTGTCCATGTGTTCTCATTGTTCAACACCCACCTATGAGTGAGAACATGTGGTGTTTGATTTTGTGTTCTTGTGTCAGTTTGCTGAGAATGATGGTTTCCAGGTTCATCCATGTCCCTACAAAGGACGTGAACTCATCGTTTTTGATGGCTGCATAATATTCCATGGTGTATATGTGCCACATTTTTCCTGTCCAGTCTATCATTGATGGGCATTTGGGTTGGTTCCAGGTCTTTGCTATTGTAAACTGTGCTGCAATGAACATTCGTGTGCATGTGTCCTTATAGTAGAACGATTTATAATCCTTTGGATATATGCCCAGTAATGGGATTGCTGGGTCAAATGGAATTTCTATTTCTAGGTCCTTGAGGAATCGCCACACTGTTTTCCACAATGGTTGAACTAGTTTACACTCCCACCAACAGTGTAAAAGTGTTCCTATTTCTCCACATCCTCTCCAGCATCTGTTGTCTCCAGATTTTTTAATGATCGCCATTCTAACTGGCGTGAGATGGTATCTCAATGTAGTTTTGATTTGCATTTCCCTAATGACCAGTGATGATTTTGATAGAATAGAGTAGGGAGCGTCTGACATTGGGGCTGCAGTCTAGGTGAGATGACAGAGGCCTCTTGATGAGGAGAAACATATGTCACGTAGGGTGCTTGGAGAAAGTGAGACTCTCCTGACTTATGGTATGAACTACCTGAGATTTATAACAATTCTAAAATTTAGATTAGCAAGCACACATGAACTATTAAGCTAATGAGCCCTCACCACCTGCCTGTTCCACCTCTGGTTGCAGGTAGCCTGTGAATAGGCTTGGATCAATTACTCAATGTAATTGAAGCCAAATGTAATTAATTATCTAATTTCTGGCTGTCCAAGTTTAATTCACTAAATCACATTATGAAACTAGGGCATTATGAAGGATTAGTGAGAAAAGGAAAACGGGCTTGACTAAAGCTTTCACAGGAGCTATAATGCATATATTGTTTCTTGACCTCCTATCCTTAGGAGTGGAGCAAAGGCTCTAAACTGCCACTATTATTGATAAAAATCCATGTGTCTTGTGCACTCATGGGTTTGTGATCAAGTGGTCACTAGTGTAAAAGCATAAATAGTCTGTTATACCTGATGAGAGGGGCCACTAGGTAGGAGAAAGTTCAGAAGAAAGAGTCAGAAAGGCTGCTCATATTTTGATACTTAGAAAGCATTATCAGAAACATAGAAGGTAGGCAAAGAAGTTAGTGTGGGAGTGAAGAGCATAAACCACATTCTCTTAATTGCTTTTATTACATAATTAACACCGTGGATTGAATTACATACTGCCCCTCCCATATACTGAAGTCTTCATTCTTAGAACCTGTGAATTCCATCATATTTGGAAATAGGATCTTTGCAGATGATCGAGTTAAGATGAGGTTATTATTATGGTGCCAGTCCAATATAACTCTGTCCTTATAGAAATGGGAAGTTTGGATACAGAGACGGACACACAACAAGGGAAGAGGATGGGAAGACACCAGGAGAACACCATGTACAACCAAGGGATCCCTGAGACTGCTGACAGCTAAGAGAGAGGCATGGAATGGAGTGTTTCTCACAGCCCACAGAAGAAACCAATCCTGACAACACCCTGATTTCAGAATTCTAGCCTTTGAAAATGTGAGACAATAAATTTCTGTTGTTTAAGCCACCCAGTTTGTGGTACTTTCTTACAGCAGCCCCTGGAAACTCATACAAAAGATAAATGATTATTATTTAAAAATCCAACACTAGAGAAGTATAAAGTACAGAAATAAAAAGAGAAACTTTTGTTCTTATCTGATAGCGTTAGGGAGATGGTATATTTCTTTCCAGGCCTTTTATCTATTAGTATGTACATAAAGAATGTAGGCTGGGTGCAGTGTTCTACACCTGTAATCCCAGCACTTTGGGAGGCTGAGGCAGGTGGATCACTTATGTTAGGAGTTCCAGACTAGCCTGGCCAACATGGTGAAACCCCATCTGTACTAAAAGTACAAAAATTAGCTGGGCATGGTGGTATGTGCTTGTAATCCCAGCTACTCAGGAGGCTGAGGCAGGAGAATCACTTGAACCTAGGAGGCAGAGGTTGCAGTGAGAAGAGATGGCACCACTGAACTCCAGCCTGGGCAGCAGAGCAAGATTATGTCTCAAAAAAAAGTTTGTAGTAAAAATGAGATTACATCATAGATATTACTATGTAATATTACTATAGCCTTCGTGAAGCTTGCTTTTTAAATTTAATAAATATATTGTGGACATACTCCCATATCAATTCATATGAATCTATTCTTTCATTATAATGGCTACATAGATTTTATTTTATAGATTTATCATATGATTCATGATATACATTTAGGGGAAGGAAAATTTAGTATTACAAGCAATGTTGTCGCAAACATATTTATTCAAATATCCTTATGCTCTTCTGAGAGTATTGCTTCTAAGATAGATTATAGAAGTGGAATTACTAAGTCAAATGTACTTGTGCTTAGCATCTTGAAAAAATTGTCAAATTGTTCTTTAAAATGTTGTGATTACCATTGATTGATTGATTGATTGATTGATTGTAAGAAATGGAATCTTGCCATGTTGCCCAGGATAGCCTTGATCTCCTGGGTCAAAACAACCCTTCCATCTCAGGCTCCCGAGTAGCTATGGCTACAGGCACATGCTACCATACCCAGCTGCAACTACCTGTTCAACATCATATTGGAAGTTCTTGATAATGCAGCAAGTCAAGAAGAGGAAATAAAAGATATACAGACTGAGAAAGATGAAATAAAACTGTTTTTGTTAACAGATGACATGATTGTCTCTGTAGAAAATCCTAAGTAATTGACCAAAAAAACCTCCAAAACTAATAAGTAATTATAGCAAAGTTGCAGGAGGTGAGGTTAATATACAAAAGTCAGTCACTTTCCTATATATCACCAACAAACAAGGAAAATTTGAAATTAGAAACACAATGCCATTTATGTTAGCACCTCTAAAAATAAAGCACCTAGGTATAAATCTAACAAAATATATACAAGATTTATATGAGAAAAACTGCAAAACTCTGATGAAGGAAATCAAAGATTTTCTAAATAAATGAACAGATAGGTAGGAAAACTCAATTATCGTCAAATATCAGTTTTTCTCACTTTGATCTATACCTTTAATATAATCTCAGTCAAAATCCCAGCAAGTTGTTTTGTGGATATTGACAAACTGATTGTAAAATTTATTTGGAAAGGCAAAATACCCAGAAGAGACAACACAATATTGCAGTAGAACAAATATTACCAACTTCAAGACATATTATAAAGCTGAAGTAAACAAGACACTATGGTATAAGTGAAAGAATAAACAAAGAGATCAGTGGAACAGAATAGAGAGCCCAGAAAGAGACCCACATCAATATAATCAACTGATACTTAACAAAGGAGCAATGGCAATACAATGGAGAAAATACAGTCTTTCAACAAATGGTGCTGGAACAACTGGATATCCATATGGAACAAAATGCAACAATATGCAAAAAAAAAATAAGAAGAAGAAGAACCTAAAGAAATATCTTACATACCTCACAAGAATTACTCAAAATGGGTTTACAAAACTAAATGTAAACTGCGAAAATATAAAATTTCTAGAAGATAGCATAGGAGAAAATCTAGATCATCAATGACCTTACAGATATGACACCAAAAGCATGATCCAAGAAAGAAAAACTTGATAAGTTGGACTTCATCAAAATTAAAAATTTCTTCTCTGCAAGACAGTGCCAAAAAATTTAAAGACAAGTCACAGACCAGGAGAAAGTATGTTTTCAAGAGATATATCTGAAAAAGGACTGTTATCCAAAATAGACAAAGAATTCTTAAACCCATTAGTAAGAAAATGACCCAATTAAAAAAATGGACCAAAGACCTAAACAGACCCCTCAACAAAGAGGATATTCAGATGCAGATAAGCATATGAACAGATTCTTCACCTCATATGTCACCAGGGAAGTGCAAATTAAAACAACAGTAGGATACTACTACATACCTATTAGAATGGCTAAAATGCAGAACACTGACAACGTCAGATGCTGGTGAGAGTTGGAGAACCAGGATCTCTCATTCATTGCTGATGGAAATATAAAATGGTACCACCACTTTGGAAGACAGTTTGGTGCTTTATTATAAAACTAAACATATTCTTACCACAGGATCCAGTAATCACACTCTGTATTTACCTAAAGGAGTTGAAAACTTATGTCCATGCAAGAACATGCACATACATGTTTACAGCAGCTTTATTCATAACTGCCAAAATTTGGAAGGAACCAAGATGTCCTTCAATAATTGAATGGAATAACTAAACTGTGTTATGTAAACACAATGGAATATTATTCAGAACTGAAAGGAAATGAGCTATCCAGCCATGAAAAGATATGGAAGAAACAGAAATGCATATTTCCAGTGAAAGAAGCCAATCTGAAAAGCCTACATGTGGTATGATTCCAACTATATGCAACATTCTTGAAAAGATAAAACCATGGAGACAATAAAAAGATCAGTGGTTTGTAGGGGCTATAGGAGGAAGAGATAAATAGGTGGAGCAGAGAGGACTTTCAGGGCATTGAAAATACTCTTCCATCATGCTGTAATGGTGAATACATGTCATAATACATTTGTCCAAATGCATAGAATGTACAACACCCAGACTAATTTGAGGTTGAGGCAAATCACCCTTAATATAAACTATAGACTTTGAGAGATAATGTGTCAATGTAGATTCATCAATTGTAACAAGTGTAACACTCTGGTGTAGGATATTGATAAGAGGGGATGCTATGCTTGTTGGGGAACACAGCGTAAATAGGAAATCTCTGTACCTTCCTCTCAATTTTGATGCAAAGGTAAAACTGCTCTAAAAGAAAAAAAAACTTAAAAAAATGTTGCTATTATACTCTAGACATGGAGTTTGAGATTGTCCCTTTCTCTACATTCTTTTCAACATATGTATAGTCAAACTCTTAAAAGTAATGAAATTCTTTATCTTTCAAGTTAGATATGTGTTAAAAATTTTAGCATATATGTCTATAATCACTAGCAAGATGGGGAAACTTTTCATATTTCTGGATATTTGAAATTCTTATTTTGAGAATTACCTATTTACGTACTTCGCTGTTCTCTGATAGCTGTCTTTAAAAAAATTAACATAAGTATCTGTATGCCTAGGATAGTAACAAATAGTCATGGTGAATATTTCCTCTTAGATGCATTAAGTTTGGTCTGTTAAATATGTGGCAAATATATTCTTCCAATATGTTGTATGTTTAGTTAGCGTTTATTATGTTATGATAATAAGACTAGTACTTTTCATTCTCTAGTATACTTGACAGTGGTCAAATCTGCTAGTCTTTTCATTTGTGATACTTGACTTTTGTGTTATATTTAGGCTATGCACAGGAATATATGTAGATGGAGAGGCATACTTGCATTCATTTTAAAACATGTAAGAACTTGTACTATACTTAAGAGACAGAAGGCATTAGGCCAGGTGATGCAAGGACAATTATCACATAGGATGGCATTAGAAATTAGAGAACATGCAGTATAGGCTAGTGCCAGCATGGTGAATTCTGTGGTTGAGGCAAATCACAGTTTACCTAATCTGTATAGATCATAGTAGTAATCCATTCTCTAATGCCATTGGTAACAGCACTGGATGCATATATTGATGATACGGTGGTGAGGGAAAGTCACTCCATATTCTTCTTACTCAAATTGGGGGCTAGAGTGGAAAGGGTCTGCCATTATGACCACTCAGCAATGGGTATAAAATATGGCCGGGTGCGGTGGCTCAAGCCTGTAATCCCAGCACTTTGGGAGGCCGAGGCGAGTGGATCACGAGGTCAAGAGATGGAGACCATCCTGGTCAACATGGTGAAACCCCATCTCTACTAAAAATACAAAAAATTAGCTGGGCGTGGTGGCGCGTGCCTGTAATCCCAGCTACTCGGGAGGCTGAGGCAGGAAAATTGCCTGAACCCAGGAGGCGGAGGTTGCGGTGAGCCGAGATCGCGCCATTGCACTCCAGCCTGGGTAACAAGAGTGAAACTCCGTCTCAAAAAATAAATAAATAAATAAAAAATAAAATATAATATAATATAATCAGCCTATATAATAAACTGGAAGCTTATAAACAGAAACTTTATACGTAAAGTCCACGTGTAAGTTAAAATAAGAATGAGTGACAGAGTGATGAGTATAGCAAAAGTATAATGTTATCGTTAATTCAAGAACAAGAGTTAAGGCTGACGGCCAATGCCACTGTGTCTGTGGCATGTGTAGGCTGAGGGTACTGTGACCACTGATGTGACCATTTGGTCCACTGTCCATATCTCTAATTACTGGAGTTGGGATATCACTGCTGCCAGTTAGTCACTACCGATTTCCTTTGCTCTGAATTTATATTCATCATGCAACCCTTCAGTTCATAATTTAGTTTCCAAAGCAGATTGCCTTACTGAGAAGGCAATGCTCAAATGAACCAGTGCCATTATTTTGATTAGCTTGGCAGGTAGGTGTCTCTTTGAATTATTCAGTTCTTTAGTAAAGGAGATGATGTTTTACATGATCCCCACTCCATTATTTCCCTAACAACTAGTTCATTTGGTGGGGGAAAGTTTACAAGCTAATACCATACATGCAATGGTCTGCATGGCCCAGTATGTGCTGCCATTATTCAACACAAATGATTCTGTCCTTATGCTTGCAAACATTGAATAAGTTTTCTTTTCCTTACTTTTAGCCAATGATATCTACTGACCTATACACAGCATTCCATGTAACACACATGTGCTGGCAATTATTGTGACAGAAAGTAGAGAGCAGGGAGAAGGGTCACAAAGGATGGAGGGGGTGAAGCATTTCACATTTTATCAAGATGTGAAAACTGGCACCTAGTTTTTTATGCACTGGAAATAATTATTGGTCTCATGTAATTGGCTGTGAAGAAACTAGTGGTTGGCAGAGAGGAATAGGAACAATCTTGAAGGCTGAGGAAGGGAGGTAATAGGTACAGAAGACAGAAATTTCATTGATTCAACAAAACATTTTTGAGCACTCTCTATCTGCCAGGCATTGCTTTAGGCATTTAGGATACATCAGTGAGCAATAAAAACCCAATTTTCTCTCCTCTTAGGACTTAATTCTAGAAAGAAGAGTCAGACAATAAACAGCAGACAGACCAGATGAGTAAATTACACAGTACTTTAGGGGGGGATATATACTATGGAAAAAGAAATGGTAGATCAAAGTAAGTGGTATTGGGGATGTGATGTGGGAGTGGGTGGGTTGAGATTTTTAAAACAGGTTGGTGATGAGGAAGAGGGATCACTGAGGAACAAAGTTGGAGTGAAGACTTGAAGGAGCTGAAGACAAGCCATGCTGGTATCTGGAGGCAGAACACTCCAGGCAGAGGGAGCCGTCAGGATGAGACCCTCCACATATCTCAGATTTTGAAAGTTACCTGTGTTTAAGACAAAATGAAAAGAAACAAAAACCAGTGTTCTGAAAAGACCCCAAAGCCTTCCTATGCTGGCCAAGAAGGTAAAGGTATATATAGGTACACACTTACCTGCCCAGGTAAGGGGGGGTTATTCTGAGAGTTTTGGATCACAGGCAGAGACTAAAAAGAGCAAGCTTATTTGGTGATGGAGTGAGAAGGACCACCTGGCAGTCATGTACTTACAAGGAAAGAAGATGGGGGAAAAGAATGGGCTTCTTGATAAACTTCTTAATTAGCAATTCAGCTCCTATGTAATGGAAAGTGAAACCCACTTTAGTCCAAAATGGTCTGCCAACAAGATCCTGCTGGAAAATATTTTGATGAATTGCAAGGGGTGAGGCTTGAGGCAGCCACAAGAAAGATGTCATAATCATCCCAGTAGAGGTGACCACAGCTGAAGTAGGGTCATACATACATACAGATTAAGGTATGATGACAGAATATGCTAAGGGTCACTCATCATACTGTGTTATTTTGCAATAAGATAAGACTTTGGCAGGAAACTGTGTGGAATGATAAAATTCCTAGACCATGCTTGTTCCGCCACATATTTCTGTGATTTCTGGCTACAAAATCAGCTGGGGGCTCAGTTTCTTCATCTGTAGAATTGGGGAATAACACCTGCCTGATCTAGTTCATAGTACTTTTGTGAGAATCAAATGACAAAACAGCATAAACTGTTAGGTAGGTGATTAAATGCTCTACAAACAGAAGACAATTATCAAAGCTTCTATTCTCACCAAGTAGTTGATATAACACTTGACTTCTTTTAGTTCAAAACAGAATAATCTGCATTTATAAGACCAAAGTAACCTCAATCCTGGTGGGTTACTCTCCAGTCTCTTCTTCTTCCCCCTTGGTCTCACACTAAGTCTGGAATGGCCAAAAAGTAGGGAGAAGTTTCAGAAGAAAATCTAGCACCATGGTATAGGTTAAGAGGCAGCAGAGGAAGAAAATCCATCCTCTACCTCTTTTTCTTCTGGAATAGAAATAAAAGGGTATGGTGTATATGTTCCAGCATCTGCTCCCAGGTTTTGATTTTTCTGTGGCTCAGGAGAAGACAGAGGCCAGTAGGCTGGACTCCCTGATGCCCAGGCTCTCCCCTTCTGGGTTCTTATCAGATGACAGCTCGGCCCACTGATCCTGGCCGCAGGCTTGCTTTTCTCCTCCATGGCTGATTGTCCTGAGAGCCCCATAATTCTCAAGGTCAGGCCTTCCCATGCAATGCTGAAGCTGACAAATCTAATCTCTCAGGAAAACAGGTTATTTCACTGCAAAACCTCACAAAGAAATGGGAGGGACATTTCCCTTGGCTTGAAATTTTAAGGTACTTTGAGTCCAAGCTCACAGAGTGTCTCTATGATTTTTCTTTGAGGGGGCCTGAAGTAAAAAAAGGAGGGCTTGCTGTCTCTTATTGAATACAACCATTTCCAGCCTCAGTCAGACCACTCAGAACACACTCCCTCCAGCTTTTATCAGCTTAAACCCGGAGCAGACATGTGGTGTGTGAAAGGATGTAGGCTGTTATTCACTGCCTCTGGCATATTGTGTTAAGATGAAAAACACAAGTTTGCTACTTAAAGGGGAACTGTCAGTCCAAGGTCATCATTCCCCAGCAGGCCATGGTACAAGCCATACCACAAATACCCATTCTGGGTGTGGGACAAGTGTCTGGTTAGTTTCTCCATTTGAGAAAAGCACAGAGAACAGCATTTCCTCCAAATACCAGATCAATCATTTAGGGGAAATTTATCTTTTGCTAAAATGATCTCAAGTTCAGGACTAATAAGACCACAGCTGCCTTTTTATGGCTGAGTTACCCACACACAACTCGGCACCGTATTTTCGGTCAGGTCACAACTGCGTAATGGGGCCTTAAACTTGGCAGTTTCATGATCTTCTGTCTTTTCCTTGCCCAACCCACACTGAATTACATGCTGACCAAAGCTCCCCTGGAGTCACATGGAATGAGAATTTGGCTTCAAATATCCAAATTTGCAGCCCAAAATGGAGGCCTCCCTGGGCCGACTGAGTTTTTCCATTTATCTTCCAGAGGTTTGCCATGTTCTCTCTGAAGCTCTTTGCAGAATTCAGGCTGCATTTTCCTGTTGACGGTCCAGGTTACACAAATGTAGATAGGACAACAAATGTGTCCAGATGGCCCTTATGCTATAGAGTTACCCCAAATTTCAGAACAAAATGAGACACAATTATTTACAGCATGAACTTGAACTGTTAGACGTACAGAGGGAAACAGATCTTAGAGAAAGAGAAAAAAGAAGTAAATAAAATTTTGTCTTTGTTTCCCCTCTTTTCAAAATCAATTTTGCAGAACTGTTAATTACCCTTGAGAGGATATAAAGGGCAGTCAAGAGGAAGTCAATGTTAGTATTTTGGATATCCTGGCATATGTCACATGTAGTCCCTGGGACATCCAAGATGACACAGACTGACATGTTGTTCCAGACATATGCTCTATGTTACCATTATATTTGTGTAACCGATCCATTGCTGGCATATAAAGCCCTGACCTCTGGGTGTTGAAGGATTAAAATATCAGTCACGGGGCTCAAACTGTTGTCCTTATGTAGGTGAATGTTAGCTTCTCCTATTTAGCTGTTTGTGTCCTAAACTTTTAGTTTGCTCTAACAATGACTGTCCAAGTCAACTAGTAGGCACTGTTCTCAGGACAAGAGCATTGGGATTCACTGCTCTGCATTTTTGCCTTCATATTTCTACATGGCATGATTAGCACTCCACCCTGGGACTATTGCCATGGCCAGGTCCATATGCCCAGCTCAGCACACTGCTTTGTGCAAAAAAAAGAGATAAAGAAAAAAAAATGCTGTTTAAATGATACTCAGGTGCTGACACCATTCTTCTTGGGTCCCATCTTTACCGTGAATCCATCCTCCATGTTGCCACTAGGCTGCTTCTACTTAACAATCTGAAGATGAACTGTGGCTCAGCTTTGTGCTATTTGACTAAGGATGTCTTCATTCAAATCTTTGACAAAATAATGAACAAGAAGACATAGAAGGCAGAGCTATGTGATGTTTCACTCTGGATGTTCTAATTTTCACCTAAACTATTAGATCCAGCATCTTTCTTTATATTTTTGCTTATAAAAATCTCAATCAAACTTAGTTCGACATAAACTTATTGAGATCTAGAAACTGGAATAAATGAGGAAAAAAATTGTTCCAACTTTCAAAGGACTTCCAGTCTGACAAAAGTATATATGGTGTATCTGATGGAGGCAGTGGTTGGGGATCGGGGAAGTTGGTGGGGAAGAGGAGAAAGAGGCGGGGCTTAGATGAGTATATAAATAGTCACAGTTCAAAGCATAAAAAATTTACCTGAGAAGTGCAAAGTGCCCCAGGGCTCAAAAGAGGGAAAGATTACATTTTACTGAGGAAGTTCAGGGCAGCTTCATAAATTAGCATATTCCTTGCTTTCCCACATCACTCTGATTATCACTCTCCTCTCTTTACTCCACAGCTTTTGTTGGGGTTCATACCATTAGCTTATTCAATATTTCCCTTTCCTGACCACAGCCACCCACCAACTCCTGGACACTCTCTCACCTTCAGCATCTGCCCACTTTTCTCCCTATCTTTTCTACCAGCTATCATCCTCAAAAACTCTAACAATCATGTTGTTGACATTCTAACATGCTGACTCCTTCATTATCAACTCCAAACTCAGCTACCTGCTGATGTAGTCAAAACTTAGCCTCCATCACCCCTTGAAAAGGTTCTACCCCAATGACACAAACTTAAACTCTTATCAGATGATGCATCTCACCCCTCTTTCATTTCTCACTTACATTGAACAAACTTAGTTTTGTCTGTTGTTTTCATTGTGATCTTTATTTTTTTCCCTTGGACCTTCACAATATTCTTCATCTCCATCCCCTTTTTGGTTTGTTGTCCTCTTCTTCCCTAGCTTGGAGTTTCTGGTTAGCCTATTAAACAGTGCACTTCTTACACAGACATTTTTGACATACTGCCATGCTCTTTCTCTGTCAACCTTCAACTGCCTCGCTTTTGTGAGGGCTTTATAGCTACACTTCCCATCCTTCTACTTATCTCTTGTAGACACCCTGAAGCATTTCTACATCCACCATTTCATTCCTTTATTTCTCTCCTCTAAATTCTCAACATTACCCTTAGGACAGGACCTCTTCTCTTCATTCATTGAAAAGGTATAGACCAAAGCTGCTCAATAGAACTCCTGTGATGATGTCAGTGTTTTATATTTGCACTAGCCAATATGGTAGCCAGTAGGCATGTACAACTATTACACACTTAAAATGTAGCTAGTAAGACTCAGGGACTGGATTTTTTATTTTATTTACTTTTAATTAACTTAAATTTAAATAGCAGCATATAGCTAATAGCTACTCTATTCCATGCCACAGGTATAAATCAGTGCTGTCCAATAAAAATATAATTATTGATATGTCATTTCAAGTTTTCTGGTAAGTACATTAAAAAAGGAACAGAAATTATTTTTATATGATTAATAACATTACTTTTATTTAATATATTCAACCCATTATATTAAAAATTATTATTTCATTATGTAGTCAACATAACAATTATTGATGCGTTATTTTACATTCTTATTTCATGCTTAGGTTTTCAATATCTTGAATACATTATGCTTCTAGAACATCTCAATTCAGATGCTAGATTTTCATGGGAATTATTTGATCTGTATTTAAATATCATAAAACTTACATTTGAAAACACAGATTTATACCAAGTTGTTTGAAGCATACTTAAAATTTTTCATTAACAGAATGTCAGTTGTTCCATATCCATTTCAATTAATTAAACTTAATTAAATTAAAAGTATATGTCCTCAATCAGGTTAGCCACATTTCAGCTGCTCAGCAGCCACATGTCGCTAGTGGCTGCCATATTGAACAGTGCACTACAGGTGGTTGATTCTTCTCCAGCCTCAAGTCTCTCAGTGTCTTGACCCTGGCTATTCCTTTGCAAGTTTGTGAGTTTGTGTAAGGAAGACACATCTTCCTTAACCACCCTCATCCCCACTGCTCCTTTAAACCTTCTCTGCCTGCCAGTCTCAGGCTCTTACATAAGTAATTACCCCTCCCTTTTCTTATTCTCATCATTGATCTCATCTAGTCCTGACTTTTTTTTTTTTTTTTTTTTGGTTAGAAATGTAATTCTGTGCCCTGCACCAGACCTAAAGAATCGGAAACTCTCTGGATGGGGCCCAGTTGTCTGTGGTTTAACAAGCCCTCCAGGTGATCTTGAGGCACTTTGAGAGTGCGCTTGCAGATTTGCTAAAACTAATAAAAGTGGTTAATTTTGTATAGAGTGGAGGCCAGGGTCAACTTGGATGGAGAGAAGACTAGAAGTGAGTTCTTTTACATTGTTGTGATTTTGAACTATCTGAATGTTCAACTCAGATTTTTAAGAAGAAGGAGGATATTTAGAATATATTGGTGGGCTCTTCTCACCTGTTTTTCATTTGATCTTTGGTAGGGCTTGAACCCTAGTAAAATTAAAAAGGTCTCCAAGTGATTTTATAAAGCACGGATCCCTACCCCTGGGCCACAGACCGGAATTGGGCCCCATAGCGGGAGGTGAGCAGCAGGCAAGCCAGAATTACCCTAGAGCTCTGCCTCCTATCAGATCAGCAGGGTGTTAGATCCTCATAGGAGCGCCAACCCTATTATCAACTGTGCATGCGAGGGATCTAGCTTCTGCACTCCTTATGAGAATCTAACTAACGCCTGATGATCTGAGGTGGAACAGTTTCATCCTGAAACCATCCCCTTGTCCATGAAAACATTGTCTTCCATGAAACTGGTCCCTGGTGCCAAAAAGTTTAGGGACCACTGCTGTAAAGTGCAGAATTCAATGTATTCTACTATATTCACAGGGTTGCACAACCGTGACCTCAATTCATTTTAAAATCTTTTTATCACCCCTGAAAGAAAGCTCTTACCCATTAGCAGTCATTCCTATGACCTCCAACCAAATCCTGTCAAACTTTGTTATATTTTAAATGGTATTTCTTTACTAGTATTGTAGAAAATAATATCACTCACCATTATCTATTTAGATGAAGTGTATTTTTCAGACATTGATATGGCTTTTGACAATGATAAAACAATTCTCTGGGCACAGGTACCTCCTTAGGCCTAAAACATTTATTATTATTTTTCAAATTTTCAAAACCATAGAGTATGAAGTTTCTGCAAACAATAGAAAAAGTTGCTTTTGACTTGGACGTGAAATGAGTCCTCAATATAAAGAGAAAAGGGTTTCTTCTTATTTTTTACTGGTCTCAACTACCAGTAAAAAATTCCCAATTTACATGGGGATGGGGGAGGCATAGAAACAAGTTAGGAAGTACTCAATGAAGACCACCACCCAAACCAAACCAGAAAGAAAAAGAAGGGACCTGGAACCTTCCTTTGACCCAGACCAGGCTAAGCATCCTAGGAAAAGGCAGGGAAAGCCACCAGGACAAACAAGACGCCTTGGAGGCAACTTTCCAGACAGCGCCTTCCTTGATCTCTTGGGGCCAGAGGATGATAAAATGGTTTGTGGGCTCTGGTTGGTGCCACAGGGATGAGATGCTGCACATGACTCCCCCAGCCCTCCCCACTCCTTTCTTCTTTCAGAGGGTGGCTTTGTTCTTCCCAGCCCCTGGGGCTTGTGTTCTGTGGGAGGTTAGGACAGTTTTTGTTATCAAGTAGACATATTAGTTTCAATGACAGTTCCTCCTCCTCCTCCTTAAAAAAAAAAGTTATTTCTCATGATTTCCTCCCTTGCTCTAAAAATGAAAGCTTTAAAAGGAAAGGAAGAAGACATGGGTAAAAAAAAGACAAGAATATACCAACAGGGAAGTAAAATGATGACCCATAAACCATCCCTCAACCAGCATCACAGAGTTTGCTTCCAAAACTCTGTGAACATAAAGAAATGTATTTCCTTGTAGTGTGCACCAAGAAAGGTAACACAGGTTGGTAAATAAGGAGTCGTGAGATGAAAGATATATGTATTTCAAGACATGAAAGGGAAGGGGAGGGAAGGGAAACATGCAATGAAGTGAAATGAGAAAGGAGGATGGTGGAAGGAAAGGGAAAAAAAATCCCCAGCTAATAATGTGTTCTTGCCTTCCTTCCTAACACAATGACACATGTGACTTAATGAAGCCAGTGAGTTCCGAGACTGATGTAAAAGTTCCAAAAAAAATATTCTGCGGCAAAGGCCCCCGGGTAAACGGTGTCATTTCTAATTTCTCTGGTTCCCATGATTTAGAGCAGACCCAGGATCTGAAATTCACACCAGCTTTTTGTGTACCAGGGTCCAGGCAACGAGGGCCCAGGCTTGGGGAGCAGGGACGTGGGCTTCCTATGTGATTTTACCACTGCAGCCCTGCTTTGTCTCACATTTAAAATAATTTGCCAGGTAAAAATAAACTTCTCAGAATCACAGAGTGAAAAATGTACTTAACAATTCAATCCCTGCAAGTTTGGGATTGACAGAGAAAGTGCAGCCAAGGCTAATTAAATTATCCAACGTGTATTTGAATGGTGGTTTCACTAGCAAGTTTATTAATTCACATCGTTATCATTGTTATTATTGCCACAACTGGTAAATTATACTTATCATGAGATAACAAAATGTGCAGGCTGTTAGCTCTCAGTTATACTCTGCTTAGCTGTTGGTTTCCTCCTGTGTGCCATTCTTAGAAAGCAAACCTCATTTGTTCTAAATTCCACATCCCCAGATGGCATGTTCTGAGTTTTTTTGTTGTTGTTGTTATTGTTACTTTTTAGAAATAATTAAAATCTACAAGGGGTTTCTGTTTTCCTTCTGCTTTTGCAGATAATTCTCATAGTAGGAATATGTATGGTTCATGGTATCAACTCCTTGCAGGATGATATTTCTGTATTTTGCTGATTTGTAAAACTCAGACTCCCAGGTTCAAATCCAGTGGAATCAGAACTGCTTTTTATCTCTCAGGGACAGTTTATGGGATTTGTGCAGTCAGATTGACTTCATGTTATTAAGACTCAATTGCCAATTGTATGTATGCTCATTTGCCCAGTAATTTTGTGGGGTTGTTTTGTTTTGAGACCAGGCTCTCACTCTGTTACCCAGGTTGTAGTGCAGTGGTGTGATCCCAGCTCACTTCAACCTCTGCCTCTAAGGCTCAAGTGATCCTCCTACATCAGCCTCCCAAGTAGCTGGAACTACAGGCATGCCACCACACCGGGCTAATTTTTCTAGTTTTACTAGAGACTGGGTTTCACCATGTTGCCCAGGCAGGCCTTGAACTCCTGGGCTCAAGCAATCTGCCCGCTTCAGCTTCTCAAAGTGCTGGGATTACAGGCATTAGCCACCATGCCCAGCCCTGCCCAATAATTCTGGACAAATATGAGAGGAGTGAAATGAGCAAAACTTAGTTGTAAGATACATCAGGCAGGCATGCCATCTTGATTCAAAAACAGCCTACAAGATTTGTGCAAGACACTTTCTAAATTTGGGATAAAACAATTTTGACTTCTAGGCTTGCTACTCTAAGTGTGGTCCCTAGACTAGCATCATTTGTATCACCTGGGAGCTTGTTAGAAATGCAGAATCTCAGACCCATCCCAGACCTACTGAGTTAGAATATGTACTCATCAAGACCCCACCAAGTGATTCATATACACATTAAAGTTGCTAGAGTATGGAGGAGAGAGATGTCTTCTCATCCTATACCCACCAGCAGCATCTTAACACCATGGTTTGCTGACTAAACCTTGAAATATATACCACTTGATAACCTTAGATATTATATTCTAAAATATATTCCCATACCAAATAAATTTAATGCAATTTACCCAAAATATATTTCAAAAACTTAAGCAACACAATTGAAACACCTATTTCCAATATGGTCTATCTGCAACTCATTTTGGTTTGGAGGAAAGAGTGAAGTGTATTGGATGGTGATTAGGTAACTGACCTCATCCCTTATATAAAATTGCCTTTTTACTCCATGTCCCAGGGTTTGGTTAACATTGCATAATGAGAAAAGTTATCAGGATATAGCAGCTTATAGACATTCCTTCCTTCCTCCCAATCTTTTTAGAAGACTAAAGAAAAAAAGAAAGGGTAAAAGATTGTATAATCTAATTTTTAAAATTTAAAATGTTAGTTTATAAACAAAATGCTAATTTGAAATCCACTTTTTTTCCCTACCATGAAGGCCTCTTTGAATTTCACACCATATCAAAAGTAGCTTATTTAGGAACTATTTCCACTAATAACATCATTGTGTATTTATTTTCTGGATCACAGTTACAAAGTACTTTTGCCTATGGTAATAACACTTCTCTTCTAATTTTCATCTCAAATTAAAAATCAGTTATCTCTTCCTCATAAAAATATTCATGTAAAATAATTCGGTATTTCAATTATAAGTGTAGCAAAAATTTTTGCATTAGGAATAAGATGTATGTCACTCATACTACTGCAGCTCTTGATAAAAACAGAGATTGTAGTTCTTGAAGATGGGTTCCCACTTAGAATTATTTGGCATACAGAAAAGTCGCATTTCTAAAAAGGACCATCACATTACAGAAATAGTTTTCCAAGTGTTTTACACTCACTTCAGCAATCTTTAGGAAGATACAAATAAAACGTTTTTCATGTATAGTAACTGTGATCCTCTTCTAAAAACAAATACACACTTTGGGTTTAAAAATTCTCTGGGTGATATGTAAAGGAAGAGCTTTCACTGTGGTACTAATGCATTCTGAATTACAGTGGAAGAGCTCTGGAAATTCCTGGCTTCTAGCATAAAAATAGTTGTACAACTTCCTTCCCGAAACACTGTGCAGAAGATGGTACTTAACTCATGGAAAAACTCTATTAGCATTCATGGATATCTGAGAATGGCACAAGTTGATTTGTTTTAGACTTGATTCTAGGTGGTGGTTCTTCATGGTTCCAGCTGATGTTACTAGTGCAACATGGCAACAAGGAAATGCCGAGATCACAGTGGATCTAGCCCCCGGTGCTGAGGAAGGGCAAGATTGCTAGGAAAGGCCATAGCTTGCCTGGACTGGGTGGTTGGCAATTGGCAGCTGGTGGTGACAGGGAAGCAGCAGAGAGGGAATCAGCAGGAACTTAAAGAGATATGGAGAAAGAGTAGCTGCTGGTCATGGAGGTCAAGGTGTGCTACAGCATAAAACAGTGCCTGGAAGTAGCAGAGCTTGGCCACATCCACCATAGATGAGGGCCCCATGGAGGTCTCATCTAGGGAACCTCGGAACTGAAACCAGGTCCAGGAAACCAGAGTGAGTGCTACGATCCCAGGAGGTGGTTGTGAGAGGTCTTCCAGAGAACACGAGAAGCGCATTCCTAATTTGGGGCCTGGTGGGAACAAAAAGGAGCACAAGCCCCAGGAATTTGCCTGGGAGTTGCAGGACACATCTCTCCGGTATCAGGGGTATCAGGGTCCTTATGAGGGATAAAACGTCCCAGTGATGCCTCATTCCCATTGATTCCTTTTCTCTAGTGGCCAAAGACCAGAAAACAATTCAGTGTGGCATTCCTAAGCAGGAATTCCACCAGAACTTCTGATGAAGCTGGAAAAACGTTGATCCATTATAGAGCCTGTAAGTTTCTTAGGAGTGGATTCAAAACAACTGAAAGGGATAGGGAGTGGACAACAATACATGAGAAGAGCTGACACTGTGTAAAATTAAGAGAACAATCCATGTGGGTTGGGGTGAAGGAAAAGGGATTCCTCGTTCTGCTAAGTTGAGCTGGGTCTTAAAGAGCATGGTCATCGTGAGAGGAAGGGAAAAGGAACATTTATTTAACACATAGTTGGTCAGGCACCATGCCACAAACAACCAAAACTGTTGCCATAATCTGGATCTGGATCATAGACTTTAGTTATGGGGGAAGAGAGAAAGACAATCTTCTAGAGGTTTTAGTATCTAAGAGCTAAGAGACATGTTGGAGATATTATGGATGAAGTAAGTCATAAGGGACAGAAAGATGGCCATATAATAAAGATGAAAGCACTCTGAAAATTATAAATGTAGAATGCACATATGAAAATTTATGCTCTAATAGGAAAAATATGAATGAAGATTCTTTGAGTGAGATCTAGGCTAATGGCTTTACATTGAAAATGCACAACAGGCCAGGCACAATGGCTCATGCCTGTAATCCCAGAACTTTCTGAGGCAGGAGGATGGCTTGAGACCAGGAGTTCAAGACCAGCCTGGGCAACATGGTGAGACCCTGTCTCTACAAAAATAAAAAATAAAAAAACATTAGTCAGGCCTGGTGGTGTGCACCTATAGTCCCTCCCAGCTACTTAGAAGGCTGAAATGAGAGGATTGTTTGGGCCCAGGAGGTCAAGACTGCAGTGAGCCATCATCGTGCCACTACACTCCAGCCTGGGCGACAGAGTGAGACTCTGTGTGGAGAAAAAAAAGGAAATGCACAATAATTATTCATATGTCTATCAATCTTTGAAAGAAAACTTCCTAAGAGTTAAAATAAGAATACATGACAAGGATCAGAATATGTAGATGCTCAGTGTTAAAGAAATTTTAACATTTACCCTATTATTACTGGTAGTTAATATGGCAAGAATCTAGACATTTCAGAATTTCTATGTGCATTTCTAGAAAATATTATGAATGGCAATACTATACACCTTTTCTGTCTATAAGAATCAAGGTGCTATTTAGTTCCCAATATTTTATCACCTTGGCTTTTCATCCCTGTTAAGTATTTTTACAGATCTAATTGAAATGTCTTCGCCTGCTCTGTGAAGACTTCCTCTATTCTTCTAGAAAGTTAGTCTTCCTTTTCTTGGGATCCCATGGCCTCTGCTCAGTCCTCCCTGGGACATTGTAAGTGATTTACCCTCTGTATGCCTCACTCATTGGGTTCTGAGCCCCTTGATACAGGGACTGTATTGATATATCTTTAAGGTCTGGCAATATGTGGCAGTATATAGGGTTTCATTTTCCTAAATCCAAACAGGCTAAAACATGTTTTTAAAAAGTCAATAGTACTTAAAAATCCTTTCTGGGATGAGCCCAAAGTTCTGTTTTTATTCACTTTTTCCAAATTAATTTTTACATTGGCAAGGAGATATAAAAAGACACAGAAAAGTTTGAAAAAAATACCTCTGATTCTACTTCACAGTCACTGCTAATATTTTGGTAAAAGTAATAAGCATGCAGTGTTGTCTTGGATGCCAGATGACACTTGAGGTTGTCTTCATGAGAGCATTACAAAATAAATAATGTTTACTATGAGAATTTGAGCACTGCTGCTCAGCTTTTCTTTCGTAAGCCCTCAAATATAGTATTTCTTAACCTTCTTCATTGGGGAACATTTAAAAATGGTGCATGTTCATTGTGGCCAACATTCCTGACTGGTAAATTGATAAATAGATCTTTCTCTTGTAGTTCTTGCACCTGCACGAGGCTGTCTTCCATAATATGCTTAGCCAGGGTATAGTGGATGCATCTGCTTTATGAGTTAACTGACAGAATTTGTTTATAAACCCACTGAAGAGCTAAATGAAGCAAAATGCATTATCATACTTGCTAATTACATTTCATTTCAGCTGAAAGCTTATTACAGATACAGCCTGAAAACCTGACTTTTTAATTTTGTTTACATCCACTTCTGCTTTAACTTCAAACCCTAGAAGATGTTTTTCTCCATAAAATTCAGGAGGATCAAAGCTGGCTGGAGGACCCTGTGGTATTGGTTAATATCTCCTGAACTGCATTTGCTAATAAGAAAGGACTTTTACTCCCGCTACAGATTGCTGTCACTACCTGTTCTAATGGACTCTTTAAACATCCATAAATGCACAACATTTTCACTTGCCTTTAACTCACCACTTCCTGAAAGGGGTTTCATCTCTTATATACCTGGCAATATTACTGTACGCACAAAACAAACTGACCCCCAATGCTACACACATCTGAACTAGCCACATTCTTAACACTGTCACGTCAGCTCAGATGTGCTCTCCTTTTTCATCAAAATGAAACTGTGCCCAGAATGTCATTAACCACTAGCTTTGTGTGTATTCAGGAATGGCAAAACCCATACTGACCCTGGCTCCATTGCTAGTTGACCCTTCCCACATTCCTCCTAAAAAGCAATTTTCTCCTCCCACCATCTCCATCAATCTAGAGTAGTCAAAGATGATCATTACCTGCTACTACCTTCTAGAAGAGTCACCTGCAAAATTGCTGTTCTGTATAGTGACCCTGAATCTCTAGGCTGTTTAATTTATTTCACTTATTTACAATTTCTCTCTGATAAAATTAGACTGTCCTATATTTGTGTATTATGCTTACTTCTTCCTTAGCTTCTCCATTCTACCACAGCTACAGATGCTACTTCAGAAATCGACCATAAGCTTGTGAAGGTAGCAGAAGAACAGGCACTGAATTATCTGGATATCGCTGACAAAGTCCTTGTTATTCTTTTCTTCGATGTCCCTACAGGGCAATTTTCAAAGTCTCTGGGGTCCTCTGGGGGTCCCTAAGAACCTTCAAAGGGGCCATGGGTTCAAAACTATTTTCATAAAAATACTAAGGTATTATCTGCCTTTTCATTGCATCAACATTTGAACTGATGGTTCAAAAGCATTTATGGTTAGAAGTGCCAGTACCTTAGTTTGAATCAAGGCAGTGTCACCAAATTGTGCAGTAGTCCTATTTGTCATCACTGTGTACTTGCAGGAAAAAAAAAATCCAGTGTAACTTAATAATGTCCTGGTGAAGCAGTAAAAAATATTAATTGTATTAAATGCCAACCCTTGAGTGCAACAAAATGAGAAGTATACATAAAGGACTTTGCTGCTTACTCAAGTACAATATACATCTATGCAGATATCTGAGTTGAGAGATGAACTAGCGAGGATTTTCTTTTCATAGAACACCATTTTACTTGAAAGAATGACTGACAAACTATGGTTATTGATACTTAAGTATTTGGCAGACATATTGTCAAAAATGAACAAAGTGAACTTGTCACTTCAAGGAAAACAACTGACAGTATTTGTTGCCAACAAAAAAAAGTTGAGCTATGAAACAAAAATTAGAATTTTGGAAAATTTGTAACTGCCACTGTGAGCTTGACAGCTTTCCTGATACTTTAAGGCTTTTCTGATAAGACGGGTGTGATGGTAATTAATGTGATCTGTTGGTACTGCCTTATGAAATGTGTAACACTTGGAAAACCTGTTTAACTCAGTGAAGCAACATTTACCAAATGACCAATGCATAATGTTATAACAAAATCAGACATGGGTAAAAGGTCCATTAAAAGTGCAAAAGAGACTACTTGATTTTAAATAATGATATGACGAACAGGAAAAGTTCATTGATAACACTTTCAGATTCCATATTGCAATTATCTTTCAAGAAACTGCTTCTTGTGGAGTTTTGGTGTAGTATCACAGAATAATCACAATTATCCACAAAGGTTACTAAATACTCTAACTGTGAGCGGCTGGATCTTCTTCATATACTTCAATCAAAACAATTTATCACAACAGAGTGAATGCAGAAGCAGATGTGAGAATCCACTTACCTTGTATTAAGCCAGACATTGAAGAGATTTGCAAAAGTAAAATATTACTCTTCTTACTAAATGTTTGTTTTTGAAAATATAGTTACTTTGTGTTAAAATGTTAACATGTATACTTATTGCTTTTTAAGAAAAAATTATTTTTAACATTTCTGTTTTAATTTCTAATAATAGATACCAATAGGTATAACCCGTATTAATGAGAGTTATTTGGAGTTATCAATAATTTGTAAGAGTGCAAAGGAGTCCTAGCACCAAAAAGGTTGAGGCCTTCTGTTCTATTTCATGCCATGGTTTGCAGAGCAAAATTATTTGTTGTCTAATTTATGTTCTAACTTCAGGATAGCCATCTGCACAAAAATGTTTTGTATTTGCATGTATGGCCAAAAAATAGACTAAATTTCTAAAATTTTGTATACCTTAATAAACAAGCTCTATAAAGTTAAATTTGTAAAAGTTTGTATTTAATAAACTAAGAAAATCTGTTTTACAGTGGTCTAGTGTCCTAGATCACTAAATTTTTCCAAATGCTGAATATAATCATTCGTACAAACAAAAATCCTTAAGGAAAGTATATACAGTTAACTTTGTTTTTTTTTTTTCTTTTCTAATCTATATATTTAATGCTATAAAATGTCCTGTAAGCACTGCTTTACTGAATCCCACAAATTTTGATGTTATATTTTAAATATTCTTTTAAAATTAAATTTATTAACTTTTATTTTAGGTTCAGGGATACATGTGCAGGTTTGTTATATATGTAAACTCAAGTTGGGAATTTGGTATAGAGATTATTTCATCACTCAGGCACTAAGCACAGTGCCCATGAGTTTTTTCTTCTCTGAATCTCTCTCATCTCCCCCCTCATGTAGACCCCAGTGTCTGTTGTTCCCCTCTTTCTGTCTATTTGCTCTCATTATTTAGCTCCCTCTCATAAGTGAGAACATGTGGTATTCTGTTTTCTGTTCCTGTCTTAATTCTCTTAGGATAATGGCTTCCAACTACATCCATGTTGCTACAAAAGACATGATTTGTACTTTTTTACGGCTGCATAGTATTCCATGGTGTACATGTACCACATTTTCTTTATCCAGTCTACCTCTGATGGGCATTTAGGTTGATTCCATGTCTTTGCTATTGTGAATAGTGCTGCAATGAACATACATGCACATGTGTCTTTACTGTAGAATAATTTATATTCCTTTGGATACATACCCAGGAGTGGGATTGCTGGGTTGAATGGTAGTTCTGTTTTCAGTTCTTTGAGGAATTACCACACTGCTTTTCACAATGGTTAAACTAATTTACACTCCCATCAATGGTGTATAAGCATTCCCTTTTCTCTGCAAACTCACCAGCATCTATTATTTTATACTCATTTAATTCAAAATGTTTTAAAATTTCTCTTGAGACTTCTTTGACACATGTATTATTTAGAAGTATGTTGTTTAATTTCCAAATACTTGGAGAATATTTTCCAGGTATCTTTCTGTTTCTGGTTTCTAGCTTTATTCTATTGTGATTTGAGAACATACTTTTTATGATTTCTAGACTTTTAAGCTCTCTCTGGCCCAAAATGTGGTATTTATTGGTGAATGTCCCTTGTGATCTTGAGAAGAATGTGTATTCTTCTGTCATTGGTTGGAGCACTCTGTAGATGTCAATGAAATCAAGTTGATGGATCATGCTGGTCAGATCACATGATGAAGACTGATTTCTTCCTGTTTGACCTATCAATTACTAACAGAGGAGTAGTGAGGTCTCCAAATACAATAGTATATTTGTTCATTTCTCCTTGCACTTCTATTAGTTTTGCCTCATGTACTTTCATGTTCCTTTGTTAGGCACATACACATCAAGGATTGTTATGTTTTCTTAGAGAACTGAATAATTTTTCATGATGTAATGCTCTACTTTATCCCTCAGGATCTTCTTTGTTCTGAAGTCAGCTTTTGTCTATATTAACATAACTACTTCAGCTTTCTTTTGACTAGTTAAATATGGCATATCTTTCTCAATCTCTATATTTTTAACCTATTTTTGACTTTATATTTAAAGTGTATTTCTCATAGACAACATGGCTGAGTTCTATTTTTTAAACACTCTGACAATCTCTGTTTTTCCTAGGTGCATTTAAACTAGTCACATTTAAAGTGACTATTGATATAGTTGGATTAGTGTCTACTATACTATAAACTTTCCTATTTATTTCATTACCTTTGGTTTATTCCCTTTTACTGCCTTCCTTGGTTTTAACTGATAATTTTATGTAATTCTACTTTATTTCACATATTATTGCATCAATTTTACTTTTAAAAATGTTAGTAGTTGCCCTAGAATTTACAATATACATTTTTACCTAATATAAGTCTACTTACTTTCAAATCACACCTCCACTAACAATTAGTATAGGTGTCTCATTACAGACTATTCTGTTTCTCTCTACTGCCTCTTGTGACATTTATGTCATTCACTTCTCTTATCCATAAGTTACAGTCACCGAATGCATTGTTAGCTTTGTTGCTTTGAATACTTTTCTTTTAGATCAATTACAAATAAGAGAAGTAAAAGACTTTACTTTCATTTATTTTTACTTTGACACTTCTGTTTTCTGAATATAGATCCAACTTTCTGATCTATATCAATTTCTTTCTTCCTGAAGAAGTTTTAACATTTTTTCCAGGGTATGTCTACTGGTGATTAATTGTCTCAGCTTTTGTTTACCTGAGACAGTATTTCTCCTTCACTTTTAAAGGATAATTTCACTGGATATGGAATTCTAGAATGGTGGATTGTTTTTTTTTTTATAATTTCAGTACTTTAAATGTTTACTTCCACTCTGTTTTTGTTTGCATGGTTTTAAATGGGAAGTGTGCAGTAATTCTTGTCCTTATTTCTCTATAGTCAAGTGTCTTCCTTGCCCCACTTTGGCTTCTTTCAAGGTTTTCTCTTTGTCCTTGATTTGCTGCAGTTTGATTATGAGATGCCTAGGTTTGTTCGTTTGTTTTCTGGGTTTTTTGGTTTGTTTTGTGCCTTTATCCTGCCTGGTATTTTCTGAGCTTCCTGGATCTGTGGTTTGGTGTCTCATTAATTTTGTAAAATTCTCAGTCATTATTACTTCAGATAATTCTTCTGCTCTGTCCTCAATTTCTTCTACTTCTGGTATTCCAGTTATGGAGATATTATACCTTTTGTAATTTTCCCACATTTCTTTGAGGTCCTATTCTGTTGTTGTTGTTTTTTTTAATTATTAACTTTAATTCTTGTTTCTTTTTGTACTACAGTTTAGAATGTTTCTATTGACTTATCTTCTTCAGGCTCACAAATTCCTTCTTTGGTTGTTTTGAGTATACTTATAAGCCCATCAAAGACATTTATAATTTCTTTAATAGTGTTTTTATTTCTTTTGATTCTTTATTAGACTTTTTGTCTCTCTGCTTACATTACTCAAATATTCTTGCATGTTTACTTTTCTATTAGGGCCTTTAATATATTAATCATAGCTATTTTCAATTCTATCTGAATTTAGATTCCCAACTCTAATTCCAAAAGCTATGCCATGTCTGAGTCTAATTCTGATGGTTATTTTGTCTTTTCAGACTGTGTTTGCCTTTTATATGCCTTGTAATTTTTTGCTGAAAACCAGACATATCATGTTGGGTAATAGGAGGCAAATAGGCCATCAGTGTGAGGATTTATGCTAATCTGGCTAAAAGTTGGATTGTGTTTAAAATTTTCTATAGCTATAGGTGCAAAAGGACTCACCTTCCTCTAATGTCCTTGTTTTTTCCCCATTTGGCTTTGGGCTTTCCTAAGTCCTACTCCTCAAAGAGCATCTATGTCTTACAGTTCTTTCAGCTATAATCTACTAGTATGCTGGAGCCCTGTTAGTGTGGTGGTGCAGAATGGAGGAGGGGGAGCATTGTAACATCTTATAATATACTCCCATTGTTTAGGCATGTGTCTCTGAGTTGTGAACTTCACAAAAATATAGCTCCACCCTCTGCCCTTGCTTCCCCCTTTTGGTGAGACAAAAAGGAGTGGGGCCGGGCGCGGTGGCTCACGCCTGTAATCCCAGCACTTTGGGAGGCCGAGGCGGGTGGATCACGAGGTCAAGAGATCGAGACCATCCTGGTCAACATGGTGAAACCCCGTCTCTACTAAAAATACAAAAAATTAGCCGGGCATGGTGGCACATGCCTGTAATCCCAGCTACTCAGGAGGCTGAGGTAGGAGAATTGCCTGAACCCAGGAGGCGGAGGTTGCGGTGAGCCCAGATCGCGCCATTGCACTCTAGCCTGGGTAACAAGAGTGAAACTCCGTCTCAAAAAAAAAAAAAAAAAAAAAAGGAGTGGGAGAAATGCCCTTTCCTTAGCTGGGATAAAGCTGCAGTAATGTCTTTGCCCCTGGACAGTAGTTCTTTGCTAAGGAGCTGGTCATATTTCACAATGATTACTCCTCTTCTCTAGTCAGAACTATGAAGGATCTTTCTCCAATTTTCACTGTGAGAACTTGCCATGGTTCTTGTAAATAAAATCCATGATCCCCTTAAGACTACCACATACGATTGTGGTTTCCTTCATGTTAGCAGACACTCCTTTTTGTTTTCTTTGGTAACACAAGCTAGCATGTTCAAGATTCCAGTCTGGCAAGATACTGAGAGTGACCTCTAGCCAACAGCCCTCAAGTAACTGTAACCTGCCAAGAACTATATGGGTGAGCTTGCAAGTGGTTCCTTCACCAGTTGAACCTTCAGTTGAGATCACAGACTCTGGGCCAACACCTTGATTATAGATTTTCGAAAGAGCATGAAGTAGAGAATCTGGCTAAGCAATGGCCAATTCCTGACCCACAAAAACTGTAAAATAATACTTACATGTTGTTTTTAGTTGCTATTGGGAGTAATTTTGTATGTAGCAATAGACAACTAATATAATATGCACCAGCAATAAAAAGTTGAACCAAAAAATTTCATTCACATGTTTAATGAAAGTATAAATTTATCCACTCAACAAGATTTTGTTGTTGTGTTGTTCCTACAATATGCCAGATCACTGAGTGAGCTACTTAAAATATAATGGTAAGCTAAAAGCAAACACAGTATAAAATTCTAGATGAATTGGAAATTCTATTTCCAACTGGAAATTATGGGATTTATATGCATAAAGTTATCACTGTTGAAAAAAAGCCTTACTAAAATACATAAAATAGGATTTAAAATAATGTGTTGAAAAGCATGCAATATCCTTAAATAAGCCAGAAATAAGCCTACTGGGGCAAAAACTTGGGATTCATTCCTGCAACCTCAGCACTCAGACCAGGGCCTCTTTCATGATATGTGCTCAATAAATACTTGTTGGATAAATAAAATGTGAAGACAATTCTCCCAAATGAATTCATGGGCTTAATATAATCTTGATACATTAAAGTTTTATAAAAATAATTTTATAATATTAGGGTGGTGCAAAAGTAATTACGTTTTTTGCCATGTAAAAATTAATAGCAAATCCTTCAATTACTTTTGTACCACCCTAATAAATCATAAGATATAAATTATAAAGTAAGATTTTATAAAAACAATTTTATAAAAATAACTCAAAAATTCATAATGAAGGCTACATTTACAACACATAAAAAATTGAAAAAGAGTTCTTAACACTGTAAAACGCATAATACAAAGAGTAGCACTTGTACAGAGAATCAATAGGCGGATCAACTGAATGAAACTCAAAACTCTGAAAACAACCTAATATTTATTTTTTAAAACTTTATGACAAAGAAAATATCACCAATTAATAAAATTAGACTGTATTTGTGTACTGAGAAAACTGGATATTTAGGGAAAAGAAAGCAAGACAATGTTAGGTTCACACAATACACAAAATAAATTTCATATGAATTAAATGATTAAGTATTTAAAAATCAAACAAATTAAAAATAAATATTCAACTCATCTCAGTATATAAAATGGCATTTTAATGATAAATTAATAGAGGAAAACATTATGTCTATAAAAATGAAACATTCTTGAACATGAAATATAATAAAAAAAACTGCAAATTTACAGGAATATTTATAACCAAGGTGACAGATGATGATAATTAAATTTAACCTATAAAGTTCTATTTGTAAATCAGTAAGAAAACCCTGTTACCTTTTAAAAATAATTTCAACTTTTATTTAAGATTAAGGAGGAACATTTGCAGGTTTGTTACATGGTCATCTTGTATGATGCTAAGGTTTGAGGTACAGATGATCTGTCACACAGGTAGTGAGCATAGTAGGGTTTCAACACACAGTAATTCCCAGTGCCTATTATTGCCATCTTTATTGCATGAGTACCCAAAGTTTAGCTCCCACTTCTAAGTGAGAAATGTGGTATTTGATTTTCTGTTCCTGTGTTAATTTGCTTTGCTTAGGATAATGGTCTCCAGCTGCATCCTTGTTGCAGAGGACATGATTTCATTCCTTCTTATAGCTGTGTAGTATTCCATGGCATATATGGACCACATTTTCTTTAATCCACCATTGACAGGCCCCTAGATTGATTCCATATATCTACTGTTATCTGTGAATAGTGCTATGATGAATATGTGAGTGCATGTGTCTTTTTGGCAGAATGATTTATTTTCCTTTAGGTACATATCCAGTAATGGGATTGCTGGGTTGAATGGTAGTTCTGTTTTACATTCTTTGAGAAAGGAATCAAACTGCTTTCCACAGTGGCTGAACTAATTTACATTTCCACCAACAGTATATAAGTGCTTCATTTTCTCTGCAGCCTCATCAGCAACTGTTGTTATTGGACTTTTTAATAATTGCCATTCTGACTAGTGTGCAATGATGTCTCATTGTGGTTTTTATTTACATTCATCTGATGGTTAGTGATGCTGAACTTTTTTTTATATGTTTGTTTGCTGCCTGTATATCTCCTTTTGAGAAATGTCTGATCTTGTCTTTTGCCCACTTTTTAATGGGATTATGCGGTTTTTGTTTGCTGAATTGTTTAACTTCCTTATAGATTCTAAATATTTGACCTTTGTTGGATGTATCATTTGCAAATATTTTCTTCCATTCTGTAGGTTGTCTGTTGACTCTGTTGATAGTTTATCTTGTTGTGCAGAAGCTCTTTAGTTTAATTAGGTCCCATTTATTAATTTTTGTTTTGTTCCAATTGCTTTTGAGGTCTTGGTCATTTCTTTCCCAAGGCCTATGTCCAAAACGGTGTTTCCTAGGTTTTCAACTGGAATTCTTATCATTTGAGGTTTTATATTTAAATCTGTAAGCCATCTTGAGATAATTTTTGTATGTAGTGAAAGGTAGAGGTTCAGTTTCATTCTTAAGCCAGCTATCCAAGTATTATTCATTGAATAGTGAGTCCTTTTCTTATTGCTTATTTTTGTCAACTTTGTTGAAAATCAGATGGCTGTAGGTATGTAGCTTTATTTGTAGGTTCTCTATTTTGTTCCATTGGTCGTGTCTGTTTTTTACCAATACCATGCTGTTTGGGTTACTGTAGCCTCATAGTGTAGCTTAAAGTTAGGTAATGTGATGCTTCTGGCTTTGTTCTTTTTGCTTAGGATTGCTTTAGCCATTTGGGCTCTTTCTTTTTTTTTTTTTTCTTTTTTTTTGGTTCCATATGAATTTTAGAATAGTTTTTTCTAATTCTGTGAAAAATTACATTGGTAGTTTGACAGGAATAGCATTGAACCTATGGACTGCTTTGGCCGGCATGGCCATTTTAACAATACTGATTCTTCCAGTCTATGAGCATGGAATATTTTTCCATTTGTTTGTGTCATCTATGATTTCTTTAAGCAGTGTTTTGTAGTTCTCCTTTTATAGATAAGAGCTCTATCACCTTATTAGTTAGATATATTCTTAGGTATTTTTTGTGTGTGGCTATTGTAAATGGGACTGCTTTCTTGATTTGGCTCTCAGCTTGAATATTACTGGTGTATAGAAATGCTGCTGGGTTTAGACATTGGTTTTATATCCTGAAACTTTACTGAAGTCATTTATCAGTTCTCACAGGCTTTTGGCAGAGTCTTTAGGGTGAAACCCCTATTATCTTGATTTTAAAATAGGAAAAAGGACACAAATTGATGATTCATAATAGAAAACATGCAAATGGAAAATAAAAAATATATAATTTAATCTCAATACTAATAAAAAGCTTTGTTAAATAAGTGGACGGCATTATTTTTATCTTTGAAATTGGCAAAATTAAAGAAAACACACATGGTAATATTTATGATAATGAGGGTACAGGAACTGGACATTCATATATAGCTTGTGAGAGTTTAAATTGCTATACATTTTGGGGGGGAAATGAGTAATATATATCAGGATCTTCATAAACTCAAATATCATTTGTTTAAGTTAGATCAATTCATGTGGACAAAGATCTGTATGCTACTGTTATAAAAGCAAAACAAATAAATAAAACAATGGCAAAATTACCTTACAATGTAAATTTTCAAGAATATGAAAAGGATTGAGTAATTTTTATGTGAGATGTTATATAACTTTTGAAAATTATGTTTTCAACGATAATATAAAAAGGCTTATAATACAATGTTCAGATGAGGTGGAGAGGTGGGGATGGAGGATGAGAAACAGATTTTTTTTGCGTGTACAGCCACCCCTCCACATTTGTGGGTTCCATATGTGTGTGTTCAAGCAACCTCAGATCAAAAATATTTGAAAAAACAAATTCTGGACATGTACAAACTTTTTTCATGTCATATTCCCTAAACAATACAGTGTAACAACTAATCCCTAAACAATAAAGTATAACAACTAGCTATATTTGCATATAACATTTACATTTTATTGAGAGTATATGTAATCTAAAGATGATTTAAAGTATACAGGAGGATATGTATAGGTTGTATGCAAATACTACACTGTTTTATATAATGCACTTGTGTATCTTTGAATTCTGGTTTTTGGTATTGGTTCCTAGAACCAATCCCCCACATATACTGAGAGACAACTGTATATTCAGAAGCACATACTAACAGATGAATAAATAAATACATAAATATAAAACTGTTTATTGTTTAGTCCAATGTTTAAAATGTCTATAAAATAAATATATATATTTAACAATACATCTTTAAATGCAAGTTGCATTGTTTCTTGTTTCTGTCAATGGGAATTTGAAAATTTTCTTAATTTGCTACTGTAACTTTTTTCTAAATATAGTGGTTTATGCATCATAGCATTAACCTAGGGAAATAACTTACTCCTAGCTCCCACATTCTGGATTCATCAGGTTTTTTTTTGTTTTGTTTTTTAGATTTTTTTTGTAACTTTGTTCAATTGATTACCAAATACATGCAGACTCATGATTGGAAACAGAATACAATCAATAAATCAGAAAATTCGCATGCTTGGTGGTAACAGTAACATTTCCTTGTTTTGGATTTGCATTTGTGATCATAACCCTTCATTTAGCTAAGAAGCTACCAGGGTTAGCTGAAACAACCTGTGCATTCACACAGGGCCCCATCTTTGGCTTAATGCTCTGTGGTCACCATCTTGAAATTCTTAATTTTTAAGTAGGAGTGTCCCACAGATTATATACCCAGTCCTGAGTTTTACAAATTAGTTTAAATTCTGAAAGAGGCTAACGGGCCAATCCCTAGCTAAGGTGGAGTCATCAGCCCATCAGCATTAAACCATCACAGAGAAATGAAAATTTCTTAGTTTTTAAAGGCCTCTCAGAAAACACAATTCCACAACCACTTTTGCTAGCCTGTCCTTTATGTCATAATTTCTAGTATTACAAATTTTGCATATGTTTAATATAAACAAAATAAACTTAATTTTTAGAAGTTTTCTTCTCCAGTAACAGAGAATTATGACATATCAGTTGCAGCACTGAGCACCTACTATGTTTCTATCTCTGTGAAATTTGTTAATATCTACCTTGCTTTTTTAACTATCATTTTTATAAGGATCAGATAAACATAATGTAAATATAAAGTGCTATAGAGAAATAAGCCATTGCTTAAATAATCTATCTTTGTTTTCTAATTATAGATGTTTACTAAAGTCTTTAAAAATAGTATTGAGTACTCTCTTACTTATAAACTATTTTTAATGTTTAATGTTAGTGAATATTAGCATAAAGTTGACACTTAAACAACATGGGGGTTAGGAGTACTGACCTGCCTTGCAGTTGAAAATCCACTCATAACTTTTGACCCATCCAAAATTTAACTACTAATAGCCTATTATTGATCAGAAGCCTTATCAATAACATAAACACTTAACACATATTTTATGTGTTATATGTATAATATGCTATAGTCTTACAATAAATTTAAACTAAGCTAGAGAAAAAATGTTATTAAGAAAATTACAAAGCAGAGAAAATATATTTACTATTCATTAAGTGGGAGTGAATCATCACAAAGATCTTCATCCTCATTGCCTTCATGTTGAGTAGGCTGAAGAGGAAGAAGAGGGCTTGGACTTGCTCTCCCAGGGGTGGCAGAAGCAGAAGAAAATTCAAGTTTAAGTAAACCCATGCGATTCAAAACCCATGTTATTCAAGGGTCAGCGTATTGTAAAGGCTTATTTATGATCCCTTACTCTCAACCACTTCTTCATAACTTACCATTGGCTCATTCTCTTGTAAAGTCTTCCCTGACCCCATTGAAACCTCTGGATTTGAGGAGAATCAGGAAGTGGATGCACCCCTTTTTTGGTTCTTCCACTCATGGTATTTGGGGCTTTCTTTATAATCCAAAAGAAAATCTGACTCCCAGGTCCTGGGGTTGTGGAGTTGTATGGGTGCTATTCTTTCTTTGAACTGATATTTCAAAAAATTTGTCCCATGTATTCTAATTTTCTTTAAAGAGCAATAATGGTTCATATTTTTTGAGGGGACACAGAAAGATTAAATTAAGGAAATGACAAGCTGCTTAGAACTCCAAAGGATTTGAGAGAAGCAGTTTCTAAAGCTGAAGTAGTAAAACTCAGCAACTTGCTAAAACATTCCATATGAGGGAAATGGGAATTAGTGTGCTGCCAGCATAAAGACTTGTTTGTTAGCACTTGGCTAGCATCAGGTTTTATGTATTGCTAACAAGATGCTGCTAACATGGTTTCTGAAAGATTTTCAATGGTTGGCTAATATATTTATTCCTTAGAGTTTTATACTACAACATTTCAGAAAAATCTAGGCTTCTTAAACATATATCCTAGTTATTTTAGAGTCATGCACAGAACCCTGAACTTTCACTATTTAATACACATTAGAAAGGCTATCCATATTTGGCCCATAAAGATAAATGCAAACAATAGGATGGATGTTTCCATCCTGTGCTATAAATCCTCCAGCTTAACATTTTGAGTGTGGACAACAGATATAGTTGAAAAAAGATTTGGGATCCAGACTGTGCATCTTACATTCCCATAGTTGGTATAGCAATGCTATCAACTGAGGAGTTTGAAGAGCCTAAAAGATTCTCTTCCTGCCTCCTTCCGAAATGGCATCTGAAGAATGAGATCTGAGAATCTAATTTGCTTGCATATTTGTACCCCATTCTTTAAATCAGCCTGTAGGCTAAGCAGCTGCTCTGCAGGCTTCTCCGTTTCTCTGAAAAGAATCTTGTTCTGGTTTCTTGGGGAGGGGGTTGCTTCTTAGCCAAACTTGCCAATCATGTTGAATCTTGAAGCGAGCAATGAGGCAAATTCAGATAAGGAGGACCCAACAACTGCCAAGATCAACTGGACACCTACTACTAAATGTTGGGGATTCAAAGATGATTAAGATGGTTCCTGTCTTCAAGGAACTCACCATCTGAGGGGAAGCAAATATGTAAAGAATTATAGTAAAATTTTAAAATGCTACACACAGTTCCTCATCTTGAACTGAATACACACTCCTCATACTCTCAAAGTAGTTGTCACATACCTTTTTTTGCTTACACAAGCATTTCTAGAACTTGTGAAGTAATACAATCTTTGAAAAATATTTGTATAATCCTCCACATCTTTCACATGAATAATGCTGATCATTTTCAGTACCTACCTCTTACGTGTTGACAAAAAACAGCAGAGTTCTCACAAGTATTTCTAGATTTATGTTTAGGTTTGACTAATTAATTGAGCAAGAGAAAGAAGGATTAGTCACTATATAGTTTTACAATTCATCATCAACTTCAGGGCTCCATTAGCCAAAGCTGGATCATTCCACAAGCACAATCTTCATGAGGATATTGAACAGGTTTTATTCTGTGATTTGTTTTGGAATGAAATTCTACTCGCCCTTCTTTGCTAACGAATTCTGTTTAACACAATTTAAATATTTAAAAACAGCACTGAGGGTATAAGATGTTAAGAATAAACTGTTATGCTTCAGTCCAAAGCACATTTTCCCAGTGGTCATTATGCTACACCTAGTTGGTTAGAAGCCAAAGAGTTTGTCATCACTGGTAGTCACCAACCCATTGTGAGGGAAAAAGCATCATCCTTTTGGTTGTAGCTGGCATGAAGATATGTATGTATCATGTGGGGAACCTGCAAATTCTCTAATGCAGATTGCAGCTGAGAATGCAGAAATGTGAGCTTAGGCCACAAGAACAGATGAAGTCTTCTCCGAACATCTGTTTTTTATTGAGACAGCAATTACTGTATAGTTGAGAGGGAAGCCAGGGAAGACACCCCAACTCACTGCAGCTTGAATTTTTAAGCTGAGCCATATATATGCATATGCCTTTCAGAATTGATATTTCATATCTCCAATGTTGATGTTTCCTTGATTGATGGTCTAGAGGACATTTAGGAATCTCTGTCAGCAAAACAGATCCTTTAAAATTGCTTAGGCTAAAGATAGTCTCTTCTGTATGAATAGGGGGTCCTAAGCTTTGATTACGCTTTGCTTTATCTGCAAAGAATCCTGGGAATGAATAAGTATTGTGGTCAGTTTAGTCTCATGCCATTCACAGACCAAAGACGAAAATGTAGTGTTGTCACATTTGAAAAGTGGCATATGTTTTCCTGGTAATTACATCTTATATGTTTACTATTCAAAAAATGCAGGTGTGGGTTTTTGAACAGTGTCCAATGACAATGTGCCTGACTGACAGCAGTTCCTAAGTGAGTCATGTTTCACTGTCTGTCGGTTTTTATAACTGTTTTCACCACTAATTTGGTTCTGTGATGCAGTGTGCAATTAGTTCTATTATGAAAGCAGCTGTCTTCAGTTTTACAATGGCACTTTCCCCTCTGGCTTGCACAGAGCTTGTTGTGGTTCTGCTGATGTAATGATAGGAGTGGTAAAGTGGTACCTAGATGAGCTGCACTGGGCCCGGATCTTTCTTATACACAGGATTCTTGCTTACTCACTGCTACTCTACTGCTGTTTCTCACAGCTCAGTTAAAAAGAGGGTCACAAAGGAAGTTGCCCTTCACAAGATATGTCTGGTAGAGATTGGTGACCAGGCCACTTGTACCATTGCAATCCTGTTGTTTATAAAAATTCTATTTGTAAATGATGTATAGGTCAAAGTTGAGATGGGGAGGTACACTGGGCAGAACAAAAACGATTGCTGTATTTGATTCACTTTCAAACATGTTAAGATTCCAAATGAAGCCTAAATGCAGCAAATGCCAGTATATGAACAATAAAAAAATTGAACATAATGTTTGTAGTTAGTTAGGGTGTGATAATATGCTTTGGCTTCTCCTGTTCTCTGAAAGAACATCCTATCCTCTCAGGAGTTTCCATGATTTTTGATTCTTAATCCCAAGTCCCTTTTGACATCCAGAATTTTCCAGGAGACCTAGAGCAATGACCATTCTGAGCCCATCTTTCCCAAGAGGAGCCAATAGTTTGAGCTTTCCCTTACAAGCATAATTTCCTATTAATGTCTTTAGAACATTACTACTCAAAGTATGGTCCCCCAGAACACATCACCTGGGAGCCTGTTAGAAAACAGAATCTATGCCCCCCCACCGCAGGCCTACTGAATCAGAATCTACATTTTTAAAAAATCCCCAGGAAATTTATACATATACTAAAGTCTGAGAAACTCTACTTTAGAACTGTATTATTTGCTCCCAAAGCCACACTATGTCTGACAACCTGACTGCTACTTCATAGTGATTGTTAATGAAAATCACTTAATTTTACTGAATTTAGAGAACTTATGATCAACTGAACTATATTTTTTTGTCCACTTCTCTCTTTTTAAAATATAAGCTCTTTGAGCACATGTACTTTCCCCATTTTGCCCGTTAAAGTATCTGTAGCAAGTAGAAGAGTGCCTGCTACATATTTAGCAGTCAAAAAGTATTTGTTGAGCTAAACAAATGAACAAATAATCCATTATAAATAAAATGTGTGCTCAGCAACAGAAACAGATCAAATTCCATAATCCCATGGGGTTTATTCAGAACCTTAGCACATCAGTGCCTGGGGCAAGAGGTGAGGCAGAAATTGAGACAGGGAGTGCAGGAGTTCAGAGCTCATACTGTATTGATAGTCACAGAGGACACCTGGGCTGTCTAGGGATGGAGTAGCAGCTCTGAAATTTTTCCCCTGATACTTGGCAAGTGGCAGGGTTATTAGTCTTGCTGCAAGATGTAATCCACTCCAGAATCAAAAATCTTCCTTGAGATTACTATCCCATACATACTGTTGGAAAAGCAGTATGAGGGGTCTAGGAACATGAGGCTTGGTAGGGTGATCAACAATTTCTAGTTTGCCTGGGACTGTCTGAATTTTAGGACTGGTTGTCTCACATCTCAAGAAGCCCCTGAGTCCCAGGCAAACTGAAGTGGTTTCCCTACTTGGGTGTCTGCCAGAGCATCATGTATGCTGAGAGCCCCTGACAAAAAGGTGGAAGACTCAGGGCCTTTGACAGACATTTAGATTTTTAGGGCACTTTCATGATCCAATCAAGAATGTCCAATAACAGAAACTTACCTTGAGGCAGATCTCTTATTTAAGCCAGATCCAGTGGCTTAAATCCCACTAATTTCATAAAAGTGTTCTCTCATTTTGTCTTTAGATTAATATAAGCAGGGACAGACTTTTTCCTCACAAGAGGATGGCTCGCTTAAAAGCACCACCTTATAAATCTCAGTTTTGTCCTCTAAAGGTGCTAATATTTGAATCGTCTTGGAGGTACACTGCCCTGGAACCTGATCCATACCTTTCAGACATGCTTTCACACATTAAAGCCACATGGGTTATTTTCTTAAGTATTTCCAGATATAATTTGACTGCCATTTCCAAATGTCCTTATTTAGTTCTTTTTTCTTACTAAAAAACAAAAAAGATGGACAGGGCAGGGTGGGATTGTGGTGTCATAAAACCAGGTCCAGATTGTTACATTGTAAAGTGCTTTAGTTTGATGAGAATGCTTTTACCTATGCACAATAGTATTTCAGCTATGTAATTAAATAGTATTACTTAATGGCTTAATCTATAAATAGTGAGTTTCACATTTTTGCCATGAAGTTATTATCATGGTGGTCAGGGGACACTATTTAAAGAACACAGGATTGTTAGAAGCTGGATTTTCTTTAATTAAAAATTAGGTTTTTATTTACAAAAATGTCCAGGGTTTAAATATATTTATTCATTAAAATAAGTTCATCAAGATAGTATAGAAAGTTTGAGAAATAGTGAGGGAAAGCCAGTTACTACAACTGTTCTATTACAACTGTTGTAATGCAATTCTTTAAAATACTATTGTCTCATAGAGTTAATATAGAAAACACTGAATATGATACATGGTTCTGTAATTGAAAAAGGCTAAACAAAGCTATTCCCCAGACTCATGTTTAATTGTTTAACATACCTGAGTGACTTTAGAATAGCTAAGTACTATATTACTGAGCACTTGATAATGGCAAATGCAATTACCAACTGAAGTGCATTAATATTTTCTGAACTGCATTTATCATTTTGATTGCAAAATCATTTATGATTCCATTCATAAAGTATGATTTTGTTATTTTCACTCATCTGTTGGACACTCTTATAGGTTGTGTTTTCTTGTATTGACAGCAATATTCTTAACTGTGATATTGCAACATACTGGCATGTCAGAATCAATTATGAAGTGTGTTGAAAGAAGTTATAACTAGCAATAAGGAAACAGTCCAAAATTTACAAATTATATGCTTTTTAAAGTATATTAGAGTAGCTCCAGATTATCCAAATCTTTGTATTATGCTGCGCTTCCTTGAGTGAGCAGCAAAAGGAAGGGGTTTAAGTTAGTAGGGCAGGATCAGCCATAATCTCCCTTCTCTATTTTTGTATAGCAGTCTGAGGAATGTGACACATGGGAAAGTAGAAAAATATTAAGAATGTCTGGCCTATGTGCTCAAAAAGGAAGAACAAGGATACAGGAAAATTAGGATACTGTCTATAAAATCCAATTTACTACTGTTTTGAAGTGTAATAGAAAGAAGAAACCCTTGCACTAATGTTCATTCAGAAACAGGTATTAAGCATTCATCAGATACTATGTGCATCAGTTCAGGTACTCTGAGAAACATTCACCAAGAAGAGATAGGCATGCAAGAGATTTATTTGAGGAAATGCCTATGAAGAATAAAAAGGAAAAGAAGTAGGAATATGCAGGAGGACACCTAGGACAATGCAGGTCTGACACATGTGAAAAGAGAAAGGGAAGAGGGTTAGATAGGAAAGACTCTGACCACAGTACAGTGTTGAGGAAGTTTTGGCCAGGTTTACCAAAATTCCCTCAGCATAATGGGTTGAATGATGCACCCCCACCCACTCGACTCATTCCCCTAAAGATATGTTCACCTGAGACCTGTGAATGTGACCTTATTTGGGAAAGGGCTTTGCTGATATAATTAAGGATCTCAAGATGAGATAATTCTGTATTATCCAGGTGGGCCCTAAATCAAATGATGTGTCCTTATAAGAAGACACAGACCAGGCGCAGTGGCTCACACCTGTAATCTCAGCACTTTGGGAGGCCAAGCCAGGTGGATCACTCGAGGTCAGGAGTTCAAGACCAGCCTGGCCAATATGATGAAACCCCATCCGTACTAAAAAATACAAAAATGAGCCAGGCATAGTGGTGCACGCTTGTATAGTCCCAGCCACTCAGGAGGCTGAGGCATGAGAATTGTTTGAACCTGGGAGGTGGAGGTTGTAGTGAGCCAAGATAGTGCCACTGCACCCCAGCCTGGGCAACAGAGGGAGACTCTGTCTCAAAAAAAAAAAAAAAAAAATACAGACACACAGAGAAGGTCACGTGAAGACAGAGGTAGATATTGCAGTTGTAAGCTAAAGATCAACAAGGACTGCTGGCAGCCAGCAGAAACTAGGAAAGAAGCATGAAATGGATTCTCCCCCAGAGCCTCTGGAAGGAACCAGCCTTGCCAACACCTTGATTTTAGACTTCTGGCCCTAAAGCTGTAGGAAAAGAGTATATTCCTGTTGTCTTAAGCCACCCAACATGCAGTAATTTGTCATGGCAGCCACAGGAAACTAGTACACAGAGTTGAGGTTGCCCCTCGCAGGAGTCCCACATTTCATAGGATTGGTCTAGCACCAGCACTCTGTTGTGTTCGTCATTAGTAGGGAGCAGCCCAGGGGAAGCGTGGCCTCACCATGAAGGCCATAGTACATTCAGAGGGGTAGGACTAGGGCTGCCATTTAACTACACTTCCTACAGAAGTTTCTCTTGAAGGAGACTAGCTGATGAATGTCCATGGTCACCACATTATTATGAAACAGAAAAGAAGCAAAGAGCAGAGAACACAGTTTTTGCCTTCCAGAAGTTTAGTTGGGTAAACCAATGGGTGTTGCACATGTGGGAATACAAGCATGCATGTGATGGTGTCAAATTACTATATGCAAAGATTCTGAGGGAATCCAAAACCATGAAAAGGTCAGCCTTGGAGGAGTTTAATCAGCTGAGCAAAGTAGTACACTTAGATCAGTGTGCAGAAGGTGGAACAAATGGAATAGGTACAGGCACACAGTGGAGGAGCAGAGTAAAATTAAAGAAGAGAATGAAGAACATAGCCTAGTTGTTTCTTGAAGAGCTGTCTACAAAGAGGAAAAGGAAGCAAGGGAGAAGGGATTTCACAAGGCAGAGAGTAAATATGAGGTGAAAAGTGGGTAGATACATAAAAGAGGCAAGAAGGTCTTCCTAAATCACACATTCGTTTATATTATTAAAAAAAAAAGACATCTGAGTAATTTCAGACTCAGACCATAATCTGCATGGCAAGAATCTAGGAAGCCTTAGTCTGCTGGAATGAAAAACATTTCATCAGGATCCAATAAATTATTGCATTTATTAAAGAATAAAAAAGGAGCATGGTACTTGGAGTAGGTAGAGGTTTGCAACCCTACTTATGAGTTAGATTTTCATATGTTAAATGGATATAATAAAACCTTTATGTCAGTTATTGAGGGGATTAAATGAGCCAGAATAGTTAATGGGCAGTGTTAATTCTAATGTGATCCACAGTGCTAGTTACTATGCTTTAGGGACACACATGATTAACATCTAAAGTTGAGTTAAACAAACAGACTTAGGTGTCCATAATCCCATCACTCAAAAACAATTATTATTAATTTTTTAGGATATAAATGCTTTCATAGTTTTTCAATTTCTATGTAGAGATATATATTTGCATATTTTTCTGTCTGTGCTTTTACTCCCACCACCTAAACAAATGAATTATTTTTTGAGACAAGGCCTCACTCTGTGGCCCAGGTTGGAGTGCAGTAGCACAATCTCAGCTACTGTAACCTCAATCTCCCAGGCTCAGGTGATTCCCCCCACCTCAGCCTCCCAGGTAGCTGGGACTACATGAATGCACCGCCACGCCCAGCTAATTTTTTTGTATTTTTAGTAGAAATGGGGTTTCACCATGTTGCCCAGGCTGGTCTTGAAATCCAGAGCTCAAGCGATCCACCTACCCAAAGTGCTGGGATTACAGGTGTCAGTCACTGTACCTGGCCCAAATGAGTTATTAAAACATGTTTTATTTTTCTTTCTACATAGTATATTGTGGACATTCTTTTGTGTTAGTAAACAAAGATCTATAGCATTTTTAAAGGCTACATGTGGTAGAGATTTCTAGAGTTCACCTTTATCTTGTTCTCTTCTTCCTGGGCACAGAGAAGGATACACCACCCAGCTCCCTGAAGTTAGGCAGGATCAAATGACTAGCTCTGGCCACTTAGCTTTAAGTGGAAACGATGCATGTCACTTATAGGTGGAGGCAGTGACAGCCTTTGATAGTCCTGCCACAGTGGTATTTTATAGAAATGCTGGAGCTATGGGATGGAAACAGCCTAAAGAAGGTGCTGCCCTAAAGAGGTCACCAGCCACTCAACAGACCTTGTGTGAGCAAGAAAAAACAAAACAAAACACAACACTTTTAGATGTAAAACCTCCATGATTTTAGAATTTGTTTGTTACAGCAACATGATCTAGCTTATGCTGAATAATGCACTGGACAATAATCCACATGTGGCACGTAGGTTGCTTCAGATTCCTATTATAAACGGTTCTACAATAAACATCTTTATTTTTTTCAAATACGTCTGATTATTTATTTCCTTCTAATGAGTTCCTGGAAATAGAATATCTGGGTCAAAAGGTATGCACACTCTAACTTCTGATACATATTGATTAATTGCTCCTCCTCAGAGTTTGCACTCAAGTTGTAAAGTCATGTGGAGTACATTAGAGTACCATTTATTATACGTTTGACAAAATGATACGTTTTTATCAACCAAAATTTTAAAAATAAATATGCCTTGATTGCTAATCAGTTTAGCTTTTTTCATAAATTTATTGGTCATTTAAAGTTCTTTAGTAAATTACAATTAATGCCTTATAGTATGCATTTCTGTTTGGCTTTTTGTTTTATAGTACTAACAGTGCTTGACAGGATAAGAATATCAATGCTTTGTTGGCCTATATATTCCAAATATGTTTTTTACATGTCTTTCAATCTCACTTTTAATATTTTTGTCATATGGTAGCCATTTTTTATATAGTTAAAATTAAGAGTTTCCTTTATGATTTCTGGTTTTGGTGTTCTTATCAGCTTTCTAACATTTTCTGTCTCAAGTTTTTTAAAAAAATTGTATTTTAATCATGACCTCCTCAGGGCAGCACCTACTTCAGGCTGTTTCCATTCCATAGTTTATAGGATTTTACTTTTTATATTTAAATTATTAACCCCTATGGCAGTTGTGTGATAGGGCTCCTATATCAAATATGTTGAATAATTTATCATTTTCCATTTAATTTTAAATAACACCCTATCATATAATAAATTCCTGTATATAGTGTTTGTGCACTCCTTATTCAGTTGATCTAGTTGCTGTTCCTAAGCCAGTGTGTGCTTTTTAATTTTGTTTTTTTAGAGACAGGGTCTTGCTATATTGCTAAAGATAGCCTCGAACTCCTGGGCTCAAGCCATCCTTCTACCTCAGTCTCCTCAGTAGCTGAGACTTCACATGTATGCCACTGTGCCTGGCTCTGCTGCTTTATTTACTGTAGGTGTTGATTAAGCTTACTGCAAATCCCTCTTACCATTACTCTTTTTGTAAGAAAATTAGAACTTTCATAGCTACATTTTTATATTAATTCAAGATAATTAGAATAATTTTGTAAAGTTCCACATGACAAAATATTTATTGTTTCAAATGAAATCTGCAGAACTGCTGCAGTTGAAGCAATGTAAAAGGGGGTGAGGGTCGAAATCCTACCTGCTTCTCCACCAGCTGGATCCCTGCGACAACCTGTCAGGAACAATTCAGGGAACTGCTGCTCCAGAAATTCCTCCTGCTCTAGTGGACGTCCTGTCCCATCAGCAAATGTCCTGGGTGATCAGAAATAGAGGCTTATGGGTTTTTTTTCTAGAGTGATGCCCTGGTCCCCTCACAAAATGGCAGAGGCTCCCACACCTTCAATGCCTATAACCTGCTGCTACTTCTCACTGGAGTCGCTTTGGCTGCAGGTGCTGATTATCATGAATTGATCACCCCTACCCTTGTATCTACTTTTCAGCTGCCCTAAATAATATCTTCATTGCCCCAGTACTTGAATATCTGTTTCATATTTAAATGTTTTCACTTAACAGTAGCTTTGGAATGATTTAAATAACTAATCATTTCTATACTCAGCTGAAGGGAATATAAAATGTGACCCATTAAAAATGTGTTATAGATGGAGAGGTGACAAATATGTGGAGACTTACTTTCCTTTGGTAAAAGGAGAAAGGTCTGTGGTGGCCCCAATATCTCAAGTTACATTTTTTTCCTTAACACCTAGGTGGAAGAGTCAGGAATCCACCCTTCTAACTATTATTATATATCTAGAATATTTGTATTATTATTATTATTATGCACTAAAAGGGATAGAACACTTGCCTCTGGTTTCTTTTTACAACTATAGCACAGAATAAGGAAGGCCTGGTTATTCACTGTTTAGTGAATACACATTCTAGTTCTGGTAATGATCAAATGTGGATCTAATTATTCCATTAATTACAATTCCAATTACCACATGTGATTCATTTTGTCAAGTTAAAGTTTAGAGAGAGTTAAATGGAAAGCCATCTTTCTCTTACCATAATGACTTTAAAATACATACAGTGTAAATTAAAAATCATATTAATTTGTTAAAACAAGGCAATGAAACATGTGTCTTAATGAGAAAGTTGTCTTACCTTTATTGGAATTTGTTAGAAGTAGATTAGGAGGCTTTCCATTCATTCACTCATCATTTGTCAATTCATTAATATTTAGTGAACGTCTAATATAAAGTACTGTTCTATGTATGAAGGATACAGCGTTATGGATATTTAGCAGGGGAAAACTTATGCTATAATGGAGTAAAAGTTTAGCAGGGAGAGATAAAAAAAATTGACAAATAGACCGGGCGCGGTGGCTCAAGCCTGTAATCCCAGCACTTTGGGAGGCTGAGGTGGGTGGATCACGAGGTCAAGAGATCGAGACCATCCTGGTCAACATGGTGAAACCCTGTCTCTACTAATATAAAAAATTAGCTGGGCATGGTGGCACATGCCTGTAATCCCAGCTACTCAGGAGGCTGAGGCAGGAGAATTGCCTGAACCCTGGAGGCGGAGGTTGCGGTGAGCTGAGATTGCGCCATTGCACTCCAGCCTGGGTAACGAGAGCGAAACTCCATCTCAAAAAAAAAAAAAAAAATTGATAAATAATATATAAAAAGGATATCACCCACTGCATGATAAGCACTATACTTAAAAGTTTAAAATAATGAGATACAATAGAGGTTTCCTCCTTTGGATTGAACATCAATGGAAACTTCTCTGTGACCTTGGCCTTGGCCAATATATGAATATCCATATTCAAGGGAGACACTCGTGTGAATATTATAGAAAAAGCATTACAAGTGGATAGAAAAACTGGAATAAAGCCATAGGATGGGGAGAAGTTTGTTAAGTTTCAGGAGGCCACTGTGACCAGAATATAGTGAACAGAGGGAATGTGGTGCAAGATGAGTTTCAATAGATAGGTAGGATCCAGACCAGGTGAGTGCCACTGTGCGTGACTCTGTTCTTTTATTTAATATAGATGTAGATTTTCTAAATGTAGTGCAAATCATCCTCCAATAGCTTTCTTTTGTACTTGGGATAACATCCAAGCTAGAAGACTTTGTGAGCTAGGTTAAAGAGTTTGAGTGCTATCCCAAGTATAAAGGAAAGCTATCAGAAGATGATAAGGTATGAGTAAAATGTTCTGATTTAATATACAGCATGCTGATTGCTAAACAGAGAACTGATTAAAAGGGTCAAGATTGAAATGATATAGTCATGGGTGGGGGGAATGATGATGCTGGGAGGAGAGAAAATTTGTTGGAGAAATGTTCCTGAGTAGACAAGAGGTGATATGCAAAAGGATGGCCTTAGAACAAACTATTCATTCATGACAGGAAGAAAATCATGTTAATCTAGATACAAGGAGGTGAATAGAGTGGCATTAGGAAAGTTGGAAAGCTATATTCTGATTGCTTCTATTTTTTTCAGTGAAATAGGAAGCAAGGTCATTATTGAGAGTGAAGACGGGGAAGGATATGCTGGAGGCTTGGGAAAAAAGGAGAAAATATAAAATAGTAACCTAGGAAAATGGTCATGGTGGTATCATATGACTGCCAGGCAGCACAGACAACACTCTAAGGCTAACAATCATAAATATAAAATGAGACCAGTCAATATGACTGTATTTCTCTCCTGCCAAATTCAACTATGCAGAGGTAAGTGGGGAATTAAAAAAAATGGAATTTATCAGGGTTGATGTTTGTTAAAACTAGAGAGGGACAAGAGGGTTCCAGATTTATGCTAGTTAGCAATTTTAATAATGGACCATGGAATATTGGTCAAGGATAGGAGAGAGGACTCATTAACATTAAAGTTAGTTGAGTATCTGTTAGAACAGCATATGTAACCATTAAATTAATAGATACAGAATGGTTAACTCCCAAAATAATGGAGACGCAAAATGGAGAGAACAAAAATTCAAACTGTTAATACTCAGCCCACTGTATATAAAGAGAAATCCACCCAGATTAGCCTATAAATTCAGTAAAAATTTCACATTTTTTCTAACATTTCATAAGTTTCAGTTAGATTCATAACTGCCTTCCAAATCTCATTGTACTTTGTTGTGTTCTTTCACAAGTTCTGGCATAGAGGTTTTATTAGCCTCATACAGTGAGTGGAGTGACACCTCTCTTTTTCTAGTCTCTGAGACAGTGTGTATAAAATAGAGATTATTTAAAATCTGACAGTTTGGAGTCCAGGAGAGATCCAAGATGGCTGATCACTAGCAGCTCGGGATTGTAGCTCTCAGTGAAAGTGCAGAAAACGAGAGGACGCCACACTTTCAGACAAATTTTTGTTGCTCACTCACGGACCAGGAGATTCCCAGCGGAGGAGCCCCACAGGTCGCCAGCGCGACTCTTGTGGCCGGTGCAGCAGTTTTGCTGGGGCCTCAGTGCGGCAGTTCTTGGTGCAGAGTGAGTGGTACTGGGTCCCCTTTTGGCTGATGTTGTTTGGAGCTCTGGGAAGACAGAGTCGCCTATTTAGCTGATTGAAGGACGGACTCAAGAAGGGAGCTAGACTGGAGATTCCCAGGCAGAAAAGCACCATCAATCTTAACACCGCTGTTTTGGCCAGCACAGTGGATTGCTCAGATTTTGGCGCTGGGAATCAACAAGTTGGACGTCCACTCAGAGACCTAATTTGAAAGTCGGTAATCACAAAGACGACAGGTGGATAAATTTACAATCATGGGAAGAAACCAGCATAAAAAGGCTGAGAATACCCAAAATCAGAATGCCTCTCCCTCTACAGGGGATCACAGTTCCTCATCAGCAACGGAACAAGGCCTGATGGAGAATGACTGTGTTCCATTAACAGAAGCAGGCTTCAGAAGGTGGATGATAAGAAACTTCTGTGAATTAAAAGAACTTGTTCTAACCCAATGCAAAGAAACTAAGAACTTTGAAAAAAGGTTTGATGAAATCCTAACGAGAATAGACAATTTAGAGAGGAATATAAGTGAATTAATGGAGCTCAAAAACACAACATGAGAACTTCACGAAGTATGCACAAGTTTTAACAGTCGAATTGATCAAGCAGAAGAAAGGATATCAGAGGTCGAAGACCAACTTAATGAAATAAAACAAGAAGTCAAGATTAGAGAAAAAAGGATAAAAAGGAATGAACAAAGTCTCCAAGAAATATGGGACTATGTGAAAAGACCTAATCTACGTTTGATAGGTGTACCTGAATGTGACGAAGAGAATGAATCCAAGTTGGAAAATACTCTTCAGGATATGATTCAGGAAAACTTTCCCAACCTAGTAAGGCAGGACAATATTCAACTCCAGGCAATACAGAGAACACCACAAAGATATTCCTCAAGAAGACCAACCCCAAGGCACATAATTGTCGGATTCATTAGGGTTGAAATGAAGGAGAAAATACTAAGAGCAGCCAGAGAGAAAGGTCAGGTTACCCACAAAGGGAAGCCTATTAGACTTACAGCACATCTCTCAGCAGAAACCCTACAAGCCAGAAAAAAGTGGGGGCCAATATTCAACATCCTTAAAGAAAAGAACTTTCAACTCAGAATTTCATATCCAGCCAAACTAAGCTTCACAAGCAAAGTAAAAATAAAATCTTTTGCAAACAAGCAAGTACTTAGAGATTTCACCATCACCAGGCCTGCTTTACAAGAGCTTCTGAAAGAAGCACTACACATATAAAGGAACAACCAGTATCAGCCTTTCCAAAAATATATCAAAAAGTAAAGAGCATTAACATAATGAAGAACTTACATCAACTAATGGGCAAAACAGCCAGCTAGCATCAAATGGCAGTATTAAACTCATATATATTATTAACTGGATAAAAAGCCAAAACCCATCGGTATGCTGTATCCAGACCCATCTCACATGCAATGTTTCACAAAGACTCAAAACAAAGGGATGGAGGAAGATTTACTAACCAAACAGAGAGCAAAAATAAATAAAAAGCAGGAGTTGCAATTCTCACCTCTGATAAAACAGACTTTAAAGCAACAAAGATCAAAAGAGGCAAAGAAGGACATTAAATAATGGTAAAAGGATCAATGCAACAAGAAGAGCTAATGATCCTAAATACACATGCACCCAATACAGGAGCACCCAGATACATAAGACAAGTTCTTAATGACTTATAAAGAGACTTAGCCTCCCACACAATAATAGTGGGAGACTGTAACATCACATTGTCAATATTAGACTGATCAATGAGATAGAAAATTAACAAAGACATCCAGGACTTGAACTCAGACCCGGAACAAGTAAACTTAATAAACATTTATAGAACTCTCCACTTTAAATACACAAAACACACATTCTTATCAGTACCATATCACACCTATTCCAAAAGTGACTACATAATTGGAAGTAAATCAATCCTCAATAATTGCATAGCATTTCATAGATTTAAATGAAATATTGGTTGGCTGCTTGTTTGTTATTTTCTTCCCTTATTCCTTCCTGTTTCCATTGTTAAGCACAATTATTGGCATAAAAGAGGTTTTCAATTCCCATTTTTAACTGCATTCTAGCCTGGGCAATAAAGCAATACTCCCATTCTCTCTCCCTCTTTATCTTCCTTTTTCTTCCTCTTATTCATTCTTTTTTTTTTCTTTCTCTCTTTCTTCCTTTTTTTTTCTTCTTTAAAAAAAACAAAACCAAAAAAAACAATGTAGTCCATTGCAGGGGCCACCCAAAATAGCTCCTGATGTCTCAAACCAGGACATTCGGAGTGACAAAATAAACAGTGTAGTATTGGATTATAACTCAGAGTATAAAATACATCTACATGAGTACAAGTTGATACAAATAAATAATTGAAATAAATAAATGGTGCAGGTTTCCTAAAAAAAATAATAAAACAAAATAAAATTTGACAGTTTGGTAAAATTACCTGTTTGGGCTGAATGTCTTTTCTTGAACACAGGAAAGTTGGTGATAAATAGATGATGATATATTAAATTTATTAGAAGTTATTTATTATTTTCTATCACATTTTGAGTCCAGTTTGATGATTTACATTCTTCTAAAATTTTTTCCATTATTTCTAAGTTTTTATCTTAGGGCTGATCTTCATCTTATGACTTTATAAATCAGGGTAGAACAAAGAGAAAATCTCAAAAATATACCTCTCATGTTAAGAATAGTATGAGAATGTGCACCACTGGAAGAAGCAATGGGATTTAGCAAGCAGAAAACATAAGATGGAATTTTTAGTTGGCAATGCCATCCAAAAAATACATATATATATATATATTTCCTTGCAAAAGGATATGTAGTCATGAGACCATGTTCTGGAGATTGGCAAGTAAATGGAAGTTATATGTTTACTTGTTAAAAGGAAAAGCCAAGTTCTTTTTTCCCTTTCCTTGACCCTACTGGTTAAAATGTAAATGTGATGGCTGGGGCTTCTTTCTTGGATCAGTAAGTGATAATGGATCATGCACAGAGGAAACAAAAGGTGGAAGGATCAAATTTCCCAAGGACTTTATGTAACAGAGTCACTATCATGTCCTGGACTCCCTATGTCTGGAATTTAACATGAGAGAAAAATCTTATACCCTTTTGATGACTCTGCTATTGGGAATTTAAGTACTTAGGTGTTTATATATGTTATATAGAAAATACTGATAGAAAAACATGAAAAGTTTTATGGTGAGTCTATTTTTCATCCTTATTGTGGTTGTATTTTCCAAATTTTACAAAAAAGTTGCATTTAAACTTTAAGTATAATTAATGTTTGTTGACCCTAAATTTAGAAAATATAAGCAGAAAAAGATTAATGATATTTTCACTACTTAATTACTTAAACTTTGATGTACATTTTTACAGAGAAAGATAAATTACATCAAACAAAACCTAGTCCTCCAGTCCTCTCTCCCTACAAACTCAGAGAACAATCCAGGAATCCTCATTAGAGCAGGAGGTCTTATTTGGTGGCCTTTAGGGTTTCAGTCAAACCAATTATCCTAGGATATTACACATTTTAGAAATCCCCTTTTCTACTCAAATATAAATTTCATTTTTTAAAAATGTCATTCCATATACTAAAAGTCCCCAAAGTAGGCTAATGGTTTTGGATTTTGGTGGAAAAAGTGAATTTACAAGCAAAGATTAGGGACTTTGTGCTCTAAAACTTCATAACCTTTACTTGTAGGTTGGAAGATTAGAAGGTATTGCCCTGTAAGTTGTAATGGCCCAGAGGAAGCCATTATAGTCTAAAGGTCAATGCTCTGTAAGGCACAGTTTTAGTAAGTGGATTCTGTGATTTGAAAAAAGAGAAGAAGAAAGAAGAAGAAGAAAAAAGTAAGTCTCAGGTTCAGCTTCTACAGAGGTGCTTTTATGTTCCAAAGATAAATTCCTTGAGTCCCTTACTTCACTACAACCAAATAGAACAAGATACATTTTTGCTCTCAATTTAGATTTTGTAATTTAATAGTCTGAAGTTTGAGTAATGATTACACAGACTTATTCACATAAACAGAGCTAATTTTATCAATGATAAAAGACTTTAAAAAGCTTTAAAAAGAAGACTTTTAAAAACCCTAGATCTGTTAGAGATGCTTGTTAAAAATGAAGGTGTCACAAGTTGCTTCCAATCTCTATTAGTAAAATGCAAAAATAGAAAACAGTGCAGAGAATAAAAATATCAACCTCTCAACAAGTGTTCCCACAGATATTCTTCATGAGATAGCTCATATACACATTATCCTTGTCATGTTGGATTCACTGACAAAAGCTTAGAAATAATAATGCAAATTAATATCAACAATATACCTTTTGTCTAAATCGTACAGCACTTAAGTCCAAATCATATAGCCCTGGGCTTGAATGAAACATCTGCAGTTTATTAACTGTGTGACATTAATTAATCCATTTAATTTTTCTGGCTTTAATTTATATTTTAAAATGGTATCTTATTCTATAAAAGTGATACACACATAGTTTAAAAAGTTAAACATACACTATAGTATGCTGTAAAAAGTACATACATATATCACCCTTGTTCCCTGGTTACCTTACCGAGAGGCAAATACTGTTAATGTCTGAGATGATTCACCCTGGAGAGATATTATGCAAATATAATCATATATGCATACGTGTTTTAGTATATAGGCTTAAATAATATATTTTTATTTTAATAAACATTTTATTCTTTAATAGTTGATAAAGCTGAAAATATCTTCATTTTATTGAATTTCAATTCATTAAAAGTTGTTTGAACTTATTTTTCTATGAACTGCCTGCTCATGTCATTTTCTCATTTTCCTGCTCATTTTAAAATATTTTTTAAATTGATTCATAGGAACTCTTAAAATAGTAAGAAAGATAGCCCTTTATTATATAAAGCATATTACAAATATTCTTCCTGCTTTGTCAATGCCATTTAATTTACAGTATTCTATTGTTATGCAGAAAATGTTTAATTTTTATGTAGACAAATTTATCACCTTTTATGGCTTCTAAGTTTTGTGCCATGCTTAGAAAGGCTTCTCTCATTACAAGATTAATTTTCAAATTCTCACATAATTTCTTTTAGTATCTTTAGAATTTCCTTTTGTAATGTTTAAATCTCTGATCCTATTGGATTTCATCATGGTATAAATCCATCTGAAGTAAGAATTAATTTATTATTTTTCCAGAATGCTAGGCAATTGTTCATGACTAGTTATTAAGTAAATTTGTTTGGGCATGGATTTGAAATACTTCTTTTCTAACAAGCCACATTACCATGAGTATTTTGGTATACATCTCAACTCTTGTTTGTTCTATTGTGCTTTGTTTCTATGTGCCAGTAAAAATGCATTTTCATTAATATACATTTAGTACCTTGTAGAACTAATGTCACATCAGAAATTATTTGTTTCTAAATTGCTATGTACTCTAAAAATTATTTGTGTGGTAATTTCACTGGGATAAAATTAATATATGGATAAATATAGGGAGATTTGCTGCCTTCAAAATATTGTCTTCTTATCCAATAACAAGGTATATCATTATATTTCTTCAATTTATTGTTTTATCCCTCATTCTTTTAAAGTTCCTTTATATATGTCTTGAACATTTCTTAAATTTACTATCACATTTTATCATTTTCTTCCTATGACAAATACTACTTTTATTTATTTATATTTTAACGTAACTTTCACTTATACAAAGGAAAATAACTGGTTTGTGTGTATTAATGTTATTTTATTGTTTGTAGTGTTTTCCAGCTGTACAATTTAATCATATATATAAATAATGATAATTCTATGTCATCTCTTCAAACCTTTGTATTTAATTATTTCTCCTTTTCAATTCCACATTTACGACCTCTAAAGCAATGATAAGTAATCATTCTAATAGCGGACATCGTTGTCTTTCTCCTGTTGAAAATATTTTGAGTAATTTTACCACTTAGCACAATGCAGGCTTTGGCTGTCAATTAGATGAATATTAAAAATACTTGTTTGTTATTGTTTTATCAAGGGTCTTTTAAAATCAACAATAAAGTTTGAACTTAAATACCTTCATACCTTTTCTGGGCATAATAATATAATTTTTCTCGTCTGATACAATAGAAACAAATTATATCAGTAATTTTTCTAATAATCTTAATTTTTTGTCTTGGTCATGATTTATTCTTTTAAAGGAATGTTGGATTCTGTTTGCTAATATATTATTTTGGATCAATATTCACAAAATGACTCACACACACACACACACACACACACACACACACACACACAGAGAGACAGACACATTTAGTATCCTGTCAGGTTTTGATATAATTATTATGAGGGGTATATACAAAAAATAAAAGTCTTTCTTCAATCTCTGCTAGAATCATTTCAATAGCATCGAAATTTTCTGAACATTGACATTTTTGGTAGTCTTCAGGTATAATAAGTCTGGGCCTGATGCCTGCAACTTCTGAACAACTTTTATAATTTCTTTGAAATGTCCTAGATTTTCTATCCCTTTTGAAGTCACTTTTGGCAATTTAAGTTTCCTAGAAATGTCATCCATTTTATTTAGATTTTAAAAATCCATATGTATGAAGTCAAGCAAAGACACCTTAAATTTTAGTTCCCCCTCAATATCTGCACCAAGGTTCTCAACTTAATTTCTCATTTTAAATATATTTGTTTTCTCCATCTCTCACCATTTAAAAACTTATGTTAATGTTTCACTATTAATTAACTTTTTAAAAAGGACAATTTAAAAAATTTATTCATTTCACTCTTTTTTATAGTTGTAGCTATTGAGAAATTTTACACTTTATTTACTAGTTTTTAAATTCTGATTTCCTCAAGTTTATTTTATTGGTGATGATGATTTCTTATTTTGAATGTTTAGCTTTTTCTTATTCCTTCTTATTTGACAGTTTTTCTTTGAAGTTTATTTTTCCTCTGATCACCTTTTTTGCATCCTACAGGTTTCAGTTTGTATTGTTTTTAGTATTTTGTTTTGATTTTTTCTCTCACCTGAGAGTGTTGTACAAGAGATTAAAATTTTTATTCAGCTCCTAACATTTAAAAATTTTTATAATATAGGTATTTATTATTAGTTTTATTTTACTGTCAATAAAATAAAGAAAACTTGTGTTTTGAAGTGTATTACGATTTTTATGGCCTAATAAATGTTCATTTCTTAAAAAGTTCTATGTGTATTCACTTTATTTCAATCAGATTTTTTATCAAGATGTTGAACTTTTGTTTTTTGAAACTAGTTTGTCATAACATATTGTACATAATTACAGTATTTATTTTCTAGGACTATTGTCCTAGAAAATATGTGCAGATATATTTACTGCTAAAGAGACTATTTTTACAAAATAATATTAAATTCAGTATTAGCTGTCTATTCCAGACACTGAATACTTGCAGCGAGCCAGTTTTTTTCTTAAAGATGCTCCTTCATTGTTGAAAGTAAATGTATGCTTAGGATTTGAATGTTAGTGTCCCAATAAGCATGTGATGATATTAAGGTGGTGGTAGCAGGAAGTCAATCTTGATTCCTTTGGAAATTTTATGTTTTTGTAAATTTATTGGAAGAATATTTTTTCCTGTACTGTTAAAGTTTCTTCTTGGTAATCAGATCTTTTGAAAAGAAAAAGCATGAAGGAGAAATTGAGGTGTGACTACATTTCCTCAAAGAACCAGCATTGTATTTGTGAATACTGTGTACTTTGCAGTGAACAGTGTGGAAGCTGTTCATTTTTCATTCTGAAGTAAAATGCTGTTCAAAAAACTCTATGTGTATTTAAAAAGAAGGCATAATCCCTGTATGGTGTATAATTTATTTCAATAATACCTACTCTATTAATTTTTTAATATTTTATATTTTCACTTTTCTTTTTTAAAATGTATTTTTATTCTTATAGATATAGGGGGTACCAGTGCAGATTTCATACATGTATGTATTATCTAATAGTGAAGTCTGTGCTTTTAGTGCATCCGTCACCTGAATAGTGAACATTATGTCCAATAGAAAATTTTTCAACCTTCACCTTCCCCCATCCTTTTTAAGTCTCCAATGCCTATTATTCTACTCTAGATGTCCATGGTTATCCTTTGTTTAACTCCCACTTATATGTGAGAACCTGAAGTTTTTGACTTTGTTTCCGAGTTATTTTGCTTGAAAAAATGGCCTCCAGTTCCATTCATGTTGCTGCAAGAGACAAGATTCTTTTGTATGGCTAAGTAGTGTTCTATGGTATAAATATACCACATTTCCTTTATCCCAATCATCTGTTGATAGAAACTTAGGTTGATTCCTTGCTATTATGAACACTGCTGTGCTAGAAATAATATGAGTGCAGGTACCTTTTTGAAATAATGATTTACTTCCTTTTGGGTAGTGGGATTCCTGGATTTAATGGTAGTTCTCTTTTTAGTTCTTTGAGAAATCTTCATACTATTTTCCATAAAGACTGTACTAATCTGCATTCCCACCAAGAGAGTATAAGTGTTTCCTTTTCTCTGCATACTTGTCAGCATCTGCAGAGTTTTGACTTTTTTAAACTTATTATACTTTAAGTTCTAGGTTACATGTGCTGAACGTGCAGGTTTGTTACAAAGGTATACACATGCCATGGTGGTTTGCTGTACCCATCAACCTGTCATCTACATTAGGTTTTTCTTCTAATGCTATCCTTCCCATTCCCCCTCACACCCTGACAGGGCCTGGTGTGTGATGTTCTCCTTCTTGTGTCCATGTGTTCTCATTGTTCAGCTCCTACTTATGAATGAGAACGTGGTGTTTGACACAAGAACATTTTCTGTTCTTGTGTTAGTTTGCTGAGAATGATAGTTTCCAGCTTCATCCATATCCCTGCAAAAGACATGGATTCATCCTTTTGTATGGCTGCATAGTATTCCATAGTATATATGTATCACATTTTCTTTATCCAGTCTACAATTGATGGGCATTTTGGGTTGGTTCCAAGTCTTTGCTATTGTGAACAGTGCTGTAATAAACATACATGTGCTTGTGTCTTTATTGTAGAATGATTTCTAATCCTTTGGGTATATACCCAGTAATGGGATTGCTGGGTCAAATGGTATTTCTGGTCCTAGATCCTTGAGGAATCACCACACTGTCTTCCACAATGGTTGAAGTAATTTACACTCCCACCAACAGTGTAAAAGTGTTCCTATTTCTCTACATCCTCTACAGCATCTGTTGCTTCCTGACTTTTTAATGATTGCCATTCTAACTGGCATGAGATGGTATCTCATTGTGGTTTTGATTTGCATTTCTTTAGTGACCAGTGATAATGTGCTTTTTTTCATGTTTGTTGGCTGCATAAATGTCTTCTCTTGAGAAGTGTCTGTTTGTATCCTTTGTCCACTTTTTGATAGGGTTGTCTTTTTTTTCTTGTAAATTTAAGTTCTTTAAGATTCTAGATATTAGCCCTTTGTCAGATAGACAGATTTTAAAAATTTTCTCCCATTCTGTAGGTTGCCTATTCACTCTGATGATAGTTTCTTTTGCTGTGCAGAAGCTCTCTACTTTAATTAGATACCATTTGTCAATTTTGGCTTTTGCTGCAATTGCTTTTAGTATTTGAATTTTAGTCATAAAGCCTTTGCCCATGCCTATGTCCTGAATGGTATTGCCTAGGTTTTCTTTTGGGGTTTTTTATAGCTTTAGGTCTTATGTTTAAGTCTTTAATCTATGTTGAGTTAATTTTTGTATAAATTGTAAGGAAGGGGTCCAGTTTCAGTTTTCTGCATATAGCAAACAAGTTTTCCCAACACCATTTATTAAGTAGAAAATCCTTTCCCCGTTGCTTGGCTTGTTTTGTCAGGTTTGTCAAAGATCAGATGGTCGTGGAAGTGTGGCATTATTTCTGAGGCCTCTGTTCTGTTCCATTGGTCTATATATCTGTTTTGGTATGAGTACCATGCTGTTTTTGTCACTGTAGCCTTGTAGTGTAATTTGAAGTCAGGTAGCCTGATGCCTCCAGCTTTGTTATTTTTGCTTAGGAGTGTCTTGGCTATGTGGGCTCTTTTTCATTACCATATGAAATTTAAAGTAATATTTTTCCAATTCTGTGAAGAATGTCAGTGGTAGCTTGACGGAGATAGCATTGAATCTATAAATTACTTTGGGCAGTATGCCATTTTCAAAATATTAGTTCTTCCTATCCATGAACATGAAATGTTTTTCCATTTGTTAGTGTCCCCTCTTATTTCCTTGTAAAGTGGTTTGTAGTTCTCCTTGAAGAGGTCCTTCACATCCCTTATAACTTGTATTCCTAGGTATTTTATTTTCTTTGTAGCAACTGTGAATAGGAGTTCACTCATGATTTGGCTCTCTGTTTGTCTATTATTGGTGTATAGGAATGCTTGTGATACTTGCACATTTATTTTTTACCTTGAGACTTTGCTGAAGTTGTTTATCAGCTTAAGGAGATTTTGGGCTAAAACGATGGGGTTTTCTAAAGAGACAATCATGTCATTTGCAAACAGAGACAATTTGACTTCCTCTCTTCTGATTTGAATACTCTTTCCTTCTTTCTCTTGCCTGATTGCCCTGGCCAGAATTTCCAATACTATGTTGAATAGGAGTGGTGAGAGAGGGCATCCTTGTCTTGTGAAGGTTTTCAAAGGGAATGCTTCCAGTTTTTACCTATTCAGTATGATATTAGCTGTGGGTTTGTCATAAATAGCTCCTATTATTTTGAGATACATTCCATCAATATCTAGTTTATTGAGAGTTTTTAGCATGAAGGGGTGTTGAATTTTATTGAAGGCCTTTTCTACATCTATTGAGATCATCATGTGGCTTTGTCATTGGTTCTGTTTATGTGATGGACTATATTTATTGATTTGCATATGTTGAACCAGCCTTGCATCTCAGGGATGAAACTGACTTGATTGTGGTCGATAAGATTTTTGATGTGCTGCTGGATTCAGTTTGCCAGTATTCTATTAAGGATATTTGCATCGATCTTCATTAAGTATATTGGCCTGAAATTTTTTGTTGTGATGGTGTCTCAGGATGATGCTGGCCTCATAAAATGAGTTAGGGAGGAATCCCTCTTTTTCTATTCTTTGGAACAGTTTCAAAAGGAATGGTACCAGCTCCTCTTTGTATCTCTGGTAGAATCCCACTGTGAATCCATCTGGTCCTGGGATTTTTTTTTTGGTTGGAAGGCTATTCATTATAGCCTCAATTTCAGAACTTGTTATTAGTCTATTCAGGGATTCAACTTCTTCCTGGTTCAGTCTTGGGAGGGTGTATGTGTCCAGGAATTTATCCATTTTGTCTAGATTTTCTAGTTTATTTGCATAGACTTGTTTGTAGTATTCTCTGATGGTAGTTTGTATTTCTGTGGAATCAGTGCTGATATCTCCTTTATCATTTTTTATTGTGTCTATTTTATTCTTCTCTCTTTTCTTCTCTATTAATCTGGCTCATGATCTGACTATTTTGTTAATCTTTTCAAAAAACCACCTCCTGGATTCATTGATTATTTTGAAGGGTTTTTCATGTCTCTATCTCCTTCAGTTCTGCTTTAATCCAAGTTATTTCTTGTCTTCTGCTACCTTTTGAATTTGTTTGCTCTTGCTTCTCTAGTTCTTTTAATTGTGATGTTAGGGTGTCGATTTTAGATCTTTCCTACTTTGTTCTGTGGGCATCTAGTGCTATAAATTTCCCTCTAAACACTGCTTTAACTATGTCCCAGAGATTCTGGTTTGTTGTGTCTTTGTTTTCATTGGTTTCAAAGAACTTATTTATTTCTGCCTTAATTTCGTCATTTACCCCGTAGTCATTCAGGAGCAGGTTGCTCAGTTTCCATGTAGTTGTGTAGTTTTGAGTGAGTTTCTCCATCCTGAGTTCTAATTTGATTGCCCTGTGGTCTGAGAGACTGTTTTTTATTATTTCCATTCTTTTGCATTTGCTGAGGAGTGTTTTACTTCCAATTATGTGGTCAGTTTTAGAATAAGTGTGATGTGGTGCTGAGGAAAATGTATATTCTGTTGATTTGAGGTGCAGAGTTCTGTAGGTGTCTATTAGGTCTGCTTCATTCCCAGCTGAGTTCAACTCTTTAATATCCTTGTTAACTTTCTGTCTCATTGATCTGTATAATATTGACAGTGGGGTGTTAAAGTCTCCCAGTATTATTGTGTGAAAGTCTAAGTCTTTCTGTAGGTCTCTAAGAACTTGATTTATGAATCTGGATGCTCCTGTATTGGGTGTGTATACAATATGATAGCTCTTCTTGTTGCATTGAACCCTTTACCATTATGTAATGCCTTTCTTTGATCTTTGTTGGTTTAAAGTCTGTTTTGTCAGAGACTAGGATTGCAACCCCTGCTTTTTTCGCTTTCCATTTGCTTGGTAAATATTCCCCTATTCCTTTATTTTGAGCCTATGTGTGTCTTTGCACGAGATGGGTTTCCTGAATATGGCACACCAATGGGTCTTGACTCCTTATCCAATTTGCCAGTCTGTGTCTTTTAACTGGGGCATTTAGCTCATTTACATTTAAGGTTAATATTGTTATGTGTGAATCTGATCCTGTCATTATGATGCTAGCTGGTTATTTTGCCTGTTAGTTGATGCAATATCTTCATAGTGTTGATAGTCTTTACAATTTGGTGTGTTTTTACAGTGGCTAGTACTGGTTTTTCCTTTCTATATTTAGTGGTTCCTTCAGGAACTCTTTCTTGTAAGGCAGGCCTGGCGGTGACAAAATCTCTTAGCATTTTCTTGTCTGTAAAGAATTTTATTTCTCCTTCACTTATGAGGCTTAGTTTGGCTGGATATGAAATTCTGGGTTGAAAATTATTTTCTTTAAGAATGTTGAATATTGGCCTCCACTTTCTCCTGGCTTGAAGGGTTTCTACAGAGATATCCACTGTTAGTCTGATGGGCTTCCCTTTGTTGGTAACCCGACCTTTCTCTCTGGCTGCCCTTAACATTTTTTCTTTCATTTCAACCTTGGTAAATCTGACGATTATGTGTCCTGGGGTTGCTCTCCTTAAGGCGTATCTTTGTGGTGTTCTCTGTATTTCCTGAATTTGAATGTTGGCCTGTCTTGCTATGTTGGGGAAGTTCTCCCAGATAATATCCTGAAGAGTGTTTTCCAACTTAGTTCCATTCTCCCCATCACTTTCAAGTACACCAATCAAACATAGGTTTGGTCTTTTCACATAGTCCCATATTTCTTGGAGGCTTCGTTCATTCCTTTTCATTATTTTTCCTCTAAACCTGTTTTCTCACTTTATTTCCTTAAGTTGATCTTCAATCTCTGATATCCTTTCTTCCTCTTGATCAATTCAGCTATTGATACTTGTGTATGCTTCATGAAGTTCTCATGCTATGTTTTTAGGCTCCATCAGGTAATTTATGTTTTTCTCTAAACTGGTTATTCTAACCAGTTATTCTAATCAGTTTAGTCTGTCTGTCTAACCTGTTTTCAAGGTTCTTAGCTTCTTTGCATTGGATTAGAACATGCTCCTTCAGTTTGGAGGAGTTTGTTATTACCCACCTTCTGAAGCCTACCTCTGTCAACTTGTCAAACTCATTCTCAGTCCAGTTTTCTTCCATTGCTGGCGAGGAGTTGTAATACTTTGGAGTAGAAGAGGCATTCTGATTTTTGGAATTTTTAGCCTTTTTGCACTGGTTTTTCCTCATCTTTGTGGATTTGTCTTCTTTGAGTCTTTGATGTTGCTGATCTTTGGATGGGGTTTCTGTGTGGAGGTCCTTTTAGTTTATGTTTATGCTATTTCTTTCTGTTTGTTAGTTTTCCTTCTAACAGTTCAGGCCCCTCTGCTGCAGGTCAGCTGGGGTTTGCTGGAGGTCCACTCCAGATACTATTTGCTTGGGTATCACTGGTGGAGGCTGTAGAACAGCAAAGATTGCTGCCTGTTTCTTCCTCTAGAAGCTTTGTCCCAGAAGGGCACCCACCAGATGCCAGCTGGGCTCTCCTGTATCAGGTATCTGTTGACATCAGGTATCTGATGTCTCCCAGTCAGTAGGCACAAGCGTCAGGAACCCAACTTGAGGAGGCAGTCTGTTCCTTAGTGGAGCTCAAGTGCTGTTCTGTGAGATTCACTGCTCTCTTCAGAGCTGGCAGGCAGGAACATTTAAGTCTGCTGAAGCTGTGCCCACAGCCACCCCTTCCTCTGGGTGCTCTGTCCGAGGGAGATGGAAGTTTTGTTTATAAGCACCTGACTGGGGCTGCTACCTTTCTTTCAGAGATGCTCTGCCCAGAGAGGAGGAATCTAGAGAGGCAGTCTGGATACAGTGGCTGTGAGGTGCCACAGTGGGATCCACCCACTTTGAATTTTTAATAATAGCCATTCTATAACAGTCAACAGAGTAAACAGACAACCTATAGAATGAGAAAAAAAGATTGGCAAACTATACTTCTGACAAAGGGTTAATATACAGAATCTACAAGGAACTCAACTCACCAAAAAAGGAAAAATCCTATTTTTACTTATTTTGATCCACTTCAAAAAGATGACAAATGTACGTCTATTATTATTATATTCTGTGTATCCATTTATCTTTGTATATGTTAAAGTTTTACCTTAGGAATCTTTATGGTATGCTACTTAGTAGATAAGTGTTTATGATTATTGCACGTTCCTGTGAATTATAGCATCTGTCATTATACAATGCCTTCTTAGTTTTATGTAATGTTTCTTTGCTGTGAATTCAATCTTGTCTGATATTACAGCCCCTACACAATTTTGTGTTTCCATAGGTATACTACAGTGTATTAATCTTTTTCCTTTCAACCATCTGGGACACTTTGTTTCAGAAGCATTTGTTCAGTTTAGCAGAAAGTTGAATTTTTATTTGTAACTTAGTCTGAAAGTATTTTCATAAGTGAGTCTGTAAGATTTATCTTTATTGTGTATTTTAGTTCTGCCATCGTATCTTAATTCTAACATTTAGTTCCCCTTGACTTTTATGTTTTATTACATTGTCTGGTTCACTGTGCTTTGTTTATTTGCAAGTATTTTCTTAAACTCTTGTGTTCTTTTGTCATTTACACTCTGTCTGTGTTCACTTTACTTTGTTTTTGTGCATGCTTTTTCCTCCTATTTGAAAGGTTTTATCATCTTTTTTATGGTTTACAGTGCTTATCTTTATAATTTCATATGTATTTAATTCCATTTTAAATACATATCATCTTGCCTTCTGCTATGAACAATAAATACATACACTTCCTTCTACCTCTGTTTCCTCAAGTCCACCATTCAATTTACTTGACAATTTTACTGTCCTTAGTTCTTGAGGTATTTTCTTTCCATGTTTAAATGCAATTCTGAATTCTGTTCTAGGTAATATGGCTAAGAAGCCGTCATAAAAACCTTCTTAATATAGAACAATTAGAAATGATGGATATGCCTGGCATGGTGGCTGATGCCTGTAATCCCAGTACTTTGGGAGGCTGAAGTGGGCAGATCACCAAAGGTCAGGAGTTCGAGACTAGCCTGACCAACATGGTGAAACCCCATCTCTACTAAAAGTACAAAATTAGCCAGGTGTGGTGGCATGCACCTGTAATCCCAGCTACTGAGGAGGCTGAAGCAGGAGAATTGTTTGAACCCTGGAGTCAGAGGTTGCAGTGAGCTGAGATTGCATCACTGCACTCTAGCCTGGGCAATAAGAGTGAAACTCCATCTCAAAAACAGAAAGAAAGGAAGAGAGAGAGGGAGGGAGGGAAGGAGAGAAAGAGAACAAAAGAAAGAAAGAAAAAGAAAGAAAGAAAGGAAGGAAGGAAGAAAGAAAAGAAAGAAAGAAAGGGAAAGAAAGAAAGAAAAGAAAGAAAAGAAAAAAAAAGAAAAGATGCATACAATATTTGATCTTTAAATAAATAACTGAGCTGGCAAGAAACTGAGCCCTAACCACGAGAAGGTATGGCCGCTTAGAGTAAACAAAGTACTGTCACTGGCAGCTGCTCTGAGAGCATCCAGCATCTGCTGGTGGCCTAGGGCTTGGGCCTTAATGGACCATATCTGTTTAGAGGACCAAAGAAGGCTAAGCCTGCTCAAGGTAGGTTTGGCTCAGAGATTCCTGTATGAACCCAAAACCTTCCAAAGTGACCTTTGGGTAAAAAGGTAAGAATGTTACAATTAATTATAAAATTACTTACTATAAAATTACTTATAATTAATAATGTATGGATTAATTAACAAAATACCCAGCAGAGAGAAATATAAAACAGATGTTTGCTGTCTTAAACTTGGTTCTTGATGGATGGGTTTGGGAAAATGTTTCCCTGAGAAATTAAAACCACCAGCAAGCCTTTACATGGGTTTGGGGATGGATTTCAAAGAATTCAATGCCCTTGAAAAATCCAGAGCTAAGGATTTAATTTGAACTAGTTCTGCTTATGTAGTGCCCCTAGGTGACTGATAGAAGCAAAAATAAATCATATCTAAGGAAAAATACTTTAAACTTGAGCTTCAAAAAATTTCCACAGCCCAAATTCCAAGGAATATGAGGTCAAAATTTAAACTATCATATTAAGTGTGGAAATAAACCACCATGAGCAAGAGTAAATAGAATGGAAAAAATAAAAAACACTGCCACTAATATGTTAGATCCACCAAGACTATGTGACCAGAAATTACTATATGCAGGATATAAAATAGATATGTTTAATATGCTTAAAGAAATAAGAGACTCTTTAAGTATTATTAAGAAATAAAAGACTATGAAAAATAACCAGGCAAAATGAAAAATGAACCAAAGAATTGTTTTTAAATAATTAGAAACTCAATGGACTAAACAGTAGATTAGACTTTAACAGCTGATTGGACAGAATAAAATCAGTAAATATGGAGGGTAGAGTAGGGAGGTCTAACAAATTTCTAATCAAATTTCCTGAGGAGGATAGTAGGATTGGAGGGAAGGCATGATTCAAAATAACATTGAGAATTTTGCAGAAAAAATAAAAACACAAACCCTTAGATTCAATATCCCAATAAGAAACAAGTAAGATAAATGAAAAAAGAAAAAGACATTTAGATACACAATGAAACTGCAGATTGCCAAAGAAAAGAGAAGTTCTTAAAAGGGGATAGAGAGGAAAAAAAAAACATACCAGATAACTTAAAACAAATGACAATTTGATTGAGACCATCAGAAGATGGGATAATATCTTCAAAATGCTAAGAGAAAATAACTGTCAACCTAGAGTTGTATAGCCAGTGAAATATCTTCCAATGTGAAATAAGCACATTTCTAACAAACTAAAAGATCTATTTTCTAAAAAAAATTCTAAGAGAAGAATGTCAAAGCAAAGAAAAAATGATCCCTAAAATAACTGAGATGTAAGGGAGAATGCTAACACAAGACATTGGTAAAGATATGGGAAAATCTGTATTTAACAGCAATAATGTCATAGTTGCAGCTTAAAAAACAGAATTATTTTCAGAGAAATCATCTTAGAGGACAATCCTATTTTATGAAACACACTCAGCAAAATGCTGCTAATTAATGCTAGGCTGGGTGCCAGAGCCAGACCTTTTGCTAGTATAGTTAGTGAGTATATACAGATGCCCACCCAGCCTCTCAATTTTAACAAAGCTTTGTTCTCTATTTATTGTGAATAATTAATTTTATGGATACAATTCTTGGTTATAATAGCAGTCACAGGCATGCAGATCTAATGAGTTCAACATTTTGTTGAACTATGAATATCACAATTATGCTTATAAGAAAGTAGGAACCGTAACCACGCTAAAACTGAGAATTGATCTCTTAAATCTTGACATATTTGTATTAAAGACCAGAGGAAAACCTGGCAAAGAATATAGTACAGTCATATTATCATTGAATTTTTATTTTTCTAATTACCATGATGAGATTCCAAGTTTCTCTTTAAAAAAAATCATTATGATGCCATCATGAAATCATTTCTAATCCAATGGTGCCAGTCATTACTACCATTTGAAATATAGTTATGCCTTTCAGCTGTGGCTTAGTAATGATATTAAGTCTGAATTTTCCTGCAAAAGCAATTTATTCATGTCACCACTTAGTCCTGTAAGCTTGTTTATGGCTTTTTAAATGGGATCTGTTTCACCATTTGGTTCTTTCTTCAGCACATTTTGCCTTTTGTAAAACACATACATTTCCTCCAATGCAATCATAAATGATGACAGAGGAGAAGAACTGACTTAGAATGTAAAGCTACTTCCTAAAGTATTTACATATGATGACCAGATTTACAAAGAGAAAAGGAGAAGCACATTGCAGTCATAGAAGAGATGTTCAGAATCCTGTAAAAATCCTGAATTACAATGTCAAAACCCTGGCTCCAGTTGTGAAAATTAAAGTAAATTAATAAAACTAATATTCATAGTAAGGTGAACTCTTTTTATAAGACTGCCTTACGAAAAGAGTAAAACAGGTAAAATAAAGTGTTTTGCTTTATATCTTAATTCTGGTGGTGAAACTAAACGTGTAATAAAATAACTTAGAACTATATACAGCCTTTATATCAATCTGATTTTGATATTCAGCAATAGCCACCTAAGATGTAAGCAATAGGAGAAATTGGTGAAGGGTGCATAGGACCTCTCTATTATCTCTGCAACTTCTTGTGGATCTATAATTATTTCTAAATTTAAAAATATTTAAAACCTATTTTCTCACCTTTCAATTTTTAAAATTATTTTGGCTTTAAAAAATTATCTGTAGAGACGAGGTCTCACTATGTTGCCCAGGCTAGTCTCGAACTCCTGGGCTCAAGTGATCCTACTGCCTCAGCCTCCCAAAGTGCTGGGATTACAGGAATGAGCCACCATGCCTGGCCACCTCTCAATTTTAAAAAGGATGAAGACAGGAATTTTTCAGTGATTCAAGGAAAAATACAGTGTACGCTTGGCTTTCTGGTCTCCATTATAAGAGCTTACCACCTCTCCAAGATTTTTCTTCTTTCCTGCACAAATCCATCTGCCAGTGGTAAGAAAGATTCTTCCTGCCTGAGCTCACAGACACAAATCCCAGAGCCTGTTTATGTCCCAGCAAAAAGATATTGAAAATGTGTGAAAGTGAATATGAGACCCAACTTACCCTGTTTATATTGCCTGTCAGTTCATTCCCTGCTACAATGAAATAGCTATACCTGCTACTTGCCATTAGACCACAAAGTCCTTTACACATGTAATCTCACAGAATCCTCTCAACCCACCATGAGTCTGGTAAGATCGTACTTACATTTAACCATAGTCCCAGACACAATGTTGCCTTGGTCAGAGATGCAGTATTCATTTAATCTCTACTCTCCAAAAACCACTTGAGTAGCCAGATAAAAACTCTCCCTAGAGAATTCACAGAAGAGATTTGAGTGCTGGATTTCTTTAGGTTTTTGTTTCCCACGTGCTGGGCACAATGGTACATGTTTTATAGGAAATACCTCATCTGATGCCCCCCAACAACTAATGAAATAGGTCCTGTTATCTTTATTTTTTCCCCCCTTTTTGACAGATGAGGAAATAGAGGCATAAAGAAGTCAGGGACTTTGGTAAGGCAGGTAGAAGACCTGAGATTTGAGCCAGGGATTACTCAATTCAAAGCTCCTGTTTTTAACCACTTTGCTCTTCTGCCCATTACCAAGTGCAGGTACCATTGAGGTGCTGATATTATCCATATCCAGGTTTCCAGAAAACCACTAACCACAAAACACAAGAGTTCACAGCTTCATCCACTCATACAATTGGGAATGTTACCAGGTGGTCTAAAAAAAACAATTCCATAGTCAAATAAGTGTGAGAACACCAATATTAAACATGAATGTTTATTAAGAAGATTAAAGAGATTTTTTAAAAAACAGGACTTCTCAGAAAATGTAATGTTTAGATACTCATTGTAAATCTCCAAGATGAGAGTATTTGTATTTCTCAAGTATATTTGACCACAGAATTTTCTTTTTCCCCATGGTACCTTTCATATTTTAGACACTAATTTCCATAGATCTCAGTTGGAAAAATCACATTCTCTTTCTCTTCTGAACAAAGCCCCTGCTCTCTTCCTTGGAGCAGTCTCGATTTTGCGCTATCAGTGCTTCTGGCCCATTACCGCTCCTGCATTCCACTATCTGCCTGGAGCTCCTCTTTCTTTTTATTTCTTGCTCTCTCTTTCCCCCGTGTTGGGAATATTTCTCCAGCCCTCCACTTCGGACAATCTCAGCAAGCAGTAAGTGTGTGCCTTGCTTCTGGTTGGTACACAGCCAGGTGACAGATCTGTTCTCACAGGGCACCTTGAACTTTTTGGGCTACTTTTTTCTATTGCTTTATGATTAAGGCTTTCTTTTTTTGTTTTTTTCCCGAGAAAAATGGACATTTTGAACTCTTCTAAAGCAACTGATAGGTGATTTTGCTGATGTTGATAACATTAGGGAGTAAGATAGTTTACGGTAAAATAAAATATTTAAAATATTAGAATACATATATACACATACATACATATCTATACACGTAATATACTTATTTATATTATAACCTTGTTCAATAAATTTGGCATCTTCCCACAGACACTGAAGAGATATTTAACACATACTATTGAACACTGTAGAAAGCTAGGTAAAATGACAGTTGAGAAAAACTTTATACCAATAGACCCAGTACCTACTTTGTCATGTTAACTACAAAGTATTACATGTTATATGGCCATCGTTCAACCATTAGAGCACCTAAAAGGATTAAGTATCATTGCCTTACACCTCATCAAGCCAACTAAGAAGAAAGCTGGCAGGGACAGATGGCTCAGGCCTGTAATCCCAGAACTTTTGGAGGCCAGGGCGGGAGGATCGCCTTGAACCCAGGACTTTGAGACCAGCCTAGGCAACGTAGTGAGACCTCCTCTCTACAAAAAATTTAAAAATTAGCCAGGTGTAGTGACACAAAGCTGTAGTCCCAGATACTTGGGAGGCTGAAGTAGCTGAGCCTAGAAAGTTGAGGCTGCTGAGCTGTGATCACACCACTGCACTCCAACCAGTGCAACAGAACAAGATTGTGTCTAAAAACAAAAACACATAAACACACACACACCGCAAAAAAAAAAAAAAAAGAGGGAGAGAGAAGAAAGGTATTTCATCTTGGGAACTTCAAAATTATAGTGCCAACATTAGGTCTGACATGATAGGTATATTATTTCATAATAAAAGCTCATTTCATCACAATAATAGAAGGACCAGTACTCTCTTTCCATTTTGAACTCTATGTATTTAAAGAATAAGGAAGAAAAAAGACAGTGAGAATTATTATGAGACTGATGTTAAATATAAAGAAAATATAGGCCAGATGTGGTAGCTTAGGAGGCTGAGGCAGGAGGATTGCTTGAGCCCAGGAGGTAGAGACTGCAGTGAGCCACAATCACACCACTGCACTACAGCTTGAGTGACAGAGCAAGACCTTGTCTCAAAAAATAATAGGAAGAAAAGTAAATAAGAAATATTCCAATTCACACATAGAATAAATATTAGTACACAGATGATAAAACTGGAAAAGTGCAAAATTCTAATAATCAAAATAATTTGTAGCACATAACTATATGAAAACTATTTTTTAAATTGGTTCAAAGTATAAAATTTGTGAGGAAAGAAACCATAAGGAGAAAATGCATTCAACTGATCTTGTAACTACAGTATTTTACTAATGATCATGAACCATAAAAGTAAAAGTTTTCTGATGATGGCTGTTGCCTGCCTGAAGGCCGCACTCCAGCATGGGAATTTATGGCTGGGAGGCCCGTTGACTTGGTCTCGCAGCTCCTTCCACCTGCTCTCTGCTGCCTTCCCATTGTCCTCCCCTGTGCTTGGGGTGGGGTGACTCATTCTGCTTGGCTGCCTCCATGCCTGGACAGAGTGGCGCCTGCTACCAGGCCCTCCAGGTGGTTCTGATACTCAACCCACTGGGAGTAGAAACCACCCAGCCCCAGATTAGAGCACACATTGAGGCTTGGGTGTGAGTCCAGGCTGTGCTGCTTGGTCACTGTGTGTCCTTCTTGCTGAGCTGATCTCAAGTTTAAGACCACATAAGTAACTACCTTTTAGGGATATCCCTGAGGCTGAAGTGAGACCACAGAATGAACCACTTTCGAAGCACCTGGCACTCCCCATGTGCAACCCCAGTGTGCGTCCCCCACCTGCTGCCACTGCTGAGACATCCAACCCTGGTTCCTTCTCCTATCTTCAGTGACATGAGGTCATTTACGGCCTACATTTACAATTTATAATGTTTACAGGTATCAAATTCCCATCTACTAAAAAAGGTAAAAATTAGAACATTCTGTACTGAAATTATGATTTTGAAAAGAAATTATTTTGGACTCTGAAAATTACCTTAGGTATTTGTTTCCTAACATTTTTCCTATGACAATCCCAATTTAAAGCAGAATCCCTTCTTCCTCAAACTGAGCTAATTCTAATCAGACTACTATTTCTCCATTTGCTATTCTCATAAGGCTTCACCAGTTTTGAGTGACTGCAGATGACTTGAGTAATGGAAAGTGTTTTAGAGGGTCATGCACAAAAATAGTAAATGCTAATTCAGGCAGAAAACAATGGAGTTTCACATTTATACATACAGAGAAAATTTATATTTTACTAGAATGTGAAAAAAGGCATGAAGCCCCCATTCAGGCTAATACTCATTGTCAATTATATCTTACTTTTTACTTATCATTTAAATTAATCCTCTCATATTTCCCCAATATCAAAATTGGAATATAATTCATTCATTTCCCAGTAAAATATTACCCACAGAAACACATGAATATAAATCAGTTTGGCTTTACTCAACTTTAGGGTTCCCAGATAAAATACAGAGTGCCCAGTTAATTTTGAGTTTCAGATAAAGAAGAAATTTTCGTTAGTATAAATATGTCCTAAATATTGCAGGGGACAAACTTATACTAACAAATAATTCATTTTTATTAGAAATTCAGATTCAGCTAGGCAGTTTGTATTTTTATTTGCTAAATATGGCAGCTTACTTAACTCGTTTGCCATTTTTATTTCTACAAGTCACAGAAAACTCCACGGACAAGCATTCTTTTTTGTCATGTTAAAATGCAGATAGAGAAAAACCAGTTATATACACAGACTATGTTTAAGGAAACATAATGATTATATATACTTGGGTTCAAAACTGCGGGATTCTTTAGCCATTTATACTTGGGTCATGAAAGATAGAATTCTTGAAAACAAAGACATTGCTGCAAACAATAGGATGTAGTAATTGATAAAAGTTTAGCACCTTCATTCTAATTTAAATTAGAGTGCCTGAGAAAACTAGCACATAATTTGGCAAGATCTAAGGCAATTACTTAAAAAGAGGAGCAGGTGTAATTGAGCATGCAGCTTTGTCATCTTGTCATTCCAAGAGCGGGTAGATTCACCACTGAGCAAGTGTGGCTATGCCAAAAGCACTTGTTGAAACCTTATTTTATGTGTGTGCTCTGTGGAGGAAGAAGATTGTTAGAGGGAGCGTCGGGGTTACAAACATAGGAATGTGGTTCCCCAGGTGAATGCATATGAGAAAGGACCCCAGCCAGAGATGAAAAGTAACACTTTTCTTGGTGAAACTATCTCAATTAAATGAATATCAGGACTAAGAGTTAAGGGTTAAAAGGCAGAAGAAACATTACTTGTTTAGAGAAATGATCAAGATTTTTTAAAATAGACGTAATATACTTGGCAATTTAATTGTAACTGCTTGTCAGATGTTCCTGTTAAGTCTACAGTTTCCCCCTTCTGTTTTTCATGGCTTTTAATCTTAATTTTCTCTAACTACACAAGATTCACAAAATTAAGCTGTTTGGTAGGACTGCAGTATTTATTTTGCTTAATTTCGTTTTTTGATCTTTTTTTTTTTTTTTTTTTTTTAAAACAGGAACAGCAAATCTCTTCAGCACCACCTGAAAAGATTTACCTACAATTTACAATAAAAGACTTTCGGTTAACTTCTGAAGTTTTAAAACAATGAACTGTCAACCACCAGAATAGCGAACTCTGAACCTCAAGCAAACTGAAGAGAAAGTTAGCACATCTGCCTCCGTCTAACAGAGTTAAAAACACTTTCTTTGAATTAATATATTCATTATATATTTCAAAGGAGAGTCAAATGACAGGTTCTACAAAGGTTGCCTTAAGTGGAGTACTTTAAAAAGTTACTTAGCGAGAATATAGCTAGCTCTACTTATGCACTCCATATAAAACTGATGATTTCATTGGATAGCTTCTACCCAGAAATTCTGACATTAGTGTCAGTTTAGGTCAACACTTTGCTTACCCCTGAATAACCTGAGTCCTTAATTTACAGTTCCTTACATGGGGTCTTTGTTGGGGCCTCTCCTGGACATAGAGGGCTATTCCTTTTTCCTTCAAATGTATTCTAATTCAAATCCCTTCTTCACTGAAATAGTGTGAAACAAACCTCCAGGCAATGAAGATTTTTTTTTTTCCTTTCAAGACAGAAGATATTTGCTAAATTTCAGAGGAGCACCTGTATTAATTGTATTTCCTGCTCATGTGTTGCTTTTGTTTACAATAAAAGAATTCATCTCAGGTGAGTTAACCTTGCTTTTTAGAGAGGGCACCTGCAGTTATCTTGGTGAGTATTGTAAATCAAAACATGTTGAGTCTTTAAAGAGGGAAATAAAGAGGTGCTGACAAGAGGGGATGCCAGTAGGATTAGGCGACTTTCTCACCACTTGTATTATCAGGACAGAGAACAACTGAGTCACATTAAATTACAGGGGGGAGAAAGATTCCCAGAAATTCCACAGATGGGAGGTTGACTGGAGTCTTAGGTAAGCCCAGGAAGAGGAGGGGTCTGTGAGGAGGTATGAAAAGACAACTCCCTCTTTAGCCTCGGGCTTCGATAATTGACCAAGATTTTTCAGCTTGTGATTTGATCCAGCCAAACCCTGTTAGAAGCACTTGCCCCCAACTGAGACCAAGACTGTAGTGAATAAGAATTAGGTGACTCACTGGTATGTACAATACATGCATTCACATCTATTAGGATAAATGACACGTCGCTCACTTTAAGCACAGGCAGCTGGAGATTGTCATATTCTGAAAATGACAACTGTTATTTATTTATTGAGAATATTTATACAGGTTCTTCCTGGGCAGAGAGAATGCATTTTTCAGCAGCACTATGACACCGGCTGTCACGTGTCTCCCACGAAACACAGAAAACCATTAGCACAAGCAGAGACAAAGCACACATATTCCGGGCAGCAATCTGTAGGAGCAGATATTTAGAAGGTTGAAGGTGGCAGGTTTTTAAGTATGGCCTAAGTCATTATCTTAACAGGGTTTCAAGATCCTTTGAGGAGAAAAGGGTTGCTTTTTCACACAGCATGATTTCCATAACTGCCAGAGAACCAGTTTTGAGCCATTGATTAATTTGGTCAAAGGGTTCACATTATACAACTCAGGGGGAATGTTTGTCACCTGGTAAAGAAGGGATGGAGAAAGTTTAGGACCAAAAGCAATTCTTCTTGTCTCTTTTCCACATATCACTGTCCTTGGAGCTCTAAAGAAGGCTCTTCCCTGCTCTCTGCTGTAATTCTCCCCATATTTTTTTTTAAAAAAAGGCACACTTTCTTAAAACATCATTTCTTCAAGTAGGGGCCCCCATTCAAATTGCCCATTCCTGGGCCACATCACAGATTCACTGAATCCGAATATCTGAGACCTTGGAATGTGCATTTTAAGAAGTTTCCTCAATGCTGCTTCCGCATTTTCTTGCAAGCATAGAGTGAGGTTATGTAAAAGAGCACATTCTGAGCTTCCCTGACTCTAAGTGCTGGTTGATGTTGTATTCACAACAAATATTGCTTGTTGGCAACTCAAATCACTGCAGAATATCTACACATGGCCCACATTTCTTAGGGGGAACTATCTTTTCTTAACTATACATATAAGTGTGAACAACTAAATATAAGCTTTTCCAGAGAATACTTTACATATACATACCTTCTAGAAAAATTCAATTAAATGTAAAACATTTCTCTTACAGCCACCTGGAACTAATTTTTTGGTACATTGGCCTATTCCCCAATCAGATGAAATCTGCAGAACACAGTGTGCCACATGTGAGGTTGACCTCCCTCCTTTTGCTATATAGTAAATGCTGGAGAGTAACTCTTCTTAGAAACAGATTAAGACCTCTTGAAAATGTGGCTTTAATATGAATATCAAACTGCATATGTAAATTTAAATTTCAGATTATTCTTTTATTGACAAAGACTAAAGAAACCCAATATCAAAGTGATATTTTTCTTTTTGCATTAAAAATATTTTCTCATTACCAAAATAAAATATGGTCATTAGGAAAAAAACAAATGACTGATATGAATAAGCATTTTTTTAAAAAAAGAAATTTCACGGCCACGCGCGGTGGCTCACACGCCTGTAATCCCAGCACTTTGGGAGGCTGCGACCAGCCGATCACGAGGTCGAGATCGAGACCATCCTAGCCAACACGGTGAAACCCCGTCTCTACTAAAAATACAAAAAAATTAGCCGGGCATGGTGGCAGGCACCTGTGGTCCCAGCTACTCGGGAGGCTGAGGCGGAAGAATCGCTTGAACCCAGGAGGCGGAGGTTGCAGTGAGCCGAGATTGCGCTACTGCACTCCAGCCAGGTGACACAGCAAGACTCCGTCTCAAAAAAAAAAAAAAAAAAAAAAAAAAAGGGCGGGGCTTACTGGGAAGAGAGCCGAAGCTCAGTCACCTTTCAGGGACCCAGAAGTAGGGTTTTGGCCTAGGTAACCGGGCAGAGATGTGGTTCGAGATACTCCCTGGACTCGCCGCCATGGGCGTGTGCTTGCTTATTCCAGGACTGTCTACTGCGTACATCCACAGGTTCACTAACGGCGGCAAGAAAAAAAGGGTTGCTCATGTTTTGTATCCATGGAATTTGATGGAAAGAGATAGGCGCATCTCTGGAGTTGATCTTTACTATGAGTCAAAGGGTTTGGAGAACACTGATTAAAGAAGCATTTTCCTAATTGATGAAAAAATAACTCAGTTATGGTCATCTACCCCTGCTAGAAGATTATACAGTATATTATGTAGCATGCAGTGTGTTATGTAGTGCTTAATAAAAATAAAATGAAAAAAAAAAAAGAAAGAAATTTCAAATTTTATCACTTTACCTACCCAGAGACAACTACTCCCAACACCTTCGTACATATAACATCTATATCTACTATGCAGATAAAGACTTGTTTTAAAAAAGAAACAACTGGAATTTTTACCCCTCATATTGCTTTGTATCCTTTTTGTTTCTTGAAAAATATATTATAAAAATTTTCTAATCAATGGATATACTATTAGGGAACATTTCAAGATGTTGCAGGCCGGTCACCATGGCTCATGCCTGTAGTCTCAGCACTTTGGGAGGTTGAGGCAGGCAGATCACGAGGTCAGGAATTCGAGACCAGCCTGGCCAACATGGTGAAACCCCATCTCTACTAAAAATACAAAAATTAGCTGGGCGTAGTGGCCGGCCTCTGTAATCCCAGCTAGTCGGGAGGCTGAGGTAGGAGAATCATTTGCACACGGGAGGCGGAGATTGCAGTGAGCTGAGATCATGCCATTGCACTGTGGATACATAATAAGGCATCTAACCAACCTTTTTAATATTTAGGTTATTTCTAATTTTGCTGTTATAATTAGTGAGATAATGTCAGCCAAAAAAAAAAAAATGTGCTGAATATTCTGCCTCCTGTGAGAAGCAGATTTATGCAATTGCAACAACCGAATGCCTGCCATTAGAAGTAAACTGTAAATAAGCTTGTAGGTCCTGATGCCAGGCTGAAAGGTGGTCAGTCCCCAAGAGACATTTCTTCTCATTTCTCTGCCTCCCATCTCCCTGCCATCTCCTTGCCACTCTATTCCCTATCCCACATCCTCTGAGGATTCTGGGAAGACCTCCCACCATTAAAAAAAAATTAGCTTAAAGCTCCTGTTTCTAAATTAAAATTGAATGACTATGTCTTTGGCAATAGACTGTATGGAGCAGGGATGCATAGGTAAGTGAGTCCTGTTTATCAGGTCATTTCTTCAAGTCCCCAAAGCAGATTTTTTTATAACTAATGAAGCTTAAGCTTCATGGTCTCTTACTTGCAAGGGCACCTTCCGAATATTGTGTATGTGGTTTTTTTTTTTAATTTGAAAAATTATTCTGACATTGAGAAACAAATTTGGTAAGATGTTTTGAAATGCTTTAATAAAACAAGTGAGAATTTCTTTTCAGTATTTTCCTGATTTGAATGTCTTTGAAGGGTACCACTTTTGTCATCTAATAATATATTACAAAACTAAAAGAAAATTCAGAAAAAATAATGGAATATGAAGCTGAAAACACTAAAAACGAGTGATGAAATCAATAGAAATTACTGTGAAACAGAGCACCAACATAAACAAAAGAATTTTCAGAATAAAACAAAAGCAGTAGTTTATTAAGAAAGATATATTTCACTGATGTCATCTATAGAAAGTTGGTTAATGGATATGTTTCAATTCAAAGTGTACTTAAGGTTAGTTACTGCAAAATAAAACTAAATACCCTGAAATATTATAGCTCACGTATAAAAAATTTAATAAACATTTCCCCAAAGTTAACAGAAATCTAAAAATTTTTAGAATTTACACGAAGCTTCTATATCATGAAGCTGAAAGGAGCTTTTCTTAAACTAAGTAATAATTTTTTTTCGATCAATACTGCTAAAGAAAGACTGAATTATCTTTCTTTTCTCTATGTAAAAATAGGCCAGGCACAGTGGCTCACACCTGTAATCCCAGCAGTTTGGGAGGCTGAGGTGGAAGGATCACTTGAACACAGGTATTCAAGACCAGCATGGGCAACATGGCAAAACCCCATCTCTACAAAAAGTTAAAAAACTATCTGGCATGGTGGTGTGCACCTGTAGTCCCAGCTAATTGGGAGGCTGAGGTGGAAGGATCACTTGAGCCCAGGAAGTTGAGGCTGTGGTGAGCCATAATTGTGCCACTGCACTCCAGCCTGGGTGACAGAATGAGATCCTGTCTCACAGAAACACAAAACAAACAAACAAAAAATTGTCATATGAAAAGGCAATCAAAGAATCTTGCCCCCAAAGTAAGAACAACAGCATTATAGGAGAGTCAGGAAGTTAATTTCTAAAAGTCATGTTATTCTTTTTTGTTTTGTTTTTAGATTTTTAGATTTTTTTTTAGGGCCAGATGTTTGTAGATTTTCATCTTTTAAAAAATTGTTTCTTATTCCAAATATTCATTTCTGTGCCTAATTTTATAGTCATAAATGTTCTATTCTTTTTGTTAAAGAAGACTTTCCCCCCAACTTGCATGAGCTTCAGACTCATCATAACCTGAAGTCACTGCTGAGGTTGTCCAAACTCATAAAACTCAGTTGCATCCATGTTCATTTACAACAAAGAGGTGTGTAGCCCTGTTACACATCTCTTTGATCAAAGAATAGAGCAAGCTATGCAGACTTTGCAGGCATAGGGTGGAGGGGAGGGAGTTGGGAAGGATTCACGCAGAAACTGTTCATAGGATGCAGTGGACTTCAGAAACTCTTAGCCAACAGGTAAAGTAAGTTTCCTAAGCAGTATGTTAGGTCTCTAAGTGGTGCTTAAACATATCACAAAGGTAGCAGATGAAGGATCAGATTGTTAGGGAACAACTTGCTTGTAAAACCCAAGAGCAGTGGTTGATCTGATAACTGAAGGATTCTTAATAGCTCAACACAAATAAACCACTTGTAAATGCCCCTGGGCTGGCCTGCCTTACAACCCTTTTCACATGGCAGTAATATATGGCCAGTAATTACCATAATGAGTCACCAGAAGGCATCTATTTGTTAGCCCTGGAAGAGCTTGCATCTGGCTTTTAGGTGTGAAGCAAGGAGAGGCAAATGACAAGAAACATTTGAATATACATTTCCTCCGGGCAGCTACTTATTTGAACAGCTGCTTATGAGCCACACAGCACCATTAAGTCAGTCCAATTCAGGAGGCCGCGTGCATCTTGATTCCTATTTTTTTTTCTTTGAAGTACAGGACCAGCCTATTTTCTCCCCGGGTAATAATTTCTCCAAATTAAAAGTGGTTACCCGACTTAAAACCTGTGACAAGTCTATTGTGTTGACCTCTACAGCTGGGAGAGGGTGGAGGTTGCCAGGGAAATGGGCTCTAGAAACGAAACATGGAACACACTCAGAAGTCACGTGCCAAATTGTTTGGTTTTAGATTAAGTTTCACTGGAAAAATGATCCAAAGCTTGCTTTCTCTCTCTTTTTTGTCTTTGTCAAAACAAAGACTGTATAACAAAGGCAACTTTTTTTTAGCCATCTGCTGAAAATACAAAAATATTTTCATTGAAATAACAAATTGGTGGTTTGTTGTGTCAGTTTGTACATTTAATAATTCCAATGATAAGCATTCCCCAGATATCAGGCAAATTTGCCATCTGAAGAAAAGAAAGGAATCCAGGTACATAAGAAATGAGCTGTAAAATGACACTGAAGCTGGTATTGTAACAGGAGAATGGGGAGTGTTTTGAGGGGAAACTAATATAGAAATGGACAGGAGGTGAAAGGCTTTGAATCTTTGTAATGCTATGGCTAGGAATCAAACTGAAGTGTTTTCTCCTTTGCCGCTGAGCACACTGTCATAGTGAGGACCGGATTATTCAACGCCTTAACATCTCTGCTTATGAAAAAGGTATTAGAAATGCCGTGTAGTTCTTGAACTATTAGGAGTATATGTGAAATAATGCATCTAAAATACTCAGGAGCATAAAACAAAGGTCACTGGTATTTCTTACTGACCCAAAGTTTACCTCAGATAAAGGGATTTATATGTAACTTGGAAGAGGCATATCAGAGGTTTGCCTTGACATTAGTGGATCACTAAGCATTACAAATGCCTCTAGGAAGATTATCAGGTGGTTGTGCTTTCTGAAGTTCCCTGATCTCTCCTTTTACCTAGGGGTCAAACTGTAGGCATTTCGTAGCTTACCATTGAGATATTAGCAAGACACAAGATGACAGGGTCTGCAAATAACATACAAGTCAGTATTACAAATTCTCCTGGTAGATTCATCAGCTTGCAATTTTTTTTGGACTCTTGCACTTTATTTTTTGGTTTAGTAAAGAACTTTAAAATTATATATAAATTTTCCATATATATTTTACACACACACACACACACACACACACACACATGCACACAGTCAAATGGTTAAAGGATCTCAAACTGTATACAGTAAAATGTGTCCTTACCTTTGTACCCAATCCACCTAGTTATTTTCTGCCCATTCTTCATGTCCTAAATAACTATTGTTATTGGTTTCTTGTGTGTTTTTCTTATATTTCTTTTGTACATACAAGTAAACAGATTCATACATATGGTTCTCATCTATTTTAATGCAAAAGTCAATATACTCTGCATACTGTTCTGCATCTTACTTTGTCACTAAACATATCTTGGACTTAAATTTATCTCAGTGCATGGTTTCCTCAGTCACTTTCATAGCTGCATTATTTCTTGTTGTTTGAATGAATTACAATTTATTTAATCCAAATTGCAATATTTTAAAGTCCTGGTTACTCTTAGAAACACCATACAAAATATACTGAGGCAAACTATAAATACTTTCATTTGAATTAAACTTTAAATTTTTATCTACCTGCAGCTTGAATTTTAAAACTCCAAAAAAGTATAATGAACCAGTAGAATCAAGGATTATTAGAAAGAAAAGCCTAATGTATGAGTTTGAGCTGGATAGAATGCATAGAAGTAGAACACAGATGAGGCAAAAGCCAACTGAGAACTAAATATTGTATGCGGTGTTTGTCATGCCTACCTTATTTTTTAAAAATATTGTATAAACATTCAGACTTTGACTCCCCCCCACCCCCAAGTAGAAGAACAGCTGCTCTATATGGCTTTGTCTTTAAGGCCACAGAACTAATGTTTCTTTAAGGTCTTCCAACCTCTCTGATCCTACTTTTACATTTAATTAAGGTAATCCTTCAATCTACATCCTCTTCCAGACCCCAATCTCTTTTCTTTCTAAGTTGTTATCCATGTTCCACCTGAAGCAGGAGATCATATTGCAGTTTTGGTCCTAAGCTCATTAAAGAAGAATGCATCTGGCATTTCTCTGAGAGGAAAATGGGCTTTCAAGCTCTAATTGGAAAGATCTGAAGAGTGTAGAACTACGATGTCTTTTTGACCACAGGCCCCAGACCACTGAGTTTATATGCTCACTTTGTGGAAAACGTTGGATCTATGATCTTGACTGAAGTTGTTGTTAGCCTGTTAAATAAAATTATATTAAAAATATTTTTAAACTTCTATTCTGATGCGAGCAAAAATGTGTAGGTATGTGCAGTACCTCCATAATGTCTCCTGTTGAGAAAATTGTGAGGTTTGTGGATAAACATAAAGTATTAGAAAAGTTCAAAGAGAGAGACAACCAAGAGGGAAGCTGTGCCAACAGAAAGGGAAAAAAACAGAAAATAAATGAGAAAACTAGAGGGGCAGAGGGAGGGAGGAAGGAAGGAAGAAAGAAAGGAAGGAAAAAGGAAAGGAAGAGACTCTTAGAGCTGAGATTGCTTGCCTTTCTCTTTGCTGCCTGTCAAAATGAAAGGTTTAGGGCTTTATCAGGTGTGGAGTGCGAAAGTGTAGCACTTGGTTTTGCCTGAAGGAAAAGCTAATGAACAATTATTTTTTGCCTTCTCCTCTCTCTCTCTCCCTCTCTCTTTTACAAAAGTATTGGTGACTCAAATCCTTTTCTTGCAGAAATTAAAGGGACACAGAACTAGCAAAAACCAAAAACCAAACCAAAACAACAAACAGAACCCAGAGTAGCAATAGTTTCCTGCCAACATATTTACTTAAATGTCTTGGGTTATTCCAACACTCCTCTATGTGTCCATATGCCTATTAGCTGTTTGCCTCATTCCCAAGGATACCTCACAAATATTTCCTAATGAGACTGATACCAGGTTGTATTACATCCCCACTTGCATCTACATACAACATGATAATGTCTCATCTTTACAAGTATTTTAAGTATTACCTTTCTGAAAATGCTTCCTTTCTCAAGCCCTCTTTTAAAAAATGACATGAATTTTGCTCATAAGACTTTAAAAGAGAACAAGAAGACTAGCAGATTCCCTTCCTGCCCTTCTGACCCACACCCATCCTGGGGTCAGCGCCCTGGCCTATCTTTACATAGTCACTAGAAAATAGGTGCCAGATTCTCTTCTCTTGGCTTAAACCCTGGCTCTGCATGTATTTATTTTCACCTGTTGAGAATGCAGTTCCCCTAAAGTATTGAGCCAAAGATACAGATCCATTCTGAAATAATCATAAAAGGATTTATTTCGCTAAGAACATGTTAGCTTATCTAAACATCTGCTACTCAAAAGTGATTACTTGGGAATTTCCAGGTCACACAGGAACACGTGAGTCTATTGCTACTGGATTAATTTAGACACAAACCAGCAACCAAACCTTTTGGGGTAGGACAAAGAGTGCTTTAAAAATTAGTCTGGAACTTTGAAAATGTGAATTTACATACTTTTAAATGCCATTTCTGATTTTGCTTTATTTTAATCAGTCTATATATTTGGTCTTTGTGCTGAAGTCTTAGGTAGCGAATATACAGAAGCCATGAAAGTCTTTGAAAAGGTTAACTCCTATGTAGCAACAGCAACATTTTTAAGTGAGGAAGAGAAACACAGAATTTTAAAGAATGTTTTGGAAACAAATGTTTGAGAATAGACTCCAGAATCTAGGAAATATTTATTATATGGGCAGTAGATTCTAAGAAAGCTATAATTTTGTGGAAAATGATTTTGCAGAAGGGAAGGAACCAAACTCTGTAGAATGATTTTAGCAAACATCTCATTTGGTGGAAAGAAAAGAAATAATCATTAATCGAGCATCTATCATATGCCAACCATTTGGCATTTATTATCCCATTTAATCCTATCTATGATGACTCCCATCAAACAGAAAAAGAATCTACAACTCAGCAAGTGTGAGTAAGGTGTCCATGATGACTGGCAGAGGCAGAATTTCAACTGGGTCTGTTTGCTCTGGAATTCACCATGCCATGTCATCTCAGTTTTCAACACTGATTGTAAAACGTGATTTAAAGTAACAGTAATGATATCCTGACAGGTGAGTGCTCTGGCTACTGATGCTCAGTTCTAGCTTCAAAAACAGAGGAGGTGGGTAGCAAGCATCACCGTGGGCACATTGCATTCTTCCTGGATTTCTCTCTCAGCCCTTTCTCCAGGATAGAGTCTGCAATGTTGTTTTCTGGATGGAGCAAGTTTGGAGAGAGTGGTGGAAGAAATAGGAGGCAGAGAGGAAGCCAAGGATATGCCTAGACCCAACACTCCCCACACACTAATTTTGTGTACTATTTTCTTTTGAAATCTGGAATAGAAGAAGAGATGCTTGTACAGATTAGTTAGAGCAGGGATATTGGAAAAGGAAGGATAAAGGGGCTGCTCTGCTTCTCATAACCAGAGATCACCAGTAGGTTGTCCATAGGCTTGGCCTGTGGGTTCTTTTGTTTGCCCCACACACTTTGTATTTGTTTGAATAATTCTCACGTTTTAAAATTCCATTCAACAATTATCTATTGGGCATGTGCCAGGTTCTGTTTCAGGAACTTGGAATTCATTAAGGAACCAGACAAAGCTGCATTCATGGAACTTACATTCTAGCAGGGAGAGACAAACAAATAACAGACATACTAAATGATTAAAAATAGTATCTGAGGAAGTGAGAACTAAGAAAAAAAGTCAATTGGGGTAATAGATGTTTAGAAGGAGGATGGGGTGGGCTATGGGATGCCTTGTTAAGAAGGGAGAATTTGAACAAACTCTTGCAGGAGGTGAGGGAGTTCGCCATGTAAACATGAGCAGTCAGGATGTTCCAGGCTGAGGGAATGACCAGTGCACAGTCTCTAAGGTAGGAGTCTGGGTGCTCGTTTGGGGAATAACAAGGAGACTGCGGGCCTGGAGTGATGCAAGCAGCTGAAAAGGTAGTAAAAAGTCAGGTGAGTTCATTGATGAGGGACTAAATGGTATAGGGCCGTATGAGCTTTTGTAAGGGCCAAGTTTTACTATCATTGAGATGGGGACCTGTGCAAGGTATATAGCAGGTGACCTGATTTAACTTATATTTGAATATAATTACTCTGGTTTCTCTGTTGAAAATAGGCTATAAGGAAAGAGATAAGGATAGATTCAGGGAGATTAGTTAGAAATCTTTTGAAGTACTGCAAAATAAAAAATGATGCTGTTAGGGAGGTACCAGTGAAGTTATGAAACATTGTGGGAGTGTGAGTGTTTCAAAAGGTAAACACAAAAAAGGTCTGTTACATTGCATGTGGAAAGAAGTGAAAAATGAGGAGTTTCTGGAGTTTCTGGCCTGAGAATGACACTGCCATCAGGGAGATGAAGAAAGCTGTGGGTAGAGAAGCTTTTGCAGGAAAGATCAGGAGTTCAGTTTCACTCATGTTAAGTTAGCAATGTCAGTTGAACATCTCAGTGGAGATGTTAAAGAGGATAGTAAATATGCAAGTTGGAGTTCAGGAAAGATACTTGGTAGAAGATATAAATTTGGGAGTCATGCGTAAAAAGAGGTGTTTAATGACATGAGCCTGAATAACATTTCAAAAGAATGAGTGGGGATAAAAGAGGACTAGATTTTAATGTTTAAAAAAAAAATTGGAAAATAAGAAATGTGTCAGAATATCCAGATTTCTGTCCTCTCTTCAAAATGGGATGATGTGGAAAATATGACCCCACATTTCTGCATGGTATCAGCAGCTGGGGCTGAATAATTGATTTGTATTCTCCCCCTGTACTACCTCCATCCTCCCTAACCTGATCCATTTAGACAGGCTATGCACTCTCCAGCTCACCAATATCTCTATCAGACTGGTTTTACTCATTCATATCACCTGCCTATACTCCAAAGACATTCAAGTTTGCTGGTTCTGGTATACGCCCATGCATACAGATATTACGAATGTTTCTACCTCCCACCTATGGGTAGTAACCCCTGCCTTGAACAAATAAAGTTTTTCCCATACTTGTATTTGGGAAATTCAGCCAGAATTTTCATGAGATGATATTGGGTCCACGGGTAAATCTGAATCTGACTTTCTCACCTAGAGAAATAAGGGGACAGATGGTACTGAGAATAACAAAGAAATTTTAAAAAATGAATTTGTAAGTATTTCAACCTTTTCTTCCACTTAAGAAATTAGTGGAGATTCCTCAATCTTTATCAACTTTGAAACAGTAGCAAACATTTTATGCATGATCAAATAGAAGGTGACATACAGCCAGAGAAAAGGCAAATCAAGGGGAGAAGGATGGAGAAACCATCAGGATAAAGTACTCAGCTAAATCTGGAAGGATTGAGGTCTTAGGCATCAATCATGATCATTGTGCCTTTATAGCAGCATAAAAATGTATATGAATTGGAACATAAAAAATAATAAGTTTAGTTTTTAACCTCACAGTTCACTTGAAAGGTAGCTCTATGCATTGAGTGAATAGAATTTGCAAATGAGCCATAACTTTAAAGCAATGTGCTGGGCCGCCTGGCTTTAAGCAGTTTTTTTTCTCATTTGGGATTTCAAATATACCTTCCTGCACTGAGATTCTGTGCTCATTGGTCTTAAAGGCAATGGTAAGAAACTTCTAAGTGGGAGAATGGTTGACCAGTCACCAAACATACTGAGTATCTACTATGTGGTGCTTTAGGCTAGTTGAAAAGAAAAAAGGAATTACAGTAGTCAAGGTTTATGATCATTCTCAAGATTGACTCATGGAGTGGTAGTGAGCTATGGAGGAAAGTGTGGCTGTCAGTCAGGACCTTCTCCTTGTTTAACACATGACCACCTGCTCATTGACAGAGAATGGTCACCATATTTTGGGAATCTACCTCCCCACTCCCCACCCAATCTCCTCCCTGAGAAAATATCATCTTCTCAAGTGTATGCACATAAAAAGGTATTTTTCTGGTGATCCCATTGTTTTCTCCACTTGTTGTTTTTATTTTGTTTGCTATTCCTGTCTTTCTTGGGAACTGATACCTTGAGCAATTGGGAAATGGTTCCTATAGCAACAGTCACCAAGTGAAATCTCTCCCAACAGTGCTCCTCCCTCCCTCCAACCCCACCTCAACATTTTTTTTTTATCTTTTCAGTAGTTTACATTAATGTGTTTAAGTAAAATCTCCCACAGAGAGATTTCAAAACTCATTCACTGAACTTACCTTTCCCACATTTAGTGAACATTGAAAGTTATGGGGATGGTTTTTGTTTTTTTTGTTTAATATACAGAGGCTTCAGGTCCACTCAGCTACCATACATTTTGCATTTGTGGCTACATGTGAAATTTTAAGATAATGCTAAATAATAGAATAAAAATATTGAAGAAAAGTTTTTTTTTTTAAATTGATTTTACCATTTAAAATTTTTATTTCAAAATATTCATTAGAGGACAGATGGGGAGTAAAAACCAAGACATGAGCAAATATCCATTTTACTTAGTAAAGATGTAATGCAATGGTGACAGCCCAGCATTAATACATGCATGAGAAAGTCAGTGGAAGCTATTGACTATTGACTATTCTGCACTTTCCATCTATTGACTATTCTGCACTTTGCATCACCAGCAGTAGGAGCCACTAGCTGTGAAGACCTATTAATGATTATTAAAATATTATTTCTGTAACTATTATGACATATGATAGGGACATGAGACCTTTTGTATGGGATGAGAGCTGGCTTCCACGTCTCTGTTTGTCTGGAACAAGGTCTCAAAAGCAGAGTTTAGGAAGATATTATGGTTGCTCCCTTTCATCACCATCAATAGGTTGATAACCTCCAATGTTCCTAGTGTCATATCATGTAACATTATGAATTTAACATTCATGTTTTAGCAGTCATGCCTATTTATATTTGTAGCCACACTTGATGTAAAGAGTTTTATATGCTTTGTAAGTATTCCAACTTATAAAGTGCTCTAACTTATATTCCAAGCTGAATTTAATACAGTGAAGGCCATCTAGTGTATGGTGAAGATCATAAACTCTGGTGCCAGAATAGCTAGAGTCAGGGCCTGGTGAGGTGGCTCATGCCTGTAATCCCAGCACTTTGGGAGGCCAAGGCAGGCAGATCACTTGAGATGGTCAGGAGTTCAAGACCAGCCTGGCCAACATGGTGAAACCCCTTCTCTACTAAAAATACAAAAATTAGCCAGGCATGGTGGTGCATGCCTCTAATTCCAGCTACTGAGGAGGCTGAGGTTCAAGACTCGCTTAAACCCAGGAGGCAGAGGTTGCAATCAGCCTACATGGCGCCACTGCACTCCAGCCTGGGCGACAGAGTGACTATCTCAAAAAAAAAAAAAAAAAAGCCAGAATAAACAAATGGGATCTAATTAAACTTAAGAGCTTCGGTACAGCAAAAGAAACTATCAATAGAGTAAACTGGTAACCAAAGAATGGAAAAAAATTTTTGCGACCTACCCATCTGACAAAGGGCTAATATCCAGAATCTACAAAGAACTTAAACAAATTTACAAGAAAAAAACAAACAACCCCATTAAAAAGTGGGCAAAGGATATGAACAGACCCTTTTCAAAAGAAGACATTTATGAAACCAAGAAACATACAAAAAAATGCTCATCACTGGTCATTAGAGAAACGCAAATCAAAACCACATTGAGATACCATCTCACACCAGTTACAATGGCGATCATTAAAAAATTTGGAGACAACAGATGCTGGAGAGCATGTGGAGAAATAGGAACGCTTTTATACTGTTCATGGGAGTGTAAATTAGATTGACCATTGTGGAAGACAGTGTGGCGATTCCTCAAGGATCTGGAACTAGAAATACCATTTGACCCAGCAATACCATTACTGGGTATATACCCAAAGGATTATACATTGTTCTACTATAAAGACACATGCACATGTATGTTCACTGTGGAACTGTTTACAATAGCAAAGACTTAGAACCAACCCAAATGCCCATCAGTGATAGACTGGATAAAGAAAATATAGCACATATACACCATGGAATACTATACAGCCATAAAAAAGAATGAGTTAATGTCCTTTGCAGGGACATGGATGAAGCTGGAAACCATCATTCTCAGCAAACTGACACAAGAACAGAAAACCAAACACCACATGTTCTCACTCTTAAGTGGATGTTGAATAATGAGAACACATGGACACAGGGAGGGAAACATCACACACTGGGGCCTGTTGCGTGTTGGAGGGGCTAAGGGAGGGAGAGCAGGGGGTGGGGGGATTGGGGAGGGATAACATTAGGTGAAATACCTAATGTAGATGATGGGGGGATGGATGCAGCAAACCACCGTGGCATGTGTATACCTATGTAACAACCCTGCAGGATCTGCACATGTACCCCAGAACTTAAAAAACAAACAAACAGACAAAAAGAATAGCTACAATCAAATCCAAGATTTGCCATTGTGAGGTTTTAGGCTATTTACTCAACCTTCCCATGTGAAACGGGGATAATAATTATACTTTTCTTATAGAATTGTTATGTGGATTAAATAAGTTGACATTAAAATTACATGTATTTGTGAATTCATTTGTTTTAAGAATCCTTCTAAACATTGCTTTTCCATGTTACAATCCTAATTTAAAAGACAATTAACCTAGTGAGGAGGGTCATCAGCTCCTTTAGTCATCCCAGTTGCTCTTCAGCCTTTGGTCCTATATTGGCATTCATGAGGTACAGAAGCCAGAACTGAATTCAACCAACTATGGTGCCTTGATTTTTTCCCCCATAATAAATATTTCCTGGGAAAGCCAGCAATGAAAAACAATAGGAAAATCATATAAAAGCATAGATTTTCAGATCACATTCTATTGACACAAAAGTAACTCTACTGTTGGCACTGGGTATCAGATAGCAATATTTGGGGAACTGGCCAAAAGTTCCCTTCTGACCTCACTCTGTCTGAGTTGAATTTTAAACAAAGGCTCTCCAGATAAAGGCCAAGGTACATTTAGATTGGGACTGCTTCCAACTTTGGGCAAACTATTCATCTCTTTCCAGAATCTGCTTTCAAGTCTTTTTTACCAGTTGAACTGATTTGCATCTATTTTTAGGATGGGATAGGGGATTTTTTTTTCTCTTGAAATAAAGTTGCTACTGATACCCAGGGTTTCTTTGATTGTAATACAGTAGTCCCCCATTATCTGTGCTTTCACTTTTTGCAGTTTTAGTTACCAAAGGTTAACCACCATCCAAAAATATATAGAAAATTCTAGATATAAACAATTCATAAGTTTTAAATTCCATGCTCTTCTGAGTAGTGTGAGGCAATCTCACACTATCCTGTTCCATCTTGCCTGGGATGAGAATCATCTTTTTGTCAAGGGTATCCACACTGTACATGCTACCCTTACACTAGTCACTTAGTAGCCATCTTGGTGATCAGATCGACTACTGCAGCATTGCAGTGCTTGTGTTTAAGTCACCCTTATTTCACTTAAAATAAAGGTGACTGTAACGGTAAGATAATGGTTCCTGACAATCATATCAGAACCAGGAGAGAAACTGGAGGAGTTGCTGAATGTAGCCTACTTTATGCCCAAGAGTTATGCGTCAACGTCAATACGGTGCACCCTTATTTTACAGTGCAAAAGTAGTGATGTTGGCATATTATACTTGTTTGATTTTATTATTAGTTATTGTTGTTAATCTCTTACTATGCCTAATTTACAAATTAAACTTTATCATAGGTATCTATGCATAGGAAAAATCATGGTATACATAGGGTTCAGAACTATCTGCATTTGCAGGCATCAATTGGGGGTAATGGATAAGGGAGGACTACTCTAAATAGAAACTTACTCAAGCCAACTTTAAGTAAATTAGATTTATACAGAGCACAAGTGCAAAAAATATGGATAGTAAATACTGCTCAAACTCTATTTAGCTATAGCCAGAAGGGCACTGGGTCTGTCTTATTCAGAGCAGCTGAGTCTACCATAGCAAGCGTTGCAGAAGCTCTTTCCACAAAGAGGACATCCTAACTGTGTCACCTAAACTGACATTATGCCTACTTTTTGGCAAAAAGATGGGCCCACATCCATACACAACAGGTTTGAATGGAGGCCACAGAATGAGAGGAAAGAAAATTGTTGCAAAACTATTAGAAAAAAAATGTATTTGTTTTCACAGATATTTTTCATCCAAGTCCAGAGGTGCATAATTAAAATAATATGGGACTTATTTCTTTTACTGCATTGACATTGAAGCATAACTCTTGGGCACAGAGTAGGCTACATTCAACAACTCCTTCAGATACTCTCCTGGTTCTTATCTGATTGTCAAGAACCATTATCTTGTAGGCACATTTGTACCATTTTCCTGTAATGTATTATTATATCATCTTACATCAGTCTGCATGGAGCTTATTTGCCATTTTTCTGCCTACTCACATGGCCACGTTATTTTCTTTTACAGTTTATTCTTATTGCCTTGCTATGTCACTATACAGAAGAGCTTTGTGGAAAATTTTATTCTAGCAGGCATTTTCTTTGTATCACTTATAACAATGTTAAGTAAGGCTGATCTGGCACTAATTCCTGGTGTTTATACATTTCCATACCCAAAAGTCTTCTTTCCCTTCATCCCTCCTTTCATTTTTCCTGCCTCTCTTTATCAGCAAGTATTTATTAAATACCTATTATGTGCCAGAAACTGTTCTAGGTGCTGAGGATACCTCGATGAAACAAACAGATAAAATTCTCAGCTCTCATGGAGTGTGCGTCTTACAGAAAAAGATAGTCAATAACAAATAAACAAATAGATGTTTAATATGTCATGTTGCCATCATGATAGGCAGTTTTGTCTTCACTTAGTTTCATGATTTGTGTTAGTTCTTCAATGATAACATATTTTCTTTCGAACCCACAGCATTTCTCTCAAATTGGAAGGGAATCACTTTCCTGTGTTTTATATTTCCTTATGAGAGTTTAGAATATACTGAATCAGCAAAAAGGAAATAGACTGTTCACTCTTTTTGAGGAAGAAATGTTTAGGGTAAAATTATCTCATTTAAGAAACATTAGTTAATTCTAACTCTTACCCTTATGGACTTTATAATTCAATTGAATAAAGTAGACAAACAACTAGGTAATAATAGTAGCCAGCAGCCCCCACCTCATATACATTGACTGTGCCATCCCCAGCTACCCACAGTTTGGCCCACTGAACTTCCAGCAGCTGGTCATGGAGATGTCCTCTTCCTTGGGTCACTTTTGCTCATTCCCTAGGCAGACCCTGCATTGGGAGGGGGCTTCCACATAACTTTCCTTCCCAATGGGAGTTTGGCTCAGAAACTAAGTCCCTGATCTTAATCTCTAGGTAGTGTTCCAGTCTACTCCTGGGGCACCTGCCCTTTTTATTCATTCAGCAAACATTGATTGTCAACTGGATCAGACATCCTGTCAAGTGCTGGAGATATTAAAATGATAAATAAATTGCCTCTGCCCTTGAGGGGCTCAGAGGCTGATAAAGAGGTGTACCTATAAAAGTATTAATGAACCAAATATAAACATTCTGATAACGGTATTTGTGGGGTGCTTCTGGAACTGAAGAGGAGAAAGTCCTTAGCATCATCTGGAAAAGAAGAGAGCGTGGGAAATAACTCACAGGGAGTGGATACCCAAGATGATTCTCAAAGGAGGAATAAGAAGTTACTTGGTGGGCAAGAAGGAAAGGACATGTTGAGCCCAGGGAAGTACATAAGCAGAGGATGGAGATTTGTGAAAGAGCTCTTGTCAGTATCCCACCAGGGAGACTGGAGGTTCTAACTCTGAATTTGAGTGTGTAGGCTGCAACCCTATTTCCAAGCATCAGTGCTCTTCCCACCTGTTGGCACAAGGCACTACTTCCATTTATTTTCTTTTTAAGAATGATTCTTTTGTATTTAAAAAATCATTTTATTCATATAATTTGCATACCACAATTCACCCGTTTAAAGTGTACAGTTCAATGGTTCCTAGAATGTTTACAGAGTTGTGTAACCATTGCCGTAATCTAATTTTAAAGCCTTTCCATAATCCCATAAAGAAAACTTGTACCCACTAAGAGTCAGTCTCCACTCTCCCTCCCTCACATAGAGCCCAAGGCAACCACTACTATACTATCTCCAAATATTTGGACATATACAATATGTAGTCTTTTCTGACTGGCTTCTTTTACTTAGTGTAATGTTTTCAAGGTTCATCCATGTTGTAGCATGTACAGTACTTCATCCCTCTTTATGACAGAATAATATTCCATAGTATGTATATACTGCATTTTGTTCATCCCTTCATCAATTGATGGACATTTAGTTGTTTCTACTTTTTAGCTATTGTGAATAATGCTATTGTGAACATTTGTATACATATTTTTTCATGTACAAATGTCTTCTTTTATCTTGGGTATACACCTAAGAGTGAAATTGCTGGTTCACATGATGCACAGAAATTGTATAAATACCCAGTTGTATTTAACTTTTTGGGTAGCTGATGAAGTATTTGCCCAAGTGGCTGTGCCATTTTTCATTCTTATTAGCAATATATGAGGGTTCCTGCTTTTTTACATCCTTGTCAGCACCCATTATCTGTCTTTTTATTATAGCCATTCAAGTGGATACAAAGTGGTGTCTTGTAGTTTTTGTTGACCTTTCCTTAAAGACTCCTGATATTGAGCATCTGCCTTTGCCTAGTAAGCACTGGTGTGCCATTGCTTCTTAATCCAGTGATGCAAACATTATCTGAACTATGATATAAGTGGTAGTAGTGTTTTGTGGGCCTAGCCTAGCATTAAGGGCAATCATATTTCAACCATGTTCCAGTGTAAGGTCAAAGCCCCTCCCCATACTATGCACTGAGATATGCAAATACCTTTTTATCTTTATGGTAATTTACAAAGTAATTTCTAAGGCATTATTTCACTTGGATGTTAACATGTATATGTGAGGTAGGCATTATAATCATTTTACAGAGATTTAAGAGAAAACTGAGGCCCAGAGAAGTTAGAGAATTTGCAGAGACTCATACAGCTAGCAAATCTTAAGATAAGAACCTGAATGTGAGTCTTCTTAATTTAACTACAATACCATGCCATTATGATACAGCAATTGACCAAAAATGGTAAGGGGAATGTAAATGTTTGTCCAAAGTAATTTATACCTGAGGATTGGAAGCAGGGGACTCCTGTAAGAGAAGCCTCAAAGCCTCATAGATAAATCAGGAGGGTAGCCTATGAGGAAGGGGCTAAAGACAAAAAGAAGCAAGGTGTGTAAGGAAACAATGAGGATGGATTTTAATTGAGAATAGTGAAAGATGAGATGTGAAAGTATGATTTATACCTGTTGTTTTGTCTTGTTTCTCCTCCCATTCTGACCACATGGTTCAGATGGAAGAATCTGTGTTTTCATATGACCTCATCCTCATTCCTGACTAAAGATTATTGGTCCAGATATGATCACCTGATCTAGGCTGGACCAGTTAGAGAGCTTTCTCAATAATTGTGAAATTGAGAAAGAAAAAAGCATGTTAGTCTCTCCCCACTGATGGAAATCATAAGTTATAAATTCCAGCAGCTTTTGATAATTATATTTCCCATCCTGAGGGGGAGAATTATCTGCTATAAAGGTGAATAATATAGACACCAAAGATAAGCCAGGTAAGAGTAGAGGGCTAGGCAAAGTCCTGCTGTGCTCAAATATCTGGCTTTAACTGTTCTTGAGATTCAGCTACTTGTGTCAGTGACAAGATATCTTAAATATGAAAGATAAAATGAATTTCTAAAATTAATCAATGCCATAGACCTTGCAAAAAAGTAAGACTCTTTCTCTTCCAATATAGAATTGGAAGTTTCTACAATCTTGGTCAATAGCTTAAGTGGTTCAAAGAGGTTGCCAGAGTCTACAATCTTTTGCACAAAATACTGAGCCTGGGGACAGTGGGAGATTCTAAAATGTTTACAGCATTGCTGTTGGCCCTAGACTGCTTATCACTGAAGGAGTTTAGGACATGCCATCCTGAAATAGGCTGCTTTGGTATGTTGATTATTTTGAGCTGAAGGCACTTGAAAAGCAGCAAATGCTGGCAGGAGACTTTCTCTGAACATCTCTTATCTGCCTAAAGGTAGGTCCAGGTCCTCTAAAAGGAAATCAATTGTCTTAATTCCCTGGACCCCCAGGGAAGATTCCCTTATCACAGGAAAGGAATGTAGAAGTTGACATCACACCCAGACAAGCTTTGTAACAAACCATCATATCTCCCATATATTCTTCTTAGGACTCTCATTTTTTTCTAAAAATTATTTACCCTCTCCTAAATGACCTACATCCCTCTCTCCCTTTCCTCCATTAGGATGGTGTAGAAGCTCTCAAATATCACCACTCTTTGAGAGATTTACGTTTTTTTCCCCGTGATGCCCCTGTGCACGTAATGTTATATAACCCTTCATCAATGGACACTTAGGTTGATTTCATATCTTTACTATTGTGAATAGTGCTGTGATAGACATACAAGTGCAGGTATCTTTTTGACATAATAAATTATTTCCCATTGAGTATATACCTAGTAGTGGGACTGTTGAACTGAATGGTACTTCTATTTTCAGCTTTTTGAGAAACCTCCATACTGTTTTCCATAGAGATTGTACTAATGTACATTCCCACCAAGAGCACATAAGCATTTTTTTCCTCCACATTCTTGCCAACATTTGTTTGTTTTAGACTTTTTAATAATAGCCATTCTGACTGGTGTGCAATGGTATCTCACTGTGGTTTTAATTTGTATCTCTTTGATGATTAGTGATGCTGAACGCTTTTTCATGTTTCTTGGCCACTTGTATTCTTCTTTTGAAAAATGTCTGCTCATGTCCTTTGCCCACTTTTCAATGGGTTTTTTTCAACATTTGTTTTTTGGTTGAGTTGTTTGGGTTCTTTGTAGATTCTAGATATTAGCTCTTTGCCAGATTCATAGTTTGCAAATACTTTTTCCCTATTCTGTAGGTTACCTGTTTGCTATGTTGATTGTTTCTTTTGCTGTGAAGAAGTTTTTTAGTTTAGTTATTAAGTCCTGTTTGTCTATTTTTTTTTTTGCATTTGCTTTTGAGGACTTAGTCATAAATTCTTTGCCTAGGCAATGTCTAGAAGAGTTTTTCCTAGGTTTTCTTTTAGGATTTTTATAGTTTGGGGTCTTATGTTTAGATATGTAATCCATGTTGAGTTAATTTTTGTATGTGATCAGAGGTATGGGTCCAGTTTCATTATGCTGCATATGGCTATCCAACTTTCCCAGCCCCATTTATTGAATAGTATGTCATATCACCACCATTTATTTTTATTGATTTGTCAAGGATCAGTTTGTTTTAAGTATATGTCTTTATTACTGGTTCTCTATTCTGTTCCATTGATCTATGTGTCTATTCTTGCACCAATCTTATGCTGCTTTGGTTACTATGGCCTTGTAGTAGAATTCGAAGTCAGGTAATGTAATGCCTCCAGCTTAGTTTTTCTTCTTCAGGATTGCTTTGGTTATTCAGGCTCTTTTTTGGTTTCATAAGAATTTCAGGATTTTTTCTCCTTGTAAATTTCTCATTCATATACTGAATTGATTTGCTTATTTCTTTGTATTGGTTTTCAGATTTCTTTTTCTTTCCTTTTTTTTTTTTTTTTTTTGAGACTGAGTCTCACTCTGTTGCCAGGCTGGAGTGCAGTGGCGCGATCTTGGCTCACTGAAACCTCTGCATCCTGGGTTCAAGCGATTCTCCTGCCTTAGCCTCCCAAGTAACTGGGACTACAGGTGTGTGCCATGCCCAGCTAACTTTATTTTTAGTAGAGATGGGGTTTCACCATGTTAGCCAGGATGGTCTCGATCTCTTGACCTTGTGAACTGCCCAACTTGGCCTTCCAAAGTGTTGGGATTACAGATGTGAGCCACCACATCCGGCCCAGGTTTCTCTTAATCTAATGGAGCTTCTCTGAAATCAATATTTTGAATTCTTGATCTGGCATTTTAAGTAATTCTTCTTGATTGGGAACTGTTGCTACACAATTGTTATGGTCCTGTGGTAGCATCATATTTCCCTGCTTTTTCACATTTCCTGTGTCTTTCCATTGATATCTGCACATGTAGTATAGAGGTTGTTTGTTCTAATTTTTTGAAATGGTTTTTGTAAGAAAGAATTTTTTCCTGAGTATGTATGTATGCTGTTGATTAAGATACTTTAGTTTTGGCTTTGGGTGCCTGCAACAGTGTGATCTTCATATAACTTCTTCAGCAGTACATAGGATCAGTGGTATCTATGATTTCTTCAGTGACTTAAGGTATAGCTATTCGCTGAGATTGTGGTGAAGTCTATCTGGGGACTTGGATGGCACATGAGCCAGTCTTTGGGCTTCAGTGGTGGCAGCAATGGGGTGAGTATGCCTGTTTTAGGCCCCAGAGCAGCTGACACTGGCACCATGTTACTGGATTCTAGAGGGCTTATCCTTAGGTCTCCAGGTGGGTTGCTTAGAAGCTAGTAGTGGGAGCAGTGGGCCAGCTATGTGGGTGGGTTCTCAGACCTCTGGGCAGTGGGTGTGCTGTGGGTGATGAAAGTAGCAGCAGTGAAGCAACCACTGGGAACCAAGAAGTCTGTGTTGGTGTTGCTGGAAGCTGCAATAGGCTGGGAAGCCTAGTCCACAATCCCACAGCCACCCATAGCAGGGCAGTGGGCATTGTCCTGAGTGTGTTCAGAAGAGATTGGTCTCCCCTGTTCCTCCCCAAGATGGGGGCAGCTGTAGGGGGCAGCCTAGCATTAAATCCTCAAAATGGCACCTTGATCTTGCAACCAGTGAGGGCAGTGAGGCCCCTTCCAATCAGGTAGTATGGGCAAGAAACTGTGGGGAGTGTGGTTCACTTGTGTCTCAGTCTTATAGCAGCCCATTGCAGAACAGTGGTATTATTCTAGATATGCATAGGAGAGCCTAGTTCCCCTGATCCTCCCTAGCTGGGCAGCAGCTGCAGCCATAGATCAGCCTGAACTTAGCCTGAGGGCAGGGCACAGCCCAGCATTAGACACAAAATGGTGCTTTGGGCCTGGGTCCAGGAGGGTGGGGCACCTCCCAGGCAAGCAGTGTGGGCAAGATGCTACAGGGAGTGCAAGTGTAGTCTACTCACATCTCAGTCTCAACAGCAGCCTGCAGCAGGGCAGTAGGGACCCTCCCAGGGGTGCATGGGAGTACCCACCCTCTCCCTATACCTCCTAGAATCAGTGCCGCAGCAGCCGCCATGTCTGTAGATCGCTAGTATCCAGACTTTCAGAATGGTGCCCAGCTAAGGGTGCTCTTGGCTGGGAGGCATGTGGGGCTCCCTTTCTGGAGCAATGTCTCTAAGCAATCTTATTATTATTATTATTATTATTATTATTATTATTAAATTATACTTTAAGTTCTGGGGTACATGTGCATAATATGCAGGTTTGTTACATAGGTATACACATGCCTTGGTGGTTTGCTGCATCTATCCCCCCAGGTATTTTTCCTGTTATCCCTCCCCAATCCCCTAACCCTCTGATATCCCTCCCCTAGCCCCCCCACCCCCTGACAGTCCCCTTTGTGTGATGTTCCCCCTCCATGTCCATGTGTTCTCTGAGCAATCTTTAGGCAGCTTTGTGTGTCAGGTCTGAGGCCCTAGTGGGTTGAGAGATTCTCTTGTAGCCAAAATTGTAAAAACCCATTTTGGAGCCCTGAGAGTTTCCCCGCATCCAGGAGCCTCTCCTGGCTCTCAGCGCCCTGGCTGTCCCAAACCCTCTCCTTATTTACTTCTGGTGCTTCCCATGTCTTCTCTGGTGAATTCTCTTTTTGATGATCTGTTTGAAGTGTGAGTATCTGCTTACTATTCTGGTTCCTCTCCATGCAGTGGGCATGTACTTCTTATGTCTAGTTAGCCTTCTTGATCCCTCTCTCCTCCCATTATCTATTGGGCTCACTCTATGGTATTTTTTTTCAATTTTTATTTTTGCATACCTGTTTAGAGAACTATTAACCTGTTTATATTTTTATGTTTTTATTTACCTGTTGAGTAATTTTGATAGTTTGGGGCTTTGTGTGTTTTGGAGCAGTTGGATTTAGTGATATGTCATCATCTTCCAGGATGCCCTCTGAGAGACCCCAGATTTGATCCATCTTACATGAACACACTAGGTATGACCAGTATAAAAATCTGTAGCCATTATGTTCCCACCAATGAGAATCTACTGTACATAATTATGTCTTGTTACACTTGAGAAAATATGGACTAGAAGTAGATTTATTGTCCTGGAAGAGCTGTCCAGGAAAGCTTGAAATGTTGCCTTCTTTTTCATTAATGATAATAAGCACAAGCAGTAAATAAGTAATAAATAACTATAATTAAGCAATATCAAACACTCTTTAAAAATTAGTCTTTGTAGCATCTACATAATTGATGAGTTGAATTGTGACACTTTGGTAGTCTTCACAATTCCAAAATTGGAAGTTTTCTTTTTGTTCTGGATAATTCAATACCTTTGTTCATTCCTTACTCAATGTAAAATGTTGTCTTAAAAGAGATTAAAAAAAAAAGACTGTAGAGCAGCCTGGGGTTTGGGGGAATGTAGAAGCAAAATGAAAGAGCAACTGAGCTTTTTCCACTGGTAAAGACAGAAGTGTGTTCAGGCTGCTTGTGTGTTTCCAACTTCAGGGATTTTTTAATATCACCCTCTTTTCTATTCAGCACTTCTCCAGTTTACCCTCCATCCAAGACACAGATGCAGAAGTTAATGAACAAGTGGACAACAAAAAATGAAGTACAAGTATTCATCAGACATTACCGAATACATACATTATTGAAATAAAAAGCATGAGAAACTATATTAGCAAATGAATTTGGAGTTTAGGGACCTCTGATTAGGAGTATAATACATTTGGATTCTCTCTCTTTTTAAACAAATTCTCCATGTATTCCTACATTTGGATTCTCTCTCTTAAAACAAATTTTCCATGTATTCTTAAATATGACCTGCCTTAACTGGCAGCTAAACGTATTGCTGATGTCTTTTTAAAGGGAACTCTGTAGCTTCTTCTTCCCTATAGCTCAGGTAGACAGCCTCAGGTCTGAAGTTCTGCATAGAGCCAGTCCAGCTTTTAGTGGCAAAATGACCCCCAGAGTAAACAAAGAAACATGACCAGTTACCCCCAGAGGGAATTACTTGTCTCACTTGTAAACCAAGTATCGGGAGAAGTAAGCCAGTAAGTGCAAAGTCAACCTCACCAGGGAGTATGGCATGGAATCTTTTCCATAACTTAGGCTAGACATTCTGCTATGTGTTATGCCTGTTGATGTTTCCTTATCTTTATGAGAAAAGGAAACATGCCAGCCTTCTAGTAAAGGCCTTTGGATTAAATTCTCTGAAGGAAACTGGCCTCACCTAATAAACTCACCAGAACATAAAAGGACATGGAAAAAAAATAATAAAACTAATGTGCTAATCAGTTCAATAAATGCTCGAAGCTGGCCTGAAATCAAATAAAAGACAGGAAAGGATGCCTTATTTCAAAGCTTTGTGACGCAGTGATGAGAAAAATTTCTCTTGTATTTGAATCACTGAGGGGAAAATAGTAGTTCATTCAGGAGAAGTCAAGAAACACCAGTGGCAGTTTTAAACAGTAGTATCATTTTTCTTTCTATCTTCTACCAAAATTGATGGAAGCTCTCATATGGCAAGGGGCTTGGTACCTTTGCCTTCTTTCTTATTAGCTGCGTGATCAATGTGAAGCCTGATTCCTGAGTATTGGCAATTCTCCCCTCTATTCCTCCAGTTCCCTGTATCCAGCCCTGGAAAAGTTAGAAAGTAGGTGAAGGTTTTCTTTGTGAAACACCTATTATATGCAAATCCCCTTTGACCATCTGATCAGTGGAAAAGCCATGTAGATCATAAAATCAATTAATACCACTGTGTTAGTCATGTAATGCATTCACCTGTCTAGAAATGTGGCATTTTCAAAGGAAGCAGGGAAAACTTTCATAAATATAGACATGTCAAAAGGTGAAATTCCAGCCACAGTGAGCTCTGCATGGAATATGAATGCTTTGGGGTCAGTGCCAGTCTTGACATCTGTGATGGTTAATTTTATTTCAATTCAACTGAGCCACAGGGTGCCAGATATTTGGCTAAACATTATTTCCAGGTATGTCTATGAGGGTGTTTTCTGCATAGGATTAGCATTTGAATTGCTGGATTCAGTAAAGCGGATTGCCCTCCCCAATGTGAGTAGGCATCATCTAATCCACTGAGGGCCTGAATATAACAAAAAGCAAAGGAAGGGAAAATTTTTCTCATCTTTGTCTACCTGCTTGAGCTGGGTCATCAGTCTTCTCTTGCCTTTGGACTAGGATTTATACCATCATCTTCTCTGGTTTTCAAGCCTTCAGATTCAGGCTGGAACTTTAACATTGACTCTCCTGCTTCTCAGGCCTTCTGATTCAGACTAAACTGCACCACCAGCTTTCATGGGTTTCCAAATGTAGATAGCAAATTGTGGAACATCACCTTCATAACTGCATGATTATGAGCCAATTCCTTTTAATAATGAATTGAATTTCTTTCTTCTCTCTATATATATTTAAATTATATTAATTTATATAATACTAAATGGTAAATATATAAATTTATATATTTAAATTTTTTATATATTTAAATCTATATAAATTTATATAAATATACACATATAAAATGTATTTATATCAATTTTAATATATTTATATGTAAATATTTACTTGTTTATATAACTATATTATTTATATAAAATATATACTTATAAAATTATATATTTATTTATAAATGTATACTTATTTATATAAATATATATGGAATTCATGTTAATTTTGTTAGATGTGATTATTTTATTGTCTCTATATAGAAGAATATCCTGATTTTGTTGGTGATGCATACTCAACCATTGAAAGGTTGTACCTGTTCCTAGGGCTGCCATAACAAATCACTACAAACTTGGTGGCTTAAAATAACAGAAATTTATTCTCTCAAAGTTCTAGAAACCAGAATTTTTACTGAAATGAATTTGGCAGGACTGTGCTACCTCTCATGGCTCTAGGGGAGAATCTAACTTTGCTTTTTTCAGCTTGTATTAGCTCCTGGCATTCCTTGGCTTGTGACTGCCAAGGAATGTGTATGTTAAATCTCCCTCTGCCTTTCTCTTACAATGAAGCTTATCCTTAGATGTAGGGCCCACTGGGATAAGCCAGGATGATCTCCTCATCTAAAGATTCTTAAGTTAGTTACATCTGCAAAGACCCCTTTTCCAAATAAGGTAACATTCCATCTTTTAAAATATAGGGTAATATTAATAGGTTCTGCAGATTAAGGCATGGCTATACATTTTTGAAATCACCATTCTATCTACTAAAGGTGTGACATAAAAGAAGATCTAAAATTTACTTTTACATGACTCAGTAAAAATAAATGTGGATGAAATAAATAAGATAAAAAGTTAATGGTTGATAAATCTAGGTGGTGGATATATGGGAGTATATTGTACTAGTCTAAAATTTTTTGCTTAGGATTTTCATAATAAGCCAAGTTTAAGTTCCCCATTTTTGACAGGAGAGTCTCATTTAGGGAGCTATTTTAGTGTAGTGGGACAGAGCATGGGCTCTCGGGACAGAAGATCTGGGTTTGCATTCTGCTAGGCTTGACTTTGAACAGCTGTGGGATCTTAGGTCAGTTACTTAGTTTTTTTCTTTTATAAAATGGGGATAATAATACTGAATTCAGACAATTGTTATGAGAATGAAATGAAATGATGCTCATTAAATCCTTGGCACATTGAAAGGACCTGGCAAATATTAGCTACATTAATAATTATGCTGAGTCTTTCAGGATGTCCCCTTCCAACATTCCATTGTTAGCTAAGAGAGACACACTTAGAAAGGGGGTGCAGGGGATTCCCAGTTTGTGTGTGTGTTTAGGAGTGGAGAGCATGAAGGAACGTAAGTAAAGTATTTACACAAGTCACATGGGCACAGGACAAACCTGCAGCAGCGACTGAGGAGATAGGGAGATTCTAAAAGCAAGGGGAAACCCTTGAAGACTTTTAGGCAATCTTCTAATAGCTATTGCTCAGCCCATTTCTTAGCCATAATGCTGATGGAATTAATGCAAATTCTAAAAATACCTATCATATCTAGAAAGCTGCTTCAGTGCTAAGTGACTGACTCAACCTAAATGAAAACGTTATTTATCGGGACTCTACATTTCTTGAACAACTCCCAGTGCTCATGAGGAGGTTGCTGCTTTTGGAGTATTAGAGGAGGCTCAGGTGTGACTTTGCCGTTAGGGAATCCCATTGTTCCAACAGGAAGCTTAGCTAGCCTGCTCAGGTGAGTACTGTGGCTACTGCTTCCTTCTCCTCCCACACCTCAGGGTGTCAGCACAGCTATAAGCAATTCACCTTTTATAATTAGGGTGTCATTTCATTTTTAGATTAAGGGCATGAAGGCTTTCACTTGCCCCGCATCTCACTTAGCATCATATTTTCCCTCAACCTCTTGCAGTCACCAAACATGTGCAAGACCAGGAACAAAATAAATGAAAGAACTACAATAACACAAAGATAAAGCCAGCAAGAGCAAAAGAAATGAAATGACATCCCTGCAGGGATATGCGTCTTCCTGAAAAGTCCTGCAGGTGCTTTTTCGAAACAAATCTTTGGAATTACTCCCTAGTGTTGTCACTGCTCCCCACTACATGAAATATGATCATAAGCAAAATAACAAGTCTCAAAGTTTAGGTCTAAGCTACAAAGCTGAAACCCCTTGTGGAAGCAGTGCTACTAAAACTGCTTTTGCTGTATCCCATAGGTTTTGGTATTTTGTGTTTCCATTATCATTTGTTTCAAGCAGATTTTCAATTTCCTTCTTATAATTTCTTCATTGACCCACTGGTCATTCAGGAGCATGCTGTTTAATTTCCCTGTATTTGTATGGTTTCCAAAATTCCTCTTGTTATTGATTTTCAGTTTTACTCCGCTGTGGTCAGAGAAGGTGCTTGATGTGATTTCAATATTGTAAAACATTTTAAGACTTGTTTTGTGACCTAACATATGGTCTATCCTTGAAAATGATACATGTGTTGAGGAAAACAATGTTTATTCTGCAGCCATTTGATGAAATGTTCTGTAAATATCTATTAACGTCCATTTGGTCTATATTAAAAATTAAGTCCAATGTTTCTTTGTTGATTTTCTATCTGAAAGGTCTGTCCGATGCTGAAAGTGGAGTGTTGAAGTCTCTATGATTGTATTGGAGCCTATCTTTCTCTTTAGCTCTGATAAAATTTGCTTTATATCTCTGGGTGCGCCAGTGTTGGGTGCATATATATTTAAAACGTTACATCTTCTTGCTAAATTGACCCCTTTATCATTATACAGTGACCTTCTTTGTCTCTTCCTATAGTTTTCGTCTTGAAATCTACTTTGTCTGATATAAGTACAGCTACTCTTACTCTTTTTTTGGTTTCTATTTGCATGGAATATCTTTTTTTTCCCTTTGTTTTCAGTCTATGTGTGTCTTTATAGTTTATTTGGTTTCTTGTAGATGATAGATCAATGGGTCTTTTCATTGGACACACTTAGTCTATTTACATTCAATGTGATTACTGATAAATAAGAACTATTTCTGCCATTTTGTTATCTGTTTTCTGATTGTTTTGTGGTCTTCTGTTCCTTCTTTCTCTTCCTCATTTCTTTAGTGAAGGATTTTTTCCTTCAGTGATATAATTTATTTTGTTGCTTTTTATTTTTTGTAGCCGTTGTATGTTCTTTGGTTTGAGGTTACCATGAGGGTTGCAAATAGTATTTTATAAACTATTACTTTAAACTGATGACAACTTAATACTGATTGTATAAACAAACACAGAGAAAATGAATAAAAACTATACACTTCAAATTCATTCTCCCAATTTTTAGCTGTTCGTTGTTTCTATCTATATCTTACTATACTGCCTATGTCTTGAAAACTTCTAGTTATTATTTTTAATTGGTTCATCTTTTCATCTTTCTTCTTAAGATATGAGTCGTTTACATACCATAATTATGGTGTTACAATATTCTTTCTTTTTCTTTGTGCTTACTATTACCAGTGAGTTTTGTAGCTTCAGATGGTTTTATATCGTTCATTAATGTTCTTTTCTTTCTGACTGAACTACTTCCTTTAGCATTTGTAGTAGGATAGCTCTGATGTTGATGAAATCCTTCCAATTTTGTTTGTCTGAGGATGTCTTTAGTTTTCCTTTACGTTTGAAGAATATTTTTACCAGATACACTATTCTAGGCTAACTTTGTTTTCTTTCAACACTTAAATATGTCATGCCACTCTCTTCTGGCCTGTAAGGTTTATACTGAAGAGTCTGCTGCCAGACATATGGGAGCTCCATTACATGTTGTTTGTTTCTTTTCTCTTGTTGCCATTAGGGTCCTTTTTTGACCCTTGACCTTTAGAAGTTTGATTATTAAATGCTGTGAGGCAGTCTTTGAGTTAAATCTGCTTCGTGTTCTATAACCTTCTTGTATTTCGATATTGATATCTTTCTCTATGTTTGGGAAGTTCTCTGTTATTATCACTTTGAAAAACTTTCTAACCCTATCTCTTTCTCTATCTTTTCTTTAAGGCCAATAACTCTTCGATTTGCCCTTTTGAGCTATTTTCTAGATCCCATAGGCATGCTTCATTGCTTTTTATTATTTTTTGTTGTGGTTTCCTTTGACTTTGTATTTTCAAGTAGCTTGTCTTCAACCTCACTAATTCTTTCTTCTGCTTGATCAATTCTCCTATTGAAAGACTCTGGTGAATTATTTAGTATGGCAATTGCATTTTACAGATCTGCTTTATTCTTTTTAATTATTTCAATCTCTGTTAAATTTGCCTGATAGGATTCTGAATTCCTTCTTTGTATTATCTTGATTTTCTTTGAGTCTCCTCAAAACAGCTATTTTGAATTCTCTGTCTGAAAGGTCACATATCTGTTTCTTTAGGATTGGTCTCTGGTGCCTTATTTAGTTCATTTGGTGAGGTCATGCTTTCCTGGATGGTCATGACACTTGAAGATGTTTGTCTGTATTTAGGCATTAAAGAGTTAGGCATTCATTGTAGTCTCCTCAATCTGGGCTTGTGTGTACCCATCTTCTTGAGAAGACTTTCCAGATATTCAAAAGGACTTGGGTGTTGTGATTAAGCTGTATCTGTGTTAGGGGCCACCCCATGCCCAATAATGCAGTGGTTCCTCCAGACTCATAGAGGTACTGCCTTGATGGTCTTGGATAAGGCACACCTATGGGATCTAGAAAATAGCCTCAAAAGGGCAAGTCTAAGAGTTACTGTCTTAAAGAGAAGATAGAGAAAAAGACAGGGGTAGAAAGTTTATTCAAAGAGACAATAACAGAGAACTTCCCAAACCTAGGGAAAGATATCAATATCCAAATACAAGAAGGTTATAGAATACCAAGCAGATTTAACTCAAAGCCTGCCTCACTGCATTTAATAAACTCCCAAAGGTCAAGAATTCTGTGAATTACCAGACAGAGACTCTTGTTCTCTTCCCTTACTTTCTCCCAAACAGAACCTCTCTCTCTGTTCTGAGCCACCTGGAACAAGCAACCTTGTGGCCAGTGCCACTAAGACTGTGCTGGGTCAGACCTGAAGCCAGCACAGCACTGGGTTGTTGCCCGAGGCCTACTATAACCACTCCTTGGCTGCAGGTTATGTTCCCTCAAGGCCCTAGGGCTCTACACTTAGCAGATGACAAAGCCAGCCAGGCCTGTGTTCTTCCCTTCAGGGTGATGAGTTCCTCCAAGCCCCACACAGGTCCAGAAGTGCCATCTGGGAGCCAAGAACTAAAAGCAAAAACCTTAGAATTCTACATGGTGTTCTAATGTACTGCAGCTGAGCTGGCATTCAAACCACAAGGCACAGTCCTTCCCACTCTTCCCATACCTTTCCAAAAAGAGAGAGCCTCACCCTGTGGCCACCACTACCATATGTTCATGGGAGTACTGCCAGAGTACCTCTGATGTTCCTTTAGAGCCCAACAGCTCTTCAGTCAGCTTGTGGTGAATGCTGCCTGGCTTAGGACTCACCCTTCAGGGGTGTGGGCTCCCCTCTGGCCCAGGGCAGGTCCAGAAATGCCATCCAAGAGCCAACTCCTGAAACTGGGTACCCCAAGAGTCCTCTTAGTGCTCTATCCCCCTGTAGCCAAGCTGGTACCTAAGGTGCAAGACAAAGTCCCCTTTACTTTTCCTTTCTCTTTTTTCATGTGGAATGTGTCTCACCCCATAGCCACCATAGCTGGGAATATGCTGAGTCTCACCTGAAGCCTGCAAGTGTCAGAGGCTTACCCAAGGCCCTCACTGTGGTACCTGGCTATTGCTGCTGGTTATTCATGGACCAAGGACTCTGTAGTTAGGATGAATCCTGACAGGACTAGGTCCTTCCCTTCAAGTCGATGGGTTCTCTTCTGATGTAGGGTATGTATAGAAATGTTGTCTAGGAGCTAGAACCTGGAAAGGGGACCTCATGACTCTGACTGATGCCCTATCTTGCAGTGGCTGAGCTGGTATCCAAAACACAAAACGAAGTTTTCCCCATTCTTCCAACTCCTCTCCTCAAGTGAAGGGAAGGGGTATCTTTTGGAGCCACAAGCTGTGCAGCCTGGGATTAGTAAGGGTAATGCCACTACTCCCTTTGCTTCCCCTGGCTGATGTCTCATTAGGTCACGTGCCCCACTCAGCACACTGTCACTGTCTCTGGGCCCAGTTCAGCACTTGTGCTTGCTTAGGAGTTGTAGTCCCGGTGGCCTAGACTGCCACTGTAGCCCATGGTGAAAGGCTTGCAGGAACTCAAGTCTAGACTGCTCGGATCCACAATTACCTTCTGTTTAGGGCTGGATTAAATTCTCCCTCCATGGGTGAGCATCAGCTAAGTTTGGTCTAGCTTTTTATTTTATAATAGTGCATCACTGAACTCAATGCCTCACAATTGCTGCACTCTCCCTCTCGCCAGTGTACAGAAAAGCTCTCTGCAACATGCCACTGCTGCCGCAGGATGAGGGAGGGGTGATATCGGTGATTCAAGACTGTTTTACCTAACTCTTCAGTGCCTCTTCCAGTGATATAAAGTTAAAACCAGGTACTATGAGTGCTCGCCTAATTTTTTATTCTTAGGAAGGTGCTTTTTTAATGCAGACAGTTGTTAGATTAGTGTCTTTGCAGGGGGTGGGAGACAATCAGTGAGCCTTCTATTCTGCCATCTTGCTCTGCCCCTTACCAACTCAGCACCCAGAATTTTTTAAAGTGCCCTGATATTTCTAATTGTCCCCTAATTTCTAAGCAAACTTTGACAGTAACTGGTGTAGAGGTTTTTTTATTTTCTTGAATTACTGGAGGGCCAGACACAAAATGCTTGGTTCAACACCAAGTGACTCTACTAGCTGAATGTTAGAATTTTCTGAAGAGCTTTTAAATAATAAAATTGCCTGAGATCCACTCCTGGTAGTTCAGATTTAATTAGTTTAGGGAAGGGCCCAAACATCGGAATATCTCAAACCCCACCTGATTTTTATATGCATCCAGGTTAGGAATCACTATTTAAGATATTGCAAGAAGGAACTAAAAAACACCTTTAATTGTCATAGGAAAAATAGAGCTTACAGAGAGAAAATATGATGGTTCTAAACACACACATATATATAGGGTAGCAATTGCTTGCTTTGGTATTTTGTAATAAGAAATCTAACTTTTTTGTAGATGATGGCAGGGATTGAAGTAGCATTAAGCATACGGTTGGATTACCACATCCACATTTAAACCTCCTTTTAGTCTACTTATTTTCAGAGTTAAAAAATAGCACAGTGTTTTGTATATAGCAGATAGTCAATATTTAATGTCCTGTCAGATAAAGGCAATATTATAACATTTCTGGGATGATTTCCATCCTGAAATAATAAAAATGTGGCAATAATGAAGATGTATTATAAAATAAAGCATGATATATTATGCTTATTTTATTATATATTATATATTATAATGAGCATAATATATCATGCTTTATATTATATATAATATATTTATATACTACCAAATATATATTATATTACTATATGTAGTCAAGAAACAGAAAGAAGGTCAGTATGGGTGGAGCAGAGTAGGCAAGGGGGCAAGAGTATGTGAGGCTGACAGGAGGTAGATCTTGTAGGACTTTGTACCCAAGATAAAGAACTTGGATTTTATGTTTTATAGTAAAGAAACATTGGAAGGTTTTAAAGCAGAGGAGTGACAATCTGACTTGTTGTTTATAAAGACCACTCTGGTTTCTATTTGTAGAATGAACTACAAAGAGCCAGTATGGAAATGGTCAACCCAGACAGGAGCCTATCAGAGTAGTCTGGGAAAGACGAAAGTGACCAGGATAAAGTAGGAGTAGTGAAGTGGGAAGGAGGTGAATTAATGTGGGATACATTTTGGAGGAAAAGTCAAAAGATTGAATTGGGGCACTGAGGAAAATAAAGGAATCAAGGATAATTCCTAGTTACGGTCTAAAAGAACTGGGTACATGATACTATGAAGACTGGAGAAAGACCAGGATCGGGGTGGGTGTGCAGAATCAAGAGTTTCAAATATAGTAAGTTTTAGATGTCTGTCAGATTTTGAGGCAGTAACAAGTAGGCAGTAACCTACAGAAATCTGATAAATTGGGCTCAAGATATCCAAGTTGGGCCATAATTGGTGCCTTGATGATATTTAAAGCCAAGGTGCAGATGAGCACATTAGAGAAACAAAGGAGTCCTACAAAGGTGCCCAGACACTGGCACTTGGAGGACACACAGAAGAGGAACAAGGCAGCAGTGGAAACAAGAAAAGTGTAGCTGGGGAGGCTGGAGAAAAACCAGACAGGCATTGAAGCAGAGAGAAGGAAGTATTTCAGGAAAGGGGTTGTCAACTACCCCTTCAAGCAATATATAAACAAAATAGCATTGCCTAGCTTGAAAAGAGCAATCTTGGTGAAGTTGGTGGGTATGCAGTACCTTTTAGAATGAGAGGCAAGGAAGTGGAGATAGTTACTTTGGACAACATTTTTAGTAACACTGAAGTGACATTTCAACCAATATTTGCAATACAAAAAAAGAAAATACTTCGATTTGCTAAAATCAGTTCAAATCAGCAGGGAGAATGATCATTTTATAAATGACCTTGGTATAATTTATTATTTATTGGAAAAAAAGTAAATAATTTGATTAAAATTTTAGAAAAAATGGAAGTAATACTTCAAAAATATAACAAGTCTGTCTCTAACTGGTAGTATAATGGGTGTTTTCCTTTTGTAGTTATACATTTTTCTAAATTTTCCATAATATAATCTTGTTTAATTAAAAGAATTGATGTCTTTTTTTTAAGAAAACCAAAGAATTTTAGCAAGCCTCTAGGCTCAAAACCAAATTAAACCAATTCAATACAACAGACTATTGGCATTGCATCAGGTTCCTACCGTCTAGAAAGGTGTGAAATATAAGAATGTCAAGGAGGATGTATAACACAAGGTAAAGCGAGGTAAGAGTTCCAATCAGAGCACAAAGCACCTATGAGAAGTCAAAAGAAGGGCTTATAACTCCTGGTTCCTAGTCAGAGTTTCAGAGTAAAACTCTGAAAATAAAAGAACTTGACAAAGGGAAAGTCATGGTGACTGGGTCATGATGAGCAACATTACTAGAGTGGTAAGGCAGAATCTGTACCTCATTAAGTCGCTCTGTGGGAGTAATCCACAGGACATGATGAGCAACCCACATTTACCACCAAGAGCTCTTCAGTGAAGTTAGAAATGGAGAAAAATCTAAGAGACTCCCCTTCCTTTTCCCTCAGGAATGCCTACTCATCAATTAAATAAAGAATAGCTAAGTAACATGTCTAACCAGGATCGCTAAAGTGTGTGTGTATGCATGTATGTGTCTCCATCGCCACAGGAAATAGTAATAAGCTGTTCACAGCCCTGTACTCTTTCTGGGTCTTGTGTCCAGTGCTCAAGTAGCTTGTCTGAGTCCAATTAGGGAAGGGTTAGCTCTGATTAAGTTTAAAGAAATGTGGTTAGTGAAATAAGCCACAAAATGAAGACTTCAGAACTGGGATTGGGTGGAGACACCACTCCTCTCTGTTTTACATGGTGCCTGTTATTGCTGTGGGTTTTGGAGATTCACTGGATCAGTCTATTACTCATGGTAAAGTCTACTGATATAGCATGTTGCAAAGATGAGAAGGATCTGAATTTCTGCATCTGACTCAGTGGAAGATGGACGTACCTCCTTAAAATTGAGGGAGTATTCTCTGAGTGGAAGGAAGAATAAAAGGAAAAAGAAAGTATGATTCAAAATTCTACTTGTGTCTGAGTCAGAAACAATGAGTTTAAGGCTATTGTTAGCCACTGTCCCTGGTTCCCCACATTGTCCTTATGCTAGTGGTGCAGAGGAAGTGATGTGTTGTGGAGAGGGTATGTATGACTGAGTTGCTTCTATCAGGAAGCTATGAAGTCGCCAGGGTATACTTAGACCCAGAAAAAGATTTTTAAATGTCTCTTCTGGCTGTCTCAATGCATTCTTCACCCTTACAGAGAGATTGACATGTTTCCCATATCCCTGGTCAAAGATAGAATGCATTTCTCATTTCAGCTCTGAAGCACTCAAATGGTGTGTCCCAAGCTTTTGAAGTCTTCAATTCATAACCCAAAGCCAATACAAGCAAAGTGTCTGAGTGCTTTTAATATGTGTATGTACTTAACAACTTTCATTATATAAATTGTTTTCCCCTGAGATGCTTCTCATTGCTAGAAAGTCCTATTTTTCTCCTTATATTTCTTTTTAAACTTTATTTTTAAGCCAATAGATGATGTGCTTGATTTTATTTTCCATTTAATGTCAGGATATTGGGCTCTTGGCAAAGCATAATGAGGGGCCCAGTTCACTCTCAGTTTAAATGCTAAGATAATGTGCTTTGCATAAGATGAAAGAGATACCTCTCTGATGGCTGCCCTTTAGTCTGGCTGTTCTGCTTCCTGTGAATCAGTTGGGTAATCTACTGGGTATGGATAGATGGCCTCTGTTTGAACCAAGCACTCCCCTTCTCTAGCTATCATCTTCTTCCCTCTTATTACCCTAGCTAATTGTTATTCTGATTCCTGATACGCACCTTGGGCTGCCTTTGTTTGTTGGACTTATTCAGACTTTCTTCACTGACTCAACAGCCCTCCTCTTCTCTACCCACCCTCACCTTCCCTGAACTTCCAAGGAGAAGGCAAACTCATTTGTATACTTCTAGAGCAACCAGGTCACAGACCTAATGGCTACCAATGAACAACAAATTAGCAGGTGCTGCCTGCACTTGATGTCTGTATTTGGCCAAGCCATTGTTTGCTAATTTTCAATAATCTTACATGGTATTGTTTTTATATTCAGTTATTAATGAGTCCTTCTTACCTGGTTCCTCCAGTCTACCAGTTTCAAGATGATCTGTGATGAAGACTTTTCTCAGCACCTGTTGGAGAAGATCAAAGTCAAGAATTCATACTTAATTGGTACTCGCCTTCATAGCTTCCACACCCTCTTTGCACTGTCATATTCATATGGTGCAACAAATTCCCTCCCCACTTCTAGGGCATAGAAGAACCCCTTATTGTTGGAGAAACTCAAAGGATACTCTATGAATGTCTATTTGGGATTTCTAATTCTTACTTTACATTTGATCTACCATATTTTTCTCTTTATTTTGGCAATCTTTGCTCTTTAATAATATATATATATATATATATATATATATATATATATATATATATATTTTTTTTTTTTTTTTTTTTTTTGAGACGGAGTTTCGCTCTTGATACCCAGGCTGGAGCGCAATGGCGCGATCTCGGCTCACCGCAATCTCCGCTTCCTGGGTTCAGGCAATTCTCCTGCCTCAGCCTCCTGAGTAGCTGGGATTACAGGCACGCGCCACTGTGCCCAGCTAATTTTTTGTATTAGTAGAGACGGGGTTTCACCATGTTGACCAGGATGGTCTCGATCTCTTGACCTCGTGATCCACCCGCCTCGATAATATATATTTTTAAAATTACAAAATAAATGCCTTTGTGATAAACTCAGAAAATACACAAAAGGTCCAGCGAAGGGACACAGAATAACTTATAATCTCCTTATTTATTATTAACTTTAATCTATATCTTTCTAATATATTTTCTATATAGTAACCTAATTACAATCATATTTTATACACTGTATCTCTTTTTCACTCAATAATCCATTATTAATATTTCCCCATAGTAATAAATATTCTTTATAATATTAAGAATAACATAACCTTTTCTCCTACTGTAAGCACTTTCTTTTTAAGTCAGGAGTGGATTCTGAATGTTAGTACATATCTTTTTTAATACTATTGAGATATATGCTCTGGTTTCTTCCAGTAATCTACTGGCATAAAAAGCAATATCACTAGTAATAAGTAAGAGTGTCACTCCATAGCCAGACTTCATGGATATAGGGCCTGCCTCTGCCCTTACCAATGTGTTACTTAAAATAAGTTACTTAATCTTTCAACACTTTCTCATCTGTAAAAGAGGCAAAATAATGGGACCAATCTAATTTATTCTTGTGAGAATTGAATGAATATACGAGCAGATCTCAGGATACCGCCAGACACAAAACCAAAACAACATGTTTGTAATTGCTTCTCAATCTGAAAGTAACTTCACTTTGTAATGTACTCTTAATATACTGCTGAGTTTTCTCATCTTTATCTAGAACTGGGAGTGATCTCCAGTTTTTTTCATTATTCAACTTTGTTCACATTTGGCATCAAAATATATAGTCTTTTAAAAATGAAGTTAATTTTGATTTTATCCCCTGTGCTTTGAAACAATTAAAAAGAACTATAGAACAAAGTCAGAGGACAGAGAGTAGCCAGCTTCAAGACTTCCTGTAAAGATACAGTAATCAAGACAATGTGGTATTGGCAAAAGAATAGAAAAAGAGATCAATGGAACAGAATAGATTGCCCAGAAATAGACCCGCATAAGTATAGTCACCTGACATTTGACAAAGGAGGAAAGGCAATACAGTGGAGAAAAGATAATCTTTTCAACACATGATGCTGAAACAACAGGACATCCAAATGCAATGAACCTAGGCACAAACCTTACACCCTTCACAGAACTTGACTTAAATGGATCACAGACCTAAATATAAAGTGTAAAAGGTAAGTCTCCTAGAAATAACGTAGGAGAAACTCTAGATGACTTTGGGTTTGGTGATTAATTTTTAGATACAGCACCAAAGGCATGATCCCTCAAAGAAATAATTGATAAGCTGGACTTCATCAAAATAAAAAAAATATTCTGCTCTGCAAAACACTGTCAAGGGAATGAAAAGGCAAGCCACAGATTGGTAGAAAGTATTTGCAAAAGACATATTTGATAAAGGACTGTTATACTATAAAGCACTTATTCAACAATAAGAAAATAAACAACCTGATTTGAAAATGGGCCAAAGACATCTCACCAAAGAAGATATACAGTGGGAAATAAGCATATGAAAAGATGTTCCACATCATATGTCATCAAATAAATGCAAATTAAATCAATAAGATAATGATACACACCTATTAGAATGGCCAAAATCTAGAACACTGACAATCCTAAATGCTGGTGAGGATGTGGAGCAACAGGAATTATTCACTGCAGTAATGAATACAAATACAAAACGGAACAGCCACTTTGGAAGACAGTTTGTTGGATTCTTACAAAACTAAACATACACTTACCATGGGATTCAGAAATTATAATCCTTGGTATTTACTCAAAGGAATTGAAAACTTATGTCCACACAAAAACCTGCACACATATGTTTATTACAGGCTTATTCATAATTTTGAAAATATTTAAAAACAGCTAAGGCATCCTTCAGTAGATGAATGAAAAATAAACTGTGGTACATCTAGACAATGGACTATTACTCAGTGCTAAAAAGAAACGAGTTATCAAGCCATGAAAAGACATGGAAGAAACTTAGGTGCATATTACCAAGTGAAGGAAGTCAATCTGAAAAGGCCACATACTATACGATTCCAACTATATGACATTCTGGAAAAGTCAAAGCTATGGAGACAGTGAAAACATTAGTGGTTGGCAGGGGGCAGGGGGAGGGAGAGATGAATAGGTGGGGAACATAGGATTTTTAGGGCGGTGAAAATACTCTGTAAGATACTATAATGGTGGACACATGTCATTATACATCTATGCAAACTCATGGAATGTAGGGCACCAAGAGTGAACCCTAATGGAAACTATAAGTTTGGTGTGATGATGTGTTACTGGAGGTTCATCAGGTGTAACGAATGTACTACTCTGTGGGGGATGCTATAAATGAGGGAGGCTATGCATGTGTTGGGGGACGAGGAGGAGAAACCCCTATCATGGGGTTTCTCTGTGCCTTCCTTTCAATTTTGCTGCTAACCTAAAACTACTCTAAAAAAATTTTTTTTTAAACATAGAGCAATCTCACACTTAAAGGTTTAGAAGACTCACTCAGAACTTCTAAGACCAGCATTCTTAGCAGTAAACTTTTTTAAAATATTATTTTTTTCTGTAGTTATCAAGTTTTCTACTTCTTAAGAAGTTACTTTTGGTAACATACTTTCTTAACAATTTTTAAATTTTTTCAAGATTTTTATGTAGTAGTTTTCTCTTTTCTTAAAAATAAATCCACTTTATATCAAACACTATATTTCCTTTCCCATTCATAGTTGTAGCTGTATTTATTCTCTCTTTTCTTTGAGTAAACTAGCTAGAGATTTATTAATTTTATTCTTCAAACAATTTTCAGACTTATTTTAATCCTACCATCATTCTATTTTTTGATATAATTATTTTTGCTTTAATATTTGTGTAGAGTGCAGAGAAGAATAGTCATGTATCATTTCTTTCATACATTATAATGTTTCACTGATTCATCATGTCTTGCCCATTCGCTACTATCCCAGAAATATATCCCTCCCTATTCCTTTGAGAGTACCTCTTGCCTTCTCCATGGTCTATACCAGGGGCCAGCAAACTACAGCCTACATGACAAATCCAGCCTGTAGCCTTTTTATTTTTTTTATTTTTTATTTTTTTGGTAAATAAGGTTTTATTAGAACACAGCCCAGCCCATTCACTTACCAAATATGTCTATGGCTGCTTTTTATTACAATGGCAGAGTTGAGTAGTTTCAAAAGAGATTATATGTGGCCCACAAAGCCTGAAATATTTACTATCTTATCATTCACAGAACAACTTTGCTGACCTCTTATCTACTCTAGTTCATCCAAATCCTGCTCATTCCTAAAAGTCCAGCTCAAAGATTCTCTTATGTTCTGGGACCACAATAACCTTTCTCTTTCCTCTGAATTGGTAGTTGTTATTGTTTGGGTCACATATTATTTTAATTATCCTATATATTACCTGAGTTTCTTCTCTTCCAAAAGCTTAGATTTTTAAATATACAAATTATACATGTAACAGTTTTAGAAACAGGGACCAGATATGCTGGCTCTCTATAATATGCAAGGCATAGTTCTCTGGATTCCTCAGGGAAATCATTTGCCCACTCCCACCCCCACCCCCTCCACTGCCATCCTCTCCCCAGGTGATATGTGCAACACAACTTTAAGATACTTGTCCACAATGGTGGTATATACTTGAGAGATAGTTATGTGAAATTAAGGATACAATTGGAGCCCCATGTAAGAGTCACAGGGTTTATTTCGCTCTTTGTTAACAGCTTCTGAGAGGATGAATTAGCAGGTATCTATAAAAGGCTAATGCTCACTTGTATCATTACTCTTCAAAAATCAGTTGTCTAGATCAATCCTCTGACCTTCATTGGCTTTGAAGGAATGTTTGCTCCTTTCAAAGTACAGCTGGATATTAAAGATATACACATATTAAGCATTGGGAAAAGCCGAAAAAGTATGTAAATACTCTAAACATATGTGTTTTAAGGTGCAAATATTGAGTTTACAAAACAGTAACAAGTTTCAGTCTCTGGTGAGCTCTCCAGCTTCCTCCCTAACTCTGTTTACATGCTCTCTCAGTCAAGTTTACTTATGGACTAAATGGTTTTCTACTAGGGAGGCATGCCACACTGCTCACTCTCTTTACTTGAGAGATGGTATTGCAAGTGGTGAAGGACTCAGGGTCTGAAGTCAAATCAAATAGGTGCTATCTCACAGGGCAGTTGTGAGAATTCCATGAGATCATACATGTCATATAGTGCCTGGAACATGTAAGCAATTAATAAATCTTAGCTGTAATTATTGTTCTTATCATATTGTGAAATAAGTACTTTTCTCTTAGAAAATATGTCCAGCAAATAGTTATGTATGGTTTCTTTGAGATATGGATTTAATGGACTACTTGAAATGAAGCTAGCGATCCGGCATCCTAAATTTCTCATCAGTGAGAACATGACCATTTTCTTTTGAATGGTGCCCTAGAAGATAGCAAATAAGAGCTCTTACTTTGAAATCAGTTGAATACAAAAGCTTCTTGCAGGGACTCTAATCACTATTTTATCTTAAATAATAAAAACATTAAAGACAAGGAAAAATAACCTTCCAGTACTGATATCACATCCCATGAACACATTGTAATTGTATTTCTTTTCTTTGCATAAAATAACAAGTCTTATGTTAATATAGCCAAAGACAACCTGAAATGTGCAATCTGTGCAGGTACAGAATTGAGAAAATGTTTGATCAGGGGAGCAGGAAGCACACGTTCTGCTACTCCACTCTCAAAATAGAAAACCTATTTAGCACTTTGTAAAACACGCTAAATGAAGTTTGCTCTCTCCTGCAGATAGAGATTTTACTTCATTTTGTGCCAGTGAAATTTTTGAAAATTGCATGAGGAGAGAGCAATTTTTGGCACTTTGGCTAGGAGTACAAAATGTTAGCAAATGGTCCTGAAAGGATCTTAAGTGTAATGTTGGAATAATATTCACACAACACTGGCTGCATCTTCGTTTTTAACCTATTTACATATTCACAGGAAAAAAATGCTTAGCAGTTATTTGTCTAAAGGGGCCTATTTAAGGGGAAAATGGTATTCACAATTTTTGAATACATTAGTCAAGAAGGTTGCTGTGAATAACAATTCATAAAGAAAAATATCATTTCAACTATCATAGAAGGAGTAGCAGGATACAGGTGGAGAAATTTTGGACATCAATGTTAGTTCTGGACACAGAAAGAAAAGGAGGAAAAGAAGGGAGTGAAAACTATAATACATACCAGAAATTTCCACAGTAAAAGTGGACACAGAGCCACTAAACAAAGCTGACCAAAACTGACAGAATTTCCAGAGTTCTAACATGGCTCTTTTAATTTCTGACCACTTGATATGTACAGAAACGGAAGTATCCATCTTATAAAAGGAATATCCTTTCATTCAAAATGTATTTAACAACTATCTTCTGTATCTGTGTCATAGCTATAAAAACTGTGGCATATAGAAATCACTACATATTTTTTTGCCCACAAGGAACTTGCAGTCAAGTTAGAGAGACAATACTGTAGTCAAGAGACACTGAATAGATATTTAGGAGGTATAGAACAGAAGCACCAACCTCTGGGTATAGATTGGCTTCTACAGAAGGAATTTGGGATAGATACTTGTGAAAATAAGTAAAAAAAGAAGGACTGAGCAGAAACCAAACTGCAATTTTTTGCAGACCATTGTATGTCAAACTGCAGTGCAGGCCTGACAAAAGTCTCGGTCACTCTTCTGGGGGTAGGGGCACGGCGCTGAAGCATATATTGGTTGTCTGAGCTTTCTCACATTGGGCTAAAATGGCTGAGTCTTTTTTCCCCTGTCTGGATCAGTCATTGGATGTGAACCACCCTGGGAAGTAGTGACCTCCAGCAAGGTGGCTTTCTGCAATAGAGGTGGAGCCTCCCTGAGCTGAGGACTGGGGGCTCTGTTGAAGGTCCCCACCAGCCCCCGCTGTTGGGTGCAGCACATCACTGAAGATGCTCTGGGTGGTGCAGCTCTATGTCTATCCTAATTCATTTGTAAAGCCTTTTGAGAACTGCAAATTAAAGCATCCATTAATGAAGGTGAGTAGAAATTCAGCAGATAGATCTAGCAATGAACTTTTGAAGAGTTAACAATGTGGAATTACATGTGTACAGATGGTTTAATGCAGAGATCATTCATAAACCAATGCATTTTACTACTATGTTTTATCAGGACAACCTGTGTGTTTTCTGTAGCCCATTAGTTCAATAAAATATTGATAATTTTTCTCCAAAAAAGACTCTGTAGTCAAAAAATTGGGGGAGGGTAGAAAATTAAAATGATTTTTCTGAGGTACAACAAAATATCGAGCTGGTCCCATCCTTTGGACTCTTAGACAGCCAATCTTGACCAACACTGAAGACAGCCAACATGGTGGTATAGAAGTGTCCATATCCTTTTCAACTGCACCCCAAGCCATCAGTAAGTTGTTACTTCCAACAATGTATGAAGCCATGTAGCACATCTGTGCCTGTAGACAGCAACAAGACTTCTGCAGATCACATCTATGCCAGTATCCCATTGCCATCTGGCCCCAGTGTTCATTTGTAAGAAAAGTCTGATTTAACCAAAGTTGAACCAAGCACTGGTCCCATGTTCTTCCACATATTGTGTCTTTTCATTCCCACAAACACCCTATGTAATAAATATTATTATTTCCCATTGTTAGAAGAGGAAACCAAGAGTGAGAGAGGTTTGGAGATCTCTATAAAAAATTGTTGCATTTTTGGTAAACAGCTAATTAGACTTGAACATAGGTCTGTGACTCTAAATCCATTGTTCTTCCCACTCTTCATCTGATCCATAATCCTATCACTGTCCATCAGTACATCCCATGTGTTTTCTGTAACCCAGTAGTTCCATGAAATATTAGTAATGTTTCCCAAAAAAGGGTTCTGTGGTCAAACAAATTTGGAAATCACTAAGCTAAACAAAGTTAAACAGAGTTTCCTTTAAACACAGGAAGTCTCAGAACATGTTCATGCTAATATGCCTTAAGAACCTATAAATAGCTCAAAGGCAGAGGTTTCCATAACTGACTTGACCACAAAAATATTTTTCCTATGGGCATCTTGAAAAACTAAGGATCAACAGAACAAACTATGGGAAATTCTGCTGCACAAGACTTGAAAGAATCCTCCTCCTTCAGCTAGATGTCATAAAAGTCCTCTTTGTCTTGTGAGTTGAAAAGAAGACAGGTTTTCATCTCTGAAAGGAACAGGTTCCAGCCTCTTGGACATACTCTCCAGGCAGTAGATAGGTACCTTGCCCAATGGGTCCTTCCTCTGACTTAATGGTACCAAGCCACTGCAGGAGACACACCCATTTAGGGAGACAGCTCAGGGCTCTTTCTCACAGCTTTACATGAAAGGAGAGAAAGTTAGGAAATTCTGAAGAAACACAGATTTGTAAATAACAATAACAACTGTAGGTCCCTAAAGCATTATTTAGAAATTAAATGAGAACCCCTAAGCTCTAAATTTAAATACACACACTCAGAGCTACAGATAAAATTCAAAACTCTCACCATGTAAAAGTGGCCTGATAGCAACAATCTTTTACAAAATATATACATTTATCTTTTTTTTTCTATCTTTAGATAGTGACCTTTTCATGTCTATCAGGTTAATTTCATCTGTGCAATTTGATAGCAATTGCTTCCCAGAGCTAGTCTGGTTTTCAGTTTGCCAATGGTGTTTTCAGGTGTGGAGATCTATGATTTACATTTCCATCTGACTGTTGTCTTTGGACATCTGTGCCTCTGGGTTACTAGGACTAAAAGGAAAGCAGTTACTCATGGAGAAAAATGAAGGGTGGGTAGGATGAATAACAGCAAAGTCAGTAGTCTAAGACACCACAGACTCCATGTTCTCCAGAAGAACAGCTTTGAACTGCACATGGGAGGCAAGTCAAGGATTGGTTCTTATTAGTATTGTCATAAATTCCCTAAACCTCATAGGAAGTGTCACCTCTTGTGGCCAGTGGTAATAAATTAGGGATCAAGAGGCTTAAAATTCCATGCTGGAAAAGGTGTTATGCTCATCCTTCAAGATTCCAATTAAAAATACTCTTTCTAATCATAATTTCCCTTATTAAAATTATAGAATATATTTTCAAAGATAAACTATTAATACTTAAAATAAATTAAGAGACAATACATGTTGAAGTTTTTCTCGAATATCCAAACCATCAAATACAATTCACATTAGGGTAGACTTGAGAAAAAAAAAAATCCAAAAACAGAGTCAAGAACCAGGTCAGAGGCAAAGGCAGCATCTCTATTCATGGGTAAATGGGATGTGTGAGCATCAGGAGTGAGGGAGAAGCTTCAACCTATAGGGCTGATAAAGAGCAAGATGGCAAAAGGGTTTTTTTGTTTGTTTGTTTTGAGACAGTCTTGCTCTGTCACCCGCGCTGAAGTGCAGTGGTTCGATCTTGTCTCACTGCAACCTCCACCTCCCAGGTTCAAGCAATTCTCCTGCCTCAGCCTCCTGAGTAGCTAAAATTACAGGTATGTACCACCACACTCAGCTAATTTTTGCATTTTTTAGTACAGATGGGGTTTCACCTGTTGGCCAGGACAGCCTTGAACTCCTGACCTCAAATGATCTGCCCACCTTGGCCTCCCAAAGTGCTAGGATTACAAGCATGAGCCACCACACCCATCTGCAAAAGGGTTTTAAGATAGCAAAAGATGGGTCAAAAATCACATTAGCCTCAAGTCTGAAAATTACTTTATTCAGGGGCTTTAGAGCAGAAGATGGCCCTCAGTTTGAATATTTAACATGTTGCCACTTGTCATTTTATTTCATACCTCTTCCCATCTCTCTGGACTTTTATTTCCCATTGGTTTAGATAGCATGTAAAACTGAGGTAATAATGTTGTCTGAAAAGACAAAAATGTTTCTTCATCTGCAGGATTCATTTAAATGCAATTGAATCATGAAGAATTTAAAAAAATTAAATGGACACTCAAGTCAAGTGAACTTTTTATATTGAAATAATATGTATTGCTTTATTTATGTTTACTGGCCATTTGTATTTCTTCTGTTGTACATTGCCTGTTCATGTCTGTTGCCCATTTGTTAAATGAGAGTGTTTTTCTCATTGATTTTTATTAGCTAATTCTATATTGAAGATACAAATTATTTGAATTCTATATATATATTGTATATGTTTTGGTAAACTAGTTTGGGCATATTTAGGATATGATGAAGTATCTTCTCTGTTTTCTAAGAAATTGAGGGAAATCATAGAAAAATAATCACCAAAACAAAAAGAATAGACAAAATTTATTTAACTAGTATCAAAGTACATGCTGCATAAATGATCCAATCCATTATTTGGATTATTTTAATTTTTATGGTCACTAAATATGAATTTTTAAAATTTTGAAGGCTTAATAGATTTTATGAATAATACTACTTAAAACCCCAAAGAAATATAAGCTACTTTTCTTTTTCATCTTTAGTTATGTTTCCCAAAGAATAAAGTACAGTTTTCCCAATTTGTACTCAAATTATCTGAATGTGAAATGAAAAGATAATTGTGTGAATTAAACTTAAAACACACAAACTCATACAGATAATCACTCAGGCATGCATTGAAGAGTCTGTGAATAGAATAAAAATGTTCTCCCTTTTCTTTCTGTTTCTACTCTTTCCGTAGTTTTGACAGAACTATTAGTGTTGACACACTAGCATAATCTGTTGGATTTTCTAGTAGCTACAGCACCATGGTTTTGGAGTTTCCTCAATTATAATAGCAGTAATGATGGACATGGCTAATGCACCAGACACTGGGCTACATGCTTTTCATGCATGACCTAATACAACACTTCTATGGTGGCAGGTACTATGATCTCCATTTTACATACATATGAACTAAATGTAGGCACAAAAGGTTTAAATAGTCTTTAAAATAAATAGACCAAAGTCACACAATAGTAAATGGTAGGGCCATGATTCCCTCCCAGGTCTAACTGGCTCCAGGAGCCGTGTGTGGACAACTGTGGTACACTGCCTGTCAAAACACAGAACAAAACAAAGGGAGATATCACATTCAGCTTTTTTAACAATGGAGGTAGATTCAGAATAGAAAAAAATGGAGGAAATCTGACTGTTTTCTAGATCTGATTTATTTAACAAATTGCTTACCTACTTATTTGGATCTACAGAGATAATTACCTAGCTCTTGAGTTCAGACTCTAACAGGGAAACAGACACATAAACAAATAAACATTGTTTATTTTTCCAGGCAGGAGGCAATTAAGGTGATTTCAGTTAAGGGTGGCAAGAGAGGTAAGACAGAAGTGATTGTTGTAGCCAGGATCCAGCAATTGGGAACAGGAATGGCATCAGGAGGGCAGATGGACTTACTTTAGAGAAGAGTCATCATAGTTGATAAAAACCTGTACAGATTAAGTCCAATAATGCCAAGTACTATGCTAAGCATTCACTTTCTCATTTATTCCTCCCATTAACCTGTGAAATCTATACTATTATTACCTTTGCATTACCGATGAGGAAACTGAGATGATTTACCTAGCAAGCATTGGAACAAGGCAGGAATGCCCACCATCCTGCACCTAACCATTAAACAACACAGTCCCCTCTTTTTCTTCTGAAAGAGGATAAAATGAAGTAGTGGCAAACGATAGAGAAATGTTTGTCTGTGTGTGTGTGTGTGGTGGGGTGGGGGGGGGATTATACTTAGTAGTGTCTATTTCTTTATCCAATTAGAAGCTAGGCTAACTGCCCCAAATGAGGGAATATGATTGAGGGGCAGACTTACAGAGAGTTGTAAACATTCATATCCACCTAGGAGCTGATCAGAGAAGAGTATATTTAACATTCACAGTTATTCGATGTTGTGCAAACAATGACATTTGGGCAAGAAGTACTCATACCAGAGTTCACTAGGGAAAATTCATGGAGACAGAAGACATAGGTCTCCACCCGTCACTTAATTCTACGGCATGAGAGACCTGTTTAGGCCAAGTTTCAGATTCAAGTAGAAAGAGCTGAACTTTGGGCTGTGGAGTTGTGAAGCTAGTCCGTTAGAAAGTGTCATCCCTCTCCTAGTATAATCAAGGATCAGGATACAAACATCATATACAGATGGTCTCCGAGTTATGATAGTTTAACGTATGTGTTTTCAGCTTTATGATGGTGTGAAAGCTGTATGCATTCAGTAGAAACCATAATTTTAATTTTTCTCTTTTCTAGGGCTAGCGAGTACTCTCTTACAATGCTGAGCAGCAGCAGTGAGCCACAGCATCCGTCAGCCATGCCATCATGAGGGTGAGAAAATGCTACTCTACCAATGAGTTACCAGATAATTTTTGCCCATCTGAAGGCTAATGTACCTATCCTGTGCACATTTAAGGTAGGGTAGGCTAAGCTTTGATGTTCCGTAGGTAAGGTGTATTAAATGCATTTTTTACTTGAGGTATTTTCAGCTTATGATGTATTTGTAGGGACATAAGCCCACTGTAAATTGAGATCTGTAGGGTAATGCAACCTCAATGCAAGACTTTCCTGCCAACTCAAAGCTCATGACTGGGAGTCAGCAGCTTCTTCCCTGGTGTGATCTGGATTTGAGGTCCACACTTCATAGTTACAGGTGTATGATATCGCAAGGTCTCTGCAGCATTCACCACAGTAGTGTTCATGATTGTGAAGCACCATCCCCTCCCCTGGCAGGATAGGGAGAGGCCAAGCTCCAGGCCAGTAGTTGACCAGAAATGATTGATTGCTCTAAGTACTTAGAGTCTAGTCTGTTTCCATTGAGCTTTGCAGGAAGTCAACTTCTTTTCAGGGAGGCCAGCCAACAGGGAGTTAATTTTGTACAAGTTAACCTTTACCTTTTATTCAGGTTTCTGCCTCAGTAACAGCATAGGTACCAGAAATTAAGGGTACCAGAGACTAAAATGTTTAAAATGTTTCATCTCAGGGTCTGGGCCAGGTAGTGAAGGAAGCAGAAGTTAGAGGAGTCTTGACAGAGAGAATAGAAAGGCATTTAGGACCATAGACTTCCATGGTCATTGTGTGGTTGTGCAAACTTTGCAGTTTATTTCCACTTACATTCATCAACTGTTGGAACCAGCAGTTATTTCATTTTTTTTGAACAGCTCTACTGAGGTATATTCAACATACAATAAATTGCAAATGCTTAAATTGTATGGTTTGAAAAGTTTTGACATCTCCACACCTATGAATTAACACCACTATCAAGATAATGAACAAACCCATCACTCCCAAAAGTGTCCCCATGTCCCTTTCATCACTGCAGGTGTTGAGGCTCCTGACTTGATTTTTCTCACCCTGTTTGTTTTATGACTAGTCACCTGTGGCTTTGAACAAGTTACTTTTTCTCCACTTTGTCATCTCTATAATAATATAAAGCTAACGTATAAAGTAGAATATTTTGATAATTAGTGATTGTAAAACAAAGGACTAGAGATACAACTTTTATCATAACAGTGAAAGGTAAAAATTGAACTATGTAGGAAGAAGCCATTAATCTTGATGACAGAAACTTTGGGCCAGATTCTCACAACAGATTCTTCATAACATCTAATAGAATCATATAGTAAGGAATGGGGAGCACATCCTTTTGCTCCCATCTCAAGCCTCCATGCCTCCATAGGCTCAGCCCAGTCTGCCCTCAGAAACAAGCTCTGGCCTTAGGCAGGTGTAAGGTAAAGATTTCCTCCACCCAAATTCTGAGCTCAAAATTAAATTCCATTTTTTGTTATTGGTGACAGCATCTGCTGCAGACACAAGATGTTGCCTGATCTCTCTGGTGTCTGTTTCTGGCTTTTGTTTGGCTAAACCCACTAGTCTCCAAATTCTTAGTTGGAGTCCTCATGCCTACTGCTTAAGCATTCTCTCCCTACTGCTTGACTTGTCTCTTTGAGCTTACTTCCTTGCCTGAACATCACTGGCTCAGCTGGCTTCCCTCTTGCAGCTTCTGATAATACGGAAGACATTAATTCCTACCTGACTCCAGCCTCCTTGGCAGTCCACCTGGTTTGTCACTGACCATCTAGATCCCAGAGTGACAGTTTAATCCCCATATCCAATCTTCCCCTGACCTAATTAATTTTGCACTTAAGCAACTTCCATGATGTTATACTTTTTTCTTTTTTTTATTATTATACTTTAAGTTCTGGGGTACATGTGCAGATTGTGCAGGATTGTTACACAGGTATACACATGCCATGGTGGTTTGCTGCATCCATCCCCCCCCATCTACATTAGGTATTTCTCCTAATGTTATCCCTCCCCAATCCCCCTACCCCCTTGCTATCCCTCCCCTAGCTCTCCCACCCCACAACAGGCCCCGGTGTGTGATGTTCCCCTCCCTGTGTCCATGTGTTCTCATTGCCTAACTCCCACTTATGAGTGAGAACATTTGGTGTTTGGTTTTCTGTTCTTGTGTCAGTTTGCTGAGAATAATGGTTTCCAGCTTCATCCATGTCCCTGCAAAGGACATTAACTCATTCTTTTTTATGGCTGTATAGTATTCCATGGTGTATATGTGCCACATTTTCTTTATCCAGGCCATCATTGATGGGAATTTGGATTGGTTACAAGTCTTCACTATTGTAAAGTGAAGTGCCGCAATGAACACATGTGTGCATGTGTCTTTATAACAGAACAATTTATAATCCTTTGGGCATATATCCAGTAATGGTATTGCTGGGTCAAATGGTATTTCTGGTCCTAGATCCTTGAGGAATCGCCACAGTCTTCCACAATGGTCGAACTAATTTACACTCCCACCAACAGTGTAAAAGCGTTTCTATTTCTCCACATCCTCTCCAGCATCTGTTGTCTCCAGATTTTTTAAGGATTGCCATTCTACCTGGAGTGAGATGGTATCTCAATGTGGTTTTGATTTGCATTTCTCTAATGACCAGTGATGATGAGCATTTATTCAAATGTTTGTTGGCAGCATAATGTCTTCTTTTGAAAAGTGTCTGTTCATATCCTTTGCCCACTTTTTGATGGGGTTTTTTTTTCTTGTAAATTCGTTTAAGTTCTTTGTAGATTCTGGATATTAGCCCTTTGTCAGATGGGCAGATTGCAAACATTTTTTCCCATTCTGTTGGCTGCTGGTTCACTTTAATGGTAGTTTCTTTTGCTGTGCAGAAGCCCTCAAATTTAATTAGATCCCATTTGTCTATTTTGGCTTTTGTTGCCATTGCTTTTGGTGTTTTAGTCATGAAGTCCTTGCCTATGTCCTGAATGGTATTGCCTAGGTTTTCTTCTAGAGTTTTTATGGTGTTAGGTCTTATGTTTAAATCTTTAATCCATCTGGAGTTAATTTTTGTATAAGGTGTAAGGAATGGGATTTCAGCTTTCTGCACAAGCCTAGCCAGTTTTCCCAGCACCACTTATTAAACAGGGAATCCTTCCCCCATTGCTTGTTTTTGTCAGGTTTGTCAAAGATCAAATGGTTGTAGATGTGTGGCATTACATCTGAGGCCTCTGTTCTGTTCCATTGGTCTATATCTCTGTTTTGGTACCAGTACCATGCTGTTTTGATTACTGTAGACTTGTAGTTAGTTTGAAGTCAGGTAGCGTGATGCCTCCAGTTTTGTTTTTTTGTTTTGCTTAGGATTGTCTTGGCTATGAGGGCTCTTTTTTGGTTCCATATGAAGTTTAAGGTGGTTTTTTCCAGTTAGGTGAAGAAGATCAATGGTAGCTTGATGGAGATAGCATTGAATCTATAAATTACTTTGGGCAGTATGGCCATTTTCACAATATTGATTCTTTGTAACCATGAGCATGGAATGTTTTTCCATCTATTTGTGTCCTCTCTTATTTCCTTGAGCAGTGGTTTGTACTTCTGCTTGAAGAGGTCCTTCACATCCCTTGTAACTTGTATTCCTAGGTATTTTATTCTCTTTGTAGCAATTGTGCATAGGAGTTTGCTCATTTGGCTCTCTGTCTGTTATTGGTGTATAGGAATGCTTGTGATTTTTGCACATTGATTTTGTATCCTGAGACTTTGCTGAAGTTGCTTATCAGTTTAAGGAGATTTTGGGCTGAGATGATAGTGTCTTCTAAATATACAATCATGTCATCTGCAAATAGAGACAATTCGACTTCCTCTTTTCCTAACTGAATACCCTTTATTTCTTTTTCTTGCCTGATTGCTCTTGTCAGAACTTCCCATACTATGTTGACTGGGAGTGGTGAGAGAAGGCACCCTTGTCTTGTGCCTGTTTTCAAAGGGAATGCTTCAGTTTTTGCCCATTCAGTATGATACTGGCTGTGGGTTTGTCATAAATAGCTTTTATTATTTTGAGATATGTTCCACCAATACCTAGTTTATTGAGAATTTTTAGCATAAATGGCTGTTGAATTTTGTCAAATTCCTTCTCTGCATCTATTGAGATAATCATGTAGTTTTTGTCTTTGGTTCTGTTTATGTGTTGGATTATGTTCACAGATTTGCATATGTTGAACCAGTCTTGCATCCTCGGGATGAAGCCGCCTTGATCATGGATAAGATTTTTGATGTGGTTGGATTTGGTCTACCAGTATTTTATTGAAGATTTTTGCATCAGTGTTCATCATGGATATTGGCCTGTAGTTTTCTATTTTAGTTGTGTCTCTACCAGGTTTTGGTATTGGGATGATGTTCGTCTCATAAAAAGAGTTAGGGAGGATTCCCTCTTTTTGTATTGTTTGGAATAGTTTCAGAAGGAATAGTACCAACTCCTCTTTGTACCTCTGGTAGAATTCAACTGTGAACCCATCTGGTCCTGGACTTTTTTTGGTTGGTAGGCTATTAATTGCTGCCTCAACTTTGGACCTTGTTATTGGTCTATTTAGGCATTCAGCTTCTTCTTGGTTTAGTTTTGGGAGGGTGTGTGTGTCCAAGAATTTATCCATTTCCTCTAGATTTACTGGTTTATGTGCATAGAGGTGTTTGTAGTAATCTCTGAGAGTAGTTTGTATTTCTGTGGAATCGGTAATGATATCCCCTTTATCATTTATTATTGCAACTATTCAATTCTTCTCTTTTCTTTTTTGTTTGTCTGGCTAGGGGTCTTATCTATTTTGTCGATCTTTTCAAAAAACCACCTCCTGGATTCATTGATTTTTTGAAGAGTTTTTGTGTCTCTATCTCCTGATCAGTTCTGCTCTGATCTTAGTTATTTCTCGTCTTCTGCTAGCTTTTGAATTTGTTTGATCTTGCTCCTCTAGTTCTTTTAATTTTGACCTTAGAGTGTCAATTTTAGATCTTCCCTCACTTCTCATGCAGGCATTTAGTGCTATAAATTTCCCTCTAGATACTGCTTTAAATGTGTCCCAGAGATTCTGGTACATTATGTCTTTGTTGTCATTCGTTTGGAAGAACATCTTTATTTCTGCCTTCATTTCATTATTTATCCACTAGTCGTTCATATGCAGGTTGTTCAATTTCCATGTAGTTGTGCAGTTTTGAGTGAGTTTCTTAATCCTGAGTTCTAATTTGATTGCACTGTGGTCTGAGAGACTGGTTGTTATGATTTCTGTTCTTTTGCATTGCTGAGGAGTGATTTACTTCCAATTATGAGGTGAATTTTAGAGTAAATGCAACGTGGTGCTGAGAAGAATATATAGTCTGTGGATTTGGGGTGGAGAGTTCTGTAGACGTCTATTAGGTCTGCTTGGTCCAGATCTGAGTTCAAGTCCTGGATATCCTTGTTGATTTTCTGTCTCATAGATCTGTCTAATATCGACAGTGGAGTGTTTTAAGTCTCCCAATATTATTGTGTGGGAGACTAAGTCTCTTTGTAGGTCGTTAAGAACTTGCTTTATGTATCTGGGTGCTCCTGTACTGGGTACATATATATTTAGGATAGTTAGCTCTTCTTGTTGCATTGATCCCTTTACCATTATCTAATTAATGCTGTTGTCTCTTTTGATCTTTGTTGATTTAAAGTCTGCTTTAACAGAGACTAGGATTGCAACCCCTGCTTTTTTTTTTTATTCTCTCTCTCTCCATTTGCTTAGTAAGTCTTGCTCCAATCCTTTATTTTTAGCCTAAGTGTGTCTTTGCATGTGAGATGGGTCTCCTATACTTTTTTTCTTTAGTCCCCAGAGTCAGCTTAGGACCTAGTGAAAAAACAATCAGCATTCTTCCATCTAAATTCAAAGGCAGTGTTTGGAAAACTGTCTTTGTACAACAAAATCATCTACATTTATTTATTTAGTGATAAAACATAAAGTGATAAAAATAATTTCTGAATCCTAAAATGTCTGCAAATGAGAATAAAGAAGAATGCCACATGTTAGCAGTTTTAACATATACAGTCTCCAACTGTTGGGGCTGATATAGCCCAGTTGAAGAGTGCATGTTAAAAAATAAAATGTGGCCGGGCACAGTGGCTCATGCCTGTAATCCCAGCACTTTGGGAGGCTGAGGCGGGTGGATCACGAGGTAGGGAGTTCAAGACCAGACTAGCCAACATGGTGAAACCCCGTCTCTACTAGAAAATACAAAAATCAGTATATGTATGTATATAAATAAGTTGGGCTTATTTATAAGTTGGGTCAATTTATACATCTGTCTGTAGCTGTGACTGTTAAAATGTACAGTCTATAGTATAAAATTGTGATTATGTACCCTAAGAAATATTGTATTAAGCCCTTTAAAATATGCAGCATCTATTATTCCTTTACAGAGACAAAAAATTTAAATGGCAGCAAGAAAATTTAAATTGGACACTTTGGAACAGTGAGAATGGTTAAGCCAAGGAATAGGCAAAGGAATCTCCAACCTCATCAATGACAGACAGTTTTTTGTTAGATGATTTTTGAGATACTATCTGTAGACTTGAGACTATCTCAGAATTACGGAGATGATTCTAAATTGAAGGTGGCTTAAACTTGTAGTAGGTGTATTTCAAGTGGCAATTTCTATTGTAGACACAGATGCATGTTTAAGGATAAAGTGCTTACAAGGATTAATGAATGTCACAAAAGTAAAACTCAGTTTTCCATTTGTGACCCTAAACTTTGGCAACTTGAGATCACTCTTTCAGATTTGGATTCAGGCTATTTCCATCCTAAGTAAAAGAGGGATTAAAATCAAGGGAAAGGAGAACTACCTCCTGTGACTTCAAAGGTATTCTGAGCAGAGTGGCTGCTGCCAGTTTCACCTCTCACTGGTGAAATCCAACAGAAGGAATTGCAAATTGCTTAGGCCACCTCTAGTGGGTTTTCTTGGTTGGAAGACCTCAAAGGTAAGGGTTTAATTAGGAATTTAACATCGGCTTCAAAAAAGAAGTCACAATATCTAGGTATTGCATGCAGGGAAGTTGAGTCACTCACAAAAGTATTTCCTGCTAAAAATTCTTTAGTGGCACGGAGTGTGTCTTGCTAATTGGGGTGATGACCAGGACAACGCCAGTGGCCAGCCCTTTGCCCAGGGTGGCTGCCTCCATTAGAAATGGCAATATGCTCTTTTTGTGTACTCTGAAAGGTGCCTGGTGGGGAGGCCTGAGGAGCTACTGGCAACCTTTGTGGAGAGGGCAGGTCTGGGCAGACCATGGACCAGCAGGGCTGAACAGCCACCTGCTGACAGGGCCATTCTTCCTCACAAACGAGTCCAGGGGATTCCATTAGAGAAAGTGCTGCTTTAAGCATGCTGCAGCCACCTTTAATGATTTCCAGGGAAGGAAATTAGTCTCCCAAATCAATTATGACACTCAATTAGGTTACTTAGGCCGATGAATCCCAAGCGAAATTAGAGGATGGGATGTGTGATTCAGGGGCCTGCAACTCTCCCGACTGCAGGGCCCAGGGACTGCCAGGGCTAACATTTGTTAATATACCTCTTCTACCTTTGAATTGTAGTGCTTAGTGCCAGCCCAGTCCTGAGCACAGTGTGAGCGCTCAGTTAAAACTAAATCTCAGTGCCTCTTTTTTCTTCTGGGTTTGATCTATGCACTCACTTGGAAGATCAGATATGCTTGGGAAATGCATTTTATATTAGGAAAAAAGGCTGAACATCTCTAGTATATGGTCTTTCAATTTCTTCACTGATCTGAATTTTTGAAGTCACACAGGTGTTTTTCAATATTGAAAATGACCAATTAATTTGTTCTTCTATAAGTTTCTCTGAGAAAGAGTGAAAACAGAAGGAAACAAAGGTTAAATCTGTGCATATGAGCCATGCAATTCCTAGGAGACAATATCCATAATTTGTCTCAGTGTTGGAAGGTGCCCCAATAATGGGGTAGAGTGTCTGTGCACAAGTATTGTTGAAGAGACCAGCCTATGATCAAGAGGTCTTTCCCTAATGCACGATGTGAGGACTCCTGAAGTCTTTTGGGCTACCTCCTTTTGTTTCTGATCTTAACGCAGTGCTGAGTGTCCCACAGCCACTACGGGTTTTATCATTTCAGAGGTGGGGAAAATGGTTGTTAGTTGTGTCCAGCAAAAAAGAATCCAGTTAGTGGTGCAACAGGGAAATAAACCCCAACCCTGATCCCTGCTCTCTAAGCCATGCTTTCTGCTCACTGAACCAAATGTTCCCACCCCTGAAGGGAGCACCTTTTTTCTAATTTGCATAAAAAGTACCATATGATCTAGTAGAAGTCCTGTAGTTATGGTTAGTTGCATTATTGTGGATATCTTGGAAAACTTGGCAGATGTCCATACCTGCAGAGGTGTACAGCAGCAAACCCCAGAAAGAAAGAAAAAAGAGTATGGGGAAAGCCAACATGCAAAATCAAGGCTCAGAATTTTCCAGAATTGAGAAAATATGAATTCACAGACACAGGAAACACAGTAAAACACAGTGCAAAATTAAAAAGAAATCCACACTTGGATAGGTTTTAGTAAAACTGTAGAACACCAAAGACAAAGGGAAAATTTTAAAAACAACAGGAAAGAAAATGATACACAAATCACAGGTAGGCCTTTAAAGCAATAAGGGAAGCTAGAAAACAGTTAAATAATATTTTCAAAGTGCTGACAGAAAATCACTGCCAACTTATATTCTCAGCACAACTGTCTTTCAAGAACAAAGGCAATTTAAAGACATTTTTGGCAAATGAAAGTTGATATCATAACTAAAAGATCTTTACTAAATGTACTTCCAAAGGAAATAGAGAAAATTATTCCTGAAGGACAATCTGAGTGACACAAGAAGAAAAGAGAGCAACTAAATGTTTCAACTGGAGGTAAATCTAAACAACATTATTTGTATAAAATAGTAATAATCTCAAACTTGATGTCTTAGAAAAAAACAAAACATTCAAGGTGGAAGAAAGAGGGATTAGAATTAAAGCATATTAAGGGTCTGTGTATTTTCCCATTGAAAGACTATTGGTATTGCTTACTAATTTTGTTAAGCTTACTTGCAAAATTTCAAGGGTGATCACTAAAACAGAAATAAAATGAATAACTTACAAACTAATAGTAGGAAAACTGGAATAAAAAAAAACAAACAAAATATCCCATCAACCCCCCAAATGGCAAGATGATACATAGAAGGATCAGAGAAAATGTGAATCAAATAGAAGAAACAAAGTAAGATGGTAAAAAAAACAAGCCCAAATATATCAGTAATCACAGTAAGTGGGATTATATTAAACTTGCTAGTTTAAAAAAAAGAGTATCAGACTCAATGAGAAGTAAATCCTACTGTATGTTGTTTATAAGCAGTTCCCTTAAAACATATCTAAGGACATGAGGTAGTTGAGAATAAAAGGACAGAAAAAACTAACCATGCAAATACTAATAAAAATAGAGCTAAGATGGCTATAATAACAGCAGATAAGATAGACTTTGAAGCAAAATCCATTCTTGTGGCTAGAGTGTGTCCCAACTTAATGACAAAGATTTTAACTCCCTAGGAAGATCCAACAATTCTAAAATTGCATATAACTAATAAAATAGCTTCAAATGATATAAATCAAAAGTTGATAGAACTACAGAGATAAATGGACAAATCCTTTCTCATAGTGAGAGATTTCAACACATTTCTCTCAATTCTTGATAGGTCAAAGATTTTTTTAAAAATTAGTACAGATATAGTGGCCTTTTATTTTCCAATAATTTCATTTAAAAAATAAAAATATGGGAGGCCGAGGCGGGTGGATCACGAGGTCAAGAGATCGAGACCATCCCGGTCAACATGGTGAAACCCCGTCTCTACTAATACAAAAAATTAGCTGGGCATGGTGGTGCGTGCCTGTAATCCCAGCTACTCAGGAGGCTGAGGCAGGAGAATTGCCTGAACCCAGGAGGCGGAGGTTGCGGTGAGCCGAGATCGCGCCATTGCACTCCAGCCTGGGTATCAAGAGCGAAACTCCGTCTCAAAAAAAATAAATAAATAAAATAAAAATAAAAATATGTGTAAGTACTGCTCTGAACATAAGAACTTAATCTAATCTCAGTAAAAAGCAAAAACCCCTTATGCTTTATTTAAACTTAGAAAACACACTGTTATTGTATATATAATTTCCAACGTGCATTTAGAAATTTTAGAGATTTCTATGTTACTATCTCAATTACATCCACTGATCTAGTGAAACCCACACACTTTAAATATAGTTCCGCAGAAGACTTGAACACCACAATTCATAAGCTCAATTTAATGAACATCTAAGGAAATCTATATTCAATATCTGAAGAACACACATTCTTATACAGAATTCATGGACTATTTATGAAAACTGACCAACTAGAGCAATTCTCAAGAAATTTTGAACAAATGGAATCTGACCACAACAGAATTACATTTCAAACCAACATATAAAAATTAGTTACATGTATGTATGAGAAACAGAAAAATGTAATTACCAAAAACATCCTATTTTATATGAAATAGAACAAGTCAAAGGAAACTAGGAATAAATACTAGCCATAAACATTTACATGGTCCTTAACGATCAGACCTCTTTCAAAATACTTCATATATGTTAATTTACTATTTGCAATATCCCTTTAAAGATGAAGAAATTGAGGCACGTAAGTTTACAGAGCCAGTAAATAGCAGGATTCACATCCAGGTAGTCTGGTGCCAGATTCTGTACTCTTCATCACTATTCTTGCTTTCTATTACTGCCATAACAAATTACCACAAACCTAATGGCTTGAAGCAACACAAACTTACATACCTTGGAGTCAGAATCACCTGAGTTACTCTTGGCTCAGATATGTACTAGTCATGTTGCCTCAGGCATGTTACTTAGCCTCATCTGTAAAGGAGATAAAGGACTATGTAACTTGTAAGATTATTGTAGGATTAATAGCATGGTGCCAAATGGAACCCTGTGTCAACAAATAGTGATCATTTTCATTGTTAATATTTATGCTTCCCAGAGGCTCTAGGAGAGAATCTGTTCCCTGTTCTTTCGCATCGTTGGCACAATTTGGTTCCTTGAGGTTGTAGGACTGAGTTCTCTGTTTGTTCACTGTAACATGAGGGCTGTTCTTGATCAAAATAAAACATGTCTGTTTGACCACAAAAATTTGAATGCACATTATTAGATGATAATAAGGAATCATTAATTTTATTTGATAAAATAATGTTATTATGTGGTTTGGTTTTGTTTTTAAGAAAGAGTCTATTAATTAGAGATACACACTGAAGTATTTCCTAGTGCAATAATATGATGCAGGACTTGCTTTAAGATATTCCAGGAAAAAAAAGGGGAGGGAAATACATGACACGAGATTGGAAACATGATAACTATTGAAACTGGGCAATTAGTATGTGGAAGTTATTTTACAACTATCTTTACTTTTGTATATGTTTTAAAATTTTCATCGGAAGAAGGAAGGAGAGAAAGAGGAGGTAAAAGAGGAGGAAGAGTAGAATTACATTTATCAAAAAACACTGTGTTAGTCTGGGTTCCCCAAGTGGTAGATGCCAAGATGGAATTAATAGTGCAAGAGATTTGCTGGGGGAAGCACCTGTGAGGAATAAAGGTAAGAAGGAGGAGCAGTGTGGGGGAGAGTCTGAGACTATGATGCAGGCCTGACACCTGGAAAGAGAGAGGGGTGAGAAGAAGGATTGGATACGAAGAGCTGCAGCCTGTAGTGCCACACTGAGAAAGCCCTGGGCAGGCTTCAGTACCTCCACCATGCTCAGGTTTGACCAGTAGCAGGTGATTCAAAGGTACGGTTAATGAAGGGTGTCATCTAATTACTTTCCTTATGGTTCTCTCTGAACAGTGCACTCCCATGGTTACCACAGATACCAGAAAGAAGTGAAAAGACAACCACAGACTTGAAGGAGTAACACAGAAGACTTGAAAACTATAAACACTATAAAGAATTTCAGGGAAAAAAAAGCCAAACAAATATAGAATTAAAAAGAGGCAAAAGACAAAACAGGCATTTCACGGAAGATAAAATACATAGTCTGAAGTATGTGAAAAGTTTCATCAATTACAAGGAAGATAAAAATTAAAACCAGTTCATATCCACAAGATTGGCAAAAATGTTAGAGTTGAATATACCAAGTGTTTGTGAAGTTACACAATAAAAGAAACACTCCATTGAATGCTTGTAAGAGCACTAATTGCCTTTGGAAATCAGTGTGTCATTAGCTGATAAAGCTGAAAACAAGAATTCACAACCCAGTAATTCCACTCTTAGTTATGTATCTGGGAAGTAATGCAGTCTGCAAACACCTTTCTGTTGTTCCAGGGAGACCCATACGGACATCTGGCCCATAAAATTGTAAGATAATAAGTTTGTGTTGATTTCCAGAGGCCTCCAGATTCTTCCGCTTTTGGCTCCTCTCCTCCATCTTCAAAGACAGCAAGGACAGGTTGAGAAGTTCTAGAGTTGCATCTCTCTGACCAATTCTTTTGCCTCCATCTTCTGCTTTTAAGGATTTGTGTGATTAGCTTGGGCCTACCTAGATAATCCAGGATAAAGTCCTTTTCTCAAGGTCCTTAACTTTACTCACATCTGCACATTCTTTTTTTTTTTTTTGCCATGTAAAACAAGATGCTCACAAACTCTGGGGGTTAGAACTTAAATGTTTTTAGGAGGATACTATTTGGCCTACTACATCATTGTAAAGACACTTACACACACACCGGGACATATGGTTTGGAATGTTCATAGCCACATAGTGCATAGACAATAGAAAGTGAAAACAAACTAATATTCATTAATGGTAGGATGGTTGAATAAATTCTGGTATGTTTACAAAGTGGGAAGACATATAATAGTGAAATAATGAATAAATCACAGATACACAAAATAAAATGTTGACACCCCCAAAGTTAAGTGGTAGACACACAGCAGTCTATGAAACAATCATTCTGCATCCTCTTTATTTATTTCCAACCTGTTCCAGATTTGAGCCACTTCCCCTTTAGTTCTCCCAAATTCATAATCCCATGTGTTCAGTGGGCTCAGCATTGGTATCTGGGCACTCAGTTCTGAACTCTCAGGGCTCCCACAGGCATTGGCTTCTCATCCTCCCACCAGCTTTCCCCATAATCCCCTACCCCAGAAAGGCAGCTTGATCTTAGCCTCCCTCTCCAGGCCAGCCCGACCCAGCTCTCTGGTTGGACATCCTTCTGACTCACCAAACCCCAGAGGTAGGATCAGACACGACTCAGTCACGGACCCCTTTGCAGCATAGGAGCTCACCAAGAAGGAAAATGTCTACATGTTAGTAGGATTTCTGGGGAGGGAAGAGATAGAAGATGATCTATTTTGAAGGCATATTCCCAGCCTAAAAATATGGCTTTGGTTTCTCATTCTTGTTCACTGTCGAAATCTATAGCTAAGTTGGAAACTTAAAAAGCAAAGGAAATGTAGCAACTCTGAATTTCTGTGAGAGTGAATATGAAAAGTTAATTCTCTATTTATAAATAGAAAAATATTCTTTTTATAGTTAAGACTTGGTGATAGTTATTTTTACTCAGGAATTTTACCAATTCTTTGCTGGACTGAGGAAGAAAATTACTTTTCACCTAAATGAGAGAAAAATATTATTCAGCACTTATGTGTTGGTCTCCAACCCTGACTGTACATTAAATGACAAAGGTAGCTTTAAACAAATAATGATATCTGGGTCCCATGCCTAGGGATTCTGAATCAGTTGATCTGGAAAGTTCCTGGGCAGCAACGGTTTTAAGGTCTCCAGGTGATTCCAATGTACAGGTAAGGTTGAGCTGACAACCTCTTCCTAGGGTAAACATGTCAACACAGGTGCTCAGTGACTCTTCACAACAATCCTGTGAAATACCAGCCCTGCAGATGAGAAAACTAGAGCTCAGAGAGGTTAAGTAACTTACCTATGACCACACAGCTAGTAAGGGTATGAAACAGCATTTCCAACCAAGTTCATATGACTTCAAAGTCCATGCACTTAACCACTAGTGAGTGAGGAAAAGCTGTCATTGTGGGGAAGGGTGAAATCAAATGTAGATAAGAACCTGCTTAGCAACTTTAATTTTCCACTCTAGAGCCATTATATTCTTACTTACAGACACAGTCAAGGCCTAATCTCTAGAACTCTTGTTCTTGAAAGAAATCTTAAAGGTTTGCCCAGTGTATTCATCATCCTTGCACCCTAGATCTGGAAACTGGGCTCTCATATTATGCCTATGAACCAAGGCCCTGAGATGTCCCGAAGTAAAGGAAGGATGAGGATAAAGAATGGACAATGGAACTACAGTCCTGGGTTCAAATCCTGTCTGCATGTGATATATCACTGGGTAAGTAAGCTAACCTCTCTGAGTCTCAATTTCCACATCTATAACGTGAAAATTAAAGCCTACATTGTTGGATTGTAGTAAGGAGTAAGTGAAATCTATATAAAGAGATAGTATAACATCCAGCTCATAGCAGGTACTCAATAAAGTGTAGATGTAGTATGATATTATAATAAATATGATTATTACTTGGTACCTTTGTTTCACTGAAGTAAGATTGTTGCTTTACCTTACCAAGAATTGCTTGAATGCTGCCATTGAGTCTTTTTTCTTTTTTTAGCCCCAACCATAAAGATGTACAGCTCAATCTCTGTGATGCCTAAGGGTTGCCCTCTAAGACTTCAACCTGGTACCCACAGTCAGACCTTACTTCTACCGCTCTCTCTTACTATGCTCCTCCTGCCTGCCTCCTAGAGATACTGAAGGTGTTCTTGATGCAAGGCCTATGTTCATTCAGATCCCTGCAGAGCACCCACCTCAGGGCTGTTCCAGATCACCCATGTGACTCCATGTGCTTCCCTGGTTTCCAATCTCCAGTCCTCTCTTCTTTGGCCCAACTTGCTATACCCATGGCAATCCAAGATATTACTTCTGGCAAGTAAAAGCATAATGTTAACCCATTGATTTGTGTATCAAAAACTCAACACCACTGGTTTAAAAGTTTGGGCTGAAGGATGAGACAAACTTTCCCAGTTTCCTCAGAGGGATTCCAGCCTAACCCAAAGCCACAAACGTGGTGGGGATGGAACTCTCATTTATTCCAATCATTGCATAAACATAGATAAGGAGGCATAATTCTCTTGAGAGATTTTCAAAGTCCTCCTTAAAGTGTGTTTCCCTCACTATTGTGGTTCTAAACTACAGCCACAGCCTCAAGACCAAATTACAGCCTTTGGCGGCCGGTTTCAGTCTGGTGGTTACGGCAATGAATTTGGAGTCAGGAATCCTGGAGTCTCAGCCAACTATTCCCTGGGTAACCACAAGCAAGTTAAATGCCCTTGTCTCAGTTTTTCTATCAGTCAAATGGGGTACTTTTTCCTTCCTTCTACTTCAAAGGCATATGTTATGACAATTAATTACCTCATGGCCACAGTAAATCTGGAACTTTCTGTTCAGTAACAAAGTTATTGTCAGTTTTTTCCTTCAAAGCATAATCCTTGAATCTTGGGATTATTTTCACTTTTGGATGTCTGAATGTCACAGCTGGAGGTTCATTCAGTGGTGTTTTTTCTTTAGGGTTACTGAGCCACATACTCAATTGCCTTAATGCTGGCAGATGGAAGCAGAAAATATCTTCCAAAACATTAAGCCAAAAAGCCTGGATTCAGCTGAAGAGAACAGCATTGCTAAATCACATGGGTGGCTTTCTTTAGTCTCAACCGCTGGGGCTTCCCCATAATATACACACCTAATACCATTTGAAAAATACTGTAAAGAAACAGTTTGGTATTTGTAGACAAATATGGCCTAGTTAAAATTTCCCATCCCCTCTTCCTGTTTATGTAACACCAATATCATTCTTTATCTGCCATGTCTCTATTACTTTTAGCTTTTAAGGGATCCTTTTTCACAATTCATATTTTAACACTGAAAAAATTGATTGGCTCCATGTATACAACCAGTGACAGACCTGTGGGGGTGGAAACCCATGTACAAATACTACTTTTAGAGCAACTTTGAGAAAGAAACAACTTGAAAGTTGAATTCCTACAGCTGATAAAAGTGATAGCCATTGAGAAAAGAAATGAAATTGTAGAGTTAGCAGACATTTTAATTTCTGTGCATACATAGTAGGTGTATATAATATTATTTTTAAGTACTTAAATTACTATTTATACTGCTGGGTATTCCTCTTTAGTTTTGTTTTGTATGGCTGTCACTTCTGAATAAGAGTGTAAATTTTGACAATTTAGTAGAATATTACTGTTCCCACATAATGTAGATTATGAACACATTCAATTCTGTTTTTTAAAATGGTTAGCTGACAATTGAAATAGAACAAATACAACTCATCACAATTATTCTTCTCTGCTATAAAATAAATAAAATTACGGTACTGGGGATTTTAGCCAATTACAGTCCTCAACTTTAAATAGTGTGTTTCATTATTAATGCTTAAATAGATATGTCCTAAAAAAGACTCAATGAAGTTAACTATTGCATATACATTAGATATAAGAGATTAATTCACTTTGATTTATGTGGTATAGTATAAAGATTATTCATTAATCAGCAACAGATTCAGCTTTCCAGGTTTGTCTGGTTCTCCCACTAACTCTCCTTGTGACTTTGGGTAAATTCCTTCATATGTCAGGGCTCCAGTTTCCTGATTTTAACAGGTTCATTTGTGTTCACTTCCCCTCTACCAAAAAAAAGACGTGTTGAAATCTTAACCCCCAGTACCTCAGAATGTGACCTTAGCCTCTGAAAGGGAGGTTCTTGCAGATGTAATGAATAAGATGGTCCTACTGGAGTCGACGGGTCCATTATCCAATAAGACTATTGTCCCTATAAGAAGATGGCCACCTGAAGACAGAGATACGTAGGGAGAATGCCATGGAACATTAAAAGCAGAAACTGAAATTATACAGCTGCAAGCCAGGGAACATCAAAGATTGTCTGCAAACCACCAGAAATTAGGAAGAGACAAGGAAGGATTCTTTCTCACAGGTTTCAGAGGGAGCATGGCCCTGCTGACACCTTAATTTCAGACTTCTAGGATTTCAGACTTCTAGCCTCCAGAACTGTGCAACAATAAATTTCTGTTGCTTTGAGTCACCCAGTCTGTGGTACTTTGTTATGGCAGCCCTAGGAAACTAAAATGCTGATCTTTAAATTGAGAGTGCTGGACTCTGAAAGCCTCATCCAGAAACATATTTTTATTTTTCTAAGTCAGGAGTCAATTTTTCTATAAGCTTTTCCTGTAAAGGGACAGATGATAGGCTTTTCAGGTTACGTAGTCTCTGTCATAAATAATTCTGCTGATTAAAAGCTGCCATAGATAATATGTAAATCAATGAGTGTGGTTATGTTCCATCAGACTTTATTTATAGACACTGAAATTTTAATTTCATATAACTTTTCTGAATTGGAAGATGGTATTGAAAAAAATTTCCCCACTACTTAAAAGTATACACGTGATTATTAGCTCTTAGGCCACACGAAAACAGGCAGGGGGGCTAGATTTTGTCTGCAGATGCAACTTGTTGAACCCTGTTCCAGGCTAATGACATAAACTTGACCCACTTGGTAGAAACCATGACAAAAAAGCAATATGCACTCTTTTACTTAGGACACATGAGATAAGTGGCCTGACATGCTGTGGGTGAGAACTGTATTCACGGTGTGATCTCTCTCTATAATTAAAATATTTTTATAAACTCATCTGAGAATCACATTTCAAAATGCATGATAGTGCAGTTTTTTTAAACTCCATTTTATTATTTTATCTCTTTTCTTTAGTATTCAAAGTTATTTTAATAGTAGCATAAATATTAACAATGAAAATGATCACTATTTGTTGACACAGGGTTCCATTTGGCACCATGCTATTAATCCTACAATAATCTTACAAGTTACATAGTCCTTTATCTCCTTTACAGATGAGGCTTAGTAACATGCCTGAGGCAACATGACTAGTACATATCTGAGCCAAGAGTAACTCAGGTGATTCTGACTCCAAGGTATATAATTGAAACCACTTTAAATACTATTGTTAATTTCTTGTTATGGTTGATTCTAAATTTCCAATGTTAAGAATCAATTACTAATAAAATCTATAAGGTTATTACTAATAAATAACAACATCTATAATTCATATTAACAATAAACGATGGAAGAAAAATATACTTCATTTTAACTCATTAAATTAGATCAAATATAACATTTGATTTATTTGTCTCAAATACTGGAATTACATAAGCAAATGGCCCAGCCTTAATCTTAATGCTTACTTAGCTTGGGAAAAACATAAATTACAATGTAAATCTAGATACTGCTTTATAATACACTCTTTTTTAACCACCCAGTGAAAGAGAAGGTAGAAAAAAAACAACAAAAAACATCAAATTGATCTGTTGATAGCATATGTGATTAAGTTCTTCATTCAGGTGTATTGACAGATGGCAGAAAAGAGAAGAAAGTATACAGATGCCAGGGAGATGGAGGGTGGTGTAATCAAATACAAAACCATCTGGATCCTGTCCCTGTGTGACCTAGTGTTTGTCTTTAAGTTAAATTTTTTGTGTCCTCATCTGACAGATCACAGACCAAAGAAGCTGAAGCATTCTTTCAGCAAGCAAAGAGGAGCAAAGTATTGTTTGAGGAAATCATATACTTCATTCATATAAAGATTAAGCCAATGAAATTGTTAAAATGGTAGAACAGGGTTTGAGAGCTTAACCTACAAGGATGCCATCATGCCTGCCTTACAGAGAACATGCAATATTCCTGACACAAAATGTCTGCAGAGTACAAACCCAGCAATCTGCTTTGTGTTGCTTTCTAATAAATGTCAATGGGGAAATTGTGTTTATAGCTTGAAATACAGGAAGGGAGAGAAATCCAGTACCTTGCCACATGGAGATACATCCTCTTTGTTGATTCCAGAAAAATGTCAAATCAGTACAACTGCTCTAAGACTCTTGGTCTTCACTTCTGCACTGATTAAGTTCCATGCACTATATTTTGGGAATAATAAACTGCATTCATAATATGCTGACTCAGTGAGAATAGCAGGCCCCACAGATTTCAACGAACACAATATCCACAGCTATTTTGCAGCTAGACAAATTAAAACACCTTGAAAAAACAACCTGTTTCAAAAAAGTTAGAATCAGAAATCAGTAATAAGACTTAAGCCTACCCCTTTTCTGGGATTACGGAGTTTAATTTTGGTGACATTGCTTCAATGATGGTTTAGTCACTTCCAAAGCTACTGTAGAATTATGGAATTCTCACTACCTCTTATTGAAAACCAGTTTTTACCCATTTAATTTGGTTTAACTGACATTTATTAAGAACTTTACTAGATCTAGAGATGAAAACGCTGAGTAAAAACAACTCCCACCCAGGAGGACTTTAGACTCTAATGAGGTGGAAAAACCCATAAAAAGACCCTCAAGATAGATAAATTTTACTTGAATGAGCCTAAAGAACAAGATAAAGATATTGGGCACTGAGAGAGGGGCATGGGGGCTCAACCTGGGAGTCCAAAAAAGGCTTCTAAAAGAGGATGATGCCAAAAATGAACTCTTAAAGGTAATGAACATTTAGCTAATTGAAGAACGGAGGAAAAAGCACCCTACCCTGGAGAAACTAAATAAGCAAAGTCGAGAGGTATAAGACATTGCGGAGCATGCCTGGAGAAGATGCTTCTCAGAGAGCAGAATTACTAACATGAAAACTCCAATTCATGTCTATTCCTAAATGGAAAAACTGGGTATCTGGACAACATTATTAAAGGCTTTAGATTCATGGTGTAAACTGTAACTGGGGAAACCTGTTGTTATTATATGATGCTCATATCAGGATAGAGAATCTGATCCTAGAAATATCTCTTATACAAATAGGTTTAATTTTAGAAAATGAAATACAGTACTTCCTGGCTGATGACATGGCCTATGCCTGTTCTTAGGTCAGTGCCCTTGTTGGGTGAAAGTTTGCTGTAACTCCAAGTAAGACAAACAGAAGCTCAATGAACTCTCACACATAATCCCCTGAAAATTATTTACTGAGCATCCTGCACACCCAGTGTTTCTTCCCAGGACTTCTGTGTGGTACTTTGCACTTCTATCCCAGAATCACTTGTTACAAGGAAAGAACAGTGGTGAGCAGGAAACCAAGAGTTGTGCCTGCTCTGCCTCAAGGTCACTGTTGGCCACCGAGCTGTAGAAGGTTGCAGGTAGCTACCCAAAAGTTTGATGGGAACAGCCTCCATTATCACAATAAATGCAGCCCCACCTAAGTATAAGTCTTGAGGGAAGACACTGTAAGTAGTAAAAGGCAGTAGTACAACACCTCCAGCTTCATCCCTGCTGAGTTTTTCTCACTCTACTTTTTCATGCTTTGATTTTAAGTACCATCACTTCCCGGATAGTACCTCTATGACTTGGGCACTGGAGGATTTTTGGTCATTTCAGCCTGTTGCACTTGGTTCTCCAAAGTGTCCAAAAGCACTTAGTATGAAAGAACAACAATAACACCATTGCAAGGACACTGTCTAGTTTAGCTAACAATGTAGTGGCTTCTCAGCATCCCAAATCTGATTCTTAGGATATACACTAACTCCAAAAGAAAATATAACTCATTAGCATACTATATGCATACTTTTTTCCTGTCCGCTGTCCTGTCCCTGCAAGATGCAATAAGACTCTCTCTTCTACAGGGTCAGGCACCTGGTCACTGGGACCCTTCTTGGCTAACACCAAGAAAATATTTTCCAGCTGTATGGGAGTAGTATAGTGGCCAAAAACCATCTGAGTCAGACTGCCTGGGTATCACTTACCAGAGGTGTTACCTTAAGTAAATCACTTAGTCTGTGTTTGTCTGTTTTATCATCTGTAAAATGGGGACAATGATACTGCTTAGAATTAAGTGAAAAAATGCATATGTAATATTTCTCACACATAGTATATGATTAATAATTATTAACAGTTATCTTTTAGGAGACAGATAATTATTAAATAAAACATAGAAGTCATTTCTTCTTATTGTTTATTTTATTTTATTTTTTATTTTTATTCATTTTTTTGAGACTGAGTCTCACTCTATCACTTAGGCTGGGGTGCAGTGGCATGATCTAAGCTCACTGCAACCTCCACCTCCTGGATTCAAGCAATTTTCCTGCCTCAGTCACCTGAGTAGCTAGGATTACAGGCATGCACCACCATGCCTGGCTAATTTTTGTATTTTTAGTAGACACAGGGTTTCACCATGTTGGCCACGCTGGTTTCTTAACTCCTGACCTCAGGTGATCCACCTGCCTTGGCCTCCCAAAGTGCTGGGATTACAAGCATGAGCCACTATGCCTAGCCTTCTTTTTATATAAAAAACATGACTTTCCACTGAACTCTGGCGACTGAAACAATAAATAGGGTCACCTTTCAAGTAACCCCCAGCTATGTAGCTACAGGAAGTGTCATAATCTCTTACCACCCAACAGTACTGCAGTATGCTAACCTAATCCTACCTCAGCCAGGCTGGACCTTTGCCCAGGCTGCTCTCTCTGCCTGAAATGCTACAGCACCACCCTGCTTTCTCTTTACTTACTCCGTGCACATATCCACCTGACTAGTGCTCAACAATGGCTCTCCACTCCTGTGCATCCCAGCTCTTTACAGTTAGGTGGGGCCATGAGCACATACACATTGATGATCTGTTAACAGCAAGGAAAGCACTGTGTATCCTTCTCTTTTGGTGGAGAACATAGCAGCTGTGTGGGGTTTCATAAACCTGTATCAAGAGTACAGTTGCCCTGGAAAACACACTTTGTGTGAGCAAGAGACTAACTTTTAAGTAGCAAGCCCCTGTGATCTGTGGGCTGCTTGACCACAGCATAAGCCTGGCCCATCCTGAAAAATGTACACCCCTTATGCCGCATTCCCATCCCCACTCTACCTCCCCTCTCCCTGACTCCCACCAGCCACATATGTTTGCCTGATGGGTTTCCTGTCAATTTTTAGATCATGATTTATCTGTTCCTCAGATAAGCCTAATGGTCATTCTTTCTAGGTAGGTCCCATTCTTGCTATTCTCTATTACAGAATCCTATTCTTTAAAATTATTTCCCTCATAATTTGTAATTATATATTTACACATTCGTCCACTTCTCTCCTCCTTGTCTCCACCACTAGACTGTTAAGATCCACAAGAAATCTATAATTATGGTCATCTAGGCTTTAATTACCAACAAAATAGGTAAATCAACCAGGGCTTAGAATATTCCTAGGGCTTATAGAACAGTGCTTATACATATATTTTAATGAACAAACATCCAAAGAAGTATACAGGCTGGGCATGGTGGCTCATGCCTGTAATCCCACTGCTTTAAGAGGCCTGGGCCAGAGAAGAACCACTTGGGCCCAGGAGTTAGACCAGTCTGGGCAACATAAGAATATTTCTCTACCAAAAAAAAAAAAAAAAAATTAGCCGAGGATGGTGGTGCATGCCTGTGGTCCCAGATGCTTAGGAAGTTGATGTGGGAGGATGGTTTGGGCTTGGGAGGTCAAGACAGCCATGAGCCATAATTTAGCCCCTGTCCTCCAGCCTAGGCAACAGGGCAAGATCCTGTCTCAAAATAAAAAAAAATAAAATAAAATAAGTATACACACAATGCATAAAATGGCAGGAAGCTTGTGGTTTCATGATAGGAATGATCAATCGGGGGAAAGACAAATTCCACTGAACCCTGTGCTGGGCCAGAAATTTTGTGCACAGAGGAAACTCATGGGCATTAAAAATCACATCTAAGAGAAAAATCAGCAGACTCTTGAGCAAGAGCCAACAAATAGAATCCCTGTTATGCTCTCTTCCATCCTGGAAAGCTGTGCACAAGCACCAGGGTCCCCCATGGAGGAAGAAGGAGCAGGGGTGGGTGACATGGAAGGCTTTGGATCTTTTAGGAGCCTGGAGACACAGCACATCAGCCCACCCCATGGCAGTATTGTTGATTGTGAGGACCACTTCTTTGTTATTTGTGGACATGGCCATCATCCCCAACCCCACCCTACCCGACCCCAAAATAAATAAAAAGCAAAAAAGAAAAAGGTAGAAAATATAGTTGCATTTCTATCTTGGAGAGAAGACATGATAAAATTTGAGAACTTTTCTCCTTTTGTTGGAGAAAACTGTCTTCTACACACAGTATGGGGCAAAGTACAGAGAATGAAGAGGAATAATGAATTCATAGAATTTTGTCTTGAGTATTTCACTATAAACTGTCACTTGATATTCTCTTTCCTTTTCAGGGTATCAATTTCTGCCATCATTTCTATGTATAGAGAAAAGGACATGCACTAAAACACTGGATAAGGAAACTGGTCGCCTTAATGCCTTTAGTTCTAACACTTGATGTCTCTATCTTAGGAGCAGTTTTGTATGGCAGCTACAACTAGATAATACTTTAGGTGATATTAACAGCTAAGTATATAACAGACATTTACTATTTTATAGTTATCCAGCACCCAATTCTCTCCACACATATACAGCTTCCTAATAACACCCCAGTCTCTCCTTGGGTATAACTCAAATGGTGTGTGGTCTTAGTGGGAGGGTACTAAGTGCCAGCTCTCACCGTCATTTCCTACTTCAGAAGCTGGGGAGCCTGCTCCTTCCTCCACCAGCTCCCTGTTATAACCAGGGGGCCAGGCAATCAAAGATCACTCTTGGGACTGTAAATCCTGAGTGATGCAAAGGATGAGAACATGGACAGATGCCAAATCCTTTGCAGCAGCATGTGGGGCCCAAGGATTGGCCAGCTACTGAGTTAAAGCCTCAGTCAACTTTCAGGTCCTGATGCCAGAGATGTCCTAGCTCCTGTTACTTTCTCAGGTTCCTCTTGATTTGTGAACTCCAATATCCTGCCAGTAAATTCTTATTTGGCATAACGTATTTAGGGTTGGATTCTGTTGCAACCAAGAACTCACACCAGAGCTGTAATACAGCTACGTAGATTGTATTCTGTACAAGAGAACCCAGCAAAAAAAAAAAAAAAAAAAAAAAAACAGAGGCTGAAATTTAGCCTGAGGTCCATTTGCCAAACTCATGAGGCTAAATTTCCCTGCAGGAAGGGGTGAAATTTTCCAGTTTACACAGAGGCATTGTTTAGGCTGGCAGTGGCTCTGCCCTTGACCCATACATCCCCATTTTCCAGTTGTGAAATAAAGACCTAGAGATTAATTCATTGACACTTTTATGATTACAGTAATGCAATGACATTGCACTGGGCTCTTCTGCTGCCTTTCTCTCTACCTATAGGCTGAATACTGAACCACCTCTTTATTCCTTCAAGGAAAATGGGAAAGAGAAGGAATGTTCCTACAACAACTTGTCCTCCTATGATAAGGCTGACCACAGTCTCTTACCTATTATTTGCCTACAGTTATTAAAAGGGTGAACTTTAAAAGTAAAATATATTTATAAATATTTAATACTCAGTGCTACACTACAGTTTTTAATAGTTAACCCTTTACATTCATTAACAATGGCAGAAAAACAAGTAAAGGACTCAAGAACCTTCCATTAATTTCCTACAAGCTACGTTTCTGCCAATTTTATTGAGCGATATCAGGGAATGGTAAAGATGACAAATTTTGCTGTCCAATGCTCTATGCCAACCTCTTCAATTTTCCCATGATTGTTTAACATTTTTCACATCTTTTTCTCTCATTTTAGATCAGAAATTTATACAGAGGATCTATGGGCTAGAATATACCATACCTAGCATGTGAAGAGCATTTATTAAGAAGGAAATTAGAGAGTCACCACTCCTTCCATTAGGAATCTAACAGTTATGCTGCCTTTCCTTTACAGAGTTTCCTTTTACCGTATTAAATCCTCCAGTCTTCCTTTCATGTTACTTTAAGACACTGATCAAAATCTTTTGTTACTACTTCCATTCCCCATAAAAGAAAATTAGATTTGTTTTTAGGCTTTAATCCTGCTAAGATAAAGCAAATCAGTCCTGTTTTCATTACTGTCCAGTCAGTTCCATCAATCACCAAAGGGAATCACTAAAAGCAATCAGTGAACAAGGTCAACAGCACTCAGCAGAGGGCCAGCGCAATGGTACTTTAGCAGATCAAAATGAAGACTGGGAAAAGGATGACGGCGCTTCACAGCCCTAAGAGGCTCAGGACAGCTTCTCAGGAGTCGTCTGTAAATGGGGAAAAGATAATCAAGAGAAGGGTATTATCTTTATTGTGTAACAAGTCTCCTGATATCGAGCTTGTTAAGGTAACAAAGAGCTAAAAGGTTCAGTTGGGGGTTAGCTTCATCTTTTCTTGGTACAGTGACTCAGGTTTTGGACTTTGAGACAAAAGGCCTTAACTTTTATAGATCTTGTTCTTCTCTAGCAGTTTGTGTTGTCACATCTGATAATTACAAAATCTCTCACAAAGAGATATAGGTATCATTTAGGGTTAATTGGTTGTGAGCAACACAAGACAACTTTGATTAACTTAAGCAGAAAGGGGTTTTCTTGAAAGGAAGTGAGAGAGTTATTAGAATCCATCATGAGATTGAAGAGTCATGCTTGTAGATAGTATCAAAGGTGCTCTGGTGGGGAGAGGGTATCAGAACAGGAACTATTCAGTGGTCTAGGCTGAAAGAATTGACAGTTTTCCTCACCACTGTTATCTCTGCTTAAGATAGAAAGTCCTTAATTGGCTTCACCAGAACTGCAGAAAAATGATGGAGTGTGGGGAAGAGGAGTAGGGAAAGGAGGTGATGGTGTTAATTACTCACAAAAAATCTAGATATTATTAGCAACGTAAGGGACAATGTGTTCCCAGTAGCCAAGATAAAACCAATGTCCACTATGGCATTAAAGAAGTTTTCACCCTAAAGGGCAGGAGCCATCTACTGAACTTGCATTAACAAACATCACATAAAGCACACGTATGTTTTTCATATGTGAACCAACAGACTAGTTTCAGTGAATACAATGCTTGACACTGGTAGCTGCTCAACAATTATTTGTTGAATGAATAAATTCCTTTTGCAATGTTATTTGTTCTCATCCTTTCTTTAGGCCATTTATGTTTTCTAATATATAGTAAATATCCCATATTCAAAATTGGTGAAATAGAACCTTTAAAAGAGAAAGCTCAATGCAATGAGAAGAGTACCCAATTAGATTCATTTCTTGATTCTGCCCAGTGTGACCTTGGGGATGGGTCACAAGGGCTTTGAGGTTATTTCTTCATCTGTAAAACGAAGTGGTAGAGGTAGATGCTTTTTAAGCATCCATTCAGTTCTATAAGTCTAACATCATGGTCACAAATATATAGATGACAGAGACTCAGAAAACTTAGGGAAAATGTTTATAATTTTCACAGTATGAAGTGGTTGTACCCTGAATCTGGACAGAAAGTAAAAACTAACTTACTTGGTAGTATTTAGGAGAAATTGCCAATATTGTAGAACATCTAGATCACTGTTATCAAACTTTAAAAGAAAGGCAGTAGAATCAAGTTTCCAAATGAAATCGTATGTTGAATTCCAATGTCTAAAACAAATAAAAGTCAAACTACTCTGACTGAAACAAAAGAGGGGTGCCTAGAGCCTCATACTCACACCCTTTCCTACAGTTTCCTGGGTGCACCATTTGACATTACTCATTTAATTGCTGATTGACTATCCTTAAATTTTTCTGTACCTTGAAATAGTTTTAAAATGAGATATCAAATTTAATTTGGACATGAAAAATTAAGAAAAAAGCTTTCCATGGAAATATAAAAGTATATATGCTCTCTTTCAGAGCCAAATGAGTTAAAAGACTTCAGCCTACAACAATAAATTTAATTTGTAAAGCAAAATAAAATCTAGCAGCACAGTTTCATACGATAGTCTTGGTCTAGTCCTTACACTATGAACTAGTATTATATAGACTATTGTTTCAAATGGTGAAAACTTAGCTTCCAAAACAAGACTTATTTAACAAGTTAAATTATAAAATATGAAGAAACTTCAACATAGAAATCAATAGCTTTAATTTTTTTCAACTGTTTTACTGTTTTACTTAAGAGGAATAATGTATATGTCTCTGAAACCAAAGTAAATTTGCATATGCCTTTTTTAATCACCAAAGAAGAAATTGCTGAATGATAGTAAAAGACATAAACACAAACTGTCATCTCTGTGGCTCACTGTAGTGAACTTCTTAGCTTTAGCAAAAAGAACCAATTGCTCTTCTCATAAAATCAGTGTGCTGTCCCTTCCATTACTTCGAAATATCATCATCAGAATCATTAAGACACATTCTATTAACTTGGACCATGGATTTCTATACATAAAATACCAACCATGAGTCTTTGAGTATGAACTTTGAAAAATTCAAACACCTTTGTTAAATCAGTATTTACAAACACTTATGTAGATAAAAGCACATCTTTTTTACCTTCAATAAGAGATTAATCTTGAAAATATACAAGTTCCAAGTGATCAATTTGTTGGAACAGTTACTGAGCTTTAATGATGCCATATTTTTAGTCAAAGCAAAAAGCTATGAAGGTTTTTCTGAAAGACATTTCACCATAATCAGCAACAAAAAAGTATATTTCATCGTCATTAGTGATCCGATTGACCTCTTTTGGCAGGACATAAGGTTTAAATTGCCTAGGTACAAACAATTAGATATGAAATAGCTTATTACATGGATTTGTGCCTGACAATCAAGAAGGAAGGCAAAGGCCATCTCTCACTGTTATAGTCTCTACTGTTTCCTGGTCTATGCTGATTCTGCCAATCATTCTTCTGATCTCTTGATTCAATGGCTTCAAGATTCACTTTGTAGCAAATATTTAAGACAAACCAAGTGATGTAGCAGATGCAATTGATGCCATGCCCTTGTTTCTTCATCATTTACCACTTCCAAGCAGGATGGCTCTACTTTCTACTGCCAGCGATTATAATTCTGCCTGAATACTTTCCATGGTAGCCAGAGCCTACTCTGCCTACATATGGGTTATACCAGAAGATACAGGGGGATTTCCCTGAGTAATTTTCAACTAATGACTGACAAGTTGATAAATACTGTCTCTCCTCCCCTAGGCCAGGATAACTCCAAGATAGGATAACTCCAAGATATGTTGTATATAGCTTCCTAGGGTTCCCAGGTGGAACTGATGTCTAATTGCCTATCGTGTATCTTGCTAGGTATACACTCTTTATTAGCTTATCTCTTTCCTGACTCATTTTCTCACTCCCTTAGCACTTCTGTAATAAAATACTCACATTTGAATCCTTATCACTACTCTAAGTTGCTTCTGAGGGAACCCACAGTAAGAGAAGGAACCCACAGTTAAGACAAGGGGATATAAATGTGAATACAATAGTTCTACTTTTAAGGAATTCCATCTATAACAGAAAACCATTAATAAACACAACAAACAACAAAAGCAATAACTAAGAGAAGAAATACACAATGTTACATTATAAACAGTGGTTTGCTAGCCCAGGTAAAGATGATAATCTAGAGTTTTGAATGTTCTGTGCACGACTGGAATGTTAGCCAATGGTTCTTCCTGCAATTCCAAATATTATCATCATTGGTGAAAAGTGGTAAGAATTTCTCTAATAGTCACCTAGTCTAAGAAAGTCATCTTACAAGGGTAACAAAGAGGGTAGGAGTATAAGCTTTCTTCAGTTCCATGACAGCTAAAGAGGAATCAGAATAACATTACAGTGATCCTACCTGACCAGTGAATTTAAACTATAGCTGATAGAAAATGGAATTTATCCTTGTATCAACCTTTTTGACAACTCATCAACCTCCAAGGCAAATATGTGAAGAGCAAAATGAAATCAATATTCTGGCCATCGTTTGTCATTAGTTTCTAACACACAAGGAGTTGGCCATTGCAATGCAACAGCAATGAACAAAAAATCAGGCAGTATTGGAGAGCATTTCTTAGAAGGTCGTGTTGTAGAACAACCAAGTATATGCCTTAGCTTGAACGATCAGGGAAGGCCTAACTTAAAAGGATGAGGAGGGCAAGCATCCCAGGGAACAACTGGTACAAAAGCACCTGGCCTTTGCATGTTCAAGCATCTGCATGTAGTTTAATCACTTTCTGCTTAGGTGATTTACCTTTGATTTACTCTTCAGAAGTGATCAAAATATGGCAATACTGAATATCAAGTGGTGTGTGTCAGTAAGATAGGCAGAAGCCAGACTACATTGGTCTTTATAAGTAGTTTAGATTTTATGCTGCTTAAAAAGCACTGACAGCATTTAAGGAAAAGGGTGACATAATCTAAATTTTAATATTATGCTGTTTTTTTCTAGAATGGATTGTAGGGCAGAAAAGCAGAAGTAGGGAGAGCAGTTAGGTAATCATTGCAGTAAATCCTAGAAAGCAAGTGGTAGTACTAATACTAGTAGTGGGAGTAGATAGATTCTGTTTTTATCAGTTAAGCTGTTTCTGGGTGCAAGTAATTAAACACCCAACCTAGGATGTCTTATATAAGAACATTTGTAGGCTTGTTTTACAAGAAGCCTAGTCCTAGAGCAAGCTCAATGACATCATCAATCTTCTTCCAGACTTTCTAATCTTCACCCTCAAACTGGAATAGCTGTTATATGACTGTCACTAGCAATTGAGACTAGATGCTCCCTTATTTATATTCAGAGGGAGAGGCTGGATTTATGTGCTAGTTTATGAAGTAGGATTTTTCTTTGCCAGATGTGCCTAGTCCCCTTTTTGATTGCCCCAAATGTACTTAAAGCTGTCCATTGTTGTATCCAATCACTTGCACAGGGGATGGAGTTACCAAGATTGGCTTAAGATGGAAGCAGAGCCCACCCTGAGCTGGGAACGGTGTTGGCCTGCCTTGAGTCACATGGCCCATGTGAAAAAAGGATGTATATCTAAGGGTTGGGGGTGGTGAGGGAGATGAGGATTCATTAGGAAAGGGGAAGGGAAGAATGGAGAAGGCAAGCAGTGTACCAACCACATGAAACATGCATATGAGGTAGAGTTGATAGGGCTCACCAATGGATTGGATATTAGGAAAACAGAAGATGCAATAAGTTTCTGTATTTTTGGCTTCAACAATTGGGTTGAATGTGGGTGTATTTACCGAGATGGGGAAGACTGGAGGAAAGATCAGGTTTGAGAAGGATAATGAAGGCTTCTGTTTTCATCAGGTTAATTTTAAGATACTCAGACATGGAGAGGTAATCAAGTTGTTAGTTGAATATATGAGATTAGAATTTCAGGGACGGGACAAAACAGAATAGAGTCTGAAACCATACATGTGCAATTTGTTTAAAAGCAACTGACACTGGTGAGATTACTAAAAAGAACGTATGGATACAGCAAAAAGTAAATTCAGGAGACTTAAAGGTGGAGTGCAACAAGAGCCATTAAGGTGGCTGGAAAATCCAAGGCCAGTCCCCCAGCATCATGTGTATGAGTGGAATGAGGGTGGTGCTAATTGTCAGCTCTCTGCCAAGTGAGTGGGATGTGTTCCCTGTCTCAAAATGTGAAATGTGGAACAGGAAGGATATAAATGTTTGAAAACATACAGTGTAGACCACAACATGCTGTAGAAAGAGCATTATTAATATAACATTCAATCCTTCAAAAGGGAGTTGGCTTATTATGATAGTCCTCTAAATTAAACTTTTAGGATAGGATGGACATGGCATCCCCTACAGTAATTCTAAGCCAGGGCCTAATGATAAACGCTGACCATTATTACACCTACAATTTCATTTCAAACAGAACTGAATTTTGGAAGATAATTATGAAAAATTACAGAGGAAAAAAGGGAGTCATCACTAACAGAAACATTTATGTCTGCATCAATAAAAACTTCTACAATGGAGCAAATTTGCTGTAAACTTCATTTTTTCTGTATATCTACTTAACTAAAATTTAAGGAGCACGTATGTGAGACTATATTAAGTACTACTGAAAAAGAAACCCAAAGTTCTGTAGAATAGTCCCTTCCATTGAGGACATTTTTTGTTTTGTTTGGAACCACTTCCTGAGTGACTATGGGCAAATGATTCAGCATCTTGGTGCTTCATTTTCTTCATATGTAAAATGTACATGATAACATTAACTATCTCAGGGCTGTTGTGAAGATTAACACATACAAATAGCTGAGAATAATGTCTGGTACATAGTAAGCATCAGTTATTAAGGGGAGATAAGGCAAATTCCAAATTCCATGTAAGTGGTAGCATGGCTCAGAAAAAAAAAAGATTGATTACTACCACCATATTGATTATCACATGCTAATCTTCAGTTCAACCCTGCAGTAATTCTTTTCACTTTACAGAACAAGAAAACTGTTAACAAGCTGTTCTGAAACTTAAACACAACTAACAAGTGGTCTAATTACGAGTCAAACCTTGAAATAACATCACAACCTATACACTTCCCAAAATACCAAGCAGGAAACCCGAGTCAGGAAACGTAGATTCTAGCTCTATATCTGCCACCTATTAGCTATTAGCAATCCTGGGCCCTTTTACTTCCTAACTTACTGTGAGATTGTTTTCTATTCGATAAAATACTTACAATAAACAGGCCTGTCCTCCCTGCTTCACAGGGTGGGTCACTGCAAAGACCAAATGAAAGAAATCCATAAATTGTAAAATTTCAAAAAATAATTTTTTCCATCTGCCTAATCTCATTTCCTACTTCAGATGTTTTATTATCCTGATGCCAAATACCAATTTTCAGGTACCTAATCCTTAACAGCAACTACCCAAATTTTGATATTTAATTAAGGACAAAATACTGGATAACTACAAATAACCCATTAAAGCCTCTGCTCACCTCCCATGAGGTTTCAAAATTATACCTCAATAATTTAAACTAATCACATCATGTGGCCATCATTCAGGCCATCACTTAATAGTGTCAGTAATCTGACACTGTTCGACTGACCACATCCTGTAACCACAGACCAAAATATTGAGAAAATGCACATCAAAATACTGAGCATGTTACAACATTAACATGGCTGCCTGTGCTTTCTTATATTTACAAAAATATTACTTATCCATCCAAAACTTTTATACTTTCCAAAGTTCTTCGGTGTCCCTTATTCCATTTGATCATCTAGCAGTTCTGTTAGGCAGGCAAGGTAGGTTTAGGCTTGTCTTAGAAGGAGAAACATATTTATGTTCAAAATCGTTTTTAAGTATAACTCGTATTTCAGGTCACCAACTCCTATTTTGGTACCTGTACTGCATTGTTTACATAAATTTTACATTTGAAATTACTCAACACTACTGATTGAGTGTAGTTCTTTTTACATTTACATTTGAAAATATTCCTAAAAAAATACCCTGTACATTAGCTCCATTCTAAGTCATGAGAAAGAATCATTTGCAAACCAAATTAAATCTCCCATTCACCAAAGTAGGTGTGGCAACAGCTATCACTCTGTGAAAAGTCAGTTGTATTAAATGAGCCTGTAGTACCTGAAAATATGCACTTGTTGATAAAGTATCTTGAGCCCACTTCCCCAATTTTAATAGAAGACACCATTCTTAGAACTATGATTAAATTACTTTGGATTCTGAGTACCAATAATACTCTAACAACCATTAATAATATTATTAATGGCTCAGGAACTAAGTAAATTACAGCAATTTAAAATGATTAATATTTTTAAAACACAGGTTTTGAAAGGTCACCTTATAAATGTCAGCAAATGTTGCCTAAGCTATCAAAATACAGATGAGATTAAGGTTCAACAAGATGTAAAAGAAATACCTTATAGAATAGAAGTAACAATTAACTGATGTGGTTTAAGAAAAGTACTGAATTGGGAATCAGTTTAAATCTACTCCAAATCATTTAATCTAAGCCTCACTCAGTTAACATTAAAAAAAAAAGTTTCATAATATAAAATTTTACTATCTATATATAATAAGGTTTTGGAAAATCATGACAAGAAAATTGACTAGAGGCAAAAGATTAAAACTTCTGAACCAATTAGATCAAAACATTTATTTTTTGTGTTACAAAAACAAAAATAAATCCAAACAGATAATGAAATAAACACATTTTTTAAGTGTCCCATCCTGGGTTCTCTGTCCTAGAATTTATTAAGCAGTTCAAGTTTAGGTTACTTCAACACTTCTTCTGGATGCTATGAAGTCTCCATCTTATAACCATGTTTCTCTAGTTCAGCTCTACGATAAAACAGAAAGAACAACATCACCAGGCATTCTTTATAATAAACATTCTTTTAGAAATAATATAATCAATAAATAAATGAGCTAAGCCATTTATTGTAAACACTAGTTTACAATATCACTCAATAGTTTTAGTCTCTAAAAAAAAAGAAACTACATAAGAAAACTGGACATGAGTCAATATAATACTAATAAAAAGTTGCTTTTCCCACTAGTTAACTTATATTTTATCTTCCTTAATTTTCTTGTAAGTCTATTTGTAGAAGAAATGTGAGGGAGTTATTGCTATCCTTCAAATACTTTCCAAATGCCATATGAATGTTCTGTTCATAAACATAAGTTTTGAGATTCATTAACCTCAGGCAAAGTACACATCACTATCAAACCTTTAGGGATTTTATAATCATCGTAACAGGTATTACTGTTGTATATGCAGAAAGAATAGCTAAACAATATGCCTTCCATATTGACATATATCTATTAGTAATATACATATATATATATTACTAATCAAATTTATAAGTGTGTGAAAATTTTCTGCATTAACTATATAGGCAAAATAAATACATAAAATAAGTCATGGAATATTAATTAACTGAGACTTTACTTTCCTGATTTTAAATGTGGATGAAAATCTCAAAAGTTTATACTAGCATGAATACACAAGCATGAAGATACTTTTTTATAATTTATCCAACCAAAAGATTCAGTCATATATATTGAGAATTTCAACTGCAATTGTTGATCTGCCTTAAATAACATATTTGTACAAAAAAGTTTAGCTTTATGATCAACTTCAGCTATTTAAACTACCATTCCAAATATCACCAGGAACTTATTTGCCACAATTCAGATAAAAGTTTATGATGAAATTATTAGATGGCTAATTTATTATCCAAGATAAAACACTGGGTAAATTTAAAGTATGATTAATATGCTTTACATCATTACATCCAATAAGATAAAGATATTTGTTCTCAAGTAAATTTGGCTTAGACACCACTACACTATTTCAATGCAAACACATGACAGGAATAATGTATGGTATTTATTATTCATTTTTCAAAAATCTTTTCCTAAAATTTTTATAGTTACTCAGAATACAAATAGTGAGCTAATTTCCATGAATTCTGTCAAGGCCACGGATTGTTCAAATGAAGCATCCTTGTCTTCTGCTAGGGTATATAGTATGGGCTGGTGGTATAAACACTGGATTAGGAGTCAAGAGTCCAGTGCCAGTCTCTGACTCTGGCCCTTCCTTTGCTAACTAAATTGCTTCCTTTGGGCCCTTCCCCCGCCACTCAGGAAACTGAAGATTATAGTGTCTGCCCTTCATTTATAACAACTTATCTCCATTGTTTTGAGAGCTAAATGAGAGAAAGTTATACAAATGTAATGTAGTATACTTTAAAATAAGAATCAAGGCTGAAAGGAAAAGCTAAGAGATTATATTTCTGATGATCACAGAAAACTCAAATGTTTCATACAAAACCTCTTGTTGCCAATCTTTAGGGAATGTGGTAATTGTCTTTGAATTTTATCTCATGCTAAAATTTTACACCTTATTTAAAATGAAAATAATTTCACAACTTTCTTAAACCTTAGTATATTTATTTTTATTTTAACAGCAGCAGCAAAAACAAACAAATGAACAAAAAAACCCCAAAGTTCAACCTATGATTTAAGTAACAAGTACACCAAATCTGTCCTTTAGGTTTGTGTCTATTGGCAGGATTCCTAATGGGAGGTGGCTGGTCACCAACTGCATGTATAAATTGTTTATGAAAGAAAACAGATGATGAAATGCTTTTCTATCAGCTAAAGTCTTAGAGAAGATGAAAAGTTCTCAGCTAGAATTTAAAAAACCAAAAGAAAAAAATTGAGGCCACCAAGTACAAAACAAAAACACTAATAATCATGAGGCTACTGAACGGAAAAATCCAACAAAGACAAAAACAGAAAACCCCAGCACAACTGGAATATCACATGACATACACAGTAAACATACCGTAACTGAAACAAATGCAGCAGCATTCTTTGTGCAACAAACCAGAAAAAAGACCAATGGCCACTATTAGGTTTGAAAACTCCTCTTACTAATCAAAAACTACTCAGCTTAATGACAATGGCGATATCTGATTTGGTGAATCAGCAACTATACTGGCTTCTTAGAGTTTTTATGTAAGATGTGAAATAGGTTTGAGAAAATCATATTACTATTTCTCCTGATATATAAAGAAACAAATGATATCAGAAGCTGCAAAAACAGACTGACTTTGAGTTACTTGGAAGCACTAACTGGGTTTATTCTTTCTACTTCTATCTGTCAAAGGTAATTACACTGACAGAGAAAGAAGAACATGGAAAGTGGGTAGCTTGCTACATGGACAGTTTTTATTTAACACACACTTACCATCGTCTAAGCACTTTACACATACTAAACCACTTAAACCTTAATAGTAACCCTAGCAGTAAAGCACTAATTATCATCTGAATTTAAAGTGTGAGAAAAGCAAGTCACAGAAAGGCTAAGTGACTTGCCCAAGGTTCATATGGCCAAATAGGAGGGAGATCTGGGGTTGGAACCCCAGCAGTCTGATTCACACCAGAGTCTGAGATGTCTCTCCACTGTTAAATAGGATTAGAACCAAATAACATCAGAAAACAGTGAAACCCATCTTTACTATGGCTCATGATACTACGTTAAGGGTTTCCACGTACTTTACAGAAAAGACTAGGAAGAATATCTTTGTGTGAGTCTTATTAATTAAGACAAATTTTTTAAAGCAAGGATTGTCTGAGGCTGTGTTATTCAATATGGTAGTCACATGTGGCTATTTTAATTAAATAAAACAAAAAATTCAGTCCCTTAGTTGCACTAGCCGCATTTCATGTGCTCAATAGCCACATGTAACTGACTGCTTCCATACAGCAGTTTCTTGAACATTTCCATCACTACAGTAAGCTCTATTTGACACCACTGGCAATGTAGCAACAACCTTAGTGAGGAAAAAACTCATGACTCAAATGGGGAAGTAAAAAAAAAATCTTATTCACTAATGGAAGTATCAAGATTTATATACCTAAGGCAAAAAAAAAAAAAAAAAAGTATATACCTATAGAAATCCACAAACCTAAAGGCAGAAACACAACAGAGTACATAACAGCACTGTAGAGGTGTATTATAAAAACAGTAAGCCACAAATATATAATGTTCTATTTCTAAACCAATAAAAAGGCAACTCGCAATGATGAGAAATCCAATTATCAATACATTTACTACTGAAAGTTTCCTGGTAAAAATTATAGTATTCAATAATATAGTAATTAGGTTAAGAGAAAGTGCTAATGAAAAACAAAAGAAACAAAATGTTAAAGAAATTTGACTATTTTGAATGTCAAAAGAAGAAAACTTATATAGCCTCAACTTTAAAAATGTCAAAAGCATATCAGGAAAAAAACTCTGACATGTGTTTAAGAACACAGAGTAGGGATCAACAGCATTTGGAAGACCTGAAAATAAATAGTCTAATAGCATAATGATGTCAAGGAGGAACAAAAGGGAATGCATATTTTTCAAAAGGTAGTAGGGTGTTCTCTAATGTGAGGACATAAAACAAAGACAAATGTAAAAAGAAAGTGCATAAACTTGTACACATAGAATTAATTTGATCCAAGAAAAAACTGAAATCTGTAAAAATAACAAAAGGGGTTTTTAAGAGCCATACATTGATCATGAAGAATGAGAAAGAGCAGGTCCAATGCTTGGGACAGATGATGCAACATTAACAGATTTTAGGGAAAAAGTAGGATTATTGTTCAATAGCTATCATTTTTATCGTATCCATAAAACTATAATAGGAAAAACAACATTATTAAGACAAAATTGAAAACTAAGACAGGTAAGATAACTGCATTAAAAAGGTTTAAAGTCTCAAGGCTCTGAATAACTACATCTAAGGGTACTGGAAGAACCATAAGATATAGGCAAAAATCAGTCAGCAATACTTGAGAATGGAAATGAAAAACTGTAGAAGTATCAGAATAACAGTGAAAGGTAAATTGTAGTATTTCTAAAAAGGAGAAAAACAGACGGGTAAAATTATTAACAGTCTCCAACAAAATTCTGTAAGTCTTTAGAATATAGAGTTTTGAGCCAATAAGAAAATAAAATGCATTGTAGGAGCTGGTGCTACTTTATCACTATTAGAAATCAAATTTTAAAAATTGATTATAAACTATTTCACTTTTTTTTTGAATAAACTTACTAGACTAGTAAATTAGAAGACTGGAACACATACACCTTCTATATCTTTACTTGAGCAAAGTATATAACAGTCTATTTATTCTTGCAGCCAAGACAGATAAATATATGCTGAATCGAAATAAAATTAGGAAAGAAAAAAATCATTTCAACAAATGGTGCTGGAACAACTAGACATCTACATGCAGAAGAATGAGCTGAAGTCCTATTTCATAACATATACAAAAATTAACCCAAGATGAAGACCAACATGTAAGAGTTAAAAATTATAAAGTTCTTAGAAGAAAACATAGAGATAAATCTTCATTACCTTGAATTTGCCAATTAATTCTTACATATGATACTGAAATAACAAAAGAAAAAATAGACTTCATCAAAATTAAAAACTTCGTGCAAAAGGACACTATGAAGAAACTGAAAGACAACCTAACAGAATGGGAGAAAATATTTGCAAATCACTTATCTGATAAAGGCCTACTGCCCAGAATATGTAAGGAAGCCTTACAATAATAACAAAAAGACAAACAACTCAGTAGTAAAATGGGCAAGGACTTGAATAGACATTTCTCCAAAGAAGTATACAAACAGAACGAGAATATGGAAAGATTAGTCATTAGGGAAATGCAAATCAAAGCCGCAAAGAGATACCACTTCATATCCTTCACTTACAGGACGGCTATAATTTAAAACAAAAAAAGAAAATAAGTTTTGGCAAAGATATGGAGAGACTGAAACCTTCACACCCTGCTGGTATGAATGCTAGTAGGAACATAAATTGTTCAACTGCTGTAGAAAAAAGTTTGGCAGTTCCTCAAAAAGTTAAATATAGAATTAATGTGTGATCTAATAATTCCACTTGTGTGTGTGTCTGTGTGTGTGCTCAAAAGAATTGAAAACAGGTACTCAAATATATGTACACATATGTTCATAGAAGCACTATTCACAATAGCCAAAAGGTAGAAACAGTCTGAATGTCCATCAACTGATGAATGTATAAAACGTAGCATATCCATACAATATTATTGTAAATTGGAATACAATATACAATATGGAACATGTATATGGAATATTTTGCAGCCAAAAAAAGGAATGAAGTACTGACGCATGGTACAACATGAATTAACCTTGGAAACATTATGCTAAGTGAAAGAAGGTATGCACCCAAGGTCACAATATTGTATGATTTCGTTTATATGAAGCATCCAGAACAGGTAAATCCTTACAGATGGAAAGCAGATCAGCAGCAGCCAGGGGTTAGGGGAAGAAAGAATGTGGAATGACTGCTTAACAGGTACTGTGTTTCTTTTTGGGATGCTGAAAATACTGGAACTAAATAGAGATGATGGTTGCACAATATTGAGGATGTACTAGAAGCCACTGAACTGTACACTTTAAAATGGTTAATTTTATGTTATAAATAAATGAAATCAGGCAGATTTATACATGAATATGACATAGAACATTCTCACAACCTCAATCTCCATTCCAGTTTGAGAATCACCAAGGTGCCAGCACTCTATGACTCTAATTTCTGCTGAACTATTTGATATTGGTAGAAAATTAACAATGACAGAATTAAAATCCCCAAGGGTAAGAAATAGCAAATATGCTTCTATTTTACTACCTTTGTAAAAAGACTAGAAAGAACAAAAGTTGTATGATATGCAATTACACAAAGTGTTCATGTTTAGAATCACAGGAGATGAAGACGGTATGTCTTACTTTACATAATTCAAAAATCCTATTTCAAAGATTAAGTAGTTTTTAAGAAATTATCTATGTAAATTACGTATTCCATGCTTATAATTAATACTGAGCTACAATAAAAATCTGGCTTAAAACTTACCGTAACTGATTAGAGAAGTCATCCTCTACATTGTCATCATCCCAATTATCCTCCCAGACATGTGCATCTTCATCTTCATCTAAGCCAGCCCAGTCTAAAAATAGAAACAGATGCTGTCTAAATATTTCTCACACATTTCCACAATTACAAAAACTTTGAAAAGCTTGCTTATGAACACTCACAATTCAAAAACAGCTAATATCATATCCATGAAAAATGGTATCTTCCTTAAATCTTAGTTTATGCTGTCTAGTTCTCTCAATTCTTGAGTTTGCAGATAATCTAAAACAGAAGTTAATACAAAAATTCTACTTGCAATGAAAACTTATAATTTCAGGAGGATATTTACTTTGCTAATTTTTCTTTGAACGTATTTTTAGAAGGTCTACTTCACAATCTTTCAAAACACAACACCAACAACCCTAAAGCAAGTTGAGTGGCAGGAAGATACCAGTGTGGAATTGAAAACTGCAAAACACAAGGATAACTCATATACAAATATTTAAAAGTAGACCAAACTATAAGCCACCACTAGTATCTAATATAATTGATAGAACATTCAGATTTTCAAAGGAAGAATAAACATAAATATGCATAAAGAAGAATATCGTAGTTTTTAGTTTTCTAAATTTTCTTCCTCCCTTTGGTAGTGGTAGAGGAGCGGTTTAGATTGAGATTTCAGCTTTTGTTTAGAATGGTGAGAAAGTACATAAGTATCACCATTATTCTCTAACCTCAAATCTCAAGCTCTAAATATGCTATATGGGTTAACTCTGGAAATAGAAATTATCTGTTTTATAGTTATTTTAAGGAGTCTTTATAAAGATATCTAATGGAGTATAAAGCTATAAAAAATAAGTTAAATAAAGACTAGATACTATGTTCTTGAGTAAAGGGGGTGACATAACTCAAAAATCACAACGGAACTGTTTCAAGGTTCTAAGACAACAAGCTTCTTCTCAGCCTGAGCCACTTCCAACTAACCAGCATCCTAAACTGTTAAGTAGGTCATTTCCATTGGCACTAGTCTCTAAAAAGGAAATGATCATGTAACAAAAGATTTAACCCAGAAATATAAAATAATATTTTGACACTTTTCTGCTAACCTTGTTAGTCTTTGAAAAATAGTGTAGAGTCTTATCTTTTAAAGCAACTATCTTTTAAGAAACAAATTTTTTCCCTCTAATTATGATTTGATTCAAAATGTTGATTTCAATAGTTATTAAGTGATCTCCTCAAGTTGACTTCTTTTAACATAGAGAGGGGAAAAATATTTACTAAGAACGGTGCAATGTTTTTTAGTTTCTCAAGTTAAACTCTGATGATCATTTAGCACAAGGATAAAGCATCTCTTCCTCCTCTAACAACCATCTCATGCTATTTTAATGGCAGAGAAAGGAAAGGAATAAAGACCCAGGAAAAAGGAACTGGCTCATGAAGAGGGGGAAAAAGAGTACTGTGAGCAACATTTTAGGTAGAACATATATAAAAAGATTCATGACAATAGCTCTATATTTCTTTGGTATTACTATATAGTAATACCAAATAACATATATAAAAAGATTCATGACAATAGTTCTTTATTTCTTACTACATAATTATGACACTACTGAGTAAACAAAGAAGAAAGAACTGGCCAAATTCTTCGTTAATCATCTGATAAATCTGGATAAATTCTGTAGCCTTAATACCATTATCCTAAGCAGTAAGAAACACTGATGTCTACGTAATAGCACACCATCCTTCCAATTATCATAGATGAGGAATCTGAGAAATAACCTCTTTTCTATTACAACTTATTAAGCAGTTAAAAATTAACAAGCACTAGTAAGAAAAACAGTGCTAACACTGACAAACCAGAGTCTATAATCTGTTTTAGATGGAGATTTTTAAAGTTAGTTTATCAACTAGCATTATGTACTTAACTATAGTACGTTAAAAGCTTATGTGATAGGGTATAATGCCCAAAACAGTATTTATAGCACTTACAAATTCTCTATACTATACAAAAATGTTAGAATATATGCAAGTTACAATACATATAAAACTTTGCTCAGTCAATGTGTAACATGAAAGAGCCATAATTGGATTTAGCTGACATCTTCTTGGATCTCTGAATTGTGTTTTAATTTTCAGTTATAACACTACACTGATCACCATGCAATTTTAATCACTCAGTTTTAAAGCGTTAACTTCAGAAATAGTTTTCTTTTTAAAGGACAAAATAAAACCAATGATACCTATGATACCTGATACCTGACATGATACCTCATGTCTAATGCTATCCTTCAATATGTAGATGGCCTTATAAAGCATACACTTTACCTTAAACACTAAATGCATTGCCAGAACTGTGATTATTCATGTAAATAATCACAGCTGTATTTATTTCAATGTGTATGCCTCCAGATGTGTACTAGTTAAAAAAAAAAACCCTACATTTTAAAAAGTCAGAATTGGAAATAGCCAATAACAGATGCCTAATATGTAAGTTTCTAGCAATTCTAAATTATTTTATACTTCGTCCCAAATTTGGCTTTCTTCATATTGGCTAGTTGAGAATTACATCTGTGACTAGTTTGAAATTTCAAATATCTGAGTTACCCAAGATTTCACATATACTTCATCTAAGTATCACTTTGACATTTAAGTACAAAAAGAATTTTCTCTAAACTTAGAAAATTATTTTACTACTTAATTTCCCCTACCCTTCACCATACATTTTCAATTTTCTGAAAGGCATGAAACACAGAATTTTTAAGAAAAGTAAAAAGGAAATTCCACTCATACTAAATAGGGTTGCAAATGTTCTATTCTACACCAATTTTCAAGAGCATCAAATTCTTATTCCATAACAATAAAGGTATTCTGAATATAAACAACCTAATCTCCAACCAAGTTTCTTCAAATATAAAATATGCAAGTATATACAGAACATTACATGAAAAGAAAAATACTAAATTTAACATTCACCATCATAGGTGTGTGTAAAAGAGAACAGCAATACTTACAAACAGCATCATTATACTCATGAGTATGATAATGAAGCCACACCGTATCTAGTGATTCTAAGATAATTCACGTGTTCCTGTTCAGGGTGTAGGAAACAAATTTTTTTTTTTTTTTCAAAATTTCATTTCTGTAGGTCATCATGATGCAAACACACCTATACCCTGCAGATAGATGTTCTAGTCGGTGACTAAGAAATCAGTACCTAGCACTGCACCACTTTATTTTGTCTAACAAAGACCAAAACTGTTAGTAGAGAATTTCAAACAAAAATCAAGTCATAAGCAATGTTTTTATTACTGGGTTATCGGTGAGGTTTCAGCTATTTGTGCAAAAGAATCTGAAACAAAGGCTCAAAATAACTTCATAATCATTCATAACTATACTTAAATTTTTTAAAAAGGAAATCCAAACCCAATTATCTTCACCAACAATTAAAAAAAATGTAAGTCTAGCAGAATGGTTCCATTTTGTTGGTTCTCTTCGTTGATTTTTGATTTTTTAATACTTTAAGTTTTGGGATACATGTGCAGAACATGCAGGTTACATAGGTATACATGTGTCATGGTGATTTCCTGCATCCATCAACCCGTCATCTAGGTTTTAAACCCCACATGCATTAGGTATTTCTCCTAATGCTATCCCTCCACTTCCCCCACTCCCCAACAGACTTCAGTGTGTGATGTTCCCCTCCCTGTGTCCATGTGTTCTCACTGTTCAACTCCCATTTATCGGAACAAGCGGTGTTTGATTTTCTGTTCCTGTGTTTAGTTTGTTGAGAATAATGGTTTCCAGCTTCATCATGTCCCTGCAAAGGACACGAACGCATTCCTTTTTATGGCTGCATATACTGTATTCCGTGGTGTGTATGTGCCACATTTTCTTTATTCAGTCTGTCATTGATGGGAATTTGGGTTGGTTCCAAGTTTTTGCTATTGTAAATAGTGCTGCAGTAAACATACATGTGCATGTGTCTTTATAGCAGAATGATTTATAATCCTTTGGGCATATATCCAGTAATGGGACTACTGGGACAAATGGTATTTCTGGTTCTAGATCCTTGAGGAATTGCCACACTGTCTTCCACAATGGTTAAAGTAATTTACACTCCCACCAATAGTTTAAAACCGTTCCAATTTCTTCACATCCTCTCCAACATAAATTTTTAAAAATTTATTTTTTCTTTGGCCTCCTGAACCTGGTAGATTTGTGGTTTTATTTTTAATTCCATAAAATTCACAAAAGCCATTACTCTCATCTTTTCCAAGCCCTCATGCCCTAGATTCATCTCATCTTGGTTCCCTCATTCTGATCTACCCTTCATATTACTGAGTCAAGGGTATCCAATCTCAACTCCACCATGCATATTCTTAGACATACAAGGGCAAAATCACAACCCCAAATTTCTTCTTATTCTCAACACCCCATATCAAACTAGCTGCTAATGCTTCATCACTTCTGCCTCCCTTACTATTGTGGCAGCATTCTCTTTACTTCATTCCTAATACTACTTTATTTCAAGCCCATAGTCCTCATCTGAGTTATTTAGACAATTTGCTAATCATCCTCCCTGACTCTAGTCTTTCTGTCTTTCAAATTAATTCTGCTGGATTAATGTTTCAGCCTATTGCCTAAAGGAAACTTACACAGATCACTCTCATGAGCAAAACAAACAAAACATTTTAAAAACCACTTCTCATCTACTTAAGGATTAAGTCCAAAATGGTCAGCAGCTTAAAGCTTTCCATGCTTAGGCCCCAAACTACCTGCATTTGCAACTACTATTTCACAAGCAAATACAATATATGTGCACACTTATTTTTCGCATCAAAAGCATCTACATCTTTTCCATTCTTTTGAAAACCCCTTTCCTCATTTCTTTTGAAAGACCTGTTCAAATGTTACTACCTCACATGGTACGTAACTGGAAGTAATGTTTCATTTGAACTGCTGTTGCACTTTACTATCAGTTGAAGGAAACCAAATTACATCTTACCCAGAAGCCCAACAGGTAAGAGAAACAAAAGCAATGTTGCTCTGGTTTAATTAGGGAGAAAAGGGCTTGGAGTCCCACCTCAGGATAAAGCACTCCTGCTTGGTGTTAAAACCACTGATCCCTCTCTCCCTTGACTAGTACTACTAAGTTCAAAGACAAATATCTATAGGAGTCAAATTTGTCCCAGGACAGCCTCTAATTAACTGTGAACTTGGATGAATTATTTAATTTTGCTGATCTCTAGCTATAAAACCTATACCTCAAAGAGCTATGAACATTCAATGACGCTATGTATGCAAAGAACTTAGTACTGATAAATGGCAGCTAGTATCATTCTCTCTGTACTTTTCAGTACCAGATTCATAGGAAACACTCAGTAAATATATGTCAAATGAATAATCTTTTATCACATGTTAATCATTGGAAAGGTAACTTGTGGGATGAGGGAGGTGAGCAGAGAAACATGTCTTAGAATATAAACAATACAATTTCTACCAAACATTACATGTACAACAGAGTACACAACCAGCAAAGGATAAAGGATATTTGGTAAATTTTAAATACTTCTGAAGAAGAGTACAGTTGTCCCTTGGTATACTCAGGGTACTTGTTCCAGGACAGCCCAAGTATACCCAAATCTATGCATACTCAGATCCCACGGTCAGCCAAATCTATGCATACTCAGATCCCACAGTCAGCCAAGTGGTAGTCAGCCCACTGTACAGGCGGGTTTCATATCCCGCAAATATTTTATTTCCTTTTCCTGTTTGGTTGAAAAAAATCTGTGTATAAATGGACCTTCACACTTCAAGCCATGCTGTTAAAGGATCAGCTATACAGTTTTTGAAACTTTTATTTTCCTTTCAGTGTTTTCACAGTTCACCACATCTTTCAATGAGTAATGTTTAACAACCAAGTAGCAACATTAAACACTACTTAAGCCACAATTGCTTTACTGCTTGCTCATTACATAGAACCAATGAAATAGCTAACTTTCAAATAGTTTTTCAGTGTTTAATATCCTGGTTCACAACTCTTGCTAACCCCTCCCAAGCATCACCATCTGGATTTGGGGATTTTTCATTCCAATCTGTATATACCCCTAAACAATGTATGTTATTATTCTGTGTGTCTTTCTATGAATAACCACACTACTGTTTACATACTTGTGGAAAAACATTTAGTGGCTTTTTTTTTTTTAATTTACAAGTTTCTAATACTCTGAAATAAACCAATAAAATAACTCACAAATTCAACAAGCTTAATTTTGAATATATTCAAAATTACTAAATACATGTCAGAAATAGCTCAAATTCTAAATAAATATTAAACATCATCCAAAATTCAACCTCCTAAGTACATTAGAGGGGCGAGAAGAGAGGAAACTAATGTTTACTGAATACCAACTTTGTGCCAGACTCTGTCACGCACTTTTACATATCTATCATTGTTCTGAACTAAATCTTTGTATCCCCGCCCCCCTACCCAAATTCTTCTGTTGAAGTCCTCATCCTCAATATGATGGTATTCAGGAGGTAATCAGGATTGAATGAGGTCTTGAGGGTAAGGCTCTCATGATGGGATTAGTGCCTTTATAAGAAGAGATACCAGAGAGCATACACTCTTTCACTCGCCACAAGAGAACACAGCATAAAGGCAGCCGTCTGCAAGGAAAGAGTGGCTTCACCAAGAACTGTATCAACCTATGCTTTAATCTTGGACTCCCCAGCCTCTAGAATGGATGAGAAAATAAACCTCTGATGTTTAAGCCACTCAGTCTATAGTATTTTGTTATGGCAGCTCAGGCCGATGAATACAATAATGTAATCCTTTCATGACTCTAATAAATATTATTAGTCATAAATTACAGATAATGAAATTGAGGATTAAGATGGTAACAGCTCAGAGACATAATGGTTAATCTCACTTAAAAAAATCAACCCAAATCAAAATGATACAATTTTACTTTTCATTCATGAGGTCAGCTATGACAAACATGTTTACTATTTAATGTAGCAAGCTTATGAGGGAAAAGGGGAACTGTAGATGGAAACATAAATGGCATAACCCTTCTCAAAGGCAATTTGAGGGTACCTGTCAAAATTTAAGACATGCCTGGTCTAAGATGAGATGTCTAAGCCCAAGCAGAGCAAGGAGGGCATTCCTGTAGAGGGGCAGCATGGTATGGCTGGTGTGTCAGAGCCTGGACAGAATGAAGAAGTCACCCACACTAAAGGAGGGGAGGGTGGCCTAGCATAAAATGCGGAGCCTAAGTAGGGCAAGAAGGGCATGTTTTGGGGGCAGAAAACATTGGTTAGGAAGGGTGATGAACAAATAGACAATATATATAAGATAATGGAAGCCAAGTTTCTCACTATTGGAGAAGGAAGTATCAAATGCACTGCTATATGTTTCTTTAAAAATGAACAAATTACAAGTTTGATGATCACAGGAATACTGTATTTACAGTTTCAAAGTTCCTCCCCTCAAAATGCCTAATACAAAGGGAAAATTAGTAATCCAACAATGAAAAAGCCTAACAAACACCACCTTAATAGAGTGATCAAAGTGAACATCCCCAATAATGAAACAAGTGAGAATAATGTTCCATCTAAAAGGACGTCACAAGAACAGAGCACCAAGACTACAATGTAGACCTTTAATCATGAGGAAACAGGCAAAGTTAAGGAACATTCTACAAAATATCTGGCCTGCAGTCTTCTAAAGTATCAAAACCATTAAAGTTAAAGACGAACTGAGGAAATGCTCTAGACTAAGGAAGACTAAAGAGACATGACAAGAGAATGTAATAACTCCATATTAAAACTCTAATGAGATAATGGGAGAAAGCTGAAAGGGATCTGTGGGTTAGATCATACAGGCTGAGTATCCCTTATTCGTAATGCTTGAGACCATTAGTGTTTCAAATTTTGTATTTTTTTGAATTTTGGAATATTTGCATTATATATTTACAATTTAGCATCCCAAATCCCCAAACCTGAAATCTCACATTGGCACTCAGAAAGCTTGAGATTCTGGAGGATTTCAGATTTAGGATGCTCAACCTATGGTAAGGCATCAGTGTATTAATCTCCTGATTTTTATGGTGGTCATGTGACTACGTCCTTGTAGGAAATACACATTAAAATACTCAGGAGTAATGGCCATCAGGTTGGCAACTTATTCTCAAATGGTTTAGAGAAAAATGTTTGTACTGTACTTTCAACTATTCTGTAAGTTTGAGATTATTTCGAAATAAAAATTATAAAAAATAAAAATGAGTCTGCCAATTTGATTTGGTAATTTTCTCTCTAGAAGTTTATCTTATAGATTAGCACACACACACAAACAAAGACATAAACATATTCACTATTTGTAACAGAAAACAAACAAACAAAAAAACTCCAAGCAACAAAAAAAACCCTAAAGCTATAAGGTTATTCACTGCAGCATATTCCATTTTTTTAAAAAAAGGCCAGGTACAGTGGCTCACACCTGTAATCCCAGCACTTTGGAAGACTGTGGTGGGAAGACTGCTGAGGCCATGAGTTCAGTACCGGCCTGGGCAACATAGTGAGACCACATCTCTACAAAAAATTTGAAAAAACAAATTAGTCAGATGAGGTGGCACATGCCTGTAATCCCAGCTACTAGGGAGGCTGAGACAGAGGATCACTCAATCCCAGGAGTTCAAGACTGCAATAATCTGTGACAGCATCACTGCACTCCAGCCAGGATGACAGCACCAGAGCAAGACCTTGTCTCTTTAAAAAAAAAAAAAATACACACACACACACACACACACAAACACACACACAAACACACACACATAAAAGAAGCAAAAAAAACAAAAACAAAAACGGTAATATCTATCAAGAAGGGACAGTTAAATAGACTATTCAAGATGCACATAAGAACATGAGGTAGATTTTTATATCAATGCGAAAATGTGCCTGAGCTACATTAAATAATAAAAATCAAATAGGAGGATTTAGTACATATAGTATGTCTTCTGTGTGTGTAATTAAAGGATATTTACAAACAAGTGCAATTTATATATACATTCTGGAAGGATACTAAAGAAAAAATATTTAATGTTGGTTACCACTGGGGCATAAAAAACTTTTTTGGGGAATGGTGGAGGGAAACTGTGTTTTTACTTTTTAATTTATACTCTCATAAGCTTAAATTTTTACCATAAGCAGTTACATATACAATTGTCCTATGTAATGTACTACAAAAATATTTTAAAGAGGAAGTTAAGTAACTAGCATGAGGTGACAAGCTGAAAGTTTATGTATGTTGGATTTCAACCTGGGCCTAATCCTAGATTCATCATGCTTATTCTATCCTGGGGTTCAAAAATTTTCTTACTGCATATAATTATCAAAAATGGACATTCAACAGGTACTTTGCCAATCATTATATAGATTACATATTTTTTCTTAAAAATTTTTAGTAACATGAGTTTTCCATTTCTTGCTACTACCATGTAACTAATTTAAATGTTTGATGGTCATGTCCACTACATTACATTTAATAATGCAAAACAGCAAAAGCCCTTTCTGGCACTAGGTAAACTGACTAGCATGGTGTGTGATGGTATCAATACTGGTCACATCTATCTTCTACATTTAAGATTCTAAAGAATGCTCCCATTGAATATTTAGTTCTGTTGGCATGTGATGTTCACATAAATATTTCTCAATAGCATTTTTCTCAGGGCAGTTCTTCTGTATCCAGGCACAAATTTATTATCATTGACCTCTACCCACTAAATTCTGGTAGTTTTTCTACACTCCTACCCATCAAGTGAATATAACATCCAAAATCACTCCCTTGATTAAGAACCACTGTAAGATCTCATACTTTATAAGGCACAAGTGATAGTGCCTCAGTTATTCCAGAATGCTGGCAGCATTAGGGGATCACTAGTCTGTTGTCTGCCTCAACAGACAGATTCCCATGATAACAGTGTCTTTCCAAAAATTTCTCAAGGGGCCACAGGGTGGAGAGGTGGGTAGTATTCTGCTCCTGATTTCTTCAAGACTATATAGCAATTTTACCTGTTACAGAAAAAGTGTAGAACACTTAGTATAAATCACTCTTGCAAATGCTATTGCTGCTGCAGGCAAATTCAATTTCATTCTAAATATTCTAAGAAAGCTTCTCGCTCAAAAAAAAAAAACAACAAACAACAACAACAACAAAAACCTCTCAATTCTGGCATAGGAAGAGAATAAAAGAATCTAAAGGACCACTTGTTTTCTTCCCACTTTTACTCTCATCCACATCTAATTGTCAGAGAAACTAATAAAAATATTTTTTAAAACTCTTTCAATAATTTGATATGAAAAAGTAGTCAAAGTTTTAAATAAATTATAGACTACTTCAATTTTTGACTCTATTACCACCAACCTAAACGTATGAGTTGAAAAATGAAATCTTCTCTAGACTTTTAAGTTGCTCTCTGGTCCTAAAATTCCAACCATTTCAAAGCTTCCAAAATCATATTAAAATCAATCACACCCAGGACCCTGAATGTCTTCCTAATAAAGGTTGTTCACAATCAGTTTAAGTAGTCAAGAAGTTGGAGACTGTATATCATAAAGATCCTAAACATGATTTTTTAACAGCTCCTGCTTAATAACCAGTAGATTACACACCCACCAATTAGAATAAATTGTGAGGAACTGCCAAAGTAGCACAGATTCACAGGCTACAGAAGCGGGTAAAAATAAAAGGAGCATTTGTACCTTCAGAGACTCCTTCCAGATGTTACACTTTACACTGAAGGGCGATTGAGAGAAACAATGAGGCCTCCATGAAAACATGTTACTTAGTTTCCTTTTTAAAATAAAAATTCCCTTTCCTTAAAATGATTAAGTGGACATTCTACTAAACAGATTCTTATACAAGATTAAATGTAACAAAACCACTTCCAAAAGAAGGACAATCTATTAGTCGAACCATCAGTAATGACTTTCATGTGGCAACCTCTATACTCCAAGTTACCCAAGACAGTGGATAAAATCCACTTTCTGGAGCACTGAGACTCAACAAAGCCTTTGAAAGTAAGATCTCTTATAGACTGCAGAGATGTTCATAGGCTGCCTTAACAACAGCAATTTTAATTTGTATCTGTTAGTGAATTTGTCAATGACATATTTACAAGAAAAATAATTTTCCAAAGTACAGAAAGAACTTGAAAGTAAATCAGGGCATTAATAATTGAAGTGAAAACTCAAATACCAAAAGATTCAAAATAGGTCACTGTTTTAAAGTAATATTTTCAAACTTTAATGTGCAAACAAACCTCTCAGGAATCTTCATAAAGCTCATGCTAATTAAATAGGTCTAGGTTAAGGAATGATGAGATGCTGTGATTTCAATCTGATCCCAGGCAATGCCTAGTCTGTTTCATGGATCACATTTTGAGTAGCAACAGACTCTAAACCTTGACTTAGGCTAAAACATGACAGAAATGTAAGATTCTCAGAAAAGAAATAATTCTTTGGTGATATTTTTCCAAGTTTGCTTTTCTTTTGGTTTTATTATTTATCAGAACAATTTTCATGAGTAAATATTGAGTGGTTTCAGCTTGTAGGCTGATTTTTTCACTAATGCAAATTAAGAAAAACTTCTTCAAATCATAAACCAGAGAACAGGAGAAAGTTGAACAAAATAAAGGCATTAACAATGTTTCTCATTCTAAGATGGAAAGTTTCCTGAATGAATTAGGTTCTACACATTTATACCTGAGGACAACAAATATTCTGTAAGGAGACCGACAAATGGTGAATTACTTAATGTTAATAAACCAGTCTGTTGCGAGTCCTTTGTCTTTAGAAAAAATATTTTCTTTGCTTTTCCTTTTACCTTTTTGTTTGGTTTCACTGCTATATAACTACTGACACTTTGAAAAATTGCTGCTCACAACATAAACTTAGAACAAGAACAAACTACACTCTGCAAAAGCTGATTAAAGTTGCTGAAAAAAAATCAAGTGTAGCATCAGGCATATAGTTATCTCTAGATCGTTTTTAAGCAGTCAATTCTCAACTAACTACTCATTGTAAATGTGGGTTCATTCATTCAATCAGCATTTATTGACCACCTACTATGTGTCAGGCACTTTGCTAAATGTTAGGGATAAAGTTTGGATCAGGGACTCAGATCTTTCAGATCCTGACTTGGACATAATGGCAAATTGTGGCATTGTTTTTTTTTTCGTTTTGTCTCTAAGCCTCCATTTTCTCAAGGTGATAGTGATAGATTATATAATGTAAATAAGTGCCTAATATTCCACTCTGTATATGATAATGAAGAATGCTATTTGAAGTACGAAGTTAGAGTCAGAAGTAGATTCTACCTTCAATAGGCCAGCTTTCTACTACATAGCTCTATGTTGGCAGATTATGAAGCAACTTGAAAGTGACGTAAAGAAAACATGACTGAACAGATAAATCCACTACCAAAACAAAAAAACTAAGACTGCCTACAACACATAATAAATTCCAGAACTGAAAAGAAATATGCTTAGGGTTAGTTTATGAGTTTGTGTAACATGTACACTAATGTTCTCTTCCACTAAACAAAATAAAAGTACACTATAAATAAAAAGAACAAATGTTCCAGCTATGTGGTTTTATGCACAACGGGATCATGATAGGGTATACAACTTGGGACAATCTTAGTGAAGTAGTAATTACTTGATGCAACAGGATGTGTACACCATTAACCACAATTCTCTTTCTACCACCTTTAGAAAGTAATTTCCTTTTCTTATAAGGTAAATATTTACAAATCTACTCATAACAATTAGCCAATAAAGCAGCCTATTTTGAAAACCTAACAGGCAACAGTGATCTCACAAAAAGAAGTAGTACAGCTAAAGTTAAGAGCTTTGGTGTCAATCAGGCCAGGTGTCCCAATTTCAGTTCTATTATTTCTAACCAGTTGTGAGACATCAGGAACGTCTCTTAACCATTCCACACTTCAGTTTACCTGAAGAATGGCAATACCAGGGCCTACTTCCTGTATTTATGAAAGTGGAATATGCTATTACAAGTAAAGCACTTAGGCAAGTTCTTAAAAACAGCAGCCACTCAGTAAATGCTAGCAATTTGCTATTACCTACAATGAAAAAACTAAAGGCCTTTAGTTTTTAAGCTAACAAAAATGTATAAGACTTAGGTTCTTTTTAAAAATACTTTATTTTTGTAGAGAAAGGGTCTCGCTATGTTGCCCAGGCTGGTCTTGAACTCCTGACCTCATGCGATCTTCCTGCCTCGCCCTCCTTTAGTGCTGGGATTACAGTCGTGAGCCACCATACCCGGCAAGTTTTAGGGTCTTATAAAGCTTTAAGTTAGTTCACAGTTAAGTGATCAAAATGGTGAGGAACACGAGTAAGGCAATAACGTGTATTAAGCACCCAACATCTTCTCCTCCTATCCTACTTAATCAGCCTTCACTTGTAACGTCCTAAAGTTTAGCAGCATTGGCGTAACTACAGACAATTCTATTCTAGAAAGGTTTAAAGGCAAAAAAAGACGGCTGAAACAAAAATAAAATAAAATAAAAATAAGAGAAAGGGAGGTTATGTAGACTTGAACTATATTTAAGTGGTGGGTAACCCAGAGGAACAGTAAAGGCATCAACTATCCCAGACACGGGGGTATGGGTCTGGGCTCACGGCGGCTCCTCCCAGTGAGGAGGCCGAAGCCATTGGGCCTCACCAGTGAGTCCCAGCGCGACACCCCAAACCCGAAGCCAGGGCACCACTAAGGGGTCAGCCTCAGCGCCTCCATTGCCGGCCCCGGGGGTCCAAACTTCCCGCCGGTGCACCAAGCCGGCCCGAGCGCCCAAGCCGCTTTCACACAGAGGCCTGAATCACTGTCCGCGCGGGCCAGAAGCCGGGGCCCAGAGGTTACCTTCGGCAGGGAACTCTTCAAACTCGTCGTCTTCCTCTAAGAGACCTAAGTCTACCGGCTGCTTTTTCTCTGACATCGCGACCCTCCGCGCCCAATACCTCCCAGATCAGCAGAAAAGTTGAAACCCTCACGCTTCCTCAAGGAAACGCCACCGTCGCTGCCGCCTCAGAAGCTGACGCTACCATAGAGACTCGGGGAAAGAACTACGGGAGTCGCGCGAGGAATGCTGGGATACTGGAGGTCGGCCCAGCGCTTCCTGCGGGCTTAGCGCTTTTTCCGAGTTCCAGAGGTAACTTTTTTTTTGTCTCTACTATGTTATTCCGACTCTCTGAATTGCCAAAGTTGAGATTCGTGTAGTTTTCTTGACTATAAAAGACTCATAATGTGTAAAACAAACAAACAAACAAAAAACCTTGACTTAGTTTGCAACCGAGGAAGGAACTAACATTCATCAGCCCTTCATATACATTATTACCTCCAGTCCTTAAACCAGTTCCCTGAGCATGGTATTAAATGTCTCCACATCGCAGAAAGTTCAATTTCAGAAGGAAACAGCCGAAGTCACTCAGGTAGTGCCAGACAACCGAAATGCATATATTTTTGCCTGGCTCCAATCTCCAGGCTTTTCCATTAGGCAGTATATATAAGGTCTTAGAATTACTTTGTGGTAAATAGCTTGTTAAGTAGAATTTGTGGGGCGTGCGTGCGTGCGTGTGTGTGCAGTAACTCTAGTTTACAGGTTATTATACAATAATAATATTTAAAAATGGATTTGTGTAACATTTGATGGTATTTAAAATATGTCATTTAGAATTGTTTGAATAGCGTTTGAATATCATTTTGAATACAGTAGTGAACTGCATGGAACTCTACATATAATATAGAGATGTATATGGATGAATATTTTGTAATATACATACACAAATTGAGTGTTATTATAAATTTGATACATGTTCCAGATTATATCTATAAATTCCATTCCTTTATTCAGCAACTTTAGGTCATACTGCTTACCAGGAGCTGTACATCAAACGTATAGACAAGGTACCTTTCCTCAAGGATCTCATAGTCTACTCAGAGACATGTAAACAGATAAATCACAATGAAATACAGTAATCCAGTTGAATCTCCATCTTAAGAGGGGGAATACAGAAAATGGAATAATTAAATGTAGAACAAACTTGGATGAGAACTACAATTGGTGTAATTTTTTTTAAATGTATTTTTTATAATACTATTTTGATTTGTATAGATTACTGAAAATAGTGGTATCTTACTACCACAAAAAATTATGCCAGGTAATGCATATCTTAATCAGTTTGACTTAGTCATTATACAATGTATATGTATTTTAAAATATGTTGTGCTCCATAAATATATGCAATTTTTATTTGTCAATTAAACTAACTTTTTAAAGAATGTAAAAAAGGTTTTTGCCAAGGAGTCAGAAAACACAAATTCTAGTTCCTGGACCTGTTATTTAGTTCATTTGATATATAATGAAGTTTGTATCAATCCTTAGCAAAAGAAAAAAATCAACAGCAATATTTGGTGATTTTTTTACCCCTAAAACTGTGTTTATTCAATTTAAAAAGAGGTGGTTGATTTAAAAATCAACAATCTTATGTTAAGTTCCACCACCCCTGCCCTTTCTTCCATTTTACTGGTTCATGAAATCTGGAATGCTGAAACTTAAATAACTTCTCATTTCAGATGAGATGGGACATGTTCAGGGTGGTATGGCCATAGACAATAACTTCTCATTTTAAATGTCATGGCACATAGCACAATGAGCAACTTCACGTTTCAATGGTCATGGCACATGGAATAATTTTGGAAAATGATACTATAAATATATATTTGCAGACCAGTTTGTATTATAAATCCAGGCTCAATTTCTTCTAAAGGGGAGTTTGGAGAAATTACTTAATTTCTCTGTAGTACATTTTAGTTATTTGCAGTTACAGTTAAGATTAAATGAGATTATATATATAATGTGCATAGTCCAATGCCTGGCACATAATTGGCATATAATAAGTGATCAATACAGGTTAGCTATTATTAAGTAAGGAACTTATATTTTAAAATATCTCTGATTTTCCTTGTCAACCCCTAAAAGTCTCTAAGTGTGTGTTTTGTTTCTTGATATCTTTTTTAACACTTTATGAGGAAGTCAGTCCCTCTCCAATTATAATAATAATTAATAATAATGTATATTTAGTGTTTACTTTGTATTAGGCACTGGGCTAAAGCCATTTTGTGTATTTACTTGTTTAATCTTCCTCACAACAGCCCTATTGATATGGTTTGGCTCTGTCCCCACCTAAATCTCATCCTGAATTATAGCTCCCCTAATTCCCACATGTTGTGGGAGGAACTTGGTGGGAGGTAATTGAGTCATGGGGGTGGGTCTTTCCCATGCTGTTCTGGTGATAGTGAATAAGTCTCACAAGATCTGTTGGTTTTATAAAGGAGAGTTCCCTTATACAGGCACTCTTGCTTGCCACCATCTAAGACATGACTTTGTTCTTCATTCACTTTCAGCCATGATTGTGAGGCCTCCCTGGCCATGTGGAACTATGAGTCAATTAAACCTCTTTCCTATATAAATTACCCAGTCTTAGGCAGGTCTTTATTAGCAATGTGAGAACAAACTAATACAGTCCAGTTGGTTACAGGGTAGTAGGGCACTGCTGTAAAGATACCTGAAAATGTGGAAGCGACTTTGGAACTGGGTAACAGGTAGAGGATGGAACAGTTTGAAGGGCTCAGAAGAAGACAGAAAAATGTAGGAAAGTTTAGAACTTCCAAGAGACTTGAAGGGTTCAGAAGACAGGAAGACATGAAAGTTCAGAACTTCCTAGAGACTTGTTGAATGGCATTGACCAAAATGCTGATAGTGATATGAACAATAAAGTCCAGGCTGAGGTGGTCTCAGATGGAGATGAGGAACTTGTTGGAAACTGGAGTAAAGGTCTCTCTTGCTATGCAAAGAGACTGCTGGTATTTTGCCCCTGCCCTAGAGAACTGTGGTACTTTGAACTTGAGAGAGATGATTTAGGGTTATCTGGCAGAAGAAATTTTTAAGCAGCAAAGCATTCAAGAGGTGACAGAGCATAAAAGTTTGGAAAATTTGCAGCCTGATGATGCAGTAGAAAAGAAAAACCCATTTTCTGGGGAGAAATTCAAGCTGGCTGCAGAAATGTGCGTAAGAGGAGCCAAATGTTAATTGCTAAAACCAGGAAAATGTCTTCAGGACATGTCAGAAACCTTCATGGCAGCCACACCCATCACAGATCTAGAGACCTAGGAGGGAAAAATTGTTTCATAGGCTGGGCCCAGAGCCTCCCTGTTGAATGCAGACTTCATGGCTAAAAGAGGCCAAGATACAGCTTAGGCCATGGCTTCAGAGGGTGCAAGCCCCAAGCCTTGGCAGCTTCCATATGGTATTGGGCCTGCAGATGCACAGAAGTCAAGAATTGAGGTTTGGGAACCTCCACCTAGATTTCAGAGGATGTATGAAAATGCCTGGATTTCCAGGCAGAAGTTTGCTGTAGGAGTGTAGCCTTCATAGAGAACATCTGCTAGAACAGTACAGAAGGGAAATGTGTGGTTGGAACCCCCACACAGAGTTCCTACTGGGGTACCACCTAGTGGAGCTATGAGAAGAGGGCCACCTTCCTCCAGAGCCCAGAATGGTAGACCCACTGGCAGCTTGTACCATGAGCCTGGAAAAGCCACAGACACTTGACTCCACCCTGTGAAAGCAGCCAGGAGGGAGGCTGTACCCTGCCAAGCTACAGGGGTGGAACTGGCCAAGACCACTGGAACTCACCTCTTGCATTAGCGTGACCTGAATGTGAGACATGGAGTCAAAGGAGATCATTTTGGAGCTTTAAGATTTGACTGTCCTGCAGGATTTTGAACTTTCATGGGGCCTGTAGCTGCTTCATTTTGGCCAATTTCTCCCATTTGGAATGGGTGTATTTACCCAATGCCTGTACCTCCACTGTAGCTAGGAAGTAACTAACTTGCTTTTGATTTTACAGGCTCATAGGTGGAGGGAACTTGCCTTTTCTCAGATGAGACTTTGTGGACTTTTGAATTAATGCTGAAATGAGTTAAGACTTTGGGGGACTGTTGGGAGGCATGACTGGTTTTGAAATGGGAGGACATGAGATTTGAGAAGGAGCAGGGATAGAATGATATGGTTTGACTGTTTACCTACACAAATCTCATCTTGAATTGTAGCTTCCATAATTCCCATATGTTGTGGGAGGGACCCAGTGGGAGGTAATTAAGTCATGGTGACAAGTCTTTCCTGTGCTGTTCTCATGATAGTGACTACGTCTCACAAGATCTGATGGTTTTATAAAGGGGAGTTCCCCTGCACCTGCTCTTTTGCCTGCCAGCATTTAAGACATGACTTTCCTCTTTAGTTGCCTTCAGCCATTATTGTGAGGCTTCCCCAGCTATGTGGCACTGTGAGTCAATTAAACCTCCTTCCTTTATAAATTAGTCTCAGGTATGTCTTTATTAGCAGCATGAGAACAGATTAATACACCTATTGCATACAATTTAAATCCACTTTATACTTGAGACTCAGAGAGGTTGGTAATGTGGCCAAGATCATAGTGCTAAGACATGATGGAGCTATTATTTAAGGACTTTCTTAAAGGATAGGAAACAAACCATCCCATGTGCAGAGAGGCAGACAGTTAACCCCTAGAATTATTTTTTTCTTATGCATAAATGTAGGCAGAAGTGCAGAAGGCAAGAGGTAGAATGAAAAAGAAAATCAAACTCTAGGATTAACTCTCAATGACTAAGAAACTCTTAACAATCTTAAGAGAAGCATTTGTAGTCAAAACTATGTCTTCACTTACATATTATATCTGTAATTGATTGAATAGTTTTAACTTTATAGGTAGGAAAACAAGTTAGCAGTGTATTTTGTAGTAGATGATTCTGTTTGTCTCAAGTGAATTTTTTTTTAAGCAGTGTCTCACTCTGTTCCACAGGCTGGAGTGCACTGGTGTGATCATAGTTCACTGAAGCCTCGACCTCCTGAGCTCAGGTAAGCCTCCCTCCTCAGCATCCCTGGTAGCTGGGACTGCAGGTTCAGGCCACCATGCCCAGCTAATTTTTTTGTAAAGATGGGTTCTCACCATGTTGCCCAGGCTGGTCTGGAACTCCCAGGCTCAAGTGATCCTCCTGCTTTGGCCTCCCAGAGTGCTGGGATTACAAACATATGCTACCATGCCCAGCCTCTAAATTTTTTTCCCCTAAAAGTTTCATTAGGGATTCTCCTGAAACAGATTTTGAGGATATTTAAGAAAAGTGGACTCTAACAATGCAGGCAGATTCTGGATACTTGCAGCTAGCTCTAAACCCCATTGTAATACATGTTTGGGGTTATTTTTATCATTGTGGTAAGAAGACTTAACATAATATCTACCCTCTTACATTTTTAAATGCACAGTACAGTATTGTTAACTATAGGCACCCTATTGTACAGTAGATCTCTGGAACTTATTCATTTTGTGTAACTGTAGCTTTAAAAACATTAAACAGCAATTCCCTATTTCCCCCTCCTTTAATCCCTGGCAACCACCATTCTATTCTCTGTTTCTATGACTTGGACTATTTTGGATTCCTCTTTTAAGTGAGATCATGCATTATTTGACTTTCTGTGACTGGCTTATTTCACTTAGCATAATGTCCTCCAGATTCATCCATATTGTTGCATATAGCAGGATTTCCTTTTTTGAGGCTGAATAATGTTCCACTGTGTGTATATACTACATTTTCTTTCCATTCATTAGTTGATGGACATTCTGATTGCAAATAATACTACAATAATACTGCATATTCATGCAAGTACAGGTATTTCTTCGAGAACCTGATTTCAATTCCTTTGGATATATACCCCGAAGTGGGATAATTCAATCATATGATTGTTCTATTTGTAATTTTTTAAGGGAACTCTATACTGTTTTCCATAGAGGCTGCACCATTTATTTTTAGACTTCCATCAACATCACACAAGGGTTCCAATTTCTCCACAACCTTACCAACACTTACTTTTTTGATAATAGCCATTCTAACAGGTATGACATAATATCTCATTGTTGTTTTGATTTACATTTTCCTGATGGGTAGTGATGTAGAAGATTTTTTCATATACTTTTTGGGCATTTGTATGTCTCCTTTGGATAAATGTTTATTCCAATCATTTGCCAATTATTTAATTGGGACGTTTAGGTTTTTGTTTTGCTTTGTTTTGTTGGCTTTTGTGTTATAGAAGTTCCTTCTGTGTGTTTGATATTTACCCCTTATCAGATAAATAGTTTGCAAATATTTTTTCCCATTCCATAGGTTGCCCTTTCATTCTGTTGTTTCCTTGGCTGTGCAGAAGTTTTGAATTTCACGCAGTCCCAGTTGTCTAATTTGGTTTTGGGATCATATTCAAGAAATTAGACCAATATCAGGAAGCCTTCCCCCTGTTTTCCTTTAGGAGTTTTACAGTGTCCTGTCTTATATTTAAGCCTTTAATCCACTTTGAGTTGATTTGCGTGTGTGATATATTTAATGGGTTGGTTTATGGGGCTCAGCTCTTTGTAGAAGGTGTATATATACCTGCGAACAACTCACACATATCTTTATTAGTATTATGAGTACTCTGTATCCAGTGATCGATTCTGGACTTCGGGAAGAATTACAATCCCAAACAGAAGGAGGTTTTTTGGCTCTCTTGTCATATTGGACAAATGAAAATGTGAAAAATTATAATTGTAAAACAACTCTCTAAAATATTTACATCTCATTGTAGAACAATTAGTAATGAATAAAGATACAGTTATTTAAAATCTAAATGCTAATAATGAGAAGTACTTAATCTACCACAGCATGAAAGCCCAGTCCAAAAAGACTCATCTTGGACCAAACTACCTGTTCAAAAATCGATATTTGCATGCCCAAGACTTGTTTGAAAAGGCGATTATGGTCTCACCGGTAAATCATAAGAATTTTTAAAATTTTGTAAATGCTGTATTTATATGATAGACAAGAACCACTCTGAAGGAATCATTATGGTTTGGGAAATGATATGCAATTTCAAAATCATCTAAATCATTTCAATTGCCTGTATTTACATTTATATAATGGGTATTTATAATGGTGATTATTTTAGAACTTACCTTGTTTTCCAGGATCTCACATTGGTTTCTATGGGAACAAGAATGGCTCTGAAGAGGAGCATTTTAAAAACTCTTTTCACATTCAGTGACTGCTAACTGAACTGTAAATTCTGTTTGTCTGCTAACGGTTTTTAACACTTAGATTTTAACACGGAAATAAAAGTTGGGCATTCTAGCTTCATAAATCATTTTAAATAATAAAAACTATTTTTATGAAACATCTGGCACATTTGAAACATTTCAAAAAAACAAAATAGCTTTAGGAGCTAATGATCTGTTCACTTTATTAAATTTATTAATAATTAATCTACATTGGCCATTTGCTTGCTCTTACAAAATTGTGTAAAGAAAAATTTCATATGATCTATTGTTTTAATACATTTTCTCTGCTGTTAATACATACATATACATATATATGTTTCCTTAGTTTTATAAAAATCCCTTAAAGTAGTATAAAATGTTCTGCATTTAAAGTTTCTTCTCTGCTAATACCTCAGTCATCCTGTGCTATTATTTACCCTGGTACCATGTTGTTACCTTGACCATGAGTTGGGACTTTATCCATGTTCTTAGACCCAGCTGGAACTTAGTTTTACTATTTTTTGAAACAAGCTCATAAGTCTTTAAATTTCCATTTTTTCTTTTTCTTGGAAGAAATTTTTAAATCATAAAAAGCCCAATGTGTAACTTATGCATTACATTTGTTCAGTTTACTATATTTTATATTTCCTCTCATTTCATGTTTTTCAATTCACTTTATTTTTTTAATTCCCTGGAAAAATGAAACTTCAAAATATTGTTATTTAATTCCCTTTCAACATAATTAAAACCCACTAAAAATAAGAGAAGCCTATTTCAGAAAAGAGTGCTTAAACTCAAAATTTTTTTCATACCCAAACTATAAAAGATGCTAGTTGAAAGCACATGGCATCCCATAACCAACTTACATACTAGCTACTCCAGTTATTTCTGACATATGATCTGTGTCTTAAATCCGAAGAGTACGGGTTAATGGCAGACTGCCAGGCGGGGTAGAATTAGCACTGGGTGATTTTGCCATCTTTTTGATTGGAATGTGTTTGCTTGCTCTCAGCCTATCCCTGACCGTAGGCTGCCAGAGACTAGTGACAGTTTGAAAAGTGGAGCTGCTGGCATTGCTGTGACCAAGAGATCATTCTATAACTCAGGGATCTGGTGTAAGCTCCATGGAATTGTTTTTCTTCTTCTTCTTCTTTCTTAAAAGTATTTTTCATTCAGATTTGATTTTATCATATAAATTAAGGATTGCCACATTTTGAAAAAAGGTGATGACAAATAAATGAGAAATATGTAATAAAATGTTTTGGGGGGAATGATTAATTGGCTATTCTATTTCTTTTAAAGTTGATTGTGAATAGAAGTACAAAAACTAAAACGTAAAATCAAGTCTAATGTTAATCATTAGAAGAGAAAGAGTTATCTTAAAAAGTATCTGAATCTGAAGGTGAGGAATATAATTGTCTAGCACAGAGCTACTCAAAGTGGGCTCCCTGGACCAGTGCCTGTAAAATACAACTACAGAAAGTGAGCATGAACACTTAGAAACTCTTAGAGCAGTTTGACACTACCACTTCATCCAACCCCGTGATTTAGTATTTTACAAAAATCAGCTTATGGCATTTTTGAATTTTAAAAATTTTCCCTTTACTACAAATGGAGATGGATTGATTTAGCATAAATTACTGTAAGCAGAAAAGAGTATTGAAACTTCATATATTGAGAATAATTTATCCTGTGTGATTCTGTCTGAAAGCTGGGAAGTGAGGTGTTTTTCTCTCTGAAAGATCTCTTTCTAGCCCTAGAATAACATATTTATTTTCATAAGATTACAGCAAAGGAGGCTGAAGCTGATACTGTTCTCTCCTTTTGCAGATACAAAAACAAAAGTACAAAGGGCTTAAGTGAGATGTCTGAGATTACGCAATTAACATCAGAATTTAAAATCAAGTTAACTAAACAGCATTGCACTGAACTTATTTAATATTCTGATAAATAAAATAAAAATACCCTAGGTTGATTATGGCATCAAATTCAACATATTTGCAATTATATATGGCAGATGGCAGTGCTTTGTCTTAAGGTTTCTGAAGGAAAAGCATTGTGATAGTTGTTCAGTGAGTGTACAGTGAAACTATACATACTGCAAACTAAGGTGACGAGTTGGAAGGAATTCAATAACCAAAACCAAAATTAAACAAAGAGAATGCAGAAAGATTAAGGTAGGAACACATAATTTGGTTAAAGAACTAATAGAGCAGAAATGTAAGCCCACACCTCTCTGAAAGGTATAAAATTCCAAAAGAAAAAGGATTGACCTTGGACTGTAAATAGGAGAAATAAAATGAAAATAAGAAAGGGAAAGTTTAGACAAAACATTGGGAATTCTTGTTAATTGTCAGGAGAATTAGGTTAGTTGAGTGAGGGCCCAAAAGAATCTCTAAGGACATTTAAAACTGAACAAAGCCATGGACAATGTAATGTAGTGAGCAAGAAGACTTAATGGCGGGGGTTGGTTTGGATCAACCATGAGGTGTTTTTCAGCTCTAATTTCTAGTATTCCATAGCTCTGTGAAGAATAGTTGCTAAATTGCTTGATCAACTCAGACAAATGAAACTCAACACAAGAATAAAGTCCCAGACAAAACAATAAAGTCAGCCAAAATTGAAACACACCCCTTAGAATGACAAAAAACCCTAAATCTTGCATCATATCCCAAAGATGACAAATTCAGTTTCTGGCAGCCTGCCCAGAAGGATAAATTCCAGAGATGAGATCCTTCACTGAGTAAGCCCAACCAACAGGTTGGGAGAGTTCAACTTCTCAGACTGCAAAACCTCTCAGCTGATATTAATATTAGAGCAGACTAAAATTGAAAAGGAAAAGTGATATATTAAAGAGCTTGGTCTATGAGTGAACTAATTCCTCTATTCATTCTTCAAGGAGTTATTATGGAGTGCCTACTGTCTGCCAGCTACTATTATAGGGTAAGGTACCTCAGTGAACCAAACAGTGAAGAGATCTGCCCTTATGGAGTTTATGTTGTAGTGTGAGGAAGAGTAAAGAACACAGTATGCCGTATCTTCAATATGGGAAGTGCTAAAGGGAGTAGAAAGCAGGCTAAGGAATATGGCAGGCATGAGTGGGGGTGTGGTGGAATAGGGGCAGATGGCTGCGTTTAATAATGCAATCAGAGTAGAACTCCTGGAGAAGGAGAGACATTTGAGCAAGACAAAGGCAGTGAGAGTAGTTAGCCAAGTTGGTACTGGGGAAGGAACATCGCAGGCAGAAAGAACTTACAGAGAATAGCAGGAATGATGGAGCAAACCTGGTGTGTTTGAGGAATAGGAAGGAGTATTCTTTCCCACACTCACTTGCCTCCAGTGGGATGAAGTCAGAGAGGCCTTGTAGGCCTATAAGACCTTGTCTTTTACTCTGAATAAACTGCTCTCATCTTGCTATGAGAATCTTAGGACCTCAGTGAAGAAACTAATGCACTTGAGGTGCCAGCCTCCTTAAGAAACTATTCACCCATACGTCAATGGTGTTTCATTGTGCTCTTTTGGCTTGTTCAGGTGGTAAGTTTTAAGAATGTCAGCATCTTCCAGCGGCATGGGCCTTTAACATAAAAATATGTCCTGTAACTACTGTTACTGAGAATGCAGGGAAAATCATAAATCGTATAACTCTGGATATTTGCTTTCATTTTTTTCTTAGACCAGCAATAAACATTTTTTAAAAATTATACTCATGATCTTTATATGATGTTTGTACATATATGAAATATATAATCTGTCACAGAAAATAAACCTAAATATCAGCAATTGTATTGTAGGTTTATATTCTATGAAACCTGATCTTTACTAAGGTCTTGATAAATATTTAAAGGTAACTAGGAGCTTAATGTTAGAAGACAAAGATGGATCTACTTGTGAAAAGGAACGACAATTTTTTTTTGAGATGGAGTCTCCCTCTGCCACCCGCTGCATGCAGTGCAGTGGCGCTGTCTTGGCTCACTGCAACCTCTGCCTCCTGGGTTCAAGTGATTCTCCTGCCTCAGCCTCCCCGTGTAGCTGGTACTACAGGCATGCACCACCATGCCCAGCTATTTTTTCTTTTTTTGTATTTTTAGTAGAGACAAGGTTTCACCATGTTGGCCAGGCTGATATCGAACTCTTGACCTCAGGTGATCCATCTGCATCAGCCTCCCAAAGTGCTAGGATTACAGGCGTGAGCCACCATGCCTGGCCAGGAATGACAATATTAAAGAAATTTTTTTATGTTTCTGAATATTTGAAAATATTAGAAAATGAAAGGCTAAGTTAGAAAAACACTGTTAATGTTTATTTATGATTTAAAAAAAGTGTGTTCAGTACCTGCTATATGCCAGGCACATTTTCTAGACCCTATGGATACAACAGCGAACAACACATAAGAGCCTGAAATCTAATACATTCCTCTATTAAGATTCTCTTCAGGCAGCTTACCAGTACTATTATAACAATACGTAGCTGAGGAGGTGGGTCAATGGGAGACTCATCTGGAACCCAGCATCACCTGTTACGATGGGACGTGGCTAGGAAATTATGCTTCATGACCTGGCCCATCTGGTCATCTACTCTTTGGAAATCCTCAGGCAGAGACTACATCTCTGAATGTTCAGGAACTTTAAGAAAGAGAAGAGAGGATTTGGGTTGGTTCCAAGTCTTTGCTATTGTGAATAGTGCTGCAATAAACATACATGTACATGTGTCTTTATGTTAGAATGATGTATAATCCTTTGGGTATATACCCAGTCATGGGATTGGTGGGTCAAAATCCTTTGCATATATACCCAGTAATGGGATTGCTGGGTCAAACAGTATTTCTAGTTCTAGATCCTTGAGGAATCACCACACTGTCTTCCACAATGGTTGAACTAATTTACATTCCACCAACAGTATAAAAGTGTTCCTATATCTTCACATCCTCTCCAGCATCTGTTGTTTCCTGACATTTTTTTTTTAATTGCATTTTGGGTTTTGGGGTACGTGTGAAGAACATGCAAGATTGTTGCATAGGTGCATACGTGGCAGTGTGATTTGCTGCCTTCCTCCCCTTCACCTATATCTGGCATTTCTCCCCATGCTATCTCTCCCTAACTCCCCATCCCCTGCTGTCCCTCCCCTATTTCCCCCCAACAGGGCCCAGTGTGTAGTGCTCCCCTCCCTGTGTCCATGTGTTCTCATTGTTCAACACCCACCTATGACTGAGAACATGCAGTGTTTGATTTTGTGTTCTTGTGTCAGTTTGCTGAGAATGATGATTTCCAGGTTCATCCATGTCCCTACAAAGGATGCAAACTCATCGTTTTTGATGACTGTATAATATTCCATGGTGTATCTGTGCCACATTTTCCCTGTCCAGTCTATCATCGATGGGCATTTAGCTTGGTTCCAGGTCGTTGCTATTGTAAACTGTGCTGCAATGAACATTCGTGTGCATGTGTCCTTATAGTAGAACGATTTATAATCCTTTGGGTATATACCCAGTAATGGGATTGCTGGGTCAAATGGAATTTCTGTTTCTAGGTCCTTGAGGAATCGCCACACTGTCTTCCACAATGGTTGAACTAATTTACACTCCCACCAACAGTGTGAAAACATTCCTATTTCTCCACATCCTCTCCAGCATCTATTGTCTCCAGATTTTTTAACGATTGCCATTCTAACTGGCATGAGATCGTATCTCAATGTAGTTTTGATTTTCATTTCTCTGATCACCAGTGATGATGAGCATTTTTCCATATGTTTGTTGGACTCATGTATGTCTTCTTTTGTAAAGTATCTGTTCATATCCTTCGCCCACTTTTGAATGGACTTGTTTGCTTTTTTCTTGTAAATCTGTTTTAGTTCTTTGTAAATTCTGGATATCAGCCCTTTGTCAGATGGGTAAACTGCAAAAATTTTTTCCCATTCTGTTGGTTGCCGATTCACTCTAATGACTGTTTCTTTTGCCGTGCAGAAGCTGTGGAGTTGGATTAGGTCCCATTTGTCTATTTTGGCTTTTGTTGTCAATGCTGTTGGTGTTTTGGTCATAAAGTCCTTGCCTACGCCTACGTCCTGAATGGTTTTGCCTAGATTTTCTTCTAGGGTTTTTATGGTGTTAGGTCTTATGTTTAAGTCTTTAATCAATCTGGAATTAATTTTAGTGTAAGGTGTCAGGAACGGGTCCAGTTTCTGCTTTCTGCACATGGCTAGCCAGTTTTCCCAACACCATTTATTAAACAGAGAATCCTTTCCCCATTGCTTGTTTTTGTCAGGTTTGTCAAAGATCAGATGGTTGTAGATATGTTGTGTTGCCTCCGAGGCCTCTGTTCTGTTCCATGGATCTATATCTCTGTTTTGGTACCAGTACCATGCTGTTTTGATTACTGTAGCCTTGTAGTATAGTTTGAAGTCCAGTAGTGTGATGCCTCCCACTTTGTTCTTTTTGCTTAGAATTGACTTGGCTATGAGGGCTCTCTTTTGTTCCATATGAAGTTTAAGGTGGTTTTTTCCAGTTCTGTGAAGGTCATTGGTAGCTTGATGGGGATAGCGTTGAAACTGTAAATTACTTTGGGCAGTATGGCCATTTTCACAATATTGATTCTTCCTAACCACGAACATGGAATGTTTTTCCATCTGTTTGTGTCCTCTCTTATTTCGTTGAGCAGTGGTTTGTAGTTCTCCTTGAAGAGGTCCTTGACGTTCTTGTTAGTTGTATTCCTAGGTATTTTATTCTCTTTGTAGCAATTGTGAATGGCAGTTAGTTCTTGATTTGGCTCTTTTTAAGTCTGTTATCGGTGTATAGGAATGCTTGTGATTTTTGCACATTGATTTTGTATCCTGAGACTTTGCTGAAGTTGCTTATCAGTTTCAGGAGATTTTGGGCTGAGATGATGGGGTCTTCCAGATATACAATCATGTCGTCTGCAAATAGAGACAATTTGACTTCCTCCTTTCCTATTTGAATACCCTATTTGAATCTTGCCTGATTGCTCTGGCTAGAACTTCCAGTACTATATTGAATAGGAGTGGTGAGAGAGGGCATCCTTGTCTAGTGCCAGATTTCAAAGGGAATGCTTCCAGTTTTTGCCCATTCAGTATGATATTGGCTGTTGGTATGTCGTAAATAGCTTTTATTATTTTGAGATACGTTCCATCAATACTTAGTTTATTGAGAGTTTTTAGCATAAAGGGCTGTTGAATTTTGTCAAAGGCCTTCTCTGCATCAATTGAGATAATCATGTGGTTTTTGTCTTTGTTTCTGTTTATGTGGTGAATTACATTTATAGACTTGCGTATATTGAACCAGCCTTGCATCCCCGGGGTGAATCCTACTTGATCATGGTGGATAAGCTTTTTGAAGTGCTGTTGCAATCGGCTTGCCAGTATTTTATTGAAGATTTTTGCATCTATGTTCATCATGGATATTGGCCTGTAGTTTTCTTTTCTTGTTGAGTCTCTGCCGGGTTTTGGTATCAGGATAATGTTGGTCTCATAAAATGATTTGGGAAGGATTCCCTCTTTTTGGATTATTTGGAATAGTTTCAGTAGGAATGGTATCAGTTCCTCTTTGTATGTCTGGTAGAATTCGGCTGTGAACCCACCTGGACCTGGGCTTTTTTTGGGTGGTAGGCGCTTAATTGCTACCTCGACTTCAGACCTTGTTATTGGTCTATTCAGGGTTTCAACTTCTTCCTGGTTTAGGCTTGGGAGGAGGCAACTGTCCAGGAATTTATCCATTTCTTCCAGGTTTTCTAGTTTATGTGCATAGAGTTGTTTGTAATAATCTCTGATGATGGTTCGAATTTCTGTGGAATCTGTGGTGATATCCCCTTTATCATTTTTTATTGCATCTATTTGGTTATTCTCTCTTTTCTTTTTTATTAGTCTGGCTAGTGGTCTATTTTGTTGATCTTTTCAAAAAACCAGCTCCTGGATTTATTGATTTTTTGAAGGGTTTTTTGTGTCTCTATCTCCTTCAGTTCTGCTCTGATCTTAGTTATTTCTTGTCTTCTGCTAGGTTTTGAGTTTTTTTGATCTTGCTCCTCTAGCTCTTTCAATTTTGACGATAGGGTGTCAGTTTTAGATCTCTCCTTGCTTCTCATGTGGGCACTTATTGCTATATATTTTCCTCTAGCGACTGCTTTAAATGTATCCCAGAGATTCTGGTATGTTATGTCTTCGTTCTCATTGGTTTCAAAGAACATCTTTATTTCTGCCTTCATTTCATTGTTTATCCAGTCAACATTCAAGAGCCAGTTGTTCAGTTTCCATGAAGCTGTGTGGTTCTGAGTTAGTTTCTGAATTCTGAGTTCTAACTTGATTGCACTGTGGTCTGAGAGACTGTTTGTTATGATTTCCGTTCTTTTGCATTTGCTGAGGAGTGATTTACTTCCAATTATGTGGTCAATTTTAGAGTAGGTGTGATGTGGTGCTGAGAAGAATGTATATTCTGTGGATTTGGGGTGGAGAGTTCTGTAAATGTCTATTAGGTTTGCTTGTTCCAGGTCTGAGTTCAAGTCCTGGATATCCTTGTTAATTTTCTGTCTGGTTGATCTGTCTAATATTGACAATGGGGTGTTAAAGTCTCCCACTATTATTGTGTGGGAGTCTAAGTCTCTTTGTAAGTCATTAAGAACTTGCCTTATGTGTCTGGGTGCTCCTGTATTGGGTGCATATATATTTAGGATCTTTAGCTCTTCTTGTTGCATTGATCCTTTTACCATTATGTAATGTCCTTCTTTGTCTCTTTTGTTTCCTGACTTTTTAATGATTGGTATTCTAACTGGCATGAGAAGATATCTCAATATGGTTTTGGTTTGCATTTCTCTAATGACCAGTGATGATGTACTGGATAAAGCAAATGTGGCATATATACTCCATGAAATACTATGCAGTCATATGTCCTTTGCAGGGACATGGATGAAGCTGGAAACCATCATTCTCAGCAAACTAACACAGGAACAGAAAACCAAACACTGAATGTTCTCACTCATAATTGGGAGTTGAACAATGAGAATATATGGGCACAGGGAAGGGAACATGACACACCAGAGCCTGTAGGGAGGTGGGGGGTTAGGGGAGGAATAGCATTAGGACAAATACCAAATGTAGATGATGGGTTGATGGGTGCAGCAAACCACCATGGCACATGTATACCTATGTAACAAACTTGCACCTTCTGCACATGTCTCAGAACTTAAAGAATAATAAAAATGGAAGGAAGGAAGGAAGGAAAGAAGGAAGAAAGGAAGGAAGATCATATTTGAATTAGAACTGTGTTGTCTGATATAATAGCGACGTATGGCTATTAAGCTAGTAAAATGTGGCCATTCCAAATAGAGAAGTACTCTAAGTATAAAATACACTTCATTTTGATGACTTGGTGTAAAAAAGAGAATATGTATATTTTTAGATGTTTTACATTTATTGCATGTTGAAATTATACTTTTGATGCACTGGATAAATCAAGTATACTATTAAAATGAATTTCTCTTTGTTAAACTTTTTTTTAAAAATGTGTATACTAAAAAAATATACTTACATTTATGTGGTTGACATTCTATTGAGTCTGAAGGTCTGCTTTTGATTCTCATGTTAGCTCAGTACTGTTGCATAATAATGGCTAACACTTGGAGTACGCATTAAGTGGCAAGCCCTCTCCTAAGCACGTTACCTACGGTAAAACATTTAATCCTCACAGAAAACCCTGTGAGGAATCATTTTTCCAGATGAATAATTTGAGACACAGAACTATCAAGAAACTTGCCAAAGGCTATAGATCTGGTGAGTAGAAAAGCAGTTAGGCTTTTAAAGCTGTAACTAACCCAGTAGCTCTCAAACCTACATGTTCATCAGTCACCTGCAGGGCTTGTTAAAACACAAATCCCTGAGCCCCAACCCCAGGGGTTTTGACTCAGTAGATGGGGCATAATCTCAGACTGTGCATCTCTACCAAATTTTCAGGTGATGTTGATGCTGCTGACTCACGGACCACATTTTGAGAACTGTTGGCCTAATCAGTGCACTACACCACCTCTCTCCAATCTTAATAAAGTCCTCAGCCTTTCTGAATCATAACTGTAGTTCTTATATTTACCTCATATGCTATAAAATTCACCATCTTAAAGAGTACAACTCAGTATTTTTTGCTATCTTCAAAGCTCTGCAACTATCATCATTAATCCCAGAACATTTCCAACACTCCTAAAAGACATGAAATACCCATTAGGAGTCACTCCAGACTCTTGTCTCCCCCAACCCAGGAAACAACTGATCTATTTTCTATCTCTATGGATTTGCCTATTTTGGACATTTCATATAGAGGGAGTCATATAACATGGCTTTTTGTGTCTGACTTATTTTCCTAGCATCATGTGTTCAAGGTTCATCCTGTAGTATGTATCAATACTTCATTTTTTTGAATGAATAATATACACTTGCATGGTCATACCTTAACAGTTGATGCACATTTTGGATAGTGTACTTTTTTGGGCTATTATGAATTTGTATGAACATATATTTTTATTTCTCCTAAGTATGATTGGGTCCAGTAGGAGTGGAAGTGCTGGCTTTTATGGTAATTCTGTTTAACTTTTTGAGGAACTGCCAAACTGTTATCAAAATGCTGCTCCATTGTACATCCCCATCAGAAATGTATGAGACTTCTAGTTTTTCCACAAGCTTAGCAGTACTTGCCATTGCTCATCTTTTTACCATAGCTATCCTAATGAGTGTGAAGTGTTATTTTATTGTGGTTTTGATTTGCATTTTCCTAATATCTAATGATATTGCATATTGTTTTATGTGCTTATTGGACATTTGTGTATCTTGTTTGTTTGAAAAGATGTCTATTGAAAGCCTTTGATCTTTCAAGAGACAGAGCTCACTCAGTCACCCAGGCTGGAGTGCAGTGGCACGATCACGGTTCACTGCAACCTTGATCTGGGCTCAAGGCATCCTCCTGCCTCAACTGAGTAGCTGGGACTACAAGAATATGCCATCATATGCTGATTTTTAAATTTTTTTATAGAGACCAGGTCTTGCTATATTGCCCAGAATGGTCTTAAACTTGTGGTCTCAAGTGATCCTCCCATGTTAGCCTCCCAAAGTGCTGGGATTACAGGTGTGAATGACCACAACTAGCTTTATTTTTAAATTGGTTTATTTATCTTTTTATTGGTGAGTCATAAGAGTTCTTTAATATTCTGCCTAGAAGTCCTTTACCAGATGTATGATTTGCAAATAATTTCTCCTATTCTGTATGTTGCTTTTTTGTTGTTTTGATGGTCCACTGAAGCACAATGTTTTTAATATTTATGAAGTTCAATTTGTCTAAATTTTCTTTTATCACTTGCACTCTTGGGTCACATCTAGAAATCATTGCTAATCCAAGGTCATGAAGATTTACTCCTTTGCTTTCTTCTAAGAAAACATAATTCTTACATCTAAGGCTGTGATCCATTTTGCATTAATTTTTGTCTATGGTGTGAGATATGAATGGAACTCCATGGTACTGGTACCAAAACAGAGATATAGACCAATGGAACAGAACAGAGGCGTCGGAGGCAACACAACATATCTACAACCATCCGATCTTTGACAAACCTGATAAAAACAAGCAATGGGGAAAGGATTCCCTGTTTAATAAGTGGTGTTGGGAAAACTGGCTAGCCATATGCAGAAAGCAGAAACTGGACCCGTTCCTGACACCTTACACTAAAATTAACTCCAGATGGATTAAAGATCTAAACATAAGACCTAACACCATAAAAACCCTAGAAGAAAATCTAGGCAAAACCATTCAGGACATAGGCGTAGGCAAGGACTTCATGACCAAAACACCAAAAGCATTGGCAACAGAATGGGAAAAAAATTTTGCAGCCTACCCATCTGACAAAGGGCTGATATCCAGAATTTACAAAGAACTAAAACAGATTTACAAGAAAAAAACAAAAAAGCCCATTCAAAAATGGGCGAAGGATATGAACAGATACTTTACAAAAGAAGACATACATGAGGCCAACAAGCATATGAAAAAATGCTCATCATCACTTGTCATTAGAGAAATGCAAATCAAAACTACATTGAGATACCATCTCACGCCAGTTAGAACGGTGATCATTAAAAAATCTGGAGATAACAGATGCTGGAGAGGATGTGGAGAAATAGGAACACTTTTACACTGTTGGTGGGAGTGTAAGTTAGTTCAACCATTGTGGAAGACAGTGTAGCGATTCCTCAAGGACCTAGAAATAGAAATTCCATTTGACCCAGCAATCCCATTACTGGGTATATACCCAAAGGATTATAAATCGTTCTACTATAAGGACACATGCACACGAATGTTCATTGCAGCACAGTTTACAATAGCAAAGACCTGGAACCAAGCCAAATGCCCATCAATGATAGACTGGACAGGAAAAATGTGGCACATATACACCATGGAATATTATGCAGCCATCAAAAATGATGAGTTTGCGTCCTTTGTAGGGACATGGATGAACCTGGAAATCATCATTCTCAGCAAACTGACACAAGAACACAAAATCAAACATCGCATGTTCTCACTCATAGATGGGTGTTGAACAATGAGAACACATGGACACAGGGAGGGGAGCACTATACACTGGGGTCTGTTGGGGGGGAGTGGGGGGGGACAGCAGGGGATGGGGAGTTGGGGAGAGATAGCATAGGGAGAAATGCCAGATATAGGTGAAGGGGAGGAAGGCAGCAAATCACACTGCCACGTACACCTATGCAACAACCTTGCATGATTTTCACATGTACCCCGAAACCTAAAATGCAATAAAAAAAAATTAAAAAATTAAAAAGAAAACAACAAATATGGAAACAGAATAAAGACATTTTCTGAAGAACAAACAAACAAAAAAGAATGTTTTATAGTCTGCATTAATTATAATATTTTTATTAATATTAATTACAGTATGTTTTTTTTTCTTTTCTGGGTGCTTGCCTGCTATGCTGTCAAAGCTGCCTTTGACAATTAGAGCAAAAGGCTTTTACAATTAGAACAAAATGAATGTCCTTGGAATTAAAACCCCACGTCAGTAATGATTGACCACAAGGTGGACTTGTTCAATCAATTGCACCTCATCATTTACTGTTGTACCAAGACCCTTACCATTATTATATCATCCTATGTTAATTCTTTCATTCACACATATAGGATGAGAAACAAAGGAATATTTATCCTATATAATGTTCCTTTATGATTTTGTAATACCATTTTACTGTTGTTTATGCCTATAGCACCCATTCAACTGATGTTATAAATACAAATTTGAAATGTGGTGTGTTATTTCTATATACTGTTATAATAATTGAATATAGAGAGCAGACCAAAATAAGGTGAATGCTAGAAAATAAACAAAAATGTGGGAAAAGAGGCAAATTTTTTACCTAATTGGGACTGATAGCAATTAGTACCTTACATACATGGATGCTTCCTTTTCGTAGGAAGTTAGATAAATGGAATGTGAAACACAATGCAGATGCTCTCCAAATATTGTGAGAGAGTTGTAATGGGAGGTGAAATGTAGAATCTGAAAGGCATCAGTGCATATGGCATCCAGAAAAATGAGAATGATAAAGTAAGAATTTTTTGGTATTTCCCCAAATAGTGCCCAGACTTGTGACAGGAATATTTAGGTTCCTGGTTAGGTATAACTCTGCAGTGCCTAATTACAGGAGGAAATTTTAGCAAGCTGTTTCAACCTAAAAGTATTCTTTTTCCTTTATTTCCTGGCTCCATTGTCATTTAACCCACTGCTATCCTTAGCTCATTTCTGAAGTAGATATCTAGAGAAAAAAAGTTAACACTCTGTGTAAATACTTTGCAGTGTAAATTAATACTTTTCTGGTGACTTTATGGAACATAGGCATGAATTCAGTTAGATGAGCTTCTAGATCTGAGGACTGAGTGAGGAAAGAAATTTTGGACTAGTGTTCAGCCCAAGCAACATTGCTAAGTAAAGTGATAATGAAATTAGAAACCAAGTCGCGGGGTCTTGTAAATGTGTTTCAGACTCTCATTTATATTCAGTGAAATTCTGGTTATTCTCATGAGTCAAATGATAGAAATAATATGTGAAGTCAAATTCTCCTTTTTCAGTATATTGATTGAAGAACTCCTTGGTACTCAGATAATTCTGAATAGGGATATAATTATCCCAACAGTATATTTGTGAGAGTTGACTTCTGTATTGTGAAAATGTCCACTGAATTTGGTAACACGTACCTGAAAGTTCCTGAAACATAAATATTACCCACAAATAGGATGTTGATATTTCATCTTATTGTTTATTCTGAACTTCACTCTTATGAAAAAGCCAAAGGGTGTCATCCCTTTTCAGGCTAGGGACTATGACTAAAGAGTTTTATTTTATATAATTTATTAGGCTTTTACAATTCCTCCCATGCTTCTTATGTCCTTTTCTGGTGTCAGCATTCTTATAGTACTTAGTCTAAACTTCTAAAGCAGAAATGGTGTGCATGTCAATATAATTAGCAAGAAATTAGGAAGTATATTATCCACTCAAAGCAAGTCTTGGAGATGAGGAGAGAAAGAAATCTCTAGAGATAGATGCAGTAGGGGCAGTCTTGAAGAGAAAAGGAATGCAGCCTATGGAATTTGTCTTACAACTTACAAGTCACATAGTATTAGAAATTAAGCCACAGGGCTTGGTGATACTATGTTTCATAAAATTCCTATCAGTAGTTACCACGAGTCATAAATCTTCATCATGATGAGTTCCTAGGGCCTACATGAAGGAAGAACAAAAGCCGTTATAAATTACCTTGAACCAGAGACTGGACCCAGCAGGTTCATAGAATAGACTGCCTGTCTCCTGTTGCTCTCATTGGATGACGGTCTCTTGAATTAAGCACCAAAAGCAGAAAGCAAAAGGAAAACAACATCACAGATGTGCTGACCGTACTGCACTCTCTCTGCCTAGTTTCTGGCACAGACTCCATCAGCTATCCTTTCAGAACCTGCAGTTACCCTCATGGTCTTCTGCCTCCTTCTGATTATATGTTGGGTAGCTTCTACACATACACCTCTGACTAATTAATCTCTACCTCACATCACCTGAAGAGATCAAGCAATGCTGTGTTAATGCCAAGGGCTCAGGGATGGTAAACAGAGGCAAAGCATGCACAAATAGGAAAGCCACCACCTAGGTTCTTATGAAAAGCATACATTTTTAGAATATTAGAAAAATAAGCTGTAGTTAGCTTAATTCTGAATTCTGGGGTTAATTCCAAACAAACTGAAACTCCCCATGTCCTGAGCAAAACAAATCTGTGCATGCGGTGGCCTTTACATCTTCTTCCCAGGTAATCACTTTTCTCACCTTAGAATGGTATAGCCAGGTTACCAAGAATATTTTCCCTTGCATGGAGGGGCTGATTCATGAAACAGTGACTTGCACAGTTGGGTCACAGTGTGTCCTGGATTTTACAAACTAGCCAAGAGCCAGGGTGTGGGCTGTCTATGCAATTCTGCCCCCAACTTGTGTCAGCATGTCCAGGTATTTAAGCGAAGTTTAAGTACGTGCTCATTTGTGTGAAGAAGAATCCAACAAAGGAATGCAATCATTATAGGCCTCTGTATCGACAGGAAAGTCAAATCTGGTCAGCATTTGAAATGAATTCAAATTGATTATTTTAAAAAGCTCTGTTATTATAATGTTAGTCCTAAAGCAATTCTTTTTATATATTATTTATCTGATTCATTTCATTAAACTTTATAAGCCTCCCACAAGGTAGAGTTTTATCTATTTTAGAAATGTAATACGACTTTAAAAATACCATAATTAATCAATAACAAAGTTAAAGAAAAACAGCCCTGAGTTTCTTAATCTTTATTTATTTGGACAAGATGGACAAGTCTAACTTATGACACTTTTCCCTGATAAACACATTTCATGTGAGTTTTTAAAAATGCTGTCTTGGTCTGTCCTTCTGATCTTTGGAGAAACATGAGAACACAGAAAGGAGAATACATATTTTAGAAATTTTTTGAAGCAAAATCCTATCTACGTGCTCTTTTGTTTTATTCTTAAACTTTCTTACTTACAGCAGTTTTAGATTTTTAAAGAAATTATGAAAATACTACAGAGACTCCCATATACTATAGACCTAGTCTTCCACAATGAAGGAACCAGTATTATGATATACATTATTATTAAAGTTAATATTTTATTCAAATTTTCTTAATTTTTACCTAACATTTTTACCTTTTTCTGTTCCAGCTTCCCATCTAGGATACCACATCACATTTAGTCATCACGTCCCTGTAGGCTTCCCTTGACTATAGCACTTCTCAGACTTTCTTGGTTTTGATGACTTTGACGGTTTTGAGGAATACTTGGATTTTGCAGAATGTCCCTCTCTTGATACTCTTCTGTTTTTCTCATAATTATACTGGGTTTATGTGTTTGGGGAGTAGGACCACTGAAGTAAAGTGCCATTTTCATCACATTATATCAAGGGTACTGTCAACATGACTTATTACTTTTGATGTTGACCTTGATTATCTGGCTGAGGTAGTTTGTTTGTCAGTTACATGCTCTTTTAAAATTTTATTTATTATATAGAATGATCTCTTCATTAAAAGATTTATAAAGTTTAATTTTAAACATCATTTAGCCAAGCAGTAGTAGCACTAGAACTAGCTATCAGTTGTACAGGTTATAATACATAGGAGATGACATTGCACATTTAGAGAGTGACAGGAGAAGGAATTACACAACAGTAAAACTGGTTTAGTAAGTCTTAAAGTTCATCATCTGTACAAGTCCTGTGGAGAAGTTTAATACTGTAAGCTCTTCCTTAGCATATTTTGCTTTGCAAAACATGTTGCAATATCACTCTAGTTTTTTTTTTTTCAACATTCCTATGCAGAAGCAAAGTAGAGCTGCCTGCCTTTACTTTCAGTGGCAGGCTTGTAGTCAGAGATACTTGTGTTTAGTTTTGAGCTTAGCCCCACTTTCTATCTGAATCACCCTTGGAGAAAATTTCTGAGAGCACCTAGTCTGTAAAATAGGCATAATAATACAAACCTTATAGGGAAGAAATACATAGAATATTTCAATCAAGCATCTCAGATACATACGAGACATTCATTCAATCAATTTTTGTTCCAGAAAGAGGATGAGAAAGAAGGGAGGTTCTTTCTCATCCTCACTTTCCCTTTTCCAAATCTCCAAAGTTATAAATAAAGACTTCAGGATCTGGGTGTTATAAGGATGCAGTTTTAGTATTAAAACTGACCATCAATTTTAATTAATCATGTAAATTTCAGCAAATGTAAAACAGCTTTAGACTAATGCTATGGAAATCTTATGAGAGTGGACTAACACAATTCCTACCCAGATATCAATAGAATCCCAGCACCACAGTCCTGAGAACCATGATTTCCAGTAGTACTTTTCATCATAATTCTACAACTCCCATGTTCTATGTTCTACTTACAGTTCCTCGCTTCCTTAAGAATAGTAAAAAAGGCCGGGCGCGGTGGTTCACGCCTGTAATCCCAGCACTTTGGGAGGCTGAGGTGGGCAGATCACGAGGTCAAGAGATTGAGACCATCCTGGCCAACATGGTGAAACCCCTTCTCTACCAAAAATACAAAAATTAGCTGAGCGTGGTGGCATGTGCCTGTGGTCCCAGCTACTTGGGAGGCTGAGGCAGAAGAATTGCTTGAACCTGGGAGGTGGAGGCTGCAGTGAGCTGAGATTGCGCCACTGCACTCCAGCCTGGCAACAGAGCAAGACTCCATGTCAAAAAAAAAAAAAAAAGAATAGTAAAAAAAATGAAATGATAGAGCTTCAGTCACCACAGTGTTTGAATATTGATTGTTAATATTGTTACATTGTTGGGGTTACCCTAATGTGGTAGATTGGTGATCAACAATAATGTGAACTTATATGTAGGGAGGTTGCATCACGTGTGCATATAACTGATAAAAAGGCAACTGAAAATAAGGCAACTCTACATACTCAGGACAAAAGTAAATATACTGAGAGAAAGGGATGGAGAAACAGCAGTTGTATGTGTCATTCTCTTCACTGAGTGTAAGCCTTAGAGTAAGCATGAGATGGAACCATGATCACATTCTTCACTCAGGCTGCCTCATTTCTTTTATACCTCTTATAATTCTGAAGTCTTGGCACACCAAGTGTGATTCTAGTTTTTAAAGGTATGTATTTTTCACATAATAGGGTCCCTAGATGTAACCCAATTTCTTCTGGCTATGATATTAAAGAAATTGGAATAGAATCCAAAGATAAAGGGAAAGTCTACACTGGAACTCTTGATCTCCAATGTGGACCCTCTGAAGGTGTTAATATTTTAATGGCCAATTTTGACTACAGTAGTCCCCTCTTATCCATGGGAATATGTTCCAAGACCCCTAGTATGTGTATGAAACCACCGATAGTACTGAACCCTAGATTGCTATGACTTCTGTGTATATATGCCTATGATAAAGTTTAATTTATAAATTAGAGTAAGAGATTAACAACAATAACTAATAATAAGATAGAACCATTTTACCACTTTCACAACAGACTGTAACAAAAGTAAAATAAGCACAAGCACTGTGATACCACCACAGTCAATCTTATTACCAAGATTGTTACCAAGTGATTGAAGTGTGTGTAGTGTAGACAGCAGGGATAAATCCAGGTGAGACGGAGCAGGACAGAAAGAGATTTCATCAGACTACTCAGAACAATGTACAACTTAAAGCATAAGAATTGTTTATTTCTGAGATAATTCCATTTCATATATTTGGACTGAGATTGACTGCAGGTAATTGAAACCATGAAAAGCAAAAACTGTGAATAAGAAGTGACTATTGTAATTGTGCTTTTTACCTTAGGAGCTAGTCCCTGTATAACTCCATTATTTCTATAATTAATGTATATTTGAATACCAAATGATTCATAACATGATTTTGGGGGGGAGGTGATGTTCGATAAGAAAATATCTAGCTGACTTGAGGCAGACCCTGTAGCCCATTTGGTTACAGGTACTCAGGCAGCAATGACTGATTTTCCCTGGCTGGGCTTGCTCCATTCCCTCCCCATTTGTCATGGGGCACATAGTTTAGTTCATTAGACTTATGCACCCCTAGATCTGGTTCTAAGCGCTTTCCTGACAAGGCTAAGGGGGAAGTAGCAGCACCATACTGATTCTGAGCCTCTACCCCAGATCCAATGTGAGCTCCAAAAGAGCTCTCAGGACCCTACTTTTTTTTTTGAGACAGAGTCTCTGTCGCCTAGGCTGGAGTGCAGTGGTGTAATCTCGGCTCACTGCAACCTCCACAACTGAGACTACAGGTGCAGGCCACCATGCCCAGCTAATTTTTGTATTTTTAGTAGAGACAGGGTTTTGCCATATTGGCTAGGCTGGTCTTGAACTACTGACCTCAGGTGATCCACCCACCTTGGCCTCCCAGTGTGCTGGGATTACAGGTGTGAGCTACTGTGCCCGGCCCCCTACCTTTCTTTTCTTCCTGCATTAATGTAAGGAAGGTTGATGTGAACAGTTCTTTGCTCTATTGGGAGTCTGAGAATGATAGATAGTTTTGTGGAAGTTATGTGGGATGGGTAAAGAAGAACCATTCTCTTTTGCCCTGCATGAGTAAGTAGTTGTGTTCTCCTTCTTCTTGACCCCAGAAAAGGCTGAAACCAGAAATGGTGATGGAGAAAGAGCTAAGAGCTCATTCCTATCTTGTCTTAATTCATATCTTCTTGTCCCAGGTTAGTACATAAATGGGATACCCAGTTAGGTGTTTGTGATAGGACCAGGGGAGGAAATGGCCACATGTACAGTGACATACAAAGGAGTACTATGAAATAAATTGAGTGGGGAGGCATGGACTACTTCTTATTCATAAGAGCCATTCCATGGCTTTTTTACATCTGTGAGCATGCTTGTTCTCATGCCTATGTTCCTTTTTTTTTAAATGAAAAATTTATTTCTCAATTTAAGCTCTATTTATTTGAGAAGGACTTGTTTCTGTTCATTTCTCTTACCAAACAATATATTTTATGAACATTTTAGTGGGAAATCATCAGGCATTCACCCTAGAATCCTGGCTTGGCTCCTTCTACTTCCCCTTAACCTCCAATCCTAAAGCATCCTCCAAAAGGCCATCATTCTCAAGACACCATTGTAAATGATGATACTGGTCATGCAGTCCAATCCTAAATTACTGAGGGTCCTGGAAATTGATCTATGCCAATATAATCTCTTTTACATTATTAACTAAAGATAAAAAGCTCCCCTTTAAAGATTTTTTAAAAATTAGAAACGAAAAGAAGTCAAAACCAGATCAAGGCTTTAAGGTGGATGCCCAACAATTTTCTATCAAAATGCTCACAAAATTGCTTGTCTGATGAAGGTATTAGAAGGAACATCATGCCCATATTCTTGATGGTACAATAGAAAATAAAAAACAGATATTCTGCTAAGTTTTTGCGGAGTGGTAGAGATACTCAAGCCCACAAAGTAATCATCTTACTGTCTTCAGTCAGGTGAATGACATTTCAAGAGCTCAGGATTGGGAGTCAGAAGACGCAGGTACATATTCTGCATCTGTCACTTTCCACTGTGTGGTGCTGGGCATGTTTGTTAACTTCTCTTTGCCTTGGTGTAGCCATCTATACAATGACTATAATGCAGTGGATTAAATAAAAGCATCTACCATATCGACGATTTTAATTAAATCTGAATTTTTTTTTTTTTTTTTTTTTTTTTTTTTTGTGAGACTGGCTCTCACTTTGTCACCCAGGCTGAGTGCAGTGTTGCAATCACAGCTCACTGCAGCCTCTAACTCCTGAGCTCAAGAGATCCTCCCACCTTAGCCAACTGAGTAGCTAGGTCTACAGATTCATACCACATGCCCAACTATAAATCTGAATTTTAATCAACTTTTTGGAAGCTAATAGTCTACTTGCCTCTGGAATAATTGACAGAAAACTACAGAGCATTCTTAGCTCTGCACTGTTGGTGGAGGAACTGGGTTCATAATGTCATAGAAGGCAACTATTTTCTCAGTTGTTTAAGACTGGTTCCCAATTCAACTCAGTTATTTTAGGCAAGAATGTTTTCAAAAGGCCTAAGTGATATTATTCAAATGGGTTATATCTTCTCTTCACAGAGTTAAGCTTCTAATTATACCTTGAGCTGATTTATTAGTACTACAGGCTTAAACATTTCCTAACTATTAGGACTGACTAGAGACACAGGTTAACTGTCCACATGCAAGGATTCTGAATGGCAAAAACACCGCAGAGGAAAACGTGATACATGGTGGATGAGTCAAAAGGAAAGGCTCAGAGAAGGTATTAATTAGGGTAATAGGAAATTATAACAGGTAAAATATGGGTTAAGTATCAGTGAATTTCCCCTAAGGACATAGGGAAGAGTCTTCTAAAGAAGGTGATTAAAGCCTCCAAGCTTTAAACTAGACTGAACAGAGTCCTTAGGAACATACTAGAAAGAAGAATTCCACCCTGCTTGGAGTAGTGGTAGATAATCTAAAAGCCTTTTGCACTGCTAAGGCCCTTGATCGCTGAGCTACCCAGTAATTGAATACTTTGCAAACCATCACGGAAGTACATAGTTCTCTTGCTTGAGAATGTAGCTCTTATTTCTCTGGGCACTGCTTTCTTTGGGGGCAAATGTCCAATATCCCTGATATTAGTATAAAAACCCTGAAAGTCTGCTTTCATTTTAAAGATCCAACATATATCCAGATTGTTTTCCCAGCAAAGGACATTTTGTTTCTCAAGATATAAAAAATAAATATTTAATTTCAGTTTCCTCAAAAGGAATATAAAATTTGTTAAAATGCAAAACCAGCTGTAACTTTGTTGGACTTGTCTTTTATTTCTTGCTTAGTAAAAGCACTGTTAGTTTGGCATCATCAAATGAGTAGAGATGAGCTGCATCTCTCAGGAACCCCACCAATGGATGTGGTAGAATGGGGAATTGTTGGAACCATCACTATTCTAAATCCAGTAAAGGGAATCCAGAGACCCACAGTCTTATCTTCAGTGACTTTGCGCCCCACCTGTAGGAACTACAGCCTGACTGATCTGGATCTCAGGCAACACTGGACCATAGCACTCATCCTAGGCCTATTCTAATTTGAACCTACTTCCACTCATGATCAGGATAGGTGGCCACCAAATTAGAGTGATTTCAGGGGTGCCAGAAGATCTTCCTTACTTGCCTGCTTGGTGATATCAGAAACCAGTCTCATTCTTTAATGAGCGTTAAGATGTGACATGCTCCCATCCCCCATCGTCTACCTGTTCATCCTGTCCTGCCCTCCTCTCCACTTCTCTCTACCTTCTTTTAGGCTCCTTGACTTAGTTGCACCACTGTTTACTTTGCCTCTACCAGAAACTTGGCACAACTTTGACACTTTTCTCTCTCATAGTCTTATTTAATCTAATAGCCACCTCCTGTTACATCCACTTCCAATGCCTCTGAAATCTACTTTTCTCTACTACTTTAGTATGATCCATATTTATATCTCTCCTGGATTATTACAACAGCCTCTGAACTGGTCTTCTTGTTTCTCCTCTTGACTCCCCTCAATCCGTTGTTTACAGGTGATCTTTTAAAACACTATCAGATCATGTCATGCCCATGGTTAAACATACAAATGTACTATTCTCCTGCTCTCAATGTGTGTTTCAGATTCCCTATAAGAGGCTTTCTTCTTCAGCCTTATCTCCCTCATCTCTGTCACACACTGAATTCTCCAGCCATTCTGAATTATGGGCAGCTCTCCAAACATGCTGCCTCTTTCTTTCTTGCCTTAGTCCCTTCTACCTGAATGCTTCTCAGTAATCCCTTTTCATCTGAATAGCTCTTCTTCATCACACAAATTTTGCCAAAGACAAGTTATTTTCATAGTCCACTAAGGATTAAACCACTACTGTGTACTCTATGTGCATCCCTATGCAGCATGATCATGCCATAATTTCCCCCAAGAGATTGTCAGCTAGCATGTGGTCACAGACTGGGGTCCTGTTCACTGTTATCACTAACATTTAGTACAATGCTGGGACCTAGTACATACTAAATAAAACTTCATTGAATGAATAAACAACAATGAATAATGTTGAATAAATAAACAAACAAGTCTTCTCCAGGAGAAGTAACATGTTGATTCACTAGCATAAAAAGGATATAAGTTGGGGAAAATTGCCTAGGGAAATTTTGTGGAGGAGATGTAATTAGGCGAGGGAGAGGAGGGAGTATCTGCAGCAAGAGGAATTGTCTGAACAGTGGTACCAAGATGCGAATTGATAAAGAATATTCATGAAACAGTGAAGAGTCTGGCTTGATTAGAATGAAGGACGTATGTTTAGGAAATGAAGAATGGTCAAATGATGAAGGGTTTTAAAAGACAGAAAAAGTACTTTAGATATAGTATAGTTAGAAATAGCGACCCATGCATGATTTTAGAACAGATGAGTGACATGATAAAAGTGGTGTTTAAGGAAGATTAATCTGGGAATTGTGTGCAGGAAACATTGGACAAGAATGCTATTATAGTCATCACAAGCAGCTAAAAGATTGTTGTGCTGTAATACATGAATAAGAGGATATGATAGGTTAAATTACTCTTCCAAATATTCACTCCCTTTTTCTCCCACCCCGTGCATTCCACACCTTGGCTCTGAACTTGACCCTGTGACTAGTGGATATAATGTGAACAAAACTTGAGAAGCACTTGTGTGATTGAGCTTGCTTCTGTAATCACCAAGAAGAGAACATGTCTTGGCTAGCCTATGAAGAGAACTGAGGAGCAGATGAGCACCAGCTAAGCCCAACCTAGATCAGCTAACCCCCAGCCAGCTGCAAATACATGCTTAATACTAAATCATTGTTCTAAGATTGAGTTTTGGGTGTTTTATTATACAGCAGTAGTAACTCATACAGAGGATAAGGATGTGATCCTGGCATAGAACGAAAAGAGAATGATTCTGAGACATTCTTTGAAGGACAAATTCACAGTTCTTTGATAATAACAGATACTAAGGTTGAAAGAGAGAGAGAGTTCAAAGTTTAGTTCCAAGTTTTTAACCCTGAAGTAAGCAAAGAGGGCTGACATTTCCATGACAGTGAAAATGAGAAACTGAATTTTGGACTTTCTAAATTTGAAGTACTGGTGGAAGATTCAAAGGGAAAGGCATAGTAGGAAATTAGAGCTAAGGAGAGGGAACATGAATTAGAGGGATGAAGAGGATGTTTTAAGTCATGATTTTTTTGGGATTGAATTGTGTTCTGCCCAAATTCATATGTTGAGGTTCTAACCCTCAATGTGACTGTATTTGGAAATAGAACATTTAGGAGGTAAAGTTAAATGGGGTCACAAGGGTGGGGTCTTAATCCTACAGGGTTGGCGGCCTTCCAAGATGACGAAGAGACACCAGAGTGCGCACTCTCTCCACACACATACCCTGAAGAAAAGGCTATGTCAGGACACAGTGACAAGATGATGGTCTGTGAGCCAGGAAGCCCTCTCCCTGACCTTACTGGCACCCTGATTTCAGAATTCCAAACTTCAGAACTGTGAGAAAATAATGATATATTGGTTATACCACCATATGATTATGCTATTTCAGGGGTGCCAAAAGATCCTCCTTACTTGCCTGCTTGGTGATATCAGAAACCAGTCTCATTCTTTAATGAGTGTTAAGGTGTGACATGCCCCCATCCCCCATCATGTACCTGTTCATCCTGTCCTGCCCTCCTCTCCACCTCTCCCCACCTTCCCTTAAGAAGTCTATGGTATTTTGTTGTGGCAGTTTAAGATGACTAATAGCACTCTAGGAAGAGCCTAAGTAGAGAGGAAGAAGAGCAGAAAGCCAAGGATGGGGCGAGAAAATGCCTAAAAGTAAGTGGGTCATGGAAGATGATCCAGAGAAAAATGGGGTTGTAAATGTAAAGGGGTAAAACACATCGTGGGAAGTGGTATCAGTGTGATAAGCAGAGCATGGGCTTAGAGTCAGCAGGACCTAGGATTGAATCTTCCTCTACTACTTGGTAACCTTGAGCAACTACTTAACCCCTCTAGACCTCCCTACTTTATTTTTTAAATGAAGATAATAATGGTCCTTACCTTAGGTGGGCATTTGAAAAATACAAAGATTTATGCATGTAAAGTGCTTATCATTGTGCATGACACAGTATTAGCTATAGTAACTCTTACTAAATGGCAAGTATCATTTCAGGAAGTATGGTGTGTGGTCAATAGTATCAAATGTTACAGATAGATAGATGTAAAAGAGGATGAAGTACTTGCCATTAGATTCTATCACAGAGGAATCTTTAGTGACCTTTGAGTGTTTCAGTACTGTAGGCTTAAGTCTGCCCATGTATGTGAAGGTGAAGGTATGGGAAAGGAGGAGGAAAGGAAATTAGTTTGCAGAAAATAAGGAGGTTGTAGGCAAAATAGAAATGAAAGTGATGTAAGTATACTATTCATTGTGCATGCTGCTTTGTGCATTTGCATTCGCAAAGCCCCTTATTTGGTGAAATCCTCCTTTTGGAAAGTGTACTGTCGGTTATTATCTACTTAGAAAGGAGAGAGGATGATGTCATTGAAAACTGTTTATTCTTGTATATTTACATAAATGCAGAATGCAAATAAAATAACATTTTCTGAATAGTTCCCTGCACATTTTCACTTAGGAAGAAAATAAAAATTGACTGTAGATTTCTGGTAATTTTCTTCTTCTGTACAGTAGAGATAATTTGGAGTAACTAATCTGAGTGTCTTTACTCAATTATTTGGCTTGCTTCTGGCAAGAGGCACATTTATGATAGAAATTGGAGGGGGTATTATAATTAGAAGAGCAAAGAAGAACCATAGAGTGTTTTGCTTGTAAAAATCACCCATTGTTGTTGGAAAAATTGCATTGTGCCATTTTAACTTCAGAGTCAAATCAGTCATTCTGTTTATTCCATCTTGACAGATGATTCCTTGTCTGCCTCCTGGAGCCATCCCTGCTATTTGGTACATTTTGAAGCACAGGGAGAGTCACATTATGAGTTGTAGATGGACAATTCTATTTTCCCCACTGACCATAGGAGAAGTGTTTCTCTTTGCTCTTTCACCAAGTTTCTGCTGCAAATCTGCTTTTGCTCGCACCCCACTGTGTGGATTCACAGTGCTGTGAGCAAACAGCTTCTGATTATTTTCTTTGCTTTTTTTTTTTTAAACAGGTTTAAACAAGCTCAGACTTTTTTTTTAGACAGTCTTACTGTGTCACCCAGGCTGGAGTGCAGTGGTGCGATCTCTGCTCACTGCAACCTCCGTCTCCCAGGTTCAAGCAATTCTCCTGCCTCGGTGTAGGAGTAGCTGGGATTACAGGCACACGCCACTACACCCGGGTAATTTTTTTGTATTTTTAATAGAGATGGGGGTTATACCATGTTGGCCAGGCTGGTCTTGAACCCTTGACCTCAAGTGATCCACTCTCCTCAGTCTCCCAAAGTGCTGTAATTACAGGCATGAGCTACCTCGCCCAGCCAGCTTCTGATTATTTTACACGCAAAGAGTGAGGGAGAGAGTCAAGGAGAGAAAGAGAAGAAAAGAAAGAAAGAAAGATGGGAAGAATGAAAAATTCTTTGTAGGGTTACTAGAGGCCACAAATATGGCTGAGGGATATGAATTGGTCAAGGCACATTATGCTGTTTTGCCCTAGCTATGTTCCTTCTAAAAGCTACATATCTTGGCACAAAACTGCCACCTCAAGTTTGTAAAATACTGTCTTCTACCATTGCAGGACTGAACTTTCTGGATGAAACACTCAGCCTGAGCATACTTCTGGGCAAACATGTTTTCTCAGGCACATTTTATAAGTGAGGACTGGTGTGCAGTTAGGAGTTCCCAGAAAGTACATCACTGACCCTGTTAAGAACTAGCTCTACATCCTGACTTCCCCCTAACCCACCCCTGGGAATGCCAAACGGGAGGGGGAAAGGTTGAGGAATGTGAGAACCTGATACAGAAACTGTGAGAAGCTCCTGGGGTGACAGAGTGGGTTAGGCTTGGTGTGAGAGTGCAGCCTAGAGCAGAGGGCCCTCCTGTGTTCTGCGTCAGAGCCACCTGGGAAGAGCTCGCTAGCTTGGGTGGAGAGCAGTAGAAACACATGTGCAAAACAAGCCCTCAAGCCTTCTTTTCTCCCTCTCCCCTTCTCTTTTCAATACCACGGGATAGGTGATTACAATTCAGAGAGGCAGCTTTTGACAAATAGCAGTTTCATTGGCCAAGCTGTTGGAAGATTTTGTAGCAGGTACTCTAGTTGGTGGTAAAGATAACAAAGATAACAAGAGTGATAGAGCAGGAATTAAAACACTAGAGATATTCTTTGAAAAACGTTTTCTCCCCAAGGCCAAATATACTCTGATGGGTACAGATAGGGTCTAGGTGTTTGCTGCTTCTGCTTGGAAATATTACCAGCCAAGGCAGCAATTCTTTGAGGTACAAGCACCATGAAAGAAGATAAACTGAACAATCTGTACTAAATGAAGCACTAATAATGAATCAGATAGAGCAAAATGTTTAATCCTAATAAAAAATTCTCAAGAAAATAGGGGAGATTATTGGGAACAAGAAAGAGACACAAATCATTATAAGAATGAATCAGTGAAAGACACTAGACATAAAATATGAGAGTTGAAATAAAGAACTGATTATATCTGAAGATGAATTCGTGAACTAATGGATCAGTTAAGAGAACTCTGTCAGGAAGCAGCAGGCAGGAAAATGCAAAAGGAAAGGCAAGAGATATAGAAGATAGAAGTTTTTAAAAAGCTGGGATTTGTGTAAGAGTCTTGAGAGAACAAAAAAAATAGAGGAAAAGAAATATTTCAGGAGATAGTGATAGTAAGAGGGAGGAATGCATCAAGGAACAATAATTTTTCAGACTTAAAGAAGCATAAAAAACCTTAGATTAAAAAGACTCAGGAACTGGTAAAATAGAATAGATGAAAAAATGAAATCACACCCATGCTCAATAAACTAACATATAAGACCATCAATAAGGAAAGAAAAAGTGTACAAGCTTTCAAAATAGGCTTGGGGGTACAATGGAATAGGGGATTCTAACTACAAATAAATTAGTATCTGTAAATTATTAGAACACTCCCTTTTACATATTAAGCATTCTGTTAAGTGTTAACTGTCATTATCAAACTTCTCAACAGCTACCCTAGGTGGAATAAAGTAATAGAATAATATTTGTATTACTGGCTAACACAAAGTGTTCAAGGAAAAGGTCTTTGAAATTAGTGTTTTATGATATTCTCAGTGATATATGGCTGAAAAAAGTCTATAACATAAGATTATCTTTAAGACACCCTTGGACAAATATTTCTAGCAGAAAGAGAAATCTCTCTTGGAGGATGCTAAGAGATATACAAGGAGTAAAGTTTGATTTCCTACCAAAATTCAAGAATCAGGAAGAGAAAGAAGATACATCTAATTGGTATAATTCCAAACTAAAATTCTATGTGATATTAAAATGGCCAGAAACAGAGTGACCAGAGAATAGTGAGGTCATGTTAAGTTACCTATTTTTTTTTTGGAAGGGAGAGGATGGCAGTTATAGATATACGAATTGATCACAAAAGCATCCATTTTAATAAAGTTAACAAAAAATAAAACTACATAACTATCAAATCAGCTGGAGAAAATCCAGTATTTCTGAGGAACTTGGGAGTCGTAGCCTGCAAATCTCTTTAAAAGCAGAATCTGAGGGAAGCGCTTTTATATAGATAGTTTATTTTGGAAAGCGATCCCAGTGAACAGGTGCGGAGGACAGAGTGAATGAAACAGGAAAGGAAAGGAGGAAAATCTAACACAAGGATGCATTAAGGAACTGTGGAAAATGTTTCTCACACTCTGCTTCCCAAGAGTTGGATAAACGGAAGCATATTGGATAAAAAGCAAGAAGCAAGAGCTGTAAGATGCAGGTGAGGCAGTACTGTCAGATTATACCAATGAAAACTTGACCACTGCAGGAAGGACTGGAGTAAGAGGAAGGATGAGTGCGTGCAGAGCACAAGAGATAGCTGATACAATAGAGAAGAAAGAAGAAAGAAAATGCAGAAAGAATGATAAGAGAACACATAAAATGGTATAGTAGAAATATATCCTAAAAGAATAATAATTACAATAAATATTCACAAATCAAAAGACATAAATATTCAGGCTGGGTAACAGAACACAACTGAACAATGTGTCTTTTAAAAAGATAGATTTAGATCAAGTGTGGTGGCTCACGCCTATAATCCCAGCACTTTGGGAGGTTGAGGCAGTTGGCTCACGAGGTCGGGAGTTTGAGACCAGCCTAACCAATATGGTGAAACCCCGTCTCTACTGAAAATACAAAAATTAGTTAGGCATGGTGGTGCACACCTGTAATCCCAGCTACTTAGGAGGCTGAGGCAGGAGAATCACTTGGACCCAGGAGGCAGAGGGTGCAGTTAGCCAAGATTGCACCATTGCACTCCAGACTGGGCGACAGAGTAACTCTGTCTCAAAAAAAACAAAAAGTAGATTTAAAATAAAAAGATTCACAAAAGTTAAAAATAAAAGATAAGACCTGTCAGGCAAATAGAAAAGCACTGAAAGTTGGACGAGGAAGCTGGAGTTTCTAAGATGATTCTAAGTAATTGACCCACAAAGAGTCTAAAGTAAGCAATGATTTAAAAGATTTAAGCAACATAATAAATTTGAACTAATATTTATAGAATTTTATACCCATCAAACAAACAAAAATGCATGTTCTTTTAAAGTACAAATGGAACACTCACAAAAATTGATTATGCCACAAAGGAAGCAAATTCTTCAACAAATTCCAAAAATTCAGCATCACACAGACTACATTTGCTGCCCATAATGAAATAAATTTAGGTGTTAAAAAATGCAAAAGAATCACTCTAGCAATGACTTATGTGTAGAAACCAAACATATATAACTACATACATACATATATTTATATATATAACTAAATACATACATATATAACATGCATACATACATGCATATATATATACCTACCTATATACACATATAACTAAATAACTCTTAGGTTAAAGATTTAATTATAACAGAATTTATAAAATACATAGAAAGCAGCACATATCAAAATTTCTGGGATATAGCTTATGGTGTGAGGCCTGAAATTAATATTCAATATATGCTGCCTTGACATCCAAAACAAGAGGACCTCAAAAGCCTAAACATGAGTTTTCCTGCTTTCACCAGATATGCTGTACCACCCAATGTGAGAGACTCCCCAACTAGCCAGTTCATCAGTCAGCTAGACCAGCAGATAGATCCTGCACCCACCTAGTCTTTAATCAAATGGGTTTCACTCCCCTACCAGCCCATGAAGTTACTCAAGCCAATCACATCTTCCTGTGGGAACCAGGAGTCACTTTACCCTCTCGCTGCTACAAACCCTACCTCCCACGTCCCTGCTTGTTCACTCTGTCCCGTAGTGTAACTCTCTTGGCTCTGCATGATATGTGGTGTTCTCTCCTGGGTTGTGATGACATGTGACTGACATACTGCTGTCAATCTCATCTCTCCAGTGTCAGGCGTCCTGTGTTTGGCTGTCTCACGCTATTTAGGGCAGGGGAATCCTTCCCTCACCAACAAAGTGAGTAGGAGGCCATCAAAGTATAGCTAATATGGAATATAGAGGAAATTTTAAAAATTTACATGCATTTGTTATAAACACCAAGAAGCTCTGAAAACAAATGAGTTAAGAATTCAACTGAGAAACCAAGAAAAGGGGCAAGAGAATAAACTCAAAGAAAAAGGAGAAAAAATAATGGAGAAAGAGAAAAAAAAACCTAATGAAATAGAGAGTAACAACAATAAAACCTAGGCAAAATATATAAATTTTGAGAAAAAACATAAAATGTATAATTGGCACAAGAAGAAATAGAAAAGTTTAATAAACCAATGCAATAAATTTTTATGGTAATCAAAGCATTTTTACAATTTTGGAGTTGAGTTTTACCAAATTATTACAGAACTGTTAAATTTTATATGAATTATTCCAGAAAATAGAAAAAGAGGAAAAGCTGCCTAAGTAATTTTGTAAAGCCAGTAAAACCTTGATTTCAAATCCAGATGAAAGCAGTGCAAGAAAAAAAAAAATAGGTCTATTTCACTTATGAACATAGATAAGAAAATTATAAATAAAACTATTAGCTAATGGAATCAAAGAGTGTATATTAAAAAAAATCATAAGCAAGTTTTATCTTGGGAATGCAAAGATGATTTAACATTTAAAAATCTATATATTAAGAGACTAAAAGAGAAAAGTCTATATTATTCAAATAGCTATGGAAATAGAATTTGATAAAAACTACTAAAAAAACCTGTTAATTGAAAGAAACTTTTTTCCCTAGATGAAACCTGTCTATTAAAAATTTATAGTCAACATTGTATGTAATAAACTTTGACGATTGGTTGCTATAATCACCATTGTTTGATATAATATCAAAAGTCCTGACCAAACAATGTTAAAACACAAAATAAGAGATGTGGGATTAGAACGAATCAAACAACTGCCATTTCTCATCTAAAAGAAAAACTCAAAGGGATTAGTAGACAAAATATTAGAAGTATTAAGAGAGTTTAGCAAGTTTGCCAAACAAAATCAGTTTAAAAATTTCAACCAGTAGTAATTAGCAAAAAACAGTAATGGAAAGAAGACATCATTCATAGTAACAACAAAACCCTGATGCCTAGGAGGTAGTTTGTGTATTAATACACAAACCTTCATGAAAAATTTTAAAACTCCATTAAAAAAGAAGAAAAAAGTCTGAGTAAATAGAAAGATGAAATGTTTGTTGCATGACAGTGTAACATTTTTTCTCTTACTATTGATTTGAAAATGTTAATAAGATTCTAGCAGGATGTTTTTAGAAATTTAACCAACTTAATATAAGATGTTTGTGGAAGAATAAAAGTCCCCAAATTGCTATAACAATTTTTAAAAAGAAGAGCAAAGCAGGTTGATTAATCTTAGACTTTGACATACCTTTGACTCTTAGTAATAGAGACAACATGGTATTTGCACAAAGGTTGACAAATAGACCAGTGTAATTGGACAGAGTGTTTATAAACAGACTCCTGTACATATGAAACCTGGTATATGATTGCAAAGCATCACAAATAGGTGGATAAAAATAGATTTTTAATATATGATGCTGGCTATGCTGGTTTACTATATAGAGAAAAATAAAGTAACTATATTTTATACCATATGTAAAAGGTGAACTCCAAATGAATTAAAGTTGAAAAAGTACAAGGCAAAACTAATAAATATGAAATTTAAAAGAATATTTAGGGAGAGAGAGATCCAAGATGGCTGATCACTAGCAGCTTGGGCTCATAGTTCCCAGTGAAAGTGCAAAGAACGAGAGGACGCCACACTTTCAGACAAATATTTGTTGCTCACGGACCAGGAGATTCCCAGCGGAGGAGCCCCACGGGTCGCCAGAGCGACTCTTGTGGCTGGCGCGGCAGTTTTGCTGGCACCTTAGCGCAGCAGTTCTTGGTGCAGAGTCCGGAGATTCCTGGGCAGAAAAGCACCATCAGTCTTAACACTGCTATTTTGGCCGGCTCAGTGGATTGCTCAGATTTCGGTGCTGGGAATCAAAAGTTGGACGTCCGCTCAGAGACCTAGTTAGAAAGTCAATAATTACAAAGACAACAGAGGGATAAATATATAATGAAGAGAAGAAATCAGCCTAAAAAGGCAGAGAATACTCAAAATCAGAATGCCTCTCCCTCTACAGGGGATCGCAATTCCTCATCAGTAACAGAACAAGGCTTAATGGAGAACGAATGTGTTCCAATAACAGAAGCAGGTTTCAAAATGTGGGTGATAGGAAACTTCTGTAAATTAAAAGAACTTGTTCTAACCCAATGCAAAGAAACTAAGAACCTTGAAAAAAGGTTTGACGAAATGCTGACGAGAATGGACAATTTAGAGAGGAATATAAGTGAATTGATGGAGCTGAAAAACACAACATGAGAACTCCGCGAAGTATGCACAAGTTTAAACAGTCGAATTGATCAAGCAGAAGAAAGGATATCAGAAGTCGAGGACCAGCTCAGTGAAATGAAACGAGAATGCAAGATTGGAGAAAAAAGGATAAAAAGGAATGAGCAAAGTCTCCAGGAAATATGGGACTATGTGAAAAGAGCTAATTTACGTTTGATAGGTGTACCTGAATGTGACGAAGAGAATGAATCCAAGTTGGAAAATACTCTTCAGGATATCATTGAGGAAAACTTTCCCAATCTAGCAAGGCAGGGCAATATTCAACTCCAGGTAATACAGAGAACACCACAAAGATATTCTTCAAGAAGTCCAACCCCAAGGCACATAATCGCCAGATTTATTAGGGTTGAAATGAAGGAGAAAATACTAAGGGCAGCCAGAGAGAAAGGTCAGGTTACCCATAAAGGGAAACCTATCAGACTTACAGCAGATCTGTCAGCAGAAACCCTGCAAGCCAGAAAAGAGTGGGGACCAATATTTAACATCCTTAAAGAAAGGAACTTTCAACCCAGAATTTCCTATCCAGCCAAACTAAGCTTTATGAGCGAAGGAAAAATTAAATCTTTTGCAAACAAACAAGTACTTAGAGACTTCACCACCACCAGGCCTGCTTTACAAGAGCTTCTGAAAGAAGCACTACACATATAAAGGAACAACCAGTATCAGCCTTTCCAAAAATATATCAAAAAGCAAAGAGCATTAACACAATGAAAAATTTACACCAACTAATGGGCAAAACAGCCAGCTAGCATCAAATGCCAGTATTAAACTTATATATATTCTAGTTGGATAAAAAGCCAAAACCCATCGGTATGCTGCATCCAGACCCATCTCACATGCAACGATACACAAAGACTCAAAACAAAGAGAAGGAGGAAGATTTATCAACCAATCAGAGAGTAAAAATAAACAAATAAACAAAAAGCAGGAGATGCAATTCTCGCCTCTGATAAAGTAGACTTTAAAGCAACAAAGATCAAAAGAGGCAAAGAAGGACATTGCATAATGGCAAAAGGATCAATGTAACAAGAAGAGCTAACGATTCTATAGATCAACCAGACAGAATATTAACAAGGACATCCAGGACTTGAACTCAGACCCGGAACAAGTAAACTTAATAAACATTTATAGAACTCTCCACTTCAAATACACAAAACATACATTACCACCTCACACCTATTCCAAAAGTGACTACATAATTGGAAGTAAATCACTCCTCAGTAATCGCATAGCATTTCATAGGTTTAAATGAAATATTGGTTGGCTGCTTGTTTGTTATTTTCTTCCCTTATTCCTTCCTGTCTACATCATTAAGTATAATTATTGGTATAAAAGAGGTTTTCAATACCCATTACTAAACTGCATTCTAGCCTGGGCAAGAAAGCAATACTCCCATTCTCCCTTTCTCTTTCTCTTCCTTTTTCTTCCTCTTCTTCATTCTTTTTTTCTTTCTTTCTAAAGAAAGAAACTTAACCAAGGTCACCAAGTTTAATTAAGGGTTACAACTAAGATTCATTCAATTCTAGGCAGTCTAGCCTAGGAAACCCTTATAGTTAAATGCCATATAACAATGGTTGTTCTGCAAGGCAAACTATGGCCAGTGGGCCAAATCCTGCCTGCCACCTGCTTTTATATGGCCCTTAAGAACAGCACTGAAGAAAAAAAAAAAAAAAGAATATTTAATAAAACTAATAAAATGAAATTTAAAATATTTTCTAATTTAATCTTGAGGAACAACTTCTTAAATCAAAGATGCACAAACAATACTGACCCAAACTGATGGCTATAAATATGTAAAATTTAAGAGTGTATCTTCATTGAAGGGCACCATAGGCAAGGCTAACAGAGGTCATTGGAAGAAAATATTTGCTAGCCCCAAAACTGGAATAAACAAATACTTCCTAGAAATTACAAAAATGAAATCACAGAGAAAAAGAACCATGGCTACAGAAGTGATGCATGAAATGGAAAATCCAAATAGTTAATGGGTATGTGAAGAGATGTCAACCTCACTAATAATCAGGGTGGTGGGGAGGGGGTGAAGAAGCAAATTGTATCTTGTTTTACTGATCAGAGAGGTAAACATTAAACAGGATAAAACCAAGTGTTGGTGAAATCTGGGAGGAAACAGGAATCCTAGAGTGCTGCTAGTAGGGACGGAAACAATAATTGCCATTTGGGAAAGGAATCTGTCACCACTTACATTAGGAAAAAAACTATGTATTTGTACACATACACATGTATATGTATATAAACATATAAATTATATACATGTATTTTCTCTATTTGGTGACCTATCAGTCTCAGTCTTGAGCTTATACCCCAGAAAATATTTTTACAGACCCATAGTCATATATGAGGATATTCATGTGAGGTGGTATGCATAAAAGTGACTTAGAGGCAACCTAGATCCAATCCATAGGAAATGTATCAATAAAATATAATAGATGCATATTATTTGGAATTCCATACAGTAGTTAGAAGCAATACACTAGATGTACAAACAGCAACTGGACAGATTTTTTAAAAATTGTGTTGGGTGACCAAAGCAATGGATATATTAACACAGTTTTCAAAGATAATGTGCATATCAAAGGACATAATTAAGAGTGGCTATTAGAGTGGCTGTCTATTGGTGGAGTGGCATTGGGGTTGAAAGAGGGAAAATTAGAAGTAAATCAAGATAGAAGACCTACCTAGAAATAAGGACCCAAAAGTGTCGTGCACATAACTATGTTTCCAGAGTCCAAAAGGGAAACAAAATTCCCAATGCCTAGTTGTCCAATTGTTCATACAAATTATCCCATAATCCCCAAATATAAGATATATACACACACTCTCTCTCTCTCTCTCTCTGAAAGAGCCAAGGCAAGCAAAATTGTTTTTAAAGCCTTAACGGGAAGTGTTTATTGTTATATTTAACCATTTGTCAAATCAATTAAGGAATTGAAAAGTGGCTTATGTTTTTATTTGCTACTTCTCCTCCGGAAATCTGCACAGTAAGCACCCCATTCCATCACTTTACTCCCTTCCATAACTTTAGAGAATCAGTAACATCAAATGCTGAAAAGTAGCTTGCAAAACCCAGATATAATTCAAATTAATTTAGTCAAAATGTATCCACTTCATGTATCAAACCTTTTTTGCATAGGCTAATTGAAGATCAAGCAGCAATTTTGACTAGTGGATTGCCAACATGAAATTAAACTCCAAACTTCTCCTCTTGCTCAGTGTTAAAATTCTCATCTGAAATGTCAAGAATATGTTCCATCTATATTATAGAAAGAGAAAGCTCAGTTTCCAAGCAAAATTTAACTTCCCAAGAAATTGAAAAAACATAATGATTAGCTGGAGTACTGCTACCCTCCAAATAATCCCATTAAAAATATTCAAATGATAATAGCTAATATTTATTAAGAATTTACTAAGTTCCATACAGTAGCTAAGCATCTCACATACATCTCACAAGGTGGTATTATTTCCTTGGTTTCCTTTTTTCAAGTGAGGAAACCAAGTTTTAAAGATGGAAAGTATTTAGTTGAAAATTATATAGCAACTAAATGGCCAAAATGATAAAAACAAGACCAGGTTTAAGAGATATTTCCTTTTTCTCATAGGAAATGCTTTGTATACATTTGTAATGAGGCAGATGGGTAGATTCTGAATTTCAAGGGTTAACACCAGGTAGAAAATGGGTGATGTGATGAGACACACCTTTTCCTGGTAATAGGAAAGGTGCTACTCTCTGATGTACTTGCTTACCTACCTGATATTTTTGGCCTAGATAATATATACTTTTTCTGTTCCCTGGAACTCATAGTATAATACGTCAGTTCATTTGCTGTCCAAATCAGACACTGATGCACAGTGAGCCTGGAGGACCTGTTGTGGTTCCAGTACTAAGTTTTGTTTTCACTTAAGAGAAAAGAGAACATCTTCAGTGACTTACCTTCCAAGAAGTATCTGTCAAAACACATTGTGCAAGAAATTCTTTGGCATCTGTTTCCAAGGTCAGTAACTCTTACTCAGAAATGATAGTCCATTATTCTCTTTCTTTTGTTGTTCTTTTATTGTCCTTCCTTCCTTTTTTCCTTCCTTCCTGCCTTCCTTCCAGCCAGCCATCAAATCTCAAGACAGGGCAGGGAGTTTCTATTCTATATATGAACTAAACTTTCTTAAGAAGCAAGATGGCCTATGAAAAATAAGCAGGAAGTCATGATAGTTAAAACATTAGTGTATATACTAAAAAATAAAAACAACAAAAAATGCTAAAGTAGGAAATAAGAAACCTATTCTTAACCCCCTTGCAGTTTCTCTGATATTCAGCAATTGACTTAACCCTTTTGAACCTCTGTTTTGCCATCTGTAAGATGAATGTATTGGACAAATGATTTCTGATGTCCCTATAAAAATTTAATGTGGTCCTGGCCAGTTGAATGCATAATTTGAAACAAAATGGATGAGATCAACTAAGAAAATGTTCAGGATACAATATATGAAGGCTATCTATATGTCAGCACAGCAAATGTGACCTAAAGGTCATGAAGGATAACAGGACAATGAGAAAGTTAAAGGCAGGAGGCTCTGGGCATAATTATAAGCACTTGTGGCTCTTAAATTTGGGTTAATAAGTTTGAGTTACAAGGTAAACCATTCATGATGGACAGTTGTGGCCATAACTTCTCTAGAAAGAGGAGCTGATGCTCTAACTCCCAAGAATTTTTACCTGGTGTCTTAAATGTGGTTTTAGCATTATTGGAGTGATAGACCTCTTAGAGAATCTGATAAAACCTAGGCCTTCTCCTCAGAAAAATGCAACTATGAACGTACTTTGTTTTACATGGAAGTTTAGAAGTTTGTAAATTTCATAAATTTAGCCTCCAAGGTAGCATCCCAAAGTTTTAAAGGTCTTTATGTCATCCAGAGGGTTGGTTACCTGTTTATTGTGTTGTTTAAATATTTATGAGCCAACTCATTCATTCATTCATTCATTAAATCTTTCAACAAATGTGTATTGATTGTAGGCACTGGAAATCCAGAATTGAAATACACAATCCCTGCCTGTTAGGACTTTGAGGTAAGGGTGGGAGAGTATCAACTGGAACATTGTACACCTAAAACAAGATTTCTCAGCCTTTGCACTATTAAAATGTTGGGCCAGATGATTCATTATTTTGGGGTCTGTCCTGTGCATTGAGAGATTTAGAAGCATCCCTGGCCTCCACCCACTAAATGCCAGTAGTACCACAAATGCATTAATCTGTTCTCACACTGCTATAAATACCTGAGACTGGGTAATTTATAAAGGAAAGAGATTTAATTGACTCACAGTTCCACATGGCTGGGAAGCCTCAGAAAACTTACAATCATGGCAGAAAACAAAGAAGCAGCAAAGGCACAGTCTTACATGATGGCAGGCAAGAGTGAGTATGTGTCAGCACAGGTAAAACTATCATTTATAAAACCATCATATCTTGTGAGAATTCACTCATTTTCATGAGAACAGCATAAGGGAAACTGCCACCATTAAGCCAGTCACCTCCCACCAGGTGTTTCTCTTAATACCTCAGGATTAAAATTCAAGTTTAGATTTGGGTGGGGACACAAAGCCAAACCATGTCATCCCACCCCTGGCACCTCCCATATCTCACATCCTTGCACTTCAAAACCAATCATGCCTCTCAACATTCCCAAGTCTTAACTCATTTCAGCATTAACTCAAAAAGTCCAAGTCCAAAGTCTCGTCTAAAACAAGGCAAGTCCCTTCCACCAAGAAACTTGTAAAATCAAAAGCAAATTAGTTACTTCCAAGATACAATGGGGGTACAGCCATTGGGTACACCTATTCCAAATGGGATGAATTGGCCAAATAAAGGGGCTACAGCCCCCATGGAAGTCCAAAACCCAGCAGGACAGCCATTAAATCTTAAATAGGCTCCCATGGTCTTGGACAATTCCACCCCTGTGGCTTTGCAGGGTACAGCCCCCTTCTTGACTGCTTTCACAGGCTGATGTTGAGTGTCTGCAGTTTTTCCAGGCACACAGTGCAAACTGTTGGTGGATATACCATTCTGGGGTCTGGAGGATGATGGCTCCCTTCTCACAGCTCCATTAGGCAGTGCCCTAGTGCGGACTCTGTGTGGGGGCTCCAACCCCACATTTCCCTTCTGCACTGCCCTAGCAGAGGTTCTCCATGAGGGCTCCACTCCTGCAGCAAGCTTCTGCCTACACATCCAGGCATTTTCATACATCTGGAGAAATCAAGGTGGAGATACCCAAACCTCAGTTCTTGACTTCTGTGTACCAACAGGCCTAACACCATGTGAGCTGCCAAGGCTTGAGGCTTGCACCCTCTGAAGCCATGGCCCAAGCTGTACCTCGGTACCTTTTAGCCATAACTGGAGGTGAAACAGCTGAGATACAGGGTACCATGTCCCAAGGCTACACAAAGCGGGGATCCTGGGCCATGAAACCATTTTTCCTCCTAGGCCTTTGGGCCTGTGATGGGAGGGGCTGCTGCCAAGATCTCTGACATGCGCTGGAGACATTTTTCTCATTGTCTTGGTGATTAACTTTAGGCTCCTCTTTACTTATGCACATTTATGCAGCTGGCTTGACTTTATCCCCAGAAAATGGGTTTTTCTTTCCTATCGCATCATCAGACTGCAAATTTCCCAAACATTTATGCTTTGCTTCCCTTTTAAACATAAGTTCCAATTTCAAACCATCTCTTTGTAAATGCATAAAGGTGAATGCTTTTAAAGGCACCTGGGTCAACTCTTGAATTCTTTGCTGCTAAGAAATTTCTTCCACCAGATACTCTAAATCATCTCTCTGAATTTCAAAGTTCCACGGGTCTCTAGGGCAGGGGCACAATGCCACTAGTCTCTTTGCTAAAGCATAGCAAGAGTGATCTTTACTCCAGTTTCCAATAAGTTCCTCATCTCCATCTGAAACCACTTCAGCCTGGGCTTCATTGTCCATATCACTATCAGCATTTTGGCTTGAACCATTAATAAATCTCTAGGAAATTCCAAACTTTCCTACATCTCCCTGTCTTCTTGCTGAACCCTCCAAACTGTTCCCACCTCTGCCTGTTACCCAGTTCCAAAGCCACTGCCACATTTTTGGGTATCTTTATAGCAGTACCCCACTCTCTGTGGTACAAATTTACTGTATTAGTCTGTTCTCACACTGCTACAAAGAATTGCCTGAGACTGGGTAATTTATAAAGGAAAAAGGTTTAATTGACTCGGTTCTGCATGGCTGGGGAGGCCTCAGGAAACTTACAATCATGGCTGAAGGCAAAGAAGAAGCAAAGCCATGGTTTTACATGGCAGCAGGCGAGAGTGAGTATGTGTCAGCACAGGAAAAACTACCATTTATAAAACTGTCAGATTTTGTAAGAATTCATTCACTATGATGAGAACAGCATAAAGGAACCACCCCCATAATCCAATCACTTCCTACCAGGTCTCTCCCTAAACATGTGGGAAATTAAAATTCAAGATGAAATTTGGGTGAGGACACAAAGCCAAACCATATCACCCTCTTTCACAGCTGAGACACCCAAAATATCTCCCGACATTATCAGATGTTCTCTGGGGGAAAATCGCCCCTACTTGAGGGCCACTGACCAGGGGAAAGAGCCTCTGAATCTCTCAGCATAAAGTAGGGGAGGATACATAAAGCAGCAAGCAAGAGGCCTGAAGAATGCTGAACTTCCATACTCCCACTTCTGGCATCCATATGGAAGGATTTTTAAAAGCACATTCCTGGCTTCTCTCTTCCCTTTTACTTGCTCCTTCCCAGTGAAAATTAAATGATTGCCTAACTGGTAAGTTTGCAAAAGAGCATTTACTAAGGAAATGCTCAAGATACAATATATGAAGACTACCTATGTGTTGGCATAGCAAATGTGACTTAAGAGTCATGAAGGATAACAGGACAATAAAAAAGTCAAAAGTAGGGGGCTCTGGTATAATAACAAGCACTTGCAGTTCCTAAATTTGGGTTAATGAGTTTGAATCACAGGTAATCCTTTCATGATGGAAAGTTATTCCATCATGAAACATCATGAAAGAGCTTTCCAGGCTGAGTTTCTCTCTTGCTCCTCTTGGGATCTGCTGCTTGACGGAACCACATGCAGCAGGGCTTCTTCAGGTTTCTCTTGGTCATTGGAGAGGGTTAAATTACACCCAGTGCTGCTTCGGTTGGCAGGTGAGTGGCCCAACCCAGGATCTTTATTAGCATCCACTCTGGATTCACAGACCTAAAGACATGACCTCCTATCTGGGCTCATGCCATGATCTAAGTGCTATTTAGATATCTCGACCCCATCATTCCTTATTTTTCAATTCATTGAGAATTAAGATAGAGAAGAGGATATTGTATAATGAGTCCCTTCAAAGACACTCCCTCCAAGAGATGATTAAAAGGTAGGTAGGTAAGTTGAGAGAGGATAGTCTAGGCAAAGGAAACATCATAAACAGAAACAAGGAATTATGAGGTTTTGGTGTACTCAGGAAACTCAAATTAGTTCATTGAGTGGAGTCTCAATCAGGGATGTCCAATTTTTTGGTTTCCCTGGGCCACACTGGAAGAAGAAGAAGAAGAATTGTCTTGGGTTACACATAAAGTAAATTAACACTAACAATAACTGATGAGCTAAAGAAAAATCACAAAAAATTTTTCATAATGTTTGAAGAAAGTTTACAAATTTGTGTTGGGCCACATTCAAAGCCATTCTGGGCCGCATGTGGCCTGTGGGCCACGGGTTGGAAAAACTTGGTCTAAATTAACCTGGGAGTAGTAGGTGTTGAATTAGGCTGGATAGGGAGGCAGAAGCTAGAGCCAAGAAGGCCTCTTACGCCACATTGAGGAATCGAGTTATTGTTGTTGTTTTTTCAGAGGCAATTGTGGGTCAGTGTGGAGAACTTGAAGGGGTTGCAGTGAGATAAGGGGTCTACTAGGGTAGCTGCTACAGGAGTCAGGTCAAGACAGGTTGGGGCCTTTGGCTAGATTAGAGGGTGATGGTATAGATGGAGCTGTTTATATGATGTTTATGCATGTACTTTTAACATGGCTTCAATTTTGTTGCTAATTCATATAGAGCAAACTTCACTCATTCTGTTGATTATTAGGTAGGTTTGTGGTGGCAAATAATAATGGAGGGGATAGGAATCTTCTTTGGTGTTTTTATCCATTTATCTCCCTGAAGTGGTCTTTGAGTTATCAAAGATTGCACCCAACAGATAATCATTCATTAAAAAGGATACAGACCTTGAGCATGATTGACAGAAGAGTCCCAGAGTTGCTGATTCAAGAGTTAGCAAACTTTACCTTGGAGGAAGAATTAAGGAATCTGGAATGATTCAATTTGGATGTGAGAATAGTTCACAAAGGTATAATATCAACTATACCCATTTTTGCTGAAGACAGACGCACAGAATAGGTTTAAACAAAGGCCCAAAGGTCTTACATGGGCTTAAATTTAAAAAGTTTTGTTGATCACAATGAAGAATCTGCATCCACCAATGGGAAAAACAGCCAGCTAGCATCAAAATGACAGGATCAAATTCACACATAACAATATTAACCCTAAATGTAAACGGACTAAATGCCCCAATCAAAAGACACAGACTGGAAAATTGGATAAAAAGCCAAAACCCATCAGTGTGCTGTATCCAGGAAACCCACCTCACATGCAAGGATACACAAAGGCTCAAAATAAAGCGATGGAGGAAGATTTACCAAGCAAATGGAGAGCAAAAAAAAGCAGGAGTTGCAATTCTCATCTCTGATAAAATAGACTTTAAACAACAAAGATCAAAAGAGACAAGGACATTACATAATGGTAAAAGGATCAATGCGACAAGAAGAGCTAACGATCCTAAATATATATGCACCTAATACAGGAGCACCCAGATACATAAGGCAAGTTCTTAAAGACTTACAAAGAGACCTAGACTCCTACACAATAATAGTGGGAGACTTCAACACACCATTGTCAATATTAGACAGATCAACGAGACAAAAAATTAACAAGGATATCCAGGACTTGAACTCAGACCTGGAACAAGCAAACCTAATAGACATTTACAGAACTCTCCACCCCAAATCCACAGAATATACATTCTTCTCAGCACCACATCACACCTACTCTAAAATTGACCACATAATTGGAAGTAAATCACTCCTCAGCAAATGCAAAAGAACGGAAATCATAACGAACAGTCTCTCAGACCACAGTGCAATCAAGTTAGAACTCAGAATTCAGAAGCCAACCCAGAACCGCACAGCCTCATGGAAAATGAACAACTTTCTCCTGAATGTTGACTGGATAAACACTGAAATGAAGGCAGAAAGAAAGATGTTCTTCGAAACCAACAAGAACGAAGACACCACATACCAGAATCTCTGGGACACATTTAAAGCAGTCTCTAGAAGAAAATATATAGCAATAAGTGCCCACATGAGAAGAAAGGAGAGATCTAAAATTGACACCCTATCATCAAAATTGAAAGAGCTAGAGGAGCAAGATCAAAAAAACTCAAAATCTAGCAGAAGACAAGAAATAACTAAGATCAAAGCAGAATTGAAGGAGATAGAGGCACGAAAAACCCTACAAAAAATCAATAAATCCAGGAGCTGGTTTTTTGAAAAGATCAACAAAATAGACCACTAGCCAGACTAATAAAAAAGAAAAGAGAGAATAACCAAATAGTTGCAATAAAAAATGATAAAGGGGATATCACCACAGATTCCACAGAAATTCGAACCATCATCAGAGATTATTACAAACAACTCTATGCACATAAACTAGAAAACCTGGAAGAAATGGATAAATTCCTGGACAGTTGCCTCCTCCCAAGCCTAAACCAGGAATAAGTTGAAACCCTGAATAGACCAATAACAAGGTCTGAAGTTGAGGCAGCAATTAAGCGCCTACCACCCAAAAAAAGCCCAGGTCCAGATGGGTTCACAGCCGAATTCTACCAGACATACAAAGAGGAACTGGTACCATTCCTACTGAAACTATTCCAAATAATCCAAAAAGAGGGAATCCTTCCCAAATCATTTTATGAGACCAACATTATCCTGATACCAAAACCCAGCAGAGACTCAACAAGAAAAGAAAACTACAGGCCAATATCCATGATGAACATAGATGCAAAAATCTTCAATAAAATACTGGCAAGCCGATTGCAACAGCACTTCAAAAAGCTTATCCACCATGATCAAGTAGGATTCATCCCGGGGATGCAAGGCTGGTTCAATATACGCAAGTCTATAAATGTAATTCACCACATAAATAGAACCAAAGACAAAAACCACATGATTATCTCAATTGATGCAGAGAAGGCATTCGACAAAATTCAACAGCCCTTTATGCTAAAAACTCTCAATAAACTAGGTATCGACGGAACGTATCTCAAAATAATAAAAGCTATTTATGACAAACCAACAGCCAATATCATACTGAATGGGCAAAAACTGGAAGCATTCCCTTTGAAATCTGGCACTAGACAAGGATGCCCTCTCTCACCACTCCTATTCAATATAGTACTGGAAGTTCTAGCCAGAGCAATCAGGCAAGAAAAAGAAATAAAGGGTATTCAAATAGGAAAGGAGGAAGTCAAATTGTCTCTATTTGCAGACGACATGATTGTATATCTAGAAGACCCTATCATCTCAGCCCAAAATCTCCTGAAACTGATAAGCAACTTCAGCAAAGTCTCAGGATACAAAATCAATGTGCAAAAATCACAAGCATTCCTATACACCGATAACAGACTTAAAGAGAGCCAAATCAAGAACGAACTGCCATTCACAATTGCTACAAAGAGAATAAAATACCTAGGAATACAACTAACAAGGAACGTAAAGGACCTCTTCAAGGAGAACTGCAAACCACTGCTCAACGAAATAAGAGAGGACACAAACAGATGGAGAAAAATTCCATGTTCATGGTTAGGGAGAATTAATATCGTGAAAATGGCCATACTGCCCAAAGTAATTTACAGATTTAATGCTATCCCCATCAAGCTACCAATGACCTTCTTCACAGAACTGGAAAAATCCACCTTAAACTTCATATGGAACCAAAAGAGAGCCCGCATAGCCAAGTCAATTCTAAGCAAAAAGAACAAAGCAGGAGGCATCACACTACCGGACATCAAACTCTACTACAAGGCTATAGTAATCAAAACAGCATGGTACTGGTACCAAAACAGAGATATAGACCAATGGAACAGAACAGAGGCGTCGGAGGCGACACAACATATCTACAACCACCCAATCTTTGACAAACCTGATAAAAACAAGCAATGGGGAAAGGATTCCCTGTTCAATAAGTGGTGTTGGGAAAACTGGCTAGCCATATGCAGAAAGCAGAAACTCGACCCCTTCCTGACACCTTACACTAAAATTGACTCCAGATGGATTAAAGATCTAAACATAAGACCTAACACCATAAAAACACTAGAAGGATACCTAGGCAAAACCATTCAGGACACAGGCGTAGGCAAGGACTTTATGACCAAAACACTAAAAGCATTGGCAACAAAAGCCAAAATAGACAAATGGGACCTAATCAAACTCCACAGGTTCTGCACAGCAAAAGAAACAGTCAATAGAGTGAATCGGCAACCAACAGAATGGGAAAAAATTTTTGCAGCATACCCGTCTGACAAAGGGCTGATATCCAGAATTTACAACGAGCTAAAACAGATTTACAAGAAAAACAAGCCCATTCAGAAATGGGCGAAGGATAGGAACAGATACTTTACAAAAGAAGACATACATGAGGCCAACAAACATATGAAAAAATGCTCATCATCACTGGTCATTAGAGAAATGCAAATCAAAATTGCATTGAGATACCATCTCATGCCAGTTAGAATGGCGATCATTAAAATATCTGGAGACAACAGATGCTGGAGAGGATGTGGAGAAATAGGAACACTTTTACACTGTTGGTGGGAGTGTAAATTAGTTCAACCATTGTGGAAAACAGTGTGGCGATTCCTCAAGGACCTAGAAATAGAAATTCCATTTGACCCAGCAATCCCATTACTGGACATATATCCAAAGGATTATAAATCATTCTACTATAAGGACACATGCACACGAATGTTCATTGCAGCACAGTTTACAATAGCAAAGACCTGGAACCAAGCCAAATGCCCATCGATGATAGACTGGACAGGAAAAATGTGGCACATATACACCATGGAATATTATGCAGCCATTAAAAACGAGGAGTTCGCGTCCTTTGTAGGGACATGGATGAACCTGGAAACCATCATTCTCAGCAAACTGACACAAGAACACAAAATCAAACACCACATGTTCTCACTCATAGGCGGGTGTTGAACAATGAGAACACATGGACACAGGGAGGGGAGCACTATACACTGGGGTCTGTTGGGGGGAATGGGGGGACAGCGGGGGTGTGGGGAGTTGGGGAGGGATAGCATGGGGAGAAATGCCAGATATGGGTGAAGGGGAGGAAGGCAGCAAATCACACTGCCACGTATGCACCTATGCAACAACCTTGCATGTTTTTCACATGTACTCCAAAACCTAAAATGCAATAAAAAACAATAAAAATAAATAAGTTTTGTTGATTAGAATTGAATATTGGAGTTACTGATAGAATTATGGAATCTCTTCCTACAGAGATTTTTAAAAGTAGGATTTGTAACTATAATTGAAGTAAGACCCTTTAAAAGATGGAGGTATAAATTAAGGGACTATGTATATAAGCTAAAGCATTGCTTTTGATTTTGTTTAAAAACAAAAAAAAAATTTGTGTTTGAAGTATAGCAAAAACAAAAAGCAAAATACATGCTATTCTGGAATTTTGCTGATATTATCTTAGATTGATTCAATCAATAAATGTTTTTATCTAAAACTGTTCTAGGTGCCGGGCTTAATAAGACTGAACCAAGATTAAAAATCACTGCTAAAGAGAAAAATTTAAAAAGAAACAAAGATAGGATGTATATATATGGGAGCAAGGGCAAGTATGAAGATCAGGGCAAGGGCAAGTGTGAAGATGTGTACAAGTTTAGACAGAGTGGCTAATGAAGGCATCATTGAAAAGGAAAAATTTGAGTAAAGCCTGAAAGTTAAGGGAAGAAGCTATGGATATCTCTGGCGGGGGGAGCATTCTAGGCAGAGAAATTAGCAGGTGCAAAGGCCCTGAGGCAGGTATAAGCTGGTCACTGTGGAAGAGGGAAGAGAATGAGTAGAAGAGTAGTAGAAGATCGGAGATAGTAAGGACAGATCATGTAGAACCTTCAATGTCATTGGAAGGGCTTTGATTCTGGTTTTTATTTAGAGATGGGAGGCAATGGATTTTAAGCAGAAGTATGGCCCTGGAGCACTCTAGATTGTCCTGGCAAGAGACTATAAGGCCAGTAGCTGAAGTAGGAAACCCATTTAGACAATGTGATAGGTAATCTTCTGTCACCTTGACAGGATTAAGGAACACCTAGATAGCTGGTACAGCGTTATTTCTTTGTGTGTCTGTGAGGGTGTTTCTGGAAGAGATTTGCATGTGAGTCAGTGAACTGAGTGGGGAACATCTGTCCTCAATGTAGATGGGCACCATTAAATGGCTGGGCCTGAATAGAACAAAAAATAGAGGAAAGGAAAATGCTCTCACTCTCTCTTGGAGCTGTGACACCCTCTCTTGCTCTTGGACATCAAAAGTCCAGATTCTCTCACCGTCGAAGTTCAGGACTTCCACTAGGGTCCCCCATCCCTACCCCAGGCTCTCAGGCCTTTGCCCTTGGACTGAGGATTATAACATGGGCTTCCCTGGTTCTGAAGCCTTTGGACTTGGACTGAGACATGCTCTCAGCTTCCCAGATTCTCTAGCTGGAAGATATCCTATTGTGGGACTTCTCAGCCTCCATAATACATGAATCAATTCCCCTAACAAATCCTCTCTCATATGTGTCTATATATGTATCCTGTTGTTTCTGTCTTAGAACCCTGACTAACAGAGTATTGCAGTAACCCAGGTGAGAAATGGCAGTGATTTGGACTAGAGTGTTGGAAATATATTGAGCACTGGTTGGATTCTGGATAGTTTTTGAAGAGGGAGTCAGAGAATTTCCTGATGGATTGAATATGGATGTAAAAAGAGGAGTTGAGAGAAACTCCAAGCAGTTTTACCCTAGCAACTGAAAGAATGGGATTGAAATGGACTAAAATGGGGGATTTTGTGAGGAAGGAGGCTTGGGATGTACATAGCAGAAGCTTGCTTTGGACAGGTGACGTCTGAGATGCAGCTTGATGTAGATGCCTCTATTACATGACAAAGCTTTAAGAGAACAACATATAATCTAACTCAACTACTTGCTTTCCCTATCACCCACTTTATACAACCTCCCATTGACCTATTGCTATAAAATTAAAACAAAAATCTCTTATATTCAACATTTTAAAATTCACATGATGATTCTACTTTGGTTTAATTTTGCTCTTTAGTTTTGTTTTGTCTATTAAAATGAAATATACATCAAAATGCCTGGCACATGGTAGGCGTTCAATAAATATTCGTTGGATGAATGAATGGTATTGGGGAAGCCACAGGACAATTATCCTTTTCCTGAAAAGACCACACAGAAATGGAAGTAGAGCAAGGCAATGTTGTTAGAGTCTAAATAAGTACCACTATATGTCTCTGCATTTTCAGAAAACCAATGAGAGATGAGAAATCCAGAAATTCTTTTTTGCTATAGACCCCAAAGACTTGGACAAAAGCCTTTAAACAACATATTCCATTAAAGAAAGAATGTCTGAAGAGAAAAGTAGTATGTTTTCTTCTTTCCTAATATCAGCCTTGCAACTCAAACCAAGCATGAAGAATTGGCAGGTTATTTTGGTTTGTGTGTGTGTGTGTGTACTTTTTTTTTTTTAAAATAAAGCCTTCCTACAATGAAAGACTAAGAACTCAACAGTGTTCCCAGCCAACAAGAGAGTGGTTTGCAGCATAATGAGCAAATATATTAATTTGGAGGCTATACAGTGGTAAATTGACTCATGGGTAAAATACAATGTGGTCTTCGGGAAGAGGATTCGTGTGCAGGAGAAAGACATTGGATGAGATTTGTAATCTCAGCATAAGGACCCTTCAGAACACCCTTTTGGAAAAAGGCAGAGTCTCACACAGAAGCCCTCATAATAGAGGTAGAATGTGCTATGGCTGTATACAAATACTTAAGAAGTGGAGAGCTTTCACTTTTCAAAGAAGAGAAAGTCCACTTCTGACTATGAGAGGAATGTTAATATTTGGTGGGGATGACAGCAAGGGTCGCCGAGGAAAAGATTCTAATTTCTTCAAACATATTCTGAAATTGTCAGTTGTGTCCTTCAGGAAGTAAGTGCTGAGGTCGAATTGAGTATGCATGGCTAATTGGGGCCGGGGAGTGGAAGAGATGTGCCTGTGAAAGGTAATGGAGGGAAGAAGGAGAATTGCACAGGGAAAGCTTGCAGACTGAATTGTGGTTCTGACCTCTGCAAAAAAAAGGAGCCTGGGGAAGCAGAATTCATCAGGAAGTGCTGCAGACCATGATCACTATCCAACAAACTCTTGGCTGACTCAACAGGGAGCTCTGGAGCAGAGATAATTGGTTACAGGAGTCCTTACTGGGCAGAAGTGACCATGCCTTAGTACCCTGCCATACTTAGTCATTGGCTGACGATTTCCCAGGAAGGCAGTGGCATCTGCTGATATATATATATGATGGAATACCCTCCTCAGTTGTATATGTACATACCATATATGTGATGTGTATGTCTGTGTGTGTGATATATATATCACAGTTTCTTTATCCACTCATTGATTGATGGGCATTAGGATTGGTTTCATAATTACATAACTGCGAACTGCAAATTGTGCTGCTATAAACATGCATGAATGTACAAGTATCTTTTTCATATAATGACTTCTTTTCCTCTGGTTGATACCCAGTAGTGGGATGGCTGAATCAAATGGTAGTTCTACTTTTAGTTCTTTAAGGAATCTCCACACTGCTTTCCATAAAGGCTGTACTAGTTTACATTCCCCCACCACCACCACAGTATAGAAGTGTTCCCTGATCACCACATCCATGCTAACATCTACTGTTTTTTTATTTTTTAATTATGGCCATTCTTGCAGGAGTAAGATGGTTATCACATTGTGGTTTTGATATGCATTTCCCTGATCATTAGTGATGTTGAGCATTTTTTCATGTTTGTTGGCCATTTGTGTACCTTCCTTTGAGGATTGTCTATTCATGTCCTTAGCCCACTTTTTGATGGGATTGTTGTTGTTTTTTTTCTTACTGATCTGTTTGAGTTCATCGTAGATTCTGGATATTAGTCCTTTATCAGATGTATAGATTGTGAAGATTTTCTCCCACTCTGTGAATTATCTGTTTACTCTGCTGTTTTTTGTTTGTTTACCATGCAAAAGGTTCTTAGCTTAATTAAGTCCCAGCTATTTATCTTTGTTTTTATTGTATTTGCTTTTGGGTTCTTGATCATGAAATCCTTGCTAAGCCAATGTCTAGAAGGGTTTTTCCAATATTATCTTCTAGAATTTTTATAGTTTCAGGTCTTAGATTTAAGTCCTTAATCCATCTTGAGTTGATTTTTGTATAAGGTGAGAGATAAGGATCCAGTTTCATTCTCCTACAGGTGGCTAGCCAATTATCTCAGCACCATTTGTTGAAAAGGCCGTCTTTTCTCCACTTTATGTTTTTGTTTGCTTTGTCAGGTGGCTGTAAGTATGTGGATTTAATTCTGGGTTCTCTATTTTGTTTTATTGGTCTATGTGCCTATTTTCATACCAGTACCACTGTTTTGGTGACTGTGGCCTTATAGTATAGTTTGAAGTCAGGTAGTGTGATGCCTCCAGATTTGTTCTTTAGGCTCAGTCTTGCTTTGGCTATGGGGGCTCTTTTTTGGTTCCATATGAATGTTAGAATTGTTTTTTCTAATTCTGTGAAGAATGATGCTGGTATTTGATGGAAATTTCATTGAATTTGTAGATTGCTTTTGGCATTATGGTCATTTTCACAATATTGATTCTACCCATCCATGAGGATAGGATGTGTTTCCATTTGTTTGTGTCATCTATGATTTCTTTTGGCAGTGTTTTGTAGTTTTCCTTGTAGAGGTCTTTTACCTCCTTGGTTAGGTATTTTCCTAAGCATTTTACTTTTTGCAGCTATTGTAAAAGGGTTTGAGTTCTTGATTTGATTCTCTGCTTGGTCACTGTTGGTGTATAGAAGAGCTACTGATTTGTGTACATTAATCTTGTATCCAGAAACTTTGCTGAATTCTTTTATCAGTTCTAGGAGTATTCTGGAGGAATCTTTAGGGTTTTCGAGGTAGACAATCATATGGTCAGGAAACAGTGAAAGTTTGACTTCCTCTTTACTAATTTGGATGCCCTTTCTTTCTTTCTCTTGTCTGATTGCTCTGGCTAGGACTTCCAGTACTATGTTGTAGAGGAGTGATGAGAGTAGGCATCCTTGTCTTGTTCCAGTTTTCAGAGGGAATGCCTTCAGCTTTCCCCATTCAGTGTCCTTTTGGCTGTGGGTTTGTCATAGATGGCTTTTATTACATTGAGGTATGTCACTTATATGCCTATTTTGCTGAGAGTTTTAATTATACAGGGATGCTGGATTTTGTCAAATGCTTTTCCTGCATCTATTGAGATGATCATGTTATTTTTGTTTTTAATTCTGTTTATATGGTATATTACATTTATTGACTTGTGTATGTTAAACCATCCCTACATCCCTGGTATGAAACCCACTTGATCATGGCAGATTATCTTTTTGATATGATGTTGGATTCAGTTAGCTAGTATTTTATTATGGATTTTAGTGTCTATGTTCATCGGGGATGTCAGTCTGTAGTTTTGTTTTTTGATTATGTCCTTTCCTGGTTTTGGTATTAGGGTGATGCTGGCTTCACAGAATGAATTAGAGAGGTTTCCCTCTTTCTCTATCTTGTGGAATAGTGTCAGAAGGATTGGTGCCAATTCTTCTTTGAATGTCTGGTAGAATTCTGCTGTGAATCTGTCTGGTACTGGATTTTGTTGTTATTATTGGTAATTTTTAAATTACCATTTAAATCTCACTGCTTATTATTAGTCTGTTCAGGGTATCTAATTCTTCCTGATTTAAGCTAGGAAGGCTATATTTTCCAGGAATTTATCCATTGTTTCTAGGTTTTCTAGTTTATTTGTGTAAAGGTATTCATAGTAGCCTTGAATAATCTTTTGTATTTCAGAGGTATCAGTGGTAATATCTCCTGTTTCATTTCTTAGTGAGATTATTTGGGATTTTCTCTCTTCTTTTCTTGGTTAATCTTGCTAATGGTCTATCAATTTTATTTATCTTTTTAAAGAATCACATTTTTTTAAAATTCATCTTGTTTGTTTGTTTTAGTGTCATTTAGTTCTGCTCAGATCTTTGTTATGTCCTTTCTTCTGCTAGGTTTGGGTTTGGATTGTTATTTTTTCTCTAGTTCCTTGAGGTGACCTTAGAATGTCAGTTTGTGCTCTTTCAGTCTTTTTGATGTAGTCATTTAGGGCTATGAACTTTCCTCTTAGCACTGTCTTTGCTATATCAGAGGTTTTGATAGGTTGTGTCATTGTCATTTAGTTTGAAGCATTTTTAAATTTCCATCTTGACTTCATTTTTGAACTAATGATCATTTAGGAGCAGGTTATTTAATTTCCATGTATTTGCATGGTTTTGAAGGTTTCTTTTGGAGTTGATTTCATTTTATTTCACTGTGGTCTGAGAGAGTGCTTGATATAATTTCAAGTTTCTTAAATTTATTGAGGCTCATTTTATGGTCTATTTTATGCTCTATTTTGGAGAAAGTTCCATGTGCTGTTGAATAGAATGTGTATTCTGCAGTTGTCATATGAAATTTTCTGTGTATATGTGTTAAGTCCATTTGTTCCAAGGTATAGTTTAAATCCATTGTTTCTTTGTTGGCTTTCTGTCTTGATGACTTGTCTAGTGCTATCAGTGGAGTATTGAAGTCCCCCACTATTATTGTGTTGCTGTCTATCTCATTTCTTAGGTCTAGTAGTAATTGTTTTTATAAATTTGGGAGCTCACAGTATTAGGTGCATATATGTTTAGGATTGTGATATTTTGCTGTTGGACAGTCTTTTACCATTATGTAATTCCCCTCTTTGTCTCTTTTAACTGCTGTTGCTTTAAAGTTTGTTTTGTCTGATATAAGAATAGCTGCCCCTGCTCACTTTTGGTGTCCATTTGCAAGAAATACCTTTTCTCACCCCTTTACTTTAAGGTTATGTGAACATTGATGTGTTAGGTGAGTCTCCTGAAGGCAGCAGATAGTTGGTTGGTGAGTTCTTATCCATTCTGCAGTTCTGTATCTTTTAAGTAAAGCATTTAGGCAATTTACATTTAATGTTAGTATTGAGATGCGAGGTACCATTCCATTCATTTTGCTATTTGTTGCCTGTGTACCATGGTTTTTTTGTTTTTGTTTTTGCTTTTTAACTTGTATTTTTGTTTTATAGGTCCTGTGTGATTTTTCCTTTAAAGAGGTTCTGTTTTGATGTATTTCCAGGATTTGTTTCAAGATGTGGAGCTCCTTTTAGCAGTTCTTGTAGCAGTGGCTTGTTAATGGCAAATTCTCTAAGCATTTGTTTGTTTGAAAAAGACTTTTTCTTTCCTTCCTGTATGATGATGCTGAGTTTCACTGGATACAAAATTCTTGGCTGATAATTGTTGTGTTTAAGGAGGCTGAAGATAGGGCCCCATTTCCTTCTGGTTTATAGGGTTTCTGCTGAGAAAACTGCTGTTAATCTGATAGGTTTTCCTTTATAGGTTACCTACCTGGTGCTTTTGTCTCACAGCTCTTAGGATTTTTGCCTTCATCTTAATTTTAGATATAACCTGATGACAATGAGCCTAGGTGATGATCTTTTTGCAATGAATTTTCCAGGTGTTCTTTGTGCTTCTTGTATTTGGATGTCTGGGTCTCTTGCAAGGCTGGGGAAGTTTTCCTCAATTATTTCCCCAAATGTGTTTTCCAAACTTTCAGATTTCTCTTCTTCCTCAGGAATACCAATTAATCTTAGGTTTGGTCATTTAACATTAATCCCAGACTTCTTGGACACTTCGTTTATATTTTCTTATTCTTTTTTGTTTGTTTTTGTTGAATTGGGCTAATTCGAAGACCTTGTCTTTAAGCTCTGTATTTCATTCTTCTACTTGTTCAATTCTAATGCTGAGACTTGCCAGAGAATTTTCCATTACTCTAAGTGTGTCCAGTGTTTCATGAAGTTTTGATTGTTTTTTCTTTATGCTATCTATTTCCTGATATTTCTCCATTTCCTTCTTGTATTGTTTTTGGGATTTCCTTGCATTGGGCTTTGCCTTTCTCTGGTGCCTCTCTGATTAGCTTAATAAACAACCTCCTGGATTTTTTTTTTTTTTTTTTTTAGGTAAATCAGGGATTCTTCTTGGTTTGGATTCCTTCTGGTGAGCTAGTATGATTTTCTGGGGGGTGGTAAAGAGCCTGTTTTATCATATTACCATAGTTGGTTTTCTGGTTCCTTGTCATTTGGGTAGCCTCTTTCAGAGGGAAAAATCAAAGACTAAAGGCTGTTGTTCAGATTCGTTTGTCCCGTGGGATGTTCTCTTGATGTAGTACTCTACCTCTTTTCCTATGGATGTGGCTTCCTGAGAGCTGAGCTGCAGTAATTGTTATCTCTCTTCTGGGTCTGGCCACCCAGAAAGTCTACCAAGGCTCCGGGCTGGTACTGGGGGTTGTCTGCACAGAGTCTTGTGATGTGAACCATCTCTAGGTCTCTCAGCCATGGATACCAGCACCTGTTCCAGTGAAGGTAGCAGGGCTCTGTGAGAGTTCTTAGCTTTGGTGGTTTAAAATTATATTTTTGTGCTAGTTGGCCTCCTATGGGATGTGGCGCTTTCCAGAGAGCATCAGCTGTGGTAGATTGGAGAGGAACTGGCAGTGGATGGAGCCCTAGAACCTCCAAGAGTATATGTATGCCCTTTGCCTTCAGCTACCAGGATGGGTAGGAAAGGCCCATCAGGTGGGGGCAGGGCTAGGCATGTTTGAGCTCAGACTCTCTTTGGGTGGGTCTTGCTGCAGCTGCTGTGGGGGTTGGGGCTGATGTTCCCAGGTCATTGGAGTTGGGTACCTAGGAGGATTATGGCTGCTTCTGCTAAGTCATGTAGGTTGTCAGGGAAGCAGGGGAAAGCTGGCAGTCACAGGTCTCACCCAGCTCCCATGCAATCTGATGGGCCGATGGGCCTGTCTCACTCCCATCATTCCTGACCTAACAGCACTAAGTCTATTTCCTGGCAGTGGGCGTGCAGGAATTGAGAATTTGCCCCAGGCTACCCACCTCCCAGAGTATTTGGGGTGTCTCTTGGGTCCTGCAGGTGCAGTCTGCTTCCTTCAGAAGGTCTGTGAGTTCTCTCAGAATTTTTTTATTTGTTCGTGCAGTCGTTCTGGAGCTAAAATTCACTATGCGATCCTCGGCATGCTGCTCTGTCCGTCTGAGTCAGAGCTGCAATCTAGTGCTGCCTCCCTTCTGCCAGGATGATCTGTCATCCCAAATAGTTAGTACTTCTGAGTTATAAAAAAAAATTTGTTTTTATCTTCCCAAGCTTGTAAGATATTCTCTAGCGTTATCGTAGAGAAGCTTTGGGAGGTTTTATGTTTTGAACTATGATCCATTGTGAGTATATTTTTGTGAGTGGAGCAAGATAGATGTTGAGGTTCATTTTCTTCCTTTTGAATATCAAGTTGTTATATCACTATTTGTTAAAAATATTTTCCTCATAGTTGGTTTGACAAAACTCAATTGACTGCTATGTGTGGGTGTATTTCTAGACTCTTTGTTCTGTTCCATTTATCTAACTGCCTATTCTAATATATCTCAACCTTTCTTATTATCACTCTCCTGAGGAGCCTTTCTAGACATTTTTATTCCTATTTTCCCCTCTCCTCCATGAACATTTTTTCCAATGTTTTTTATCGTGGTAAAATACACATAACATAAAATTTATCATCTTAACCATTTTTAAATATATTAATATTGTATAACATATAATACCATCACTACCACCCATCTCCAGAACTGTTTTAATCTTGCAAAACTAAAACTCTATATTCATTAAATAATAACTACTCATTTTCCCTTCTCACTATCCTCCAGCAACCACCATCCTAACTTCTGCCTCTATGATTTTGACTACTCCAGCTACCTCATACGAGTGGAATCACATAGTGATTGTCTTTTTGTGACTGTCTTACTTCACTTAGCATAATGCCCTTGAGGTTTACCTATGTTGTAACATATGTCCATCCTTTTTGAGACAGGAGTATATTTTATTGTATGTTTATACCACGTTTTGCTTATCCGTCATCTATGGAAAATGGTTTGCTTCCACATTTTAGCTTCTGTGAATAATGCTGCTGTGCATATGTGTGTACAAGTATCTCTTCAAGACTCCACTTTCAATTCTTTTGAGTATATGCAGAGAAGTTGAATTGCTAGATTTATTTTTTTAATTGCTTTTTAATTTTTTTAGAAACTTGGTCTATGTTATCCGGGCTGGAGTGCAGTGACTAATCATAGGTGTGATCACAGAGCACTACAGACTGGAACTCCTGGCCTCAAGCTATCCTCTCACCTTAGACTCCTGAGTATTTGGGACTACAGGCACATACTACCACACTTAGCTGGTAATTCTATTTTTAATCTTTTTTGAGGAGCCGCTATATTGTTTTCGACAGTGGCTGTACCATTTTACATTCCCATCAGTAGTGCACAGTGATTCCAGTTTCTCCACATTCTTGCTTACACTTGTTATTTTCTGTTTTTTTTTTTTAAATCATAGCCATCCTAATTGATGTGAGATGATATCTCATTGTAGTTTTGATTAGCATTTCCTTTATGATCAGTGATGTTAAGTATCTTTTCATGTGATTTTGGCTCATTTGTATATCCTCTTTGGAGGAACATCTATTTTTGTACTTTGTCCATTTTTGAATTGAGTTGCTTATTTTTTGTTGTTGAGATTTAATACTCTCTGTGTTCTGGCTATTTATCTTTTATCAGATACATAATTTGCAAATATTTTCTCCCATCCTGGAGGTTGTTTTTTTACTCTATTGTTAATGTCTTTGATGTACTATTTTTTTTTAAGTTTTCATGAAGTCCAATTCGTTTATTTTTACTTTTGTTGCCTGTGCCTTTGGTGTCACATCCAATAAATCATTGCCAAATTCAGTGTTACGAAAATTTGTCCTATATTTTTGTCTAAGAATTTGAGAGTTTGAGATCTTATATTTAGGTCACAGATCCATTTTGAGTTAATGTTTGTGTATGTTGTTACATAAGAACCCAGCTTCATTCTTTTGCATGTGGATATCTAGTTTTCCTAGCAACACTTCTTGATATGACTATCTTTTCCCCATTCCTTTATGAATTTTGATATTAGAGATATATATCTGTTTATGTGTTACATGTATATATGTGCTTCATACATTAAAAAAAAAAAGAGTTTTCCCCTCCAAGAACCAGTTTCCATCCCCTTGGGAGTGCCATCACTCCTATTGAGAACACATAATCTGTTCTTATGCTAATACCACATTGTAGCTTTGTAGTACATTTTGAAATGAGATAGTGTAAGTCCTCCAACTTTGTTCTTCTTTTTTCAACATTATATTTACTATTCTATATTTTTTGCTTTTAAAATAAGTTTTAGAATCAGTTTGTCAATTTAAAAAAAGGGTGGTGAAAGTTTACTACTGCCCATGATGGAGTAACGGGGGCTAGATTTCCTAAAGTACATGGAAATCTGGACACATTTTTTTCAGCACTGGACAACAAGTAGTGCATATCTGTGGTCCCCAAGAGAAGGAAAATAAACAAACTGGCCACCTCAACTGACTGCTTTGATGCCCATTCTAAATTGTGAAACAGGAGGAAAGATGTCATAAAGAGCACAGCAGCCTTGCTGAGGAGACAGAGATGAGAGTTCAGGGAATCTGAGTTGGTGGTATGTTATAGTGAAGAGTTTCAGAAAAGAGGTAGCTAAACAGAAAAAAGAGTTTCAGGAATTTCCATAGGGTTCACCTTGGAGTTTTGAGGAATACTAAGACCTACATACGTAGAATAAGAACTCTTCATGCTCAAGAAAAAACAACTGATCAAGATCCATGAGCTAAACTACTCAGAATTCACACAGGGCTTGGTATCGAGTTCCCAGCAGCAAAACTGGAGATTCCTCATTGGTTGATCAGGACATTCACTAGAGATCACAGAAGGGTCACGTTTCTTGAAGTAGGGCTAAACTATTTCTACATTAATGGCTACTCTAGATATACTCTAAAACCCCTTAAAAACCAGTCTCATAAGAATCTCACTAAAATGCAGATTATACCTGTCAGATCTAATTCAACATTCTTTGAAGAAAGACAACAAAATCCAGCATTAAACAACATAACATCCACAATAATGGGCAAGTAAACAGAAATTCCTAGACAACCCCAAATCAAAAGATAGTGCAGTTTATACTTTTTACTAAATGTATGCCGTACTTTAATTAAAAAGTAAAAAGAAAAAGAGGACAGACAGCAGTTTAATGAAAAAAAATGCTGAAACAAGCATGGGATAATACAATGCTTATCAAACCTGCAGAATTACTTGGAATGCTGATCTTGTTAAAACACAGATTACTAGGCCCAACCCTTAGAGTTCCTGATTGCTAGGTTAGTTGAGGGGAGGCTCAGAATGTAGATTTCTGGCAAGTTCCCAGCTGCTGCTGCTGCTGCTACTACAGGGATCACATTTGAGAATGACTAGGACAGTGTTTGGTTTTAGACTATAGAATCAGTTAGACCTACTTAGCCATTTACTAACTTCATTATCTTGGTTGCATTTCTTAGCCTTTCAAAACCTCAATTCTTGTTTCATTTGGTATTGTTTTTGGCAAAATGGGGATAATAATGGTACTTACTTCACATGATTGATGTGATGATTAAATGATATAATGTGCCCAGTATTGGCATATAATATGAAATAAAATTTAGCTACTTTATTATTATTATCATTACTTATATTGCTAGCTATTTTTATTATCACTGAGAACAAACTAATATCCTCTATATTTATTTTGTGGCCCTAAATTAGCTGGCATTGTACTAAATGTGAAAAAAGCCTTTCTAATCCAAGTCCTTTTTTCTTTTGTTTATACAACTGTCTTCCAAAATGTTCCTTTGGGGCTAAAATTTTCCATGCCTGGCTTAAGCCAAAAGATGATTTTTTTTCAAAGCAAATGAACAAAATCAGTTAAAGCCTGTTAAGTTATGGGAAAAGAAAAAAAGAATATTTTTCGTTGCTTTAGAAAAAAAACCTCACAGAAATATCTAAAAAATAATGTAAACATAAAGTAAGTTCAGCTTGAGCATAACAATGATTCTCAAAGAGAAAATTTAAATTGGAAAGATTGGAAAAGCAGTCTTTTTTTATAGGGTTTTTTGTTGACTGTATTAATTAAATATAAGCTTCTTAAGAGAAAAATTAGTGCTGATATAAGGTACTGTAGATGACAAATAGAAAATCTCACACCTCAACATTGCGTTGAGGAACAATTGAGATACTAGTGGAAAAGCATCTACCCAAGAAGAAATATTTCCCTAAACAAAGGTGTCCAAGTACCAGCTCAATAGCACTTCATTCAGTCAACCCTGAAAGGAGATTTTCATATAAATTTTAGATATAGATTAGCCACCTCTTTGAAGAATAGACCTAGGATATAACACATTTTTATTCTGATGCCATACTGAGTCTACATATGGTGTGGCAGATATATCACTAGTCCATTGATTTCCTCCCTATGTAGGTTGATGTCAGCTTGGCCTGGTAACTTACTTTGGCAATTGAAATATGGATGTTTATTAGCAGTATTTTATAGAAAGTTAGAATTTGAGTATTTTTATTAAATATCTCTTTTGGACTTCAGTGTTAAAAATTGTATTTTAAATAACCATGGTTTGGGCTCATTAAGCAGCATAAACTATTTTTTTAAAGTTCTGGGTTCAATAAAACCCAAGCTGTCTTTTGCCAAGCACCATTTTCTCTCATTCTTTTTTTTTTTTTTCATTTTTTTTTCATTTTTTTTTTTTCATTTTCTCTCATTCTAAAAATCATTTGTTTTGAGAGAAATTTAACCCACGTGTTTTTTATTTAATTAAATTTAAATAATCAAAATGGTGTTTTTTACAAGTTAGTTGATGTCAAAGAAGCTTTTCGAGCCTTTTAAAGAGACTTTTAGTCTACAAACAAGAAGCAATGATTTGCCAAGTGTAAATGCATTTCAACACCAAGAGGCATGTGTTGGTTTGTAACTGCAAACCTCCAATTTCAAGTCCCTTCTCTATCTGGCAGAGATAGCACATTTTTGTTCTAGAGTCCCCAAATGTTAGCTGCCTTTATGATGAATAAATGTATTAAGTTTATAAAAATAAGACAAATGGGATGATTGTTAAAATGGTTCAATAAATCATTGATAGTGCAAGAGGCCTTGTAACTAAATGGAAAGCATTGTGATTCATCTGTCAGACATTTATTGAGTATCTATTATGGGTAAGGAAAAATACTAAGATGAAAAAGCCATGGTTCCTCATCCCAAAACTAAGAACAACCCAAGAAGTTTGCCTTCTTCATTCATTAAAATTGGGAGAATCTAGAAAGTTCAATTGGATGGTATTTCTGCGGAAAGAGAACTGAGGTTTGGGTTTGGGAATTTTCAGAGATGAGGGCAATGTTCTTAAAAAATTAGATTAAGAATAAAAGAGGTTAGAATTTATCAGGTGGATGGTGTTACTTTTTGTCTCATCTCTGTCTCTCCCTAGAATAAAAAAGTTACTCAGCTGACTGACTGTGATAGTTAATTTTAGATGTCAACTTGATTGGATTAAGGGATACCTAGATAGTTGATAAAGTATTATTTCTGAGTATTTCTGGAAGATTGGCATTTGAATGTGTGGGCTGAGTAAGATGTAAGCAGGCATGGTCCAGTGTGGGCAGGCATCGTCCAATTGGCTAAGGGACCAGATATAGCAAAAAGGCAGAGGAAAGGTGAATTTGTGCTCTCTCTCTCTCTCTCTTTCGTTTTGATTTTTCCTCTTTCCTTCTCTGCCCTTGGACATTAGAACTCCAGGTTTTCTGGCCTTTGAACTCCTGGACTTGCACCAGTAGGCCCTGGGGTTCTCAGTCTTTCAGACTTGGGTGAACAGTGATATGGTTTGGCTCTGTGTCCCCACCTCAATCTCATGTCGAATTGCAATTCCCAGTGTTGGGGGAAGGACCTGGTGGAAGGTGATTGGATCATGAGGGTGGATTTCCCCCTTGCAGGTCTCATGATAGTGAGTGAGTTCTCATGAGATGTGGTTATTTGAAAGTGTGTAGCCCTTCCCCCTTCACACTCTGTCTCTCCTGCTCCATCATGGTAAGATATGCTTGCTTCCCCTTTGCCTTCTGCCATGATTGTTTCCTGAAACCTCTCAAACATGCTTCCTGTATAGCCTGCAGATCTGTGAGTCAATTAAACCTCTTTTCTAAATAAATTACCCAGTCTCAGGTAGTTCTTTATAGTAGTGTGAGAACAGACTAATACAGAAAATTACACAATGGGATTCCCTAGGTCTGAGACCTTTAACTTAAGACTGAGCCATGCTACCAACTTCACTGGGTCTCCAGCTTACTGATAGCCTATTGTGGGACTTCTCAGCCTTCAAAATGATGTGAGTCAATTCCCCTGATAAACCTTGTCTCGTCTCTCTATTTGTCTCTCTATACATCCTATTAGTTCTTTCTCTCTGGAGTACCCTGACTAGTACACTGATCAAATCACAATATTCTATACAATGTTATGTACTGAAGCTTAACAGAGACTTATGTTAAATCTGCATGTATCTTCTCTAAAATTGGAGTTGACTTGCTTGTCAGATGTGCAGGCTCCTCACCTCTCTCGACTCTGGTTCTCAGTAGCTTATTTTTCTGTCCTATAAATATGAATTGCATCCAATATGTGGATATTTTAGGGAGTAACGAGGATAGCACTTCAGCCTTTGCCTCAGTCTCTGAAAATTTGCTCTGAATAGAAACTTATTTCTTGTACTGCCCTTCTCCTCTTAGAGAGATGAGAATAAATGAGGGTTAAATGGAGGGGGAAGCAGAGGTTTTGCTCAGTAATTATCCTATGACTTCTTTCTTCAAAGAACAGAAGGACAAATGGTCAAATGATAGAAGTGACCTCTCCCTATACCCCCAATAGGAGGACATATATATAATCCATATAATTTTTAAAGTACATTTACCTTTGTGTCAGTAAAACATTGAGCTTTATCATTCAAAAACAAGTATTTATTGAATATCTACTATGTGCCAGGCACTGTTCTAGGTGCTCGTATTGCACCAATGAATGAAATAGACAACAACAACAAAAGAAACTCTGCACTAGTGAAGATCACATTCTAGAAGCCTGTTACATCCAGCATGAATGAAAGTATCAGTTGCTTTCCTCATTTGATTTTTTTTATTTTTTAAATTTATTTATTTTCTTTTGAGATGGAATCTCGCACTGTCTCCTGGGCTGGAGTGCAATGGCACAATCTTGGCTCACTGCAACCTCTGCCTCCCAAGTTCATGTGATTCTCCTGCCTCTGCCTCCTGAGTAACTAGGATTACAAGTGCACACCACAACACCAGGCTAATTTTCTGTATTTTTAGCAGAGACGATCTTTCACTATGTTGGCCAGACTTGTCTCAAACTCCTGACCTTGTGATCCTCTCGCCTCAGCCTCCCAAAGTGCTGGGATTACAGGTGTGAGCCATCGTGCCTAGCCCCCTCAGGTGATATTTAACTCAGAGGAAGATAGATAAAGTTGGAGAGACACACAAAACATGATGTGGACTAGTGGCTTCTCTGATCAGGGAGAGTGGGTTAGTAGATAAAGGGTGAATAACAGAAATCAATTCAACTGCTTTACAGTTTTGTTTGTGATAAAACCATTTACCTCATTAACAAAAGTGGAAAAATCCTATTAAAAAAGTAGAAAACATAAAAGTAGGCAAATTTAATGAATAAGGTGATTTTCTTTCCTTCCAACAAATCTGTTTCTGCTTTTTGTGTGTTAATGTAATCTACCATCCCATCACTCATCAGTCAGTCAGAACATCATGCTTATAGTTTTACAGTAGGGCACTTCCAGATAAGAATCCCATTCTTTCTTTTCATCTTACATGATTTCAGGAGCTGTCTGGCAGTCAGACTGTTGAATTGAATTCAAGGATGCTTTCAGATTAGTGCCATGAAACAGGCAATTCACCTTATCTCCATAAGGCACATTACTGTCCCCCAGTGAATGACATCTGACAGAAACAGTAAAGAGTGACTTATCTAGAATCTAGCAAGCATTTTTTTTCCCAGGATGGGCTGAGAAAGGGATGTTAAAGGAAGGCATGGCTCGTAAGTCTTGAGTAACCACAATGAGTACATTGTAAGTCAGCCCACGCCAACCATTGTGGCTGGAAAATCTATTCTATGGCACCCGTCCTTGAAGAACTGAAGAGTGAAATTCCATTTCAAGTGAAATCAAATAAAAAGTCCAATTCTCTGGATGTTCCAAAGACAGAGCCCCCTGTAGGTTTATTCATGGGGAAGATACAGCCCCTGAAACTATGTGTGAGATCAGAGTGCATTTCTATTGGCAGACCTTGGTGCTGAGTCTGGTTGGACCACAAAACCAGAGTTGCTACCAGGCATTCACTATGGGGCAAAATAGGGTCCCAAGCTTTCCATTCAATTATGGATGCAGTCTCTCAGAAATGCCTGTAAATGTGCTATAGCAGGAAGAGCTCGCATACAACGATGAACTAGTCAGTTAAAGACACTGTTGGCTGCTGTTTTCTGCTGGAAACAGATCGAAACCTCAGTGTAAGTAAATAATCTCATTCAGAGGCAGAGAAAGACTTTCCTAGTCCTCAGTGTGGGGCTTGTTTTGGAGTTTCATATGGAGTCATAAGGTGGGTATAACTGGGAATCAGTTCCAGATTTCCACAGGATTCTGTATAATGAAAATTGCAACATCAGTGGACAATGAATTAGTTCACAGCTACTTTGGGGTTGATGCATAGGAAATGTCATCACAATGGTTGTCTCCCAATTTATAAACCAGTAGGAATTTTCTTTTCTTGGAAAATTGGACACATACGTAGCTATGATTAGCCTTATGTTTATTTTTCATGTTTTAAAAAAAGTATGAGTAAATGTCTACTATATTCAGTGCCCTGTGTGCCAGCATCAGTGGATAATGGGTTTAGGCAAGGTTAATACCATTTTAAAAAATGATTATTGAAAATTTTTATCGGGTAAAAATTTAAAACTAAAACTTGTCCTGAAGTTGCATATCCAACCTAAAATCAAATCCACCATGACTTTATTGTGGTTAGAGGTGCTAATCAAAGATTAAGTGGATTTGCTTTACTGGGGATTCCCAGTTAGTAACAAAGCACCTGTAATCTCTGGATTGAGGCCCTTTCCTGTAATGCAATTCATTTGGTTCTTTCACATTTTTCCCCTTCAACCTCAACAGATTCCTGTGGCTTTTGTGTTATTTTTTCATCATTCTGATTGAATAATTATTCCCATCCCATCTTGCTCATCTCCTTCTGCATCGTTTCTTTTGTTGCAGATTTAAACTTGCATGCACTGCCTCTTCTCTCTTCCTTAGTAAGTCTGCTCAGGAATGATTCTGCATGTGAATAGAAGGTGTTGACTGTTCAATATGTTTTGCATGTACTGTCAGCAGCTTTATTACTGCCTCTTTTCAGGTCTTTGCCACTAAGAAGGATGAAGATTGTTCATTTCAATAACTAGGGCTTTTGTCATGTCACAATGGAATGGATGCCTGGGATGTGTGGATGCTTTGAGTCATAATGAAGGTCATGTTTAACTGTGTCAGCAGCAAGGTGGCAAAGAATACAGAAATACCCTCATCAGAGGGTACAGAAAAAGCATCCTCAGAGTCAAAGGAACCATTTTCCCAGAAACACCAGGCTTCCTAATTTCTAGTGCCCAGCAGTTTGTAATCATGGTGAATGAACATGAAGTTTAAGATGGTGTAGATGTCATTCAAAAACTACTGAAGAGCTAAGATACATTCTCAATAAAAATGCAAGCATAAACTTAAGTCGTCTCTGAAGCCATTGTAGTTTCCTCTTCTCTGCTAGATGTCTATCAGTATCATAAATATGGCCTCTCTGGAGTGATCTCAGTTTTGGGTCCTATGAAAATTATTGAAATATATAGCCATTCAAAAGAGAGATGTGAACATTATGACAAGAAAGGATGTTCCTGCTATCTTGTTAAAGGTAAATACACTGTGTATTTATCATTTTGTTACACTATGCCAGACACACAAACAGGGAACAAAGAATAAAATTATATACATTAAAATATTAGCTGGGGATACCTCTGAGTGCTAAGATTACAGAAGAATGATATTGTTCCTTATGGTCAGCTTTATTTTCACAGTGAATGAAAACAATGAATGTCATATATTCTAAATTAAACTACAAGCAATTTGCCTTCACATATAAAGGGTCCCCAAGGGGATGGGATCCATATTAGAAACAAACAAAACAGAAAGTCCTTGTTATATGATTTCAAAAACAGTAACTTAGATGTTTTCTTAATGATTTAGTGGTTCTAAAGCTGAAATCAAGTTCTGATAGATTCCAAATTAGTTTAGTTTTCACTGAGACTTTCAATGTCCCCATTCACTGTTCCAATGTGTGTTTTGCTCATGTCCAATACTATTTTCACATGGTTTAGGAGAGAAAACAAGGATTTTGAAAGGCAGTGTCATCACATTTTATAATCATATTTGGAAAATAGCAATATTTTATTTGCCCTTTTAATATATATGTAGATGCCTTTCTTTTGGTATATTAAAAGAATGTTTTCTGTTTCCTTCTATGGCTTTTTGCAAGTTGGATCTTTTTTTTTCTCTTTAGTGTTTTTTGATCACCCTCCAAAAGCCTTATGACAGCTGAGTTTAAGTGGTTGCTTCAGGCTACAGAAGTCAAAGATGAAATTTAATTATGCTTCCAGGCTTGGCATACAGAATCAAGAAAAATTTCATTCATTATGATTAATTAATCCAGAAACACAGTGGTAGTATTATGATTATATTGTGTCTGGAACTTGGCATACTTTCAACTGACATTTACACAGTAAAGAAGAAAAAGGGATGGTGACTCTGCCTAGTATATCACTCCATAATAGACAGTCTGGGAAAAAAGAAAAGAAAAAAAGGCCAACAGGAGACTAAGGAAGAAAAGATGTTATATATTTTGTGGGGGTGGTAGCTGGGGATAGGACTAGGGGTGGAGGAGAATTGAGATTCCTCTCGCTATTTATTTTCTCCTGAAGAAATCCCATGCTATGGGATGATGAATGGCTTGCAAGACAGAGTTACCCTCAACACCATTTGTTTCTGTGCTTCAATTCATAATATATGGTGTTACAGTGACAATTACTCAAATTAATAGTGACATACACCAGCAAATGTGAAAACACTTCCAAAATGCCTCTTAGAAAAAAGACATTGCTAACTCATCTAAGTATTGTCTGCATATATCCTTTTATATGGACTCCTTTCCTTTGTTGTGATAAACTTTGAAAGTAGATTACTTGCGACTTACTATTTAGCAGGCAGGTAATTAACCTAAGGGACCAGCACTAGCTGAGGAGGGAGACTTTTCAAGGATGAGGAAGATGGAGCAAGAGACAAGGGGAGAGAGGAGAAGGGGAATTAGGAGTGAATCTCTTAGCCACTGCTGCAGTAACACCAAACAACAATCACAAGCTCTTAGCAGCATACAAGAAGAAGCATGCATTTATCACGCATCTATGGGTCAGCTCGATGGATCTCTGGGAGGCTTCTCATGCATATGTATGATATGCAGACTAGCTAGAGGTCAGTTACCCTGGGCTGACTGGGATCTACTGAGCTTCTCTGCCTCAAGATGCAGGTCTGCAAGTCAGCCAGGAGGCTCTGTTCCTCATCTTCCTCAGACCAGGCACCTACCTAGGGTATGTTCTTCTTAGGGCAAACGTAGAGATGCAAGAGGGCAAACTCCATCTCACAAGCTCATCAAGTGCTCATCCCCCACTTTCCCCTCAGAGTTAGTAGGAAAGAGAACTATGAGACCCTAGTGAGAGTGTGCATGATATTATTAGGAGAAAGAACTTATCAGTCCATCATGATAGGGAGACAGAAGAGGGAGAATAGAATGAGAAAGACAGGCAAGAGACTGAGGCACCTAGAGACTAATAATCTCCTTCAGTTATTCCCCAACTCACAGCCATGCAAATGAGAAACTCATATTGGTAATGGTTTCAACACTTCAAAATCTGATTGTTTCTGCAGCTTGGGGCTTCATTATAATTTATTTGGGAAGATTCTTGCCAGTAACACGGTAACTCTACAGTACACATTCTGTTGTGGGTCATAATCCCATGGTTTGCAGCAACTTTCTTTTCAGTATATTGGCATGGAGTGTTTTTTTTTTTTTTTTTTCCTTAGCAGTGTGGGAGAAAGTTTCTTTTCTGGGGGCCTGTGAATTTCCATGTGTCATTAATTTTTGAATCATGCTGTCATCGTGACAGCTCAGGGGCCTTACAGATGCAAACATGAGATAAGGCAGGTAGGTGTAAGTCAGGTTGCTCTCTGAAATGTACTGTGCATAAGTGCTATATATGGATGAGAACCCAAAATATACCTCCTATATAACAAAGCCAGTTAAAGACAAAGAGCACTTTCACCATTAAGGCATGTATAGGAACATTTCCGGAAAAGCGGCCTCTGTATCTGGTTCTATACCTATTTGTGTGACTTTATGCAAAGGAAACCCTTTATACTCCTTGAGGGATCTCATTTTCTATATCCACAAAATGAAATATTTCAACCATGTAATAAAACTTACCTATATAACTAAAAGATCAACACTAAAATATTCAAGTCTATAATTTTGACTTTTATATTTACATTTTGAATGTAAAGGCTCAATGTGTTTTACAAAAATTTTGTGGTATAAGAATCTATTTCAATAGGTATGTGACTTCGAGGCAATGCCACTATCAGACTGGCTCACTGGAAGAGACAACTGGTATATTTTGTCTGTCCAGCCTCTTTTTTTTTCTGTACATGTGCTACTTCTGGACTGTAGGAGATTCTGAGGAAATTGTCAACTGGGAGAGTCTACCTTCCCACCAGTATCACCACCGCTGAAGCGATCATTTGACCCTAACTGGGGCAATGAGACTCTTCCTCCTGGAAATTTATATCTTAAGTGGTGATTCCTAGGGATAGAATCCTGTGAACAGACATGAAGCAGTTAGAGCTGAGCCATACAATGGTAGAGAGAGAGAGAGAGAGAGAGAGAGAGAGAGAGATTGAGAATTAGTTCTTAGGTTCCATTACCTAAGTTCTCAGACTTGCCCTCCATTCCACCTTTTCTAAGACTTAAATGTTCGTTCTTTGTCTATGTAACCACTCTCTCTTTCCAATAAATTGCTTTTTTGCTTATGTTGGCCATAGTTTTATTTTTTTTACAAGCAAAAAAAATAAAAAACAAAAACAAAACAAACAAACCCAAACAAAAAACAAATGCTGGGCACTATGGGCAACTTGGGCAACTTGGAAGCCAACATCCTCATTTCTCATACTTCCTCACAGCTAGGGTTCTAGATGCAAACTAAGTTCCATCAGTTCAACACAATATATAAGATTTAGAAACCTGAAGTGAGGCATGGCCATTTTCCTGTTCCTTTTTGGCTGTGTCTGCTGAAAAACATGGCTGTGAAAACCTGAGATTTCTCTGTGGGAATATCCCAGTGTCCACACTAAGGCTTTCTTGGTGATGAGTAAAAGAAGTTGTGGCAGCCTTTACTCATTAAGATTACTTGATTAGATTTCCTAATCCCTGCATTATACCTCATTTGATACCCAGAAGCAGTGGCAGCAGAGAGGTGGCAGGTTCTTGACCCAGGCACAGCTCTCCTAGTGCCTCAGTGGAGGTAGCTGGTAGATGGGTTCTGTATCATTCTGCAGTCACTTTTAGAGACCCAGACTACAGCCTGATCCTTTGACACATCTAATGATTTTGTAAGTATCATTCTTTGTATTAAATTCTTCCTGCTAAAGGCCCAGGATGGTGGCTCATGCCTGTAATCCCAGCACTTTGAGAGGCCAAGGCAGGTGGATCACTTGAGGGCAAGAGTTTGAGACTAGTCTGGTCAACATGGTGAAACGCTGTCTCTACTAAAAATATAAAAATTAGCCAGGTGTGGTGGTGCACCCCTGTAATCATAGCTACTCAGGAGGCTGAGGCAGGAGAATTGCTTGAACCTGGGAGGCAGAAGTTGCCGTGAGCTGAGTTCATGCAATTCTGTTTGCACTCTAGCCTGGGCCACAGAGCGAAACTCTGCCTCAAAGAAGAAAAAAAAGTTAAAAATAAAAATAAAAAATTTTCCTGCCAGTAATACCTGAAGTGTTCTCCTTTTGCATTGAATTCTGACTAATATAGAACTGTAACTGATAAAAATTTATAAGTGATATAGAAAAGGACATATGAGCCAGTTAGAAAGTTGCAAATAAAAGCAATATAGTACAAAAGTGGTCAAATAATGTTGTGCTTGAATTTCCTCTGTATCATCATCAACAGATATGTTATTAGGTAGTCAAGACTATAGGAACTGTAAAATTTGTAAGACATAGATAAATGATGGATTAAAAAACAATTTGAATTTTACGAAGTAGTTAATGAAATATTCTTATATTTTTGTTTGCTATTAATATAGTTACAACAGACAGTTTTCTTTACATTGAAAAGCCGATTCTAAAATACGTTAGCAAGAACAATGAATTAATTACAGCCAAGTATAACAGAAGAGATAGTAGAACCAGATGAGGGGACATACTTTACTAGATAGCAATTTATTCTAAAGTAATGATAAATAAGGTAAAATGATATTATCACTTTTAGGAAACCAATAGAAAAGAATGGAATGTCCAGGAAGAGACTAACACAATATGGAAATTTTGTATATAGCAAGTCTGGTAATAAGGATCAAAGGGGAAAGAGTGAACGAGTTACTTCTACATGCTGAGAAAACTAGTTATCCACGTCGGGGGGAATAGCCGTACTTTATTCACACACACACACACACACACACACACACACACACACCATTCAAAATGGTTTAGTGATTTGACCATCAATAGCAAAACTTCAAAATTTTAAAACCTTGAGAAGACAAAACAATTAAATATCTTTAAGGCTTCTGGGCGAGCCTGGGTAGAAAATTCTTAAAGAAGACACAAAAATAAAAATAAAAAAACATACCATTGACTTTGACTGTAGTTAGTTCCTAGAATATTCAGAGGTCTAGTCAGATAAAAATGTCAGGTGTCTTGGAGATTTGTCCTTCCAGGTAATCATGGGGCAGCAGAGTCACATCTAAATGACTGGGATGTAATGGAACACAGTTAAGATGTAATGTATAGACCAGGCCTGTATGCGTGGGTGGAATGGTGGCAAGCATAAAACTCAACACACTCTCATTACTTCAGATCTCACTGTCACATCTTATCTCTGTGTTTCATCAGATAATACTCAGTGGTAGAGCTTTATTGCTTAACTTACTATAAATTCTGTTTGATAAAAACCCTTGTAGAGCACAGGACAGCTCTAGCATCCATACCTGTTGACATTTAAAACAGCAAAATAACTATTGATTTTTTAAATCCCCAGGAGTTAATTGTATTTTAATGTAATATAAGATGTCTTAAAGTATAATGGATTGGCAAAAGACCCTATTGACGTTTTAAGGGCTTAGGGAAGAAATTGATGAAAAAAAATCTTTCCTTGGAATGAAAGAACTGTTATATGTTAGAAGATTTAAGACACAGAAGTGGAGAAATAAAGATGGGCAAAGACTCAGCTAGAATTCATAGACCAAAATAGCAAACAAAACCCAAGTGTTTGAAATGCCAATCAATTTCTCACTTTTTATATTGTAGCAAAATCTCTCCTAAAAGAAAATAGACTATCTTAATAAAATAGAGGTCTATCATAACAACAGTTTGAAAACAGAATGATTGATAAAACAAGCTCATGTTAAAAAAAGAAGTGTTTCTTAAAACTTTATAAAGAAGACCACCCATAGGCTAATATTCTTGAAAAAGGGTAGGTATTTTGCTTTTTATTTTAACCTTTTTTAAAAGTTGGAGGACAATTTGCTCTCCCAAATATTTCTTGACATCGTAGATAAAAATCCAAATAAAGGGGAATAGTCTCTCTTTTTTAATATAAATATTCATAGCCACTTTATTCACAAATTCAAAAAACTGGAAACAACTCAAATGCCTGTCAGTGGTTAAATACATGGTGGCATATCCACACAATGGACTCTACTCATATCAGGGAACCCATATGTGGAACAACATAAATGAGTCTCAAATGCACTATCCTGAGTGAAAGAAGTCAGATGGAGAGAGTTGTACACTGTATGATTCCATGTATAGGACATCGTGAAAAAGGCTAACCTGGAACCCCAAAACAGACCAGTCAAATGCAACACTATACCTAGAAAGAATGCGTTTTGTTGTATGTAAATCCTTCCTCAATAAACCTGGCCACCTTAAAACTTCTGGCAGATTGGCTTTTTTATACAGAGAGGGGGAAAAAAAAAAAGAAAAGAGAAAACATGCCAGAGAAGAGAAGAAAAAGAAAAGAGAACTGATATCATGGAAAAGGGAGATTTTTGTTAAGATTCTTAGGTAAACCAATGTAATTTCTAGTTGATTATAGTAGAAGTATGGTGCTTAACTGCCCAAAGTTGCCAGATACATGTCAAGAGAAACAATAATGTCCATAAAATTGGAGAAGTTCCCCCAAATAAGGATAAATAAAATATATTTAAAATAAAAGTTATGTCATTGTAGAGTAACAAAAAAATGATGCCTATTGCATTTGTCTATGACACAGCTCTGCTATGAACCTCTCCAGGCCAGAAGGCTTGTGTTATCTGCACAGCTAAGAATAAAACAGGTGCATTCAGGACATTGCTCCCTTCCGCACACCACCCCAGGGAAAAAATCTCTTTAAAAGAGGAATCTAATAACCTTAGCCCAACTATCTAAAAGCATATAGGTTTCAAAGTTAGTAAACCTGAGGTCCACTAATTAGCATTGAAGCCTTCGGCAAATCTCCCAACTTTCTTACATTTTTATTTTCTTGCTTGTAAAATAAGGGTATTGTATAAAATGATACAGTCTGGCAAAACAAAACTGAAAAACCCAGAGACAGAAAGGCAGGCATTAAGCACCAAGAAAGTTCCAAACCCTGAGTATAATAGGAGTCCAGGAAGGACAAATTTAAGATGATGACTGAGCTTCACTCTTAAGAGTGACTACATATCTATCTAGCAACTACAAGCCTACAGTGCTCTGGAAAGCTAAAGTGACAGGTGGCATCTAAGACAAAAATATGTTCACTAAAGTCAATTAGTGGAGATTAAGCCTTCTGACCAATTTAAAATTCCAGTTTGCAGAAATGGGGCCTAAAAACAAGTCTGCTTCTGCTGAAAGAATGGATGTGCTACTTGTGGAGTCAATGCTCCTTAAAGCACAGAGCTCCTTCCGGCACTCCTGTCTCAAGTCTACACTGGTGTTTGAGATTAGGAGAGCCTGGTCCAGGAGAGGAGGTCAAGAGACTCTGTAAGAATGTGAGAAGAGCTGGGGAACCAGCAATCTAGAGTGCTGTGGTTTTTAAGACATAAAGACTCCCACTGAAAGTAATCAACAGAAGAATGAAGATTTCATTAGCACTTCTGTAGAACCAGAAAACATTGTCCTAGACAGACTTTATGGCAGTCAGCCCAGAAACCTCCCTGCAAATCTTTTGGGAATTCGTGTTTGTCAACAGAAAATTAAGATGCCTTTAATGGTAGCTGCTTAAATGCCATTTCTTGTTTTCACCACAGCCTCCTTTCCTGGGAAGAAATTTTCAAATTTGTCATTATTATCCTCTCTTAGAAGTGGCTCAAGGCTGTTGTTGTATGAAACATAAACCAAAACACAACAATCAACTTCCGAATAGGATGCCAGTATCGTATATGGGGAAGCAGCATGTAAACCACAAAGGGAAGAGTATAGTGGCAGATCTGTAGGGTCTCCAGTAAAAGGCAATGTCTAAATTCCTGCACTTTTAGAATATTTTATGTTTTCCAAATCGCACCTGGGGTTTTCTGGAATAATGAACAGTAATACCCTAAGCAACGAATTCTTAATCGGTACTACTTTGAAATTCGTAACTGAAAATTAATCAGTTAGTTGGTCCTGATCAGAATAAGAACATAATTATGTGATGATATTGCTCGTTTTACACATGGGAAACTCCCAAAGCAGTTAGGGGTCATATTAGGCCATTTGTGTTTTTAAATTGTTTGTTTAGATTCCACCTCTCTGGACTTGGTTTATGTGTTGTTGCTTTCCATGTAAGTTAATCTCTACATCTCTCTGCCTGGTTTTTAATACAACATAGTGTGTTTAAAAGAACATTGGACTATGCCTCATGTTTGCCACATACTTGCAGAGAGCCACTGCGTCAGTCATTTAAACTTTCTGAGACTCTCTTTCAATCTGTAAGTAAGGATAATCACATCTACGTCACCACGTTGTCATGAGGAGTGACCCCAGGGAACCTCTGTGCAAGACCTGGCACTCAGCAAATGTTAGCTTCCTTTCCTGATCTACAACTGGCCCCACCTGACCTAAACACATTTCCTGCCTCTGAACCTACAACTTGCACTCAACAAAGCAAGCCTGCTGAAAGTTCCTGCCATGCTAATTCTCACTTTCTGCCTTTAGTTATGTTACTGTGGCTCCATCTCTTTGTTGAATTTCTGCTCATCTTTTAGGTATATAAGGCAAATATATCTTCAGGTAAATTTCAACAAAATGGAAGTGAATCATGTTCTTTTATTTTACTCTTCAACATTTTTTCTTGGCTGCATATTTAGGTAGATAGCCATTCCTTAATTTGTGCATATTATGAATAACATATGAAATAGACTTAATGAAAATTCATTTTCAATTTCTACAAATATTTTGTTACTTAGCTCCTATGCAGAAGATATAAAGTTGAAAAAGAGTCAATCTCTTTCCCCATCAGCCCTTTATTCTTTTAGAAAAATAATTTAGTGATACTGCATGTTTTATTTTTCACTCATTTAAGGTAGTTTTTATGAAGTATCCTGTGTCTTTATATGTGGTGAAATTCAGGCTACAGTTAGCCTTTTGCTTGTATTTTTTGGATAGTGAAATGAAATTATGGAATTTTAATACTTTAAATAATATGGTATATGACGATTTTTAAACATGATGCTATAATTTTCCATCTATGCTATTAAAAATTCATATTGAGGCCGGGCATGGTGGCTCACACCTATAATCCCAACACTTGGGGAGGCTAAGGCAAGTAGATCACTAGGTCAGGAGTTCAAGACCAGCCTAGCCAAGATGGTGAAATCCCAACTCCACTAAAACTACAAAAATTAGCCAGGCGCAGTGGCAGGCACCTATAATCCTAGCTACTCAGAAGGCTGAGGCAGGAGAATCACTTAAACTAGGGTGACAGAGGTTGCACTGAGCCAAGATCACCCTACTGCACTCCAGCCTGGGTGACAGAGTGAGACTCTGTCTCAAAAAATAAATAAATAAATAAAAATAAAAGTCATGTTGAGGCAAAAATAAACAGCATTTTTAAAATTTTCCAACAGATTGTGACTGGGTAATTGATTAATTAGGAGTTAAACAAAGGACTTAGTGGTAACGTGATATAGCCAGAACATTCTTAAGAGATGAGTTACATTTATCAATCACACGAAAACTGTGTATTTAAGTACTAGAATACATGTCAATCCATGTGATTCTTTGTCTTCAGTCAATGGAAGGTAAATCTGGTTTAACTATGTTTTAATACATGATGTCAGCCTTGTTCACATGGTTTATATTTGAATTCAAAGCTGCTACCTTAATTTATTAGTTGTGGGTGGAGGCTTATCTTGTACTCTTCTAGAACATTCTCCTTGTATACCATTAATTTCCCTGTCTTGTAGACTAAACCTTATTTTTAATACTCACTAAGAAAACCTTGTTTCTGAGAAAATATAAAGGAAGCTAAGATGTACTTTGTGGCAACGTTTAGTGTGGTCTGGCATGGTAGGGAATTTTCATTGAATTTTTTTAGGTGAAAGACATAATTTCCTTGTGTGAGAAGGTTACTTGGAAATGATGATCTTAGGCCCTTCAAGTTGCCCCTGTATCTGAGAACCTGCTGAGCATGATTACAGATCACGAGTTGGGCTTGGGTTTTCCCAAGCTGGCTGCAGAGACAACTTGTCTAGGCTCCCAGTGAACAGCCACAGCCCACAGAGAATGTGTGTTTACCCAGACCTTTTCCACAGTTTACTTCTGAAAATTGGTTCAACCACATGGGAATCTAGTTAGACTCTTGGAATTATAATCTTTGACTGGTACATGACCCAAGCATTTTTTTATAGAATTTGAAAATCAGATTGGAGCTTAGAAAATGAGGAAAGAACTGTAAGAGTCCAAATCTAAACCTCTTTGAGGTCCACCTAAAATCTACCTTTTCAAGCATGGGTTCCCACCACGAAAGTGTTCATCTTTACTAGATGCAACAGCACAAAGCAGAATTGAAGTGAGACATAGTAAAGGATAATTTTCAGTCCTCATGCAGCTCACTGGGGAGGTAAAAATATGTGAAAATTTTCCTCATGTATGACCTCCTACTAAACTGAACATATTCCATCCAGCTGTTTAGGAGGATAGGTATTTGTAGCATACAGTTGATTTTATAGCATATAACTATAGTATTTATCCATGAAGACCGATACTTTATTTGAAAATGCATTATATTTTTCATTAAGAATAAACCATAGTAACTAATAGAAAAAAAAAAAGCAAAAGCTTATCTATCGTAGAAAGCTGGCAAAAAAATTGCTAAGCAATGAAGAACTTGCCTTTTCTAGTTCTAACATTCAGTAGCTGAAAGCAGATCATTGCCATAAAGAAGTATTTACCAATTTTAAAAGGTCTTGGCCCATCATAGCTAGTGTTAGATTTGGAATATAGCTTTTGTTGCCAAGGTGACAAACACTTATAAATATAACACATCTTCTAATGTGCTTTTAACTTGGTATTTTTACGGCTTTTAAATCAGATACCATTAGCAAATATATTAGGTAATTTAGCTGAAAGACCATTTTCCTCTAACACTTTTTGTTACATTTCCCCAGGTATTTCAGTAAGTGTCTGTTGTGACATTCTACTCCTGCTAGGCTTCCAATGTAAGGGGATACATAAAGTACATCTAGTAAAGATTAACATATATTACCTTGCCTTTTTTTGTATTGATCACTGAAAAATGTATAAAAGAGAGTTAAATTTGTAGTCTCCTTGAACAGCAATCATTGTTCCTATTGTTATTTTGGGGTCTACACCTCCTCCCCACAAATAATAGTCTAGTTTTAAGATTCAGTGCATACAGGAAAGGGTTTTGGATACAGCATAATAACCATGTATTAACACTTCCCAAAACCTCCACACCTAAATGCTTTCCCATATATAAAGAAGGCTATGAGGAAAATAATTACAGTAGACTACCTGGAGCCCTAGTATTTCCACAAGTTTAAGTTTATTGTTCCAAACAATAAACCCAACAGCCCAGGCAGGGAAGGAATTAGCTCTTAATGTATTCACTGGATTCTTAAAAGAAGGTTTGTAAGGTGGACATATTTGTCACAGCAAAGATAAAATGAGATGAGACATCTTTAAAGTCCAAATTTGCACTTACTGTTACTTCATTAGAAATCCTTCTTAGAAGACTGTCCAAAAATTCATTCATTCTTTTTTCTTTCATTCACTCAAGCAAGAGACATTTAAGAGACATCAACCATGTTGCAAGCACTGGAGCCAGAAAGATGAGTAAATCTCATCCCTCAAGAACAGTATAATCTCAGGAAAAAGGCAGGCAAATCAATGAAGTATTACAAGACACTGATAAGTGCTAAGATAAAGACTATATGCAAGGAAGGCATCAGGGGAGAGTCCCTAAAGAGGAACAACTCTTTGCAAATTGCTTTTACAGAATCAAGATGGAAAAGAATATGTATTTTGTTTAAACAGCAAAACTCTTCCAAATAAGTGTTTTACATGGTAAATCTAGAATTGCTGTTTCCTTACTGTGGAATCTTGAAAGCCTCTCTGTGCTTCAGTTACCCCTCCTATGTAAGGTAGATAATCTTCCTCACCACCCGCATGGCTCATAGAAGACTGTTTATAGGGATAATGGGATGCGGGTGGTGTCGCTATTTAAATTCTTTGGAAAAGAAAGATGCTGTGTAAACACACAACATCCTTATTATTCCAAGCGGTAGCATTTTGGATAATTACCGTATAATGCTGCACCTTTGTGTGTGTGTGGTTTGTTTCTTTATAGAAAGGCAAGTGCTAATGTTAAGTTTCTCTAATAACTCTGGAAGCAATTTTAATCCAGCAGAACAAAACAGAATAATCTTTAGAGTAAGTTAAATCCGTTTGTATTTGAGTAGATTTTGTTATTTACCAAGGTCTTAGGCAGTTTCACCACAATTATGAAAAGTGGTGCCCAGCAAGCCCAGCTCTACAGCAAATATCTGAAAGACATTATTGGGGACAGCCTAGCAATTTCTTCCCAACAGATACAACTCAGTTGTGCACGTATGGGCGCATGTGTGTGTATGTGCATGTGTGTGTGTGTCTGTGCATGTGTGTGTGTGTCTGTGTATGTGTGTGTGTGTCTGTGTATGTGTGCGTGCACACATGCCTAAGCCTGGGGCTTGCCAGAAAGAGCTGGGAACGAGCTGAAACTGGCTAGCATACCTGAGGCAGCTGTTACACTGTGGCGCCTGGATTCTTCTCTCAGACTCCAGGCTGGCTCCCCTCCTCCTCCACCTCCTTTTCATAGTCTCTCTAACTCTCTAACTGCCTTTCTTCTTCCTCCCTGCAACTTGGTCAGAGATTCCCATGGCCTGAGACTCTGGCCTTGTCCTGCCGCCAACATTCTGGGACTGGCTGGCTGGGGAACGAACCCACACTGGTGGGAACATGAAGTCTCAGAAAATAAATAAATAAATAAATAAAAAATGACCCAAAGCCCTCTTATCTGTTTCATCTTTCCTTCCTCTCATTCATTCTCATTTTCTCTCTCTCTCTTTCTCTTTCTCATTTTGATTTTTGTGCTGGAGATTAGCCAAGAATTGCCATGGCAACCAGGGAAAATGACAGTTCAAGATAGATCTGCTCTTGGGTCCTGAAATTTGCTTTATCAACAAGACAGTGTCTATCAACTTGACCTGGGGTTTGCCAAGGCAGTCCAGCCATTCACAAATAAAAGAGGCAGCCTGTTTAAGGAGCCCATACGAATCCCTCCTTTCCCCACAGAAGTATGCTGCTCCAGGAGATGCCAAAAGAGCAAGGAGGTTAATAGTAAATAGTTATAGGAGTTGTTTTTTTTTTCAACATTAGACAACAAGAAACCTTACTTTTTCAGTTCAATCTGGCCACTCATAGTTTGAGGTAGTTTTCCATAGGCTGCCACTGGAATTGGATAGAATTGGTAGAGCCAACCAGAATGAAATTGTCCCAGGATGAAAAAAATGCCAGTGCCAAACCAGCAGGGGAAAAGCAAAGAACCCTAGACCCCTGGAGGCCCTAGTGCCTTTGACAAGGGTAAAAGGTATGTATTGGCAGTGGAAAGGCCAATGATATTAATCCTAAGAAATAGTCTCTAATTACATTTCAGGGACGCAGGGCCCACTGACAGAAAAGAGCAATTACTTATAGTCATATTTTTTAAAAATTTGACAAAGATCCCAATCATGATGGATTAGGTACATTTAATATCTCAATTAATAAGCCCTCTACAATAGTAACATGTCAACCTGGTTCAAGAAATCCACTCCAGTTGATAGTCATCCAGGAAATGTCTTTCATACCCACATATTAAATTTAATCTGCCACCCCTGTTTTATAAGACTTTGTATTCATCTGCTGAAGAAAAGATGCTTATTTTATCATTCCAATTTAACAGCTTGCTTAGCAAAGTTGATAGGTAGGAGTTTAGAAGATATTCATTGAATGCCTATTTTGTATATTTACAAAAGAGGTAGATTTAAGGGAGTTACCCAGAAGCAATTTTTTTTTGTCCCACTGTTATCCTATTGGTCTTCCTTTCATTCAGCAGATTTATCTGTCATGAAGAATTTAAGTTTCATATTTTCCTCTGTCAGTTGTGAAAAGGCCTGTCAGCTGGGGCTTACACTACAGTTTGCCAAAAGGCCTATAGCACACAATGACAATACAATCTTATATTTGTGCTCCCAGTCTCCAGATAATCCCCCACTTTCCTCCTCTGCAGCCCAGTTATGATCAGGCTTAAGTTGCATATTGTGTTTTTAGCCAGATTTTGCTGATAAATGCTATCAGCAAGACTGAAATGAAATACAGCAGGTTTAGCTCTTATTACCAGTGTAAAACATGCCTTGCAAGTTTTGTGTGTAATATAGAGACAGTAGTTGCATAAAACCCTTTAATTCACAGAAACTAAATATAGGAATGTTAATGGTTTTGGCTTTTATCCATTGAATGTTCGAAGATCCTTTATTCATATACCTGAAAATATAGACCTTTGATTAACATTCTATGGAGATGTGCCTGAGATACCAGGCCATTTGCCACGTTGTTTCCAGTGTGGATGCAATTTTGAAAGAAAACTGTGCAAAGTCTTACCATTATTTATCAATATCCTCAAACACAAGAGGGTATTGTTTGTGCCATTTTTATGTGCCATTTTTATTCTGAGTTCACATAGATACCTAATCTAAGAAAGATTTACATTATCCATACCCCTACAGAAACTACTGCATTTTCATTAAATAGAAACCATATAAATAAGTGGAGGCCTACAAACCATTCTTTTCAGAACCTGCTGAGTCTGCAGCAAAATGTGAAGGACTAGTACATTAGAAAAATGTATCATTGTCTCAGCTAAGGAGAGAGAGGGGTTAATCATCATTCCTAGAACTCTGGAGTGGAACAAAAGCTTGCAGCCTGACACCAAAATAATATCAGAATGAAAAGTAAAATTGCTTCTAAGGCTAAATTGCTTCATTTGAAAATTGTAGTGATACTGAGAACAATTATGTCACTTAAACTTTTACAATTTTGTTTTTATAAGTCAGTTATAAAACTATCGTGGTTTGAATGCAATTATTTAATAAGGGCATTTGTAATTGTCCAACATAATCAAGTTATGCTTCAATCAGGCTCTTCTCTGAGACTGTATTTTTGTTAGCATCTAAGTCTTTCTTATGATAATATGTACTTTTTGAAACAGCCAAATAAAAACCATTGTTTTCCAGAAAAGTTCTTCCCTCCCCTCATATTGTAAAGCATTTCCCCCACTGCAAACTGAAACTCAGAATTCTTTTTTTTTCCCCTTGTCTTAGAAACTAAACATCTACTCAAAGCATGAGAAGGGAAAACACATTGTTAAACAATAGGGGAAGTAAACGTTGGTTCTTCAAGAGTCATGATAGTGTTGTCAAGAGTGTTTTTCAAGCTGAGACAGGGGCTGGAGCCTGGGGAGCATAGAATGGTGCCCATGAGTTACTTAGCAGGAGCCATGACAATGTTGGTACCACAAGTCACAGATCATGACTTTGATTTTCTAAGAAGGAGGAGGATTAATTGTGGGCTGAGTGTAGGGACACTCAGGCCTCCAAGAGACTGTAGGATTTTAGTTGCTGTGTTGTGCAATTTGTGGGCTATTTGGTACACTTTGGACAGCCTAGAGAGCTATGTTTTCCCTCCAGATTTTAACTGAAGTCTCTGCTACTGCCTTATCCCTGTGTTTTGCCTGGTTTATTCTGATAGTCTGATCTCTTTACTCACTGGCATGACCAAGAGGCTTCTCGTGGAGCTAGGCTCTCAGCTGCTACTTCCTCTCTCCCCATCCTTTTTCTCTTCTGTGAACAGACTCATCCTTACTTTGACCTCTCTTATACATTTTCTTTTTTGCTAAAGATTCTCACCACTTTATAAATGATGTCAACCCTCTTCTCACTCCGCTGTGCATCATGCTGTAAAAGATGATGCTCCTACTTAAAAGCATTCCCTCATTTCAGATCAATCTTCGAGGAAATGGTTAAGTCCTGCCAGTGACTACAAGAGGCTTAGCTTCAGCCATATGGCTTCAGCATAAACTGGAACAGAGATCCCAAGAAAGCCTTCACCATACAGGAGCCAGTGAGTTTGTTGTTTTGAAACCCAAATCTGCTAGTGTATCTTCCCAGCTTAAAACCAGCTCATGGCATTCCCTCATTTTAGGGGATGAGTCAAATGTCCTGTGTTCTCTCTCCCATCTAATTCTTGAGTTTTTCTCACATCGCTTTTTCTTCTACTCTTTGTTCCAGCCAAATGGGCCTTCTCTCCAGATTATCTACTTCCTCCTCCAGCCCAAGGCGTGTCTGCTTGCTGTTCCCTCTACTTCTGATGCTTTCCCATCCCAGCCCAGCCCAGACCCCATATTTCTTACCAGGCCAAGTCTTACTCATTCCTCTTTCCCCTTTCAGACCAAACATGACTGTGGGAAAACCAACACTGATGCCCTGAATCAAGAAGGTCTCCCTGTTCTATGCTCTTACAAGATGATGGACCTTTTCTTCAAATTATTTATTACCTTTGTAATATTATACTTATTTTTTTCTATTATTTGATTATTATCCATTCCAATGGTCCTTTCTTGAGAATAGGGATTTTATCTTTGCTTTTTCTTATCTCTGTACTCTATAGATACTCAGTTTTAATCTGTTCAATGAATGAACTTTTTGGAGTTCATAGAAATTTTGTCCCAAAAAAGTAAGGCAAGCAAATTTCCTAAACCTGGGTCAAGCAGTGAGGTTTTGAGAGTACCCTTATATCTGTTTGTGTAGAAATATACAATGACAAATTGAAAACAGCCTAACCATCAACAGAAGAACAAATAAATAAATTGCACTAAGGAAATAAACTAGAGAATAAGAACATAGAAGATGCTCAGTAGTTAATACGAAAAATAATTGAATTTAATTTCTATTTTGAAATATTCTGTGAAACCAAGTTTGTAAAACAAAACAAAGTCAAACAAGATTTTGAATATCCCAGAGGCCTAATAGAAAGTTGAATATTAAGTAAAATAGGTAAGAATTTTCTAAGACTCTGGCCTTGACTCGAGACAGGGAGACATTAGGCACAGAAATGTTTGATGCATATGGCCTTACTCTTAGCGTAAGCTGCCTCCTTTTTGTGTGTGTATAGAATTGGAGAGTTTTAGAGGCCACTCTTCCCTAAAATATTTCCCTTACTCATTTTGCTGTTGACCTCATATCCACTTTCCTTATTGACTTGAGTCAATGCATTGAAGAGTACTACAAAAACCACAGGATTTTAGAATAACAAAGTCTTATTAGATAAGGAAACTGACACTTGGAAAATTAAGGTAACTTTGGAAGCCTAGCAGTCTGGGAACCACTGTCACCCAGCAGTCTGGGAACCAGAATCCAGAAATTCTCATTCCTGTCCCATTGTTCTGCCCAACGCTCCACACTGTAATGTTATTATCTAGGGGCCATCAATTTAAGCCTGTAGCCTTTGTTAATGCTATGGATTGGATTCATTTAGCTAGGCAGTCACCCAACTGGTACCTGAGTGGAAAAGAAAATATAGAATCCGGTGAGGAGTGGTATACACATACAATGGATTATTATTCAGCCTTAAAAAGAATGAAATTCTGATGCAACATGAATGAACCTCGATGACATTACACTAAGCCAGATACGAAATGACAGTATTGTATGATTACACTGATATGAGGTACCTATAGGAATCACATTGATAGGGAAAGGAAGTTGCATGGTAGTTGTCAGGAGTTGGAGGATGGCAGCCATGGTAAGTTTAGTGTTTAATTGGAACAGAGTTTCAGTTTGGAAGATGAAAATGTCCTGGAGATGGATAGCGGTGATGGTTGCACAACAAGGTGATTGTACTTATTGCCCCTGAACTGTACACTTAAAAATGGTTAAAATGTTAAGTTTTATGTTATGTATGTTTTATCACCATGTTTTAAAGAAATCAGATGAGGAATCATGAATTATGAATTCCAGCTGAGGAAAGCACACTTGATGGGAATTCTAGGCATCTAGAAGGTACTATGAAAATACTAGGTGCTTAAGGTAGGTGGGAAGAGGCCGAAGAGAAGAAATGAGAAAGGCCTATTATCTAAACCAGCATAGTCCACTGGAACTTCCTGCCATGGTGGAAATGGTCTACATCTGTGCTGTGCAGTGTAGCAGCCAGGAGCCACTAGCCACAAGTGGCTGTTGAGCACATGAAATGTGGCTCATGTGCTAAGGAACTGAATTTTTAACTTAATTTGATTTTAACTAACTTACATTTAAATAGCACAGGTCTAGACTTCCTATTGTTGGTGATTTCAGTAAAAGTACTTGTATTTCTGCTTCTTCTGGCTCACTTTCTTAAGTTCAAGCACTAGTCACTCATTCCTTCAGTCGCTGTTAGGAGGTATTCTCCATCTCTTGTGTGCTAGATTCTTGCTAGGCAATTGGGTAGTAGGGAGCAACGGGAATGCTCTACCCTGCTGGTAGGAGTATCAATAAGTATAACTCCTGCAAGAAAGAAGGTGACGGGATGTCTTGAGGTGAAAGATGTTCATATCCTTTGACCCAGTGTATACTCTAGAGAAACTCTCATAGCTGCTCAAGGAAGCATGGACATGCAAAATCAGAAAAGGCCTATCAAGCAATGAAGGAAGAGATAAATTGAGCTATGCTCATAAAACAATACTATGCAATAGTTAAAATTAATGAATGAGTCCCGCATCTACCTATGTGGCTAAATTCCAGAAACAATAGCAAGCAAAAAGAAAATTTCAGTTGCAGAACGATATACACAGGATGATATCATCATTTTTAAAAACTTATTTTAAAAACCCTGCATTATTGTTTATAGATGCATATGTATGTAATAAATGTAAAAACACACATGGGTGAAGGGACAGCACATCCCTGGTGATGGATACTTCTGGAAAGAGAGGGAATGGAATGGGAAAAGGGACACAGAGGTTTTCAACCCATCTGCAATATTCTATTATTAAAAAAGGTCTTTTTTATATGACAGAACCAGAAAGTGGATCCATTGGTGTTCATTATATTCTTTGCTATACTTTTATGAATAGTTGAAATACTTCATGATAAAAAGGATGCAGATGAATGGCCCTCCTGCTAAGAAGCACTCAGATTATAGGGGCATTATAAGTACAGTAAAAATGGCAATAATATATTAAAAGTGTTAATAGGGGCATGGGGTGTATGAGGTGGGAAGGAAAATAGAGGAAGATGGAACTAACCCTGTCTCAAAGAGTCAGGAGGAGCCAAGGAAGACTTCACCAGATAGTTACACTCAAGTGCATTTTCTACGGATATGTAGAAGTTTAGTTGGGAGAAAAACAGTGATATTTATTGGAGACTAAGAAGACAGTTTGTAGAAAGAGTGAGAGACTTCATTGGAGTCTAGAGCTGACAGGGTAGAGGGAATAGCTGATGAAACAGATTAGAGTTGACTAAGGCAAAGTTCTGCCATCCAAGCGTGTGTGTGTGTGTTTTGGGGATGTGAGGGGGCAAAGCCAGAGGGGAGAATGAATGAGAACACAGCTAGGGAGACCCATGGCCTTATAATTGTCTAAGTGAGAGGTTATAAGAGCCTGGGGCAGGAGTGGGTGGTGTCCAGGTAGACTCTATGGGACTTGATGACTGTGGGACTATACAAGGTTCTTATCTTAAATGACTTTGGCTGATGATGACACTGACCTAGAAGGTAATATAGAAGATGGAGAAGAAGCAAGGTTTCCTCAACCTTAGGAGTGAAAGGAGGAGAGGTGAGAAGATAATGAGTTTGATTTGGGATGTGCTAACTTTGAAACCTCTCCAGGTAGAGATGTCCAGAAGGGAGCTATGGGAAGAAGCAGCATAGAGATAACAACTGGAGTAGATAACGCAGGCAAAAAGCAGTCTGTAAAATGAGAAAGGAAGATTTCACTGGACAGCTAAGAAGTTGGATCATGCTGTAGGCACGCTAAGCTCTTCCTCCCAGAGACATGTCATGTTTTGGCAGAAGAATCTGAAGACTTCTAATTCAACAGCAACAAAGAAAAGAGGACTGAACCAAGGAATCATGCTCCAGGGTTTGGCATCTACCCTTAGCAAACTAATGTAGCAATGAACACACAAACTTTATAGTTAAACTGACATACACTCAATGCATTTGCCATTAAACTTTCATTCCCCACTTAGTAGGTGTAAAGTTGGGCAAATCACCACACCTCTCTGAGCCTCAGTTTCTTCTTCTGGCAATGGGGATGATACCTTACAAGTTTGTGGTGAGGATAAAGTAGAATAATGTTGGTAAAATATTGAATACATATTAAGTGCTTTCTCCTTTTTTTAGCTCTTACCATTGTGAATGCCTACACTTGTCTAAGTACATTTTATTTAACTAATTACTTTTTCCTCAAAATACAAAGTACTCCTGACCATAGAATTTGTCAATTACTTGAAAACAGGGGCCATATCTTACATGTTCATCAGTCAGGTCCGCATTGAACATTACTATTTTCCTAACAAGCTGTAGACTACCAATAACATGTAGCACAACGTTAGGTACATTGTAGGTAAGCAATAAATAAATGCCTTCTGAAGTGTACTGTAGTATAGCCAATAAAAATAAGCATAAAATTTTTTATGATTCAGCTTCATATGTAATCACTTGGTAACAACCTTGTTAAGCCTAACAACATGCGTAGGCAATAAGTATATCATTTTATAAGGAAAGGAAAATAGAGGTTATTTGTTCAAGTCATAGAAAAAAAATTACCTCAGGGCCAGAAATAGACAGAAGTTAATCTAATGGTCAGTAAACATGGGGAAATCTCCCAGTAGTATTTCAGTTATGGGCCCAGTGAGACATGAACAAACCATCCCTTAGGATTTCTAATGCAAAAGAACAAATATAAAAATAGAAGACTGCTTTTCGCATAGTTAGTACCAAGTTCTCCAATCAAATTCTGCACAGCAACTGGAGGAGAGGTTCTCAGATTAAGGAAGAAGTGTGATTGGCTTGGAGGGATCCTATCTGGATTCAAGGAAAGTAACAATACAAATTATGGGATGGATCCACATCCTCGAGGTACGTTTTTATGTCTGTGCAGAAAAGTAAGATGACAGCATAAAGGGTCACCAAATAGGAAAAGAGATATGGTTTAATTTTTATCTTTGTGATTCTCTGTTTATATTCATTATGGAAAAATCAGGGTTTAAGTCAGAGTTTAAGGTGGGCCAAGACTTCCATCTTAGGGTTTAAGAAGCTTTGCTGGTTCAGAAGTGAGGCTGGTGTATTGGTGAAAAGCAACCAAAGAGAAGGAGAAGTGAGAAGACAAAGTAGAAAAGAAGAGAGAGGTGGTCAAAGGGGTAAGAATTTGAGTCAGAGATATCTGTGGTATGCTCAGGTCAGAAGTTAGAACAAGAATAAAGTCAGAGACTCACTTCCTGAGTAGACAGACTTGTGGGGGAAAGAGTTCCAGAACTCTCCCTGTTCATAAAATGCATCTATTGTAAATTCATGTACACAGTGGACATCCTTTATAATATTATTTCTGCTTCTGAAAAAAATCTATCTCTGTTGACCTGAGATATGGAGGTGCTGGTAGGGGTTTGAGGGATGGCAGGATAGACAATTATGTAGTCAGCAAGCTGAGGTCAAAACCTGAAAAGTCAAGATGTCAGTGAGAGGCAGCAGGAGGAATTTCTCCCAGGAAACAGATAACACAAATAGTCTTTTTGTGTTGTGGGTAAATTTTGACCCCTAGAATATGTTCAACTCCTAACCCTCAGTACCTCTGAATGTGACTGTTTTTGGAAATAGGGTATTTGCTGATGTAATTAACTTAAGATGAAGTAATAATGGATTAGGGCTTCTAAGGTATCCTTATAAGAAGAAGTGTAAAACTTGGACACACAGATATACCCAAGGAATAAGGTCACATGAAGTTAGAGGCAGAGGCTGGAATACACGGCTTCAAGGAACGCTCCTGGCAAGCAATCACCAGAAACTAGGAAGAGGCAAAGATAGATTCATCCCTAGAACCTGATGAGGACACATGGCATTTCCAAAACTGTGATTTTGAACCTCTAGACTACAACCTGTAGACTACCACAACCTTCTACTACAACCTGTAGAACTGTAAGGAAATAAATTTCTGTTGTTTTAAGCCAACCAGATTGTAGTAATTTGTTATGGTGGCACTAGGAACCCAATACACCTTGCTGTCTGAAGGACTTTCAGCTGTGTGGTTGCCAGGTTTATGAGTCAACTGAGATGCAGACTTTCACAGTCCACGTCCTCAATCCATGTCGCTGGCAAGACACTCCCCTCAAGCCTCACCCTTCGATCCCACCAGGCCACGGATCAGTTTGGTGAGAGTGCTGGTCCTCAGAGACTCTAGCATGACCAGAGACTTCAGGCCTGGCCTTCTGGGACACATCTTTTCTGGGTTCTAAGGGCCGAGATTTTTCTCCTTCAGAGCCAAGGGCCCACAAATACCTACATTTCAAATTCTTTCATAGCTTACTACTGTAAGAGAAGGGTATGGTGTTTGGCCAATTAGAAGAGTAAGCATTTAATAAGTAGGAGGTGCTTTAAATCTAGGGAAACCTCCAAGCAGCAAGCACATTTTACAGTCACAGAGATCTTAATGAACACCAATGTCTAGATTGCACCTGCATAAATTGGGTACAGATCCAGGTATAAGTATTTTTTTAAAGGTGTCCAGTATGCAGTCAAGTTGAAAACTTGAACTAGGTGCTGGTCTGGGTGATAAGGAGTCTATCGTGGGTTCACTCAGCTTCTTACAAGGTCATGTAGAAGAAAAGTTATTAAATTATTAGGTAGAAAATTACAGCTGGTTTCTGACAAGGTTCTTTCAGAGCTACCTTTTGTGTTTTAGAACTCATATCCATCTTTGTCCCAAACACAGGATAGTCCTAGTTATCTCTTCCTCATCTCCCACATCAAATCAGTAGCTGAGTTTTCTTGATTCTATAAACTTTTCTCAAATGTACCTTCTCTCTGCATTCCTTTGGCCACTGCCTTAGTTCATGCTTACCATTTCCTGCCTGGGATTCTGACAGCAGCCTAAATGGACCTCTTGTTTGTAGCCTTCCTCACTTCCAATTCATTTTCAAGTTGCCACCAAAATAATCCTTTAAATACACAAGTGTCAATGTTTTACTCTCCTGCTTAAACCCCTTTCACCCCCTTCCATGTCTCCCCTTTTGCCTACAAAGTAACTTCTGGACTGGTCACATGACAAATAGGACTCTCCATAGTTTAGCCCTTGCCTCCTTCTTGACTGTTTCTTCTGGTGCACTTGTTCTGTAGACTTCATTCTTCATCCATAGTTCACCATGCTATTTTCAGCCTCAGTCTTTGCAGATGCTGCTGTGCCTTTGCCTAGTAAGTCCCTCCCTAAATGTAACCTTTGGCTTCCTACAGTATTTCACATTCCTTCTTTGCCAAGAAATCTTCCTAACCCCTACTTCCACTTCTGCTGTCCTATCACCTCTGTGCTTTATAAATATTTTTATTAAGGCCCATCCTGCTGCTTGATAAAATGTTGTAAGGGTTTGTGTCACCTAGATGATGAAATCCTTGAGAGAAGTTCTAAGTCTTACTTCTGCAATCTTAGCCACTAGCAAAATATCAAATGTATATTGAGCCCTCAAGTGTTGAGTGAATTAATGGGAAAACAAGGAAATAAATAAATGAATTTGTCTTCTGGAAGAATAACTGAAATTCAATCCACGAACTTGGTCTCCATGGCTAAAAGGGCAATAAAAGGTGGAAAGTATGGGAGTAGGGAAACATTTAGGAAGAGAATATTTTGCTCAGAGGGAGAGATCATATTGGTTTAGACAAATTAAGCTAAGGAAGTTGTAATAGTTATTCTCTTGCCAAGAGGTAACACTAGTGGGCATTGGTGCAGAAGATAATTGGTTTATCTACTTACTCTAGCAGAAATCAGTTGTGTTTGGATGTGGTTTGGATCTGTTTTTACCCAAATCTCGTGTTCAATTGTAATCCTCAGTGTCAGAGGTGGGGCCTGGTGGGAGGTGATTGGATCATGGGGGCAGTTTCTAATGGTTTAACACCATCCCCCTGGGTGCCGTTTTCATGATATTGAGTGAGTTCTCACGAGAGCTGGTTGTTTAAAAGTGTGTAGCACCTCCCCTGCTTCCTCCTGCTCCGGTTGTGTAAGACATGCCTGCTTCCCCTTTGCATTCTACCATGATTATAAGTTTCCTGAGGCCTCCACAGCTGTGCTTCCTATATAGCCTGTGGAACCATGAGACAACTAAACCTCCTTTCTTTATAAATTACCCAGTCTCAGGCATTTCTTTACACCAATGCCTGAGACTAATGTAGCTTTTAGTTTTTCAGAATGGGTCTTTAAGTTGGGACTTTCCTCATTTTACCAGAATATTTTATTTCACAACCCTGTCATACCAAGGGATACAAACCTTCATAAAAATAGAAGATGTTCTTATAAATATTCAAGTAATTATGGTTACCTGAGATCATGCTTACCATGGTACAAAATAAAGTATTTAGTGAATGCATTAAAACCTGTTTAGTCCATATGCAGTGGCTCACGCCTGTAATCTCAGCACCTTAAGGGCCTGAAGTGGGAGAATAGCTTGAGTCCAGGAGTTCAAGACCAGCCTGGACAACATAGTGAGACCTCGTCTCTACAAAAAATAAAAAACCAGACCGGGCACAGTGGCTCACACCTGTAATCCCAGCACTTTGGGAGGCCGAGGTGGGTGGATCATCTGAGGTCAGGAGTTCAAGACCAGCCTGGCCAACATGGTGAAACCCCATCTCTCTACAAATACAAAAATTAGCACAGTGTGGTGGTGGATGCCTGTAATCCCAGCCAGGAGGCAGAGGTTGCAGTGAGCCAAGATCACACCATTGCACTCCAGCTTGGGTGATGAGCAAAACTCAGTTTCAAAAATTAAAAAATTAAAAAATAATAATAAATCTAGCGATGTGTGATGGCATGCAGCTGTGGTCCCAGCTATTCAGGAGGCTGAGGTGAGAGGATTACTTGAGACCAGAAAGTAGAGGCTACAATAAGCTGTGATTATGCCACTGCACTCCAGCCTGGGCAACAGAATGAGACCCTGTTTCAAAAAAAAAAAAAAAAAAAGCAATGAATAAACAAGCAAACAAAAACCTGTTTAAATACCCAAAAGAGAAGTATCACTGAAGTAGCTAGTTAGGGCTAACTGAAAAGAAGGCATTTTGATAATAAAAAGTCTGTGATGATGGTGGTCTGTTGTCATTAGATGTCTGATAGAAATAGAAATTGAAGAAGACTGAATTCTCATTGTCCCATATATCTTTTCTTTGAAGCTCTTATCACAAGTCTGCATTTACATGTTTAAGCTGTATTTGATTAATATATGTGTTCCTGACTCTGTGATATATGAAGATAAGGAATTATGTCTAGTTGTACTCATTCATCTTCAGTTTTCAATATGGTATCTTGTGTATTATAAACTCTCCAGAACTATTTGTTAAACGAATGTGTTGAGTAAATAGTTCAGTCCTTTAAACATTGCCTCTGGACAGATTATACAATGAAGGTGTCTCCTGATCTTACAGGATCTTATAGACCTACTCCTGATCCAGAAGCCCTTGGAATCTTTTCTCCATTCTGTGCCTCATCTGTGCTACTCACATTGTCCCAGTGAGTAGCCTGTGAAAGACACAAAATTATTGATTGCAGAAGCTTGAGAGGTACAGGATCTGAAAGTACAATTAGGTAAGGTTGAGGAGCAGCATATTTAACACCCACTGGATAGACTATTAAGCTATTTAGTGGACATAAGCATGGAATGGTTTATATCAGCTTCTAATACAATCTCAGTTGCCAAAAAGTATTTTTCCAGGGCATTTTTCTGTTATTCAAGAATGTATGATAAATAAAGAACTTTGAAGATTGAAACTCGGTTCAATTCAGTGGTAAGACTGCCCGTGTTACAATGTTAGAAGTATCAACATTTACCAAGAATAAACATTGTAGATCCTGGTAGAGAGGGAATGAACCAGAGGCAAACAGGTTATTTAAAGATCTTCAGATGTTAGCAGCCTTGGACTACCAAAAAACGTTGTAATTCTGATGCTGGGGAATGCAGTCATAATGGAGAAGTAGGATAAGAACTGTTTGAGTTAATCAATGAGTCTAGAATGTACTGGACCACCTTAGGCTTTAAGTCATCGGAGGGTAGAGGTCTTGTGGGGTCTAATTGGATGCCCAGCAGGCCGATGCTGTGTTTCAGAAACTGGACTTTTAACTGGTTGGGTAAATACTTCTCCAGCCTGTCTTGTACTGCTTGTACTACTGAGGGTTAACCAAAACCATGTAGACATGCACAATATATTGGGCCAGGTCCTGAAAGTAAATCAAGATAATATTAAAGGGATCCTTTATAAATTGATGGAGGGAGGTCAGTCTATTGTATCATTCCTAATGTCATTCTAACCACAATAACTGTACACTCTGCAAAGGTAGCTTTGCTTTTTCACTCTCACACTGGATTCCAACTAGTTTGTGTGCCTTGCAGAAGTTGTTTGGTGTAGATGCTTAATGTACATTATTCATCTTATAAACTGGGGAGCATTTATAGATAGTGATAGTGTTGAGAACTGTTAGCCTTTTTGTAACCTCATTTTCCCACTTTTATATTACATAAGAAGAATTAAAACCAAAGGAGGGGAGAGAGAAGAGCAAATAAGCCTTCATTGTAAGTCTGCTTCAATGAACTTCAAGACTTGTTTTGTATATGGCTTTTTTTCCTCCTAGATAACTACCAGATATTTACCCTGGCTTACAGAATTATGCTAAGCTTTTTGTATATATTACCTCATTTAATCTTCACAATACATCTCTGAGAAGTGTCAGTAGTGGCTCCACTATATAGATGAGGAAACTTTGGAATTTGCTAATTGGCCATAGAGTCAGTTTCATAAGGAGATATAAAAGATATGCTAGGATCCCTATCAATCTTGGTACTATGGTTGTGGTACTATGGTACTAGGTCATATGGAAAACATGACCTAGAATTCAAAATGAATCCAGAATAAATCCCAGACCAGCTTTTGCCTGTATAGATGGATCAGTAAGAGCTGGGGTAGGAGGGTAATCATGGGTAATTTTTTTAAGAGACAGGGTCCAGGGGAATCTCCAAGATGGCCGAATAGACACAACTCTGGTGCACAACACCCAGCGAGAGAGACACAGAAATCCAGAGATCTCCTAGCTCCAACCGAGGTACCAAGGGCATTACAGTGGGTCTGGTCTTAGGGTGAGCAAAGCCCAGGCAAGGCAGAGCGAGGTGGGGATGGGTACTGCTTCACCCAGAAAGTGCACCTGACTGGTGAGTCGGAGGCTCCCCCTCTGGCACTCCAGTCTGGTTACAGCACTTCCCCCAAAACCTCAGCAATACACAGAACAGGGGATCTTTGCCAGTCAAGTGCCAGGAATTACAAGCGTGGAGTTGAATAATCAGGATGGTGTCCCAGATTGGCACATAGACCTAAACAGACGGATAAGCCCAAAAGGCGGCCAGGAGAGCCTGTAGACCGAGCTATTGCCCCCTCCCCCTGCCCGGAGAGAGAGGGAGCTGTAAGCAGGAGGACAGACAGAGCAGCTTGGTGGGCCCCTACCCCATGAGCGGAGAGAGAGGAAGCTGAAAGGGGGAGACAGCTGGGTGTGGCTGGGCGGGTCCCTACCCTCCCCCACAAACTCCAGAGGGCTGAAGCTCTGACTCTAGTGGGTTATGCAACCAGTGCCACAGTCTGAACTGAACCCTGAATGATCCAGCCTAGTGGAGGAAGGGCACAACCCACCATCAGAAGGGCGGGACTGGGCTACATGTTTTAACAAAAAACACAGGAAGCCTACGTAGCAACAGGACAGCATTCTTGACCAACCAGCAGTGCCTACAGGTCAGCGGAAGAGGTGGGTCTGATCTCCCAGTATAAACAAAAAAGACACAGGACGCTTCCCTAGTAACCTGAAGGAGTCCCTAGAAACACAGTAGCGCCTCGACAGGCAGAAAAGCGACCTCATCAAGCAGCTCCCTGACACCACAGCCAGGTAAATCCACAAAGATGGGAAAAAAACAGTGCAAAAAAGAGGAAACCATCAAAGACCAGAACACCTCTTCTCCTTCAAGGGATCACAACTCCTCAACAACATAGGAACACAATGTGACCGAGAATGAGTGCGATGAATTGATAGAAACAGGCTTCAGAAGGTGGATAATAACAAACTTTTCTGAGCTAAAGGAACACGTTCTAACTCAATGCAAAGAAACCAAAAAACTTGAAAAAAGGTTAGACGAAATGCTAACTAGAATAACCAGCTTAGAGAAGAATGTAAACGATTTGATGGAGTTGAAAAACACAGCACGAGAACTAGGTGAAGCAAACACAAGTTTTAATAGTCAAATCAACCAAGCAGAAGAAAGGATATCAGAGATTGAAGATCAGCTCAATGAAATAAAAGGACAATGCAAGACAAGAGAAAAAAGAGGGAAAAGAAGTGAACAAAGCCTCCAAGAAATATGGGATTATGTGAAAAGACCTAATCTGCACTTGATCAGTGTACCTGAATATGATGGGGAGAATGAATCCAACCTGGAAAACATGCTCCAGGATATTATCCAGGAGAACTTCCCAAGCCTAGCAAGATAGTCCAACATTCAAATTCAAGAAATACAGAGAGCTCCACAAAGATATTCCTCAAGAAGAGCAACCTCAAGGCACATAATCGTCAGATTCACCAGGGTTGAAATGAAGGAAAAAATGCTAAGGGCAGCCAGAGAGAAAGGTCAGGTTACCCACAGAGGGAAGCCAATCAGAATCACAGCAGATCTCTCGGCAGAAACCCTACAAGCCAGAAGACAGTGGGGCCAATATTCAACATCCTTAAGGAAAAGAACTTTCAACCCAGAATTTCATATCCAGCCAAACTAAGCTTCATAAGTGAAGGAGAAATAAAACCCTTTATGGACAAGCAATTACTGAGAGATTTTGTCACCACCAGACCTGCCCTACAAGAGCTCCTGAAAGAAACACTAAACATGGAAAGGAACAAGTACCAGCCACTGCAAAAGCAAACCAGTTCGCAAAGACCAAAAATGCAATGAAGAAAATGAGTCAACTAACGGGAAAGGAAACCAGCCAGTAACAAAATGGCAGGATCAAATTCACACATAACAATATTAACATTGAATGTAAACAGCCTAAACGCCTCAATCAAAAGACACAGACTGGCAAATTGGATAAAAAGTCAAGACACATCATGTGCTGTATTCAGGAAACCCATCTCACATACAAAGACACAAAGACTCAAAATAAAGGGATGGAAAAAGATTTACAAAACAAATGGAGAACAAAAAAAATCAGAGGTTGCAATCCTAATCTCTGATAAAATGGACTTCAAACCAACAAAGATCAAAAGAGACAAAGAAGGACACTGCATAATGGTAAAAGATCAATCCAACAAGAAGAGCTAACTACCCTAAATATATACGCACCCAACACAGAGCACCCAGATACATAAAGCAAGTTCTTAATGACATAAAACGAGATTTAGACTCCCACACAATAATAGTGGGAGACTTCAACACTCCACTGTCAATATTAGACAGATCAATGAGACAGAAAATTAACAAGGACATCCAGGACTCGAATGCAGAGCTGGACCAAGTGGACCTAATAGACATATACAGAACGCTCCACCCCAAATCCATAGAATATGCATTTTTCTCAGAACCACATTGCACTTACTCTAAAACTGACCACATCATTGGAAACAAATCACTCCTCAGCAAATGCAGAAGAATAGAAATCATCACAAACAGTCTATCAGACCACAGCACAATCAGACTAGAACTCAGGATTAAGAAACACACTCAAACCCACACAAGCACTTGGAAGCTGAACAACTTGCTACTGAGTGTCGACTGGATAAACAATGAAATGAAGGCAGAAATAAAGATGCTCTTTGAAACCAATCAGAATGAAGACACAACTTACCGGAATCTCTGGGACACCTTTAAAGCAGTGTCAAGAGGGAAATTTATAGCAATAAATGCCCACATGAGAAATAAGGAAAGATCTAAAATTGACACCCTATCATCAAAATTGAAAGAACTACAGGAGGAAGATCAAAAAAACTCAAAAGCTAGCAGAAGGCAAGAAACAACTAAGATCGGAGCCGAAATGAAGGAGATAGAGACACAAAAAAACCCTTCAAAAAAATCAATAAATCCAGGAGCTCGTTTTTTGAAAAGATCAACAAAATAGACCACTAGCCAGACTAATAAAAAAGGAAAGAGAGAAGAATCAAATAGATGCAATTAAAAAAAGATAAAGGGGATATCACCACTGATCCCACAGAAATACAAACCACCATCAGAGATTACTAAAAATAGCTCTATGCACATAAACCAGTAAACCAGGAAGAAATGGATACATTCCTGGACACTTGTACTCTACCAAGACTAAACTGGGAGGAAGTTGAAACTCTATAGGCCTATAACAAGGGGTGAAGTAGAGGCAGCAATCAGTAGCCTACCAACCAGAAAACGTCCAGGTCCAGACGGGTTCACAGGCAAATTCTACCAGATGTACAAAGAGGAGTTGGCTCCATTCCTTCTAAAACTGTATCAAACAATACAAAAGGAGGGAATCCTCCCTAACTCATTTTATGAAACCAACATCATCCTGATTGATACCAAAACCAGGCAGAGACTCAACTAAAAAAGAAAACTTCAGGCAGATATCCATGATGAGCATTGATGGAAAAATCAATTAAATACTGGCAAACCGATTGCAACAGCACATCAAAAAGTTTATCCATCACGATCAAGTAGGCTTCATCCTGGGGATGCAAGGCTGGTTCAACATACGCAAATCCATAAACGTAATCCATCACATAAATGGAACCAAAGACAAAAACCACATGATTATCTCAATAGATGCAGAGAAGGCCTTCAACAAAATTCAACAGCCCTTCATGCTAAAAACTCTCAATAAACTAGGTATCGATGGAACATATCATAAAATGATAAAAGCCATTTATGACAGACCTACAGCCAATATCATACTGAATGGGCAAAAACTGGAAGCATTCCCTTTGAAATCTGGCACTAGACAAGGATGCCCTCTCTCACCACTCCTATTCAATATTGTATTGGAAGTTCTAGCCACAGCAATCAGGCAAGAAAAAGAAATAAAGAGTATTCAAATAGGAAAGGAGAAAGTCATACTGTCTCTATTTGCAGATGACATGATTGTATATCTAGAAAACTCCCATCGTCTCAGCCCAAAACCTTCTCAAACTGATAAGCAACTTCAGCAAAGTCTCAGGATATAAAATCAATGTGCAGAAATCACAAGAATTCCCATATACCAGTAACAGAAAAACAGAGAGTCAAATCAAGGGCGAACTCTATTCACAATTACTACAAAGAGAATAAAATACCTAGGAATACAACTAACAAAGGATGTAAAGGACCTCTTCAAGGAGAACTACAAACCACTGCTCAAGGAAATAAGAGAGGACACAAACAGATGGAAAAACATTCCATGCTTATGGTTAGGAAGAATTAATATTGTGAAAATGGCCATACTGCCCAAAGTAATCTATAGATTGAATGCTATCCCCATCAAGCTACCAATGACCTTCTTCACAGAACTGGAAAAAGCCACTTTAAACTTCATATGGAATCACAAGAGAGCCTGCATACCCAAGACAATCCTAAGCAAAAAGAACAAAGTCGGAGGCATCACACTGCCGGACTTCAAACTATACTACAAGGCTACAGTAATCAAAAGAGCATGGTACTGGTACCAAAACAGAGACATAGACCAATGGAACAGAACAGAGGCCCCAGAAGCAACACCACACATCTACAACCATCTCATCTTTGACAAACCTCACAAAAACAAGCAGTGGGGAAAGGACTCCATGTTTAATAAATGGTGTTGAGAAAACTGGCTAGCAATGTGCAGAAAGCAGAAACTGGACTCCTTCCTGACACCTTACCCTAAAATTAACTCCGGATGGATTAAAGATTTAAACGTAAAACTTAACACCATAAAAACACTAGAAGAAAATTGTAGGCAAAACCATCCAGGACATAGTCATAGGCAAGGACGTCATGACTAAAACACCAAAAGCAATGGCAACAAAAACCAAGATAGACAAATGGGATCTAATTAAAATTCAGAGCTTCTGTACAGCAAAAGAAACCATCATTAGAGTTAACCAGCAACCAACAGAATGGCAAAAAATTTTTGCAATCTACCCATCTGACAAGGGGCTAATATCCAGGATCTACAAAGAACTAAAACAGATATACAAGAAAAAAACAAACAACCCCATTCAAAAGTGGACGAAGGATATGAACAGACACTTTTCAAGACATATAAGAGGCCAACAAACATATGAAAAAATGCTCATCATCACTAGTCATTAGAGTAATGCAAATCAAAACCACATTGAGATACCATCTCATGCCAGTTAGAATGGTGATCATTAAAAAATCTGCACACAACAGATGCCAGAGAGGATGTGGAGAAATAGGAACACTCCTACACAGTTGGTGGAAGTGTAAATTAGTTCAACCATTGTGGAAGACAGTGTGGCGATTTCTTAAGGATCTAGAAATAGAAATTCCATTTGGCCCAGCAATCCCATTATTAGGTATATACCCAAAGAACTATAAATCGTTCTGCTATAAAGACGCATGCACACGTATGTTCATTGCAGCCCTGTGTACCATAGCAAAGACCTGGAACCAACCCAAATGCCCATCAATGATAGACTGGGCAAAGAAAATGTGATACATATACACCATGGAATACTACACAGCCATAAAAAATGAGTTTGTGTCCTTTGTAGAGACTTGGATGAATCTGGAAGCCAGCATTCTGTACAAACTGACACAAGAACAGAAAACCAAACACTGTACGTTCTCGCTCATAGGTGGGTGTTGAACAGTGAGAACCTGTGGACTCAGGAAGAGGAGCATCACACACTGGGGGCAGTTGAGGTGGGGTAGGGGAGGGTAAGCAGGGGGTGGGGGGGGGTGGGGAGGGATAACATGGGGAGAAATGCTGGATATAGTATATACCTAAAGTAAAATAAAAAGTTAAAAAAAAAAAGAGACAGGGTCTTGCAACTTTGCCCAGGCTGACCTTGAACTCCTGGGCTCAAGCAATCATTCCCCTTCAGCCTCACAAGTAGCTTGGACTACAAGCCTGCATCATTGTGCCCAGAAATAGATAATATTAATAACAGCATACAGATATGAAAGTCAGTTTTCAGGAATGCAATGCCATGCCATAGGGTTCAAATTACCAAGTGAGAGTGCAAATCCAAGGAAAACTGGGAAGACAGGGATTTAGTGACACAGTTCTCTCTTGTTCATTCTTGGTGATCATCACTAGATTCTGGTCTTACAAGACTGGCCAGATGAGGAGTATGATTTCTATAAGAAATCAGAGATCTGAGAATGAAGGTACTCTCTAAGTCAATGACCCTGCATCAGAATTTCCCCACCTCAGATCCCCCAAGTCAGAATCTCTGAAAATATCATGTGGACATATGAATAGGGTAAAGGATGACAGAAGTGTTCATACATATTAACATCCTTAAAAGCATCTAATCAACTGCATGCCCACTTAGAAAACAAAAAGACCAAAGGCATATTTTTGTAGGTATTCTATAGTTATGGGTATTGTAAATAAACATGTTTATTGGGGGTACTCATCATTTGTCTGTTTTGTAAAATCTATAGTTCTGAAGTGATTGGCTGCCATTGCATTTTCTCCTCTTTTACTTAAATTATGACCAGAATAATTAATGAATGAGGCTAATCTAGGAAGCTGGTAAAAGGGGGCTGAAAGAGGGGCATTAGATCAGTGGAATTGTTGAGTGCCTTAAATCTCAAAGCCTTCTGGAGAATACAACTCACTTTAAATCTTCCCTTTCAGAAGGCATAAAATTCAGAGAGGATAAGATGTGTGCATTTGATAGATGCCAGTGTTTACCTTAAGACTGAAGTTCTGTTTCCTTTATGCTCATGTTGTACCAGGAACAACCTCAGAATTTTTAAACACACTGTAGTCTGCTTCTGCGGCTCTCTGTTTATTCAGTATTGCTTTAGAATTGTTAAGATCCCTGTCTGGAAGGAGTCATTCTGCTTCTCAGATAATATTTTAAAAAATGTCAGAAATATCAACTAAAGACATGAGTTTTTTCAAACAGAAGAAAAACCTGATTGTATATGTTCAAATGAACTGATTTGGAAGCAGGAAGTAAATTTCAGAACTATATAAATAAGTTAGAAAAGCTTAAAAATATTATCAGCCTGGAATTCACCTAAAATTTGTTATAAAGTCCTTTTGGACAGCATATCTTTTTGAAGGAATACTGGCTAAAAATTTAACATGGGTCTTTCAGTGGTGGTATTATATATAACATTGGTCTTTCAGTGGTGATGTTATATATAACAACTCATTTCTTATTTTTGCCATTGACTTAATCTAGAGCAGTGTTTCTCAAACAATTTTCCTTTGCAACATGCCAAACTTAGATTTTTCAACTTCTAAAATCCAGCAACAGATATTTTTTCACTCTGAATAATAATAAAAAAAACCTCAAGTACTTTTTTGTTTATTTACAGGTATTATTTATCTGCTCATAAATGCTGATAGTCAAGAACAAAATGAAAAAGTCACAAGATATTGAAAACAAACATCCTTAGGAGCAGCTGATCCTGGTGTGCCAAGTTGGCTTCTTTGAGATGTGAAATTATGATTCTTCATCATATTGCGTAAGTCAAATGTCACCTGATATGATAGGAGAAGTGTTCCTATGATACAATTATCATCAGCAGTAGGTAAGAATGTTCTCCAAGGATCATGAGCACCTACAGGAGCACACTCATACCAAGAATTTGAGAATTACTGATTTTGAGAACTCATTGCCCTTAATCACAAGGTCTCCCTTTGTCATTTTTGTTATGCATATGCCCTCTGACCCAGTTTTCTGACTTCTGTCTATTATATCCACTGAACAAAAAAATTTTAAATACATGCACAAGATGTTTATTATAGCATTGTTTTTAATATTTAAAAATTGTGGTCAGGTACTGTGGCTCATACCTGCGATCCCAGCACTTTGGGAGGCCAAGGTGGAAGGATCACTTGAACCCAGGAGTTCAAGACCATTCTGAGAAACATGGTGAGACCTTGGTCTCTACAAAAAATTTAAAAGTTAGCCACCCTTAGCTGCTCGGGAGGCTGAGGTGGGAGGACCACTTGAGCCTCAGAGGTCAAGACTGCAGTGAGCTGTGTTCATGCCACTGAACTCAAGCCTGGGCAACAGAGCAAACCCTGTCTCAAAAAATAAACAAACAAATGAAGAAAAATTGCATACAACTCAAACATATGAGAATGTTTGGGTAAATCTTAGAATATTCACATAGTAGTTTTACAAAACAAGATTGCACTATTTATATTGATATGAATGATCATCAAGACATAGATAAATAAATAAAAGTAAGCTGAAGAATAATCCATATATATGATCCCTTTATATGCTGTATTTGGTACACATGGGGCAAGTGGTAGGAAATGAAGGGGGTCTTAGAAAAAGTTCAGAGATGTCACACACCAGACTCTTGGTGGGAGGGTGAAGTTGCAAGGATGAAGGAGAACCTGAACTTTTTAATCTACATACTTCTGTGTTGTTTAAATGTATTCATAAATCATTTGTGTGCCTAAAAAAGAGAAATCACGTGCTTATAAAAGCACATGACGAAATTTCTTTTCTTTAGAATTTAGTGCCAGAAAAACTTGCATTCAAATAAGAATTTGTTTGTTTTTCTTCAATTCTAATGGAAATAATTCAAGAATGTTTCCCTTTTAATTCTGCCTTTCAGGAAGCCCAGAATCAAAATGGACACTCAGTTGGAGCAGCCGCACTAGCCTGCCAGGTTAGCAGGTTTGCTACCACCTCTTTCTACAGATCCCATTTGCAATTTTCTAGGTTTACATTATCAAACTAATTTTCTATATAATCTTCGTTATAAGCCTCTTCAGATGTTTTTAAAAAGAAATGAGGAATACATCAATGGATAAACAATCAAATGATTATTTTCATTGAGTTGGAAAGTCATTTCACATTTCAGAATGGCTGTTAGTGACAGTTGACTTCTACCTAAATGTAACTCAATATTAGACATTCTTATTCTATAACATGTAACTCATACCTTAACAAAAATAATTAGTGGGCTCCAGAATCCACAGAAAAATATATTCAGGATTTTGCTTTTCCCCCACTGTACTGTCTGAGGTGGTTGTTTAGGTCTAGTGAGCTACTAAAGTTAATTATACCCAAAGGAAATACACAGACCTCAGGGATTTGATGGCAATGTATCTATTTATTGAGGTCCTCTGTGTGTGAAGTAAAATAGTCCTTAAAAAAGATAAAATGGAAAGACCCCAGTACAGATTTATACAAGCAAGTAAAAAAATAGTCTGCTTCAAATAGTAAAGTTTAAAAACTGTGCATTCTATAGAATACTGACAATCACAGGCTCAGGCTCACGCTTCCCCACCCATTTCCATCCCACACACTTGTGTAAAGCATCCTGTTTTACAGGTTTCAAGCGTGGCTCCATCCTTGCTTTAAAAAAACAGAAAACCAAACCACTTTTGGTACATTTTGGTGTGTTCTTTATTTTGAATGTCTTTTGAAACACATCCTTCTATGTTCCAGAAATAAACTGGCAGCTCCCTCTCTTGTCCTGGTGAAACTTCTCACTGGTCAGTTCCCCATGCAAACAAAGCCATGAGAGAAGTGTTTTAGACAAGCCTTTTCCCAGCTAATGGCTTGAATGTGCTCTGGGAATGCTAACATGATTTTTTAATTAACATTAATTCTGCTTAGCTTCAACTATGAAAGAAATGGGGTTTCTTCAAACACCAATTAACAAAGCAAACCCCAATAAAGGGAAAATACTGGCTCCCCACCTCCAGCCCCCAACAGGAAATTCCCCCCTGTTAAGTTTTCCCCAAGGTCTCTATAAACTTTTTCTGATGAACTTGGTAAAGCCTTAATGAGAATGAATCAGCACAGATTTTCCATCATATAAACAGAAATACTTAATTTCATGCAAGGGGACAGCGTGCTGGATTCTGCCTAGCCCACCACACAATATTTTCAGTTTTTCCTCCTTCCTAGTAATTTATTTCTCATAGTATTTTCATTACCCTCAGAGTTTCCCAAACCTGAGGACTGTACCTCAACATCATAGATGAAACAAAAAGACCTAAGCCCTTAGCTCATTGCTGACTCTATTTTCTTACTTGAAGCAGACGGAAAATATTTTCCCTCTTTGTGTTTGCTCAGAATAAATTTCCCTGCATGGGCCACTCCTAGGACCCAGAGGGACAATCATACTTCCAGACATGCCCAGAGGGCAAAGCAACACATCCAAAGATCCCACTACGACAACCTTTCTCACATCATATTCAGAAAAACACAAGATGTTATTCTGTGTACTACTCAAAAAGGGTTTTGTGGTCAAATAAACTTGGGAAGTGCTTCAAACTATATTTATTTGGAGATTCACAAAGCATGTCAACCTGTTAAAGGCTCTGAAAACCTTGTAATTAGAAAATCTAAGTAACTTTGCTTAACCCTATTTATTTTTCTGACTGATTTAATCACAACACCTTTCTTCATGGAATATGACCATTCCACAAATCACTTTAAAAATAAGAAGGAAGTGAATAGTTACTAAGCACCAGCCATGTGCATTGATTATTTCAGTTAATCATCCTAACAGTTCTATTAGTATTATTATCCCCATTTTACAGGTTAAAAAAATGCTGAAGTTCAAAATGTTTTTAAAACATGTCCAGCTTTACATACATAATACATTAATGCAGCTAGCATTCAAATCCAGCTCCAAGACAGTAACTCAGATGGGTGAGGAGGTTTAAAACTATATCACATGAGGAAAAATCAATCATTCTAACTTAATTTTAGCTTAGTCTGATTTGGAGGAGTTTCTGGGGAGAGGAGGCACGATGTGATGATGTCTTTAAATATTTGAAAGTTGGGACTGTCAAGTGAAAACTGGATTATTCAAGCAGCAGGTGGGGTGACTCTACCTTCAGGCTTCCATCCAGGCCTGAAACTATAAGCTTTTGAGCTGTTAAAGATGCACAAAGGAATGGTTCACTGCCACTGGTGACCAGTTATCTTCCCAGAGGCTCACCTCTAAATTCATACAGCTTGGAATTCCATGAAATGTCCTCACAACTTATAAATGTAATAAATGCAACTGAAGAAAAATAGTTTTAAGGCCATCAACACAACACTGTTTTTCAGTCAAACAGAAAGAATCTCAATTACTTTATGATGAAAGAACCAAAGCCTTACTATACCATAATTTGTCATGAAGTAAAATGGCAACATTTTTATTAGGACACATTGCATTAAACTGCTTTCACACTGCTATAAAAATACTCCCAAGACTGGGTAATTTATAAAGGAAATAGGTGTCATTGACACAGTTCTGCATGGCTGCGGAGGCCTCAGGAAACTTAAAATCATAGTGGAAGGAGAAGCAGGCACATCTTACATGGTGGCAGGAGAGAAAGGAGAAAGTGAAGGGGGAAGAACCTCTTATAAAACCAGCAGATCTTATGAGAACTCACTCTCTCTCAGGAGAACAGCATGGGAGAAAACACCCCAGCGATTCAATCACCTCCCTTCCTCGACACATGGAGATTACAGGTCACTCCTTTGACACATGGGGATTATAATTTGAGATGAGATTTAGGTTGGGACACAGAGCCAAACAATATCACCCAGCCAATGGCATTTATTTATAAGAAGTGCTAGAAAGAACCTTATTGGTTCTTTATTGGTCTGTCAAGACATCATCACACGTGATTCTATTCCACAAAAAGTGGTGTTACAATGAGCATTTAAGGCATAAGGGGAGTAAAATTTCAGACTAGCAACATCTGGGAAGCCTTCTTGCATAGTTAATCAGCTAGTTGCAATATTTATAGAAGGCCTTCAGGAAGTACATACACGGAAATATGCCAGATTTGGGCATGGAAGAGAGCTTACAAAGTCAAGTATGTGGAGATACTGATAGAGACAGAGATATATTTTGACCAAGAAGAGAGTAGAAAAATGTGAAAGAATTATATTAAATTAAAAAATACTGCATTTTTATTTTGTATGTGTATAACACCAGTAATATTTTAGCAGAGTATTTAGAGAAAATACCACAAATCATGAAGAGTAATTCTGCATACTGTGCAGGTCTGATTATGATTTTTCTAAAGACCAATGTAGAAATGTATTGACCAATAATCAGCTCCATGAGTTAGGTTTCCCTACAGTCCTAAGTAAACTGCCCTCCACTGTGGTGGCAAAGCTAATAATGCCTATTTACCAGGGTTTTCTGCCTTGCTCCTAGTCTATTAATTAGGGCTGGAAGCAGCGTTTTACTACATCTGTTAGGGAAATCATTCATATACAAAACTATTTTGTATGGTTTTTGTTTGTTTGTTTGTTTGAGATAGAGTCTCACTCTGTCACCCAGGCTGGAGTGCAGTGGTGCAATCATGGCTCACTGCAACCTCTGCTTGTTGGGTTCAAGCAATTCTTCTGCCTCAGCCTCCTGAGTAGCTGGGACTACAGGCATGTGCCACCATGCTCGGCTAATTTTTTGTATTTTTGGCAGAGACAAGGTATCACCATGCTGGCCAGGCTGGTCTCGAACTCCTGACCTTGTGATCTACCTGTCTCAGCCTCCCAGAGTGTTGGGATTACAGGTGTGAGCCACCACTCCCGGCTGGGTTAACTTTTTTAAAGAAAAGCCAAGTGGAACATGCTTTAGATCACTTGGAAGTCATTTATTCATCAAAATTGTGCTGAGAGCCAACTACATGCAGGGCACTTGGGGGATGCAGTGAAGACTAAAAAACAGGTTTGTCTGGAAGAACTCATGCTCCAAAGAAGTAGAGAAAACATTCAGCAGTAACAAGAAAACAAAGTAGTCTGTGGCAATCACTGCAAGAGAAGGAGAGACTAAGTGCAATGGATTTCTGAGGATGGTATTTATTTACCAACGTAATACATGTGTCAGATCTAGACTCAGCAGGCTATCATGGGTTCCCCTTCCATGACATTCTACTCGGCAGACACAAAGGTCTACTTAAATGTTCAGGACAGCAATAAAATCTGAAAAGATAAATAATATTTTTTTACACATTGAAGACATCCTTGATAACATTAAGGATCTTTATGTTTTCATGCTGTAGGTGCAAAAACAAAACAACTTCATATGTAATCCATTCAAAATTATATGGAATAAATTAGTGTCTTGGAATTCTGGTTAATTTCCATTGTTCAGAATGTGAATATTCCCTTAATTTCTTTGCTAATTAATAGGAGTACTTTATAAAATTGATTATGAAAGAAAATAGATGCCTTAAAACCTTAATACTATATAATGGGCAGGCAGAAATAAAAGAATAGGCCCTATTTCCATTTCTACTGCTAAATTCCATTTGGCTTTCTAAATAATTTCCTAAGAAGGAACTAGAGATAAATTACTTTAAAATGGATAGCATGTATGCTGTTTAATTGCCAGGAACTAATAAGTATTTTGAATCAAGTAAGACTGAAGCTTCTTAAAACTCTGTAGCTTAAACTTGTTACATATTTTAAATTAAGAAACATGAAATTTTCTTCAAAAAATAATTTCATGCTCAGAATTACTAAAAACATGAAACATAGAATAATGCTACCTTTTCCTATTGTCTTTTCATTATTTTTTTCTTAAGACATAGGTGACATACCCAAGTGCTTGTCCTTCATCAAATATTTCTATAAGCAGCAGAGCAGAAAGCTCTAATATCTATTCATTCGTAATGTGTCATTCTGAATGTATTAAGGACAACTGACTTCACATGTCATAGGTAATTATAAAAGTCACCTTCAGTTTCAGGTTTTTAAAGCACAGCACCATATACTTTTAATAAGCACATGTATTGATGTCTTTTGACATGTCTGAATCTCTTTTCATCTCTCACTTTTATGGTGGATAAATTGTCTCCATGGTCATTTAATTTAAAAGATTAATTTTCACTGCCAGGTGCAGTGGCTCACGCCTGTAATCCCAACACTCTGGTAGGCCAAGGTGGGTGGACTGCTTGAGTCCAGGAGTTCAAGAACAGTCTGGGCAATATGGCAACACCTTATGTCTATTAAAAATACAAAAATTAGCTGGGTGTGGTGGTGTGTGCCAATAGTCCCAGTTCCTCGAGAGGCTGAGATGAGAGAATCCCCTGAGGCCGGGAGGTTGAGGATTGCACCACTGCACTCCAGCCTGGGAGAGAGGAAGAAAATGACAAAATATATTTTGTCTTATTTTAACTCCTTAACTGGGATGTGCAATAAAATTTTACCGTGTTTTTTTCTTGTAAATGAGAGAGTTTATTTGTGTCCTGAGATTCTGTAACCCAGAATGTTCTGTCCCTAGAAGTAATTTTTAGAGTCTCATCTGAGAAAATAAGAGAGTTGAATAAAGTATAGGTGAAAAATTGAAAGTTGACATATCACAGTCAGACAGCAGGGAGTAGTAGGTAAGAACTTGCTACTCATGAATGTTGTGACTTCTGTGAAGGGTACAGCCAGTTCCGGTGTGAATGGCCAGCGCGGCTTTCTAAGAGTATTAATGGTGGTTCATAGGACTTGCCTGCAGATGAATTCTAGTGGGCTGAGCTGGAATCGCCCAGATAATCTAGGCCTGCAGAGATGTGTGGATCAACACTTCAGATTGAACAGTGCTCTTACTGCTGTTCAAGGGCATGGGTGGGCAACTTCCAGACTGTTTGCAGATTTGGCACATTCATTGGCAGAAGATAGACATTCAGTAGATCATTCACTTTTTAGATATTTAGGTGCCTTCATCACAGGAAAGCTTTCTAATACTTCTGTCATGGAATCCTGACTCCAGAGGCATCTTTGCACTGAACCAATCATCAAGAACTTGTTAGCCTCTGCCTAGCCTCTCAACAGTATGATACATGACTGATCGTGGCTTGTTTCTTGAAATACTTTTTTCTTTGGCTTCCACAATGTTGCATATCCTATTGTCCCTCCTGCTTATTCCTTTGCATGTGCATTTTTCTCTAAACAGCCTTTAAAGACATCGTGATATGTGGTCAAATACATATGATGAACTAAGAAGAAATTAGACAATACAGCTCTATTAGGGTGGGCTAAACTGCTAAAACAAATAGTGCATCCCAAAAATGTACAGTAACTCAAATATAACAGAGGTCTGTTTCTTGTTCATCTAATAGTCCAGAGTAGGAGTTCACAGTTTGCAGACAGCTACCCAACATGGTGATTCAGGCATCCAGTCTCCTGCTACCTCAAAGCTCCACCATAGCCATTACTGTGTCCACTGAAGAAGAGGATAAAAGGCAAATAGGAGGCATAACAAAGGCATTTCTGCTGAAAACCCACTGTTCAGAACTTAGTTATATAACCACACTTAACTGCAAAAGAGACTGAGGACTGACTGTGCTCTAGCCATGTGCCCGGGTAACAAAATGGAGAACAGATTTTAAGAGACTCTCCCACAACACTTCACATGAACTAATGGCATTTGTATACAAAGAAATAACACAACAGAAAAATGAGTATAGGGCATACACATACATACACAAAAATATTACCAAAGCAGAAGTAAGTATGACCAATAAAGAGATATTCAGCATTAGTCATAATCAGGGAAATGCTTAAAATAACAAGAGTATGTGATTGTTAAATATTTGGAAAAGTAATAATACCAAGTACTGGGGAGTATTGAGGGAAACAGACATTCTCATATGTTGCTGATGGAAGTGCACATTATACAACATTTTAAAAACAATTTGCTAACCTGTACTGCAATGTAAACTCATACTTTCATCAGTAATCCAACTTTCGGGAAACTGTTTACTGTGGTCACTGTGATATGCCTCTGGAATCCCACTCAAGCACTAAAGCACAAGTTCGCTCAGCTGCCAGAAGCCTTGCATGCTGATGCCCCACGACTGTGTCTCTCCTTGGGGATTTTTCCTCCACAGAAGGGAGCTGCTTTACCTTGAACCATGCCTGCTCCCTGGAAGAAGCCTACCTATGGTGGTGGTCAATGCAAAGGACACAAAGAGTGCCTTCCTTACCCCAACTTGGGACATTTCTCAAGGACTGGATCACTGAATTAAAAGAATACATAGATCTAAAATCGACAAACTAACATCACAATTAAAAGAAATAGAGAAGCAAGAGCAAACAAATGCAGAAGCTAACAAGAAATAACTAAGATCAGAGCAGAACTGAAGCGGACCAGAGACACGAAAAACCATTCAAAAAATTAATGAATCCAGGAGCTGGTTTTTTTTGAAAAGATTAAAAAGATAGATAGACCATTAGCCAAACTAATAAAGAAGAAAATAGAGAAGAATCAAATAGACACAATAAAAAATGATATAAGGGATATCACCACTGACCCCACAGAAATACAAACTACCACCAGAGAATACTATGAACACCTCTACACAAATAAACTAGAAAATCTAGAAGAAATGGATAAATTCTGGTACACATATACCCTCCCAAGACTAAACCAGGAAGAAGTGGAATCCCTCAAAAGACCAAAAACAAGTTCTGAATTGAGGCAGTAATTATAGTCTACCAACCAAAAAAAGTCCAGGACCAGATGGATTCACAGCCAAATTCTACCAAAGATAAAAAGAGGACCTGGTACCATTCCTTCTGAAACTATTCCAAACAACAGAAAAAGAGGGATTCCTCTTTAACTCATTTTATGGAGGCAGCATTATTCTGATAACAAAACCTGGCAGAGACACAACAAAAGAAAATTTCAGGCCAATATCCCTGATGAACATTGATGCGAAAATCCTCAATAAAATACTGGCAAACCAAATCCAGCAGCATATCAAAAAGCTTCTCCACCACGATCAAGTGGGCTTCATCCCTGGGATGCAAGGCTGGTTCAACATACGCAAATCATTAAACATAATCCATCACAAAAACAGAACCAATAACAAAAACCACATGATTATCTCAATAGATGCAGACAAGGCCTTTGACAAAATTCAACACCCCTTCATGCGAAAAACACTCAATAAACTAGGTATTGATGGAAAGTATCTCAAAATGATAGCTATTTATGACAAACCCACAGCCAGTATCATACTGAATGGGCAAAAGATGGAAGCATTCCCTTTGAAAACTAGCACAAGACAAGGATGCCCTTTCTCACCACTCCTACTCAACGTAGTATTGGAAGTTCTGGCCAGAGCAGTCAGACAAGAGAAAGAAATAAAGGGTATTCAAATAAGAAGAGAGGAAATCAAATTGTCTCTGTTTGCAGATGACATGATTGTATATTTGGAAGACCCCATTTTCTTAGCCCAAAAACTCCTAAGCTGATAAGTAACTTCAGCAAAGTCTCAGGATACAAAATCAATGTGCAAAAATCACAAACATTCCTATACACCAATAATAGACAAACAGAGAGCCAAATCATGAGTGAACTCCCATTTACAATTGCTACAAAGAGAATAAAATACCTAGGAATACAATTTACAAGAGACATGAACAAGCTCTTGAAGGAGAACTACAAACCACTTCACAAGGAAATAAGAGAGGACACAAACAAATGGAAAAACATTCCATGCTCATGGATAGGAAGAATCAATATTGTGAAAATGGCCATAGTGCCCAAAGTAAGTTATAGATTCAATGCTATTCCCATCAAGCTTTCTTCACAGAACTAAAAAAAAATCTATTTTAAATTTCATATGTAACCAAAAAGAAAAAAGCTGGAGGCATCATGCTACCTAACTTCAAACTATACTACAAGGCCTCACTAATAAAAACAGCATGATACCAGTACCAAAACAGAAATATAGACCAATGGAACAGAATAGAGGCCTCAGAAATAATGCCACACATCTACAACCATCTAATCTTCAACAAACCTGACAAAAACAAGCAATGGGGAAGAATTCCCTATTTAATGATTGGTGCTGAGAACACTTACTAGCCATATGCAGAAAACTGAAACTAGACCCCTTCCTTATACCTTATACAGAAATTAACTCAAGATGAATTAAAGATTTAAATGTCAAATCTAAAATCATAAAAACCTATGCAATACCATTAAGACATAGGCATGGGCAAAGACTTTATGACTAAAACACCAAAAGCAATGGCAAGAAAAACCAAAATTGGCAAATGGGATCTAACTAAACTAAAGAGCATCTGCACAGCAAAAGAAACTAGCATCAGAGTGAACAGGGAACCTACAGAATAGGAGAAAATTTGTTCAATCTATCCATCTGACAAAGGACTAATATCCAGAATCATAAGGAACTTAAACAAATTTACAAGAAAAAAACAACCCCATCAATAAGTGGGTGAAGGATATGAACAGACACTTCTCCAAAGAAGACATTTATGTGGCCAACAAACATATGAAAAAAAGCTCATCATCACTGGTCATTAGAGAAATGCAATCAAAACCACAATGAGATACTATCTCACACCAGTTAGAATGGTGATCATTAAAATGTCAGGAAACAACAAATGCTGGAGAGGATGTAGAGAAATAGGAACAGTTTTACACTGATGGTGGGAGTATAAATTAGTTCAACCATTGTGGAAGACAGTGTGGTGATTCCTCAAGGATCTAAAAATAAAAATACCATTTGACCCAGCTATCCCATTACTGAGTATATACACAAAGGATTATAAATCATTCTGTTATAAAGACACATGCACACATATGTTTATTGCAGCACTATTTACAATAGCAAAGACATGGAACCAACCCATCAATGATAGACTGGATAAAACAAATGTGGCACATATACACCATGGAATACTATGCAGCCATAAAAAAGAATGAGTTAATGTTTTTTGAACAGATATGGATAAAGCTGGAAACCATCATTCTCAGCGTACTAACACAGGAACAGAAAACCAAACACTGCGTGTTCTCACTTGTAAGTGGGAATTGAACAATGAGAGCACATGGACACAGGGAAGGGAACATCATACACTGGGGCCTGTCAGGGTGGTGGGAAAAGCATTAGGACAAATACCTGGTGCATGCGGGGATTAAAACCTAGATGATGGGTTGATGGATGCAGTAAACCACCATGACACATATATACCTATGTAAAAACCTGCACGTTCTGCACATGTATCCCAGAACTTACAGTATAATAATAATAATAATAAAATACATAATTTCTACACTAGTACCTACAGGGCTCATCATATATCTGGATTGTAAAATCAGGAATAAAGTTGTTTTACTAGACAGTCAGTAACTCACAGAAAAAGTTTTTTTTTTTATCTATTTTGTAGACTAGTGGTAGACAAGTAACCCAGTTTGAAGAAATTTTTTGTATGTTTATCTTAAGGTATAAAGTTTGTTTCCCTATAACTACATTGCATGATTCAAGGTTTTAGCTCATTGTGGTAGAGCAAAATGCCAGTTTTGCTTTTCAACAATTTTTATGTATTATTAAGATATAACTGGGCACAGACTTCTTTGTAATTCACCCTAGATAGTTTTATATACTTGTACTTTACTTTCATGTTTCTTGTATAGTGCTCTACATTTGATTCTCATGACAATTTTGGGAAGCAGCCAAATGGCTTTGGTGTGCCCACTTTATAGATAAGGAAACAGTTTAAGAAAGATTTTTTTTTTTTGAATATCCATTCACAGCCAGTGCATTGTGGAACTGGAACTTAAACTGAAGTCTCTTATTACCTAGAATAGATGTGTCCTCTTCAGGCACTTTTTTTTCATAACAATCCACACAGGAATCTTGAAGCTGCTTTCCTTATATAATATTTCTTCCTTTTCCTTAAAACAGGTAGTTATTCTAAGGAGAAACAGTCATATCATTTTAAGGACCCTTGTATACAGTTATCTCCATGGAGGAATAAAAAGAACAGGTACTTCTGGAACAGAGGCTACATCTTCTTCCAAGTTTTTAATGGGTTCAGAACATTTTAGCCATGTCTACATGATAAAAATAAAATGTTTTCCCCACTCAAAGCAACTGCAGATTTCTGAATGTGGGGGGTGTGTGTGTGTGTGTGTGTGTGTGTGTGTGTGACAGAGAGAGAGAGAGAAACACAAAAATGACTAAGCTCCCCCTGACCTACCTTCTCATTTCTGAAACTGAAATTGGAAATCTCTTGCTTGGGACACTAGGGATCTGTTCTGTCTGGGCATGCAGCCGTATTGGGGGCATGCCCAAGGGGACTGTGCCTGAGATCCTAAAGTATGCTGTCCCAGGACACCAGTGCCCCCATCCCTTCTTGTGATCCAAGTTAACTACAATCTGAGAATGTCTCCTGAACATGCATCTGATGATAATCTCTCATTGTAATGATTGCCGAGAAAGTAACCCAGGTGTGGCTTTAGAACAATCCTTTCTTTCAAAATTGTAAAACTACTCTAAGAAAACCTTAATTTTGGTCCCTAGAATTAAAACAAAAACAAAAATAAAAACAAAAAGCCAAAAACACTTGCAGTTTCAGAAAGGCCTTTGTTCTAAACACAGTCTCTAACTCCTCTCCTGTTCATTTGCCAGTGGCTGTGTCTAGACCAGTGAGGCACTCCTTCTCAAAAGGTAATACCTGGCTTTTCAGCTATGACTATGGAATCTCACCCATGACCACCCAATGCTCTGTTTTATTTTGTTTACTGTATGTATAGTGTACCTTAGCATAGATTTAACTTTTAACTATTAAATTCCTTGCCCACAAAGGTGCATGTAAAACAGATAATCCCAAATATTTAGTTTCAAATTCCAGGCTGAAAATATATCTGCACTTACATTAATGCCTTTAAATGCTTAGAGGTACATTAAAGTGCAGTCCTTTTCCAAAAAGGAAATCTTTCTGCTACCCAATTCCAAATGCACCAAAGGTTCAGCGGACAGTGTAAAACCTCCCATCTGTTTATGTTTTGTTTCATACCAAGTTGGCCTCAGGCAGGCTTCCAGGCACCCTGTGGCCCCTGGTCGCCTTCCCTCTTCTCTTTCCTATCCCTCTGCCCTGCACCATCACTGGGTTAGGCCCCTATCTCTTCCTGCAACTGTCTCACATACTCAAGACCATGGGGAGCAGTGTTTCTGATTCCTTTTTGGAGGGGGATGATGTCGCCACATAGTGTTGTGGGCAGTGGTCCTGGAACCTTCAAATTACTGAGTGAAGGATTTATGAGATGGAGTTTTCTTACTAACACTGATGGGCTCTCATAGGATTCACAATGATGGGCTTTCCTGGATTAACATCATAAAACAAAATGACCCCATCTCACAGAGGTCAGGATGAGAATGAGTGAAGGGGCATCAGGGGAACATCCTGTCACATCCTTTTTTTTTTTTTATGATAAACATTTTAAGTTCCTGGCAACTCCTGGTCTAACCTTAAATTAAGTGTTCCACCTTCAAGAGGAGAGATGGATCAGGGAAGCTGGCTGACATCAGAATATAAACTGAGAACAAAACCTGATGCCCGAGAGACAGCAAATCAGGTAATCTGCATTTTGAAAAATCAGGAGTTGATTGAATTTTACAGTTCATTCAGCAGTTTCTCAGCACTAAGTTTCTTGCTTTTCTAAAAGGCAATAGAGAGAGGGAAAAAAAGCAACCATCAAGCAGATTGAAATTTTGCATAAATAGCAAGCAGATGAATGAAAGTAGGAGAATCCTCTGGGGTCCTGCTCCAAATGCTCCTCATACCAGGCCTCCTTCCCTTTCTTCCTGATGCAGCTGAGAGCTCTGCTGACCCTATTTCTGTCCAGTCAAAACACACCTGTCTTCAAAGAGCCATATGTTTCACAGGAAGAGTTCATTCCCCTCCATACCCAGAAGAAGGCTGATACCATGTGTTTCTCTAAACTTGGATGCAAGGAAGAAGAGTCCAAAATATCAACAGGTAAGGATCTACTTGATACCTGGAGCCTTTACAGTCCCGTAAACAGTGTATAAGCATTCCCTTTCCAACATGTCCACACCAACATCTGTTGTTTTTTGGCTTTTTAATAATTCTGGCTGGGGCAAAGTGGTATCTCATTGTGGTTTTAATTTGCATTTCCTGAATGATTAGTGATACTGAGCATTTTTTTGTCATATGCTTGTTAGCCATTTTTATATCTTCTTTTGAGAAATGTCTCTTCACGCCATTTGCCCCCTTTTTAATGGGATTACATAATCCTCTTTTAAAATAATTTAAACATATTTAGATATGGTTTAAAATAATTTTAATATATTTAGATCACATGATTCTGAATAATATTTGACACAACGAGTAAGATTGGTCCTAGAGATTCTAGATATTTTAGATTTGATTTCGTCCTTTTGGAATCAGCATAAACATGTTGCTCATTAGAAAAGAATATGCCAAAACTGAAAAATATGCCTTTTTAGAAAATGATCTCATTTTTGGCAGAATATCCATGACTTCTGAATGAAAACATAACCATTCTCATTCTAGACAAAATGCTATAGGGCATTTTATTTAGAAAAAGAAACATTCTTTGCATTTCCCAGAGAATGCAAAAGAAGTAAAACACATTACAAATGTTGTGTGGTTGCTTTATGAATTAGTCCTTTTATGTTTCCAAAGCAAGTACAATAGATAAGCCTCATAACTGTGTATTTTTTCCTCTAAGGGACCATTCAAAATCTTTGTGGTTAGTGATATTTTTAATTCAGCTCTGGACTTTCTCCAGGAAATCACTAATAATTACTAATTGTATTTTTGTAAGTTAATGAAAGGATGTGTTCTATTTTCAATGCCACCCCTCACTTGTGTAATTCATGATGTTTCTTTTTTACATGATTGAGTAAGCTACAATACAGAGACATGAATTAACTAAGAAAGCTCCTTTGTGCAATTTTATAGAAATTAAGTGTAAAGTCTAGTCATGCAGTTGTCATAAAAAGAAACTATTCCTTCATCATTTTTTTCTTCCATTTTTGCTGCTTAGATTTTTTTATGAACAGTAGCAGAAAAGAGAACCATTTAGTGGAACAGTTGTTCTGAATGTAGTTATCCACTGAGACTGTGGGCAATCATATTTGTAAAAAATATATTATGGAATTTCCTTAGAGAGCCTTTTCACAGTGTTGAAATTAACTGAATGTCAATAAGAATAAGACACCTGGAATAAATTTTCTGATACTTCCAGGACTTCCAAACTGCAAATTCAGATAGCTCCTTAAATTTGTGAAATCAGGTTTATTCAATAAAATCTACAGTTCTTGTGATTAGATTGAATGGAAGTTTATGATTTAGGGAAGAATCTGCAAGGAATAACCGAGAAGAAAAACTGACATCTTGCATCACCGAGAGTTGGTTTCCCCTTCAAACTCTTCCCTTTTCCACCAACTTGGAGGGCACCATCATGGAAAAATACAGGTAATCTCATTTACAAATAGTTCTTGTTTCTGAGCATCTTACATCAAAGACTGTTATAGAAACTTAACCAAGCATTACGCTCTCCTCTGTCTTTGACTTCCCTAGTATATTGCCCTGACATTGTTTTTTCTTTCTTTTTTTTATTCCTTCCTCCCTTCCTCTTCCCCTCCCTCTGTTTCTCTGTTTCTCTCTTTCCTTCCTTTTTTCCTTCTTTTTTAATTAAATTTTTTTGGCTTTACTTTTCATAGGGTAGAAATATGCCAGCCCTGAAGGTATTTTGAAGCCAAGCTTTTACTCTTAGTTTGGGGATGGAGAAATGACTCATTACCACATATTTTAAAATCATCCACAAATTCAGGAATGTTTGGGTTATGGGCTGATAGTAGGGAAATTGGGTACAAAGTAAACCAAAAGCGCTAAGGATATACCAAGAGTTATATGTCAGTTGAGTTCAGGTACCTGGGGCCACAGTCAAATAGCAGAAGGAGAAATTATGAAATACAAGGCATCATACTACTAGTAATACTAGAAAATATGGGCTGGGCGTGGTGGCGCACCCTTGTAATCTCAGCACTTTGGGAGGCTAAGGTGGGCGGATCACAAGGTCAAGAGATCAAGACAATTCTGGCCACTATGGTGAAACCCCTCTACTAAACCATCTCTACTAAAAATACAAAAATTAGCTGGGTGTGGTGGCACACGCCTGTAGTCCCAACTACTCAGGAGGCTGAGGCAGGGGAATCGCTTGAACACAGTAGGCAGAGGTTGCGGTGAGCCGAGATTGTGCCACTACACTCCAGCCTGGTGACAGAGCAAGACTCTGTCTCAAAAAAAAAAAGAAAAGAAAAAATGAAAACACTGAATAGCACATATTATATGCTAGGAACTGAATCTATATATTCATATTCCTTACAACAATCCTATGAGGCAAGTACAATCATTATGCCCATTTTATACATTAGGAAATGAGGGCACAGAAAAAAATTAATAACGTGCCCAAGATTACACATCAGTATAGGATGTATACTCAGGCATTCCGGCGTCAAACTCCATCCTATTAACCACTACAGTCTTTCTGGAGACTCGTTTCATCTAGTTCAGTATCTTTTATTGGGACTACCTATTGTTGATGGCATTGACATCTTGAAGGAGCAGTGTGTTATCTACCATGACTAGTCAGTACATGTTATGAATGTGGCATTATGCCTACACATCTCCTAGGCCACTTTGTTTCAAAAAAATAAGTGTGGCCACTCATGCACCCATTCGTCCTTCTATCTATCCATCTGGCTGTAAGATCCACATAAGTCTCACTATGGGTATGAATCCTACCCAGCAACCTTTCTATACAGGCCAGGTATGGTTAAATGGACATTGAAGTAGCAAAGCCTTGGAACCAACCTAAATGCCCATCAATGATAGACTGGATAAAGAAAATGTGGCACATATATACCATGGAATACTATGCAGCCATTAAAAAAGAATGAGTCCATATCCTTTGCAGGGACATCATTAAAGCTGGAAACCATCATTCTCAGCAAACTAATACAGGAACAGAAAACCAATTACTGCATGTTCTCACTCATAAGTGGGAGTTGAACAATGAGAACACATGGACACAGGGAGTAGAACAATGCACACCAGGGCCTGTAATGGGTGGGGGAAGAGGGAGGGATAGCATTAGGAGAAATACCTAATGCATGTGGGGCTTAAACCCTAGATGATGGGTTGATAGATGCAGCAAACCACCATGGTACACGTATACCTATGTAACAAACCTGCACGTTCTGCACTTGTGTCCTAGGACTGTATATATATACACACACATATATACATACACACACACACTCTCTCTTACATACTTAAGTGTATATATACACTTTTATATATATATAAAAGAATGGACATTGAAGGAAGTCTTGAAGGGGAAAAGGTCAAACAAGGTGAAAGATTTCTGCAAGGAGAATTATGCAGCCTGAGAAGAATATGAGGAAAGAAGTGCATCATGGTTACAAATACTGGCTCTAGAATCCAGACAGACCTAGGTTCAAATCCTCTTCAAAGCTGCAACACCATTGCAAAACAATGTCTGTCAAGTTATTTGTAGCCCAACACCAGGCACAAGAAGTTTATATAAACAAGACATGCCTACACATAGGTTTATCACAGCTAGCAATACAAATGACCATGACTGAATAGAAATGACCATTACTGAATAGAAATCTTAGAAATATATACAAATTATGGTCACTGTCTTTCTCTTCTAACTCCCAATATTCTCTGTCCTGCATAAAAATTCAGTTCCAACCCAAAAACTGCCCAGCTCACTCTTCCTTATCTACAGAAGTCCAAATCCTGAAGATATTATCTGAATTGCCCACACATGGGAAGGTAAATAACTGAGAAGTAATTATGCACCTTTCATGGTTGAGGACAGTGAATATTTGCTCTTAAGTAAGAACAAGATTAATGTGTTTGCTGCCACTGTGACATCTCATATGCATCAGAAAAAAACAGAATTGTTGCTGATCTTCATGATCAAAGCTACAACTAATGTATTGTTATTTTAGTAATCAGCTTCAGCTCATCCTTCACCAAAGTTCTCCCAAGGATGACCCAAAAGTAACCAGTGCCTTACCCTGCCCAGATTTTCCTGATGCTGGCAAAACTTTGTTGACAATGACTAACATCTTTTGACACCAATATATGCCAGGAACTAAGAATTTACAGTGTATTATTTCATTTAAACATTTACAGCAACATTGCAGCAACAACCACCAAGCAGTATTAGGAGGTGACAACAGAGAGCTGAACAGGAGTGGAGTAGTAGTCAGCCCTGAGAATTCTGAGTGCGAAGAAACACTCTTTATTTCTTTGACTGAGAATGCTCATTGCTCTTTGCCTATAATGGAATTAAGTTTTAAAGTAATTTTTTTAATTAGCAAACTCTTATGCAGCTTTCAATAATTCAACCACACCTTGGAGACTCCCCTTGAAAAGGTGCTATGCCCATCACAATGCACACAGATACACACACACACACACAAAATACTGGAACAAACCCCCTGTGGTTTGAACCTGTTGCCAAAAAATATAAACAGCAGAATGGATGAAAAACACGAGGTGAAGGATGTGCCTGACTCCCCCAACCCACAGCCAATGCTAATGTACTTATGTTTGATACACACTTCCATTAAGGCAGCAAACAAACTTCACAGCCCAAGAATAATTTTGGGTTATTTATTTCGATGAACACATTCCCACTGGGTTTCTACTGATTGTGAATTAATTTTACTCAGGTATTTCTCAAGGGGAATGTTTCATGAAATTATCATATGCAAATAGTTTGTGGCATATTTTACCCTTTTATTTATTTATTTTTTATATGCACCAGTTATTTTATGAAGTGCTTCTGAAGAAGCACATCAGAACCTGCTTTTCAGTCATTAGGCACAAAGTGAAGATTTCTACACTTAGGGTTAGTTCACAAGTTTCAGAAACAGATGACTGGTTTTCTTATTTCAGAATCTGAAAATCCAGAAGTACGAAGGTCTGTTCTTTGCATATTCATTTATGCCTGTGACTCAGACAAGTATCAAGGGAGGGGATGAATCATCACATGGAATAAATTGCAGTATTGTTAGTCTCAACATGCAAAGTTATTCTATGATACCTAATTTCAATCTGTTATGCCTAATTAAAGTGGTGATAAAATGAGAAATAGAGAATCTGAATTTTAAATAAATTTAAAAATATATGAGGATTTTTAATGAACTTAGTGGATTAAAACCTCCAAGTAAAATAAACCATCACACTTAAAATAATCTTCAGTCTTTCCTTTGTGTGTGATTGACAGGCCACCCTTCAGATTGCCCCAGCTGAACAGTCTCACAGTGGACCAAGAAGGGAACTCTGTTTTAAAGGTGGCAAATAAGACTCCTGGTCCATGACACCTGAAGAGGTCTAAGTGATGTATTTTATAGTTTATTTTCTGAGGCTTGGAAAGCTTAAGGCTTAGTCAATTCCAAGTTCAAATGTAATACCAACGCACTCAAAAGCTTCATGGTAGATTCCATTTGGTGAATGTTCAGGCTGTGTCAACCCTAATGATTATACCTAATGAGGAAGATAGTTTCTGGGGTTAATCAAGCACCTAACTAGTGACAATATCTTTTTGCCAACACATGTTCATAAGTAAAAATTTAAATACAAAGAATGTTATTTATCAAGGTTCTAAGAGTTAGTTCATTAGTAATTAAATACATCTGTAAAATGAGTCTGGTTTCCATGCATAGCCTAGGGAAACCCAAAATCACACGTTTAATTATTTGGCGTGTAGCAACATGGTCACCCAGGGAATCTCTACCTCTCCTTCATAAGGTTGATAGTGCCTTGACCTGAACCAGTTTCAAAACTGCTAGACATCATCCTCAAGTTACATGGTGCTTAATTTGACGTTATGTGCTCATGAGGCAAAAGAGATGGTAGATAAGGAGGTCTGGTAAAGAAAAAGTACTCCAACTCACCATTCCTCCAATGTCTCATCGATTCTAGTGGTGAACAAAGCCCAGATTGTGCTGAGGTCTTGTTCTTAGTAACTAGTCTGCAAATTCTGGTCTGAGCTCAAACCCTGGGTTCTGCTTGGGCTATGTAAAAAATTTTTATTTTCTCTAAAATGGGACAGATGTGGCTCAGAATCAGATGTTTAAGACTACTGCCGGTTTTCTTCCCCTCCCCTCCCCCCCCGCCCCGCCCGCCTTGACTATGGAAACCACTAGACACAGAGCAAGCAGGGTGGGAATGCATTTTTCAGAAAAGTAGGAAGATTCTCCTAATAGGGAAGGCACAGACACTTTGGATCCTCAGAAGTGGGAGAACCTGAGACCAGATGAAGTCCTAACTGGAATAATTAAGGTAAACAGCTTATTTGAGGATTTTGAAGGCTGAATGGATGGTGGAAACAAGAAATAAAGGAGAAGAAAGCCAAAATGGCAAGCTTTCTTGACAAATTGCCTGCCTGAAGCCAAGAGGCATGAAGTTTTGCCAAAGAGAACAGAGACTGGAAGGTTTCAAAACATAGGAAGGGATTCAGAATCATTGGTTTTTAGACTTAAGGATGAAGGATTAAAGTCTAGTGATAGTATATATTTAACCCATTTTTAAATGCTTACAATTTTAAAATATTGTTCTTTAATGTGTCCACCTCTTCATCCATTTGACTATTAGAATAAATCATGCCAAGTGTTTATTTTTTAAACCAAAAACCAGTATTTACTAGGTCAATATAAAATTAACTTGGCTATTCTTAGGCAAGTCTCAGCAGTTGCTTTATGCAGCCATAACATAAGGTGCCATCATTCACTGGGCAGGAACTCCTTGAATTGAAACATGGAAATTGGGATGAAACACTCAGCCTTTATCAGGGTATTCCTACACCTCCATATTGAAGATTATACCACACATATCCATCCCAGAGAGAATCCCAAGAGTCATTCTGAGTTGGCACCCCCATCCTGGGTACACAGATGTCTTCTGGCACTGAGTCATGCCCTAGTTCATAGCTTTATTGTCTCTTCACCTCCAACCACAGAGATGTTATGTGTTAAACTCAACAGCTTGAACTATCCTCTGTGGCCTACTGCATACTCCTGGCCCTGGGATATACTCACATTCTGATGTGCTGGGGGGTATAGCTTTAAATTCTGAATTTGGGGGCCATAACTCAGTCATAATAGTCGGCCTGGAGCTTAAAATTTTCCTACTTGTCCACTATAAGAAACCATAGAGTCAATTAAGCTCCGGTTCATCTTGTTAAGAAATGGCTATCAGTCACTTCCAGGCCACTCCAGAGGAGAGGACACCCACAGCACTCAGCACCCCAAGGTGCCTCTCCCTCACCCCACTGTTTCTCAAGGGAGATGGTGCCAGACATCAAAGTGGAAAAGGGATGGGCTTTGAAGTGAGACTCCTTTGCTCTGCCACTTACCAGCCCTTCTCTAGGCTCCAGTTTCCCATCTGTAATAGAAGGTCAATAACACCTGCCTTACGGTCAGGGTCAGCCACAGGATTTGCAAAACCCAGTGCAAAATAAAAATGTGGGGCCCTGGCTGGGGCAGGAAAGTCAATCTACTAAACCACAGCAAATTGTCAACCCCCAAAAAATTACAAGCTCTGTTCTGAGAAAAGTGTGGTACCTGGATCACTATTGTGCTGCCAGATACCGCCTTGCTTATAGCTGACATGCCATGGGGACTGGACGCCTGACCCTAACCCTCTCCACACTTTCCACATTAATTCTGAGGTCACTGTCCTTCCTCATGCTCATGGTTAGGACCCTGGCAAAAACTGAGGGCAATGATGGAACACAGATCTCCCCCTGCTGACACAATTCAGCAGGCACCCCAGGAAGAGGATGCCTTTATTTTCTATATACAGGGCCGGGACGTGGAGTGGGAGGCTGAGAATCTTTCCACAGGAGCAGGCAGTAGAGGTGGTAGTGAGGGATTCAGAGATGAAATAGCAAGCAAGCCAAGGCTCCAAGCCTCCCATGCATGCTCCATTGTCTTACTAGCCTTCACTTACAAAACAATTATTAAGAATCTTGAGAGGGTAACTGCAGTGCATTTAGACCCGGCGTGTAAGGTTCTTCTGAGCACAGGGTCTTGTTCCATTGTGCTGATCATGCACCCATGAAGCTACCCCTGCTCATTGCGAAGTAGCCTAAGAAAGACTTACTTGATTCACTGACTCATACATGGTATGAGTTTAGAAAAAGAGTTTGTTCTTTCTCCATTCTCATTCATTAAAAGATGCTTAAAATCACCCATGCATAATCTACTGCCTTCAGAGCACCTTATCATTTATCAAGATGAGTTTATCAAAGGATCCAAACAAAAGTAAAGCATATCCTCCCATTTTTCCAGGCCCAGTTAAAGTTCTGTTTACTCTAAGAAGCCCTCACTGTTGGAATAGCTTTTCCATGCCCTTGTATAGAAGTTCTCCAAGAACTTTGCTTGTTCCTACTCTAAACCCTGCCTTAAGCGCAACCCATAAATATGTCTATGCAATACATTAGAAGGCCCTAGCAGACAGGTAGGTCTCATCTGATGGTATTTCCTTTATAATATCTAGCACATAGAAAATAAGTTTGGGGTTGAATTAAATTCAGTGAAGTTGAAATGGATCCAGTTTATTCCAAGTAAGCATTTTTCCCATTTATAAACTTTCATTCCCAAGTTTGGTTATATATTTTTAAAGTAACATGAAGCAGTCTAAAACAAATACAGGAAAAAGTCAAAGCTCTAGAAAAGCGCTAGTTTAAACAAATTCTGGGTTCTATTTAAGATTTCAGGAAAAAAGTTCTAGTCTAACACAAACAAAATTTTTTCTTAACAAATAATGATTAGCCACATTAATAAAAACATAAATTAAACTCCATCATTGTAAGACATTGAATGATATTTAACTATTCAAACAATAAGGCTTCTATTAATTTATTATTTCCAAAAATGTATTCATTTTAGCACACCTGTAACTTTGTAAAAAGAAATATGCATGCATATAGACTTGATGAGAACCCAGATATATGAAAACAGGTTGATTTGCCAAGGGAATGAAGTTGTGGAGAAATTATTCCTTTTATCTACTTTTAAGTGTTCATACATTCAGAAAATAAACTAAAACAAAATGTTTGTATCATAGTGGTAGTTACTCTAATCCCAAAGCAGTTATTTCAAGAATACTGGTTCCAAGGGAAAGGTTAGGTTTTGACTAATCAAAATTAGTCTCATTTGAAAAGAAAACATAGGAGCAACAAAACTATCCTACAGAATTATTTCCTAATATTCTTATAATTAATCAACTTATAAGATAAAAGATTTTATTGTTAGTTTCTTAAGAGAACTGGGGTTTCTATGGACATTTATACCTCTTTAAAAACACACCTTTGTGGAACATAAATCATTCTATTAATATCATAAAGATACATTCATTTGTATGTTTTTTGCAGCACTATCACAATAAAGAAGACATGGAATTAACCCAAAAATGCCCATCATTGATAGCTGGATAAAGAAAATGTAGTATATATACACCATGGGATACTATGCAGCCATAAAAAGGAATGAGATCATGTCCTTTGCAGGGACATGGATGGAGCTGGAAGCCATTATCCTTAGCAAACTAACACAAGAACAGAAAACCAAACACCACATGTTCTCACTTGTAAGTGGGAGCTGAACAATGTGAACACATAGACAAAGAGAGGGGAACAACACATACTGGGTAGGGGAGGGAGAGTATAAGGAAAAATAGCTAATGCATGCTGGACTTCATACCTAGGTAATGGGTTGATAGGTGTAGCAAATCACCATGGTACACATTTACCTATGTAACAAATCTATACATTCTGCACATGCAGCCCAGAACTTAAACACATCTTTGCATTTTATCAAAATTCCATTCATGATCCTCTTGTGACAGGAGGTGGTTCCTCATGGATTGCTTTTTTGGAGTTTACCTCCTGCCAAAAGAGCATAAACTACCAGTTATGGTGTTCCCTAAACATGTGATTGGACATCACCATATGAGGAACACTTTTTTGTAGAGTTATTTTGGAAGATTTTGTTTAGACAAGGGCCAGCCGTTTGCAAATATCCACTAACTAATTTATCATAGACCTTTTTATTTTATTATTCCAGTCACCATGCTTAAAAAGGATTTTTATAAGCCAAAAATGTTCCTTGTATTTTGTCAATCCTTTGGCTTATATTAGCTTGTGGTCTTTACTCCCAAGACGTTTTGGCAACTCTCCATTAAACACAAACACACACATACATACACACACACACAAACACACACATGTAACTCACATCTGGATTCAATTGATTGGATTTTAACCAGCCCCCATTGCAATATGCAAATAATTGTCCTCTTCAGTGTAGACTTCACAGCTGATAAAACTGAGGTGTCTTATTCTCAGACCCCCAAACTTCTCTCTCATTTCCTTCTTTCCTCTGATAGCAAAATCTTTCAGAGAGATGTCTTCATCCAGAATGCATCTCATACACTGTCTAATTTTGTCTAAAAACCAAATCAAGCAATAAATCAAGCAAATGAGAAATTCCATTAACAAGTTTACTTCGTTGTGAGGGAAACTGACTTTTCCCAACCACTTCCATTCATGGACGAAGAGCAGACTTAAAACATAGACAAAACTCTCTCTCCATATCTGTTTTCCTCATTTAACTCCTCTTACTTTTACACTGACTCATCCTCTCTCCACCTTCCACCCAGTCACCTGTCCAGCACATCAACAATTCTGCTTGCTTTTGGAAATCTAGAAGTCATTAATCTCCTCTTTCTTCAACTCTTCGTTGTTTTCTATATTTTGCTTCAATGACTTTCTTACCTTTCATGAGTTCTCTTACAATGTCTATGACATAGAAATTGTTTTATTACTTGAAAGGTGATCCAGGACCCAAAGAAGGTAAAGTAAAAAACTTTGCATGCCAAGATTTTCAGAAGACCCAGTTATCCGAGTTTCCTAAAATCTAGAGCCAGATGCTTCTAATCATAAACTCGAGGACAACTGGTCAACATGATTATGTTCTTAATTTCAGTTCTAAATGTGAAACAATGTGCCCATAAAAATATCCTCATCAATGCTTTTTGTGTTGGATGCTAGTCAACTTCAGAATTCAAACTTAGATATATCATCCCATTAGCTTTGCTGACATTTATCCCCACCCCCACACCCCCCATTTCAGTTCCATGTGAATTTAACACAGGTGCAGACTCCGGCTTCACATAAGGGAACAATTTTCTGATTCATTCATATAAGACCCCGAGGGAAAGACAGAACAAGATGTACCAAGGTAATATTGCATTGTTGAAAAATTAACTTAGTTTGTTTTTCTACTAAGGTAAGAATGCTCATATCCAGTGCTTAGATATGTGAACCAGCCCCACATATAATTCCTTAGTCATTGCGTGGCAGCATTTTTTTTTTTTTTACCTTAAGCTAAGAAAATGGTTCTTAGAGAATATAAACAGATGATTGTATTTTCATTTTTTATTTCTTTTAGAGATGGAGTGTCTCTATATTGCCCAGCCTGGAGTGCAGTGGCTATTCACAGGCATGATCACAGAGAACCACAGCCTTGGGCTCAAGCAGTCCTCCTCAGCCTCCTGAGTATCTGGGACTATACTCAGGCACATGCCACCACACCCGGCTCCATTTTATGTCTTTTTTAAAAAACCAGTCTACATCGTTGTTTCATTTCTATGCAGTAGAGATGCAACAGCAAAAATAGATTAATAACTCTCCCCAGGCACACTGCTCTGCAAAAGCCACTGTTTCTAAGAGAAACACATATGAACACATTTCTAAAAGAAATGCATTTTCAAACACATTTTTTAAATTATTTTAAATTATTATTTATAATAATTATTGGGTTTTATTAGTTAGGGCTCAGTGAGCCTTCTAGCTAAACTATACAGTGTCTGGAAGCAGAATGGAAGGGGAAACTAATTAGCATAGTTCTTACATCACCAGTGAAATTCCTTATTTGCCCTCAGGATCCACATTGCTGTGTCTGCTCAACACTGTTAAATATGACAAGGTCAGTAACCCTGTTTTTGTAACAAGGAATATGAACAAACTCGGGCCTCACACACATTGTCATTGTTTAACAGGGTCAACTGAGTTAACTGAGAGCATTATGCATGTACAGTGCCAAGAAGGCCCCATCAACAGTCACGTATATAATGTTAACGTATTAGCATAAGTAGTGGAGCAACAGATGGCCAAGCTGTAAGCAAGTCAGATTAACCCAAAGATTCTCTGCTAGCCATTGAGCCATAAGAGGGCTTTGTGTCTTATGATTCTAACACTGGACAAGGCCATGGGAGACCAATGTTCTAGGCTCACCTCTGCCAGTTCCTTCCTGAAGGCTCAGTTTCCACAGCAGTAGGATGAGCAATCTGACCAGATGACATGGAAACCCCTTTTTGCTTGCAAATCTGTGATTCTAAGGCAGTCTACAGGATAAATGCATTGCCTGTATGAATTTCAATGATAACTTATTTTTTAATACAGTGTGTTTTGCACTGAACTTCTATTTTTATTCCTTTGGTATTTGGCAGAGAGGTAGGAGGTAAAGAAAGATGAACTCTAGCAAGTCTGATTACCTAAAGTGGCCTGTGTTCAGGAACTTAGAAGTCTCTACAAGTTGGATAAAGTAATAACTGACGTGAGCTCCTTAGGCCTTGCAACATCATCAATGCTGTAATATAATCTACTTATCACTTTCTGAGAAACTCTGTTAGAATTCCACTGGGAGTTTGTGACTCCCTTTATAATTCCAATGAAATAAACACTATTAAATCAATTTTTTTAGATTAAGAAATGAAGTCAGTTCCAGTTAAGTCAATGTTAGGACAATTTAAAACCTTAACCAACAATTACTTTTTAAATGTATGTTTTCAAAATTTGCTTTTTTTCTGTCATTATACATACACCCAAACAATTCATAATATCAGATAAATACTATTACGGGGTGGAACTATAAGTTGCTTAGAAGGAAGAAAATATTATAAAAATATGAAATAAGCTTCTTTTGGTAAAAGAAAGGGAAACAAGTATAAAAGAAAAACTGTCTAATGGAAAAGTACTATAAAGTATTGTAGACTGGCATATAAACAAGCCAAACAATATGAGGAAAGAAATATTGCTTTTAAATCCATTTTAGTGTATATAGACATCTTAGAAAACAATTTATTTTTAATGTAAATTGTCCTAATGTTATAGTACAAATTTTCTTTGCATATCATATTGGTAAAACTGTCTTTTAATTTTTTATATTAAATTGTAAATGTTTGTAATGAGGCTTTTAAATGCTTGATGCAGTGTTATTATTCTGCAGCAAAACATTTCTAGATGCACAACATTATTTTAAAATAAATCTCTCAAGATGATCATAGTTACTGAAGTCCCCTGAAATTTATGGCATTTATGAATAGATGTGTGTTTCTTCAGTGTGGGAGCTCTTCAAGGGAATTTTTGACTGTTGATGCAAACGTTAGTAAGCAATGCACTTGTTTGGTTAAGACTTTTAGCCTTGACCTCAGGCTTTAAACCCTTGTCCTTTATTAATCACGTGTTTCCTGAATCAAAGAGAATACTTTTGGAGGAGGAAAATTGTTCTGGGACTGAAGGAGTGTTATATACCAAACAGACATGCCCAGATGACAAATAACCCCTGAATGATAGCCAGGGTTCATCCAGCTGGTCGGCCCCATATTATGTGATTGATGGTGTTGATGTTCTAAATAGGCCTAAGATGTGCCAAGTATAAGAGCCATAACAAAGTCCTTCAGATTTATACCGTAGATAGAAGGAGGAAGCAAGAAGGCATGTTCCCAGCACATGGCAATTCTAAGAATGGTGTCATGATTACAAGTAACCTTGCAGGGTTTGTCTGCTTTATTTCGAAGTTAAACAAAAACTATTTGTTGGTCAGGAATGAATAGGGTCACATAAGGTCTGTCTGAACCTTATGATTACTAAAATGTTTCTCTGTAACTGGACACCTTCTGAAGCTAGAATAACATTGAAATCCCATTGTAGGGATCAATACACTGATTTTTCCTTTGCCTTTTGAGGCTTCTGAGAAAACAAAGTTTATTTGCTTTAAAAACAAGGTATTATCGTGACATACATTAAAACCATTAAGTATATGAAGTAAAATATCTTAAAGATTATTTATCCTAACTTTATTCTCTTTATCTGGGAAAAGGGAATTATTTTTTTAATCAAGCAGAGTCACAAGACCTCTGTTTATTCTTTTTTAATGCATTTATGAACAATTCTTTAAAAGCAGACAATATATAAAAAAGCCAAAAACTCATATTTGAGATTTTCAAGAAGACAGTGATAGTACTTTCCATTTTAAAATGAATATTAAATATAATCCATATGCATAAGAAGTTGTTATACTATTAGTTTTGTTGTTTTTTAATTTATTTTTTTTTATTTCAATAGGTTTGAGGGGAACAGGTGGTATTCGGTTACATGAATAAGTTCTTTAGTGTGAATCTGAGATTTTGGTGCACCCATCACCCAAGCAGTATACACTGTATTCAATGTGTAGTCATTTATCACTCACCTCCTCCCATCCTTCCCCTGCACCAGTCCACAAAGATCATTGTATCATTCTTATGCCTTTTCGTCCTCATAGTTTAGCTCCCACTTGTGACTGAGAACATAGTGTTTGGTTTTCCATTCCTGAGTTACATCACTTAGAGTAATAGTCTCCAATTCCATCTAGGTTGCTGTGAATGCCATTATTTCGCTCCTTTTTATGGCTGAGCAGTATTCCATGGAATACACACACACACATCTATATATATGTGTTTATAGATATACATACATCTATATATGTGTGTGTATATATATATACACATACACCCATATATATATACACATGTATATACATCTATATACATACCACATTTTCTTTATCCATTACTTGATTGATGGGAATTTGGGCTGGTTCCGTATTTTTGTAATTGCAAATTGTGCTGATATAAACATGCGTGTACAAGTACCTTTTTTATATAATGACTTCTTTTCCTCTGGGTAGATACCTGGTAATGGGATTGCTGGATCAAATGGTAGATCTACTTTTAGTTCTTTAAGGAAACTCCACACTGTTTTCCACAGTAGTTTACCACCAAGAGAGTAAAACTTTTCCCTTTTTACCACATCCACATCAACATCTATTATTATTATTATTTTTTATTATGGCCATTCTTGCAGAAGTGAGGTGTTAATCACATTGTGGTTTTGATTTGCATTTCCCTGATGATTAGTGATGTTGAGCATTTTTCCATATGCTTGTTGGCCATTTGTATATAGAAGTTGTTACTATTATAAGATTTCATTGGCAAAAATTCATATCTTTATATAGCAATTTTTTGTGACTCTTCATGGCACTGAGAAAGTAGACCTCAGTAAACTGACCCTCACTCTTCATCTTCTCTACAAAATTGCTTTTACTAAATTGATTCCACTGGGAGCTTTAAGGAAAAGCCCTGTGAAACTTGTCCCTGGGATTGAAGTAAGCATGCTGTTCAGGACAATTTCCATGAGGACACTTTGAGAAACTTCTTTGTAGTCTTAGTATCAAGAATAATTGTGCTTCTCTGAGACAGTATATTTATATTGTCATAAAGATTCTAAGGTGCATGTAACTGAGGACTTTTACTCCTTTGCGTTGGCCACTAAAAAGCACGAAACTTAATCTGAAACCCATTTTTGACAATAAGATTGGGCTTAATAGTACATGCATTTGCTTCTATTTTGTCCTTGGATTTGTTTATTGTTCCTATCTTTTCCTTTTGTTACAGGTTTCTCACTAACCTGTATTATCTTGATGTTACCTGTTTTTGTGATCCTCCTTAAACTTCTTGGGAAAAAAAGAAGACTGTTAATTAACATTTTGGTTCTTTGTGAAAACATGCTTTTCCTCATCACCTTTCATAAATTTTAGATGACTTTATAAATGGGAAAACTAATAAAATGAAAAGTTTGTTGAATGAATATAAATAGTACCATGACTTAATGTGATAGAATACCAAAGATCAGAATTGTCAACTAATCTGATCTTAGATGTTTACTTCCCAGTTGAGGATGAATTCACCAGTCAAAAGCCATTGGATTCTGTGTTGCCTAATATTATAATACTCAAGATATTATGAACGGGTATATCTAGAAACCTGAAGTTGATAAACACTGTACAAAAGTGAAGAACATCGAATCATGATGCTGCCATTACATTTCGATGACTCATATCAATGAGCCATGGGACATCTCTCAGGGAAAACATTCATGGTTTTAAGGGTGAAATACACCCCTTCCCTTAAACAAATAAAAGAGATTTTTTTCTCTCCATTGTAGTTTTAAAAAATATAATGTTACAATATTCTTTTTGGTTTCGGTTTTATTTTGGCACATTGCCATTTCAGTTATTATGATTGCTGATTTTATATTTAAAAGTGCTTTACATATACCTGTTAATCTTCACTGCAGCTTTCCAAGTTTAGGAAATATTCAATTTCTTATATCTAGTTAACAAATACATAAACTAAGTCACATATTTAGATTCTTTTTTAACCCATTATCTAGCTAGTATGGTCTATCGCTAAGAATAAAGTCTGTGACTGTATAAGTCAAGACAATTGGCTGTAGGCCAGGTGTGGTGGCTCACTCCTGTAATACCAGCACTTGGGAGGCCAAGGCTGGCAGATCACCTCAGATCAGAAGTTTGAGACCAGCTTGGCCAACATGGTGAAACCCTGTCTCTACTGAAAATACAAAAATTATCTCGGCATGGTGGCACATGCCTGTAATCACAGCTACTAGGGAGGCTGAGGCAGGAGAATCGCTTGAACTTGGGAGGTGGAGTTTGTAGGAAAATTGCTTGAACCCAGGAGGTGGAGGTTGCAGTGAGCCAAGATTGTGCCACTGCACTCCAGCCTAGGCAACAGAGCCAGACTCCATCTCAAAACAAACAAACAAAAAAACAGACAATAGGCTGTGATCATTGTCTCCTGGAAAGGTGTGGCAAATAATGGTCAATTAGACCTCACAAGATAAATACATAAAGGTATAACCAACAGAAGAATTCTGCTACAAACTCAATTCTAATTGGAGAAATTTTGTGTCTCTAAATTATTCTCACGTGATTTTTAATATAGCTAAAAGTGAAAATAAAGCCCCAAGAAACCTATGCTCTCCTCTGCTTAAAAACTCTCACATTGGCAAGATTGTGAGTTTAGTCATGGTTTGTTTGTCACTGCATAACTTGTAACCTCACCCCTATGTAAGCTCTTCCACCTTTACGTATTACAATTTTAACTGCTATCATCAGTCTCTCCAGTTTGGATATTTATTTGCAGCAATAGGTGACTTCGTTGTGAAGGCAACAAAAGTGTCCTTAAGGCATGAGAACTACACATGTACTACAGTGTATGGTTATGAATAATTACTTTCCCTTTACTCTGAAAGAGATTCTGATCATTTCAGTTCTCACCACCAAGGAAATGGTGAAACTCTTAGCTAGATGTAATTAAGGAGTTACTCTTAAATCTGAGTTCTCTTTTCCTCTGGGTTTTGCTGATCTCTTTCTTCTATCAGGGCTCTTATGACTATTGGTGGGTTTTCTTAGTCATTCAAGCTGCAGTTGCTCAAAGTGCCTTTGACGCAGGGATTATCTATTAATAGTATTTTTAAGATGTTTGCTTCTTCCCAGCTTCCTCAGAAAATTCTGCCCCTAGTTATATAAGAGACTGGAAATGCCTGCCCTCTCTTATTTGTTGCCTTAAGTTTTATTTGAGCACTGTGTAACCAGTTCCTTCTGTGTTCTCTCTGTGCAGAATAGAAGTGGTTACTGGTACCAGAAGAAAACTGGAATTCTACAAATATACATCAGGATCCCACTCTGTCCCACTATCATTTTCAGTAAGCACTATATTATGATACTTTCTCTGTAACAATATTAAATGAACATGGACTAGCTATAATAGAACTCATCAGCATCCCAGATTAGATTTTATATGCCTAAGTCTTTCATTTGAGTTAGTGTCAATGTTGATTGAGTGATTTCTGCTGTACTGAGCATCTATCTACCTTTAGTTTCACTAAGGCACCTACTGTCAAGCCCTTAGTTCTTCCCATTCCTTCACATATTTTCCCCTGTTCCTAGCTTTTAGTCTTTTATCTGTCTTCACTTCCAGTCACAGTGAGTATACACTGTCTCCCTGAGCTCTTTTCCCAGAGACTCTTGACTACTATTCCAAAGGGTCTAAACTTCTATTCTGTCTGTCAAACATGGTTAATGCATGAGTATTAACGTCCAGTTTTTTATATAGCAATTGAAAGGTTGCCTGCTGTGCACAACAAGACTGTCCTGCTAGCCTGGAACCCAACTGGACACAGCATTTGCCAGCCACCTGCTGGGAGTAACAGTGCAGCGAGACAGTGAACTCCGTCACCCAACAGGCATTTGCCAGGGCCTGATTTCTGTGATTCAGGGATGTACCTTTTAAAGGCTCTTCATCCAACCACAAATCTTCCCTTCACTCATCTACTTGTTTGGATTCAGGAGATAGCACTTGGCACAAAGAGACACATTCCCTAATAACATTTTATTCTTTTCTGTCAACCACCCTCTCTTTAATTCTCTGCATGTGGTGAGCTTGCTTAAAGTTTCCTGCCTACCCACCCTGAGCCCATATCCTCACATCTTTGTTTCCCTTTTTCACCGTTACCACTCCAGAGAGATTTTCTTTGTAATCTTGGTCAGCTTTACAGACTTGTCCTTTGTAATGGTCTGTATTAATATCTTTTCGTTTCTATAGCATCCTGTAGGGTTTTCAAAACTTTTTGATTTTTAGTTTTTCCTTTGTGACGTTCTTATGGTTTCATTTTGCACTTGTTTAGATACTTCCAATCTGATTGACACATCTGTTAAGATCAATTTTTTGATGCACTTTCTGCTTGGCTTCTAAGATTCATTTCGACTGTTTCATTGTGATTTGTTCATCTTTCTTGACTTTCCCGACAATCTAGGGTACTGTAGATAATTAGTGCAGTTTTCTCATCATGGTTTTCACAGCCATCACCAGGTTTCAGAACTCTTGCAAAGGTCTAAGATTTTTGCATCATTAACTTTTAAGTCACCTTAGTGAATTTATAAAGGGTTCTCTTCTCTACAATGAATAAATTCTTTTGTCCTTTATGGGGGTACTCAAGATCCTATGGTTTCCAGCCTATTTCATTTATTCCTATTTCTTAACCATCTTATCATTGATTTGTACTAATATATCAATGCACTTGCCTCATTTTTAATGATCTATGCCTCTTTCTAAGATTTTAAGTCAGTACCATGGATGATTAATTTGTATTTCTCCTTTCTCCAAAGTGTGGTTTTTAGCAACACAATGCCTATTTACTCAAATAGGTTATTTAGGCATGAGGCATAAATGTAAATATTCTTCATCACATATGTGTTGAAAACATCCAATACTGTATGTGTAGCTTCTCACTTTGGTAATTTGATTGGAGAGCCACAGAAATTATTTTTTGACTTTTGAGTCTGTAGAAGAGAATGATTTTCAAATATTATACATTTTGTGACTTTCCCAAAGCTTAATCCCATTAATAACTAATAAGAGTAATTGAGATTTCCCTTGTTTAACATCCTTTTACGTGTTTAGAGACTGTTATGCCTCATTTTAGTTTTATTTTTCCTTTCAAGTGAACATTCCCAGCCCTCCGCACCCTTTATTTAGAGGCTGACATATAAAACCTTTATCAACTTCTTGTTTTTCCTTTGAACTCTTTCCAACTTACTTGAATTTTAAAACCTTAGTTGCACATTCTGTCACATTTTTTGTAGTTCCAATCAAGAGTACAAAAAAATGTTGTCCTCACTTTGCCACTTACTCACTCTCTACTTTGTGTATTGTCACGATCTGCCTGAACCCCCTCACACCTGACAAGAAACTGATTGTAGGCCTGACATTCCAAAGGCTCCCCGCAACCACATATACCTGGCTCCCTTGAACAATGATGGTTCCATCCTCCAACATGGAATTGCTTTACAAGGGAGTTGGCATCAGAGCATGTAGTTTTCATACTCTTTCATACTGAAGAAGTCATTCTACTCTTTATAACCAAAAAATGACCAAGTTGCTATGCATTAAGATAGGGCTTTAAAAAAGAAATTTTTTGCAAAATATTTCTTAGGTGGATGGCCATGTTGGTTGGCATTCTCATATGAGGTGAATCTGGAAACATCCCTTCTTCTATCAAACTCTGATCAATTAATTTAATCACTCTGCCTCCCTGTTGGATCTTGGTTTCTCAAAGATAATTTTGATAAACTTGTTTTATTATTATTATTATTATTATTATTTTAAAGATGGGGTTTCACCATGTTGGTCAGGATGGTCTCGATTTCTTGACTTCATGATCTGCCCTCCTCGGACTCCCAAAGTGCTGCATTACAGGCCTAAGCCACCGCACCTGGCCAATAAACTTGTTGATGTTGTATCTTTTTTGCCAATTTGCAAGGGAAAAAGGTAAAATTTAATTAAAAATGGAAGACATAAGAAGATAGAAATGTTTTTAAAAAGAAAGATACTCAGACCTAGATATAGATTCTAGCTAGTAATCAGTTAGGGAAGTTAGAAAAAATTCATATCCTCTTCTCAAAATTCCCTTATTTATACATAGTGAAATATAAAACCAGATTTATCATGAAGCTAAGAAGATAAAGTGTTTTTTTCTAGCAAGAGGAAACATTTTCCCCCAACCAATAACAATTATAATAATATTAAATTCAATTTTATTTTGCAAGCACTAGTTTTCTTTAGGATTATTTATTTTCACCAAAAAGAGGCATATCCCAACAAATCTTTTGGCAAATTTAACTTATATTTTTATCTTCTTTTACCTTATCCCATAAGCTTGAGAATTTATGTCTTGCATTATTTTGTTGATCATTTTTATTTCTAATGATAGTCGATTTTTAATTCCTGGTCATGCTGTGGCTAATGATGTTGCAAAGACTGTATACCAGTCCTCCCAGTCAGGTTAATGAAGGAACTGGCATGGACATCAAAGTGCCAATTTAGAATCATTTCAGAGAGAGAAGGAACAATAATAATGTACAAACTCTGGTAAATATAATATACATTCTGCCACTCTTTAAAACAGCTTGTAGTGAAGTGTTATTAGCAAAGGTTCCTGCTGCAGCAGCTTCTAGAGCCCATCAACTGCAGTGGTGCAAGTCTTAGAAGAGTTTATTTTTCTGCATTGATTTCCTGAAAGCTTTGATTTTGGTGAAAGAAGGAATATAGAGATTTTTTTAATGTGAGCAGTTTCCACTATTACACTGACCTGTGTCCATGCCCCCATGATGATTAAACTCTTTTGGGCTCAAATCAAATCCTAGTTCTTGTTAATTTGAATAATCCATTTGAATAAAGATCTAGAAATGAGTTCTAGCTACAAAGACTGGACTGCAGGTATCTGAGAGACACTGCCCAGTGTCGCATTGACCAAGTTTTTCCCTGTTGGGAGCCAGACAAGGTACCACATTAAAGTATTTGTTTTTGGCTTTCTCTTACCTTTAGGTAGGTTTTCTGCATTAGCAGTGACACAGTATTCTAAAGGACAGGCTGGGCCACAGAATTCCCTCTTCATTTGGGAGTATTATTCCTGGTCTTGGAAGAGTTCCAAAGTAATTGGGGAAAAAAAAAAAAAAAAAACTCTACACTAATTTGTGATATTGGATGACCTGACTTAATGTGCCAAGTTTTCTGAGAAGTTCATGCATATTATCACTTCCATAGGTTCCTTTCCATGAAAGCAAATAAGACTACACCTAAGAAGGCAAAAAGGAGGGACAAATTATGTAGCTGAGGAGACAGCACAAAAACTGAACAAGCCCTTCTCATTCCTTGCGTTTATGTAGTGCTTTACACATTACAAAGCATGTCATCATTTAGCTGGTCCCTATTTTGTCTCTACAATTACTCTGTAACTTAATTAAGGACAACAAAATTTACTTTAGAACAGAGGAACCTGAAATTCAGAAATAGTAAATGGCTTCCTAAGTTACCTTCTCATAAATATAGACACAAAATCATCAACAAAATGTTAGAACATCGAATCCATCAATAGGTAAAAATAATAATGCAATACACACAAGTACATTTTTAAAAAATAATTCCAACTTTAATTTTAGATTCCGGGCATACATGTGCAGGTTTGTTACATGGGTATATTGCATGATGCTGAGGTTTGGGGTATGTTGATCTCATGACCCAGGTACTGAGCATAGTACCCTATAGGCAGTGTTTCAGTCCTTGCCCACATCTCTCTCTCCCCTCACAAAAGCCCTAATTGTCTATTGTTCTCATCTTTATGTCCATGTGTACTCAATGTTTAGCTCCCACTTACAAGTGAGAACATGCAGTATTTGGTTTTCAGTTAGGATAATGGCTGCATCCATGTTGCTGCAAAGAACATGATTTTATTCCTTTTTATGGTTATGTAGTATGCCATGGTGTATATGTACCATCTTTTCTTTATCCAATCCACTGTTGATGTGCACCTAGGTTGATTCCATATTTTTGTGATGGCGAATAGTGCTGCAATACATATACAGATATACAAGGGCACGTGTCTTTTTGGTAGAACGATTTATTTTTCCTTTGGATATATACCCAGTAAGGGGATTACTTGGTCAAATGATAGTTCTGTTTCAAGAACTTTGAGAAATCTCCAAACCACTTTCTACAGTGGCCAAACTAGTTTCCATTCCCATCAACAGTGTATAAGCATTCCCTTTTTCTCCACAGCCTTACCAGCATCTGTTGTTTTTTTGACTTTTTAATAATAGTCATTCTGACTGATTTGAAAGGGTATCTCATGGTGGTCTTGATTTGCATTTCTCTGATGATTAGTGATGAGCATTTTTTTCATGTTTGTTAGCCACTTAAATGTCTTTTTTTGATAAGTGTCTGTTCATCTCCTTTGGCCACTTGTTAATGGGGTTATCCATTTTTTTGCTTGTTGAAGTTCCTTATGGGTTCTGGAGATTAGATCTTTGTCAAATGCATATTTTTTTTCTTATTCTCTAGGTTGTCTGTTTACTCTGCTGACAGTCTCTTTTGTTGTGCAGCAGCTCTTTAATTTAATTAGGTCTCACTTGTCAATTTTTGATTTTGTTGCAATTGCTTTTGAGACTTGGTCATAAATTGTTTGCCAAGGTTAATGTCCAGAATGGTATTGTCTAAGTTTTCTTCTAGGATTTTTGTAGTTTGAAGTCTTACACTTTAATCTGTAATCCATCTTGAGTTAATTTTTGTATACGATGAAACATAGGAGGCAGTTTCATTCTTCTGCATATGGCTAGCCAGCTATTCCAGCACCATTTATTCAATAGTGAGTCCTTTCCCCATTGCTTAAATTTTTGTTGACTTTGTTGAAGATCAGATGTAGGTGTGCAGCTTTATTTCTGAATTCTTTATTGTGTTCCATTGGTTTATAGGTCTGTTTTTGTACCAGTACCATGCAAGATGTTTTGGTTACTGTAGCCTTACAGTATAGTTTAAAGTCATGTAATGTGATGGATACCTCTGGTTTGAACAAGTAGGTTTTAAACCGGGAATGCAAGGCTGGTTTAAGGCTGGTTTAAGAATCAATCAATGTGATCCACCATATTTACAGTCCAAAGAAGAAAACCCATGTGATCATATCAATAGATATAGAAAAGGCATGTGACAAAATTCAACATCTTTTTATGACAAAAATCTTTCAGCAAATAGGGACTACAAAGGAATTTTCTCAACATTATTAGAGGCATCTACAAAAACCTACAGCTAATATCATATTTAATGGTAAAAGACAATACTTTTTCACTAAGATCGGGAACAAGGCAAGGATATCAACTTTCACCACTCATATCGCCTTGGAATAAGGCAAGAAATAAATGTGTATTTCTACACATTACAAATAAAGAAATAAAATTATTCCTATTACAATATGACATGATTGTCTCTGTAAAAATTCTAAGATGTTAAAAACAAAACAAAATGACTTCCTGAAACTATAAGTGACTTTAAGTTCAACACACAAAAATCAATATTCTATATACTAGCAATGCACAATTAGAAACTAAAATTGTAGAATAACATATTGGGTAGTGTGATTCCTTCTGTTTATTTTTTTCAAAATTGGATTAAGCTTCCTTTGCTTTTTCAAATAAATTTTAAAGTCAATTTTTCTATATCTAAAAAAAGTTCTAGAATTTTGATTGAAATTTACTTAAACCTCCACATTAATTTGGGGAGAACTGACACTGTTAGTATATTAATTCTTCCAATATATGTACATGGTATGTTTTTACATTTATTTTGGTTCTTCTTTGATTTTTTTTCATCAGCTTTTTGTAATTTTCAGCATATAGGTTCTGTCATGTTTTGTTAGATTTATACCTAGGCATTTTTTCATTTTTCTTGGAGCTATGAAAAAGGACTTCATTTGCTAACACTGTCAATTCTCCCCAAACTAATCTAGAGATTTAATGAAAATCCAGTCAAAATTCCAGAAAATTTTTTGTAGATATAGAAAAGCTGACACTAAAATTTATTTGGAACAGCAAAGCAAATAGAGTAGGCAAATCTACTTCCGAAAAGTAGAATAAACTTAGAAATATCACACAATTCAATTTTAAGACACTGTATAGCTATAGTAATTAAGACAGTATAGTATTAATGAAGAGATTGATCATAGACACATAGATCAATGAAACAGAATAGAGAACATAAAACTAGGTGCCACACACACACACACACAAGTGGTCAAATAAATGATTTTTGACAAAGTCACAAGGACAATTGGATGAAAAAAGAATGTTCAACAAATTGTGTTGAATCCTTGAATATCCATATGCTCGAAAATGAACCTCAATCTAAACCTCACAGTGTACATAAAAATTAATTCAAAATTCACCATAGACATAAATGTGAAATATAAAACTATAAAAATTTTAGAAGTCCTCATAACCAGAGGTTAAGCAGTAAGCTTTAAACATGACACCAAAAGCATAATTCATAAAGAAATAGATAAATTGAGTCTCATCAAAGTAAAAAAAATGTTCTATGAAATACTATTAAGAAGATGAAATCATAAGTTAAAATCTTAAAGACAATATTTGCAAACCGTATATCTGTCAAAGAACTAGTATTTAGAATTTATTAAAACTTCTCAAAATTCAACAGTAAAAAAACAAACCAATTAGAGAAAGAGAAAAGACATGAATAGACATTTTACCAAAAAGGATATACAAATGTAAAAATGCACAGCAACATTAGCCAGTTAGTAAATTCAAATTATAAGCACAAAGAGGTATCGCTACATACCTACCAGAATGGCTAAAATTTAAAAAAAATAGTGAAAACATAAAATATTAACAAGTATGCAGAGAGATGGATCATTCATATACTGTTGTTAAGAATGTAAAGTGGTACAACCAGTTTGGAAAGCAGTTTGGCAGTTTCTTATAAAATTAAATATGCAGCTCCTGTGCTGTACAGCAATCACATTCTTGAGCATTTATCTGTCCCAGAGAAATGAAAACTTATGTTCACATAAACACCTGGACCTAAGTATTCATAGTAACTTTGTTCATGTATCTAAAAATTGAAAACAACCACTATGTCCTCCAAAAGATGAATAGTTAAATGATGGTACATGCACATCATGGAATACTACTCAGCAATGAAAAGGAACAAACTATTGATAATTCTCACCAGAGAATTATGCTGAGTGAAAAGAAGCAAATCCCAAAGATTACCTGTTGTATGATTCCATTTATATAACATTCTAAGATAATGAAATTATAGAAATAGCAGATTAGCAATTGCCAGGGTTAAGGAGGAGGTTGGAATGGGAGGGAGGTGAGTGTGGCCATAAAAGGGAAACTTTATGGAGATGGAACAGCTCTGTATCCTGACTGTTTCTATGTCAACATTCTGTAAGATGTTACCATTGAGGGACACAACATAAAAGGGTATGAGACCCTTCTGTATAGTTTCTTAGAACTGTATGTAAATCTACAGTTATCTATAATAAAAAAATTAATTCCAAAAGTCTTTTGCTCTGCAAAGTTGAGAGAATGAACATGCAGGCTGAAGACTGAGAGAAAATATTTGCAAAAACGATCTGACAATTATATCCAGAATATGTGATGAATCTCAAAGCTCAACAGTAGTAAAAGGAAAAACTCAATTTGTGAAAAATGGGGAAAAGACTTGAATAGACACTTCAACAAAGATGATATACAAATGGTATATAAGCACATAAAGAGATGTTCAATATTATTTGATATTAGAAAAATGCAAATTTTAATCATGATGAACACTACTATGCACCTATTAGAATAGCTAAAATAAAATAATACTGACAACACCAAATGCTAACAAGGACACAAAGCAACTGGAACTGTCATACACTGTTGAAGGGAATGCAAAATGGTACAGCCACTCTGGAAAATAGTTGGGTAGTTTCTTATAAAGTTAAACATTCAATTATCATATGGCCCAGCATTTTTGTATTCTTGAGGATTTATCTCATAAAAATAAAAATGCGGGTTCACTCAAAAACCTATACACTATTCATAATCACCAAGAAACAGAAAAAAAAACACCTGTTTTTTTGTAACAGGCAAATGGCTAAACAAACTATGGTACAGCCATGTAATCAAATACTACTCATTGATTAAAAGGAACAAACTATTGACACACCAACTTAGATGAAACTTAAAGGCACTGTATTAAGGGAAAGAAGCCAGTCTCAAAACATTACATACTATATGGCTTCATTTATAAGACATTCTCGAAAATACAAAACTTGTCAAAGTGTTTGATGAGAGTTAGGGTTGGAAGGAGGGATGTGGCCACAAAGTGGCAGCCCAACTTTTAGGAATTTGGGAAACTGTTTTATATTTTTATTGTGGGAGTGACTACATAAATCAATGCATGCATTAATATTTGTAGATCTATATACCAAAAAGAGTCAATTTTACCATACAATAATTTGTTTAAAATTATTTAAAATTCAAAACAAAAAAATACACTCCCAGAATCTGATCAATCCTCATCACCCTCTACTGCCACCCTGGTCCAGGTCTCCATATTTCTCATCTACATTATTATAATAGCCTCTTAATTGGTCTCTCTACTTCCTCTCTACTACACATTCAATTCTCAGCAGAGTGATCCTTTGAAAATATAAGCTGAATAATGTTACTCTCCTGCTCAAGAGCCTCTACTGGCTCTCACACAGCATTAAAACTGAAGTTCTCACCATGGCTTGACAGTAGTGAGATCCCGCAGGAACCTCTCTGGTCTCTTTTTCTGTGATTTTTCCTTACTCACTGTGCTCCAGCTGCACTAAACTGGCTTGCTGCTGTGTGAACATGCTGGGCCTTTGCACTGGCTGTTCCCTCTTCCTGGAACAGCCTTCCTTCAAATAAGTCAGTGGTTTCCTCACCAACCTCATTGAACTCTTTGCTTTAACTTCATCTTCTCTGTGGAACCTACCCTGACCACTATTTAAAAACTGCATCTCTTTCTGCATTCCCCACTCCTACTTATCATTTATTTTTCTTCACGGCATTTGTCATCTTCTAACATGCTCTGTTACTTATGTGTCTTAGTCCATTTGTGCTGCTATAGCAAAATGCCTGAGACTGGGTAATTTATAAACACCAGAGATTAATTTCTCACAGTTCTGGAGGCTGGGAAGTCAAGATCAAGATGCTGGTATTCAATGTCTAGTAAGAGTCTAGTCTTTGCTTCCGAGATAGTACCAGAGTGGGGAGGAATGTTGTGTCCTCACATGGTGGAAGAAATGGAAGGATGAAAAAAGGGCAAACAAAAATAGATTTTTGAAATCTATTTTATAATAATACTAATCCCCATTCCCTGAGGACTCTGCCCTCATAACTTAATCAACTCCTAAAGACCCCACATCATAATACTATCACATTGTCAATTAAGTTTGGAGGACACATTCAGACCATAGCATTTGTATTACATTTGTTTTCTGTTCCCCCAACATACACACAAATATAAGGTCTATAAGGGCAGAGCTCTTGCCTGTTCATTAATGTATCTTCAGTGACTGACACATGGAAGATTCTCGATAAATATTTATGGAATGAAGAAAGTGAAGCAGGGAGGTAGGGAGGAAAAGGTTAATTTGTCATTAGCCAAGTGAGCAAGAGGCGAGGATGAGGAGGGTGTCATGGAAGAGCTGGTGACTCTGCAGAGCCTTAAACTGGAGCCGTGTGCATGCTCAGAGGGCAAGAGTACAGAGGTGCAGGAAGAGTGCTGATACAGGGAGGGAAGCAGGAATCAGCTTTAAATGCCATGCTAAGGAATTTGGGCTTCACCTTTAGGTTAAAAGCTGTTAAGATCTGAGAAACATGATCATATTTGTGTTGCATGAAGATAACTCAGCCCCAATGTGGACAGTAAATTGAGTAAGGGCAGTGAGTTAGTTAGTTAGGCTGATTAGAATCTAGTAACTAGTTATCTAAGCCAAAAATGATGATGACCTGAACTAAGACTTTGGCCTTGTTAACAACACAGAGGGCACATTTCAGAAATGTTTAGCAGAGTCACCAGGACTTCTACTGAAATGTGAGAAAGATTAGAAATCGAGAATGCTCCCCTATCCCATCCCAGCCACCTGCCAGATTCTCTTTGTGACTCTGGGAAGGCAAGCGCAGATGAATGGCTTTGGCAAAGATTCCAGTGGTAAATTACTTGTAATGTTGCAAACACCACTCTTACACCGTGGTAAGTTACGTCCACTGTGTTTGTTTTGTCCTGAATACCTTTCTTTTCCATCTTGCTAACTGCTACTTTAAGTTTCAGCTCACAGATCCTGACTCAGCTTATAATTCTTATAAAGAATATGCTCAAAGAACTTGGCAACATCAGAAAAGGCAAGATGTAGGAACTGATAATACAGTTATTGGACAGTTTATGTAAATGGGGATTGATTTCACTTAAAAAGCAAGCATTTTCCATACCAGCAGGAGACTTCTGTCCTAGAAATATGATATTGTAATGTAAGTGGTCCACAAAGCTCATGCTGTTATGAGTTTACACAGGACTCACTGGAGTTATAAAAATAAAAATATTAGCTTTGTACTGTCAATGCCAAATGTAAATACAGTAATTCTATGTGTCCCTCCGATATATGACCTTGAACAAGTTTTTCAGCCCACTTTTGCCTCTGTCTTCTTGTCATAAAAGACAAAATGATCTCTCAAAGCTACTTCGACTCCCCAAATCTTGGATTTTGCTTTTCTTTCTCTGCCAAGAAGTCAGAGAAAACTATACATATTTTACAGACAGAAAACCTTAGAGAGAAGGAGACTTCCATTTGAACAGACCTAAGTAAGAGCCTATCTCCCATCCAGATGCCTGCTCCCATGAGATGCCCATCATCTATCTTTTGAAACACTGAAAACAATTGTTTTTAAAACCAAAAGAATAATTTGATTTTAATGAATATGTCATTTGCTGACAAACAAACGGCATAATTTCTCTTCTACTCTTTTGCAACTAAAATAAAGTTAAGTCAAGGTTTATCCTGGAGAGTTGTTGTTGTTGTTGCTAGCTGTTGCAAAAAAGCTAAAAGTTGTTTTGTAATAGAAATGCTGACTCAGACTCAATTACTGTGAGAGTTTGAACAGACTGTCCTTTTTTTAAGAAATAAGAAAGCAATTAGGTGTTGATGTAGATATTTGTATGTAAGGGATCATTTAAAAGACTGCAAAAGAATGCTAAATATGAAAAGAGGTTACAGAGGATTATTGGGTGAGAAAGTGCCAGAGTTATTTTTAAAATATATAAGTTGTATATGTTATATTTTTTAAAGTTAAATCTGATAAAACATTTTATAATAAAAAGCAATATAATAATAGAAACAAAACCATAGATCCAGGAAGATCCCAGAAAACTATGCAGGCAAATACTAAAAAAACTATACCTGGCCATATCATATTCAAACTGCAGACAGTCAAAGACAAAGAGAAAATCTTGAGAGAGGCCAGAGGGGCAAAAGTACCTTATCTGGAGAGAAACAAACTTCCTTTCAGAAACGATGCAAGCAAGCAAGAAAAATAAAACCCAACCTAGAATTCTACATCCAGTAAAATTACCCTTCAAAAGTAAAGGAGAAATAAAAATTTCCACAGACAAACCAAAGTTAAGAGAATTTGTTACCAGTAGATCTGCTTGGCAAAAAAACATTAAAAGAAATCCTTTAGAGAGAAGGAAATTATATAGATCAGAAACATAGACCTACATTTACAAAGGCAGAGTGTTGAAGAAGGAATAAATGAAAGGCATTCTCAGTTCCCTCCTCTGGGTGCTGGTGCCATGCCCAGCTCTCAGAACCCCACCCAAAGTGAATAATACAGACACTCAACATGATAGATTGTTGGCTTAAAAAGGAGTAGAAGACTTGCTTTCCCCATCCACAGCCACAACCTCCACATTTAAAGATACCAAAAAGGACATAGCAAATTATCTGGCTTGTGGAAGGGAGAAATATTCCAAAGAAATTTGACAAAACCGTAAGTAAGAAAAATGATGAAAACGTCTTCCTCTCAGCTTTTATAGATGTTAATAATAATCCATACTGTGTTATATGATGGAAAATTTTCATATAGTATCATGATGCCAGTTAAGTTGTGGCATCATTTTGAGACCAATCATTGAGAATTTTTTTTTAAAAGGGAATTAAATATTGTAAGTGTAAACATTATGAGCCTGTTAAAAGTCAAAAGTTATTGTAGCTTCTCAAACTAGAAATAAAAAGGCTACTGAAGCACCTACAGGTTACAATTTATTTTTATTTTTCTATATTTTTATTTTTATTTTTTTGAGACAGAGTCTCCCACTGTCACCCAGGCTAAAGTGTAGTGGCATGATCTCAGCTCAATGAGGCCTCTGCCTCTTCAGTTCAAGAGATTTCTTATGCCTCAGCCTCCCGGATAGCTGGGATTACAGGTGTACACCACCACACCTGGCTAATTTTTGTATTTTTAGTAGAGACAGGTTTCATCACGTTGGCCAGGCTGGTCTTGAACTCCTGGTCTCAAGTGATCTACCTGCCTTGGCCTCCCAAAGTGCTGGGATTGCAGGAATGAGCCATCTGTGCCTGGCCTTAATTTTTAATATGGTAAATATTAATTGCTATGACTCATATAAACAAAAAGCTATTTGAGATCCCTCCTCACCTTCTTTTTTCCTAAGACTATAGTGTTCTTGAAGCCAAAAATGAGATTTTTGAGACGGAATCTCGCTCTGTCTCCTAGGCTGGAGTGCCATGGACCAGTCTTGGTTCACTGCAACCTCCACCTCCCAGGTTCAAGTGATTTTCCCGCCTCAGCCTCCTGAGTAGCTGGGATTAAAGGTGCCCACCACCATGCCTGGCTAATTTTTGTATTTTTAGTGGAGATGGGGTTTTGCCATGTTGGCCAGTCTGGTCTTGAACTCCTAACCTTGTGATCCGCCTGCCTCTGCCTCCCAAAGTGCTGGGATTATAGGTGTGAGCCACTGCGCCTGGCCTGTGGCTACTTCTTTAAATAAAATGTTATATCATTCTTTCTTGAATTAGCAATTTTAGGTATTGGCTATTGGAGTTCTGTCACAATTGATGAAAATTTAGGTCTTTCACAATTTTGGAAGGTAGCACTATTCTCATTCCTCCTTTGGTTGCCTCCATAATCACAATCTCCTAAGACATACCTACATCTCCATTTCTGTACTACCACCTTGACTCTCACTCTGTAAAATTGGTGTTAGAACTCTCATCCTTCCCCCATCCTCCCCACTCCTGTAAGTTCTCTCAGTGATACTTTCATAGTAATCTTTTGTAAACCTTTACATTCTGGTTTGTGATTTGTCTAATATTTAATTCTAAAAGGAAAAAAACTGTAAGTGGAGCTTAATTATACCTATATAAATATAGTTCACTGCAGGGCTAGTAAAATAAGATCAAGATAACTTTCTACAAGTTCCAGTGTCATGACTGCTGTACTCCTAGAATCCAGTGGGATGGATTTCCTTTCTTGGTTTTGTGCTCTTGCAGTTGCCTTTACTACATTCTGAAGTTCTCTATCATGATTTCTATTCTATTAATTCTCACTGCCTGGAGATCCTTCTCCCAGAGCCATTCATCCTCATATTCCAAAGTGGACCAGTCACTTTTAGGTCTACTGCACAGCTATCATTCTGGAACAAGATGTCACTGCTCTTGTAGATTGTACTGATTGTTCCTGAAAACTTCTTGGTTACTTATTGCTACAAAAATGCTGTGTAACCATAATGCTATATAACAAGCAACCTGAAATCTCAGTGCCAACAAACATTTTCTACCCTGCTTCATACTATGGGTTGAGTTCAAGCCTACTTCATGTATCTTTTATTTAGTGCCAGCAGCTGTCTGGAGCATGTTTCTCTTGTGGAAAATGAGAGAAGACAGAGAGAGACCAAGACAAGCCAAATAAGCATATGTAAAGCCTCTATTCATGTTGCATCCATTATAGTCCACTAGCTGAAGCAATCATGTGAAGCAAATCACATGTCCAACCCAACACCAAATGAGTGGGAGAAAATATTTCACCTACTCTAGGGGGAGGCAGACCAAGTCACTTGGCAAAGGCATGGATGTGTATGTTGACAACAGGGGAGAGGAGAACAATAAGGAACAATCATCTAATCCACCACAGGAACTTATATTTTACTCACTACTACCTTGTTTTGTTGGAGAGCATCCTCTAATAACTTCCTAAGGAGGGGGTATGGTAGGTAAACTTTCTGAATTATATGTGTCTATAAACGTCTTTATTCTGCCCTCATACCTGACAAATATCATTGAGACCCTTGCTCCATGCTCTTCTATAATAGCATCCCACGTTGCTGATAAGTTTCTTATCAGGCTGCTTCTTGCTCTTTTTTTAGGTGACCCTTTCTCTCTCAATATTCTCTTTACCCTGATGTTCTAAAATGTCTCAATGACATAGAGATAGGTAATTTTTTTCTTTACTGTGCCAAGTATGCAGTGGACCCTCTCAAACTGAGAATTCTATATAGAGATTTTTAATAAAACCCTCTGTTTTGTTGCACAGGTTACTCCTGACCTTCTTTGTATCTGTTGTTTATAAGTATAAAGACTGAAGCCTTCTACCTCTCCAGGCACAATATACAGGATTGTGTGTGTGTGTGTGTGTGTACAGGATCATATATATAATATGTAATATGTATGTTATAGATATAATATAAATATACACACATATATAGGCTGCTGCTTTCTCCAATTAATGTAATCACTTTTTTTGTATCCCAGAATTTTTTAGATTTCTGCCTGTCTATGGATGGCCTTTGTCCATTCTCTTTATTTTGTGGCGTTACAGCACTGAAAACATTTTGTTTGCTATGATTTTACTGATACCTCAGGAGAGAGAGGTAATAAAATGGTATGCCTAAGATAGCACATTGATTTATTAGTCTCAATATTTCATTCTAAGTATATGTTACATTTCAATATATTAAAATTATATTTCAATATATTTAAAATATTTGTGAAGTGGCAGGCTGTACCAGATAGCATAACATTTAAATAACGTGGCTATGTTAGTATCCATATTTTCAAAGGTAATTAGTTTGAATGTGATTATTTGATTTGCAAAAGAATTTGAAATGTTACCAAAGTTAGCTAGTTTCTCTAAGACAGTTCTGTCCAACAGAACTTTTTGCAATGACAGAAATGTTCTCTGTCTGTGCCAACTAAGACAGTAGCCACCAACCTCATGTGGCTATTAAACACTTAAAATGTGGTTAGTGCTACTAGAAAACTGAATTTTTAATTTTGTTTCATTTTTATTGCTTTAAGTTTAAATAGCCACAGGTGGCTAATGGCTATCATATTGGACAATGTGGCAGGGATCAATGTGCCACCTTCATCATGTGAGGATACATGCAGCAAGAAGACACATCCATGAGGCACAGGCCCTCACAGACACCAAATCTGCTGGCACCTTCATCTTAGACTGCCCAGCCTCCAGAACTGTGAGTAATAAATTCTGTTGTTGATAATTCTGTTGTTTACTTTTGTGATTAAATCCCCCAAATTAAAAATATGTGTTTAGGCATAGGTCACCTCTGTCAAGAAAATTATACCTGAAAGGGATAGTCATGAGGAGTCTAATAAGACACATAACCAAGTATAAGTTTTTTATGATTTATACCAAAGAATGTACTCATGCTCCCAGTAAATATTTGAAGGTTATGTACTGTGTGTAAAGCACTCTGCCTGGTATTAGGGTTACAAAATTGCAGGCACACAAAGCACTCACCCTCCAAGATCTTTCAGTCCATTGAGGAAGAAGGTACACAACCAACCAGTAAGTATAATAGAAGATTGCCTTACCTGCCTTCACCGAAGGGTAAGAGAAAAGTGATTACCCAGGACACTCAGTTAAGCCTTTACTTAGGAAGTAGTTTTTAAGTCCTGACTTGAAACTGGATAAGACTTTTCTGGGAGATTAATGAGCAGAATATTTTAGGCAGATAAAGAACAGCAGGTCACAGGCACGGAGACAGGTACTAGAAAGATAAGCCACTTGATATTGCTAGAACCTAGAGTACAATTGTGGAAATATATTGGAAAATGAGATTGGCCAATCAGGCCAAAGTGGCCAATAACTATAGTGTGAGAAGAGCTACACCACTTCCAGTGCAGGGAGATAACGTATAATCCTGACATAATGTAGACCCATTGAGTTGAAAGAATAGTGAACTCACTGTATGTTCTGACCCAACCCTCTTCATTCACTCAATCAAAAGATATTTTTCAATGTTCTCCTAAGTCTTTTTTATACTGCTAAATGGGTTTAGAAACACTTTTTAAGAAACTGGTGAAAGAGTAAATTTTAACTCGGTTGTCATGGTCTGAATGTGTCCTACCAAAATTTATATATTGAAACCTAATCTTCAGTGCAATAATATGAAGAGGTGCGGCCTTTGAGAGGTAATTAGGTCATGAGGGTGGAGACATCATGAATGGGATTAGTGTCCTAATTAAAGAGGCCTGAGGGAGCCCACTTGCCACCTTCATCATGTGAGGATACATGCAGCAAGAAGACTGAGGCACAGGCTCTCATAGACACCAAATCTGCAGGCACCTTGATCTTAGACTTCCCAGCCTCCAGAACTGTGAGTAATAAATTCTGTTGTTGATAAATTATCCAGTCTTTAGTGTTGTGTTATAGCAGTTCAAATGGACTAAGATATCAGCATCAACTGAAATGAGGACAAATCCCTAATTAGAGGACTCCCACACAATAAAATTATTTGAAACAATGATGAATATCATACTACAGAATTTTTTCACTCCAGAGAACACAAAATTTAACTCCAATGTAGAACTGTTGGGTAACAAAATTTGGACCAATTGCTCTTGCACTTTCTAATAAATCTTAAATGTGCTTTTGTTAATTACTTATGGGCAGATACATCATCTTACCTATTTTTTTAAGTTTGCAATTTTGATTTATTTACATCAAAATTGGTTGAGGCTGGGGAAATTTGGGCACTTGGAAAATTAGTTCCTCTAAATAGTTATTTCTCCCTGGGAGTTTGAGACCATACAGCCATAGAATAATCCCACCAAGAAATGGTTATTTTTGAAATACATGTTCTAGGGAAGGGCAGGGAATATAGACAATAACTGACCTAAGATTTCTATATGCTTTAAATTTCTCAGAACCAAGACATAATAAATACAAAGTATCACTTCCCATCCTTAAAAATACATATGTATACATACAGGAAAAAATCGCTAAAATACTATCAATTAGAGTCATTGGAAATAAAGTTCTGAGTTAACACAGTCAAAAATAATAATAAAAAAATACTTGCCAAAGTGTCATGACCTAATCTTATTGTTGAGTTCAATGTTTCCATTTTAAATCCCTATTTTCTGGTCTATAACTTACTCCAAAATGTTCCTTTTGACCTTTGAGTCTGATATTTCTCTTGCCTTCATCTCAATCCAAAGGCGAATTTATTTGCAATTTGTACTAAATCTCTTCAGTTATTTCAGTTACTTGAGTTTGAAGAAAATACCTGCTGTTGCTTTCAGAAATTGTTCATTTTTTTTTCCATGTTCAAATTGCTTTAAAAAAAGATTTTGTTTTAAAGCTATAGTATTGACATAAATGTACTGAAGATCCAATTAAAATAGTTGGTTAAGAAATTTGGATTGAAGAACCAGAAATGATGAGACTCCGTAGCATGTAATTACATGGAGGCAGATGCACACCTCTCTCTCACAGCCATCGTGCATGTGCCTGTGACAATAATCACAAGGCGAGTGTGAGGAAAGAAAGGTCAAAACCTTAAAGAAAGATCAAAAGCTACCCCCCAAAATAATTTTAAAGTGTACACTGACTTTTAAAGGCATGAAATAGTAAACGGCCCCAACTCCCAAGCCCACAAAGGGGACATGTAAATGGTACATGTTAATTCACGAAGCACATATGAAACATTAAAAGGTACATAATAACATCCACGTGACTTGCCAGAATTTGGAGAAGATGATGCAAAGGCAGTACTGGGAGTGGGATCCTCTGGATTCTACCTCAGGTTTTCTTCTGACTTTTACTTAGGACTCCAGGTTGAGCCTTTAATCTTGCTTTAATATCCTCTCCACAAAATGGAGGCTGACCTGGTATGCTAGTGTGCTGAAAAGCATTAACCCTCCCATCTGCACCTTTTGAGGACATTCATTTCAATAAGTAACTTTCACATCTACTGAAACTTAGGCTCTATCTGATGCTGTGGCTATGGATATGGATAAGACAAAAATGCTTCCTTGGAAAATTTCTTGAATATGAGAAAAACTAATGAAGTAAAATAACATAGGATAGGTATAAACAAAGGGGTTATTTTCAATAAGAACAGACAACAATTAGAGACTACTGCTTTCAAGAAAAGAGAGAGAGATAGGCAAGCAAACATAGTATATACAGATAGAGAAATGTATCTAGACATAAATTCCTATATACCCCAAATGGGAAATTTTAAAATTCTACATAATTGCCGTCAATCTTTCCCCACCCTCAGCCTAGACCAAGCCTTTCCAAATAAACATATGATCTAAATAAAATCAGTATTCTGGCTAAACAAAGCATTTGCAAGGCAGGTCCCTTAGTAACTCACCCAACTTCTTTCCAACCAGATTGTAACCTCCAAGCCCCTCTTACACAGAAATTCTATGGCTCTCAAAGAACAGTCCCTCCAGATAAAATTATCTGCCTGAAAATAACTATTTTCTCCTACAAACTTCCAGAGCACTTTATATCTGCTTCTCCAAGAACAATTACTGATTTTCTTAGATTCTAACGTATAGTCTTTTCACATTTCAAATATAAACATGCGTCTTGCAATCAACTTAAAGTAAGTTTACTTTAAGGTTTCTTTTTGCCCGAGAATATGTCATTAAATTGATGATGGATCTTGCTCTGATTCATTAATTCAACAAATTATTTTTATTGTCATCTTTATTTCAATTTATAAATACATTTGTTTAATATGCTAATCTAGGTGGATTTCAGTTTGTTTTCAGAAAAACTAAAGACTTCAAAGAGTTTTATGTGAATTATCAATATTTGCATTAAAAATTAAAACTGACACAGAAGTCTTTAATAAATGGCATCTAGATTCTGATGCATTCTATATTCTATTCATTCTTTTGTGTACCAGTCACATAGTTACTTGGAAACTCTGCTGTTTATTTGAAAATGATGAAAAAGGCTAAGTAATATCCAATGTCATTATGACAAGTTTTGACCTCATAGGCACCTGGAAGAGTCTCTGGGCCTCCTAGGTGAAAGGACCACACTGTCTTAATAGACCTGCCCATATGGCATGCCTTCTAGAATTCCGTATAAATTTCAGTGGGCAGCTGGCCAACTGAGCAATCTATTACTCTAATGGTACTTAAGATGTGACTCTGTGGTGATGCATGAGAATTTGCATGTCTAAACAGTTCACAAATCATTCAGAACTTTTTAATGCTGGAAAGCAGACTTTTCTGTTCCCCTTGATTTACTTTAAGGAGCAAGTGTTTTTTAAGGATTCAAAAGTGCCCAAACTTAATATTTTAAAACTCTCCATGCTTATCTTCCAAAAATAGTATATCATCCACTTTACTAACCCTCCTTGCTAAATAAGGGATCCCAAATTAAATATTAGATGCCAATTGCCCCCAAATCAACCGGGGTACCTCTTCTCTTCCCAAATCAGAGTTATTTGGAAGCCTGAGCGAATTCTAACAAAGTGAATGCTGAAAGCTAGTCATTTATCAAAAGAGCAACATGTATTTTCTGAGTACCTGCTATGTACCAGGCTCTGTGCTGGGTACTTGGGTCATGTCTCACAGTGCTTGAAGATATATATCCCAGGACAATTTCAGAATTTATCAAACGCTAGACAAATTAAAACAGCTAGAGAATATTGCTGCTAAAATTTAGATTCAAAATTATTTAACTTCTTGACCTAGATTGTATATGTGTGTGTATATATATATTGTGTGTGTGTGTGTGTGTGTATATATATATATTTTTTAAGTAACTTTTAAGAAATTTACAATAATGTCATTCTAATGGAGTGAGGTTTTGGAGCTGATGAACACATTACCGTGTGTGCTATGGTGATGTGGAGTGGTTATGCACACAGATGGTATTGATTTTCGTTTCCTGTGAAGCTGAATCAACATGTTGTGGCTAATGTCTGTGTAATTTAATGTATTGAATGAAATGTACCACTGCTCTGTACATAGGGATAAAAGGTCCTACTTGGCTATAGTGTTCCTGTGCTCTCAAACCACAACAGACATATTTAACAATCCTTTGTTATTAAAAATCAACCTAACAAATTCTTTCCTGTTTCTTATAAAAGAGACATAGTTTTTCTTTGATTTACTCATTTGTATTTTTTATGTCATAGCAGAAGGAAGGCAGCATCAATAGAATTTTCTTAGACTAATGAGTTTTGCAGAGTATACTTCTTTATGGTGTCAACAACATCATAGCATAAAGTGACTGAAAGGATTTATGGAAAGAGTCAACAAGCTAAGGCATCAGTACCAAATGAGATGATGTCCTCCCCGGGGTCAATGGCAAGGGAAGCCGAGAGGGTCCTTCACTTTCTGTGCCCCTCCCCGGGGTCAATGGCAAGGGAAGCTGAGAGGGTCCTTCACTTTCTGTGCCCCTCTGACACCTCTAGTTGGTCTATCTCCCCGCAAGTGACTAGGGCTCTCACAGCACTCTGGGCGTCTGAAATCCCAGCCCCGACAGCACCTCACGAGGTACCAGTCTTCGTAGCTCCCATTTCCTCATCTTTTAAACAGGAGATAATTCCGTTCATCTACCAACCTCACAGGACTCTTGTACTTTTGTGGGGAATTAGATAGATTACATGTGAGAACCCTTATAAAATTACCAAGTGCAGTACAAATATAGATCATGATTTAAATGGTATCGTTCTTATCATTGTTACTCGGTGTTTGAGGCATCTTACTCCAAAATGATCTGCCCTCAGAACCATCCAAACTGCCATCCCTTTGAATTTGATTTGTCAGTGATTCAGTTATCCAGCTGCAGAACCTTACAATGTGAATGAATGATAATATTTAAAAGGGCACCAGAATGGAGAAAATTAGGTAACACTGTGAGAGAAAGTGTTTTTAGTGTATTAGTGTGCTGACTATTTTCCCACCATCAAACAGTGGGTAGTAACACAGTAAGAGAGTTTTTACTCTGCCCACTCAATTTCTGCCCTGGATTTCTTCAAGTAAGTGTCCTCCCTTGGGATTTTGTGATTTGAAATTGGGAGACGGGGGAAGACTGAAGGGAGGAGAGGCTCTTTGTCTATGGCTACAGAAGAAGTTTAAGTATAGATTTTGAAGGAGGAGTCAAGTAACTGACTGAGTGGGTGTGAGAGTAAAGAGGGTTTAAGAAGCATTGCTGAAGGCCGTGTATCCTCTTCAAGGGGCTTGTTAAATGTATGTTAAGTAAAGAACCTGAGCAAATTGGATTTTTAAAAAAATTTCCAGGACATGTTTTTTTGATTGCTATACTGCTATATAAGACTGGGCCACATGGTCACAGCTTCATATCAACAGTGATTTAACACTAAACTAATGCCATGTAATATATTAATCACTTTTTATGTATTATCTCATTTAATTCCATTTAGTTTTTACTCCAATCCTGTAAAACTTAGTACTGTACCCACTTTATACATGAGAGAATCTCATCTTAAAGAGGTAAAATAACATGCCATAGTAACACAGCTAGTAAGTTTCACAGCTAGGTCTTAAACATCAGAGATTCACCTCTTAATCACTCACTATACAATTTCATGCAAATCAGTCCACCTCGGTGGGTTGTATGGGAGAAAGGATTTTGAACAGCTGTGATGAGAAATAGGAGGAGAAAGAAGTGGAGCCTTTAGTTTTCATTTTCTAATCAAGTTGGCTACTTGAGTTCAGAAAACAAGAGTCTTAACTTAGCCCTTATTTCTGTGAGGTTAGTGACAACTTTGCTCTTTATTGTTAAAGCAACTAAATAATGGTGCACCTCGTTATAAATAGTCTTTGACAAAATATTCAGAAGGAACAAAGGAGCCAGCACTTACGTTTTCTGCAAACAAAAAAAGAAATCTGCCTTCATGAAATTAGGCTACCTGACTATACTTAAAGTAGGGACATTCTCTGTTACAGATATTTTTTAACTGGTAGATTAATTCATGCATAATCCTAAATTTATACATTGAAATCAATTAAACCTTCAGTCAGGTATAAGTGTTTCTTCTTTATCAACAATTGAAAGAAATTATTTATTTTTGAAATTTGTAGTCAAAGAGACTAATACACAGAATGAGGTCGGGATAAACTATAAACAAATTTGCCAGATAGCTGATTGATATATAGTCTGCTGCACTTAAGCCAATTCTATTATTATTGGATTTCAAACAGCATTACTGGTTTACCTAGACACGTGACTAGTAAACTAAAGAATGAATATGGACAGCCAGCAAATTACAATCCATATATATTTCTTTAGAAGAAGTGTGATTCTTAGTTAACCACTAACTTCCTTGCAAAAGACAGCTAAATTATTCTAGTCCCTGTGGCTAGGCTCAAGGACTCAGTGGTGACATTAACTCTCTTATGTGTTATTCTTGGGTTCTACAATTGGCCTTACATAGTAAAGCATTACTTGTGGATAGCATGTTAGTCAATGGCTTTGCAAACACCTTCTAAATTTCTGGAAGTCCATTTTTTATTGTTCAAATTTTTCTGCCATGATTGCTGCTGTTACCCTTTTCTTCCTATTATACTTGTCTGGATTTGGACTGCCATACACACCTTACTCACTGATTTATGCTCACTGGCTTTGTGCGTAAGAGCCATAACTCTATATTTAGAAAGAGCTGACGCAGATCTTTCCCATTGAATATGTGTGTGACCTAAGCAAATTGCATATGTGCCTTTAAGCAACAGTTTTCTCATTTGCAAAATGGGAATAATGACATTATATATTTACTTTTTCATACCCTAACTCACCTTTGCTAATCTTCTGTGGATAATGTCTATATGATACTAAAAACTTTCTTGCCTAAAAATTCACAGTGCAAGGGCTTGGCTACATACCCATAACCGTCCTATTAAGTACTTTTTAAATGGACACACTCACAACCACTGTTTCATTCTGCATGGCGAATTATCATTAAGTACCCTTTCCTCTATTTTTACCTTGGCTTTCATTGTTTTCAGAATAGTTTGGAAAAATAAAGATCTGTTGAGGATGAGGCAAACCCAGCTACGTTGTAACCAAAGCAGGCAGAAATGGGAGACAAAGTGCAGACTGTTGTCATGGAGGGATGGGGAGTACCAGGAATTAGATCTCACTGGGAAGCCCCAGCAAGCCTAAGAGAGAGGAGCATGTGAAGTAGAGAGAGGACAACATGTAACAGGAGAAAGAGAGGGTCCACCCAACCCTTCTTTTCCTACTAATTTTACCAAAGGCTAGTCCTGACATGAGTAGCAAAACAGCACCAGTAACAATAACAGCAAGAGCTGTTTGTTGAGCAAGGGTTGTATTGCTCAATATAACATGGATTTTTATGGATCTAGTGCTTTATATGGATTATGTTATTTAATTCTCACCACAGTTCCATGAAGCAAGTAGTATTATTTTACAGATAAGGATGTTGAAGGTAAGGGATGTAAACGACTTGTTCATGTCACACTGCTGATAAATAATGGCTGGTTGGGGACTTGAAAGTAAGAGAGTCTAATGATAGACTGGATAATTAGTTGCTTTTCCCATAAAAGTTTAAATTTCAAAGATTCTATCCTTTTGTCCGTAAATATATGGTCATATTTGTCTGCCCATATATCCTAATTTAGGATTCTGAAAATGTAGTCAATGTAAGGTTCCGATAAATCAAGGACATAAGCTTCCTGTGCTTTCACAAGCCTATTTCACAAGGAGGATATACTAACATCCTATATCAAGGCACAGCAACACATGAAGACCTAGACTGTGATAAAATAAAAGTCAGCCTCATTCCATTTCCCCCAAAAAGATGGACTGAATTTTCATAGAAAACCGTCCAGTACAGAACAAGTAAATAAGCTGAATAAAATATGTAATAATTTTTAAATCTGTAGCAAAAGTGAGAAAGGGATCCCTTCTCTCAAGGGCCAGAGAAGAGAAAACAAAAATCTACAGTGGTAAGCAAGCACCGGAGGCAACTTTTGACCTACAGGTACATGCTGAGGCTTGCTAGTGAGATCTGAGTTCCCCAACCAGTGTGAGGATTGCGTCAGCCCTTGGGGTGATCAGCTGGGCCTGGGGCAATCAAGGCTTCCACCTGGCTAATCACCTCTGTCCAAACACGGTCTCTCTCAGGACTCTGAGGAGGACGCCTCAGACAGAGTGGTGGTGGTCCTACAGTTCTTGTGGAGGATGAGCCCTGTGAATGTTATCATGCCCTCTCCACTGCCTAAAGTCACTGAGTGCAGCCCAGCAGGAACTCCACAACCTGAACATCCACTCCAGCAGCCAACTGCAGACTGACCATTGTGGATAATAATCAGCCTGTGGAGTTGATGGAGGAGATCTTAAGCTTGATGCCCAAGGAACATGGCATGTATCTTTCTCCGTGTGTGTTGCTGTAATGGAATACCTCAGGCTGGATAATTTATAAAGAAAAATTATTAATTTGGTCTATGATTCTAGACAGATCAGGCATCTGCATCCTGTGAGGGCCTCAGGCTGCTTCCACCTAGCGGACAATGAAGGGAAGCCGGTGTGTACACAGATCACATGGCAAGAGAAACAAGAGAAAGGGGGAAGGTGCCAAGCTCTTTTTAACAACCAGCTCTCACAGGACCTAATCGAGCAATAATTCACTCATTACCAGGAGGCTGACAGGAAACTATTCATGAGGAATCTGCTCCCATGACCCAAACACCTCCAATTAGGCCCCACCTCCAACACTGGGGATCAAATTGCAACATGAATTTTGAAAGGTCATATATCCAAACTATAGCAGTATGCAACCAATATGTAGTTGCTTGAGGGTGTGGAAGGTGGAAAACCAGGCAAGTTCTCCTGAAAGACAAAGCTCCGCAAAGTGTGTCTCATCCATCTTCATTCAGAGAGGGTGTTTTAGTCTTCCTGGGCTGCTGTCCCAAATCATCACAAACTATGTGGCTTAAAACAACAAAAATTTATTCTCTCATAATTCTGGGGGTTAGAAATTTGAAATTATGCAATTAACAGGCTATGCTTCTGTTGAAACATGTAGGGAAGAATACTTCTTTGCCTCTTCCTCGCTTCTGGTGGCTCTCAGCAATCCTTAGTGTTCTTGGCTTGTAACTGTATCACTCTAATCACTGACCCCATCATCACTTCTTCCCTATATGGCTATATATTTCTCTGTGTCCTCTCATTTTATAGAAACCCAGTTATTTGATTTAGGGCCCACTGTAATCAGTACGACCTCATCTTAACTAATTTATTTGTGAAGACCCTATTTATAAACGAAGTCATATTCTAAGGTTCCAAGTGAACATGGATTTTGGGGGAGATACTTAGCCCACTATGGAGTGTACTTCTGTCTGTCTTTGGCTGACATGCCATTTTTGTGGCACATCACGGCTATCCTTTCAAAGTGGCTCCTATGATAATGCCCAAGCAGTCTACAAACTAGAGAAAAGTTTGACTGAACTAGAATTCTTTTTGCACTTCCGCAAAATAACAAAAACTTCAATGTTAAACACTTGTCCATGAAAAAAAAAATAATAGTGATCAGGTTTTTAAATAATATCATTTTTAAAAAATGGTTGAAAAGCTTTTATCACTAAATTATATTTAAAAGTTTCTTGTTAAATATGATTATCAAGAATTTTAAGAGATTATAATTTGAAAGTCCTGATTAGGAATTGCATATAATCATTTCAATAAAAAGGAAAATCAGATTAAAACAATTTGAAAATATTTTGTCTAGAAATTTTCTATTTAATATTTTAAGGTAATGTTAATATAAAATTTAATATTTTAGATATTTTTAAATTCTCTGTTTTATACTTATAACTATCTAACTTAATTATAATGAGTGTTTACAATGAGTACATATGGATATTACCAAATTCCCACCAGTTTTCTCCAATATGTTGTATAGATAATGTCATTTTCATTAGTCATTGGTGCCTTTCTTAGTTTGTTTGGTGGGTCATGTTTCCCTGCATGGTCTTGATGCTTCTGGATGTTCATCAATGTTTGGGCATTAAAGAGATAGATATTTATTGTAGTATTCACAGTCTGGGCTTGTCTGTACCCAGTTACTACAACATGAAAAAGTTATAAAGTGCTGTTACAACCATTAAGGAAAATGAATCAGTAGTAAAAGGAAAAATCTTTTGACAAAGAAAATATCAGAACTAAATTATTTTAAAGGGAATGTTTATAAATGTCAAAGGGGTAGATAATACTTATCTCACATGAAATTTTTCAGTGAATAGAGGAAAGAGTGAACACTGTCCCAAAATGTTTTGTCAAATTAATAAAAACCTGATACCAAACAAGGATAGACACTAGAAAGGAAATAATAAGCCAATCTCATTCATGAGCAAAGATGAAAAAAATTCTCAACAAAATATTTGTAAATCAAAGGCAATGATATAATTTAAATGATGATGTGTAATAATAATGTAAAATTTATTCCAGGAATGTAAGGTTGGTTTACCATAATAAAATGTATTAATATAATACATCATTATCACACCAGCAGGTTGAAAGAGAAAAATGTTATTTCAATAAATGCAAAATAATACATTTGATAAAATTTAACATGTATTCATGAATTGAAAAAAAGACTCTCAGTAAATTAAAAATAGAATGTGCTTTTTTTTTTTCACCCATTGTGGTTTCTTTTACCTGCAATAGGGTATGCACAAAAAAATAAAAGTAAGCATCTGACTCATGGTACAGTCCTATCAAGCATTCTCTTAAGACCAAGTGTAAAATAAGTTGGCTACTATCACCATTTCTATTCACCATTTTTTAGAAGTCTAGACCAGCACAATAACACTAGAAAAAGAAACAAAAAGTAGAAAGATGGTACAGGAAGGAATCAAATGCCGCTGTTTGCAAATGATGAGACAATAGCAAATCATGCATAGTTTATTAGAATAAATAAATTTAGAAGGTTGCTATTAAAAGATAACCATAAAATGCAAGTGACTTTCTATACAACAGTGAGAAAATTATTACATATATAAAGTGTTTATATCACATACACACAAATATATAGTCAGCCCTCCATATCTGTGGGTTCCACATCCATGGATTCCACTTTCAGAGATTCAACCAACAGCAGATCAAACATATTTGGGAGAGGAGGTGGAACAGGAGGCTATATAGAACCCTCCAGCAACTGTACCGCCCTAAGGAACACCAAACTGAACAACTATCCACACAAGAAAGCACCTTCATAAGAAAACCAGACAAGCCAGCACAGTACCAGGTTATACATCATATAACTGAAAGAGATACTGAAGAGGTAGGAAAGACAGTCTTGAATTTCCCACACCCCTATTCCCCTATCCCTTGGCAGCAGCCACATGGCACACAGAAAGAATCTGTTTTCCAGCTAGCCCCACCACCTCAGGCTAAAGTGCTCTGGGGTCCTAAGTAAGCCTGAAAGGCAGTCTAGACCACAATGACTATAATTCCTGGGCAAGTACTAGTGCTGTGTGGGGCTTGGAGCCAGTGGACTTGGATTGCAGGTGGCCTAGTGAGATATCAGCTGGTGCGGCTAAGGAAGTGCTTGCATTACCCTTCCCCTTACCCCAGGAAGTGCAGCTCACACCTCTGGGAGAGACTCCTTCCCTCTGAAGAGAGGATAGGGAAGAGTAAAGAAGACTTTCTCTTGCAACTTGAATACCAGCCCAGCCATAGGAGAATAGGTCCCTAGGGAAAGTCCTGAGGCCCCCATTCCAGACCCTAGCTCCCAGGTAATATTTCTAGACAAACTTTGTGCCAGAAGAGTACCTGCTCCCTTGAAGGAAAGGATCCAGTCCTGGTAAGGTCCATCACATGCTGACAAGAGAGCTCTTGGGCCTTAAATAAACATCAATAGCCAGGCAGTAGTCACTATGGACCTTGGGTGAGACACAGTTCTATGGTGGCTCCAGATGGGACCCAGCACATCCGTAGCTGTGGTGGCTGTAAAGAGAGGCTCTTTCTGCTTGAGGAAAGGAGAGGGAATAGTAAAGGGGACTTTGTGTTACAGCTTGAGCGTTAGCTTGGCCATAGTGGGGTAGAGCACCCAGCAGGTTTCTGGGGCCCCTGATTTCAGGATTTGGCCCTTGGATGGCATTCCTGGACCTTCCCTGAGCCAGGTGGGGTGGGAAAACACTGTCCTGAAGACAGAAACCTAAGGCTGGCAGCATTTACCACAAACTGAAGAGCCTTTGCACCTTGAGTGAACATTGGGGGTAGACGGGAAGTATTTACTGTGGGCCTGGATAGTGGTGGCCATAAAAGCAGACTCCTGCTTGAGGAAAGGAGAGAAAAGAGTGGAAAAGAGTTTGTCTTGTGGGCTGAGTGTCATCTCAGTGCAGTAGAATAGAGCACCAAGTAGATTCCTAAGATTCCTGACTCCAGGCCTTTGCTCCCAGATGGCATTTCGGCACTCACCTTGAGCCAGGGCATGGAGCTTGCCACTCTGAAAGGAAGGACACAAGCCTGGACAGATTTGTCATCTGCTGACCAAAGAGCAACATGGGTCCTGAGTGAACATTGGCAGTAGACAGACAGTGGTCACTGCAGGCCTTGGGTGAGACCCAGTGCCATGTTGGCATTATGACTGGCCCAGTGTAATCTCACTGGTAGCAGCCACAGGAGTGCTTGTGTCACCACTCCCCTAGTTCTAGGCAGCTCTGCATGGAGAAAGGAACTCTATTTGGGGGAAATTAAGGAGAGAGAACAAGAGTCTCTGTCTGGTAATCCAGAGTATTTTTGTGGATTTTACCCAAGATCAGTAAGTCAGGACCTCTATGAGTCTGCAAGAGACACAGTGCTACTGGACTTGGGGTGCCCCCTAATGCAGATATGAGTGCAGTGAACAAAGACTTAGATCACAACACTCAATTCCCTTTGAAAACTTGAAAAGTCTTCCCAAGAAAGACAGGTGCAAACAAGCCCAGACTGTGAAGATTACAATAAATACATATCTCTTTAATGCCCAGACATTGATGAACATCCACAAGCATCAAGACCATCCAGAAAAACATGACCTCACCAAACAAACTAAATAAGGCACCAATGACAGATTCCTGAGTGACAGTGATATGAGACCTTTCACACAGAGCATTCAAAATAGATGCTCTGAGGAAGCTCAGTGAAATTCAAGATAATACAGAGAAGAAATTCAGAATCCTAACAGATAAATGTAACGAAGAGATTAAAATAACTAAAAAGAATCAGGCAGAAATTCTGGAGCTGAAAACAGGAATTGACATACTGAAGAACGCATCTAGAGTGTCTCAACAGCAGAACTGATTAAGCAGCAGAAAGAATTAGTTAGCTTGAAGAAAGACTATTAAAAAAAAAGCTAGAAAATAGCCTCAAAAGTGCATATGCAAGAGTTACTAGCCTTAAAGAGGAGGGAGAGAGAGAGAGCTAAAGGTAGAAAGTTTATTCAAAGATATAGTAACAGAGAACTTTCCAAACCTAGCTAAAGATATCAATATTCAAGTACAAGAAGGTTATAAAACACCAAGCCAATTTAAACCAAATAAGACTACCTCAAGACATTTAATAATGAAACTCCCAAAATTCAAAGATAAAGAAAGGATCCTAATAGCAGCAAGAGAAAAGAAACAAATAATATACAATGGAGCTCCAATACGTCTTGCGGCAGAATTTTCAGTGAAAAGTGTATAGGCCAAGAGAGAGTAACATGACGTACTTATTTTATTTTTGGTTTTATTTTACGTATTTTTTTTAAATTTCAACTTGCATTTTAGACTCAGGGGGTACATATGCAAGATTCTTACATGGGTATATTGCATGATGCTGAGGTTTGGAATACAAATGATCTAATCACCCAGGCAGTGAGCATAGTACCCAACAGTTAGTTTTTCAACCCTTGCCCCTCTCTCTCCCTCCCCTATCTATTAGCCCTCAGTGACTATTTTTGCTGTCTTTATGTCCATGACTACTCAACATTTAGCTCCCACTTGTAAGTGAGAACATGCAGTATTTGGTTTTATGTTCCTGTGTTAATTTGCTTAGGATAATGACCTCCAGCCATATCCATGTTGCTGCAAAGGACATGATTTCATTCCTTTTTATGATTGTGTAGTATTCCACAGTGTTGATGGTCATCAAGGTAGATTCCATGTCTTTGCTATTGTGAATAGTGCTACAATGAACATATGAGTGCATGTGTGCTTTGGCAGAATGATTTATTTTCTTTTTTCCAGTAATGGAATTGCTAGATCAAATTATAAATCTGTGTTAAGTTCCTTGAAAAATCCCCAAACTGCTTCCACAGTGGCTAAACCAATTTACATTCACACCAACAGTGTATAAGCGTTCCCTTTACTCCACACCCTTGCCAGCATCTGTTGTTTTTGACTTTTCAATAATAGACATTCTGACTGGTGTGAAATTATATCTCAATGTACTTTTGATTTGTATTTCTCTGGTGATTAGTGATGTTGAGTTTGTTTGTTTGTTTTTGAGACAAGGTCTCGCTCTGTAGCCCAGGATGGAGTACAGTGGCTCAATCACAGCTTACTGCAGCCTTGACCTCTGAAGGCTCAGATGATCCTCCTACCTCAGCCACACAAGTAGCTGGAACTACAGGCATATGCCATCATGCCCAGATAAGTTTTGCATTTTTTGGTAGAAATGGGGTTTCATTATGTTTCCCAGGCTGTTCTGAAACTCCTGGGGTCAAATGATTCATCCATCTCGGCCCTCCAAAGTGCTGGGATTATGGGTGTGAACCACCACGCCCAGCCTTGAGCATTTTTTCAAATGTTTGTTTAAAGTGCAGAAAGAAAAACAACTTTCATCTTAGTATATCCAGTGAAAATATACTTCAGTCATGAAACAGAAATAAAGAATTCCCCAGACAAATAAAAACTGAGGATTTCCTAAACATGAGATCTGTCGTACAAGAAATGCTAAAGGGAGTGCTTCAGTCTGAAAGAAAAGGATGTTAATGGGCAATAAGAAATTATCTGAAGTTAGAAAACTCACTGGTAATAATAACTACACAAATATAGAATATTGTAACACTGTAATTGTGGTATATAAACTATATCTTGAGTAGAAAGACTAAGAGATGAACCTACAAAAAAATAATTACTACAACAACTTTTCAAGACATAGGCAGTATTAGAAGATATAAATAGAAATAACAAAATGTTAAAAAGCAGAGGAATGAGGTTATAGAGTTTTTATTAGTTTTTTCTTTTCTTATTTGTTTTTGGAACCACTGTTAAGTTGTCATTCATTTAAAATAATGGGTTTTAAGATGTTATTTATAAACCTCATGGTAACCTCAAATCAAAAAGCACACAACAGATACACAAAAAATAAAAGGCAAGAAATTAAAACACACCACCAAAGAACATCAGCTTCACAAAAAGGAAGGAAGTAAGGAAGAGAAGACTCCAAAACAACCAGAAAACAAATAATAAATGGCAGAAGTAAGTCCTTACTTATCAATAATATCATTAAATGTAAATGGACTAAACTCTCCAGTGAAAAAATGTAGAGTGGCAGATGAATTAAAAAAAAAAAAGAAGAAGCAAGACTCAGTGCTTTGTTGCCTGCAAGAAACACACTTCACCTATAAAGACATACATAGACTGAAAATAAAGGGATGGAAAAATATATCCCATGCGAACATAAACCAAAAAAGAAGTGACTATGCTTATATCAGACAAAATACATTTCAAGACAAAACTATAAAAAGAGAAAAGGAAGGTCACTATATGACAAGGATCATTTCAGCAAGAATATATAACATTGTAAGCATGTATGCACCCAACACTGTGGCACCCAGATATATATTATTAGAGCTAAAGAGAGAGATAGACCCCAGTAAAATAATAGCTGGAAGCTTTAACACCCTGCTTTCAGCATTGGACAGATCATCCAGATAGAAAATCAACAAAGAAATATGAGATTCAATCTGCACTATAGATCAAATGGACCTAATAGATACTAACAGAACATTTTATCCAATGGCTACAGAATACACATTATTCTCCTTGGCACATGGATAGTTCTCAAGGATAGACCATATGTTAGCCCACAAAAAAGAAATCTTTGAAAGATTCAAAAGAGTTGAAATTACATCAAGTATCTTTTCTGACCACAATGGATTAAAATTAGAAATCAATAACAAGAGGAACTTTGGAAACTATATGAACACATTGAAGTTAAACAATGTGCTACTGAATAACCCAGGGTCAATAAAGAAATTTAAAAGAAAGGAGGGAGGGTGGGAAGGAGGGAGGAGGGGAGGAAGGAAGGAAGGAAGGAAGGAAGGAAGGAAGGAGAAAGGGAGAAAAGAGAAAAAGAAAGGAAGAAAAAGAAAAAAGAGAAGGAAATCAGTATATTAAAGAGATATCTGCACTCTCAGGTTCATTGCAGCACTATTCGCAGTATCCAAGGTTTGAAAGCAACTCAAGCAACCATCAACAAATGAATGGATAAAGAAAATGTACATATACACAATAGAGTACTAGTCATCCATAAAACAGAATGGGATCCTGTCATTTGCAACAACATAGCTGGAATTAGAGGACATTATGTTAAGTCAAATAAGCTAGGTTCAGAAAGATAGACTGCATGTTCACACTTATATGTGGGAGCTAAAAATCTAAAACAGTTGAACTCATGGAGATAGAGTAGAATGATAGTTACCAGAGGCTGGGAAGAGTAATGGGCTTGGGAGGACAGTTAATGGGTGTAAAAATACAATTACATAGAATGAATAAGACCTAGGGCAGGGCGTGGTGGCTTATGCCTGTAATACCAGTACTTTGAGAGGTCAAGGAGGGCGGATCACCTAAGGTCAGGAATTTGAGACCAGCATGGCCAACATGGTGAAACCCCACCTCTACTAAAAATACAAAAATTAGCCAGATGTGGTGGTGCACACCTGTAATCCCAGCTACTCCAAAGGCTGAGACAGGAGAATCACTTGAACCCAGGAGACAGTGATTGCAAAGAGCCAAAATTGCACCACTACACTGCAGCCTGAGTGACAGAGCAAGACTATCTCAACAAAGAAAAGAAAAAGCTAGTATTTGACAGCACAACAGGGTGATTACAGTCAACAATAATTTATTATACATTTTAAAATAATTAAAGGAGTATAATTATAATGTTTGTAATGCAAAGAAGTAATAAATACTTGAGGTGATAAATACCCCCTTTTACCTTAATACGATTATTACATATTGTACCAAATAGCTCAAATGACCCATAAATATGAACACTTACTATGTACCCATAAAAATTTATAATGGGAAAAAATTGTTTTCATCTACACTGAACATGGGCAGACTTTTTTTCTTGACATTATTCCCAAAACAATATAGTAAAACAACTATTTACAAAGAATTTATATTGCATTAGGTATTATAAGTTATTCATACATGATTTAAAGTATGCCAGGGACATATGAAGGTGATATGCAAATACTGCCCCATTTCATATAGGGAACTTGAACATCTGTCGATGTTGGTATTCTCAGGGTTTTTGGAACCATTTGGATACCAAGGGATGACTGTATATACATTTGTAGATATATATAGAATATAAATCTTGACCTGACTACTACAAAACATAGTAATTGCTTACGTTTCTTTGTCTCAAGCTTCCTTATGAGGTTGGAAGAAGCAGGTACAGAGCTATCTTAAAACAATGTATCTCCAAATTATTTAGTGTTGCATAATATGTGAGTGTCTATGTATGTACTTGCATGTGACTTTTACAAAAACAATAAAAAGTAAAATGTCCAGGAATAGACCCACCAAAAAATCTTCATGGAGAAAATTATAAAACCTAAATTAAAAATATTTTAAAAGGTTTAAATACATAGAGAAATATACCATAATCATGTAAAGGAAATCTCAATATCATAAAGATGGCAAACCTCAAATCTCAAAGTTAATCTATAAATGTAACATAATTCTAATAAAAATTCCAACATGAATTTTTATGAAACTAGGCATAACTGATTCCAAAATGTATGTAGAAGGTCAAGGGGCAAAGAATAATCAAGGTATTTCTGAGGAAGAACCAGATTGAAGGGCTTGTTCTACCATGTAAGACTTATTATATCTACAGTAATTATTAGAGGATATATTAATACAGGGATAGACAAATTCATAAACAGCATTGAATAGGATTCCAGAAATAGACTCATGGATAAATAGAAATTAGCATACAACCGAGTTGGCATTGCAGATAACTGAAGAAACAGGGTTCTACAAAACATATTATTCTGGGAAAACAGTTAACAAAATGCAAAAAATGGAAACAGATTTAACTCAAGCTGGCCACAAAAAATAGTTTCAGATGGATTAAATTCTTAAGGATGCACAATATGTTTATTAGATTCACAAAAACTCACATGTACTCCCAAAATATGTACAACTATAATATATCAATTTTAAAAAAAGCTCAAACCCATAAGGAAAAATAATAAATTTTCCCATAATAAAATTAAGAATACTTTTCATCAAAAGACACCTATAAAGTAAATGAAAATATAAGCCACAAACTAGGCCAAGAGATTTGTAAAACATGTAATCAACAAAGGATTATATCCAAAAAAATAAAGATAAAATGTAATCTTTATTACAAAGTAATAAAGATAAAATGAGCAGCCCAATTAAAAATGAGCAAAATACATGAATAGGCATCTCAAAAAAGAAGTATGAATGACGCATGAACATGAAAAAACACTTAGCATTGTTACTAATCAGGAAAATGCAAATTTGAACCACAAATAGATACCATTTCACACTAAATGGAAGGATAAAATCAAAAGGTATGTTGGTGAGGATGTGGACAACAGCAAATCTATAACTATTGGTGGGAATGTAAAATAATATAAACAGTATTAAAAATATTTGGCTCAAATTTATAATGTGCATACTTTATAACCCAGTAATTCCACTCTTAGGAATATACATTTAAGAAATACTTGTGTGTGTGCCCCAGAAATTGAGAGCATGTGAATATTTATAGTAGCATTGTTTCTAATATTTAAAAAAAAACTGGAAACAATCCAGATATTTATCAACAGGAGAAAAAATGAGGTCAAATAATAGAATACTATACACAATAAAAAATAAATGAATCTCAGCTATACACAGCAACACAAATTAGTCTTAAAAACATAAGGTCAGGGATCCAAGATGGCTGAATAGGAACAGCTCTGGATTGTAGTTCCCAGCAAGAACAACACAGGTGAGTGATCACCACATTTCCAAATGAGTTTTTACTGCCCACAGACCAGGAGATTCCTGGGCTGAAAAGTGCCACAAGTTTCCAGCATGGCTGTTCAGCTGGCGCAGCAGGTCTCCTCACTAAAACTCAAACAAAACTGGTCAGCTGTTTCAACTGGCACGTGGAACACCTGGGAGACAGAGCCGCCCATTCAACTGAGAAAAAGGTGGCTGAAACAGGGAGCCAGGTGATCTGGCTTGGTGGGTCCCACCCGCAGAAAGACCAGCAATCTGAAATGCTCTGGATTGAGAGTTTCGCAGCAAGCGCAGCTGGATCCGGGACGGTCCAGCTCTGTGGGGGGAAGGGCGTCTGTCATTACCAAGGCAGTCTGCCATTACCAAGAAGTCCGCCATTACAGAGGCAGTCTGCCATTACTGAGGCAGACCACCATTACCGAGACAGTTCTAACTATACCTCTATAAACAAAACTGCAAGGAAGTTCACACAGCAGCTGGGAAGAGCCCATGGCAGCTCAGCAACACCTCTGCTGGCAGACTGTGACTAAGCTACCTCCTTGCTGGGCAAGGCATCTCTGAAAAAAGGCATCAGCACATCAGGAACTTATAAATAAAGCCCCACCTTCCCAGGACAGAGCACCTGGGAGAAAAGGCAGTTATGAGTTCCACTGCAGCAGACTTAAATGTACATGCCCAGCAACTCTGAACAGAACAACAGAGCTCACAGCTCAGCACTTGAGCTCCTATAAGGGACAGACTGTCTCCTCAAGCAGCTCCCCAACCCCTGTATATCCAAAGAGATACCTCATAAAGGAGAGCTCAGGCTGACATCTGGCAGGTATCCTTCTGGGACAAAGATAACCGAAGAAGAAACTGGCAGCAACCCTTACTATTCTCTAGCCACTGCAGGCAAGCAGGGTCTGGAGTGGACCTCCAGCAGTCCTACAGCAGAGGGGCCTGACTGTTAGAAGGAACACTAAAAAACAGAAAGAAATAACTTCATCATCCAACAAAAAGGATTTCCACTCAGAGAATCCATCCGAAATACACCAACTACAAAGACCACCAGGAGATAAATCCACAAAGATGGGAGGAAACCAGCACAAAAAGGATGAAAACACCCAAAACCAGAATGCCTCTCCTCCACCAAGGGATCACAATTCCTCACCAGCAAGGGAACAAAGCTGTATGGAGAATGAGTCAGATGAATTGACAGAAACGGGCTTCAGAAAGTGGGTAATAACAAACTTCTCTAAGCTAAAAGAACATGTTCTAACCCAATGCAAAGAAACTAAGAACCTTGAAAAAATGTTTGACAAAATGCTAATGAGAATAAACAGCTTAGAGAAGAATATAAATTAATTGATGGAGCTGAAAAACACAACACAAGAACTTGACGAAGCATATACAAGTTTCAATAGCCGAATCGACCAAGCAGAAGAAAGGATATCAGAGATTGAAGATCAACTCAATGAAATAAAATGAGAAGGCAAGATTAGAGAAAAAAAGAGTGAAAAGAAATGAGCAAAGCCTCTAGGAAATATGGGATTATGTGAAAAGACCTAATCTACATTTGATAGGTATACCTGAATGTGACATAGAGAATGACTCCAAGCTGGAAAACACTCTTTAGGATATTATCCAGGAAAACTTCCCCAGCCTACCAAAGCAGGCCAATATTCAAGTCCAGCAAATACAAAGAACACCACAAAGATATTCCTCAAGAGCAATCCCAAGGCACATAATCACCAGGGTTGAAATGATTCACCAGGGTTGAAATTAAGGAAAAAATGCTAAGGGCAGCCAGAGAGAAAGGTCAGGCTACCCACAAAGGGAAGCCCATCAGACTCACAGTGGATCTCTTGGCAGAAACCCTACAAGCCAGAAGAGAGTGGGGGCCAATACTCAACATCCTTAAAGAAAAGAACTTTCAGCCTAGAATGTCATATCCAGCCAAACTAAGCTTCATAAGTGAAGGAGAAATAACATCCCTTACGAACAAGCAACTGCTCAGAGATTTCGTCACCACCAGGCCTGCCTTACAAGAGCTCCTGAAAGAAGCACTAAACATAGAAAGGAACAACTAGTACCAGCCACTCCCAAAACATACCAAATGGTAAAGAGTATCAACACATGGTGAAACTGCTTCAACTAATGGGCAAAGCAACCAGCTAGCATCAAAATGGCAGGATCAAATTCACACATAACAATATTAACCTTAAATGTAAATGGGCTAAATGCCCCAATCAAAAGACAGAGACTGGCAAATTGGATAAAAAGTCAAAACTGCTGATTACCAGTCCATCACTTACATTAGAAAATTTAATAAATTCAAATGTTTGTGATACATTTAAATAATTAACAGCATAACAATTAACAGCAATTATTATCACAAATTCAACATACACCAACTTTCAACCTGAAAAGGCTGACAGAAAAAACAAAACAAAACAAAAAACATAAGGTTGATCCCCAAAAAAAGCAAGTCACAGAAGCATCCATGAAGATATAGTTTATGTCAAGTTTATAAGCTCACAAAACTAGGGGATTTATTACTTAAGGATACATATAATATGTGGTATAACTAAAAAGGAAAATAAGAAATTAATAACACAATATTCAGTATTGTGATTACCTCTGAGAGGCAAGAGATGGGATTGAGAATAGGCTTACTATATCAGGAAATTTCAAGGAATGGCTATAGTCTATCTTCTTAGCAGAGCAGTGGGTACATAGCTGTTTTTTTTTATTTTTATTGTACATTTACATTGTATGCACTCTTCATATATTTTAAAAATTAAGTCACCTTACAAAAGGGGGCCATCCGTTTGGTAGGAACTTAATGGCTGTTGTTTTTCCTCCTGTCCTCCGTAGCTGATCCAAAACAGAGATCCCTGTAGTGTTATTAATTAATTTCATCCTACACTGAAAATGAAGGGTAAGTATAAGTGGAAATAAAATTCAGAGAGCTTAATGATACCATGATACTGAGATTTAGGGAAGTCCCATGAAATCCAACTACCATCTCCCTGGTAAAGCTGAGCAGTGACTGCCAAGTAGAAATGAGACAAGGAAATTAATAGAATAGAGCTGAGACTTCATTATCAGAAGGGATTATCAGAAGGTGTCTTGTACCACTTCCTGTTATTCACTACTCAACTCCAGAACTTCTTGAGCTTCGCCCTATCATATGCCCAAGTTGTTCATTATTGGAATAGGTAGGGCAAAACAGCCAAAGGCAGAGGAAGATCAGTTTAAAAGGAAATAATCCACCACCTTTAAAAAGAACTCTGGTCAAACCATCACAGAGAGACATGGCCACAGGGATCCTGGCCCCAGAGAGGGCTTCCCCTAATGCTCCTTCTCTTGATGTCAGGGTTCCTTATGAAGTGGGAGAAGGGGAGAAGCTGATGCAGGAGAATTTAAAAAAAAAATAAAGTTACATCTCAAAGTTATTTCATGTTGTCTAATAAAACAGTGAAGATAAATTCAAAACATCTATCAGTCTGCCAACAATGCATCTCTCAGTCAACAACATCTATCTATCTATCAACAAAACATCTATCAGTCTCCCCAACCTGAACCAATCTCTGTAGTTCTGTTATACATATTTATTAATGCCATGCAACTGGTAGAAATGCCCAAGTGACATGAAAAAAATCTAGTGCCAGGGTGGGAATGTATACTTTCAAACCTTATTTTAAATCATATTCTTTCATAGCTTAGTTTCTATTCAGTTTAATTTAATTTCTTTTAGGACATGGGCCAGCAATCACACTAATTTGCATGACCACCACTGTTTAAACAGACCTCTTAGTTCTCCATGAATAACCTTTATATACTATCAGATTTTTGGTGCATAAAACAATTGCCCTTATTCTAGTAGAACTCGGACAGGCGTAGAGAGAATTGACTGCAGCTACAAAGCTGCCAAACTAAAAGAGAAAGAAATAAGCAACCCTGGAAGAAATAAAGCAAAACTAGTGAAATGAAGTATACTAGTAGGCCCTACTTGGAGCAAGGGCATTATTAGGCTACATGCGTATAACTTTTTAATTGAGCAGTTCTATCTAGGCAGCAATATTTTTGTCTGTAGTTGGCCCATGGCTGCTTCCAGCCTGATACCATTGTCTTGAAGGTTAGTAATTATTTATTTATGCTAATGGAGGGAGATCTCGATGGAAAAAAGATAACCTGTGCTTCAGCAGCTTACAGTCTAAGGGAGAGAACAGATGTGACAACCCAAAGGCAATGTGAGAGTCTTCCAGCTACTTGCAGCCTTGATGACTTAATACATTCTGTATTTTAGAATCATTGCTATCCATGTCTTAGTCATTTTATCCCCATTATACAATGGAGTTGTAACACCATTGTTTATTTAGCACAGTTAAAGCTTATAGGAGAGGAACCTGGAATGTATATACTTGCATAAGTCTGGATCTGTTTTAATGACTCAAGTATGACTACAGCAAAAAAAGCTACCCATCTCTCTGCTATATCAATGAACAAGGGGAAAAAAGGCATGCTTCTTTTTCTCTTCATCTACTTGCTTTCTACCCCTAGCAATGTAAAATAGAGAACAAGCCTTTACAGGCAGACATACCTAGGTTTCTAGATTCCAGGTCTAGCTCTGCTACTTAACAGTTTTGTAAACTTCAGTAAGATATTTGATCTCTAAACTTCAGAATTCTCTTCTGTAAAATAAAGATAGAATAAAGTTTAAACCATGTGAAATTGTTGGTATGAACCATATTTGACTTATACAATGGAAATTTTATATAGTTTTACCGATTAATATTTACCCCACTGGGATATTGTAAGGATTATGTGAAATAAGCATTATTTGAATTTTCTCTCATCAACAAGATTTTCCTTATTCTTTCTACAGTTATGGGTTCAGGGTGATGAAGTGGAATCCTCCAGCGATGAGTAAATGGATGATGCCTAATATTTCATCTTCTCCTGTCAAATTTTCTGGTTGGATTTTTTTAAACCACAACTAAAAGAGTGCTTCACCTTTCATAATATTTTCTAAGAGCTATTTTATAGCCGAGAAAAAAATAAGCCTTTTAATATTTTGGGTCTGCAAGTGAATAAGTCATATTTTCCACAAAATGAATATACTAAAATTAAGTAAACTTGGTGACATGCTTCCAAACTCAAAATACTTATAGAATTGATACTTAGCAAAAAAAAAAAAAAAAAGAAAAAAAAAAAAGAATTGATACTTAGAAAACTCACCTTATTCATCCAAGTGTTTTAAAATCACCTAGAATGTACAAAGCCCTATGCTAATATACTGGGTGGGTACAGAAAAATCAACAAAAATACTGTCTTTCTTTTTTTCCGCAGAGATTACCACCTGTTGGAGAAGGCCAGTGATACAAAACTAAGACAAAATGTGATGAGTGTGAAAGAAATAGGATCCAAAAGTTTCCGTTGCGGGGCTGAGCTCACATGTATAAAACTACCAATCACAATTGGGGGTACCAATGGCAGTTTCCTAGAGAAAAATATCAGTTTATTTGGGAATTAAAGATGTGCTGAGTTTTTAACAGTAAAATAGTGGGTAAAAGACATTGCAGACAGAGACTAATATGACCAAAACCATGAAAGTGTGAAAATATGTTTCGTATTGGAGGAAGTATAAAATGATTGATGTGGCAGGAACAAAGGGTGGTTGGCATGAGCAAGGTGTAGTAATAAAGAAGTGCAGCTAGCAGGTTAGTCCAGATTATTAAAGGCCCTGAATGTCCTGCAAAGGAATTAGAAATTATCTTTAGCAAATCGTAGCAAAATTAAAAGACATCTTTAGCAAAGTTCAGGCAAGGAGCAATGCTGGCCTGAACCAGCATAATGGTAATCAGCTGGGAACAGGTCAGGGCAAGAAACATTCGGGAAACTGAAATAATCAGGATAAATGGACACTCTCAATGTGTATTAAAAGGGATGCATCGGGGGTGCAGAGGTCTAGGGTGATTCCTAGGTCTCTCCATAGCCATTATATAAAGTAGAGATCACTATAGATTGATAGACTTGAAGGAAAACATCACAACTTAGATTGGAGCACTTGAACTCCAGATGCCAGTTAGATATACATAGGTAATGGCAAAAATACAGTTGACAAGCAGGCCTGTTCTCCAGAAAAAAGAAAAAAAAGACCAAAATTGTAGCCATAGATTTGGAAGGGCTAGATTAAGGAATTTAGGCATGAGAACTAAGCTAAAATGTGATACATTCCTTTAAATCAATATTCTTTTAATGCCTGATTGTATTAGCTTTCTAGGGCTGTCATAACAAAGTACCACAGACTGAGTGGCTTAAATAACAGAAACTTATTTTCTCACAATGCTAGATGCTAGAAGTCAAGATCAAGGTGTTAACTTCTTCTAAGGCCTCTCTCTTTGGCTCATGGCTGTCTGTCTTCTCCTTGTGTCTTCACATGGTCCTCCCTCTAGATCCTGTGTTCAAATATTCTCTTCTTATAAGGATACCAGTCATACTGAATTAGGACCAACCTCAATAACTTCATTTTAACTTAGTTACATATTTTAAAATCCAATAGACAAATATAGTTTTATTTTGAGATATTTGGAGGTTCGATGTCAACAAATAAATTTTGGAAGGGACACAAGTCGGCCCATAACACCAGTCAATATTTATTGGGAGGAGACATGGAGCACTGTATAGGAATGAGTGGAGAAGGAAAACTGCCAGGGACAAATGAGTCATTCAACTTATCTTCAAAATGTGCACCTTGCTCAGCAAAACAGAAGTGCTGGAGATAACGAGACTGATTCTCCTAGGGTAGCAGTCTTTGGTAATTGAGCATGCTGGACTGCTTGAAGGACTTAATATACTGAATCTGCATGTATATGGATGAACATAAGGTGCATGAATAGCCTACCAGATATTAAGTCATACTACACAGCCAGATTAATAAAAGCAATGTAGGTACAGACAAATAGACCAACGGAATACAATACAGAGTCTAGAAATAGTGGGAATGCGACATATGATAAAGGTAGCATTACAAATGGGTGGGGAAGTAACGAATTTTTAGCAAACTTAATAGCAAACCAGCTTATTTTATGCACAAAAATAAATTTGTCTGAAATGAAAGGTGAATTCCAGGTGGCTTATAAAACTTGCCTGTGAAAGGTAATATTATATGGTTGAATACAAGAAAATATAAGTTCTTTCTAGCCAGCACACATTGATGGGCAGCTCTTAAAACAACTGGATTGATCTTGTTTTAATTTAGAAGTGCTTATGCCCTGATTTCTGCTGGGACTTTGACTAAATCAGTAATTGATATCAGGAATGAGATATGACAAGTAGATACTTGAAATGAGATTCTGGGATTGAGTTTCTCCTATTTAAATAGTACACAGAAAACCTCCTTGCCAGGAAGACAGCAAACTCTGGTAATCCATGGCATATAGTAGCATCATGGTCATTCAGATAGTCACCAGAGGTGGCATCAAGTGAATGTAGAGACCAAGTCACTAGCAGACAGGGTGGCTCTTAATTTGCTATGGCGACAATGGTGATTACTAAAAATGATAGAGTGGAATGCCTTGAAAGTGTATTTAAAGAAAAATATAAGCATAAAGGCTTGAATTTCCAACCTAAGGGTTAAGTTTGTATGGTAGGGTAGATGCACCTGATGGCAATGATTTAAGCATGCACTGAGAATGACCCTGTATGGCAGATGCACCTGAATATGTCTTCAGAGTACAGACCATGGCCAAGCTAGAGATGTATTTCCTATCCATGAGGAACATACAACCCGCCACACTTCACCCTGGCCTGGCCTGTGGAACGCAGTTTGTATGGGGATCAGGGTCCTTTATTTTTGGCTGAATGTAGGTTGCCAGGTGGAGTTTATTAGGAGGAGAGTGCTAAGTGATTGTGCTTTATAAACTGCTACATAAAGTGTGACAGGAGACAAGATATTCGCATGCTTTTTACAAGTGGCAGCAGTTCTCCTGTCCAGTCTGCTGTCACTGGACCACGCTATATGTAGGTTTCCCTCAACAAACCCCATGTCTTGTTGGCTAGCTCTGGGTCTCTTATTTGGCTTCTCAAACCTGGTGCCATCCCTATTGGAGTCAATAAGGGTCTAGCACAAAAGGGGGAGAACCAGAGATCTTCTGTGGTGCTTTACAGATTTCCTTATCTCTGTAGCTTCAGGCAGATGTGACTGAGAATCAGGCCAAGGCTTGGTTGTAAGAGTTGGAATTGCACTTCATTTAAATATACCAACCACCAGATCTCTGTTTACTAAGATTGGAGACAGGTTAAAAAGAATTTGCCTTCTGATGATTGGGGTGAGATATTTGGACACACACAGGCAAGGCTGGTAGCTTTGAATCCCCAGATATCTCTGAATTACTTTCACAGGAATCTTGATTGAATTGTTTTTCCACAGAACATCACCCTGATTCATTACCTTGTGATGTTATACTAATTGGATCTGATGAGTGAGCAAAAGCAAGAACCTCAAATGCCTTAATGAGATACGTGTGTTGGAGAGAGAAAAATAAAGCCAGGAAAGTTTCAGGGCCCTGCTCCATGGGGAAGTTTCTATGAGACCAGTGTTCTGGAGCATATTGTGATATTCCTGCTAAAGAAGAGAGACATATTGCTGAACCTTAGGCTTCCCACCTTGAAGAAAGAGAAACACCACCAGGTAGGTTTTCTTGGATTGTGTATTTGAGTATGTCAGAGTAACACACTCAAATACGTGTGGCCTCAGATACACAATCCAAGAAAACCTGGTTTTCTTGGATTGTGTATCTGAGGCCACACGTATTTGAGTAGGAGAAACAAGAAAGAGAAACAACACCAGGTAGGTTTTCTTGGATTGTGTATCTGAGGCCACATGTATCTGAGTGTGTTACTCTGACACTTCATTACTATTCTAGAACACACCAGAAAGAATAAAAGTGCATAAGCTCATTAAAAAGTGTGATAGTGGATGGGATATTTGTTTAATCCATTTTTAAGACTGACAATAATAACCAGAATACTTGCCTCATTCTCCATTGGTTGGTGAGTTGTTACACATCTGTGTATAGCCAGCAGAATGAATTTAAACTATATACACCTGTTTTTGTGTGTGACAGAGAGAGGGACAGATGGTGAGACAGAGTCATAGAGACAAAGAGAGAATCAGAGAATGTGTTTTAAGTAAATTATTTAAAATGCTGAAACTTTCAAGAAGTTGATCTCCCTGAATCGAGACTTCTTTACCTGCTTTGAGACCTTACTATTTAAAGTGGGGTCCTCAGACCACAGCAATCACCTGGGATTGCTTTAAATGACATATCTCAGGACCACCGTGACCTACTGAATCAAAATCTGCATTTTAATAAAATCCCCAGGTGATTTTTATGCATATCAGCATTCTAGATGCATCACGCTAAAATACGTGTTTATTTTGGAACATGCATCTGATGTTGGGGAAGCCCAGGTTTGCAACCTCAGTAGCTTCAAGGGTGCTGATGTAACCCAAGAAGTTCCTCCTCATTACTCTAAGTAAAGCCTTAGGCTTCCACCTGTGTACGTTACCAGAAACCCTTTGGGCTAAAAAGAGAAAATTTGAATGAGACCCACTGATAACTATGACAAACACCATTGGTAATGTTATCTCAGAAGTTTGTCTTTAAAGATTCTAGCTCTAGACAAAACCCTTCATCTTTCTTTGTCTCAAAATTAATATATATGGGGCTGAAAGACCACTGGAATGAGTCTTTGCAGATCCAGTGCTTCTGGGCCTTTACATATGGGGTTATCTCTGTCTACAGCACTCTCTCTACAACACCCCCTGCCCTTCCACTGGCTAACTCCTACAAGAGCCTCTGGTGCCAGCCTTTACACCTTCTGGGGAGCGTTTCCTGACCTCCTCCACCCCTCATCCTACCCACAGGACTCAGGTAGGGGACTCTCCACCTAAAAGCTCCACCTGGGTAGGGTGTATTCTCTAATTTCAGTACATATGTGGAGCCTATTGCTCCCCAGGTGTGAAGGAATACATAAATAATGAAAATAAATGACCCCAGACCATACAGCTGGGGTTGGAGCTGAGCTCTGACTCAACCTCTAAACCCCTTGAGCTCTCTACTACCCCATGCGGCCTCTAGGTCTCCTACTAAATCACCCAAAGTAAAAAGAGTACAAAGCAGAGGTTGTGACATATAATTGTCAAGATTATTTAGGGCACAAAGTGCATCTTTTTACAAATATAATCATATTAGCATCACCATACAGAGAGTTTCAATACCTTCAAGTGAAGAGTGGGAAGAGATACATCAGAAAGAAAAGCTGTCCTTAGAATAAAATAGTTGTTAGGAAACGGTAGTTAGACACAATCGGTGCTTTAAAATAAAGTTCAAATATATGTATATCCCATTCTTCTCTTGTTTAAAACAAAACTGTGATTTTCACTTTCTTTAATTACTTAAATTTTTAGATTTGTTTTCAGAAGTGAGTGCTTGTTTAGGTGACAGTTGACATTGTATTGCTTTTGGCACAAGTAAATATTTCTTCCATTTTATGTTTGAAGTTGATTGTGGTAGCCTAAAGGCTGAGGAGTATAATTATTTCTCTCTCACTCTGGTACACCTTGCTTTCTCTCTCTCTCTCTCTCTCTCTCTCTCTCTCTTTCTCTCTCTCTGAAATTCTAGCCCTGTTAGTTTCTCTTGGTCTGATTGCCAGACTTTCCAGTAATCACATCTGTATTTTTCCCAACATGTGGGCAATTTTCATTATTTCAGTCGAGCAGTGACCTTTAGAATTCCGGGATCATTTTCCCTCCCCTTGCTGGTGCCCCCATGAGACCCAGAAGCACAAACATCTGAAGGACCTCTCGGCATCTTCACATCTGTTGGCACAGAAGGTGAAGGCCACTGTATGGTTACAGGTGTTGAGCTTGGGGAAGAGTTTGTTGGTTTTTGAGGGATGGACAGAAGCAATGCTTAATTCTTAGTTTCCAGGCCCTTTGGAAACACTTAGAAAGCAATGTTAATCTGTTTATACAAAGCTCACATTAAGAAACCACAGTAAGCAATTGCTAAGCAAAAGTCAGACAGGTTTTTGGTTACAAAGTCCTACATTTATATCAATTTTCCATCCAGAGCAACTCAGTCTTTCAGTCTGGGGTTATGCTTCCTTGATGTACCTAGAATTCATGAAATGTTATTTTATTCAAGGGGTAGTTTGCTTCTTGTTAGGCCCAGTTTTCAACAGTGTGGTACACAGACATTTGAAATTCTTTCCAAGACTAATTAGCCCAGTGGAAGTTATTCACCAAGAACAATGCCATAGTGTGAAATACCGTCTATATTATCTGCCTTACAGAAGTCTCTGGAATCGTTGCTTTTCTTTGCTCACTGGTAGTAAAGACTCTAAATTACAGAAACAATAGAAGCAACTGTGTTTAACCCAAAATATCACTGAACTCCCATTTTAGGAAAATCTGTTTCTTTCAAATTTTCTCTGAGAAGTACAAAGTGTTGCTTGGTGTGCAGTTATCTGCCGGTATAAATGGTATAAATGGATGATTACTTAAATACGGCTTCTTTCAGAAGGGAGTTAGAGGACTTTGCAAAAGCATCAAGCTGTGCTTGCCATACAGGTGAGCCACTCACAAGTAAATAATTTGACTTAAAGGATTGTTAGAAACTTTTCTTATCTCTTTATCCAGGGAATAATTGCTATATTTCTAATATGCTTTTTAAAAATCAGTTGGGGGTTAATTTCTTCCCAGTATCTAAACAGTCAGGAATTGTTCAAAAGGAATAGGAAGGTAGGTGAGAGTACCAAAAATAAATAGTCATCACCATTCAAACACCAAGAGATATTACCTTTTCTACCCTTGCAGTGTGGAGCTGTCCACAACCAAAACCTGCTCCTGATGTCTTGCAATAAACACGCCTTAAATATCCCATAGGTTTGGAATTTTGCAGTGATGTTCATCTCAGAAGATCATGTTCAGAAGGGCTTCAGTTTGTCAGCCCTATTGATCTTGAAGAAATTACTTCAAAATCAAACACTCTGTAGCACTAAACCAGTGAGGTGACCCTGTCACTGGGCACCACAGAAATCTTTAGCAGAAGATGAGCTTATCCTGACTCTCCATTGTAAAACAATCTTTGTCCCTTGGGATTACCCTTTTAAGGTCAACTTCTGATGCCAGTTGACTAAAAATCTTGCTTACACTATCAGAGTGTTGCTTCTATTTTCAAGGGCACAAAATTTATTATTTATTGCAGATTCTCAAGAATTTATGTCAGATTTCAATAAATATTCGCCTAAGAGGTTTTGCAGACCTTTGAGATCAGACTTGTTTTTGTCTCTTGGCTATAATTTGCTTTTAATACATCAAAATACTACAAATTAATGTATTTTATTTCTTTTAGCAGAGGTTTAGCTAACCCTGCCAGCCACTAAGCAAGGACATTCCACTATTGGACAGAAAGACCAGGTAGGAATGTGGGTAGCTCAACAGAAATCCATCCCTACTAGAGGAAAAAAAAAAAACATTCAAAGCAAATGTCTGACTGATAGGTCTACAGTCTTACCTTCTGAAGACGGAGGCCATGCCATCATGCCATAAACATGAGGGCAAGTCAATCCAGGTACCATAATTGCAGCTCCCAGTTGGCATCCAGATAGAACCATGTATTTGAAAATTGCTTCCCAACCTTTTTCCTTAGCTTTGCTTCACTTTGCTGTGAGGCAAGGTAGAAGTGCTGCTCTCTATTTTATAGAAGGGGAAAGTAATACCAGGAGAGATTACCAGGGCAGCATAAAATACCCCATCCCTTCTGTCAGTTCAATGTTGGCATCACATTTCTCCTCTTTTCTCACCTAACTGAGCCAAATGACCTCCACTTTTCTGTTATTCCCACTGTCACTGGATTTTTATAATAAAAATGAATCTGTTTCAACTAAAAGTATAATCCCAGACCTTCTGGAAGGCCTGAGGTTAAAGAAACAACAAAGGCCTACTAATGCTGCGGGAAATTACTGGAGTTTCCATGGATTGGAGATGTCATTGACAAAGGAGATATCTTGATTTAAGAAGTCAAAAGATTATTAGTTTTTTTTTTTAGCATAATAGGTCATCATCAGTCATCTACTAACAAAGGAAACATCTATTTTTTACCCAAAATATCACATCACCAATCTGACAAACCATCTCAGAGTTAAAGGCACTGTGACAATATATTCCAAAAATGACCATTGACAATATCTGTAGTTCCATAAGATCTTCTAAACCTCCCATATTAAGAGTCAGTTCGATTGATCTATGTCTCTGTTTTGGTACCAGTACCATGCTGTTTTGATTACTGTAGCCTTGTAGTATAGTTTGATGTTGGGTAGTGTGATGCCTCCTGCTTTGTTCTTTTTGCTTAGAATTGACTTGGCTATGCGGGCTCTCTTTTGGTTCCATATGAAGTTTAAGGTGGTTTTTTCCAGTTCTGTGAAGAAGGTCATTGGTAGCTTGATGGGGATAGCGTTGAATCTGTAAATTACTTTGGGCAGTATGGCCAGTTTCACAATATTGATTCTTCCTAACCATGAACATGGAATGTTTCTCCATCTGTTTGTGTCCTCTCTTATTTCGTTGAGCAGTGGTTTGTAGTTCTCCTTGAAGAGGTCCTTTACATTCCTTGTTAGTTGTATTCCTAGGTATTTTATTCTCTTTGTAGCAATTGTGAATGGCAGTTCGTTCTTGATTTGGCTCTCTTTAAGTCTGTTATTAGTGTATAGGAATGCTTGTGATTTTTGCACATTGATTTTGTATCCTGAGACTTTGCTGAAGTTGCTTATCAGTTTCAGGAGATTTTGGGCTGAGACAATAGGGTCTTCTAGATATACAATCATGTCGTCTGCAAATAGAGACAATTTGACTTCCTCCTTTCCTAATTGAATACCCTTTATTTCCTTTTCTTGCCTGATTGCTCTGGCTAGAACTTCCAGTACTATATTGAATAGGAGTGGTGAGAGAGGGCATCCTTGTCTAGTGCCTGATTTCAGAGGGAATGCTTCCAGTTTTTGCCCATTCAGTATGATATTGGCTGTCGGTTTGTCATAAATAGCTTTTATTATTTTGAGATACGTTCCGTCGATACCTAGTTTATTGAGAGTTTTTAGCATAAAGGGCTGTTGAATTTTGTCGAAGGCCTTCTCTGCATCAACTGAGATAATCATGAGGCGTCGGAGGTGACACAACATATCTACAACCACCCGATCTTTGACAAACCTGACAAAAACAAGCAATGGGGAAAGGAATCCCTGTTCAATAAGTGGTGTTGGGAAAACTGGCTAGCCATATACAGAAAGCAGAAACTTGACCCCTTCCTGACACCTTACACTAAAATTGACTCCAGATGGATTAAAGACTTAAACATAAGACCTAACACCATAAAAACCCTAGAAGAAAACCTAGGCAAAACCATTCAGGACATAGGCGTAGGCAAGGACTTTATGACCAAAACACCAAAAGCATTGGCAACAAAAGCCAAAATAGACAAATGGGACCTGATCAAACTCCACAGCTTCTGCACGGCGAAAGAAACAGTCAATAGAGTGAATCGGCAACCAACAGAATGGGAAAAAATTTTTGCAGCCTACCCGTCAGACAAAGGGCTGATATCCAGAATTTACAACGAGCTAAAAAAGATTTACAAGAGAAAAACAAACAAGCCCATTCAAAAATGGGCAAAGGATATGAACAGGTACTTTACAAAAGAAGACATACATGAGGCCAACAAACATATGAAAAAATGCTCATCATCACTGGTCATTAGGGAAATGCAAATCAAAACTACGTTGAGATACCATCTCACGCCAGTTAGAATGGCGATCATTAAAAAATCTGGAGACAACAGATGCTGGAGAGGATGTGGAGAAATAGGAACACTTTTACACTGTTGGTGGGAGTGTAAATTAGTTCAACCATTGTGGAAAACAGTGTGGCGATTCCTCAAGGACCTAGAAATAGAAATTCCATTCGACCCAGCAATCCCATTACTGGGTATATATCCAAAGGATTATAAATCGTTCTACTATAAGGACACATGCACACGAATGTTCATTGCAGCATAGTTTACAATAGCAAAGACCTGGAACCAACCCAAATGCCCATCGATGATAGACTGGACAGGAAAAATGTGGCACATATACACCATGGAATATTATGCAGCCATCAAAAACGATGAGTTCGCGTCCTTTGTAGGGACATGGATGAACCTGGAAACCATCATTCTCAGCAAACTGACACAAGAACAGAAAATCAAACACCACATGTTCTCACTCATAGGTGGGTGTTGAACAATGAGAACACATGGACACAGGGAGGGGAGCACTATACACTGGGGTCTGTTGGGGGGAGAGGGGGGGATAGAGGGGGGTGGGGAGTTGGGGAGGGATAGCATGGGGAGAAATGCCAGATATAGGTGAAGGGGAGGAAGGCAGCAAATCACACTGCCACATATGTACCTATGCAACAAACCCTGCATGTTTTTCACATGTACCCCAAAACCTAAAATGCAATAAAAAAAAAAAAAAAAAAGAGTCAGTTCGGTCTAATTCTTCTCTTTCCTTGTTTCCAATAAGATGTAATGACAATATGTGTGACTACTAAGCCTAAGTCAGACAAAAAGTTATATCTTCTACCTTGCTTGATGGAACATTCATAGTGGAGTACTGAGCCGCCACATAAGCAGTCAGACTGTCCTGAGGCCACCGTGTTATGAGAAAACCCAAACTAGTCCACCAGGAGAGACCACATGGAGAAGCCTGAGACAATATGAAGATGATACACAGATAGATGGATAGGTAGGTGGGTGGACAGACGCATAGATAGATAGATAGTACATAGATAGGTAGATAGATACATAGAAAGATACACAGAGATAAATAGATGATAGAGGTAAATAGATGATGTCTAGATAGAGATAGATGTTAGATAGATAGATAGATAGATAGATGATAGATGATAGATTGATAGATATGCCTGGCCAGTTTCCAGCTGCTCCAGATCACTGTTTTAGCACCAGCTGCTATTTGTCTACAACTATGTAAAAGACCCCAAGGCAGATCTACCTGAATCTGTCCCAAATTCTTATCCACAGAAACTACAATAATGATTAATGTTTTTTAAAGCTACTAACTTTTGGGGTGATTTGTTATGCAGCAGTTATAACCAGGAACCATTCCCTATGACATAGAAAAAAAAACAGCCTGTCGATTTGTTTCCCTGAGACGTCTATAATCAATGGCAAGACAAAAATTGAAGGAATAAAGAACTGACCATTATAATGCTCACTTCATTTTGCTCCTTTAATTTGAGTTGGTTTCATAGAAAGAATTGGGAAATAATATGGCTCAATAATCTACCCATTGAACCATATTATTTTGGCATAAGATCTTGTTGGCTTATGTTTACCTGATAGCCATCATCTTCAAGGTATGTAATGCTTTCAATATTGGATCTAGCTCTAATTATACCAAATGCATTCCCTCTACCCTTAGAAATAGTGCCACTTTCTGGATGTAAGAACAAAATAGCATCATGTCATCTTCTCACTAGTTAGCAGTAAACTTTGCAAAATATGTTTCTCTTGTTACCCTTGTCTTATGTCTTTTGAAATGTATTTATTTTTACATAAAGTTGAATGTTCTGACACATGCTGTACCTTTCCCTTAGAAAAAGTACATATGCTTGAAATGGCAGTGTTGTGTTTTACTGATGCAAAACAGATAATTTCTAAATTTTCCAGATCCTGCCTTCTGGGTAATTTGGCAAAGTGGGGATTTGGGAGTGCTTCTTCTTCTTTTTTTTTTTCTTCAGGCATTTTGCAAAGCTTGGGTGTAGGACAAGAGAGCAAGCAATACTAAGTTGATTTTGAAAGGACAAAAACAAGCCTGCAGACAGTTGAGCAAAGAATCTGCTCTTAGATGTTCTGTGCCACGGTGTTGGTGCTCATTGCCTGTTATATGTTGTTGCCATCCAAGTTTGTGGCAAGTAAAACCACAATCTACAACTTTTGCTTTTATATTTTTCACTAAGATGAGGAGAAATTGCTGTAGCATGTTAACAATCAGCTGTGCCCTTTAAAAAGGGTGGATAAGTGTGAGCATTACCTACTTGAATATCATATTGTTTTAAAAATCAAGTAGGCTAAGGTTAAGAAGTTTAATGTTTTTTTCAGTCATAAAAATGTAAAACTGAGTATGTCTCACTTCATTGTAAATAACCCATTCAAAGATTTTAGGGAGTAGGAAGAAACTTGGTTTTTTAGAAAACTGGAATTCTAAACACTGTTCACCTGCTTTAGAATGTGACCACATGATTTTTTGGAAACTTGGTCACTTGTTATTATGGGTTTTCTATGGGTTTACTATTATTATTATTATCCACAGTTCTTAAATATCCCTCCAAGATTCTTGAGCTATTCCCCATTTTTGTTATTTGAGCTGTGTCCTTTCAAAGCAACTCAGTAATTTATGTGTACTTAATATTCTTTCTTAGGTAATGAATGCATAGCTTCTATCCTGAACAGGGCCTTATTCATTTCCTCTTTTGAAAGCACTATCAGTGTAAACTACCCACATTCAATCTGCCTACGGTTTTGGCAGAGCTTGAAAACATTATGATTCCAAGATATACCATATCTGATCTCATTAAGTGATGTTACTTTCTAAGCATAATGTAAACAAAGTAGAATTATTAACAACTTCTCTGAGTCATACGTGTAATTTATTTTTATAGCAGCTAGTTGTTAAATGAGTGTGTCTGTCTTTACACAGTGCTTGTATTTCATTGTGTCCTATGACTTTGCTGCTCATGAAAAAACAATTTCACTTTCAAGGATATGAAAGAAATAAAGAAACAAACTATAAAATACCATATTTTTACTCTTACATTGTCAATGGTATGAACAGGTTTTTTTAAATCCACAGGACAATTTTCTTTAAAGTTATTGTCCATTAATGTGCTGTGTTTTTTATTTGGCACAAAATAGAAAAATAATTCAAAATTAAATCTCAACTATGTAAAACATATCATAACTACATGCATATGTATTGCAAACTTCTACTTAGGTAATTAACTTTTATGATACCAATATTAACAGCAACTGAGCTTAAGAGTTGTGTTATTAATTTTTTTCTCTTTCTTTCACTATCCAAGAAAAATACAAACAACTCCTTTTTGTATATAACCCATTTTAATTTGGTTTTGCCATAGCAAACTATTCCTGAGTTTGCCTTTTTATACTTCTCTATTTTTCACGAACAAAATCTAAACTGGGGGAAGTTCTGTGCTTTACAAAACAAAATGAGGCTTATTATGAACAGAAAATGTAGCTCTCCCTATTTAGTTTTATATTTGCATTTAGAGTGACTAAAAGTCAACAAAAGCTTAAAAAAAATTAAAGTTCATTTGTGCACCATGCTTTGTTGGTTACTTGATAAAAAAGATGTTTAAAAATATTTTGTTAATCAAAATATTATAGATTTTGATTGGATTTGTAATATTTAGATGTCTAAAATTTTCTGCAGGCTTTGATTTCAGACCACACATGGACTGTTAGAAATTACTGAACTTGGCTTACCTAGGATGGTTTCAAGTGGGGTAGATCTACTCAAAAGCAAGCTCTCCAGGATGATAGCTAGCAAATTCAGTGGAACATGATGAGGAAGCACTCAATAAGGGACACTTGGCTCATTTTATATTATGCAATGAAAAATAAATAGTCACAAAACAGACAATTCCTAACAAGGACTAAGCATTTATATTTCTTGCCCCTTTTATGACATTACTAATAACATCAATTAAAGATTGTCCTCCTAAAAAAAATATTGCGGTAGTTTTTATTGTGAATATTAGAACAGGCATACTTCAACAACTAACTGCATTTCTTAGAGCAATATAAGTTGCCCATCCAGCACAAACCCCACTAAATGCTTTCTCAAATTGCAAATAGAAAAGCCACAATTCTTGACAATCTGAGCCTGCTGGATTGTTGTATGGCAACTGTGTTAACTTTGTTCCTGATATTTTGATAACAAATGGAGTACACTTCTTATCTAACAAGATGAAAGTTTTGAGATAAATGGTTTATTTTCCACGTCTCTACATGTTTCCATGAACATGTAAGTAGCTTCGCTATTTTTCTAAAATAGGGAATTGCTTACAGATATTTAATGCAAAATTCTTTGAGAAAAATTTGTCCCCTTAAGAGGTTCCCTAAGTTACTGCCTTCCGCCCATTTTAAATGCCGAGTTTGGCACAGAAAACGTTTAAGAAAATGACAGAAAAATGAGCGTCATCAGCAACTTCAAAGTAAGGCCATACAATTGAGAATTTGTTACTAAAAGTCTTTCAGGACTAAACCACACATGGAGGTATTTTTCCTCTCATTTCTCAAAGCAGAAAAAGCTGTGTTATAGATCGCTCTAGTTTATTAATTTTGCAATTGATTATACTGATTGCATGAAGATTCCCATTACAGAAACAGATTTTTAAGAACTAAAAATATGGCAATTATGCAGGTTACTCATTTAAGTGAATAAGTAACTACAGGTTTTTAAAGTAGCAGACATTTTAAACACAGAGAGTCATTCACCTACTTCCTTGAACTACCTGAAATTTCTATTCATGTTAAAAAAAAAAAAAAAGAGGAGCAATGCATGTTAAATGATAGCAATCAAGATTCTTCATGCAATAGTTTAAAAATTTAAAACGAATGATTTCTGAAAGCATCATAGATAATTAAAATACAACGTTGTCTTGATAAAATATCTCTATGTAATTAAATAGGGCCTGATCCTCAGAAGAAGGAATCAAGAAATCCTCTCTGCTGGCTAAAAAGCCCTCAAATGGTGGAGCTGAGGCTCAGCAGAGCATCCTCTTACCGGCATGTGTCTACCTCAGTCTCTTCAGCGTTTCTCAACAGGAAAAGAAGGGATGGGGGAGCTGGGACATTTTCATTTGTCCCAGTGAGGTAGTGCTCATGATATTTAGTGCAAAGGGTCAGGGATGCTAAACAAGCTCATACGATGAAAAATCACCCCACCCAAAAAGCCCAGGCTCCTTCTCAAAAGACGACCTTTTGAAATTGCTTTCATCTGCTCAAGATGCTCTTACTGCTTACAACAAATCTGAGTGAAAGGATGAAGGAAATCACCATTAGATCCTAATTTTAACTAAATTACAGAATCCAGTGTCATCACGGTTTAATGCAGGATTGCATAAACTGGCTTGATGTTCCACAGCAAGTTTTCTGATCTGTTTTGTTTGCTGAAAGCACCCCAGCACCTAGAACAATGACTGACATATATTGTATGCATCATAAATATATGTTCAATACATAAATTAGTCAAAGGGATCCCATGGGTCACTTATTAAAAATATAAATCACTGGGCTTAGCGTAGGCAGCTGAGTGAGAAACTCCAGGGGTCTGGAGAAGCCAAGGAGCTGTATTTCTAACAAAGACTTCAGGTGAAACTTGGGATCAAGCTATTTACAGTATTTGGCTTAGAAGCCAAATAGATCTGGGACAATGCCTTGCTCCACCACTTAATAGGATGGGACCTTAAGCAAGACACCTCATGTTTGATTCATTCATTAAACAAATGGTACAGGGTGCCTACTCTGTTTCAGCATTGTACTACTGCTGAGAATGCTATGCTGAGCACAACAATGCAGGTTTTGCCTTCATGGAGCTCCTAGGACCTTATCTTTAAGATGGGAATAAATAATGCCAATGCTTAGGGTGAATGTGCAAGTCAAATGAGGTAAAAATGCAAATGTAAATTAGATACCAAAGCTTTTGCATGGATTTGTTTCTTTACGAAGTCCCATTTAAAGGGCAGCAAAGGAGCATCGCTCCCACTCAACACACGGCAAAGCTTTCTGTAGACGGTATTTTTTTTTCTTTGTTTAATTTCAATTTTTATTTTACATTCAGGGGTTACATGTGCAGGTTTGATATATGGGTGAATTGCATAACTCTGAGGCTGGGCTTCAAATGATCATGTTACCCAGATAGCAAACATAGTACCTAATAGGTAGTTTCCCTCTCTCTCCCTTCAAGTATGTATTGTTCCCATCTTGGAAACCATGTTTAATATCTCTCTCACCCAGATGCCACCCTCAGTCAGATGCCACCCAACTCTTCTGTAGGTTAAGAAATCAGACCAGTGAGATATATATGTTTTAAAAGCTTTTCTCCTTTTCTCATTTGAGATTACTATTACTCAAGACTCCACATTTCAACTAAAGTGTGAAATTAGTAATTATCATTATCAATATTAATCATGTTGCTTTTTATTTGTAGAGTTCTCTCACGTGCATCTCATATGATCTTAACAACCCATTTAAAAGAGGTGGAGTTGATATTATAATCTCGTTTTAAAAATGCTCACAATGTTGACGCTCCTTTACCCAAGGCACGACATGGAGAAGAAAGAATCTAGATTATGCATAGGTCTTCTTTCAGTTAAACATGACCTCTTAAGCACAGGCATTCAGAGCAAGAACAAGGTCTCCTAATGCCTTCACTCTTATAGTGTGATCTGTGGGCCATCAGGATCACCGGGAATTTGTCAAAAATACAGTATCTCAGGCCTCATCCCAAATAATGGAATCAGAGTCTGCATTTTTAACCAGATGCCCCAGATAATGTGTATGCATATTAAAGTTTGAAAGTACTTTTCTAGGAAAAATAACTGTTACATGGAGCACAGGGTGAATCATTTAATAACTCTTGGATTTCTTGAAGTACTAAACTAAACTTGTGATGAATATATTATATAATACCATCTAATATTATTTTTCATGAGTAGCTTGTGAATGTCATTTATCATGAGTAATTGAGTGAATGAATGCATGCCTATATACCACAATGAATTTTATAGTGTTTTTACTTTTTCTTGCAAAAACAAAAACAAAAAAAGCATGAAGATTTGACTGCATTCAACTATTCACTCTTGAATCCTCCAATATGGTAGCTGGTTGAAGAGTCTGAAAATACATTTCATTTCCATAGCATGCATTCAAACATCTAATTATTTCCTTACAACCCTGCATATAGGACTATCTTACACCTACTAGCAAGGCTTGAAGGTCAGAGGCTGAAAGAATGCTAGGACACAATAAATAATTTATTTAACAATTATTTTTTGCATCTCTACTCATGCAAGGTTCAGATTAGGTCTGGAGAAGACTCAAGAGAATTTTAGCTCCTTTCTTTGTGGTACTGCATGTAAACCAAAGATGAAAAAAGTATTGCTATTAAGTAACTGACATCTTAAAATTTGAATAGTTACAAGGCATAATGTGATAAATTCAATGATAAAGAAAAAGATCAAGTGCCCTTGTTATTCAGAGAAAGGGAATTTTATCCCGAGCTCTGTGGTCAGGAGTCAGGAGGACAGGCAGGTTTCCATAGGCAATGTATTCTTAAGTAGTAGAGTTTCAAGATGAGATGGATGGAGTCCAGATGAGGCCCCAGGCCTAGAAGAACATCAGCTGTATCTAATTGTCAGGGAGGAGGCTCAAAGACCACAATCTCGGTGTGTTTTGGACAGCAGGGGGTACCAGGGAGCTTGGTTGATAACAACTACGGCTGAAGTCTGTGCCACAAGATCCTGGTGCAAGTTACTGTTACAAAGCCTCCCTCTTCCACTAAAGAGCTGCTGCTATAATCCCTACCTTGGTGAGGATAGACTGGGGAACTGGAGTAGGTGGAGACAACCATATGCTGATGGGAGTATTTTCTGGAGAAAGCAAAGGCAGAAGGGAGGAGAAGAGGAATTGGGTTGATACTGCATTCTAGTTAATGTGCACTTTTCAGAACGTAAATTCTGTAAGACCCCTAGCCCACACACAAAAAAAGATTCTGAAAAAGCTGACCTCTACCAAGTCCTAGTAGAGCCTCATACACACGGAGGGTGTTCAAAAAGCACTATCAAGTGATAATGGTGAACAGTGTAGAACAGTTGGCTCTCCTATGCTCCTTCTCTGCTAAGAGAATTAAAATAGATGCACAGACAGACTAGAAAGACTTTCCTTTTTGTGATATAGATCGTTACTGCCAAGCTATCTGTCTAGTCAGATTCTCAGACTAGATAGTCCTCATTTTTCTGGAAGCTGGAAGAGACACAGAAAAGATAAGCAGGAAAATCTGTACTAATTCCTGTGGGTTTCCCATGTATTTTATTTTTAGTTTGTTCGTTAGGATATGTTTGTGGTTTTTTTCTTCTGCTTCATTTTTTAAAATACAATCAGACTGTGTAACTTCTTGTTTCATATCTCTTTTAAACACAGTAGAAAAAAATGGATTATTGGGTACTGTGTGTTTATGTATATTATTTTGGGTTCAGTTGGGTTTCTCTGTTAGGCTTGCCTGTCACTATTTCTATCCAAATGACTATTTCATAACACTCAGGAAGAATCAGAAGAACATACCTAACAATTTCCCTGCCCTCTCCTACCCTTCCACCCAATTCCATGCTGGGCAGGCTCTTTTATATCCGAAAACCTTATACATTTCGCCAAAGGAATCAGTACTAATGGGAGCATCTGTAAATTGGTTCTTCTCAGGTTTGATATCTTGAGAGAGAAAATGGAAAAGTTAACACTAAAGACCTCAGGTTACTGGGATTTCTGGAGGTCACAGGAACAAATTCAATTATGCTCTCCTGTCCCTCCTGACCAAGGCCTACTCCTTAGGTAGCACTGGCTATTTTCCCCAGTTGCTTCAGCTGAGCACTACTGTTTTGGTGATACCAATGTCCATAGAGAACAGCAGTGGGATTTCACCAAATTGTGTTCAGCCCTCTACCTACTTAGCTAAGAAGTTACTGTGTTCACCTGCCATAAACATGAAACAATAGAGCAGGTATTTACCCATCTCTTATTCAAATCAGAGACATTCTCACAGACCATATCCAGACTAAAGAGGACTCTGAATATTTCTTTCTTTTTCTTCTTCTTTTTTTTTATTTTAGAGACAGGGTCTTACTCTGCTGCCCCAGGCTGGAATGCAGTGGGGCAATCACCGCTCATTGCAGCCTCAACTTTCTGGGCTTAAGTGATCCTCTCACATCAGCCTTCTGATTAGCTGAGACTACAGACATGCACCACCATGCCCAGTTAATTTTTTCTTTTTAGGGATGGGGTCTTGCATATTGTCCAGGCTGCCTTGAACTCTTGGCCTCAAGAGATCCTCCTGCCTTGGCCTCCCAAAGTGCTGGTATTAAGACATGAAACATCATACCCAGTTGATTCTGAATATTTCAAACTATACATTTAAAATCCAACTCAAATGGCATGGCACACCCTTCTGTAAAATCAACATACTCCAGGAAGAATCCTAGAAAGCTCTGAACACTTGGCATAATCCTAATTGTCATCAGTTCTGTGATCACTGCTGCTTCTTCACAAAGTCAATATATGAACCATTTTACTCAAAATTGACTGAGTTTCAGCAAAGGTATGAGACATAATCACTATCACTTGTATTAGTTTTCATGTGACTATCGTATCGTCCATAAATTGTTAGCCACAGGGTAGGAGGAAGTAGGGGGACCAGTTTGTGCCCACATAGCTCCCATTCCTGGTTCAGTTCTCCATCCTAAGAAAAGGCGAACAAACAAGACCTTTTTGTGCTGATTTGGTTAATACTTTCTCTGTAGATAACTCAGAACCTTCCTGATAATATTTACATATAACTTTCTACAGGAGCTTATATTCTGTATCTGTTTTATGAAAATATTCATTGGTTTCATAATTATCCTGTAACCTGATAAATTATCTTAAATTGATTGCATAGTTATCCAGCTATGTTTTAACTCCTGACCCCAAACTAAAGCTAAAATGTAGCCACTTCAACTTTAAATTCATAAATGCAACAGCAAAAAAATGCCTATCTCAAGTAAAAATCAAGAGCAGTTAATGGCAATTAAAATGACTATTATATGTTTCCATAATTCCTTTAAATATGTTACATTTAGACATTAAGTACATTAAGAAAATTGTGTTTTGGGTTTTTTACTTTCAGATAAATGGAAATTATCCTGACACTAGCATAAAGATGCTTTGGATTTTCTCACCTATGTGAAATTTCACTGACTCGTATTTGATTTCTTGGCTGTTGTGTTATACAAAAATGCATTTTTAAAATAAAATAAAATTTCATTCATTCATATGCACTCATAGAAATCTGCACCCAAAACTCCACTGAAAAGAACATACCTTCAGTTCAAGTTACACCCTTCAAGATGGAGAAATGAACAGATCAGTATTGTACATAAGCTGAATACTTAAGCCTCACCACACAGCTAATTAACCTCAAGTAGTACAAGAACTTTCATGTTTCTTTTCTAAATTTTGCCGCAGGTATTAACCACCCAAAAAGTAGCAGGCTCCCTTTAAACATCTCTGGCAAACAGCTGGGTAGAATTTCACATGACATGACAAGAACTTTACTAACATAACTTCCAAAAAATTAAAAGCTAGTTTGGATTGCTGTTGTTGTTGGGTGCTTGGGGCCATTTGGAGTGGAAAATTTTCTGCAGCTAATTAGAAATTACACACGATTAGGAAGCAGAGTCTGGCATTGTTCCCCTTCAAGTGTTGGGCTACAGCTAGTTCTAAAGAGAGAATATGTTGAAGTTTACAAAATAATTGATACTCATGGATTGAGTTTGGCTGTGTTAGCCTCAACGAAGAGCATTGTAATTGTCACTGAAATTAGATACGACCAGGTGGAAACAGGATTTTCTTAGACTGTCTTTAAAAATGATCTAAGTGTGCAAATTACCATCCTAATCTAAGTCCTCAATATGCAAAACTACTCTAATTGAATAGGAAGATACAGAAGTATTCATAATGACTGTCATTCCTAAATGTCCTGGAATAAAGTATCTTGTAATAAATGGATTCTCATATTACTTTCCCCTTTGTGACACCAGGAGAGAGCCCCTGGGAGGATGTTTAAAAACAGGAGAGTTTGTTTCTAAAGCTGCCTTAGAACCTCGTAATTAATGAGCCCTTTACATCCAGGCCTTGGGTTGAACACTTCACATGCATCATTTTATTTAATCCTCACAGTCATATGAGATAAATTCTCTTATTGCACCTATTTCTCATATGAGAATATTGAGGTTTAGAATGGGAAGTGGCCAGAACTCCAACCAAGTATCTGTGATTACAATGCAAAGCCTGGCTGTGCTGCCTAAGAGCACAGCCAGAAAGACTCTGGTCACAACCCTAAGCATCATTTCCTCTGGTTTCAAAGAAATAACATTGCATTTTCTAAAGAAAGTAAGTCTTCTCTGAATCAGTGTTGATTCTACCCATCATGGAATTGAGAAGCATACTATTAGGTGAAAGTGAAAGTTCTTAAGTTATTGGAACTCTTATGTGACTTTCAGGACATCAACATGGAAAACTGAATACAAATATTCTGTGGTACTTCTCCAGCATCCTAAAAAGCATTAATTATTTACTCCTTCCTTCAAAACTACAATTGTCCTATGAACGACATCACTAACAATCATTAGAAGTAGTTTGTAAGTATTCAGACAATAGGTACTAAGACAAAGTCACAAGAAATCTATCCCCGTTTGCTTCCTGGTCCCCAGACAACAGGATACTGGGACTCCCAGATAAGGACTTCTTAAAAAAAAAAAAAAGATAGGAGAGACTGGGTTTCTCACTGCTTCTGACCTCCCCAGTAAGATCGTTTGACTCCTTTCTCTTAGCACGTGGGAAACCTAAGGTTGATGTCAAACTCATCCTGGAAGCCTCTGTGTTTATGTTACATCTTCTGGAGATCTATTGGATGTAAAGAAAACTTACTAGAGGGAAAGACGTGTACTGCTAATACATAAAAATCTCTTTCTCAACCTCAAATATCTGTGGTTGCTGTGGGTGTGTCTATATATATAGATAGATAGATATTTGTGTGTGTATGTATATGTATACATTCTCCACTCTGTGTGTGTGTATGTGTATGATGCAGAATTTCACAAAACACTCCAGTTTATAGTTCAATTCCCCACTCAGGCCATCAGTGTTCCCACTGACATGACAGAAGGGATCTTTCTGCATCTCTATCAATATGACAAGAAGAGAATTTGCTTCTATTGGTATCCTTACTTTGAAGTGAAGTGAAACCCCACCGCTTTTATTTTGTTGGTAAAAATCTTTAAGAACCCTCCTATCTTTGACCCCATATGGAGTCCTGTAATCTAGTCTCACTTGGGGCACCAGAACCTTTTAGGCCATCACTGCTGAAATTGGTACTGGAAAGGAAAATAATATCTCTTAGAAAAGTCAGAGAGCCTAACAGGAAATTGCGTGAGGAGAATATTAGAAGGAAAAAAGCGGAGAGCAATTTTTGTGTTTTGTTTTTACTCACACTTTTAAAGTTAACTCTTTGCTGTTTACAGTATTCTTGCTTGCTTCACTTTGGCTCATTGATTTTTGTGAATCAGCTTTCGAACTATTATAGAGCATTGAGAAAATAATTAATTTAAAAGATTTTCTTTGAAGCTATTATTTTGTGTATAAGACAAACAATCCAAGAGGCTTTTGCATCAATGACTAAGAAATATAAAATGAGAGATATTTTTTGGAATAGAATACATAGATAACAGCACTGAGGCTAATAGCAATTATTGATACAAAGTAGGGAGGAAGTGGGTCCATTTTTATTTATGTATTGTACAGATATCCCTTATTTCAAAGTAAATTCTATGTACACATTTTCTAATGTACATAATTAAAATAGAAATAAATGATCAGAAACCAAGAGGAAAGAAGATAAAAAATAATTTGTCCAGAAAGATGCTATACTTAATTCCTAATATAACTTTGAGCTTCTGAAAATCAGAACAAAACCAAGGAAAGAAAATGGATTACATTATTCCTATTATCAAGATTACTGAGCAAAAAGAAAATGTTATTTTTCTGGCAATAAATGCTAGTAGAAATTGGTCTCTTGGATTCTTATATAAGGGTCATTTGAAAAACTCATATGCAACTTTCAATAACTTCAACTAAAATTATATTGCAGAAATAGAGCTTAAAATATGCAGAGGAAGGAAGAGTTAACATATCTTTTTTCAATATCTGTTTTGTAAATTGGCTTTTAATAGGTGCTGGACAACATGCATTCAAAGTTTTAACTTCCCAATGAAGACCCGAAGTGGTGAAATTGATATTTTGTCTGGGAAGCTTGTATATGTGCCCAAAGAGAGAGCCATTCCAACCCACAGAGGTGACTTTCAGAGGTATCAATGTGTAGGGTCAAAAGTCCCTCTGTTTCTGTCTGGCTATAGTGCAGCAGAAATTCTAGGTATTTCCCGTAGAAAGAGAATTGATGCAGGAAACTAAGTGATTGCACAATCAGCAGAAGAGCCAGAAAAGCCTAAGTCAGGGGATTGCAACAGGTCTTTTGCATTCAAGGTCTGCTGTGCACCAGATTTCAGAAAGTTATTGCTACTGCTAATACTACTGCTGCCATGAAGATGGCTGCCTTCTACTTATGATGCTGCTGAATAGACAGAGAAGTGTGGAGTCCAGATCTTGGTTGTCAGCTGCCACTGTTGCAGGAAGACAGCCTTCAACTTTCTTCCACTTTTTAAATCTCTTCCAAGTACCTATCACAATATATCTAGAATCTTAGTTGCAAAGGAATCTGAGAAATGAAAATTTTATCCTTCCAGGCTTTCAGTATAGGGGAGGGGGAGAGAGAGAGCAAGATATAAATGGATGCCAAATGCCCAAAGACCGTATATAGCATACTCCTCCAAAGAGAGTGAATTCTATTCATGTTTTTAGACGGATCTTCAATTGAGACCTTTAAGTTCTGTTTCATAGAATATGGAAGATGTTATTTTGTCTAGAAAATGTTAAGTACTATGGGTTGTCCCCTCTTCAGTTCCTTAATCTATCCTGCCTGAAGTAGAAAGTACTTGAACTACTCCAGCCCTCATCATCTTTCTTAAAAGAGAAGGAGGAAGATAGACCGCAGTGAGTAAGGATGGGTCAGGGTAGTTCAGAATGAAGGATAGGACCTTTGGAAGTCTCTGTGGTTCCTGAACTGACCTTGCTCTCTTTGTGGCCCAGAATACAGGATCCCTGGAACCAGCAGACCAAGTTCTAGTTTCTCTTGTCAATTCTGTTGTGCTGCAAGTGAGTTGTGTCATGCTTTAGGGATGAATCTTTTTTTTTTGAGACAGAATCTCACTCTGTCTCCCAGGCTAGAGTGCAGTGGCGTGATCTCGACTCACTGCAACTTCTGCCCCTGGGTTCAAATGAGTCTCCTGCCTCAGCCTCCCGAGTAGATGGGACTATAGGCGTGTACCACCACACAGAGCTAATTTTTTGTATTTTTAGTAGAGATGGGGTTTCACCATGTTAGCCAGGACAGTCTTGATCTCCTGACCTTGTGATCTGCCCACCTCAGCCTCCCAAAGTGCTGGGATTACAAGGGGTGAGGCACTGCACCTGGCCCGGGATGAATCTTAATAAACAAAAATGATAACTTGAATGAATTTATTTAATTTCTTGATGAATATTGGCTAAAAAGTAATTTATTTTAATAAATCTGATATTAAACTGTTATTTTCTAGAATAAAGGACCAACAAGTTAAAGCTATTCCTGAGATGGCATAGATCGCCATCCTATATTTGTTATAGTAGAAAGGAATTACTTCTGAATTGAGTAAGCAATAAGCTTACTCAATTTAGATTTGTTTAAAGAAATGACCTATAGAACAAGCCTTTTTTCTGCTATACACAGTTGGTGTTTGTTTAGTCAGAGAGTCATTTTTACCTCTTTGGTTCTGACAGTAGAATTAGAAAAAGGATTTGAAGATGCTTTAATAGTTTAGATAGCTTAGACTCCATAATTTTTCCTGTCTATAATAAAATAGAATGCAAATCTATTCTACATAATCTAAAACCACAAATGTAAACGGCCTTATCAGAGAGATGGCTGACAACATAAGGGCAAACTTCATGTTGCCAAAGTCAGATTTACCATGTTGGTAAAAATCAGATTAGGCTTCAAATTGTTACTGTCAAAATGCTTCTTGAAGAGTCTGTCTTTTTGAAAAGCAAGGAATAACTATGCTTTATTAATTTGTCTTTATCTCCTAATTTAAGATGTTTAGGCTTTAGGAAGACTTTCTCATCTAATAAAATGATTGCTAAGTTGTAAAAGTTATTAGTCACATTACTATGTCTTTAGTGTAAGGTAGCTAACACCTGTCTCTCTAAATAATCTCCAAAGTGGGATGTGCTAATCCCATGGAGTGCTTTGGATTTCTTTTTCTTGTATCATACTTTCCCAATTTTCTGTCTCTCTTTTATGAAGTATAAATCTGACCATATATGTATATAACTTATAAATGAATATGCATATATTAGTAGTTTGTGCTCAATTTTTTAATAATAGAGGTGCAAAATCAAAAATTTTGAAGATTACCATTCTACACAAATGTTGGCCTGCAAAACCTGCAGCAATCCATCCTATTCTCAAACTTCATTCAGTCAAGAGCTCAGCAAGCATCTCGAGTTTTCAATATTTTAATGGATATTGAAAGATAGTCCTTGGAGTCAGAGAATCAGAACCTTACTTCTGAAAGGGTACTAGAGATAATATTATACAACTTTCTCATTTTTTTCTAATAAGGAAAATGAAACCAGGCAAAGTTGACGATGTCGACGTATAGAGGAGGAAAACATGGTGCTTTTCCTGTAGCCATCAAATCTGCTTATCTCATTCAAATCATGAGTGCGGCTGATGTCAATGCCTGTAATCAGCCATGCATGTTACAGGCAGTGAAACAGACTTCTAGTCAAATGCTACTGTGTGTGTCTGCTTCAGTCCATGGTAGTTACATCATCACTGTCATACTATGAGTGCACAAAAGGTCAAGTAATGCTTCTCGGGCTAACAGCACATAATTTTCATTCATCATTAACATTTGTATTCACTATTCTTTCAGACTGAAGTCTTTGAGCCTATACTCTCTGGCCCTAGATCTTATATTCATGCAAATTTACATAACTGCCTTCACTGAATCTTGGAAATATGTTGATTTGTTGAATTAAAATACACAGATAAAATTATAACAATAACTGTATGTGGTTAACTTTATATTATAAGGCCATTATGATTTCTCTTTTGGTTCCAACTTTTGTGTCTTTTATTTTGCTTAGTGGTTAAAGAATACTAACCTTATAGAATTGGGGCTTTCTATCTCGATTCTCTAATGAGATGGCCATGTTTGCCAGCCCCTTTACCACATGATACCCCACTTTTCATGGCCACCCATGCTAGTCTTAGCTTTATACTAGGGTAGCATTCTAAGCCCTTGTCATCCCACTACCCCTGTTAGAGCCAATTCCTCCAGGACACCAACATAAACAAGGTAGACCCTTTCCTTTAAGTATTCTCCCTGGCTGATCAGTACTTTCCCCATCATTAGATACAATGGTCCTGCTCCTGCTTGAGTTTCTGAAGTTTTTGATGGCTGACTGTCTGTTTTTTCCTTTGGATTATCTTACAAAGCCTTCATCTGGTTCTCCTGTTTTATTTCTCATAAGCTTAACTATCTCCTTTCAGGGTTCCTATCCTCTTTCCATCCCTTTGTGTGAGGATGCCACAAGGCTCTATCCTGTCGTCTCCTCTCTTAGTTGAAATCTCTTTCACTCATAGAACTTCAGCTATCATGGCCTCTTTCATGCTTCTGCTGTAAAGCAACAGATTTCTGCTATACTTAACTGAAAAGTCCCATTGATATCCCAAGGTCAATATATTTCATCCCAAACTAAGTCCTTCTTCTTACTTCTCTCATCTTATTATAGGTAGCACCATTTCTACAATCTCTTAAGCTCAAAACCTTTTCACAGTCTTCTACCATCATCTAATTAGTTACAAGATAGTAAGTTTTCATTTAAAATGCTCCTTACTTTCAACCTTTTCCTTCCATTTTATATGCTGACACCCCTCTTCAGATCTGCACTGCTCCATCATGGTCAACATTATAGAATGAAATATCTAAGAGCATGTCTGCTGCAAGACAGTGGAGGAAATGTCTAACACAGAAAAAGGCCTGAATCAATGGCTTGAAGTCAAACATGTGGTGTGAGAAAATGTGGTCCATCCATGGGTATCCTTGATTAGACCATACCGGGTTAAACCATAATTGGATGGACCACATTTTCGACTCTTTAAAAACCTCTCAGGAACAAAACAGGCATTGTATTTTATTCCTAAGAATTATTAACTATGAAAGAATACTTTTATATAATCTCTTTCACTCAAGAATAAATTCTTTGAGATCAGTGAATGTGTCCTTCATGTATTTTAATAAATGCAGTTAATGAACGTATGTAATTAATGGACCTATTCAAAAGCTGACTCCAGCACTTGCTAGCCCTGTTATCTCCAATTAGTTACTTGGTCCCTCTAGAACTTGGTTTCTTCATCAGTTAAATTAAAATGATAATCACTATCCTATAAAGTTGTTGAGAGGACTGAATAAAGTTTTGTATGTGAAATACCAGCTCAGTATCTGGTCCATGATAAATATATATTGAGTGATTGTCTATTTTTGGTGTTCTCTGTGTTTGGTGCTGAGGATATACTATGAAATTTCTCTCAGAGAGCACGAGGTCTATGGGATTCATGCTCTGAAGGGCAAAGGACAAAGTGTTGCAGGACTGGTTAGGAGGTTTCCTGATGTGGACCTGCGGGCTCTGGGCAGGCTTCAGAGACTGGAAGGATGAGAAAAACTAGGTTAGATGACAGATATGATATGAGTGTGCATGAGTCTGTGGTTGTGTTGTGTGTAATCTACTCTGGTTATATATGTAAAATTCAGGCTGTTCACCAGAAAGTTTTAATTCCTCTGTGGATGGTAAATGTTTTATTGCAACTTAAACATTCAAATGTGGCATAACTAAATAGCCCTTTCCCAAAGCATTGTTCAAGTTTAGCTCCTCCCACACTGTCCAGGGCTCCTCTGAACTCAAAACAAGTTAATTTGACAAATCTAGAATTAAAAAATAGTACCTTATTTCAGTAAAGAACATGTTGATCCCAAAAGTAAATGTATGTATTCATTATTAATTTACACTGAAATATGCTGACAGCCAACCCCTTTACCTCTAGGAGGAAAAACATGTTGCTCCATAGCCTGCCCCAGGCCTGTCAGATTTATAGAAATAGCTGCAGTGAGGCTGGGCGTGGTGGTTCACACCTGTAATCTCAACACTTTGGGAAGGCAGGCTGATTACCTGAGGTCGGGAGTTTGGACAAGGGAATATGAAGAAACCCCATCTCTACTAAAAATACAAAATTAGCCAGGTATGCTGCTGCATGCCTGTAATCCCAGCTACTCAGGCAGCTGAGGCAGGAGAGTCACTTGAACCCAGGAGGCAGAGGTTGCAGTGAGCCGAGATCGTGCCACTGCACTCCAGCCTGGGCAACAAGAGTGAAACTCCATCTCAAAAAAACAAACAACAAGAAAAAAGAACATCTACTATTTGAAGTGATAATAGTTGTTGCTGGTTTTAAGTTAGAAAGTTAGCCTTAATGAGAGAGATTTTTATTATTTTATTAATATTTTATATGATAACCAATAAAGTTTCTTTTGATTAGAATTTAGCACAAAGTATCTTAAAATGTCTGAATGCAAAGGCAAGTAGGAAATTCGCCAGTTGGGTGTGCTGGGGTCCCCCAAATAGCTACAGTCCCCAATTCCCACAGGTGGCTGGAGCCCTCCAGTGAGATACAGAAAAGCAAACACCAGCCACTGGTCTCTCCACTGGGGACTGTCAGAACCCGTTCTCCCACCCAGAGGGAACTTTCTGGCAGACCTTTGTTTTTCTGCCCCTCATCATGACCTTGACACCTCTCGGAAATAGAATATTATTTCTTCTCATAGGCTTTCAGCTTATCTTTAAAAAAAATTTTATTGTGATATAATCGACATATAAAAAGCTGTACATATTTAATACACACAACTTGCTGAGTTTGGAGACAAGTGTATATCCATGAAATTCTTACCACAATCTATGCCATAAACATATCCATCACTTCAAAAAGTTTTCTCCCACCCTCTTCATTGATTATTAGAAATTTTTTGTGATAGAAACAAAACGTAATATCTACCCTCTTAGCAAAATTTTAAGTATACAATGCAGTATTGTTAATTATAGGCATTACGCTGTATAGTAGATCTCCAGGACTTATTTATTCATTTGTATAACTGAAACATTGTACCATTTGACTAATACTTCTGTTTTCTTCTCACCCCAGCACCTGGCAACCACTATGCTACTGTCTGTCTCTATGAGTTTGAATTTTTTAGATTCTTCACATAAGTGGTGCATTAGCAGAATGAAGGATAAAAACCACATGATTATCTCAGTAGATTGGAGAAAAAGTATTTGACAAATTTCAACACCCTTTTCTGGTAAAAATTCTCAACAAATTAGGTATAAAAGGAACTTACTTCAACACAATAAAAGCCAAGTAAATAAAAATAAAGCTCACAGATAATATCACACTCAATGATGAAAACTGAAAATTTTTCCTTTAAGATCTGGAACAGGACAAGGATGCCCACTCTCACCCTTTCTATTCAACATAGGACTCTAAGTCTTAACAATTAGGTAAGAAAAATAAACAAAAGGCATCCAAATCAGAAAAGGGGAAGAAAAATTATCTCTGTAGATGACTTGATCTTATATGTAGAAAATCCTAAAGACACCATCAAAAAACTGTTAGAACTAATAAATGAATTCAGTCAAGTTGCAGGGTACAAAATCAACAGATAAAAATCAGTTGTATTTTTCTACACTAATAACAAACTACTCAAAAATAAGGTAAGAGAACAAGCGCATTTACAATAGCATCAAAATAATAAAATACTTAGGAACAAACTTGACTAAGAAGTGAAAGACCTGTACACTGAACACATAAAACACTGAGGAAAAGAACTTTTAGCTTCTCTTAGACTCATGATGTGTGAGAGGGAGCCCTGAGTAGTTAGGAAACTGACTTCAGGTTATACAACTATAGTGGGGTAGTCAGGATTAAAACCCATGGTTCCTGAACTCCAGTCCTCAGTGACTCCATCATGTCACACTGCCTTCCACCCAGCTTGAGTCTACAAACAGCCCTGTTCGGCCCCAAAGGGGTCAGGCTTGGATAGTGCTTCCATGTGGAAATGCCTTCTTAGTATTTCTAGGGAAATTGTTGGGATTTTCAAAATCCCAAGGAAAAAAAATCTCTCAAGAAATTTTAAAGACTGGAAAAATCTTTAAAATTTGCTTGCAAGAATTAAAACATTGGTTGCTAAAACACAGCAATCAATGTGGAGATGTTGCTGATTTGAAAGGCTCCACTGACATCAGGTGGAAAGCAACAGAAGGAAATATGAACATACATAGTGGAGGTTAAGGTTGACCAACATATCTAGGAACTGAGACAGGACCACAGGAAAAAGAAGTGGTTACTATATTATGGGTCAATCTTGCCTAAAGCTGTTGCAGTGTTATAAGTGAGTGTTCATAGCCACAGCTGGTAATAACAGTAAGTCAAACTGGAAAACGAAATAATTATTAGTATGTCTACACACATAGAATATTTTAAACAAGTCCTATGAGTGATATTCCAAGAAATAACTAGTTTTAGAAGCAATACAAGTTTTTTAATTGGCAATTTTGAGACATGATTCTTCATAGTGCCAAGAGATCTGAATTGTTACATCAATCAAATACTACCCAATAATCTCTGCTGGCATTTTACAGTATTTGAATATTTGCTATAGGCAAAAAAACTTTATAAATACTACTAAAAGCAATATTTATTTGTCTTTTAAAAAACTTTTTAGATATCTATGGCTATGATTTGAATGTTTGTTCTCTCCCAAACTTATGTTAAAATTTAGTAACTATTGTGATAGCATTAAGAGGTGAAACCTTGAAAAGGTGATTAAGTTCTACCTTCATGAATGGTTTAATGCCACCATTATTCAGGATTGGGTTTCTTATGTTGAGAGAGAATTCCTATAAAAGGATGAGTTTGTCCCCCTCTTGCTTTCTCTCACCCTCTCTTTGCCCATAGGATAATGCAGCAAGAAGGCATTCACCAGATGCTAGCCCCTTGAACCTGTACTTCCCAACCTTCAGAATCATAAGCCAATAAATTTCTATCCATTATAAATTACCCAGTCTGTGGTATTCTGTAGCACAAAACAAACTAAGCCATACATGACTTCAGAAATTCTTAAGAATTTCTGGGAATGTGACTCTCTTACATTCATATCCTATGGATTATAATCTGATGGAAATTTAGAAATACTGGGCTTAGGTCATGAGGGGAACATAGTCCCAACCAGCATGGATTATTGTTCTAATTTAGAAACTTTCATAAAGAGAAAAAAGTAAAAGTTTTTCTTGTATCAAATGAACTACATAATACTGATTTAAAATTTTTGCATAAAATATTTTGAAGGACAAAAAGTAGAATTCACTAAGAATTCAACCAAATATTCTGCAGAAAGATAGCTGGTTAAGTATTACTTCCCCCAAAATCATTCCATGCATTTTCTCTCTGTGTTCATTGTGATAGCTACCTTTTTTGGCACAAGTTTTTCTGGAGGTTCTACTTCCAAAATGTTGTCATAGAATTATCAGCTTCTTCTCCATGTTGAAGAAACAAAACTGCCTATTCTTGGTGGTTTCCTTTGGGACTTCAGATGTTACTCAGACACAGTGGGCCTTCCCCAAAAATTCTAATCCAAATGTGAATGATGGAAAAGTTTAACTTTTTAAAAGGCCAGCTTTCTTTCAGCTGGAACTGCCATCTTCCAATAATTTGCCAAAATGACGAACACAAAGGGAAAGAGGAGAGGCACCGATATATGTTCTCTAGGCCTTTTAGAAAACATTAAGTTATTCCTAACCATCTTCTCTTTGACAAACCTGACAAAAACAAGCAATGGAGAAAGGATTCCCTATTCAATAAATGGTGTTGGGAAAACTGGCTAGCCATATGCAGAAAGCTGAAACTGGATCCCTTCCTTACACCTTATACAAAAATTAACTCAAGATGGATTAAAGACTTAAATGTAAAATGTAAAACCATAAAAACACTAGAAGAAAACCTATGCAATATCATTGAGAACATAGGCATGGACAAAGACTTCATGATTAAAACTACAAAAGCAATTGCAACAAAAGCCAAAATTGACAAATGGGATCTAATTAAACTCCAGAGCTTCTGCACAGCAAAATAAACTATCATCAGAGTGAACAGGCAACCTACAGAATGGAAGAAAATTTTTGCAATCTACCCATCTGACAAAGGGCTAATATCCAGAATCTACAAAGAACTCAAACAATTTTACAAGAAAAAAAAAAAAAAAACCCATCAAAAAGTGGGCAAAGGATATGAACAGACACCTCAAAGGCAACATTTATGTGGCCAACAAGCTTATGAAAAAAGCTCAGTATCACTGGTCATTAGAGAAATGCAAATCAAAACCACATTGAGATAGAATGGTAAGCGTTAAAATGTCAGGAAGCAACAGATGCTGTGATGTGGAGAAATAGGAATGCTTTTCTCAGCAACAGATGCTGAGAGGATGTGGAGAAATAGGAATGCTTTTACACTGTTGGTGGGAGTGTAAATTAGTTCAATCATTGTGGAAGACAGTGTGGCAATTCCTCAGGGATCTAGAACTAGAAATACCATTTGACCCAGCAATTCCATTACTGGGTATATACCCAAAGGATTATAAATCATTCTACTATAAAGACACATGCACACATATGTTTATTGTGGCACTGTTCACAATAGCAAAGACTTGGAACCAACCCAAATGACCATGGACAATAGACTGGACAAGGAAAATGTGGCACATATACACCATGGAATACTATGCATCCATAAAAAAGGGTGAGGTGAGTTCATGTCCTTTGCAAAAACATGGGTGAAGCTGAAAACCATCATTCTCGCAAGAGAACGCAAGAACAGAAAACCAAACACCATATCTTCTCACTCATTAGTGGGAGTTGAACAATGAGAACATAAGGACACAGGGAGGGGAACATCACACACCAGGGCCTGTTGCAGGGTAGGGGTCTAGGGGAAGAATAGCATTAGGAGAAATACCTAATGTAGACGTCAGGGTGATGGGTGCAGCATACCACTATGGCACATGTATACCTATGTAACAAACCTACACATTCTGCACATGTACCCCAGAACTTAAAGTATAATAAAATAAAATAAAATGCATATAATAGTACTATGTAAGGTTTTGAGGATTAAATATGAGATTATATATAAGGCACTTCAAACTGGAAAAAAAAGAAAACATGGAGTTGTTCCTTTGGCCATGTATATGTGAATCTATAAGAATGGTGATATTGTAGACCTCAAGGGAATGGGTACGATTCAAAAAGGAATGCCCCACAGTGTTACCATGGCAAAACCGGAAGAGTTTACAGTGTTATCCAGCATGCTGTTGGCATTGTTGTAAACAAACAAGTTAAGGGCAAGATTCTTGCCAAGAGAATTAATGTGCATATTAAGCACAGTAAGCACTCAAAGAGCCGAGAAAGCTTCCTGAAACACATAAAGGAAAATGATCAGAAAAAGGAAGAAGCCAAAGAGAAAGGTACCTGGGTTCAACTGAAGCGCCAGCCTGCTCCACCCAGAGAAGCACACTTTATGAGAACCAATGGGAAGGAGCCTGAGCTGCTGGAACCTACTTCCTATGAATTCATGGCATAATAGGTGTTAAAAAAAAAAAAAAAAAAAGACCTCTGGACAGTAAAAATGTTTCTCTTCATTGAGTAGAAGTGTTGTGTCCTCTCTCCCAAAGAAATATGTAAAGCAAATTTTAATTGCATCCTAATTCATTATGTAATGTCTTTACTATTCAAATTTAATGTATTTCTTGCTAAAAGACATGAGGTGGCTTATTGCAACAAATTACTCAATTGGTTAGAAAATGGCCAGGTATTATATATGAAATATTTGTACTGGTTTGAAGATAGTCCCTCTAAATTATCAAGAAAGAAATAAAATAATTTATAAAAATAAAAAATAAAAGGTCAAAACATGCAATATATACTTACTAATTTTTTTTGAAACTATATTCAATCTGGTAATAATTTTATTTAACAGAAGGATTGTTCACATCTAGAAAACAAAGAACTAGGATGAAGACAATATTACTTTAAAGAAATTCATATCGATAACAAAGATTGAGATGAAATATTTCATTTGGATTAAAATTAATAGAGAAAAATCTACTGCTATCTCAAAGCCTGATGGGGAAGACTGTGCCCTAAAATGATCTCTTTTCTTATTTACAAAAAGCGCCCATTATTCTCCCTGGGTTATACTACTACTTGGGTATTCATTCTTAATTCAGAGCTGCAAATAAATGATTCTTTCCAAACCTGTTAATTATTTATCGTGACAATTTGTTTCTTAAAAATCCAATGAACTGGAACTGCGAGAATATACCCTTGTCATATAGACATTTTTTTTTTTTTTTTTTTTTTTTTGAGACGGAGTTTCGCTCTTGTTACCCAGGCTGGAGTGCAATGGCGCGATCTCGGCTCACTGCAACCTCCGCCTCCCAGGTTCAGGCAATTCTCCTGCCTCAGCCTCCTGAGTAGCTGGGATTACAGGCATGCACCACCGTGCCCAGCTAATTTTTTGTATTTTTAGTAGAGACGGGGTTTCACCATGTTGACCAAGATAGTCTCGATCTCTTGACCTTGTGATCCGCCTGCCTCGGCCTCCCAAAGTGCTGGGATTACAGGCGTGAGCCACCGCGCCTGGCCCGACATTTTTTTTTTTTTAAATATTTTTACATGATGCCACATGGTACCAATAGTGGCTATAAAGGTAAAAATAAAGTCCTTTAGTTAGAAAAGGAGCATAGTCACATTGCTTTTTGATAGTCTATTTCCAGATCTTCACTTTGATAAATCACTTTTATGGCCCTCAATGTACACATTTTCAGAGGAATCAGAAGTTTTCAGAAAAAAAAAGCAATATTATATTTCATGAAAGTTATCCTCTGCTAAACAAGAAATGGAAGAAGTGAAAAACAATAAACAAAAGAAAAAGTTAACATCTCATGAATATCTTTACTATATGCTGTGGTTAATATCTTTAATATATAATCCAAATCAATAAGAAAAAACTCAAATTTTTAAAATAAGAAAAAAATATATAGGCAATTCATGAAAGAAGAAACAAATATACAACAAACACAGTCATGTTTAACACAAGTCATTAAGAAAACTCAAATAATGTGTCATTTTTTACATATCAGATTAGCAAAACTTGTAAAAATGGTAATACTTTGGTTGGTTAAAGTATGGGAGGAAAAAGGCACTCCAAAGAGTGATGCAGTGTTTCTGAGCAAAAATTAGCCAAATATAACAAAACGTTTAAAAGTTGCAATTTTTGCCAGAATGTTTTCAGAATTTTTTTCTAAGGAAACAATTAGACAAGCAGATAAAGAAATAGTTATAGAATGTTTCTTGAAGCCTTGTTTATAATAGCAAAACATTAGAAACAGCCAAAGTATCTAATAATGATGAATTTTTTAAAATAAATAATGGTAATCCATAGAACAGATTGGCCTAAAAAGAAGTGTTCAAAGCACAGTACAGTAAGATTATTATTTCATTCCTGTAAATACATGTGTGTGGATATAGGTATCTAGATGCAATTCAGGAAATAAAGTTTATATACCAACAAATACTTCTTTTTTTTTTTTAATGGTACTTTAGGTTCTGGGGTACATGTGCTGATCGTGCAGGATTGTTGCATAGGTATACACATGGTAATGTGGTTTGCTGCCTCCATCCCCCTGTCACCTACATCTGGCACTTCTCCCCATGTTATCATTTCCTGAACTCCCCACCCCCGCCGCTATCCTTCCTGTGTCCCCCGTAACAGAACCCAGTGTGTGACGCTCCCCTCCCTGTGTCCATGTGTTCTCATTGTTCAAAACCTGCCTATGAGTGAGAACATGTGGTGTTTGATTTTCTGTTCTTGTGTCAGTTTGCTGAGAATGATAGTTTCCAGATTCATCCATGTCCCTACAAAGGACACGAACTCATCATTTTTTATGGCTGCATAATATTCCATGGTATATATGTGCCACATTTTCCTTGTCCACTCTATCATCGATGGGCATTTGGGTTGGTTCCAGGTCTTTGCTATTGTAAACAGTGCCGCTATGAACATATGTGTGCATGTGTCTTTATAGTAGAACGATTTATAATCCTTTGGGTATATACCCAGTAATGAGATTGCTGGGTCAAAAGGAATTTCTATTTCTAGGTCCTTAAGGAATTGCCACATGTCTTCCACAGTGATTGAACTAGTTTACACTCCCACCAACAGTGTAAAAGTGTTCCTATTTCCATTTCTCTAATAATCAGTGATGATGAGCATTTTTTCATATGCTTGTTGGCCTCATATATATCTTCTTTTGAAAAGTGTCTGTTCATATCCTTCTCCCACTTTTGTATGGGTTTGTTTATTTCTTTTTCTTGTAAGTCTGTTTTGGTTCCTTGTCGATTCTGGATATTAGCTGTTTGTCAGATGGGTAGATTGCAAAAATTTTTTCCCATTCTGTTGGTTGCCGGTTTACTCTAATGATTGTTGCTTTTGCTGTACAGAAGCTCTGGAGTTTAATTAGATCCCATTCATCTATTTTGCTTTTGTTGCCAATGCTTTTGGTGTTTTAGTCATGAAGTCCTTGCCTATGCCTGTGTCCTGAATGGTTTTGCCTAGGTTTTCTTCTAGGGTTTTTATGGTGTTAGGTCTTATGTTTAAGTCTTTAATTCATCTGGAGTTAATTTTAGTGTAAGGTGTCAGGAAGGGGTCCAGTTTCTGCTTTCTGCATACTGTTAGCCAGTTTTCCCAACACCACTTATTAAACATGGAGTCCTTTCCCCATTGCTTGTTTTCATCAGGTTTGTCAAAGATCAGATGGTTGTAGATGTGTGGCATTGCCTCCAAGGCCTCTGTTCTGTTCCATTGGTCTATATCTCTGTTTTGGTAACAGTACCATCCTGTTTTGATTACTGTAGCTTTGTAGTATAGTTTGAAACCAGGTAGCGTGATGCCTCAGGCTTTGTTCTTTTTGCTTAGGATTGTCTTGGTTAAGTGGGCTCTCTTTTGGTTCCATATGAAGTTTAAGGTGGTTTTTTTCTAGTTCTGTGAAGAAGGTCATTGGTAGCTTGATGGGGATAGTGTTCAATCTGTAAATTACTTTGGGCAGTATGGCTATTTTCACAATATTGATTCTTCCTATTCATGAGCATGGAATGTTTCTCCATCTGTTTATGTCCTCTCTTATTTCGTTGAGCAGTGGTTTGTAGTTCTCCTTGAAGAGGTCCTTTACATCCTTTGTTAGTTGTATTCCTAGGTATTGTATTCTCTTTGTAGCAACTGTGCATGGGAGTTCACTCATGATTTGGCTCTCTGTTAGGCTGTTATTGGTGTATAGAAGTGCTTGTGATTTTTGCACATTGATTTTGTATCCTGAGACTTTGCTGAAGTTGCTTATCAGTTTAAGGAGATTTGGGGCTGAGATGATAGGTTCTTCTAAATATACAATCATGTCATCTGCAAATAGAGACAATTTGACTTCCTCTTTTCCTAATTGAATACCTTTGTTTTTTTTTTTTTTTTCTTCTTGCCTAATTGCTCTGGCTAGAACTTCCAATACCATATTGAATAGGAGTGGTAAGAAAGTGCATCCTTGTCTAGCGCCAGATTTCAAAGGGAATGCTTCCAGTTTTTGCCCATTCAGTATGATATTGGCTGTAGGTCTATCATAAATAGCTTTTATTATTTTGAGATATGTTCCTTTGATACCTAGTTTATTGAGAGTTTTTAGGATAAAGGCTGTTGAAGTTTGTTGAAGACCTTCTCTGCATCTATTGAAATAATTATGTGGTTTTTGTCTTTGGTTCTATTTATGTGGTGGATTCTGTTTTTAGACTTGAGTATGTTGAACCAGGCTTGCATGCCCGGGATGAAGCCTACTTGATCGTGATGGATAAGCTTTTTGATGTGCTGTTGCAATCTGTTTCCCAGTATTTTATTGAAGATTTTTGCATCTATGTTCATCATGGATATTGGCCTGAAGTTTTCATTTTTTGTTGAGTCTCTGCTGGGTTTTGGTATCAGGATGATGTTGGTCTCATAAAATGATTTGGAAGGATTCCCTCTTTTTGGACCGTTTGGAATAGTTTCAGAAGGAGTGGTACCAGCTCCTCTTTGTACATCTGGTAGAATTCAGCCATGAACCCATCTGGACCTGGACTTTTTTTGGTTGGTAGGCTATTAATTGCTGCCTCAACTTCAGTCCTTGTTATTGGTCTATTCAGGGTTTTGACTTCTTCCTGGTTTAGGCTTGGGAGGGTGCAAGTGTCCAGGAATTTATCCATTTCTCCCAGGTTTAATGGTTTATGTGCATAGAGTTGTTTGTAGTAATCTCTGATTGTAATTTGTATTTCTGTGGAGTCAGTGGTGATATCCTCTTTATCATTTTTTATTGCGCCTATTTGATTCTTCTCCTCCCCACCTTTTTTTTTTATTAATCTGGCTAGTGGTCTATTTTGTTGATCTTTTCAAAAAACCAGCTCCTTGGTTTATTGATTTTTTTAAGGGTTTTTTGTGTATCTGTCTACTTCAGTTCTTCTCTGATCTTAGTTATTTCTTGTATTCTACTAGCTTTTGAATTTTTTTGATCTTGCTCCTCTAGCTCGTTCAGTTTTGACAATAGGGTGTTGATGTTGATTTTAGATCTTTCCTCACTTCTTTGGTGGGCATTTATAGCTACAAATTTCCCTCTAGACACTGCTTTAAATGTGTCCCAGAGATTCTGGTGTGTTGTGTCTTCATTCTCATTGGTTTCAAAGAACATCTTTATTTCTGCCTTCATTTCATTGTTTATTCAGTCATCAGGAGCCAGTTGTTCAGTTTCCATGAAGTTGTGTAGTTCTGAGTTAGTTTCTTAATTCTGAGTTCTAATTTGATTGCACTGTTGTCTGAGAGACTGTTTTTTATGATTTCTGTTCTTTTGCATTTGCTGAGGAGTGATTTACTTCCAATTATGTGGTCAATTTTAGAGTAGGTGCCATGCAGTGCTGAGAAGAATGTATATTCCTTGGATTTGGGATGGAGATTTCTGTAGATGTCTATTAGGTCACTTGGTCCAGCTCTGATTTCAAGTCCTGGATATCCATGTTAATTTTCTGCCTCATTGATCTGTCTAATATTGACAGTGGAGTGTTAGAGTCTGCCACTATTATTGTGTGGGAGTCTAAGTCTCTTTGTAGGTCGTTAAGAACTTGCTTTATGTACCTGGATGCTCCTGTATTGGGTGTGTATATATTTAGGATCATTAGTTCTTCTTGGTGCATTGATCCTTTTACCATTATGTAATGCCCTTTTTTGTCTCTTTTGATCTTTGTTGGTTTCAAGTCCATTTTATCAGAGACTAGGATTGCAACTCCTGCTTTTTTTTGCTCTTCATTTGCTTGATAAATCTTCCTCCATCCCTTTATTTTAAGCCTATGTGTGTCCTTGCATGTGAGATGGATTTCCTGAATACAGCACACCGATGGGTTTTGACTTTTTATCCAATTTGCCAGTCTGTGTCTTTTGAAGGGGGCATTTAGTCCATTTACATTTAAGGTTAATATTGTTATGTGTGAATTTGATCCTGCCATTTTGATGCTAGCTGGATATTTTTCCCATTAGTTGACACGTTTTCTTCATTGTGTCGATGGTCTTTACCATTTGGTACGTGTTTGGAGTGGCTGATACTGGTTGTTCCTTTACCTGTTTAGTGCTTCTTTCAGGAGCTCTTGTAAGGCAGGACTGGTGGTGACAAAATCTCTCAGCAATTGCTTATCCATAAAGGATTTTCTTTCTCCTTTGCTTATGAAGCTTAATTTGGCTCAATATGAAATTCTAGGTTGAAAGTTCTTTTCTTTAAGGATTTTGAATATTGGCCCCCACTGTCTTCTGGCTTGTAGGGTTTCTGCCAAGAGATCCGCTGTGAGTCTGATGGGCTTCCCTTTGTGGGTAACCCAGCCTTTCTTTCTTGCTGCCCTTTGCGTTTTTTCCTTCATTTCAGCCCTGGTGAATCTGACAATTATGTGCCTTGGGGTTGCTCTTGAGGAATATCTTTGTGGTGTTCTCTGTATTTCCTGGACTTGAATGTTGTCCTGCCTTGCTAAGTTGGGGAAGTTCTCCTGGATAATATCCTGAAGAGTGTTTTCCAGCTTGGATTCATTCTCTCCGTCACATTCAGGTACACATATCAAACGTTGATTAGGTCTTTTCACATAATCCCATATTTCTCGGAGGCTTTATTCATTTCTTTTCACTCTTTTTTCTCTATTCTTGCCTTCTCATTTTATTTCATTGAGTTGATCTTCAGTCTCATATCCTTTCTTCTGCTTGGTCAATTCGGCTATTAAGACTTGTATATGCTTTGCGAAGTTTTCATGCTGTGTTTTTCAGCTACAATAAGTCATTTATATTCTTCTCTAAGCTCTTTATTCTAGTTAGCATCTCATCTAACCTTTTTTCTAGGTTCTTAGTTTCTTTGCATTGGGTTAGCACATGTTCTTTTAGCTCAGAGAAGTTTGTTATTACCCACCTTCTGAAGCCTGTTTCAGTCAATTCATCAGATTCATTCTCCATCCATCTTTGATCCCTAGCTGGTGAGGAGTTGTGATCCCTTGGAGGAGGAGAGGTGTTCTGGTTTTTGGTGTTTTCATCCTTTTTGAGGTGGTTTCTTCCCATCTTAGTGGTTTTATCTACCTGTGGTCTTTGTAGTTGGTGACTTTCAGATGGGGTCTCTGAGTGGACATCCTTTTTGTTGATGTTGAAGCTACTTCTTTCTGCTGCTTAGTTTTCCTTCTAACAGTCAGGCCCCTCTGCTGCAGGACCGCTGGAGGGTCCCCAGCTCTCCTGGGGATCACCCGCGGGGGCTGCAGGACAGCAAGGGTTGCCACCAGTTTCTTCCTCTGCTATCCTCATACCAAAAGGGTACCCGCCAGGTGTCAGCCTAAGCTCTCCTTTATGAAGTGTCTCTTTGGGTATGCGGGGGTTGGGGTGTTGCTTGAGGAGACAGTCTGTCCCTTATAGGAGCTCAAGTGCTGTGCTGGGAGCTCTGCTGTTCTGTGCAGAGCTGCTGGGCAGGTACCTTTAAGTCTGCTGCAGTGGAACTCACAACCACCTCTTTTCCCAGGTGCTCTGTCCTAGGAAGTTTGGCTTTATTTATAAATTCCTGTCATGCTGCTACCTTTTTTCATAGATGTCCTGACCCACATGGAGTAGTCTAGTCACAGTCTGCCAGCAGAGACATTGCTGAGCTGCCACAGGCTCTGCCCAGCTGCTGTGTGAACTGCCTCGGTAGGAGTGGACTGCCTCGGTAGTGGGGGACACCCTTCCCCCCACTGAGCTGAATGTTCCTAGGTCCAGCTGCGCTGGGAAACTCTCAATCCAGAGCATTTCAGATTGCTTGTTTTGTGGGGGTGGTACCTGCCAAGCCAGATTGCCTGGCTTCCTGTCTCAGCCCCCTCCCTTTCAGTTGAATGGGTGGCTCTGTCTCCCAGGCGTTTCAGGTGCCAGTCGAGATGGCCACCCAGACTTGTATGAGTTTCTGTGCACCAATGTTGCACCAGCTGAAACCGCCATGCTGAAAACTCATGCCGCTTTTCAGCCCAGGAATTTTCTGGTCTGTGGGCAGTGAAAACTTGTTTGGAAATGGTAGCACTCACCCTCTGCGCTGTTCTCACTGGGAACTGCACTCCGGAGCTGTTCCTATTTGGCCATCTTGGATCTCCCCCTTAACGAATATTTCTTGAGTGAATGAGTCAATGAATATGGTAACAGTGGTTATCTCGAGGTATCAGTATTATGAATTATTGTGTTTGTTTTGTTGATTTACTCACTCTTTCCTTCCTCCCTTCCTTTTCTTTCTTTTCCTTTCTTTCTTTCCTTCTCCTTCTCCTTCTTTTCTCTCTCTCTCTTTCTCTCTCTCTCCTTTCTTTTTTGATCCCATTCTTCCTTGTTTTCAACCTACACTGGCCTTCTCAGCCATGTCTGAACCTATTTATCCCTTTACCTACATGGTAAAATGTAAAAAGTCTTATATTTTACTCAAAAGGAAGATATTGCTGACTTGAGTACAACTTTTTTGAAGCAATATAGATGCCTTGCATTCACCCTTAGGTCGTAGGATAACAGGAAAACCAAATGAAGCCAAAAATCCAGAGCATGTATTAAAAATCAGATTTTATCATTAACAAATATCATCATAACTAAAATCCAGACAACTAAAGGTTTCCACCATATGGCTAGAGCAAAGTTTATTTTATATCTGCTACTGTGCAGAACCACAAAAAGCACTGAGAATAAAGAAATGAAAAAAACAGTTTCTAAACTCAAGAAAGTCAGAATCCCAAGGGGTAATCAAATGTGCCAAAGTTAGTCTTAATTTAAACAGAGCCCCTCATGAGTAACCAGTTCTGCCTGGGGACGCAGAAGAGGTAGGGAAGAACTTTGAAGTGGAATTAGAAAGTGACTATGTATTCCTCAGGTATAAAAAGACTGGAAGGACATTTCAAGTAAACAGACTAGCCAGCAAAAAGATAAGGAGGCAGAAAAGTTCCTGCAATAGTAGGTGTGCCAAAAGCTCTAGCAGTGCAGAAGAATTTGAAAGTAAAGGTGGAAAGTGCATTTGGCCTGAATGATAAATTAACAGTTACCTGGATAGTTCAGTTTGCATGTGGCTGAGTTTTACAGATTCAAAGACCCCTATATTTAAATGATAGTGTCTCAAACTATTAATAGCTCCTTGTTCAGCCATAGCAGCAATTGGCTTTGTTCATTAAAATGGAATCTTTTTGTTTCCTTTGCCAAGAAAGGAGTGATTTCACTTTTGTCTCTTTTCCCTTTCAGTTCTTTCCATTTATGTTTTGCAGACACAGAGACACACCCATTAAGCCAGGTTTCAATGAAGAAAACTAGCCAATCCAGTTACGACATCGTCATTGGTGGTGTTAATATGGAGACAGTTGCCTTCTTGTTACTCAATAGGGTGAGACTTTGAAAGAGGCTCGGGCATGTGTGTGGAGCCAATGTGTCTGGCTTCAGCCACCTCCTTCTCTCACATTGCCAAAGAAATAGAAGCAAAGAAACCATCTCCTTATTGTTCTCTTGCATATATAGGCCAGCTGCCCATGGGGGGAGGGTAGCGTCTAGGCATTTTATGTGACCTGCTATGAAAGGGTGGAGTTACTGTCTCAAAATTCCTGCTCCTGAGAATGGGGGAAAGGGACCCTACTAACTAACTAAAGTAAAAGAAAAAGAACTCACCTGCAGACCTGCCAACTGCTGTTAATAGGAAAGAATGCTAGAACATTCGCTGCTAGCAAGGACAATTGCAGCAAATGCAGTTCAGACCGCCATGGGAGACTTGAAGATTGGCAGCTCCTCACCATGCTGTCCAGCATCAAAAGACCACCCTCTACCTTTTTTTTTTTTTTTTTTGATCAGATACACACAATTGAGCCCTTCTGAATCTGGCATCACAGACGTTGAGACATACTTTTGCAGAGCAGTTTATGATGACATTTATGAGCTATGCCTCACAGTCATCTCTCAAGGTGAGTGAAGGCAATCCAACATATGGGGAAACTGAAGTGTTGGGAGCCCCAGTGCAGGCCCTGGCAAGTTGAAGCCTCAAGAAATTGAGTGACAAACCAACAAACTGTTCAAACTAACAAATTTAATTCTTGAATGGGGATTGTGGAAGAGGGAAAGTATAGTTAGGGAGACAAGTTGGATAAAGATAAGTTTCAGGGGAAATAAATACAGGAGGCAAATTTAAATTAAACCTATCTTTAGTATGTAGCCAACTCAAAGCATGGATAAGTGGACCCTAGGATTATTACAAAGGAGCAATATCCTATTCTACTAAAAAGGAAGCTGTTTCCCCAAAACTGAAAGGCAAAAGTAATTTCAAAGATACTAGACACAAAGACTAAATTCAGTGTCAGACAAAAAAACAGCAGAAGTTCAGTGTTAGACCATACCATGAAATAGCCAAATGTGTGCCTGGGGGCTACAGGGATGAGCTATACATTGTCCCGGTAGGTTTAAATGGTGGAATCATTGTCAGTGGCCTGACATCATGGAGTCTTCTGCATAACCCTTTGACTTAGAAAGCACAGATACACAAGTTACTCGCTTTAAAGTATCATGTCTCATTACTATAATAGAAGATTCTAGGTAAAAATCTAGTTTTCCATAAAAAAATTTTAAGTATTTATTAAACTACTCCAGTGAGATGATTGTTTTTAAACAAATTATTTCCAGAGGCGGAATAAGCAAACCTCTGAAGCAAAGGTTAAGAGGCTTCATTTTACTTTCTCTTATAAGAACATTTTTAACAGCAACTTATTTTCTTTTTTAAAATCTTGGTTCAGTTTTATTTGCTATCACTGAGATATAAAAAGGTTGCACAGCATTGGGAAAGAAAAAAAAAACACCATTGACTACCTTGTCAAAAAGGAGGTCATCTCTCACCATGCTAACTGCAGTCAAGAATACATTTCAAGTGCTGGTATTCTACTTTTCCGATCTTAGCTCATGTTGTTTCTATTGTAAATGTAGCCTACTCAGAGACATTTTCTTTCTGTTTAGCCTTAAGTTTCACTTTTGCCTGGGGCATTGGAGGCATCCTCTGGGAAATCCAGCCGACCTGAATTTGGATCCTAGCTCCCAACGTAAAAGCTGGAGAGCTGGAACTTTCCTCCTTTTTTTCTGTTTGATCTCTCAGAGCTTTCCTATCTGTATTAAAAATGGCATAAGGGGCTAGGCATGTTGGCTCATGCCTGTAATCCCAGTGCTTTGGGAGGCTGAGGTGAGAGAATCACTTGAGGCCAGTAGTTCAAGATTAGCCTGGGCAACAAAGAAAGACCTCATCTCTACACAAAACAAAAATTAAAATATTACCTGGGCATGGTGGCATGCCTGTAGTCCCAGGTACTCAGGAGGGTGAGGCAGGAGGATTGCTTGAGCCCAGGAGTTCAAGGCTACAGTGAGCTATGATCATGCCACTGCACTCCAGCTTGGCAACAGAGCAAGACCCTGCCCCTAGATAGATAGATAGATAGATAGGTAGATAGATAGATAGATAGATATAGATATAGATAAATAGATAGATAGAATAAATAAGGCATAAGTTTATTATAAAGGCAAAACAAAGAACTATTTATTAAAGCAAATAATAAATGATGAACGGCACCATGATTCATCCAGCTGCCAAAAAAGAAACTTGGATACTATTCTTGACTTCTCCTCCTTTCTCCTATCCACAAACAACTGATCACCAACTCTCATCAACCCCTTCCTCTCTATTCTCATTTCCACTGCTTCATCTCAGATTATCAGGCTCCCATGCCCAACCTCACCCTTTCCTAATGTGTTCCCTTTGCTGCCACCATACCGTGCTTTCTCAGCCTGTCATTGCCTGCTTTGACTCCAATATCTCCTTCTACATCTGGGGAAAAAGTCAAGGCAACTTATTACCTGTTTCCAGCACACCTGCCTCTCCAGTCTCATCTCTGGCTCCTCCCCCTCCCCCTGCCCCTTTCTATCCTTTCTCTAGCTCTCTCTACCCAACCATATTACACTATTTGCAGCAGTAAATATGAGAATCAAAATTACTTAAGATTTAGTTTAAGTGCCACCTCTTCTTGGAAATTTTCCTAGACTCACCCTCTCATCCCATATAGTCTGAGTCGAGAGCTGCTTCCAAAGTCTCCCAAGCACCTTTCATCATAGCATATGTTTCTCTGGGTAGCAATTATCTGTGGGCTCCTTAGAGATAAGGGCTGCCTTTTTTTGTGTTTGTAACCTCAATAGCTAGCACAGTACTTTGCATGACGGATGTGCTTCATGACTGAATGAATAAATTAATGAACTCATACACCTAGCATAGTATTAGATACATTGTAGGTATTCCATAAAAGCTACTTGGGTTTCCTTTCCTTCTTTCTCAGATCAAGTCCAGAATCAAGAGATTTCTGAAATGGGGCCCTGTGCAGTGGCTCATGCCTGTAATCCTAGCACTTTAGGAAGCCGAGGCAGATGGATCACCCGAGGTCAGGGGTTCAAGACCAGCCTGACCAACATGGTTAAACTCCATCTCTACTAAAAAATACAAAAATTAGCCGGGCATGGTGATAGGTGCATGTACTCCCAGCTACTCAGGAGACTGAGGCAGGAGAATAACTTTAACCTGGGAGGTGGAAGCTGCAGTGAGCTTAGATCACGCCATTGCACTCCAGCCTGGGCCACAGAATGAGATTCTCTCTCTCTCAAAACAAAAACAAAGAAAGAAAGAGAGATTTCTGAAATGGCAAATGTTTTGCAAGGACTTCTGTGAGGTGCAAGGTAAAGTTTTATCTTTCTTCTATACATCCCAGGACATAACTGACTACTTTCCATTCTTCTTTCTTCTCACTTCTCTATAAACACACACACATGCAGACACACACACACACACACACACACACAACACACCCACATTCTACAGAAGTATTTCTAGCATCTCAGAGAGGTCCCTTGAACTAACCTGCCCTTCCATGGCACCTCTAGACATTTAAACCCTTGGATTTCCCTAGAGTCACTTGAGGAGCTTTTTAAGACACAGATGTCTGTGCCTCAGTCTCATCCCCCAGCAGGTCTAAGGTGGAACACAATGGTTACAGTTTTCAAAAGTAATCCCCAAAGTAATCCAGCAGATCTTCCAGGGTTGGGAAGTACTGCTCACAGGTCAAACTTTTAGTTCCAAAGGACAAAAAGAAATACTATTTAACTATGACCCAAGAGCCAACTCAACAGCCAAGCATGCTGTTGTCGCCAGGGGAAGAAACAGAAAAGAAAGTTTGTATTTTTATTCATATACTTATTTGTACCTATGTTGCTCCGCACAGTTTAGGGTGCCCTAGAGCAATAGTATTCTCTCTGTCAACAAATGGAAAAATATGAAGCCTCACAAAATTTATATCCATCAGATAACCAGTCCTTCCTAATTTAAAGAATTTGTTTCTTGTGATTTTGAAGGGGATCCATCTGCAATATTGAGTCTCCCTTTCCTGACATTCTTCAGAAAACTGCACAACTTTGGGGCTCATGATCCTCCAAGGAAACTTGGCATTTTCTCATGCTGTTAGTTTGCATTTCAATGACGTCACTTACACTGACACAATGCCAGTCACAAAAGTATTGTGGCAAGAAGAGGGAGAGGTACTAGAACTAACAGGGACTGGCAGAGTTTTTTCCTTCTTGCTTACTTTTTCGATGGCAGTTAGATTTGGCACTTGTTCTTTTTAGCTTATAGCAGCTCAAAGTAAATCAGTATTTATTTTTTAAAACAACTAAACAAATCTGAGGGTTCTCCCACCTGCAATCTAGAAGTAATCTCTAATTTTCTGCCTGAATATTCAAGAAAGGGTTAAGTTTCCAGTATTTTTCATTTCTCTATTTATTTCACTTTCAAGGTCTCTCTTCAGGGAAGTAAAGGAAGAATGCAGTTTTACTTGGGTTGTATTACATTCAGAAATCCCAAACAATGTTGGCTCCTGCCTCATTACATCTTTAGTTTCTCCGGAGGGAACAAAGGTGGCAAAGTTCTAGCAATAGGTTTGCTTTTGGTATTATTTTCAGGCAGCCCGGAAAAGGAAAAGATGAGAAACTTCCAAGAAATTGAGCTTCTTAATTCTTTTTTCTTCCTTTTGGTGCTACCAGCCTGAGTTTGCAACTGTGATTTCCACAGTTCAGTAGGAAGACAACCACCATACCATCCTACCCTTGACTCTTTCTTGGAATTTTCAAGTCCATGGGATTTTGGATTGTTCTTCTTGCAGAGTAACCAGAAATCCTAACCACACCCATCAGGAAAGGAGCTCATTTCCTCCAGTGCTGCATATTAATAGAGAAGCGGGAGCTACATGATATAGACCTTGGAAAGGCCTTTCTTGGCTTGGAAATCCTTTATTGTAAGTGGGTTCAGGACTCTTTTATTTTCTCCCCATTCTGACAGTGACCAACAGCAATAAGCATGACCCGATGGGACTTTCCTCAGAGCATACTATTCTTGATATAACAAAGCCCTAGCCACAAAAATATACCAGTTTTTTAATCTTCCCCACACCAGTTAGGTGGTTTATAGCAAATAATATACCAGTTATTAGAGCAAATAATATACCAGTTTTTGAATCTTCCCCCACACCAGTTAGGTGGCTGGTGGACTGTTCAGTCTAAATCCTTCCACTCCTAGCAATGACACTGTAGCCCCAGGGGAGAATCCTTGTACAACTGCACAATCAATCCCTTGCAGCCCTCCTTAAGACACAGCCACCAGAAGAAATTCTTGGAGCCACTACTCTGCTATTTTCTTATAAGGCCATTTTTCCTTGACATGCCAGTATTTCCCAAAGTGACATGAGTGAGTAGGGAAATATTCTCCCCTGACAATATCACACCCTATTATTAGGCCACAGAATAGTGCTGCCTTGTAACTTGGTTTTTTATTAGCCTTACTATTTTTCCAGCCCTATCTCCTAGGACACTTGCCTTGGTCCAAAGTGGGAGGGGTCAGAAGCAATAAGGGTGTCAGCTCCCTTTGATGCATTTGTTTTAGACATTTCTCTTCAGGATGAGTTACTTCCTCATTTAGAACACTGTAGCAAGGCTTGAGGGTGATCCTTAGGCCCTAGCAAGTTAAGGCTGGGAGGCTGGGGATCAGCTAGGTAGCTCTACCCAGCCATTTCTCCTTCCCATGAGGGTGTTTCTGGTCTTAGGAAGACTACTCATGGGAATATAGATAGTCACATGCCGCATAACAATGTTTTCATCAACAACAGGCCGCGTATGTGATGGTGGTCCCATACGACTATAATGGTGCTGAAAAATTCTTATCGCCTAGAGACCTGGTAGCTGTCGTAATGTCTCAGCGCAATGCATTACATGCATGTTTGTGGTGATGCTGGTGTAAACAAACCTACCGTGCTGCCAGTCATGGCATATGCAATTATGTACAGTACATAATACTTGATAATGATAATAAATGACTACACTATTGGCTAATGTATTTACCACACTGCCCTTTTTATTGTTACTCTAGAGTGTACTCCTTCTGCTTATTAAGAAATAAATCAATAGTAAAATAGCCTCAGGCAGGACCTTCAGGAGATATTCCAGAAGAAGGCATTGTTATCTTAGGGAATGACAGCTACATGCGTGTTATTGGCACTGAATTCCTTCCAGTGGGACAAGGTGTGGAGGTAGAACACAGTGATATTTATAATCCTGACTCTGTGTAGGCCTAAGCTAATATGTGTATGTGTGTGTATGTTTGTGAGTCTTAGTTTTCAACAAAAAAATTTGAAAATTAAAAAAATGTTTAAAAATAAAAAAGTTTATGGAATAAGGATATAAAGAAAAAAATATTTTTGTGCAGTTGTACAGTGTTTTAATCTGTGTCATTACAAAAGAGTCAAAAGCTTAAAAAATTTTAAAGTTCATAAAGTAAAACATTACCGTAAGCTAAGGCTGATTTATTATTGAAGAAAGAAAATTTTATAAATAAATTTAGTTTAGCCTAAGTGTACAATATTTATAAAGTCTATAGTAGTGTAATGTCCTAGGCCTTCACATTCAATCACCACTTGCTCACTGACTCACCCAGAGCAACTTCTTGGCCTGCAAGCTCCGTTCATAGTAAGTACCCATTTTTATCTTTTGTACCATATTTTTCCTGTACCTTTTCTATGTTTGGATACACAAATACTTTTCTATGTTGAGAAACACAAATATTTACAATGGTAAGTATTTGTGTATTAATTACAATTACTTACAGTATTCAGTATAGTAGTATGCTGTACAGGTTTGTAGGCTAGGAGCAATAGACTCTATACCATGTAGCCTAGGTGTGTAGTTGGCTACACCATCTATGTTTGTCTAAGTACACTCTGTGATATTTCATAGCAATGATCTCACCAAAGGATGCCTTTCTCAGAACGTATCCTGGTCAATAAACAACATTTGGCTGTATCTGAATTTGTGGTAGGCATACAGCTCGGGTCTTCATCCTGTTGTTTTCTTCATTCTACACCCCACCTCACCATTTACAGCAAAAGTAATAACTTTATTCATTCATTCAACAAATACTTATTGAGTGCTTGGTATGTGCCAGCCACTGTTCTAGGTGCTTGGGCTGTGTCAGGGAGCCAAACAGATTAAAAATCTTTGCCCTCATAGAGCTTCATCCTAGTGAGACAAACAAGAAAAAAAACGCAAAGTAAATGATATAGTGGTTTAGAATGCATAGACCTGTTTGAGGGGGAACAGGATTAAGGGCAGGTGTGGGGAGCTGGGTGCAATTTAAATAGAATGGTCAGAGTAAACTTACTGAGAAGGTGGCATTCCAGAAGCACTAGAAGGAAGTGAGTGAGTTAGCCTATGGAAGGAGAGCAAAATACTTAAGGAGGCATGTTCTATAAATGGCAATGAGAACAATATGTATGGAGTAGAGTGAGGCAGTAAGAGTGGGGAAGGCAAAGAGGGAAAGGGAGCCAGATTAGATGGGGCCTTGGAGGCCATTACCAGCCCATGGCATTTGTTGTTTGCAAAATACATTCCCATCCTTTAATTGTCTCAACTTTGTAAAATGAGTTCCATAGTAAGAATAATGGACTCATAGATGATTCAGAACTCTTTTTCAGCCAATAGTGTCAATGAAAGCTGTGTCCAAACAGTGATGTATAAATAATGCTGATAATGGTAATTTGACATATTTCTCTTTTTCCATTTTACCCCTCCTTTCAGAACCCTAAATAACCCACTGGCAGAATGTCCACCCCATAGAGCTAATGTTTCACTCTAGTTCTGGAGAATTGACTTCAATTCTGAGGCCATGCCTAGATGAAATTTCATGGGACAATTTTGATTGTTTAAAAACTAAAGTTTTACATGTGTAGCCTTTCAGTTTGCTATAGAAGAATAATGCCTCCTGAGAAACAGAAGGCCCTAGTTAGGAGTAGCCATTAACAGCTCTTGACAACTTGGAGAAGCCGAGGAAAAATAAAGCCAGAGCCTACAGCCAATCCTTCCTCAAGTACTATCAGCATTTCCCTTAAATATATCCCCAGTCTAACCACTTTGCCCCCCTGCCCCCAACACTACTAATCAAGCCTTCAATTCTCACCTTGACTACTACCACAGTCTCGTAATAGGCATCGAAACACACTCCTCTCACTCCCTTCTACGGATGAGCTGAGCATGGCAGTGGAAAGATAGGCAGCAGCCAGATGTTCTTGAGTATCCTTGAAAGCCACCTGAGAAATCTGGACTTTTTTCTAAATGGGGTGAGAAAGTGCTGTAAAGCTGTGATCTGGGAAATAACATGATCTGTTTTTTGAGTTTTTTTTTTAAAGCCCTCTGCTTGCTGCTTGGGGAGTTGAACATAGTAAGAAGCAAAGCAAGAAGATCAGTTAGGAAGCTGCTGTGGCAGTAGAGGTGAACAAAAACTCTGAGGCTCTCTTCCTTTTCCTTGAAAACTCAAAGCTCCTTTTCTACCTGAAGAACTTTGATGTTACTCTAACCTTGGTCTTCAATACTGATCATCAAATGCTTGTCTCCCTCTATTTATTCTAGTCTTGATCTAAATACCACTTGGCTGGAGGCTTTGTTCAGCTACTCTATCAGAGACAACCCCCATCTTTACCAGTTTCTGTCCTCATTTTTTCTCTGATCATTATTATTTCCTTACATTATATATCTCTCTTTTGTTGTTTAGTCTGTCTCTTTCACAAGAGTTTACATTGTATTGGAGCAAAAACCTTTTCTGGTGTTTTGTAGTTGTAGCTCTGGCACCAGGAACTATGCCTGACACAGAATAAACATAATAAGGACTCAATAAATACTTTTTGCCTTATATGTTTATCTGTTTATAGCACAGTCTACAACAACTTAAATGGTACCAAGTTCAATTTCTTAGAAAACTACTTCAAACTATGCTACAAAACTACAGTAATCAAAACAGCAACTGGTACCAAAACAGAGATATAGATCAATGAAACAGAACAGAGGCCCCAGAAAATGCCACACATCTACAACCATCTGATTTTTAACAAACCTGTGACAAAAGTAAGCAATGGGGAAAGGATTCCCTATTCAATGAATGGTGTTGGGAAAACTGGCTAGCCCTATGCAGAAAGCTGAAACTGGATCCCTTCCTTACACTTTATTCAAATATTAAATCCAGATGGATTAAAGATTTAAACATAAGACCTAACGCCATAAAAACCCTAGAAGAAAACCTAGGCAATACCATTCAGGACATAGGCATGGGCAAGGACTTCATGACTAAAACACCAAAAGCAATAGCAACAAAAGCCAAAATGGACAAACAGGATCTAATTAAACGTAAGAGCATCTGCACAGCAAAAGAAACAATCATTAGAGTGAACTGGCAACCAACAGAATGGGAAAAAATTTTTTCAATCTACCCATCTGACAAAGGGCAGAATCTACAATATCTAGAATCTGACAATATCCAGAATCCACAAAGAACTTAAACAAATTTACAAGAAAAAAGCAAACAATCCCATCAAAAAGTGGGCAAAGGATATAAACAGACACTTCTCAAAAGAGGACATTTATGCAGCCAACAAACATATGAAAAAAAGCTCATCATCACTGGTCATTAGAGAAATGCAAATCAAAACCACATTGAGACACCATCTCACACCAGTTAGAATGGCAACCATCTCTACTAAAAAAATACAAAAATTAGCTGGGTGTGGTGGCATGCACCTCTAGTACCAGCTACTCGGGAGGCTGAGGCCAGAGAACTGCTTGAACCCGGGAGGCAGAGGTTGCAGTGAGCCGAGATTGTGCCATTGCACTCCAGCCTGGTGCCTGATGACAGAGTGAGACTCTGTCTCAAAAAAAAAAAAAAAAATCAGGAGACAGATGCTGGAGAGGATGTGGAGAAATAGGAACTCTTTAACAACATTGGTGGGAATGTAAATTACTTCAACCATTGTGGAAGACAGTGTGGCAATTCCTCAAGAATCTAGAAATAGATGTACCGTTTGACCCAGAAATCCAATTACTGGGTATAAACCCAAAGGATTATAAATCATTCTATCATGAAGACACATACACATGTATGTTTATTGTGGCACTGTTCACAATAGCAAAGACTTGGAACCAACCGAAATGCCCATCAATGATAGACTGGACAAGGAAAATGTGGCACATATACACCATGGAATACTATGCAGTCATAAAAAAGGATGAGTTCATGTCCTTGCAGGGACATGGATAAAGCTGGAAACCATCATTTTCAGCAAACTGACACAAGAACAGAAAACCAAACACTGCATGTTCTCACTCATAAGTGGGTGTTGAGCAATGAGAACACATGGACACAGAGAGGGGAACATCACACATTGGGGCTGGTTGAGGGGTGGAGGGCTATGGGAGGGATAGCAGGGGGTGGGAGAATAGGGGAGGGATAGCATTAGGAGAAATACCTAATATAGATCATGGGGTAATAGATGCAGCAAACCACCATGGCTTGTGTATACCTGTGTAACAAACCTGAACGTTCTGCACATGTACCCCAGAACTTAAAGTATAATGAAAAAACACTCATATTTCCAGAAGAAGGAGACAATGTATTAGAAGCACCAAATATATCTGACAAAGGTCTAATATCTAGAGTCTACAAGGAACTCAAATACATTTACAAGAAAAGAACGACCCCAGTAAAAAGTGAGAAAAGGACATGAACCAACACTTCTCAAAAGAATACATTCATGCAGCCAACAAATGTATGAAAAAAAAAGATAAACATCATTGATCATTAGAAAAATGCAAATCAAAACCACAATGATATACCATCTCATGCCAGTCAGAATGGCAATTATTAAAAAATCTAGAAAGAACAGATGCTGACAAGGTTGCAGAGAAAAAGAAACAATTTTACACTGATGGTGGGAGTGTAAATTAGTTCAACCATTGTGGAAGACAGTGTGGTGATTCCTCAAAGATCTAGAGGCAGTAATACAATTTGACTCAGCAATCCCATTACTGGGTATATACCCAAAGGAATATAAATCATTCTATTATGAAGAGATGTGGACACATATGTTCATTGCAGCACTACTCACAATAGCAAAGACATGGAGTCAACCCAAATGCCCATCAGTGATAGACTGAATAAGGAAAATGTGGTACATATATACCATGGAATACTATGCAGCCATAAAAAGGAATGAGATCATGTCCTTTGCAGAAACATTGATAGAGCTGGAAGCCATCATCCTCAGCAGACTAACACAGGAACAGAAAACCAAACAATGCATGTTCTCACTTCAACTGCAAGATCAACGATGAGAACACATGGACACATCATGGAGAACAACACACACTGGGGCCTGTCAGAGGGGCAGGAGGAGGGAGAGCATCAGGAATAATAGCGAATGGATGCGGGACTTCATATCTAGGTGATGGGTTTTCTGTGCAACAAACCACCATGGCACAGGTTTACCTCTGTAACAAACCTGCACATCCTGCAGATGGTACCCTGGGACTTTAAAGTTGAAAGAAAAAATAAAAAAATTAAAAATAAAAGCACCAAATATTCCTGGTACATAATAATCACTAATTTTACCGAAGTTTCACTATATCCTAGGCAGTATTATGAGTTTTCTTACCTGAATCCATCAGTAACCCTAAGAAGTAGATATTACTATCCTGATTTTACAAGCAAGGAAACTGAAACTTGAATACCTACCCACTGCAAACTCTTAGGAACACTTGAAATTTCATTGCCTTCTAACTTTGAGAAGCCCTTGAAAAGGTGATTTTAGCCTTGAGAAAGAAAAAGTTGCTGATAGGCTTGTTTAAAAGCCAAGAAGTTGTTATAGCTTTAAAGCCTAAATTGGACTTAGTGTCAGCTGATCCAATGACCTTCCTTTTTTTATCCCTTTTTTATACCGGATACCTAGGTAATCCGGTAATCTCCCGTTGATGAGCAAAGCATGTGTACTCTATTAAATACTGGGTGCAGTTTAGGTAATGCTGCCTCCAGCCTCAGGTGCCCAGCAGGAAGTTGTTATTGACGATACAGAGCTGAGTAGGGCAGCATGGTCGCAGCCTGGGTCACCTTCCCCATCCATCCCTCCCCATGGAGCTTGCTGCACTCATTTACTGCTCAGCTCCTCTTTGAATGGCTGATGACCTGGACTGGACATTGCCAGGTCCAATTCTGTTCCTAACACAGATTACTGCTGTGGTGAGTCATAAACACCTCACTGAATCTCACCTGAAAAGTTAGATGGAATGCCCTCTTCATTCTTGACTCCCAGGATGTGCTAATACCCCACAAATATGTGGTGTTCCTCAAAGGAAGGACATGTATATAGTTCAAAGTGATACTGTGTTCCAAAGTCAAAATTTAAAAAGGCACTATGAGAAGTAAATATTTGCAGAGAAGCTATATCCCTAACAAAATAATCAAAATATGATAAATTTAATTTTCATTAAAAATATTTTATGTTTCCAAGCATAGAGACAAGAAAGATGGCCTTCCTGAAATACTGAGTATATATAATTATATTTTAGACTTTTCACAGTTGGAATTTGGTGTTTATGTTTATCCTTTTAAATATCAATGGAAAAGTTTATATTTGTGTCTAGTGCCATGATAACATTAGCATGTCCCCTTTTTTATGAATTAGAGAGATCAGATGATTTACCACTTCTTATCTTTAGGGCTTATTTTCTAAAGAGTTTATCAAGAAGAAGTTACTTTTTATAAAGATTTGGCATGTCTTTTATTTTTGCTCTTCTTTCATTTAGGAAAAATCAAAACAACAATGGGTTTTTTCCTGAGATGCACATTGACTTATAGAAAGGCTGTCTGAGAAGCAATTTGTCCACAAGCAGAGATTGTGGTCTGTGCAGAAAAATGCACCAAGATCTCTTTCCAGGGTAAGCTATGAAGGATATGTGGGCCTACTCCTGCACAGTCTAATGGGCACAAGGCTTTCTTTTACGTCAGAGCCTGAGGCTGTTTACAAATAAACACAGACCAAAGTGACATTCTGCCCAAGATAGCACTGTGAGGGAAACGACGGAATCTGTCCGTTAATGACCTATCTGAAATAATACACCACCCTTGATTCAGAGGCAGAATTTCCACTGATGCAATGCCGATTTGGGTGGGCCAGCACTGAGTACTATGACAAAAGCCCTTCACAATGGTTTCCCAAGAATGGGAGCCAGAAACACTAAAACAAAGTCATACTTTCACAGAGCAGCAAGAGAAAGGACTTCTAGTGATGAGCCCCTATGGAAAAATCTGCCCTGGCTTCATGGCCCCAAGCACAGCCCAGGGAACCATTAGAGAGGCTCTGGCAGATCTCAACTGACACATAGGCGAATGGCAGGAGGCAAGGGAAGGAAGCTGGGCCCCACCCCAAGTCAGACTTCAGAGAAGCAAGATCATCACACACATATGCGTGCACACACAGACATCCACTGTCTTAGGAGGTACATTTTACATTTTAATAATAAGCAAACCTTGTAACAGTAAATTGCTCCTCTTCTAGAGATGGGAAAGATGAAAACTCTTTGGAAGGAACAAAGAAGAATAGAGACCTGGATTCCCAGGTCCGAGGGTGCTCTGTGAATGATCACGTGATGACCACAGCCAGCTTTTGGTTTCACTGTATTTGATGTGCTTCAAGAAGCTCTGAGCGTGTTACTTAGCCTGCCTCTACAGTACCAAAAATTACCCCTTCTCTACCCTACTCTCATCCCCACACACCCCTGCCATCCCCTCAGCATCAGTTATCCTGGGTGGTCTCCTGTAACTCTCTGTCTGCTCAGTCACCTATGGCTTCATTACCCTTGCCCTTCACATGGGTGGTTTTCTATTTAACAGGGCTCTTTCCCTGAATGCCCTTATGGCTAGATCTTTCCTATCATCCAATAGGAACTAAAATATCACCTCCTAATAGAGACCCTCCCTGGCCACACTGTCTAAAGTATTGCTTGCCTCTCTTTTGTGGTCTGTAAATTTTTTTATTTCCCTCATTGCCCTTTTCCTAATCTGTAACTCTTTTTAATTGTTTAATGTCTCTCTGAACACAAGCTTTCCCTCATCTGAACATCAGCTTTTTTAGGTTAGGAACCTTATCTTCTTTATTACTACCCCCCACTCAGCTCAGTGATCAGTATGTAGAAGGTAGTTGATAAATATTGTTAAATGAATAAAAAACTTAGCTGAAGTTCACCTTTTCCATTTCAGTCCACAGTGATCTTTGCCTCTCTGGCTTGATAAAGCACTTGAAGTAAGTTCTGCGTTCACGTTACACAACACTTCATTGTGTAGTCCTGATGCCTTCAGTCAGGTCATGCTATCTTACCTCATTTATTTGCTACTAAAATTAGGGGTCACATTTTCTACTCATTGTTTTATCCAAATTCTCAGCATAGATCTGGATTCACTTGTCTTGAAGCCAATGTAACAGAAACATTAGCTCTGGGGAGAAGAGTCATTTCCCCAGAGTCGTCTTTTCCCCATAAGCCCTCTATAAAGCTATAGACCAACTGTCAAGATACTATTCTTAAAACGTGACATGAAATCCTGGGTTTTGGTTTCTGAGTGTTGGGAGCAGATTTGCTTGTAGAAGTCTTGAACTTCATATAAACATCATTCATTTCAGGCATACTGTCAGAAATCTAAACATCTCTAAATTAGGAGCTTATTATAAGTTATTACAGATTTCCTCCTGTTGCTTCCAGATTATTTGTTTAAAAGGATCTGGTAAATACCAAATCTTTAGTTTGATGACTAATGTCCTGCCAAAATATGGGAGACAAAAAACCCTTTCAAAGTTATTCCGGAAACGCAGGTGGCTCTGTCCAGCAGTACAAATCTGCATCCTTTACCCTCACCCCCGCCATTACCCCTCTTAGACAGTTTGTTACTTCTAAGCCTTGGAAAGAGCTCTTTTAAGATTGAGACTTACTTTGAAAATTGCTTAGACTAAGAAGACAAAGATTGTTGTCTTGCTAAAATTTGCTCCATGTTGTCAATCTTTTGTGGTTAGCAAAATGACCCCCAAATGCCAGAATTTAGATGAATAATTCAGGCATTGAACTTTAAAATAGATGCTTAATTCTTCAAGACAGGAACTCTTACCACCTGTCAGATGCTTGGAATGGGATAAGGCAGAAAATAGACAGCAGTGTACAAAATGCAAAAAAAAAAAAAAAAAAACCACACACACACACACAAAAACAAAAACAAAATTACATTTCACTGAATATAGACTTCAGATTTCCATTTCACCCAAAATGGACACTCACAGTCTTGACTCAATTTTAATTAGTGGAAAAATAGTGAAAGAAAAAGAAAGAAGCATTAGTTTTTTTTTTTTAAAGAGCCTTAATTATGCAAGATGTCTTAACATTTTGATTCTAATGAGCATTTTCCAGACTTAAGCTACTTCTATTTGTATTGTGCTCTCTGGATAATGTTCCCTCCCTCCACATACACACCACCACCACATGTCTCCAGAGATCAAATTAATATCTCCCTCTACAAGGAACTCTGATCAATACCTAAGCTACTTTTGCTCTGGAGATTCCCTCAAGGAATCTCAATTGAACTTAACTTTGAAAACATTTACAAGATCTCATATCCACATAAGACAAAGCAGTGTACTGAGTGGTTATATAATACAATGAAATAATTTTTAAATTTACTGTTTTGAGCATCGTTATCTTCTGAATTGTGTCTCCCTCCTCCCTCAAAGTCATACGTTGAAGCCTTAAACTTGAATGTGACTGTATTTGGAGATAGGGTCTATAAGAAGATAATAAAGGTTAAGAGAGGTCAAAAGGGTAGAGCCTTTATCCAATGGTACTGGTGTCTTTATAAGAAGAAGAGATACTGGAGAGCTCTCTCTCTTTCCAGGCGCACGGAGAGGAAAGGCCATGTGAGAACACAACAAGAAGTCTTCAACAACAGCTGTCTTCAAGCCAGAAGGAGAAGCCTCACCAGAAACCCACCCCAACAGCACCTTGATCTTGGACTTCTAGTCTCCAGAATGGTGAGAAAATTACATTCTGTTGTTTAGGCCACCCAGTCTGTGATATTCTGTTATTATCATAGACCACGCAGACTGATCAAGCACTTACTATTGTTTGCTGATCCCCAAGTGCTTCGTATACATTATCTCATTTAATCTTCACAACAACCCTATGAGGTAGACACTATTGTTATTCCCATTTTAAATATGAGTAAACTGAGGCTTAGAAAGGATGAACAACTTTCCCAGAGTCACACACAGTGTCAGAACTCTCTGATTCCAGATGGATACTATATTAAGTAAATTAAAATAAGTCAAAATGTCTTGAAGATATGTCAAGCCTTAAAATTTTATTGTGGCTGGTGTGTGTCATTTATTCTTCCTATTCACATTTCTGATTTTTTTTTTTTTTGCCAGTGGTACCAAATTAAACCTAACTTGAGTTAATCCCAATCTAAATTAACTGACGTAATGAAACCATAATGCTCACATTTAATCAATACACACCAGGGAATGGTTACATTATCATTTTTCTCATACTATTTGCCTTTAAAGGTTGGTATAATCTGTTCTTGAATATAAAGTTGTAGGTGGATTTGAATCTTTTTATTAAGCAATGCTGTCAAGTACTGCAATTGAAGCTGCAAATCGTGGCTCATCTGGTGGGAAACGTACTCTGGATTCTAAGAAGCCTGCTCCTTTCTCAGTGCATATAATTTAATGGGAGGAACAAGACAATCAAGAAAAATGTCTTGAAATATCTATTTTTATTTAGCGAACCATTTATTTGCCAAGAGTACTAATGGGGCATGGAGATTGTATATACGGAGAGCCTATGGAAAATACAAATGTTGAGGATGGAAATCCATTGCCAGGACACTGAAATGATGGCCAACACAGACTTGGAGCTAAACAAATATTGGTTTCTTTCACAGTACTGCCACTTACTTCTGGTGCAGTCTAGACAAGTTACTCAACCCTGCTCTATCTCAGATTTGTCATTTTTTAATAGGAATAACATATCAACTTCTAAAGGTTATGAAAATTAAATGAAATTATGTCTGTAGAAAGCTCAGCACTTTGTCTGGTGTATTAGTCATGGATCTTCAGAGAAATAGAATCAATAAGATGTATATAAAGAGAGAGGGAGACAGAAATATTTATTATGCAGCACTGGCTCACATGACTGTGGAGGCGGGGAAGTCCTATCTGCCATCTGCAGGCTGGAGACCCAGGAAAGCAGGTGGTGGTGGTTGTGGTGTAATTCAGTCTGAGTCTGAAGGCCCAGGTACCAAGGGAGCCTATGGTATAAGTCTCAGTCCAAGAGGAGGAGCGACTCAAACAGTAAGGCAGGGTGGAAAGGGGCACATTCCTCCCTTTTCCACTTTTTGTTTCCAATCCTCAATACATTGGATGATGTCCACCTACATGGGTGAGGGCAGTCTACTATACTGAGTCCACTGATTGAAATACTAATCTTATCCAGAAACACCCTCACGGACACATTCAGAAATAATGTTTCATCTGGGCACTTTGTGTCCCATTCATATCGACACATGTTCAATTTATTAGCCATTGTTATTGACATCTTCCATAGAGGTGAGTTTTTCTTCCATAACATATTTGTCTAGCCATTCAACATCCTGGCAACACCCCTTTTTGGCTTGTTGGTATCATCAAAGCAGACCCTTTAGGCACATTCAAGGTTCCTTCCAGCCCTTAGAAGATATAATATGAAAGAGGAAAAAACAGAGCTAAAAGTAGGAAAAAAAATCATTTTTCAAAATGAAGAATTGTTATTTTCCAGCTCCCAAGAGACTTTCCAACAATAAACAGCAAAAAGTAGGAGATGATGCTTTACTAAGAGACAGCTATTTATGAAAGATTTTAAATGATGCACAACAAACAACACTGGGCCCACTAGCAAACACAGACAGGGATACAAGCCAGTGTGGAGTTAGCAGCAATGCCCTAAGAGTTCCACAGAATCACTGGAGTGAGCTTGAATCCCAGTTATATAGACCTAGGCATTAAATTCGCACCAGGTAAGCTAAAAAAAGTCAGACGTAAACAACAGAAATTGATCAAGGAGCAAACACATGCAAACCATGACACTCAGTGTGGCTACTATTGTTCATTGGAGCCCAGGTTGCTCTGACATCAAATCATTGCCTTGATGACCTCAGTAGGAGAGGACAGGACAAGTTAAAACCTCTAAAGGATAAGATGGGAAAAGCCTAACGATGACTCAGGCTATCAGGCAGTGACAGTTAACAGTTCCCAAAGCTGTTTCCTGTTTATGGCACAAAGTTGGGCAAAATAAGCTGTTCAGCCAGGACTACAATTTCTAAGTCCCCCTACCTTAGCAATGCTGTAAGCCTGAGTTCTAGCCAATGGGATAGGAGAAGTGATGGGTGCCACATCCAGACTCAGCTCATACAACCTCCCAAACTTTCTCCACTACACGCTCCTTCAGCCACCAAACAGAAATAATCACAGTGATCTTGGAAGCTAAGTGCTGAAGACTGCAGAGCCTCTGTCAGCCTGGGTCCCGAGATAATCATCACAGTGACCTTGGAAGCTAAATGATGAAGACTGCACAGCCTCCATCAGCCCAGATCCCTGAATAACTGGTACATTCTCTCCTTCCCACACCCCCTTAAATGACTTAAGATATTTTACAGGCAAGAAATAAACTTATATTGTGTTTAAGGCCTTATGCATTTTAGCACCTACTTAGAACAGTTAGCATTGCCCTAACTAATACAACTGGCATTATCCTAACTAGTAAAGTTATAAATATTCATCACATGAATATTGCTAGAGAAAGAGGGCACAGGAACTTGAAGCATGCTTTCTGTTCTGTTTTATTTTTCTACTTTTTCCTACTCTGATGTGTACTGGGCATATATCAGGAATGGTTTTTGAGTACTGAGTGAATAACTACCTGACTTGACTGACCCATGACAAATAACCTAACTTCTTTTTGCCTTCAGTACCCAAAGCCACAATTAACATGACAATGTTTGCCACTTTATCGAAATGTAAAGAGGATTAATAAAATATCTGATATGCCATTTTAAGTTCCTTTGAGTAAGAAATACAATAAATTAAGTACAAAATAAGTACAATCAGTATAGTAAATTAAGTACAAATTAAGTACAGGATAAATACAATATGCACCCATTAAACACAAATCAGTTTAAATAAAATGTAAAGTTATCTAGAATCCATAATCCCAAATCACTACAATAATATATACAAGTGAGAGTGAGTAGTATTATCTAGTATATTAATCAGGTAAAATTAACTTCATTCCTCCTTAAGAGATACCTTAATAATTAATAACTAACAAGAGTCACTAACTAATTACTCATGAATATTTTCTTTGATAGAAATGTGAACCTCTGGCTTTAGTGTTAGCTGGACATATGTAAATTGATGTGATCCTTCTGTTAAAGGTGGTGGTACCTAACAAGTACTGTTATGGGTATTAGTTTGAGATGGACAGGAAATTCAGTCTCCTGATATATTTTAAAAGACTCACCTAGAAGGAGGTACCACTGATAGGGTCTCCAGCTTTTTGTACTGATTTTGAAAATGAGAAATATATTTCTAAACATACTTTTTTTCTTTATTTTTTTTTAAGATATAGGGTCTCACTATGTCACCCAGACTGAGTGCAGTGGCTATTCACAGGCATAATTCCACAATTGATTAGCATGGGAGTTTTGACCTGCTCTGTTTCCAATCTGGGGTGCTTCACCCCTCCTTAGGAAACTTATAGCCCCCTGCTCGAGGAAGGTCATCATATTGACACCATACTTAGTGTGAATACCCTACTGGCATAGTACAGTACAGCCTGGAACTCCTGGGCTCAAACACCACTCCCTCTGCAGCCGCCAGAGTGGCTAGGACTACAGGCATGTGCCACTACACCCAGCTGAACATACTTTTAACTAATTTCATTTTACATTAGTATCTCTTAAGGGTGACCTTACATTTTATTTGATCCAGGTCCCATAAAGGAAGACAAACATGTAATGGCTGTCTGAAGGCTTATGTTATCCAGAACTGGTGGGTGAATTATTTTTCACCTGATGATCTGGACTGAAGGAAATGCCCAACACTGGAACTTTGATTAAGTTTAACACCATGTCATTCAAGATGCATCTCTTCCATGTCTACAATCTTTTCACATTACTATGATTCATTCATTCACAAAATACTTACTGAGCACCTGGGCTAGAAGCTGGAAAGCTGGAGATACAAAAATGCCTAAGATACAGTCCTTGTTTTCACACAGCCACAACCTAATTAAAAAAAAAACACAATATATATATTATATGGCTGTATTAGATATTTAAATGAATTCCAAGCTCTATCTTTGTGTCGTAGACTATTACAGAATAGGAACTAAAAAGAAATATTCCATGTTTCACCATCTATGCTGCAAATATAATCTAAGGTGCTAAGGTTTATTAGTTCACCTCAACTATTTATTGTTCTATTTCAACCTAGCCAACCAGTATAACACCATAGGCTTTTTTTTCTTTTTGTGATGCAAAAATTTTAGATGCCCAAATTAAGAGGCTTCCATCTTGAATGCCATCTTAACCAAAGTTCTTGCCACTCTCATAAACAAAAAAAAGCCTTATTCCATGATTTTTAGCCTTTGATTTGCCCACTCTACTACAGTGTTAGAAGCCCAATGTCTCCTTCTAGTTTTCTTTTACGTATTCCTGCTTGGGCCAGAAAACGTTAGTGGGGACATAGAGGTGATGCAGTAAGTGGTACCCGTTTGGCCAGGAAAACTTTGGAACAAAAATCTTGTAGTAGAACCTCCTTTGGATAACACCTGTGCCCCCAGGGAAAGTGGGATATTATTATGAGCAGAAAAAATGCCATCCAACCACTTGGGAGTAATTGTTAGCAAGCAAGTGATCATGTAATACACATCAATTGTGGATTGTAAGGGCAAGATTCCAGACTATGATACAAGCCCACTTGTCTGCCCAAGGTTAATGGGGTAATATCCTTGCTTACTCCAGCTCAGAGTCAAATTAACTTCATAAACTCTGAGCATAGGTTCTGTCTTTTGTCTATAGAAGCTAAGATTTAATATTCTGAAGGGGACCAGATGATTCAGAGTTTCATGCAGTGTTTGTCTCTCTTTTTAACAGACTGCAAACACATCCCCCTTTCCAAGATGCCCTACTGAAAAAAGACCTAGAGAGGTGAGATTATTTGCTGACAGCTTTTTTTTACTTTGTTTTGGGAAATCTGTCAGAGATTGTATTAAGAGAATACCTAGACTAGTTACAGCTCTGCTTCACTGAGGACTACTGTGCAGCTTCCAGTTTAAATCATCAGACTCCATGAGGCCAGCCAGGGTTCCACAGTTTTTTGCTGAAGCTCTCTCTACAAACTGCCAAAATGGCTTCCAATACTGTAAAAGGAATGCCCTTTAAATGAGTTTGGTCTTATAGGTTAGGGAGGAAGAAGAATCCATCATGTATCAAAGGAGTGAATTGATTGACTGGATTTTTACTTTTCAATTAATCGTTTTGGCAGCCTGAAAGAGAGAGTCAGAAGATCTATCCCCAGTTGAATGCTATTGTTGTCAGAGTGAAATGTGCCACTTTCAATGACTGCTAGGCCATATTCAACATCTGGTTGCTTGGAAGCACAATGATTATTTCCTAGGAGAAGCAATTTTCAACTACTACTTTTGTATGATATTTACATAATATCCCTTGCTCTGTGAAGATACTGACTGAGACAACAGTGGCACTCCAGGGTAAGTCTTAGACAGAAGCAGCTCCAGAGAAGCAGATGCACTGACAGATTGCCACTGCCCTGGGATTCAGAACTGTTCCATGCTTATCTTCTCAGATCACTGCCTTCATGTTTATTGGTGAAAGCACCTGCTGTTGAAAAATGCCAAGTGAGCAGCCCAAAGTTGTGGGAAACTTTTACCTATTTCACACACATATCAAACACACTTCTAGGCCAGGCTCTCACAACTGCAATCCTAACATTTTAGAAGGCCAAAGTGGGAAGTTTCCTTGAGCCCAAGAGAACCCTGTCTCTACAAAAAATAAAAAATAAAATATCTAGACATGGTAGCTTGTGCTTGTACCCCTAGCTACTCAGGAGGCTAAGGTGGAAGGATGGCCTGAGCCTAGGAGATTGAGGCAGCAGTGAGCCATGATTATGCACTGCACTCCAGCCTGATCTGTCTAAGAAATAAAATAGATAAAATAAAATAAACACTTCTAGTATGAGATATGTTAGCACTGTAACATGAAATGTAAATCAAAAGTTAGCCTAAGGAACCACACACTTGAGCTGGTATTGGTACCAGATTTGCCATCCACAGATAGTAAATACCAGATTTTGATATTATAAGAAAATCTGCTAAAGCAGTGGTGTGTGCCATTCTCCCTGCTAGAGAGCTCAGAGGCTAGTCATGAAGGCAGATATGTAGTACACACATGATTTTGCCACTGTCTGCTAAAGGTTAGTAATGCCACCTGGGCATGGTGAACTTGTTTGAGGACCCTTTCATTTTGGCTGCATATCCTTGAGGATCTATCTAAACAACCTTAAACTCAGGAGCAATAATTAGTCAATCCAGGATGATATTCAATTGTAATGATGTCTGCGTAACTCTATAAACTTACTTTTAAAATACTGACTCATATACCTACAATTAAAGAAGCTTATTGTATGTAAAATATGCCTCATAAACATTAACAATGTTTGTAATAAGCAATAAATATTGTTAAGTAAACAAAATATAAATAAATAGCCAATGTAATATCTTCAGATATTTTGACAACTGGTTTGAATTAACTTCATGCCCAGCCCATAATATATTCATGTTATGAATATATATGTCATTAATGTGGCCTCTCAATGCCCCAATTTGTCATAAGAAATGATTTGCCAAAATCCAATTTGAACCAGGCACGGTGGTGCACACCTGCAATCCCAGCACTTTGGAAGGTTGAGGCAGTTGGATCACCTGAGGTCAGGAGATCGAGACTAGCCTGACCAACATGGTGAAACCCCATCTCTCCTAAAAATCCAAAAATTAGCCGGGCATGATGGTGGATGATTGTAATCCCAGCTACTCAGGAGGCTGAGGCAGGATAATTGCTTGAACCTGGGAGGTGGAGTTTGCAGTGAGCCAAGATCACTGCACTGCACTCCAGCCTGGATGACAGAGCCAGACTCCATCTCAAAAAAACAAAACAAAAAATCCTATTTGGTTTACATATAATTAACTATTTTTAAATCAAGATAAACATTTGTTTGCTCTTATTTCCAACTAAAGACAGAACACATTTAAAAACCAAAAATACGTTTTAGATCTAGACATATATCAATAAAGATGAGTATTTCCTGATCAATTATTGGGAAAGAATAAAAATAAGAATAACTTTATAAATGATCACAGAGAGAATGTCATAACCATCCCCTTAAGAATAATTGTCTGATATTCTGATAACATTATATACACAAGTTTCTCTCATAAGAATATAGTACTTAATTCTTTAAGAATTAAATTGTTCATATGTTATATGGCTATTTTCCTGTCGTTGGGTGCCTTACATAGAGTGGAGAAAAAAAGCCTTGATTCATTTTAGCATAACTACAAAATTTTTCACTGAAAGATTACCCTTCTTTCTTTAATGCAACTTCTATTTTCACTGGTTTGAAATAATGACCATAAAACTTTAAACAGTGGGATACCTTACAAAAGCCAGTTATCATTTATTCAAGCTCTGTGATTCTTGCCAGTTTATCTAAAAGTGGTTCAGACTCAAAAGTAACTTCCCATAGAAAATTGCTGCTTTTCTTGAGGTTTAGAGAATGAATCCACTCTTAAATACTATTTAATCTGTAATGTAAGGAAGCCACTCTATTTCTAGGGAATTAAAGGGAGACAAACGGTGAACATCTAGAACCCTCCATTTGTATCTAATTATTCTTTTTATTATAATAAAAGTTTGAGATAAATGCTTTCAAAGGCTTGAGATGACAAAATCATTTATTCCTACTATTTGCTATTGTTCTTATATAGAGTTAATTTTATATACAATGGTCCTATAATTATTCTGAGAGGGGAGGATAACTGCTAATTTCTATAACTTCCAATTATTATTTGATCCTCACAGTAATTCTTTAAGCCATGTATTTTATTATTATCAATTATTAGAGACAGAGTCTCTCTCTGTCACCCAGGCTGGAGTGCAGTGGTGTGATCATAGCTCCACTGTAACTTCTACCTCCTGGGTACAAATTACCCTCCTGCCTCAGCCTTCCAAGTAGGTAGCACTACAGACATGTGCCACTATACCCAGCTAAATTTTTTTCCCAAAGACAGGGTCTCACTATGTTGGTCAGACCTGGTCCTGAACTCCTTCGCCTCAAGCAATCCTCCTTTCTTGGCCTACTAAAGTGCTGGAATTACAGGTGTGAGCCACCCCACCTGACCCTAATTAAGCAGAGCCTAGTATTACATTCTTTCAATAGTTTGAGAAACTGAATCTTAATGAGGTTAAATACCTTGACCAAATTTATTAGGCTTGTGAGTAGCAGGGACAGAATTCAAACCCGGGACTGATTCTAAAGTCAGAGATAACTGCTTGCTAGTCGAGTAAGAAAAGCTGAAAACCAAAGAATCGGACATGAGACTCTGGTCTGGGGAGGCTTTCGAAAGGACAGAATCAGACCAACCCCGAGTTTGTGTTGACACTGAAGAATTGAATTACCCTTAGGCCTACATGTAAATATTATGCCAGAAGATACTGGCTCATGGGAAAAGCTGCCCCAAGGACTTACTGGAAGGAGTACTCTCCAGGAAGAAGACGTGGATTTCAGCCTAAGTGGGCGCATGCCCAACCAGGACAGAATCTAGTTATGACCTGTTGCTTATTATGGAAAATTATAAATTGACGGTAGCTGAAGTGGGTTACTTTAATAAGACCATTATGATGCTCACAGATGGTCAGTTGCCTCACTGATCATCTCAAGTGCAAAGAATGGCTTAGACCATTTGGAAAGGACAAAGACCAAGCTGAATAGTAAGTTTTGGCTGGAAATACCGTAAACATTTTCTAGCAGTGCTTTCTTCCTGCTGGCAGAAGAAAACAAATCTACTTGGTTATTATAAGATGTTTCATTTTCTTTCTTCTTTTTACCCTCAAAGAAAAATATGCTTTCCTGAGAAATCTGAAATTATAAGGTGCTCTTTTAGATATTGCCACATAATTTACACTTCTGGCAAAGATTCTCCCCACAGCCACTTGGGATGCATTCTCATTCAGCACGCTGGCACTTTTGTGTACTTCTGATAAAGGTCTCATTCACTGGGATGGCCATGGTAACCCACCATTCTTCGATTGTCCCAACCGGACAATTTGTTGAGTGGCTTGAATTGCTGAGTAATTGGATTACCCTGTTCCCCACAAAGCCCGTTAGGTGGAGATGAAGTACAGATGAGTCCATTTAAGGGCTCATCCAGCTCTGGCAAGGCTGGAGCTGGGTAGCTCTCCTTGTCTTGGCTAGGACCTCCAAAGCTTTCTGTTTCCACGCTGAAACTTGGCCAATCTTGTCAGCTCGGTGACAATGAAAAAAAAAATGAAACTTCGTTAATAGGATTATATGATTTGGGGAGTAGAATGTTGTTACAGATGATTTATTTTGAAAGCTGATTTTGCTCTAGTGAAAACAAGCTCAACCCATTACACCAGAGACTGTGGTGCCAAACACAATCATTTCCAGTTTGAAAGATGGGATGGCTTTTTAATGTGGAAATTTCACAAGGTTACAAAAAGGAAAAAAAATTAAACTCCCTTCATATAACAAAGTCACTTTGGAATATGGGTTGCGATGCCCTGACAGTGTCCAGACACCCTTACCACTCCTTACCACATCACAAGTCAGAGAGGTGGATCAGTTTGATTTACACCATTTCTCGATTGTGTTGCTCTCATGCCTTTGAAATAGCCTAATAGTTTTTCACCAAAATAAATAGTAATATATTTTCAATACTGTAAGGATGCAGGGTCAGACAAGGACAGGAGAGAAAGAGGAGACATGGAGGTAAAGAAACCTCGGCAGGTCTGTGCCTGCGTATGTGTGTATGTGTATGTGTTTGAATTGTTCCCCACCAAAATGACCTCATTTGCTTTCTAGGTTTGACTAGACCAGTAGCCTGTTCTTTAGTCAGTTCCAGTTTATACAACCTGGGTTCACTAGGTTCTGTACCACCTTATTCCTCCCCAGTACCATACTTTTGAGAGATTTTAATTTAATAGAAGACTCACCAAAACAATTTTTAAAGTGATCGTAGGATATGGCTGAGATTATCAAAATGATGATGGTTAGGTTTTGATTCTGCCATATTTCATCAGATCTTAAAACTCTTTGCTAATCTGTAATCCAGAGTGAAATTCTTAGAAAAGAGTCAGTGAGACAAAGTGTTTCTACTGGTAAAAATCACCAAGTTGAGAAAGATCAAAAATTTAAACTGTTTTGAAGAGAATCCATTTTTCATGTGGAATTCATTCTGCATCCTTAAATTAGGGCCTCATCCCTTGCTGTGGATGATGATGCTTGGGGGTGGAGGGGGAAATACAGCAATGACAGTGTAGCAGCATTTTTCAGAACCTGGGATAGAAATGACACATACACCATGAAACCTTTTTGTCCTTCCAGTGATTGGTTGTTATTATTATTATTATTATTATTTGCCTGTGCATTTTGAATACATGTCATCCTGTTCTTTTGTGACTGACAGGAAGAAAGCAGGTGAAGAAACTATGATTTCAGGGCTCCTTGCAGAAGCTTGGTTGACAAAATTATTATTGCATCTGCTAGACCCAGCACAAAAGGACACAAGTCCAAGTAAAATTAAAGGAACCAGGAAACTGGAAAGGAAAAGTGCTTGCCTTTTGTTAAGGTGAAATTTAAGGGAAATGAGTTGGGAGTCAGAAAAGTAAGCAAAACTAGATTAGAACACACAGTTTTCAGTTTAAGCCATTAACTCCTGGGTGTTCATACTTACTCCACCGTTCATTGAGCACTAAGACCAACCCAGAATACCTAGATCACCCAACTCCATGTAGTGAGTATAAATTTTCTTTCACTTTCATTTTTAGATTCTTCCTTTTCTGTTCACTGTCACTTTAGTTATTATATTGGAATATTGAGCATGATTATTTTACTTCTTAGCATCAATTCATAGAAGGAGATGAGCACTATAAAATAGAATTTAGGATTATATGGATCGATGTTGCTTAGAGAAAAGGCAACATTTATTGAGTGGCTACATTGTTCCAAATATTTCACATACTTATTTAATCCTCACAAACACTTGAGACAGACATTATTACCACACTTTGTGTTGGAAGGAAATTGAGATGCAGAAATTTTAATAGTCCACAGATTCATCTGATTCAAAGCCCCTACTCATCCCACTAGGCCATTCTGCCTCCCAACTTCATTTGAAGTAGCAAAACCCTGTTGATTCTCCTAGCTGAGGGCTGGGCTTATTTAATGATACGAGCCTAGTTATTTTGCCTTTTAAGATCTCAGAGCCCTTGATTATGTGACTTTGGGAGAAGAGTTTGGAGATCTTTAGACAAAAGGGAAGTGAAACATTACATTCAGTAGTCAGCTAGGTAATGGTAAACTGCTACTGGCTATGTAAGTTTGCCCAGCAAGTAAGGCTTTGAGTCCTCCAATAATAATAAAAATATCATCTTATATTTATATTATGTGCAGAGGTCTTTGTGCTCTTTCATATATATCTTCACATTTAATCCTCCAGTAACCTTATAACTAATCAAGACAGAGATTATTATCCCATTTGATAGAAGAAGAAACTATGAGTTAGAGAGGTTAAGCAATTTGTCTGTGATCACATGGATAAGCAAAAAAGAGTCTAAACCCAGCTCCACTTTTCCATCTCTTAAGCCAGTTCTCACTCCTCTATGGTAGAATGTGAGCTTCATGTCCAACTTAGCACTGGTGTCTGAAGGAAACTTGGCCATCTCTATCATCCTTACATTGTGCTGCTTCTCATACTATTTTTAAGTTATTGGGTCACTCACCTTCATATCCATCAACTTTGAGGTCCTTGAAATGAGGAACTTTTTTCTTTCTTATTGAAAAAAAAACATTTTATTTAAATTTCTAAATTGACCAGAGTGCAAATTCTTAAATCCTACCTTCAAAACTGACAATTGCCAACATTTTGATTTTTTTTTTTTTTCTGTCTGTCTTCTCTGTATTCTTACTACCTAGCATAATGCCTGGCACAAAGTGGATATCTAATGAATGCTGGTTACATTTAACTGTGGGATCCATAATTATGGGAATGAATTAGAAAATTAGTTACCTAATACGGAAATAGTATTTGGTATTTATTTATTTTATTCCTAAAGTGGTCATGTCTGAGATATTTCTGAAACATTTATTTATATTTTATTATTTTCTGGTAAGATGACAATGGTAATCATAGAAGGTTTTGGAAAATGACATCTCTTACTATGTGTTTCTTTAAAGGTGAACTATAGATGCCCCATGACAATATCCCCACAATGAATGCCATACTAGGTATGGATTCATGGTTTCTTCAGTTGTTCTTTTTTTTAAGTGATTCCTTCTTGAATTTCAGTGGTTGCTAAGACTGCACATCTACACAGGAATAGAAAACTACATGAAACCAGACTCTAAGCTCAGAGGGCAAGCATACACACTGCACCAGAATTCATGCTATTCCAATCCAAATGCACTAAATCCTTCTGCAATGTGTGGTCAAGGAGTTAAGTTCTAAAGGAAAATGCAAACAGCCTAAAGTGGAAACCATATATGTCTGTTTCAGTCTCTAAGCCTATGACAGAACTCTGTGGAGAAAGGTGGCAGCAAAACATCTTAATGTTTTCTGAATACTTCACCCAGTAATGATAGTTTCACCAAGTGCTTCGAAGGAACTAGACTGTAAGGGCCAAAGTTTGGGTTTGGAAAAGAGAGGAAGCGAACTGACTCTGTGGTTTGTTATGAGATCCTGGGAGGAGCTTTGCGTGTTACAAAGAATCTTTCCTCTTCTAACTATCCAGCCTCCTCCTACTCCTTCATGAGTTTCCTTCTTTTTTCATAGAAGCTTGGCAGGCTGGTTAAGAAAGGATAACTGGAGAAAATGACCCCTCAGCTCAGGTCTCCTTTGGCCTGTGACTATGGGCCCAATAGTAGATTGTGAGACTAGAAGGTCTCTTTCATTGAGTCTGTCTTACTGAGAGGAAAAACTGCTTTGTGTGATGACTTTATGGCAAATGCTGGCAACAGCTTTGCCCTGCATACTGAAAGAGAGACATTTCTGACCGCAGCTCATGAACCACACTTATTTACTCTGGCACATGCCCACTATTTGTTCATAGGCTTTCTGTCTCTACTAAATGCGTTCCAATTTTGGAGGCTAAATCATTGCCAGTAGTTTCCAGGACATTCCGCTAGGCTAAGCAAAATTGCCCTAAGCGGTAGTCAGAAACCACTGGAGTAGTATTGTAAATACAGACTATTTGCAGAAAATGAAATATACCGAACATCTTATCTTTTTTGGGCTGCAGAAATCCATGGATTGTATTTTGCAGAAAGCCATGCAAGGCACTAGCAAGAAACAAGAAGAGAGTACGAGGGCTTTCATCCTCACGAGAGCTCAGAAATTGTGCTCGAAACCACTTTGAAAGTTGGGCACAGCCGAAAACACTTGTAAGTACATACTACGGCCATGTTCAGGAGGCATACTAGAGATAAGGTACAGTCTAACCAATAGTAGCCTTTTGCCCAGTATGGATTTTTAAATGATCTGAAAACAGTAGAGCAATGATAAGAAGAAAATGTTGGTCCTCGTGGGCATCCTCCTAACCACTTCTGTATTCAGTGATAGCCGTCCCCTCCCCTCCCCATCACCTTGGACCTAAATGATGGTTTGATGGGTCATGTTGAACCATGCTGAGTTTGAGATCTAGGATAACTGAGAAATTCCCCATTTGTAATAAAACCTCCTGGCACTATTGAGCTGTGTATTTCATATCTTGCCTCAGGCAGGGACCAAGAAAAGGAGATATTACATGATATTGCTTCCCTGTACATAGCTCTTTCACATGTTTCCTATTAGATTTGTTTCTGACCAAGCAGAGATTTTATTTACACATTGGCATTAACAATAAATAAGTGTGTGCATTGTAAAGTCAGCAACTTCGATATCAGTTTACCAATATGTCAATGCTTGTGTTTGGAAAAGGGAAGGAAGTTCACTCTGAAAGCAAATGATCTATCAAAAGTAATAATTTTCTTTGGAGGTGGCTAAGCAGATTCTTGCAAGTACTTACATATTGTATAATACCTCTTGAGACTTATTGAAATAAATCTTCTTCATCCTAAGGGCAAAGCAAAATTAAGTTGAAATAAACCACAATTAAAACTCTATGCATTGGGTTAGGAGGGAGAAGGAAGCCTCTACATATCCCTATCCATGTGTATTCTGTTAACATTTCAGACATTTTAACTTTGGGTAGTGGACAGCATAAAGGTGGACTAGGTAGGAAAAAGGCCACCACATCAAACTGATAGTGGGGTAGAAGAAACATTTGACACCTCCTGCCTTCTCTGCCCTCTGTCTGTGTTTAATTTTACTAAATCATTCCCGTCTGGAGATTGTATATTTTAATCTGCCTCTCCAAGCAACACAGAGGTACAGTGTCAGGAAGCCTGATGTCAGAGGCAGGCAAAGAGATGCAAAAGCTGTAAAGACCCCAAGGCCCAAGAAAGAAAGAAAAGGAACAGGGTGGGGTTGTGCCTAAAATGGCATTAACCTAAAATGGGCAGATGGAGTAACTGGGAAGATGGCACTGGGAGACATAACAGTCTCTCATGGTAAATTTAGGACTTTATGTGTGTTTGTGTTTTTAAAAGTTGATATCCCTTTGAAAGTTCTAAAAATGACTAGCTGGGAAATATAAACTACCCTGAAATTTTACTGAAGAAGCCATTCCATAGCAAGCAACTTCAAAGTGAGCTAGATTTGTACATCAGAGATACAAAGGTGATCAAAAAGAGGGGAAAACTGAAATGTGACAAAAACTAAAATTTGTGTTGCACATGTGCCCATACATTGAAACTCATGACACTATGGCTCATATCAATAGTGAGTTTAAGAGAACAAAATATCACCCTGTCTACATATCCTAACACAGCTCCCAAATAAGTCACTTAGATCTGTTTGGGAACAACTTCAAATTCACATGTTCTAGGTATTGGCTTTTATGCATACCTATTTCAAATATATATATATATGTATTGGAATAGCTAGTCTGTTCCAAGTCCCATGCTTAGCACATTATTTGTTTTGTTCTCATTTGGACCTCACATTTACTCCATAGGTAGAAACCATTATCATGACCATTTTCTATACATACATATATATATATATATATATATAGTATATGTATATGTATTTACTCATATACTATATGGACCTCATATTTGGACCTTGGATTTACTCCGTAGGTAGAAACTATTTGAAACTATTTTGTTCTCATTTGGACCTCGTATTTACTCCATAAGTAGAAACTATTATGTTCATTTTCTATACATATATATATATATATGGTATATATACTATATACTAGTCCATTTTCTATACTTTCTCTCTCTATATATATATATATGTATATAGTATATGTATATGTATAGAAAATGGACATGATAATAGTTTCTACCTATGGAGTAAATACGAGGTCCAAATGAGAACAAAACAAGTAACATGCTAAGCATGGGACTTGGAACAGAGTAGCTATTCAAAAATTATTGCAATTATTATCTAGAAATCTTACATGATGTGAGAATTTCTTTAATGTGGTGCAATAATGATAACTAATAGCTTCCTCCCCAGAAAAGAACAGCCTTGACCCTAATTTATAATTATTTTGTTTCTTTCTCATATATATTTTTCTCTGCTCAGGTTTATTGAGAATTCTATGAATTTGGCCTCATTGCAGCATTGCTTACCACTGTAATAATCCCCAAACAGTATTAATATTGTGGTTTTCATAAAAAGAAATAGCAAAGATGGTGTGCTCTCACACACACAGATCTGCATTGCAAATCTGAATGGCATTTCTTCGTGTTTTAGTCAATATCACTATTTGAAAAGATGATAAAACTACCTATTTATGCTTTTTGCCAATAAAGCAGATGCTGATTATTACAGTTCTGTAACCTTATCACTTTCCTACAAAGACCCTTGTTTAGTTGCATGTGTCTAGCAGCAATGCCATTCATCCTTAAAACTTAACAATTATGACTCTAGGTTGTTTTGCTTAAGCATCTTTCCATATTAATTATTTTTTAGTAGTGATAGGTGAAGTAGAGTAGTGCTCAAATGAGAGAACAATAGCAAATGAAGACCAGAGATTTGTGTGATGGGTGTGTGTAAGTGTATGTGTGCACATGTATGTGCTTAGATAGCACTGGCAATCTTATGCCCTGTGTGCATTTATTCATGTGAAAGACATACATTTACATGCAGAAAACACATAATTATTAAGAATCAACAGTGGTGCTCTTGATTCTCACTGGAAATCCTGTAAGTCACATGGGAAGTTTTCCTAAGAGTTTAAAGTTAAATCAGAGTCCTGTCTAGTCAATCATTCAATGAATATGTTCTGGCTAGGCTATGAAGATATTCAGAAAATCTTGGATTAGTAGAGCAAAACTGAAACATAAACAGTGTCAAATCAAAACTGCTGTGGACATTTTTTTAAGTTATTCGACTTGAATTGTTATGTAATCAGAAATAAAGCATTGTTGCTATTTTCTAAGGGACAGTCAGAGAGCAGAGTGCAAACTGCATCAGCAGCACATAAACACTTAAAACAGGCACAGGTTGGGAGATTACATATTATAAGTAGGAATCAGCTTCAGGTATTTCTGGATCATTTGCCTTTCTGATCTTGTAGGAATAACCCTGATGTCAAACCATGGGCTGAGGCCAGGAGTGTCTGGGTGAGGCTGCACTCTCACCCAGGCACTCCTGACATCAGCCCATGGTGGCAATCCTCAGGAAGGAGAAAGGTATGTACAGTCCCTAGTCTTCCTGTTGACCGAGCAGTCAGGCACGTTCTCAGGCTGTCTTGCTTCTTGACAGCACCTCCTCTGTCAGCTGTGATGACATCTGGCTATGCAAAACAGATACTCCGACTCTCCCAGACTCCACAGCCGGGCTTTCCTTACTCAGAACAGGTAGTTGTCTATGTGCATGATTTTGAGGGGGCTTTAAAAATGGCTTTGCCCCCAAAATATTACTCCCACTGATTTGAAACGTAGGTCCTGGAATTTCGCCACTGAAAAATTCACAGCTTTGAGTTAAAATACTGCTGTTCTAGAAACCACTCCTGAAGTGTAAAGCCCCTACCCTCCAACCCTGCATTAGGAGAAACAATGTATTAAATTGTTTTTACCTTTTCTGCTCTTGTTCTAATTAGATTATGGAATCACTTCCTCTGCCTTTGGAAGGCAGAAATAAATATCCAATGGGAATAGGTCATGATACAGGTAGAATCTGATAAGAAATTTGACGAACAAGAGAAATGAACGAGGTCCGTAGCATATCAGCTCAGGTAAGGGCCACAACAAAGGGACTTTGGGTAACCAGATTACAAAATTACACCTCTGGATTGGGTAAGTAAGTGGGGAAGGGGGAAGAGGGAAAGAAGGAGTAGGAGAGAGGAAGAACACTTCCATAATAGGTAAATGTTGCCAAAGAGCCACTTCCCAGCATTTCCTAAGTCTGGCCCTGCTAGGGGTAAACCTTTCAGCAAAATAACATCCTGAAAAATGTCACCTTTCCCCAATGAACACATATCCCACCCCTACTCTGTCCTCTGCCTAGTTCCCATTCAGAAGGCTTGCTGTTGCTATGGCAGCCTCTAAGATTTTCCATGAACCACTCATGGAACAAAAGTATTTGAGGAACCTAGAGTTCTTCAACCAAATAATCATATGACACATTTCCCAATTCTGACACCTAAGCCCTGGTCTTGGCACATCAATAAATCCCTGTCATGTTGTTAGCTGGAAGACAGTGAGTATGTCTCTTGATAATTACAGAGACGTGCACAGGTTACTCAGAGTTCCCCTGCCAAAAGAAGATACAGTGCAATATAGGTAGCTCTTGTCCCACAGGAATAAGTCATTATTTTTAATCAGGAAATACATTTTTGTATCTTATGAAATCTGTACCTTCTTTTGGAAGATTGTTAGTTTTTAAGAAAGCTACACGTATTTTTAGCATATAATATATATGACCTATTAAGATGATCCCGGTGCAATTGGTTTCCTGGAAGACTAGAAGCCTGGTCTATCACTCCATCCTCTGCAACCACCTGATGCCATTACTTCCAGGTCATGGAACTTCCCTATGCACTCAAGAACCGCAGGGTTCTTTGGGCAATTTCCCGGGCTGTGTTTCATAAGCAGGCCAGAAAAATCCTGGAAAAGAAGCTGTCTCAACTCATATGAAAGAGGCCTCTCCAGAGTTTGTTATGGATCTCCTAGGAGAGGCAGGGAGGTAGGGTGAAGGGAGTAGAGTTGATGCCTAAGATAGGAAAAGGTATAATTATTAGGAAATTATAATTTCCTTTAGCTATTCAACCCAGTTCCCTAGGTTAAGAAGGGATTTAGGAGTCCAGTTTTCCTGATATCTTCTTAGTATCAATAAAAGCATGGAATTTGTTTAAATAAACACTAGAGTAGTATCATTGATATTTCAGTGTCTGTCAGAGTCTTATAATGAAGCTGACTGTGTATACCAATAATTTTTTTAATGTACTTTTTCATTTTAAGTAGAGGAGGGGGAGAAAGAGGGAAAAGAATAACAACACACTTAAGCCACTCTGTTTTATTCAATCTAATTTTTCAAGCAAATTACAAAGATAAAGTCATTATGCATCTATTATCTCAAACATTCATAATGTTGGTTTGCCAAGTATATTATTTACTCTCACAGCAACTGTTTCAGGAAAACAAAACCCAGCAGAATTGTCTCTAGTTCACAGACGAGTTATGAAACAATTAGATAAAAACAATTTAGTTTCCTCACTAGTTGTTTTGTCTTCATGAGTCCACATTATTTAAAAGACATCTTTTTTTGTTTTTTTTTTTTTTTACATTGAGTTGATTGGGTACTTCAGTACTATAAGGACACGACTTTAGATGAAAAAAATCATTGTCAATTTTCCAAAATTAAATAATGAAAAAATGGTGGTACTGCTACTACCATCAGCCAAGAATATAGCTGTAGAAATATCATATCAGAAATGTCATTCTACTCATCAACTCAAGAAAACCTTTCCTTATGAACTATAGATACTAAATAGTTTTTAACAGAGATTACATCTAATAAGGCCATCCAAACTCACCTTTCAATTATTCATTCCCTAGTAGCAACTCTAGAGACATTAAGTATCTTAGGCCACAAATATATGTTATATTGAAATTGAGTACCTTTGAGTTTTCTATTCTCTGGGCTAAAATTCGTAGTCAGTCACAAACTCTTTCTACAAGATAATGTTACCAAGGAAAAAATGTCTCTTCAAGCTTTTTGTGGATTAGCTAGATGAAATTCTCCCTATATAAGGCTAGTGCCCCTGAACAATTTTGATCCTGACCCAGCAAAAACAATCTCTGCATTTGGTCTTTGGAATCTGAGGAGGAAAACTAAAACAAGTGGTCATTACTGAAGGGGGTTTCAATAATTACTTTAATGGGAGAGAGTGATTTTATGCGAAGGTCTTTGTGACAACTCAGGAAGAAACAATCAAAGAAAAACTGTTTTTACAGCTTGTGACAAGGTAATACCAATAAATAAGAATGACACCTTGATTGTTTATCCCAGGGACCCTAATACTTAGGTTGACCATATAATTTATCGTCGGAACCAAGATTCATCAGACAGTGAAAGGGGCTGCAATTAACAATTATGCTGGAACAACAGGTATAAACCAGGACAGTTCAGGCACACAGGGGACACAGTTACCTTACTAATACTGGAAAGGGGGATTGATTATGGGAGAACACTGAGATAGGGCAGGTTTCTAACTAATGTTTAATATGAAGGGGATATCCATAAGGAGTTTAATACATGCTCATTTTAACAATAGCAGTTAGTGATGTCCAGTCACGTCCTCTTTTTACTGATGATAAAATTTATGAGCCTTATCTTGTCAAATGGTAGATTATCTTATATGTCAGGCATATTGGAAGGTGCATGGGTTCTTTTTTAACCTTGGAAACCAGTTATTAGTGTATAATAATGCCCTTATGATCTGAACATGAATGCCCATTCCTTAGAGAATAACCTACTTTACCTGGAAGACAGGAGTTTTCAACTGATCTTTCAGAACTTACAATGTCATAAATATGTGATGTTCATCATATATTATCTTGGGGAATAAGAGACCATTGTTAGGATGGAGCTTGGCACATAGTAGGGACACAATAAGTGTGTGTTGAATTTTTTAAAATGACAGAGACTCAGCAGAATAAATAATTTTTTAAAAGAAATCATGTATTTGTTTTTATTCAACTTTTCCTAAACAGTTGCATATAAGAGAGAAAATACACATTAGGGTCAACAAATTGCCTGGCTGTAGAAATCACAGCAAACAAACTGCTAAACAGAACTTGCAGAAGAGCCAGTATCTCTCAGTAGAACTACAAGCTCAAAAGATAAAACAGCCTTTCTTTTGTTATTATGAAAAATAGGATTAAGCATATTTAATTGAAGTATTCTATCCCTTCCTTGGTAAGACCGTCAGCTTGGAGAAGGAAGTTAATGTTGCTGTTGAAGAAAGTTCACCAATGATTTGGCTGTGAAATAAGAGATGGAGGAGTCTTGAAATCCTGTGTAGAAAGACTTGCAGAAAAAAGAAGAAACTGAGGTAAAGGAAACAGGAAATAATAAAAAGAAAGGATAGGGAAGATGTTACTTCTGGGGGAAGCTGGGTGAAGGGTAGAAGGAACTTCTATGTACTATTTTTGCAAATACTTGTGAGTTTATAATTATTTCAAAATAAAAAGTTAAAACAAAATTTTTAAAAGGACAGGAGAAAATTGAGATTGAGAAATAAACTGTCTTAAAAGCAATTCCATGTAATTTGAATATGCTAAAGGAAGCTTTAGTGAACTTCTCACCATTCTTTATTCAACATTCAGGGAATATTTTTTGAATACTTTCTTTGTAACCATATTCTTCTAAATGTTAAAGATGTCATAAACAAAAAAATTCTCTTCTTATGGGTCTTATATTCCAGTGCATATTTATACTAAACAATTAACAGTTATATATATATAATAATATATAATATATTCTATATACAATGTGTCAGATGATGGTAAAAATAAAGCAGGGTAAAGGGATAGAGTGAGATAGGTGAGTGCTGTTTTATATTCATGAATGGTTTCTGAGAAGGTGACATTTGGGTTGAATGAAGGGAGGGAACTGAGCCATGTGAATACTTGAGAAAACAGCATTCCAGAAAGATGCTGTAACAAGTATAAAGCCGCTGAGGTAGGAGCATGCCTGGCATGTTCAAAAAGCAGTAAGGAAGGCAACATGGCATGAAAACAGTGAGGAGGAGAGGATGTGGGGTGGGGTGACCAGAGAGGTAGAGTGAATACAGGAAGCGTGTAGGCCTTGAAGGCTATGGTAAAGACTTTGGATTTTACTCTGAATAAATGGGATCCATTGGAAGGTTTTGAGTACAACAATGGCATAACCCGATTTACATTTTTTAGTGAACAGATTTTAGGGGGAAAAGATGGAAGCAAGGAAGCAGATAAGAGGCCATTGCACTAATCTAGGTGAGGGATAGTGAGGCTTGGACTAGGGCTTTAGTGGTGGAGATGGTGAAAGCAGACTCAGAACAAAGTAGAGTTTCAATTAAGTTGCAATTTAGCAATATGAAAAATATGGTACAGGCAGGTAGGTCCACTTGTTTTGGACATGTTAAGTTTAGGTGCCTGTTAGGAAGCTAAATAGGGGTGTCAAGAAGATACCAAGTTCATAGTTTAGGTACAAGTTGGAGTTTGGACATAAAAAGTCTTGGAAGACATCAGCATGGAGATGGCATCCAAAGCCAAAGGCTAGATGTGTTCACCGAGAGAATGGGTTTAAATAAAGAAGGCAAGTGGCTCAAGAACTGAGTCATAAGCAGTCCCCACTTTTCAACGTGAAGAGGCTAAAAAAGAAACTCAGAAGGAGTGATCTGTGAGGGAGAAGAAGATCCAAGAAAGAGAGGTGTCCAGAAGACCAAAAAAAAGTATTGCAAGGAGAAAGTGATTGACTGTGACCAACGAGTCGGGTGGTAAAGGACTGAAAACTGACCACTGGGTTTAGCAAGTAAGTACCGTAAGTGACCTCAACAAGAGAGCTTAGGGACAGTGGTTGGGGCTGAAAGCCTGAGAGGAGTAGGTTTAAGAATGAATGGGAGGGGAGAAAGTGTCTTTATGAAAGTAAAGGCAACATTGTCAAGGGGATTGCTGTAAAGGAAAACAGAGAAATAGTGTGGTATGTGAAGGGGACGTGGAGTTGAGGAAGGTTTCTTGGATTTTGTTCTTTGAGACTAGAGATACAACATATTTGTTGGTAGGAATCATCCAGAAAGCAAATAAATTTTCCTGAAATAGGTAGGGAGTTTTATGTAACCCAAGTTGAAGTGTGTAAAGTAGAAATCAGGAGGATTTCAGTTGCACCAAGTCTTGATTAATTAAAAAGGGAAGTGGCTGAGAGAGAAACTACCAGTAGTAGTATCATGATTTCCATGGTCATGACCATAGCTGGGCCCTATTGATAAAAGTGAATGCATGAGAGTAAAGACAAAGGAAAAGAAATTCTACAAAGCTTCAGAGAAAAGGTCAAAGAAGAGATCTGATCTGAATCCATGAAATAAATATAGCAAACAGCAAAATAAGGCTAGCCAGAAAGACTGGAGAATTTTGTTGATAGGTGTGCAGAAATCAAGTGCAATTATTTGGGGTTGAGATTTATGAGTTATTATAAACTACTATGTGCCTTGGGTAAAAAAAAATCAGACAATATAGAATAATATAGGATTAAAAAAAGGAAAGTCTGTGTGTGCACACATATGTGCGTGCATGCACACACACACACTTTCTTTTTCCCTAGGGGAACTATTGTTAACAATTTTGGTACATCTCCTTATAGACATGTGTATGTGTGTGTGTATATACACATGTATATATGTATGTATGTATAATTACAAAAATAGTATCATATACTATTTACACTATTCTGCACCTTGCTTTTTATACCTAACAATGTCTTTTGTATTTTTCCATCTCAGTAAAGATAGCTTTACTTTCTTCTTTATTAAAAAAATATAAATAGGCAATATGAACATTTTACACGATATAAAAGGGACAACAGGATATAGTCTTCTTACAATTTCTGAGTCAGTCAGTTTCTCCCCAGAGACAAGGACTATTACCGGTTCCTTATATATCCTTCCACAGTTAGGCAATGCATAGAAATGTGTATGTGTGTATTTATACAAATGGCAGCACACCATACACATTGTCCTGTGCTTTGCTTTTTAAATTTTAACTATATATCTTGGATATTATTCCATAGATAGAGCTGTCTCATTCTTTTAAATGGTAATATAATACTGTACTCTATTGTTATCTTTAATCAAATCCTGTATCTGGATGGTTCTAATTTTTCACAATGAGCTCAATTCAACCACACTGAGCAATAATGAGTTTATTCAGCAAAAAGAATGAAAAAAAAATCAAAATTTTTAAAAAGAGCAAAAGAAATCATTTGAGGCTGTAAAGAAATGTGAATTAAAACCAAATCAGGCTGGCCACGGTGGCTCACACCTGTAATCCCAGCACTTTGGGAGGCCAAAGTGGGCGGATCACTTGAGATCAGGAGTTTGAGTCTGTCCAATGTGGTAAAACCCCATCTCTACTAAAAATACAAAAAATAGCCAGGAATGGTGGCAGGCACCTGTAATCCCAGCTATTTGGGAAGCTGAGGAAACAGAATCGCTTAAACCCAAAAGGATGAGGTTGCAGTGAATGGAGATCACATCACTGCATTCCAGCCTAGGCAACAAACTGAGACCCCCAGCTCAAAGAGAAAAAAAAAACTAAACTAAATCTGGGGCCTTTTCTATGCAGAATTAAAATAAATTACTGAAAGGCAATTTAAAATTCTAGGTTTTAACATTTTTGTTTTCAAACAAATTGATTGTTTTTATTACTTTCAAAGAAGTTACAAACAATGAATAGCCCTTCTTTGTTTTGGGTTCCTAAATCTTGTAGTGATTTCGATGAAGCATTTTTTCTAGGAAAAATCATTGAGTGTCTAGAAAGTAATTTTTTGTTAATAGAAATTCTTGGTTAAGAAACTATGCTCCTCTCTGTCATTTGTCAATGGTTATTGCAATTGATACTTTTCAGTGAGGCTGCTTTTACAGATATTACAAAAAAAAAAAGAAAGAAAGAAAAAAGCCTAATGTCACTAAAATACTTCGTTTACAGGGAAAACTCCAGAACAAAAAAACAATAGTAAAACTTACCTTCTATATAAAATACATTATTAACTGAATTGGCTAGAAAGACAATATCTTGTGGCAGCTAGTCTTAGGCGTGGAAGATGTCAGTTCTGGGACCACTGGGTAGGTGAGTAAAGTTAAATCATTCAATTCTCTTTGCTTCACTTCCCCATTTGGAAAAGGAATAATTGTGTTCAATGTCTCTACCCGCTCTGAAGACATGCAAGAAGAAACAGAAACATGAACCTGCACATAGCAGAACATTTTCAAGTAAGGTACTCTTAGGTAATAATGTTAGAATGACTCTGGCCAAGTTAGTTCTCAAAGAGAGCAGCTGAATTTAGAGGCAGAAACGTGTGTATCAGAATATACTGGGAAGAGTTTTCAAACTACCCCTTGCCTTGCTTCCTCCCCGCATTCCAGTTGAGAACCATTATGACTGAAGAAATTTCTGGTGGCTGGTGCCGTTAAGTTATAAAACATAAGCATTTGGGTTCTAAACAGTGGGAGAGGCACACAGTGGTGATGCAGTTCATGAGCTTCAGTTTCAGGGATGCCTGGGTTTGAGCATTGGTCTTACTCCTTATTGACTATATGATCTTGAACTATTTCTTTAACCTTTGGAAAATCTTTATTTCCTCATCTGTGAAGCGCCTGCCACATAGTTAGTGCTCAATAGTTATGGCGCTGGTTCCTTGTTAACTCTGACTTTAATTGTCTGCTTTGAACTATAGATTTAAGGAAATATCTCTTCTTATATGGGTTTATCAATTCTCCCATATAAGTTTAATAGATGTAGGATCTGTAGAACCACATATGCATAAATGCATAATTTTAAAGCTGGACATGGCTTTCTAACCATAAAGATTACCCTCAATAACCCCTCATTTTATGAATGCAGAAACTGAGGCTCAGAAAGGCATGCAACTTGTCCACGGTGACAGAGCTGATGGGCATGAGGGTCAGGACTAGAGCTATAGCTTCCATTTTCTAGTCTAGCTCTTGTCACTTCTTGCCTGTCTAACACCACACATTTACTAAAATAAAATATACTTGCGTTAAAAAGTTAATAATGAGAATATTATTTTCTATTTCAGAGATTAGTGAGATCATTACATAGGACAAGAAAAATCCTGTGAGGTAATCTTCATCCAGCTAATAAAATTAACTACACAAAAACGTGTAGAAAATCACCCCCTATAATTGGCATCCGAAGACCCAAGAAAAGAGGCAGCAATAGCCTAGGATCCAGGACTCAGAGAGAGACCCATATCGGGAAAAGGAGGTAAATAAGAAGTAGAGTTTTTATATGCCTTACCTGGCCCCAAATTAACTTCCCCAGGCTAGTCCTGTGTTTCAGGCTTCTATGCCTCCCTTGAGGAGTTACAAGGTTTCCAAAAGCTCCATGTTTCTTTCACATGGCTGTTTCCTCCTCGAATTCTCCATTCCTGCCCACCTGACTACTATGGACATTAGAGTAGCTGCAATAAATTTACGCTACAATTTTGCCATCATGGGCAAACATGGAGGTGACCAGACCCACAGTAAATTCAGAAAGTGGAATGTGGTTAATGACTAACACCAAGAAATCATAAATGCAAGTCAACAGATAACAGCTAGATGTGCACCTCTAAAAATAGGACCAAAGAATCTTCTGGGCCCCCTCAACAAAACTGGGTGCCAACACTGACTTAAGAGCTATCCTTGGGTCTGACTCACCCAACCCAGTGGAGTGGAGGGGCAGGTCACAGAACTAACTGGAAGCACATCCAGTCCAGTTCTGGACACCTGCCTGTCTGCCCACGAATGACCACTGTGGAATCTAAGGCAAGCAGACAGCTCCCAAAACAGCCTGGAGTCTGCCTCCGTGCATGGCCCAGCAACCACAGCAGTCTCCACTCTATCCCTGGCCACCATCAGGAAGGCATCTGTTACCTCCTGCTTGGCCTTCAGTTCTGTGGTTGCTAGTATAACCCAATGGCCATAAATTTCAAACTCTGCTAAATGTTGACCTACTTCTCCTCTGACTGCAACACTTCCCCTTTGGGAAAACAGCCTTATTCCTGAAAACTCTCTGCTAAATGAGTGCCACCTTGCTTCTTTCCTCTGCATCATTATAATTAATAAGCAACAATATCATCCCTCGTGGTTATGTTCTTATTAGGTGTTAACTGACCTTAGCATCATTATCTCATTAAACCTTTCCACCTAAATTACGTTATCAGCTTCTCTCTGAAGGGGGTCTGGTACTGTCTGGCTGAATGGAATCTCCTACATAAACACAAGAAAGCAAAAAGGACAATCACTGGCATTTAATCCTGCTCCAAATATTAATATTTAAAAAAAATTAATGTAGTAGTAGAAATAACTACTACTAACAATAACCTTACATTACTCTAAGTCCTCTTATCCAAAGTGTTTAAAGCAGTACCCAAAGGTTTTTAGCTTCCTCTCATTTTTATGGGGAAAAAATGTAAAAGAATGCATTCTAAATTAGCTGGGCATGGTGGCACATGCCTGTCATCCCGGCTACTTGGGAGGCTGAGGCAGGAGAATCGCTTGAACCCGGGAGGCGGAGGTTGCCGTGGCCCGAAATTGCACCATTGGACTCCAGCCTGGGCAACAAGAGCTCTCCGTCTCAAAAAAAAAAAAAAAAAATGCATTCTAAAGTATTTATAACTGTTAAAATTTTCTCCCTTATTATTACTCACATTTCAATTTCAAAAAGTGATTTCCAGTTCTTTCATTAAGATGATGAATTTCAAAATTTTATAGAAAAGGCTGTGAAACAGGTTTGCTGTTTACTTCCATTGTTCTAGGTGCAATCTTTTCTTCAAGTTTCCTAATAATGCTTAGCTTTTGTTTCCTTTAATAGCATTCATTTTATACATCAAACTTTTATAAAAAGTAGATGAAAACTATTCTGCTCATAAATGAAGAACATAGATTAATACATTTCTCTAGAAATGCTTTCATTCCCGAGGACTAATAGGACTAATGACACCTACTGCTTCCTCTGTTGTCCTCACAATTTCATGTTAACCATGAACTCTTTCAATCTTTTCCTTCTTTATTACTAGGTTGTGCACATTCTCCAAAGTTTGGAAAGATATGCCCTTTTCCAGCCATTAATCATGTTTTGTTTCCCATCCCAGGCATCTCTTCCCTTCCTTGCCTTCCCCAATCCCTTAACCTTCTCCCATCATTCATCCTCACTCTCCCAAGTAATTTGCTATTTTTAAATATCTCATTATCTCATATTCCTCATTACTCACTTATCTTTCAAACTCTATTGTTCATTTAATTTTCTCACAAATTGTATAGTCTTAGTTGGCTTGTGGCATCCTTTTCCCCATTTTTGCACACCCACCTCACCTTCCCACTTTCCAACTTCCTCTTTGTTTCCAAAGGTGCAGATCATTATTTGAAATGATTGAGGTGAATCTTAATCTCCTTCCATTTACTTAATTTTAAAAATCCAATGATCATTCCCAGTAGGAAATCTAGGTCTGTAGTTCTCAAGCCTTGCCACAGAAGCAATCAAATACACTAGGTCTCTTTTTATTTAATCATGGATAATACAAGGAAATGCATTCTCAAATGAAATATTGCACAGTTGGTTGGTGTTCATCTGAGATGCACCAACCATTCTTTTTCTCCTTTGAGAGTGAAGCCTGGTATCATAGCTAGCCAAAGACACATTTCTAGCTTATGAATCTATGTCACATAAGCCTTGTCTTTTAGGGATCTAAATAAATCGCTAAATACAAATCCTACTATCATCAAGCTTTCTGTTAGTGTCCAGCCTTTCTTATTAGAAGAGCATAGTTTTAGCTTTAAAAAATTTTTTGTTTATATTTTGTTTGAAGCTTTACAGGCTTCCAGGCTGTTTTCCCTTTCTCCTGGTCATTTCTCCTCCTGAAATCTCAGGAGAATTAATTTTAGCAGACACTGGAGGCATGCAGTCTTCCCTTTATTTTCTCTACTTCGGGATCCTTCCTCACCTAATCCTTTTCCAGTCCATGCCTTCCTATTTCAAGTGTAGGACAGGGATGAACTCCCATCTCTGCACAGTCCCACCTTTGTATTCTCCTTCACTTTCCCTCCATCACTTCATTTCACTCCATACACACACTACTTTTATTCCTGACAATGTTTGACCACTTGTGTGGCTGCTGAAGTTCTGGCAGCCTGCCTCCCTGGCCACAAGTACAGCTACCTGGTTCCTCCAGTGTCCCTCAGGTGCTGCCAAGGCGAAGACATTGTGATCATTGACTTTATCAGGGATAACACCAAGGCAATGGAAGTAAACATACAAAGAGAGAGCCTCATTACATGCTTAAAGGAAGAATTGAGGCAATTTCCCCAACCCAACTATCTCTCATTGAACTTCTCTGAAGAATAGTGTTCCTTTTCCAAGCTTATTGATTTTCCCATTCCATCATAGGCATATAAAAGCCTTATATGGGAATGAGGTTAGTAAATTATAACCACTGAAACCTAGCATGCATCTCTCCCTATGATTATGACCTTACTCTCATTCTACACTGGCCAAAGGTATAGATGCTTGTGCAGTGGGAAATCCTGCTCATTGAATGACTATTAGTACATTTCTTTGAAAAGAATGGAATTTTTCCAGAGTTAATCCCTTTTTTTATAATCCAATTTATCTACTCTTTTTTTCTAAAATGTGACCCCTTTCCCCCTCTGTATTCTATTACGATTCACCACAATTTCTCCTGAGGGTACAATAGAGTCTAATTTTCTTCATTATTCAATTTGGATCCTGTTAAGAGAGACAGACATTCACTGACAAGAAGAACATTTAAATTTTGGCAAATAAGTTCATTAGTATTCAGAAAGCTTTGCACCCCTCATATTTAATAAACCTTTCCATTACAGAGAAAGAAATCCTGCAAAATAGTCAAACAAATTAGCAATGGGGCCACCAAGAGAGTATATTCAACCTTGATTCAAAGATGTCTCAGTTTATCAGTTTTCTGTCAATCATTAAAACAAGGAAGATGAAACATGCAATTATATACAAGGAGACAGAACTCCAAATTCTTTCATCCTAGCTGAAGCAGAAGAGTTTTAATTGCTTGGAAAAATGAGATTTTTGTTTTCTCTCAAGAGGGAAGAGGAAACAAATATAAATTGCCTTAGAGTAAATGGCTGGAGGTACAAGGTTCCAGACCATGCAAATGAGAAGTAGAAAGACAAGTCCATCATCTGTATGTTTGTCTTTACAATGGCCAATATCAAGATATTTAGAAATATGAGTTGATTGACAGAATGTTCCCCTTTTCATTAGAATGTTTAGGGTCATATAGATTTACTGAGTCTCTTCTTAATGTGAGTGAGACTACACTAAAATATTTGAATATGTTGTCAATTATTTCCGGGTCGATTTTCCATTTGTGTGAGTTATCAATGCCCTTTGTTTCTCTTCTAAGTCCTACCAGCGATTCTATCTTATGAGCCTTACACTGTTTATAACATATTTACCAGAGGGCAAGTAAGGACAAGGAGAGAAGATAAAATACTAATCAATCCATTTAGTAATGATGTACATCTGCAAAAATGAAGACAAGAAAATTAAAGCTCTTGGTCATGGAGGGATATAGTCATTAACTGGAGGTATCTGCCTGTTCCTTGACCTCAACTCAGAAGTAAAATCGAGAATTAAGAGTAACTAATTCTACCATTTAAGCCAGAAATTGAAATCCCTAGTACTATTTCCCAGTACAAAATTCTCAAACCAAATAGTATGTATCAACAATTCTGAATTTGAAATTCCATAGATTTATCTTTCTGTAAAATATTTTCTGCACTCAGAGATATACATCAAATAGATCTGCTAATGCTGGAAAAATCAAAGATATGAATTTGCTTAAAGGATTCACAATAGGGTAAGAATAGCAACATCTTTTTGTCTGATTAGGCTTTTTCCTTTCCTTTCTAAAGAGGCCATCAGACACAGGGATATATGAAGCACAGTATATATGAAAATGTCTATTTGCCGAGAGGTACTTTGTAAGTTTAAGAAGTAGTCCTCCCTACCAGGGAAGGGATGGGTTACAGAGTATAAAGTAGTCAGTCCTTCTACAGATTTATCCTAAGAAATAAAAGACTATTTCTTCCTTATATCTGAAGATAGATCTTTTCACAATGACTCTAGGATAGAATGATTATCTTTTTTTTTTTTTTTTCTGGGATAGAGTCTCCCTATGTCACCCAGGCTGGAGTGCAATGGCATGATCTCGGCTCACTGCAGCCTCGACCTCACAGGCTCAAGCAATCCTCCCACCTCAGCCTCCTGAGTAGCTTGTACTACAGTCACAGGCCACCAACTACAGCTAATTTTTGTATTTTTTGCAGAGCTAGGGTTTTGCCTTGTTGCCCAAGTGGGTCTTGAGCTCCTGGGCTCAAGAAATCTGCTGCCTCGGCCTCCCAAAGCGCTACAATTACAGGTGTGCACCACCATGCCCGGCCCTGAATAATTATCTGATGTGTATCTCAAGGCACTCTAAAGTTGCTTGAGTAGAACGGGGCATCTCTCTGTAGTTGGTTACCCTGGGACATGGGCACACTCCCCTGGGACATCACTGATTCTTTCCAAAGAGAAAGCCAGCAGATGAAAAAAAGGAGGGTTTTGTCTCCTGGAGTCTGGGGAAGTGTCAGGTTTATCTTGTATCTCCAAAACTAGCACAAAACTGGTACATGGCAATGGCATATGTTCAATAGAAATATGAGGAAGGGAAGGAGAGGGAGAAAGATGGGGGGCGGGAAAAACGGGAATAAAGCTTCCATACGTTCTACAGTGTATATTGCTACAACCTTCCTAACTCCAAAGGGGAGAAGAAGACTCACTGTATCCTAAAACATTGACAAAACACCCACTTCAGAAAAAAAGTAATAATCAAGTAACTATTGAAGATCTATTTGGCCTAACAGCATAGAAACAGGAAAATTACAAACTGGCCAGCTGTAGCCTAGGGCCTGATCTTAACGTTTTAGAGTAGGAGGGGTTTGGAGACACTCCAGGAGCATCCAAGTGGAATGTGCAATGTCTTACCCACAATCACACAGCTTGTTAGTATTAGAACACAAACTAAAACCCAGGTCTCAAAATTCCCAGCCCAGCATTTTTCACACTGCTGTTTCCTATATAGAACAAAAGCAATAGCTGGTTCTTGAATCCTATCCCTTCCTGTTTCCTGACCCAAGTCACTTCATATGTCCTTCCCCAGAGGCCCTGCTAACTTTAAGCCCTTTCCCTGGTACCACGGAACTTTGCACAACTTGCTGGGGGGAAACAGCCCATGCCCATAGGCCATTTATAGAATGCAGGCTTATAGAACATGGTCAATAGGCGTGATTAAGGAAACAGGAATTACCCTAATAATTGGAACACTGGCTCAAGAATATTTTTTGTAGCCATTTGTTAGCTGTAGCCACTGTTCTTCATACCTAAGGGAAAGCTATGGTGTAAACTCCATGAGGGCAGGAACCATATCTATCTTGCCCCTAAGTCTCTTCAGTGTCCAGTAGGTACTTGACTATTAGTTGCACTATTAAACATGACTACCATTTCCATATTTCATGATTCCAGGCATGTTCATGATGGCTTTATCTACAAATAACCAGCAATGTCATCCTTTAGCCAAGTATTTTTGAAGGGCCCAGCTCTACCTTGTGTCTCCAGTAATCTAATGAACTCAACACAGAATCTGACCACCAGGTCCGTAGGTAAAGACTTGAACTGCTCTGTGAGCAATGACCCTCACCCCCAACTGAATGAAGACCGCCTAAGGGCTCACATTATAGAAGTGGAAGACAGATAGTCTGCCAGTGTCTTTATTATCGAAGCTCTAGAGTGTAGAGAAGAGACATATAGGCTTATGAATTGGTGTCTCCCTCAAACCACTACTTGTTCAATCTTTACTAGAGGAAAGGCTGAGGTCTGTATGGGTAAGAACCAAGCAAGAGGATCATGGGGGTGCTCAGCCTACCTTCTGGGGTCATAAACAATCTAGCTACAGTCCCTGTTTTATGTATTCTAGTAAGAAAAACAGAAACCCTGCAGTCAAACAGCATATTCCTCTATATTCTGATTATGACCTGCTTTCCACCCCTGAGGAATTTAACAAACCATTCCTTCCAACCCCACACAGATTCCTCCCTGAGAGAAGGGCTGATAAATCATACTACTGACATGTTAGTGCCTTTATAATTTAGTCCTTCAAGCCGTTGTCCTGTTGTTTTGTCTTTCATCTGACCCTGCTGACAGTCATTACTCAAAATGAAGAAGGCAATCTAGAGAGAAACTGCAGCTGATGCTCCTCTTCTCTCAGGGAGTGGATGGCCATCCATAAAGTCTTCTTGATGATGGTGTCCAGGAGGCAGGGTCCAAGGAGCTCAACAACAGCAGTAGGAAGCAACACAAAAATGTCATGCTCCTCCAAGGGAGTGGGTTTTCCTTCTGTCTCAGCAACTGTAAAATTATAAACAAAAGATTAAAAAGCTAAACCACTGCTCAAGTAAGGATCTTGGTAAATGCATGGCTTACCCTAAGCCTGATGACGGATTCACTGGCATCTAAATGAAGTTTGTGGTTTTCCAGACAATGGGGCAGAGACTACAGGAACACACAAATTATGCCTAAGGATTCTTTATTAATTTTGTTGTACCAAAGAAAAAGGAAAAACTATAATTGCAACTAAATACAAGTAAATGCAAGTAAATCTGAATGCATAAACCATGTAGAATACATGGGCTAGGAAGGGATATACTAGGGGAAAAGGAGAAGGAGCCCAAAGAATCAAGAGCAAAGAAGTTGCTGCTTCCCCCACAATACTGCACAGGACTGACCTGAATGGAACAGTGATTCTGCGACCTAAGTGAGAGTTGAATAAATAATATCTGGGGACAAACTGAGATTTAAGCTCACATGAAAAGTCAGAAGTATAGTAACCAAAGCCTTAGCCAGTTCCTGGGCAAACAGTATGTTTGATTCCCACAGTCTTTAACAAAATAAGAAAGGATGATAATAATCTCACCCAAAGATGTTCTAAATGAAGCATTACTAGTTTAGGGAATTTCTACCAAAAACATCGAAAGTGATGGTGATAGTGCCATTACCAGAGCACTGGCAAATCAGTGGCTGTCTTTGCTGCCATCCCCACCTAGGTTGGCCCCTCTGTCCCCTTCCTCAGGGACCAGGAGCCCAGCATCCATGTGCCATTTTCTGCCCACTCTAATTTACTTAATGCAACAGATAGCAGTTAAACAAAAAGTCTTCCAATGGCTAGAATTGAATATTTCATAGTAGGGTATGAACAATTGGTTAAATTGACTTTATCAGCACCATAAGACAGTACAAAAAATAAAAAAAAAGAGAGAAGGAAAAAAATAACAATTGGTGACTTTCACACTCCCATGAGCTATCTGCAGTTTATAAATGGAGCTTGTGTACATAAAACTCTTAATTACTGGAATATGAAAAAAAAAAAAAAAGAGAAGGAAGGGACAAGTGAGTAAGGAAAGGGTAGGGCATTCCCATGCTTCTTGTTTAATGTCACCACCATCCCACACCAACCATCAAAACTCCAAACAGTGGGCTTAGGCAACGTGGCCTCCGATGTTACTGAACAGATGCTAGCCCCAGTCTTAGAAGACAATTCTGTCCTCAGAGCACACAGAAGAGGTGGGTCCTTGAGAACCAATGCCTGGATTTATAGAGACACTTCCTACAGGTATCAGTGATCATGTCTGCATTCCTGGTGTCTCCCCTAGTCCAAATCCTTCACTTTACAAAGAAGCAAAGTGAAAGGTGAGTGGCTTGCTCAGTGTCCTGTAGGGACTAACTAAAGGGTAGGGCCAGGACTAAGCCCAGTCTCCCAAGGGCCAGTCCACAGCCCTATCCAGGTAAATTCCCATGAACACAGAACATTGTGCTCCACACATAGGCAGAAGGTCATATTCCTCAAACTCTGGAGTAATATTTGGGTAGTATCTGGGTAGCAATTTTCCCTTCATGGACAACAATTCGATTCAGTAGGTCTGGGGTGAGGGACATGTATCTACATGTTAACAAGCATCATGGGATCTTGCAAGTATAGGAACCACCCCTACACACTTGGTCACCCCTCTACCTACCAGCACCGCACAGAGGGCTGAGAGGTCCCTGTGAAGGGACTGCTCTGGGGACATCTTCGGAACCCAAACATCAAAGGGCTCCTGACCATGGGTCACAAATCAGAGCCCTGAAAACAAACACCAACCTTGAAATCTCAAACAAAGAATGTTTAGAATGGGCAAAAAGTTCTCCTCTTAGACCTGTTGACCTTAGTGGCTTTAGGTCTGGCAGTATCCCAGTGATGCCTTCAAGCCTCCTGTGTCACCAATCTCCCAACATATGCTGCGCCCCTACTTTGTGTACGACTGTGTGCAGGGGACTGAGATGGGCAAAGAAAAGTAAGCTCTAGCTGTAAAACTCTACCAAGAAGATCAGACATGTTCCCTTAAAAAGAACATCCATATTACAGAGCAGTGTTGTTGAGGATGAAATACAACACAGATCCGTATCCATGTCATATAACCTTGCCCTACGTAACTCAACAATTTCCAAACCCACTTCCTGGCAGAACCATCTTTGGCAGTTCCTCAACCTCCACCCTGAGAATTCTGATTCAGTTAGCCTGAGAAAGGGTCCAGAATGTGTCTTTTTCACCAACTGTGAGGTAAATCTAAGGCAGAAAGTCCACAGATGGACATTTGATTCCCACAGTGTGTTGAGGGTCAGGCTGTAAAGAATTCAAGGTAATCTAGCTTGGTTGCTTCTTTATACTAATGGTTTGCTGCTCCTCAAAATTCTTAACATACTCACATTGGCCCCTAGGATCTAAGTCTGTTTGGTTTTGTTTCTCTTAGGTTAGTCATGGCCTATGTTGTCTTCCTAACTGAAACTTCCTACTTAGGGCCTCCTTCATGTTCCCAGCAGAAATCTGTTTTCTGGAAAAGGGTGCAGCTTTACTCCTCAGAAACACACACAGGCAAAAAAAAAGAAAAGCCCATGTACAGCCATGTATCATATGATTTCATTTATACTCTTTATATGGAATGTCTAGAATAGGCAAATCCATAGAGATAGAAAATAGATTAGTGGTTGTGGAGGACTGGAGGAAAGTGAACGACTGCTAATGGATGTGGAGTTTCCTTCTGGAGGTGATGAAGACATTCTGGAATTAGTGGTAATGATTGCACAACTTTCTGACAATACTGAAAACCATTGGATTGTACACTTTAAGAAGTGAATTTTATGGTATATGAATTATATCTCAATTTTTGAAAAGCCCATGCATAGGTAACACATAAAACATGCAGGTGGGTCACCTGGCTCCCTGGGACCTCACAACTACGGGTGATGTTTCCTGGGCAAGAGGCAGGGCAGCTGATGACAATAATAACTACGATTCACTTGTACTTACTATGTGGCAGACAGGCATCCATTACACGTAGTACATGGTTGGCTCAGTACGTGGTAATCTCAGATGAGGCATCATTAACAAAAATGTGTATATTATTATGATTATGCTGTCATCACTAACATTTTAAATATGTCAACATGATGCCATAGTGAGGTTGAATAACTTGACCAGTCCACAGGTAGTAAGTGGCAAAACTCATAACTAGGGAGATGTGGTTTAATAGGCACCAAAAGACCCCTTGCCCCAAAGCTTGCCCCAAACCATGTCCCTCATGGATCTGTCAGTCTTATCATTAGATTTGTGGAAAGTAGAATAATAATAATGATGACAAAATGTAGCTGAGATGTATCAAGCACTTTCCATAAATCATCTTCGATTTATAGATATGAAAACTAAGGTGGAGAATGTTTAAGTAACTTGCCCCAAACCACACAGCTAGAAAGTGATGGACCCAGAATGTAAACACAGACCCTTAGCGCTAAGCCATTCAGTCAGAGATCCAACTTAGATGTCTGCAGGAGCAGGACAATGATAGTGTCAAGTGGGCCCCATATAGCACATCTTGAAAAACAAAACAGTATTGACACATCTTTGATTCATCTATAGACATATGGTACAATTTTCTTCTAATACCAGGGGATAAAACAAAGCACAAGAGCAGTGATAAATGGCAAATGATGCTTTGCCTCAATGTTGAGGAGGCAAACAGGAGTGCAGAAACTATGGCAAATTGCAGACAGAGCCGCTTCACCCAAGGGGGCTTCCCCATTCCACTCCAACCCTCTATCGCTGGGTGGGTTAATGATGCCATATTTTCTGAGATGAAGCCAGAAAAACAGACATTTACAGAAAATCTTTTTCATTTTTAAAAGATAGTAAATAATTCTGCAGACTACATTGGTCTCTAGCAGAACACTCTTGACCTCAACACATAGTAAATTGTCTCCTCAAGCAGTTCTGTGTTACTGGGATTTAGGATTTGGGGTTAAAAGTGATAGGGTGAGTCAGGAACAGTGAGGAGGAGCCAGGGTCTGAAGACTCTTGATGCACAGAAGAACTTTATTTTCTAGGCCAGGGAAAGCCAGAACTTTGCTGTTCTGTTTTGTTGAAGAAGGGAAGGGGTCCAGATCACCAAGACATCTCTGAGGACGATGTAAAGGTAGAATAACCAGGAAAGATAATCAAAGCAGTGAGACCAAGTAGGAGGTAACTGTAATTGTCAGCCCCAAACCAAGGTAGTAGCAATGGAGGCAAGAGCATGTACTCAAGTCCACTAATAGCAAAGACCTTCCCTGATAGATGATAGATCTGATTGTATCAAAAGGGGACACACATATACTCTATTAGATAGCTATAGCGTACACTGATTTAAAAAAAAGACTATCGTAAGGAAGAGGGAGACATTAGCAAATGTGAGGAAGAGTGCTGTGAGAGAAATAGAGAAGGGTTACAGGATACAACTTGTTAGAGGCTGGGTTTGGCATATGAAAGGGAAAGAAAATGTTCTTGGCTGGGGAAGAGACAGCTTTAAAACTGCCTAGGAAAACAAAAATGAATGAGGGAAATAAAAAAAAACACATATAAAGAGTTCAGGTATTAAGAAATTAAGAAGAAATATGGAAAACCAGCAAGAAAAAAAAAAAGAATCAGGCAACGAAGAACAGTGAAAGTCCCTAATGTCCAGATTTAATGCAGATGAGGGAAACCAGTGAAGGCATTTTAAGAAGATGTTGTAATGAAGGCACCAAGAAGATTGCTTTAACAGAGAGCAAACTCAAGAATAGAGACCACAATGGAGGCATTTATAAGGAATGAAAGAAAAAGAAGACCAAACTATGGGAAAGGATTTTAGTGATTGGAGACTCACAGGAAAAGATGAGTCTTAGAGATGTCAGAAAGGAAAATATGACAGGATTCTGGAATATTCTCGGAGTGAAAATAGGTCTAATCTGTAAAATATACAAAGTTCTCTCTCCACAAGTGCTTAAGAAGCAGCCCTAAGAAGTGCCAAAGATAACACCAAAGCTGCATTCCAAGGGCATGAGGAGGAGGAGAAAGCAGTTACCAGCAAGTCCCTGAAGGGAAGGGAGCAAGGATTTTAGCCCTCACCAGGCTTGGTTTTCATTGGTTGTAACATCATCCAAACTGGAATAATGCATTCAACAGAATGGACTTTTCCAGAAGTAACCTTGTGATGACTCAGAGCATTCTGGGAGAGGGGCAGTAGACAAGAAGACAGAAGTAAAAAGGAAAAGCCTCTGCCATACACATGGTGCAGAGATAAAAAGGACCAACAATAACGGTAGCAAAGTATCCTATTGAAAAGCATCAAGTTGTACATTGAAAGGAAGGAAATACAAGGAGGTAGGAGGAGGTCACGTCACTGACAACATTGGGAAAGGGCTGTCATTTAGAAAAGTATGTCGTGTAATGTCTGGCATCTTACATACAGTATCCCATTTATTGCTTATCTCACATTAGATAGGCAAAGTTACTCCCTTTTGCAAAAAAAAAAAAAAAAAAGTAGAGACCATGTAAAATTGGTTATTTACAAAAAGTCACTTAGATAATAAGTGTTAGAGCCAAGACTTGTTGGATTCTCAAACTTACGCATTTTTCCCCTACACCACACTCTTGGACTATGGACCATCTTCCAATCGGATTACTGCAAAAGCCTTCCTGATATTTCATCCTTTACAATTCTTCTTTCACTATCTAACCCAAGCAGTCTTTCTGAAATGCAAATTTTATCATAGTGCTGCCCTGCTCAAATCAATAAATTCCTTTTGATCTTAAGATGGAGTCCAAACCACTTAGCATTCCCTACGGGGCCCTTCAGGATCCGTCCCTACTCACCTTCCCAGCCTTATTGCAAGCTCCTCTCATTGCAGGTGACGATGCAATGCCTCTTAATATATTAAAGTCCCCAGAATGCACCCTGCTCATTCTCACCTCCAGACCTTTGCATACTTTGTCTCTTGCGCCTGAAGCACTCTTCTTCTTCCTGACCTCCTAAACTCTCCCCTTAGGCAGTCAATGCAACAGTTTCTCTCATAAAATTTAACACACTTTATTGAAATCCTCTCCGCCAATTCTGAGGTCCCCACACCCCCTGACTGGGAGCTACCATAGGAAAGATCCTGTTTCTATCTTGTTCACGTTAACACCTACTTAGTACTGCCCTGACATATCATAGGTGTTAAGCACATATGTTTTGAAATGGATTAATAAATTGGATAGGATGGGGCTGTCACTGGTTACTAAGTTAAACTATGAGTAGAAGCCAAGGCCATAACTAACACCAAAGCCTCTTCTTTTAAGATCTGCAATCTACTGTCTATAGCTGAAGATTCTTTTCTTAGGCATCTCAAAAATTCAACAACATTTAGGCTAGGTCTGCCATAGCTCACACCTGTAATCGCAGCACTTTGGGAGGCCAAGGCGGGCAGATATCTTGAAGCCAGGAGTTCAAGACCAGCCTGGCCAACATGGTGAAACACTGTCTCTACTAAAAATACAAAAATTAGCCAGGCGTGGTGGTGCATGCCTGTAATCCCAGCTACTCAGGAGGCTGAGGCACTAGAAACACTTTAACCTGGGAGGCAGAGGTTGCAGTGATCCGAGATCATGCCACTGCACTCCAGCCTGGGTGACAGAGCGAGACTGTTTCAAAAAAAAAAAAATCAACATTTAATAGAACATATACTCTATGCACTTTCTGTGCTCAGAGCTATGAGTAATTCCAGGGACAAGACTCAGTTCTTGCTCTAAACAAGCCTGCAGTCTAGTGGAGTAGCCTTCATTGTCCAATGTGTTACAATTCACATTCTCTTTAAACCTTTTTAGAATTGAGTTGAAACTCCTTGACAGTCTGTTAAGCACTGGGTAACTGCCAGCTGACCGATCACTAGCTCCAACAAGACTTCAAGGGGCTTGAGATTTGAGAATGAATCTTGTTCACCATTATCATCGTTATCGTCCCAGTGCCCAGCACAGTGGCTGGTATATAAAAACAGGTTTAAAATAATCAGCTGAACAAATGAAAGAATAGACAAGTGAACAAGCAAACAAGCCGAGCCTTGGAATAAAGCTTTGGAATCTGGGTCAGAGTCTCAGCAGGAATTATTCTCCATCGTTAAACAGATAAATGACTCAGTAACAAATACTCTAGGGAAAATCAGCCCATTCGACATAAACACACACAGAGACACACAGACACAGACACAGACATACACACACACACACTGCAGAGTCAGTGGAATATGGGAGCAGGACAAAAGAGGGTCAGGGTAGGATTTTGGACAGTTTTCCAGTGCCAGCCCAGCTTCTCTCTGGTGACTTCAGGTTCAGAAGGGAGACACTGTGATGCAGGCACATACAGCAGTGACATGGCTTCACCTGAGCCCCAGACCTGCTTATTGAGACACTCCATAGAGATAAATCAATGGAAAAACAGATAGATACACATAGTGCTCATCACATGTTTTCAAAACTTATTAAGAAAGACCTTAATTTGACATGTTATTAAAATGTATGTTAATAATCACCAACACAAATAAATACCCAACTAAAATATCTGGGTAGTTTCTATATCTTTCAAAATTAAAACCAAATATCAGAACAGAAATAGCTATCTAAATAGCATGCTTTTCATACATACACATATACTCCCGAAATTTACCTGCTGCCAATTTGTTAGTTATTTAAACATTATTTCTGCGACACACTTTACCACCGAATAGTACCTTGTAGACAGTTACACACACATACAAAAAAAAACCTTTATCAAAGTAAGAGTATGGTATCATTTTGACACCAGACAGTCCTTTGCTTTTGTGTGGAATCACTGTGTTGCCTGAACAGTGTATGATTTCGCTTTTGTGCAGACAATCAGCAGGTCATTAGTGTACCATACAAATCGCCCTGGACTCAGGATGGAGCCCTGGGGAACTGAAGCTGTAATAGACTGGAGGGAAGATATGGTGTTACTGACAGTTACCTCTGATGGCAGTTAAAAGGTATGATTGCAACCACATGACAGCTTGATACAACAGATCCCTGAGTTGCTCACATGGCAAATTCTGATTAATGTTGTCAATAATCATTATAAAATTTTAAAGTTTTTGTAGAGGACCCCATTACATCCTACTATGAGAATACAAGACTAACCAGATCCCTTATGAAATAACCATGTTTTATCATTATTTTACTGCCACTGGTTTTACATGTTAGTGAACATGAATTTATTTGCACATGCAGGGTTGGGGGGACAGAATTCTGCTGCATATTTATAAGGTTCATGAAGAAATTTGTGCATAAGAAAGTGAGTGTGAGATCAATTGAAACTTAGTATATACTATGAGCCAGAACTTGACACTTTCACACTCACATGTATGCATGCATACACACAGATATACACACAAAAGATAAGGTCAATTTCACTGTATTCATATCTGGCAATGATGTGGGCATAGTGAAAAGATTTCAGGTTCCCTCCAGAAAGCCCTTAGGCTACAAGAAAAATCATCCTACGGCTAATAAGCCCATCTTAGATATATCTCCCATATGGTAAAGCCCTGTTTTGCTTTATTCCAACAAACTGATCCTTGGATTCCTCTCACGGCCGTTGCTGCTATTGTTTATGACCTATTGAGCCTTCTCAGTAGAGTGAGGCACTGCATAGAAAAGAGTCCATATTCCCACATCACTGGGCTGTGTGAGCATTAAATAATCTCACCTGTGAAGAGTCCCAAGCACACAGTGTATTTAGGGGCCTGACATGTAATAACTGCTCAACAAATAGTGGTTAAAAAAAAATTTTTTATTAAAATATTCTGGACGCTTAGTCTCAAGAAAAAAGATCAGAGTAGGTCTCTAAACCAGATTGCCACCAAGATAAGGATGTTAAAACAAACAAACAAACAAACAAATAACCCTTCCTCATGATTTCCCCCTCACTATTTTCCTTCACAGTTCAGTTTGGCTTGAGAAACACTGGAGCCTCTATGTGCCCAGCACTGGGCTAGCACTGGAGGCACGGAGATGACTATGGCCACCTCCCAGCTATGGGTGGCTGCCCCTCTGCTGGGGACATGAAACACCTGAAATTCTTTCAAAGCAGAGTCTTTCGTCATCACAACAGCATTTAGAAAATTTATTATAGAAATTCATATAAATGATATAATCCCATAAAGGAAAATATTTGCTCCTGTAACAGTTACTATTTAGGTTAATTGACTTTTTTCATATTTTGGGACATTCCTCCTTAATGTATAGCTTTTATACATACAGGAATCATCTTTTTATTTGGCAGTGACTTTCTAGGATAAGTGAATGTTTCAAATGTGCTTAAAAAAAAGCAGTAGACTAGATTAATGATAATTAAAATAGAGCCTATGATAGCAAGCCTATGGATATAATTCTTACCTATAAAATATATCATAGCTATCACCAAAGAAATTAATCTAAAACTTAAAATTACCAATTCTAGCTAGATGTCAAGAAATATTACTAATATCAACAGATAATTCTAACCCTTTTGATCTTTCTGCATGGGTGATCTACAGGCATGTAGCCTGCAGATTGCCTCAATACTTTGAGTTATTCAAAATCATTACTAATGTTTAGAGGTTCTCCACCCCAAGGATTTCCTTTTCCATTTCTATCAAATTTCAGTGGATCCTTTTCTGAAGTTTAAGTAAGTCAAGAGGCCTTGCCTGTTCCATATCAATTTGAGACAGTTTCCTGTTAACTTGGAATTTAGGAGCTAACCCTTCCTCCTCCTCCTCTTCTCCATTTTCCTTACTTTACTACCCTCATCTCCCTTGTTTCATTTTCTTCTGAAGTTCTTTTTTTCCATACTTTAAGTATTCACTTAAAAGCTCCCCTTTCCTGTGCTCTAAGAAAAAAGAATAGCAGAAGGAACAGAAGACAGGGTTAGAAGAGTGGGCAAAGATGAAGAAACAAGGATTTTGAAGCTCCTAACTCTAAAACTCAGCTTCTCTTATGGCCAGAAACAGATGGACATTCTAGAAAGACTAAAGGGAAGAAGATGCTAGAAATGTTGAAGGGAAGAACCCATCTCAAGTTCTTCCTTCTTCCTCTAATCTCTTCTTTCCACAACTCATCTGCAGTGGCTTTTATGCTTTTAGTGGAATTGAACTCATTGAAAGTTCAGAGTAAGGCTGGGTGCTGTGGCTCAAGCTTGTAATCCCAGCACTTTGGGAGGCCAAGGTGGGTGGGCCACTTGAGGTCAGGAGTTTGAGACCAGCCTGGCCAACATGGTGAAACCCCATCTCTACTCAAAATTTTGCCAGGCATGGTGGTGTACACCTGCAATCCCAGCTACTTGGGAGGCTGAGGCAGGAGAATCACTTGAACCCAAGAGGCAGAGGTTGTAGTGAGCTGAGATCACACCACGGCACTGCAGCCTCGACAAAAGAGCGAGACTGTCTCAAAAAAAAAAAAAAAAAGAAAGAAAGTTCAAAGTAGGTAAAAGGGACAAACAGCATGAAGTAAAATTCCACTCACACACACAAAAATTTCCCCAGGGTGCCTCTAGATAAATTGCTCAAGTGTTGTTCTCCACCCCTCTCCCAGGCCAACACACAACACTAGGCCACCACACACCTGAACTTCTGGTTGAGCCAGAAGAGAGCTAGAAGTTTGAGGGCAGGGCCAGGAGCCCAGCAGAGCCCCAGGCAGTGGGCCCAGCCATCACCTCTGCAGGGTGATGGGACCACATTTGCCCCCAGACAACCCTCAGAAAGTTGGGTAGAAGGAGCGGCTGGGAACGTCAAAAGGCAATTTGTGTTGGCACCAGGGAAGCCTCACCCACCTTCCACCAGGCTCCAACCCTGGCTATCTCAGAGGGCGCAAGAGTGTTCTAACCCTGTCTTCCAACTTCCAGTTAAACCAGAGGCTGGACATTCAAGGGAGGGACCAGGAATGTGGCCAGCCAGGTACAGGGACATTACTGCCACACTTTCCATCATGGCCCACAAGTGAGATCCAGGCCACACAGGTGTACTTGTGGACAGGGACATTCTGAGATTCTGTTTAAAAATTAAGTCTTCCATTCTAGACTTTAAACAATAATGACTGCCGTTTGTTGACCACTTACTATATATGGGCTAAACTCACCACAAATAGGTCATTTAATTCTAACAACAACCCTATGCAGTAGATACAGTAATTACCTCCCCCTTTACAAACTAGAAAACTAGAGCCTAGAAGGATAAAAGAACTCAATTCCAGCTAAGAAAGGACAGATCCAGAATTACATTCCAGATAAAGCTGACTCTAAGACCCACATTTTTAAGCATCATATGTAGAAAACTAACCTTCTACACTTTTGAAAGTGCTCCTCCTGGATGAGCCTTCAAAGCACTTTGACCTTGTTTTGTTACAGGAACAGAATTCAGTAGCAAGATGGCAAATAGTTTTCCTCTATTTGTCAATGTGCCTGAGGCCAGAAGTAGATTCTAGAAATCAGATAAACAAGTGGCAGAGATAATCCACTTCCAAAACAGAATTTGAGAGAGTTAGTGTGTGGGAGAGTCCTGGGCTCAGTCCAGCTCAGACCTGGTTTGCCTCAAGGTTAAAGTATTTCCCTTGCCTTTTGGGAGCAACCAATACATGAAAATATATCAACCATGAACTTTAGTTACAGCTCTAAATAAACAGACAACATACTAATATAGCATGTGCTTAAGAGGTTCCTAAAGCATAAGCACTTTCTCCACCAAGTTCTTTGTTTTCCAAGTCTCATTTTTCCAAAAGATGCTGACTTCTCCAAAAGAAAGGTATAAGAAAGTATTGGAAAAGTTCTGGGAACTTTCTGAAAAAAACAATAGCTGCAACAAATAAAGACAAGGCAACACTGCCTTTATGCCCAATGGCCCCTAGTTATTAAAATAAGAACACCCTTATGATTTTACAGCAGTTGCAATGATAAATGTAATTGATAATTTAACATAATTATAAAATAAACATGCTGCACAGTTTTTCCACTTCCACGGAGGCTTTAAGAATCCTCACGATGATGACTTTGGCGGTATTAGGACTATTTATAAGAGATTCTAGTCAGCCCAATCTGAGATTATAACTACCCCTCTCAGCCCCTGTGGACTCCCAAGAGTCTCCTGTTTGTACTTATTAAGGGAACTCCCACTTCTGGTGGGGAGAGAATGACAGTAGGATGCGACTACTTAGCTTCCCCATTCTCTCAAAGTCTCCCAACCCAATTTTCAGGATTGCTCTTCCCTTATTGAACTATGCAACAACAGCAGGTGATCCCTCCCTCACTCCTTTCTATTCTACAGGCTCTTCCAAGGAAGACAGATGCTACTCTAGAACAATGGCCAGAAGAAAACAACGGAAGGAAGAAAAGTCAAAGTTTACGCACCTACTTGAATCTCCATGAAAAACAAGACTCAGAAGCCTACAATCATAAAAGCAGCCTAAGAGGTGACTCAGCTCCCTATGTAATAGGATTTAGAGAGAATCAAAGGATTCATATATATATTGATATATATTCCATTACTTTCATGTAGTCATTTTCAATTAGTATTTATTGAGCACATACTGTGTGGGAGTTACTAGAAGATGAAGATACAGTGGTCATGGGATTGTCAGATTTAGCAATTAAAAATCCCATGTTTTATCTAGCAATTCTAAATTGTCAGCAAGAGGCTATGCCTGCCACAGTGAACTCACAATCTAGTGCCCTGTGCATTCCCTAAGAATTTTGAAATCTCATTAACACTTTAGCAAAGCTGATTTATCTGATTAGCTTGAAAGTGCATAACCTGGGAGAATGATACACAGAAGACAAGTTTGGAGGGGAAGAAAGCAGTTAGAAAGGTCCAAGGCAACCATCAGCAGAATGTCACAGAAGGAGTAACAATGACTGACTGAGGACAACAAAATTGCCCCATGTCCATAGTTGGGTGGTGGGGATAGAGTAAAGGAATCAAAATGAGGCAACTATTGCTGAGAACTCAGCTTGTTTCACCTGCATTCCAAATAAGTGACAAGTTCACAAAAAAATGTTGTCAAGGTTGGTAAACATTTCAATTAGACCTGAGCAGAACATCTAGTGAGATCTCATGCCAACTTATGGTTTGGAGTGGAAATCATACAAAATGTGGTGGTTTTATAGGGTTTGAACCTGAAAGCAAGCAAAATGTGGTGGTTTGGGCTGTGTTTTTCTTGGAGTTTTTTACACACTCAGGCATAAAAATTCATAGTCAAGCTTGGGAGGTCCAATCTGAAACAATAAAGTTTTCACACTATCCTTTCAGCAACCACAAGGAATAGGCTTCCAAGAGAAGCTGTATCTTGTTTTAATATCTTTTAACTATGGTTGATAGACGGACTAGTTAGGTCACATTTATGCGACAAAAACTAATTTTGATGTTTGGAAAGAGGAAAAGAGGTTGTCTTTGCCTGGACCAACATTAACTATATAGGAAAAAGAAAGCAAGAGTTTTTTATGCATGCTCTTTGTGTTAATAATAAAACCAGTTAATGATTAGTTCCATTGGCAGAAATTTCTTGTGTAGCCTGCTGTGAGCTCCATAGCTTGAATCTAAAGTGAGAGTAGGCTGAGGAAAATATTTGTTTTGTCTTGTGTGTCAGTTATTAAAGCCACTTCAAATCCTTCATGGAAATATATGGGGCATAAATACATGGGAATTGCCACAAAAGAAATGCAGAGACGGAAAAAGACATTCACATGGCAAACTTTACCATAGCCCATACTAGTAATTAACTATTTCCTAATCTTAGGATTCCAAATCCCAAATTGTATTTGCCTAGTGCAAAATACAATTTCTGTCCCTCTACTCCTTACCTTTCTTTGATCTCCTTTGTCTAAGCAGGCAACTAAAATCTTCATGAAAACATGTGAGTGTAGGGTCAGCACTGCCTTGGATGTCAAGCAGTACAGGTTCTATAATGGCTTCAGAGTGCCTTGGCTGGGTGCAAGAAAACAGACTGCATGACCCTCCCCAAGTTCTTTTTGCAGCTTTCTGTGAGGTTCATTCTCTGGATCTGCAACCAAATCAAAATATTTATTTTGTTCTTTAGTTGGAAAACCTGAATATCCCTTCATCATTAACAGAAATTCTAATGTTCTCACAGTGGAATAAAATTTCTTTTTTTCTTTTATAATTTTGTAGTGCTTAATTTAATTTTGAAGAGGGGCTAGGAGAAACGTTATAAACATTAATTACAGTTTACATGAGAAGAACAGCAGGAATCATCATTATTATCACTTAACTCATATATTTATTAAGTTATTCCAGGAAAACCTAGTTAATTCACACCTTGTGCCTTTGGAACATTTGATAACTCCAAGTTGGGGAATTGGCTTTAACTTTTCCTTTGGTGAAGAGTTTACAGCTCTAATTAAATTAGCTTTGCAGGGGGTGATTAATCTTCTTAAGGAAATAGACTGCTTTCAAACACTCCAGTAACAACTGTTTCTAACGATTAATGAAATAAACACGAATTCTGTCCTACTAATTAAAGCAGATCCAGTTATGAGTCTTGGCCACAGAATATTAATCCCTGGCTTATGTAAGTATGTTCTATATAATATATTACAACATTTTATAATTCTGACATATCATAGTTTATACTGGTCTTCCCTCAAATTAGCCTAAGACAGTGAGGGTTTCCTTGTATTTCTGTCTAACAAGAATGCGCCCAAGATGCCAGTGAAATACATCTAAATAGTTTTTTGAAATGTTTATGATCCCTCCAATCCCTGTTAACTGTATGTCATGACATAATTGGATTCATTGGAAGCCCACTTGGCTAGGGCATTGTGGTAGTTGAAACCTATTAGCACTCAAGTAGATAATCCAAATCACTCTCAATGAATATGAATAAGCCATATATTGAATAGTACAACCGAATGTCTAAGGATTGAACAGGTAACCCAACATGTCTATTAGTTCTTCAATTAAAATAGGAACTCACCAAAAATAGTTTGTCCTGAAAATGTCAAGAATTCATTACAGAGCCCACAATCAAACCTCTTCATAAAATTACTCAGGGGAATAATAGGTTCCTTTTAGCACTCCTTTTTTTCTTTTTCTTTTTTGAGGTGGGGATCTTGCTTTGTTACCCAGGCGGGAGTGCACTGCAGTCTCAAACCTCTGAGCTCAAGTGATCCTCTCAAGTAGCTAGGACTACAGATGCACACTTCTATGCTTAATTCTTATTTATTTATTTATCTATTTGTAGAGACAGGAGTCTTGCTTTGTTGTCCAGGCTAGACTCAAAACTCCTGGCTTCAGGGAACCCTCCCACCTTAACCTCCCAAAGTTTAGCACTCTTCTTGAGAAATACTAACTAGAGAAAACTAAAGACAGAAGAATACAACCAATTACAACTTATTTATAAATGTAAGCAAAACAAAAAAAATTGAATATTCTTTCACTGTACATATATTGAGTATTTACTATCCATCAGGCTCAGTTGTGAGCTCTGAGAAACATAAATGTTATATTGTGCTTGCTACAACTTATAGTTTCAATAAGGAGATAGATAAATAAACCAACAATTACAATAAAACTTGAAAAATGCTGTAAAAGAATTAAGCAGTGGATACTACAGAGGCATAAAAACAGGCACCTAATTTCAAGCTCTGGAGATTTCCCCAGAGGTGATGTCACTTGAGCTGAGCTAGAGAGGTGAGAAGTCAGCCAGGTGGCCAATAAACCAGAGAGGGCTTTCTAGTATAAGGGGTTAGCATATACAGAGGTAGAAACTAAAAGACCTTGTTAAGCATTACATTTATGCTAATGTTAAGCATTAACTTGTATTCTTTGAACATTTACTTTTCACAAAACATCTTGCTAAGCATTTTACAGGCATTTGTCTCATTTAATTCTACCATCATCATTTAAACCAGTTCTATTATTATTCCAATTGTACTGAAAGAAACTGAGGTTCAGAAAAGTGAAATAACTTACTGAAGATTTTTCAGCAGTCTGACTCCAAAGCCCCCTACCACCACTAGACTCTAACTGCCTCCCCAGTTATGCCACAGTGGTGCTTGTCTTTCCTCTACAGGCAATGAGAAGACACAAAAAATTTTAGGTGAATCTCCTAAAAGTAAGCATAACATTTTTTAAATGTGAAAATGACTTCCTTTTTTTTGGTTATTTTTTAAATCCTTTGGTTCAATACCTTGATTATGTCCTTGTTAAATTTGGTTTCTATCTTGTTTAAAAAAGAAATCATGACTTAAGAAGGACGTATTGTGCGTGTGAATCACAACCCCCATAATGAGGAGAGAGGTAAAAATGATGCTGTTTCTAATGAGCAGGGATGGGAAGTGCCATGTGTCACTCTGATATGCCATACAAAAACCAACATGGGTTGTCACACCATGCATACAGGGTAGGATTTATCATTTATACCTACTCTCATGGAGGCAGGGTCAGATTTCTAAATCCAAATACTGTAAATTCAGCATGTTTCTCCTGCAATCTGCTTTTTAACTGATGGTTTTTAAAGGGCAAGATTTGCTTAGAAACATGTTTAAGAAAGAAGAGTGGAACTATAGTGATCTAAAATGATCTAATTTTCTAGAAAATTACTACTTTCTACAAGCTGTATAAACTTTAATTAAGAAGACAAGGAGGTCTATTCTCTCTCCTTACACACATATGACATGCCAGCCTCTTGGGACACTGATAAAAGGAAGAGAGTGGACTGAAAAGATTACAATTTTTAACAAAACTCTAAATATAATTAAGATGAAATGTTTACTGCCATCTTTAAGGACCAAAAAGTAACCAACATTTGTTGCTCCTCTGGAAAGTAAATATCTTTGACTTCAAAATATGGGTAAAGTCAGCTTATAAAGTAATGTGTAGAATGAGATTAAGTCACAAGACAAAACAAAAATCAGGCCATTTTAGCACAATACATTTTTCAACTAAATGTCACCAAAATAAGCATTCCTGGGACATTTAATGCAATGCTTTATGCATCTGTATCCAATAAGATGTTCTCAACATCTCCTAAAGGGATATTTTGGTAGCTTACACTACATATTCTCTAGAACCTAACTTCAATGGTAGCAGATTTAGAAGAACAGATTAAAAAAAAAAAAATGAAGTCAGAAATTGAATATGAAAAAATCCTCCACAATTCACAGGACATAACCTATGGCCACCAAAGTTTCCCTTTCACCTACTTCCTATTCATATGGTTCTCTTTCATCTACTTTCTCTCCTTGCCCTCTTTCTCCCTAAATTCTCTTTTCCCACTTTAGTTCTCCTACCAAACCAGGTCTAAAATCACTTCAAAAGGACATATTTGATGCAAAGCAGTTTAATGTACTTTATACTACACGTAAAAGCATTAGGGTAGCCTTGGTGTCAGTGTGGTTTGGGCTGTCATCAAGACTGGCTCATTGAGGTTAAATGAAAATCAACTTCAACAGGAATAATTTGAAAGAAAATAGCATTTTTAACAAATTCAGATATCTTCATGTGTTCTTCCCAATCTACACATTCTGAAGAAAGCTGGATGGTAGCTACAGCTTCATAAGTAGCCTCCTGTGATATGTTGATGCTACCACAGCAAATTGGGAAATGAGGGGAAGGATGTGTGTTTAGCACAAATGCTTATGATTATGCACACGTCACTTGTGTTGATATGTAGCTCAGCTATATTAACTACACTGATTAACTATATTTATATATATGTGAGGTGGGCTGAAAAGCACTATAAAATTTATCTGCATGTGTATATGCAAGCAGAGAGAAATGCTGTATTATGTGTATAAATATCAGGTAACATAAAATAAAATACCTCTGTAGTTGTTTGTTTAGGGACACATTTGGATTGAGTGAGCATTATAACAATCATTTCTTTCAGAGCCACAAAAACATCACACTTTTTAGTTTTAATAAAGTCTAGTTTTTGGCAGTTCTTTTATCACATCTGTCATCTCCTAAGCTTTGCTTATCCAAAGCACTCAGACTTGAATTTTGAAATTGTCAATATAGGCCTTCTAATCTTTAAGTCTTAAATTATCTAAGCAGATTAACTACCATTATTCTATGCTTACAGGACTCCAGGGTAAAAGACAGCAGAGGAAATACAACTTTTTTTTTTTTTTCAGGCAATTAAGTTCCTGTGGAGGTTGTGTTTGGGGCATGTATTTGGAATATGGTCCAATGTGTTTATGTAAATAACCAAATAGACATGGTGAGTACATTAACTCCAGTATCTAGATTTATAAGACAAAAAAAAGCTCTAAGAAGCTTAATTGTCTCACTTTTAAATCACAAGTTATTCATAGTTCATACTGACAATTCTCCAGTTTGCTAACTAGCAATGAATGTCCTGAAGCCAAGGGAGATATCTTAAAGGAAAAAGAAAAAGAAAAAAATAAAGCTCATTTTCCCAGCAGCGCCTATCTCTGTGGTGACCCGATTTCTGCTATGATCTCCTTTCTGAGATCAAAGCAGGATTAATGTGATTCTTTACTGTTTGCATTGCACATCTCAAAGCTCTGGAGACTTAAGAAATAAGCACAAATGCAGCCCTTGAACACGGGAAACTGAACTTGAGTGGGGTGGGTTAATAGCATGAGGGATAGCTAACTATGAAAAGTTATTTGGGATTTGGAAAGCAACACAGAGTTTAGAGTACTTTGTAAGCACCCTTGCCTTCTCTTTTCTCATTTTCTGGGGCAAGGCTTTCCGTTGGTTGATGAGGCCAGCAATGAATGTCATCTTATTAATAGTCTCCATAATGACCTTTTAGCTCATTTGGAATGTTTTGCAGCTGCTAGTACACACGAAAAGGGAAGGGAACCCTGCTGCATGTTTTCACAAGAAAGCACTTTCACGTTGCTGCAACCAGGCATTTATAAGGAGGATTTAAAAGGGGGAGATCTTTTAAAATATCAAAATGTTGAGCTTTTGTGTTTCCACTGCATGTAACATTCCTGGATACTGGAACCCCTAAAGGGTGAGTGTTTCTGCAGCCTTTCAGAATTGCTTGCTCTTTTGTTGAGGAAAAGGCAAGTCCCATATTCCTGGGATCTCAGAAGGTGAAAAGAAAATGACTTTTATTTTTAATGTTTAGTGTATACACTACTTGGGAAGGGAAAAGCTCCCCTCCTCCAAAGGTGACTGTGATTTACCTGCTTACCTAGAAGATGGAGCCGCCACAGTGTAGCCCAACTTGTAATTTTATTTGGATTCAGTACTCTGTGGGAGAACAGGATGGTGGGGTTGGGAGTGAAGGGCTTCTCAACTGGGAATGTGACCCCATGGTTTCCACTCTCGGGTTACACAATTCACCCAAAGTTCAACTTTTCCACAAGTCTGCAAGCCTAGCCACACAAAGACACCCATACAACAAGAAGTCCCAACACCTGCAGCCCATTCAACCAGCTGAGCCCTGCTTTTCTACAGAATTTGTCAGACAACTTCCTCTTGTTCCCTCTTCCAAGTTCTTTTAGGTTAGCACTTGCCCTGTCTTTTCTCTCACCATTTCCTCCCCCTTCCACTCTTGCCCTGGCTGGAGGCCACACTCTAAACCAGTCCTCACTACTCCGACAAAGCCCAGGAGGTGACCTGAGATGTAGGTAGTGCAGGGTAGACTAGGGAGAGAGGTCTCTACACGACCCGACGCCGGGGAACTGGGGGGGTCCTTGCTGCTTAACCCCTGCCTTGACAACCAAGGAGGTGCCACCCACTTTTTCCTAACGTCCGTTACACAGGTCCCCGCAGGGAGCCGGAGAATGTGGGGAGCTTGGAGTCAGGCTGTTTCTAGGGCTAGGGATGTGAGAGTTGGGAAGGAGGTCCCACGTGATGAAGCGATGGCAGCCGCGACTCAGCGCCTACACCTTCGCCTCTGCGGTCCTGGTGGCGGCGCCGACTCCCACTGCCCACCGCAAGCTCCTACAAGAAGGGGAAATTCACCCGAAGAACCTTGTGAGTTGCCTCAACTGGAAAAGAAGTTAGATGGTGAAGCTTTTGGTCCAGAACACAATTCCCAGGGCCAAGAATAAAGGAGAGGGACTCTCAGTACCTGAATACTCTATGCTCGCCCCCTAATTGTTTTTACCACAACCAACAAGCATATTGGACTGTCTTGGGCCATTTCCTTGCATTATTTAGCTTCATCTTACGGTGTCAACTCTTTTCTCATTATTATGCTGAATTTCTTAACAAGGGAATTTTCAGCTGAACTACGATTGTTCAGAATCCATAACTAGGATCGTTCGGAATTCGTAACTAGGAATTGTGGCTGCCTGTAAGAAGTCGCCTGAAAATTCTATTGGCAAAGTTCGGAACATCAATAACAACTCACCCTTTGCCTTTCTCTTTCTAATTTTGTACTATTATTGTCCGTGCAGCCCCGGTTTGCCCAGCGGTGGCCTATCACAGGTAAATAGTCATCTAGCTAAAATCATAGTATTCAGAGACCAATGACTCGTTTAAAAAAATGTGAAGTTTTAAAATGTCAGATTTTTTTTTAAAGCTTAACTACTATCTGAAATTTCGAATACAATTAGTCGCTGCATCTTAAAAGGCCTTTATATCACTGAAAATATCCTAACAGCCTGTATGACTTTAAAACAAAACATTAGGGTTAGAATTTAATATAAGTTATTTAATTATTAAAACATAGTGGGGGCCCCATAAGTTTTATAGCTTCTGTCAAGACATTGCTAATGTTTATATATATATATGTGTGTGTGTGTGTGTGTGTGTGTGTGTGTGTGTGTGTATGAGAGAGAGAGAGAGAATATTATAGGCTGTATTTTTTAAGTTCTCATTTTTGAATGTCATATTTTGGATGTGATCCCTTGAGTTCTAGTACATGATCTTTTTAAGCTTGCAAAGAATCTAAGTTTTAAAAAAGGGAAGCACAGGCTTGAGCCTCTATTTCATATTTTTAGAGTCACAGCATACCAACTCTTTTGTATTTCCTAACTTAGAAACAAAACTTAAAAGGTAAGTTTGGAAAATTAACTTAAAAGAGACATGTAATAGAGGATAACTTTTATCTATATCTATCTGTATATCTATATATCTTTATGGAGAGAAATGTTTTTAAATTAGTTAAGACCTACAGGGTAATTAAATTATATGGTATCCTGAAATACACAACATGGGAGGAGGGTTTTAAAAATTATCCCATCTAGCAATACTTGTATATACACAACTAGTAAGAAGTCCATAACTATCAATAGCCAGCAGTGCTTGCAAATTATATTGAATTGAAACGCTACTGAAAGAGTTTATCTTTCATTGTAGTTTGGAATTGTGTGAAGGTATGTTATGTATGTGATCTATGTATATATAATTCTTATACTTTATATATATTTAGACATGGACTTCTTTTTAAATGTTTATGTGGTTAGTCACTTTAAGAGCATCAAAATAAATTGTGCGTTGGCTTACACTATCTCCCAGGTATTCACAAACACTGATGAACAAAAATCTTTATATCGGAAATGAAGAGCTACCCATTTAAAGAAAAGAATGGAAAGGGGAACTCGATTTATTCTCATTTGTTTAGATTCCCCCCCACACACCCCCCTGCAAATTCATTTGAATAGCTTTCAAGCCGGAAAATGGAAATGTGGCTCCTGCCCTCTATTTCAGCGGCAGCAGCAGCGTCCTGGCAACAGCGCAATTTTCTATCATCAAGGATAAATGGCATCGAACAGAACATTCTGATAAAAAAAAAAAAAAAGAAAGAAAAAGAAAGAAAGAAAGAAAAAAAGCTTCAGCCCAAGGAGCCCATGATTGCTGGCCTTCCTGTCTGTCATCCCTTTACAAAATCCTCTCCGCAAACCTGAGCGGCATGCTGTCAGAGCTAATAACGTCTTCTGAAGGGGCTGGGGGGCGGGGGGAGCGTAGTCTTCCCTGCACAATGTTCCCATTTATTAAATCGAGTGCTTATTTTAAAATTGCAAATATCTTTGTTTGGTTCGCTGAAAATTAAAACCAAGATGTAGGAAGTTACATGATGCGACAATTATTCGTGTCATATCAGAGAATCAAACCCCTGTATCTCCCTTCTCCTGGTTAAGGTTGGATGAGGTGGAAGGGGGAATTTGGGGGTATCCGGGACAGGAGGTTTCTGGTGGAAAAATACAAATCCGTTCGCCCTGCAGGTAAGCTGAGAGTAATTGGAAGCTGGAGGAGCGATGCCCGTTTCTACCAGAAGAAAGAGCTAACTGAGATTCCGGGAGCGCGTCTGGGCGCGGTCCTCGCCGCGACGCCGCGAGCGGGTGAGGCTCAACTACGAGGCTTGCCACAAGCTTTCCCGCGGGAGGCCTCGAACGTACAGTGCCTAATTCTCGCCTGCTGAGATCCCTTTCCAGGAAAGGCCATTCTCCTGCTCCGAGGAGATGGATCCTTGCCGTCCCCATGTCCGCACAGGGTGTCCTGGAGGAATTTAGAGGACACTCCTGGAGCCCTTCCCTGCGTAGTACGCTTCTCCCCGAGGTGGGGGTGGAGAACTGAAGAGCAGCGCCCCCCACACTGGGGTTGGGGGTGGTCGAGGGGCTTCGGATGCTCGCATTTGGGATTCTTAGCGGCCTAGGCTGGTGCCTGGAGATGGGGGGGATTGGGTTTGGCCGACGGCTAGCTCTAGAGCCCGTCGAGTTGCTGGGCCACCCAAGATCGGCACTTGGGCATGAAACGGAGACGGCCGGGGAGGGGCGGAGAGGGCCCGAAGCAGAGGGGAATGGGGGTGCGGCGGTGTTGACGCCCTCTTCCCACCCAGGATCGATCGGTGAGTAGGGAGAGATGAAGAAGGGAACCTGAAAACGAGTAGAAAATTCGAATTGAATAGCCTTTATAGGAAGTCAAAAGACAAAAAATGGTAGAGAGGAATGCGGAGGGCCCTAAATGGACCCTAAGACGAAGTATGGGCGGTAGCTGGAGAGCGGGGACTGGGAGGTGGGGCTGGGGGAGACGGGTAAGCAGCTTGCTTTGGTGAGGAGCTCCCGCACTGAGAACGGTGGGAGGAGGGAATGATGGGGGAAAGCTTTGTTTAACGAGGGAACCTAATTATTGCGCATCTGGAAGTCTTAGTCCTTACTATGAGACGAAGGCGTGTACCTGAGGGATGCAGCGCGCATGCCCGAGCCGTCGGATTTGCATGATAAGGCGCGCACGTGAGCCAACTCGGGCGCAGCCCAGGAGGGCTGTGGCCGCCAATGGAATCTCACTCCTACTGAGCCTCCGGGTCACATTGACATCTCGGTTCCCCCACAATAGGCCTTTAAAACCCACTTTAAAAATAAAAAAGAATGTTTTAGTATTGATTCTCGCCTAGACACTGTAGATTTCTGTGGGAAATTGACACGGTTTAGAACTACAAATACATTTACTACAAGCAAGGGTTAAAGTATTCAGAATTTAAGAAAAAGTTAGAAGGCCAGAGAGAGGAGGCTGTTTAAAGAGCACTGGTGGGAAGTCAAGCAATCCTGGGACTGCTGCCTTAGGAGCCCTGAGGCTTGGGCCAATGCTGAATCTCTCTGAGCCTTACCTGTCACGTGAAAATCACACCTACTTCATTAACCAAATGAGCCACAAAAGCCGAGAAACATTACCTGTTCAGGCCTGGCTTGAGAAAGCAACCCCAATTCTGCTCTTTCTCCACCTCATCCCCAGCCACACATGGTGGCCAGGGAGATGGAAACCAGAACTCCTGTGTTCCATCCCTCTCCCTTTCCCACACACCAAAGTCGTCTGTGGGGTGAGGCCCATGTGTTAGCTCCCTCCTCTGTGAAATGGTGCGAATTGTAGAAAGGCAGAAAAGAGAAAGGTGGAGAAGTGGCATGAATCACCACCATGGTTAGGCCTCTTGTCTCCACCCATGCTCTGAGGCTAGAAAGATGAGATTGATTCTCTGGGGCTACAGAAGGGGTGGGCCAGCTGGGAACTATTACCTATCCTGCCCCTTCTGCACACCAAGGCTGCTGCCTGTCCTTGCTGCAGCACCATTCTGACCATTATCAACCAACCACCTTGTATTCTTCCCACTATATATTCCTGCCAGAATTGCTGTCTACACATGGGCCTCCAGCATCCCTAAGAGTGCTCATACACTGTGACAAGAAAACCATTTGTTCTTATTGAAATAAAACAGGTGGAGATTGTTATTTGCAGTTCCTCTCCCCTTTTGTGTAATTCACAAGTCCATGATATAGGATTAGGCTTCAAATGCATTTGGTCAGGTACATACATTTTAGTGCTCAGCTTAAACAAAATGATACTTAAAAGCACCTCAGCAGTACCTCTGTTTCTAGGTCTTTGTCACCCTCCAGGCCTATGATTTAATCACTTGGCTTTTTGTTTCTTTTTTGAGAATGTGAACCAGAGCCCCACTCCAGCCCTCCAAAATGCAAGACATTAAAAAGTGACCTCAAGGTTTTACCTGTTCATCTAAAATCAGTATTATTTGACCAATGAGTATTATGCTATGTATCATGTAAGCACATAGCTTCCAATACCCATGTTTATTTTCAAAGAAGGAGATACCTACTGAACCTTCAGAAATGCCAGCTTGTAGTTTCTGTATAGAACAACACACTTTCTCACAATAGTGTTTTGGAATTGTCTTTATAAAAGTTAAGCTTTCTCTAAACGGGCTCAATAAAATCAAAAGAGTGTTGGCTTCAATCACATAAGGCTGCAAAATGAGATAGCCATGTCTAAAATACTTCTTGAACACTTTGGATTTTAGAACACTTTTTCTTATAATAGACTTATCTTTGTGCTTTAAGGAATAGGGTAATAATGGTGTGTTTAAAAGGAAATTTAGACCTTAAAGGTCCATCAGCCAATCAATAATTTTCACAACCCTCAATTAAAGCAAAATTCTCTTTCCCTGTCCTATAAGTGGCAGGGATAAATGAAGATATTTTTCTTCTTGAGCATTTTAGGTAAAATTGGACGAACATAAGTCTCAAATTCATGTCCTGGTCTCTTTCTAAGGCAGGTTTCGGATCATCCATAAGGCTAACTTTGATGACAACTCACTGTCATCCCTAAATAAAAGATCAGCAGGCTGGGGGTCTAGAGATGGACACTGAAGTGTGCACTCTGGACAGTGACCAGGAACCCAGCATTGTCTACAACTTCAGGCTCTCGAGCTGCTGTTCACAGGCACCCTCAGCTCCCATCCAGACTGCCCTGCAAAGTCTCTTTGTCTTACATTTGTGCTGACCTCCCATTGGCTCCTTCTCATTCCCCACTGTCATAGCTGGCCATTAGCACCCTTTGCCAGCAAGGCTAGTTGGTTAAAAAATTATATATATGTACATACATACACACTCTAAGCTGGGAGCATTTCCTTTCCATGTAGGAAGCCCCTCTGATTTAAGACTGGTCAAATTATTAGAAAACAGCAAAGGAGGTTAAAGAGGGAAATTATTGAGGACAATGACTGCAGACATGCAGTCCACAGTACAGAGGCTGCCTTTTCCTTGAGGACTCAGAGCTGTGCCCGCAAATCAGATGGGCAGAACAATCCCCTACTCCACCACCCATGTTTGGGGTCATTAGGATTGGAGGTAGCTTTGGGGGATTCCCTTTTCTCTAGCATGGGTCAGCCAGGAGGCAAGAAGGAGGCTAGGAGGCTGGGGACCCACATCAGTCTCACTGAGCCTCCAGGAAGTATCTTTTCCCTCTGTCCCTACTTGCTCCCCCAGTGGGTCCCTCGTGCCTAGCCCCCCTCCCTGCCCCTAGGGAGTTATTTTAAGGACACTAAAGGTGCCCCAGGAAGAAGCTCCCCCCATTTCACTCACTCTCTCTCTCTCCCTCTCTCTAGCTCTCTCTCGCTCTTTCTCTTAATACCTGGGAGCTAACCCAAGACTGCACGGGAGTGGGCAGCTGAGCGTGGCGGGGAGGTGGCGGGGGATATGTGGTGGTTGTTAAAAGCACAGGATTCTGGGGTCCAGGGGCGCTTGAGCAGGTAGTGAGCAGGGCTAGCCACGTGTTGCCCCGGCGAGCGTTTTCAAACAACTTGAATTACAGGCTACATCTTGAATATGAATTAGCCTTCCACACTGGTGTGACTTCTCTTTGAAACTCAACTTGTCAAAGTATGGTTTTAATTAAACATCTTCCGGCCTCGAAAGATTACATGTTTTGTAAAATATGTTCTAGCATGAAATTTACTTCCACGATCTGAAATTATGTTCCCTGTAAATGTTTTCATAAAAAAGAAATAGGAGGAGAATGTGTGTAATATGTGTGTGTGTGTGTGAGAGAGAGAGACAGAGAGAGAGAGAAAGAAAGAGACATTGAGAGAGACAGAGAGAGAGACAGAGAGAGAGAGAAAGGGGAATGGAGCAGTTTATAGTCACTGCCTTCCTTTAAAATGTCCTTCCTGCCTGACAGGTCCCAGGTCCCAGCCAGTCCCCCGGGCAGGGCCAAGATTGCACACCCAGGACAAGCAAGTAACTCAAAACCCGCCCTGGGCTCACGCTGCTTTTACAGTTGGGGACAATTGATCGGACACATAAGTTAATCCCGCACTGATTTGTTTTGGATCCAACTGCAGGACGCCCGATACCTCCCCCTTGGCTGCGGCTGCAGACACCTGCCTCCCTCTCCATCGTGGACTGCTCTGCTTCTACCCAGGAAGGCAGAGAAAAGAAAGCCTAGGGTGCAGAACGAACCTCAGCAGCATTCAAGACAACACTTCACCGTGAAATGTAATGTAAAGTTCTCCTTTAAGAATTCCTGGCTAATATTGAGAACAGCAATGTCAACTGATAGCCTTTCTAACAGACAGTCCGAACTGCTCTAAACCAAACTAAAAGCTTGCCTTGATGGAGAAGGGGCCTCTGGGGGCTCTCTATCACCTGCCTGGGGCCCTCTATTTCCCAAGTAGCCCTCAGAGAAAAAAAGACCCTATGCTCCTGCGTAAGGGTAGGAAAAGTGCCTGCCGCGATGGGTCTTTCTATTCAATACAGAATTAAGAGTTCGGTCCCTGTGGAATTCTCTTCCTGTCTACTCTCTGAGGAACCAGCCAGTTCTAACGGGATTTGCTGGATTTGAGTAAAACTTGGCGCACATGGGGTGGGGTGTGATGGGGGAGCAGGAGGGAGGGGGGCCCATCTCCTTTCTTCCAGATAATTGGGACCCAGCAAAAGAGGAGGGGTGGTGCTGTAGGCAGAGTTATTTACCGTCCTCCACTGAAATAGGCAAAACCAATAACGCACCTCGCTTTTCGCCCTGTTTACTCCATCCCCATTCAGTGACTGGCAAAGCAGGCCCTGAAGGCAAAGGCAGTAATTGCTCTGCGCTCTCCTTACTAGGGAAATGTGTAGGCATTTGAAGTGTACTAAAAATAAACGGAGGAGCGAGAAAATGAAAAGGGGACAGAGTGACAATTTGCGGCAATTAAAGCGTCTGCGCGCTGTTGCCGGAGGAACAGGGACCCACAGCGGTTTTTGTTTTCCCAGGCTTGATGATGTGACTAACTCGTTAGAGAATTTGCGTCCCAGGTTGTGTGTGTGTGCGCGCGCGCGTACATTCAGCAACCCAGAAGCCCACAGCAATGGCCGTATCTGTGAGAGAAGAGGAGGCCTAGGACCCTAAAAACGCCTTTGGCCTCAAGAAAGACCCTGGTCCAGCTCTCTACCCTAACCCCTAAGCCTCTCTCAATTGAGGGCCTCTCCATTAGCACTCAGCTGCCAGTCTCGCAGGAACTTTGGAGCAAGTTTTCAGCTCCAAGGTGTGTCTAACCTTAAAAAGGAAAAGCATAATAATACTACCTTGTATTTCATGACCATGCAAAACACGCAAAGGACGTAAGGTGGGGAGGGGAGAAAAAAAGGGGCGGCCAGCCATAGCAAAGCTTGGGAGACATTTTGACAGTGCGCTTGAAGTATTGCTCTTAATTTTTGGAAGGTTTTCAAGAAGGGGGTGGGGGGCACGTGGGAGAACCACAACTTTCTCCTGTCTGTCACTCAAGCGGCCATAGAGGGCTCCAGCCTCCAGCTCCCGCGGCAACACACAGCGGGAAATTGCTTCAAGATACAGTAGGGCTCTGTTCTTTCTCTACCCCCCACCTTTCCTAGCAGTGAACTTCACAGAGAGGGTAGTAATCCTGGGTGTCAAAAATCTGTGCATAGCCTGAGATCAGAAGAATTAACCTCAGGCCCTGGACCCAGCCTCGCGGCCAAACTGGCACCCGGTGCTGATCAGTCCCGGCATCCCCACACCCACTTCCCCAGTCGGGGGTGGTGAGGTTTGGGGGAGGGGAGTGACACTACTAAGCATCCACCACCTAAGTCCAGCCCAGGCTGGCTTCAATGAAAGCTGGCAAATCCGGCGAGTCTCGCAGAAATTTTCTTCGACCCTAATTCAATTTTAAAGCGGATTTTTACTATTAAAAACGCTGCCGAGCAACACATTGAATTAATCTGACTGTACGGTTTTAATTACAGTGAGGGTTTCTCTACAAATCTGTACAAGACAGTGGCTGGCTCTCGGAGGATATCTGCCTCCTGAATTCCATTATCGAGCCTCTGATTCCCAGCAGACGGCAGCGCAAAGGAGCCAGCTGCGGGCGCGGGCGTTCTGTCGCCCTCTGCTTCTGCCCGGCCTCCAGCTCCGGTCCCTCGTCCCTTCCTTCACCCCAGCCCCATGGAAAGCCCAGGATTCCTGCCTGTCTCTCTGAGACTGCTGGACTGACGTCCTGAAACGCTACCCTTGCTTTTTAAATTCTTGGGCCCCAGACTTTTGAGCCCCCTGAGCATCGTTCTTAAAGTGGCTCATTTTGTCTTGGGAGGGTGACCTCTTGTGTAGTGCTTTTTGAAGGGTTCTCCTGCTTCGACTTAGCAGCTGTTAGAGCGGGCAGTGTGATGCCCAGGCTGTTTGAGGGGAAAGCAGGCTAGGAAATGGGGAGGATAAAAGGAGAAAGGGGTGGAAGACTAGTGGATGAAGAGCTTGGTTTTGGGGGATCTAGGGCCCCCACCTCCAGCCCTACCCTCACTCCCATCTCCACCTCCAGGCCGTAGAGGAAATATACATGGTGTAGATCTGCAGTTAAACAGGGCTGCTTTTATTAGCTCTCATTTTGTTCATCTGTTGTGTAATTAGCATTGTGGGGCAATGGTACCTAGCAAATAGGTCCAGGAAGAAAACTTAAACACAAAAGGAAGCCAACTTACACTCATTCTCTTTTGTCCACTCTCTTATATTCTTTTTCTAAGTTCCTGTCTATGTCCTCTGCTTTTGTCCCATTCTCTACTTTCCTCCTCACAAAGTATGTGGGAGGAAAGAAAGTGAATCCATATATAAGCCAGCAAAATGGACACAACCTCTCAATGTGTATTTAAAGAACTGAAGGCTTTGAGCTCTGTGGGGGAAGGGCCCCACTTGACAGAGTGAAAGGGATGAGGAGCATTTTTGCTCTCTGCACAAAATTTGTAAAACCTACCAAAAAAATAAAAATTATTCCATTCCCAGGGTAGTGGGCAGCAGACTCTCTTTCTCCTAGATTTGTGTGTGTGTGTGTGTGTGTGTGTGTGTGTGTGTGTTTTAAAGGGATCTCTTTTCTGAACAACAACAACAAAAAAAGAGAGACAGAGAGAAAAAAACAGAGAGACAGAGAAAATGAACAGGCACACTTGGGAGAATGGGTTGTGAAAAAAACAAAAATAAACAACCTTTGCTTCTTCTAAGGGCATTCAAATCTGCTGCCCTCTAGAAAAAAAAGTCTTGCTAAAAAACTAATAAATTACCTTTCCATTTATTGAGATGTTTTCAAATAAAGGAGACAAGGAGTGTTTATGAACAGGTATGAGTATAAAAGTCGCCAGTTCATATACATCAAAAGAGTAGTCAGATACAGAACAAACTCTCCCTCTCTTTCTTGTGAAAAATGGTTTTTATTTATTTTTTCCATTATAACAAGAGAAGCATCTAAGAATTCACATGATAGCGAGGGGATATTTTCATCCCAGACTTTCCTGAAGAGTTGTCCCAAACCGGGCTCTCCTTTAATATTAGCCATTTTTTGTGACTTTGTTATTTTTACTGCTAATGAAGGGATGAGGAATTGAAACAGAAGATGCTTGGAGGCATTTAGGAAGACAGCTATATTAACTCCTTATTATGCCTAAAAATAGTTTATTGTTTCCTGTTGATACTTGTTCTCTACCACTCTAGGGCTGCATTTATCCTCCAATGGCCAGGGGTTTCTGCTTTTCAAAGACTGGCTTGCTAAAAGCTGACTTCTAACAACCCTTCCCTTCTCCTCTGCCCTGATATATTTCCCAGCAGGGCAAATATGGAGAGCTCAACCTTAGGTTAGCCTACAGATGGATAAGACAGACATCAGCATTTATTTTGTTTTATTCTAAGCATTTAAACATTGTTGAGCCCTTTTTTCCTGGGTTTAGAGAAAGAAGAACGTTTTTGTATTAGGGAGTGGGGTCTTATGCTTGTGAAAAGAGAAAAAAGAGAGAGGAGTTGAGAGGAGAGGGCAGACAGGCAGATGGACTTCTGTATACAATCCTAAAATTAGGGAAGGTAGAAACATGTGCTGTTTTTCCCCTGAATCAGTTCTGGGCCCCAACACATCCACTCCCTCTATTAAGAAAGCCTTGGGTGCTCACACGCTTGGGAATGGAGTCATGGAGAAGGCGACTGATGTTTAGTTTGAGGACCTGGTTAGCTGTGTTTTCATAACTCCACTGGACTCCAGGTTTGAAAATGCCTGGAGCAGGAGCCTGTAGGTTGGGACATGCATAGTTAACATTCTCCAAATTAGGCAGTCTTGAAAAATTCTGTGAAGCCCCCTGTGGGAGTTAGTGTCAAGTCAGAGTTTCCCAGCTGCCTAGTCTTAAGACTCAGGACTGGAGAGATGAGGGAAATGTTATCCCCAAACTTAAGTAAGACTCTTTCAAAATATGGGGTAAACTGAGCCCACTTTTTAACTGGATTTGGGGGAGTCTAAGAGAGAAGGGTACTAATATGAACAATACAGCTTGTCACCACAGACAAGAACACCAAATTCAGTGTTTCCTTGTGTAGACGGATAGTTTTGGTTACTCCTCAAGATGCCATCACTGGCAAGAGGCAGCTCCCTTGTGCCTCAGAGCTTTCACTGGTGTGTGTGTGTGTTGGGGGAGGGGAGAAAGTTGTACAGGTTTCCAGGATATCAGGCACCCTTTCCTTACATACACACACAGAGTTTTACAGTATATTGAATGAGGAAAAGACTAGCAAGGTTTTTTTTCCACCAATGTCTCCCATTGAGAAGGGGCTATGTAAATCAATACTGAGTTATTTCTTTGAATTCAAAGGATATTTATCCAGGTCCAATTTCTTCAGAATTAAAGTGATAACTGAGCCCAACTTAGCAACCAAACCCAGCCAGGTCCTGCCTGGCTTGAATGTACTTCTACAGTCCGCGAGGCTGCAAAACCACTTCAGGTACCCCAAAGCATTTCCAGGCCTACATGCGTGAGAAAACACGGGTCCAGACCTGGAACAGCAGGAGTTTCTTTGACCCAAGAGCCCATTCCTCCAACAGTGGCCACCGGCGGACCAGGGAGATTTTGTGTTGGCAATACACAAGCATTTCTCTCTAAATAACATTGACACTCCCAATACAAATTCCAACATCTTAACACCTTAAAAAGCAAAAAGCAGCTTGGGCCTCAAATCCTGCCTAGAGAATATGACCCTCACCTACTACAAGCCCTAAAACAGCCTTAGGCCTCCCACTCCAGATTGCTGGGTTTACTTTTATTTTGAATGATAAAGACTTCGAAGGCCTCGCCTGCTCTACTCCTCCCACCCGCAAGGGTTGGCCCGGGTTCCCCTGCGGGCGAGACAAAGAAGCAGGAGCCAGGACCCGGCTGGCGCCTAACTCGGCGCCGGGGCCTGGAGCCCCTGAGGTGTGCCCCTTCCTGCAAGGCCCCAAGGAACCCGAGTTTTTGCCCCTCGCTGAAGGGTTGGAGGTGCGGGCTGGACTAGTGACAAAGGAGGGTGACTCCAACCTCTTTACTTCAGCTCATTGCTGTCACCCATGAAACTGGATGAAGGACTGGGAAGCCAATCTGCCGGGTCCAATTGGAGATAAATGACTGCCGGGAGCAGCCCTGTGGTTAATAGCCTCTGAGCAGAGAATTCTGCACCGTGGCCGATGGCAGAGGCTACACCTAGCAGCCCTACTCACTGCGCGCCACCGTTGCATGCTGTGCGGGGGGCACACTATCTAGTTTTCCATTCTCGATACTGGCAAGAAAGTCGGACAGCCAGGCCTGAAGTTTATATTCTGTCCCGCAAGTGCAGAGATAGCTATCACACCAAGTGAGACCCCTCGCTCGTTCCACTTTCCAGCCCTTGACTGTCTCTGAGCCCAGCCTGGGTCGCCCAGCAGGTCTCAGCAGGGCCTTTACCATACGCCACAACTACCACCTCAGTGCAGCTGCTTCACTGGAACACAGTGCAGGGATTTCAGCCACCAACTAATGGGGGAAGGTTGAGAGCCCCGAAGCTACAAACGGGACAATCCCAGCCTGCCTGGCTTCCTCGGCTTTCAAACAAACGAGAAAAATATCCCTTTGCAAATAGAGGCTGCTGCACCCTGGATACGATGCTCAATTGCAGGGACCTTTCCAAGGCCCTACCACGACACTCTGCTTAGGGGGTGCAGCCAGAGTTGCAGGAAGCTGGCGGGGAAAGCAGTGCACCTGCGAGGATAAAGGGAGAAACATAGACAAGCACAGGTTGGGGGCGTAGGGGGTGAAACGCCTTCACAGTGTTAACAACAAGCTGCAGGGTATAAAGCAATAAAACTGCCACGTCTACCTGCTGGTATTGAGGACATTACACTTCTCGGCGCGCAGCCCGGGTGCACCGAGAGCTCACTAGGGTGGGATTGGAAGGGAGGCGTGGGGAATCTTCTGTTTTCCTGACCTCTCCTTCTGTCCCA